>NC_090921.1:68556583-69806583 GCF_040938575.1 Ambystoma mexicanum
ATTTAAGGTTCACAATGTTTATTAAACAACAGCTGAAAAGTAGGGGGATTAAATTGGACTGGGGTTCCTAGGTAAATAGTCAACGGAATGTGTATGAAAGAAACAAGTTGTCTTCAAACAGTGATCGTCCATTGTTCCCACTCTCCCCTGAAAATGTCAACTCTCCTTTGTGGCAAGCAGTCACTCAATTGGCCTCATCATGAGTTGGGCGGTAGGCCTTTCATGTGGCAGTGACGCTGTTACCGCCGCCTGTAACGGTCCGCCCAATCTCGTGTCTTGCGTGTTTACTCCCAGCTCAGAGCTGGGGCAAAGAAGCCCGAAAAATGCCAAATTTTGTCACAATTACAGCGCGGTATCGACCCAATGGGGAATGGCCAAAACCATTGATCTAACAGTATTACTGCATGACCGGAGGGTACAAAACTTGTGATTGGGACCAATGTCTTTGGGTTTTGAGTGTCACCGCAACTTAGGGCCTCATCATGAGTTGGGCTGTAGCCCTTAAATGTAGCGGTAACGGTATTGGCACCGTATTTAAGGGCTGGCCCTATCTAAAGTTGGACGCTAATTGGGCTGTTTTACCTCCAGCTTTTTTCTGGAGGTGAAAATCCCATTTAGCGCCCTGTATTACTGCAGGCTGTACTAGTCCGAGGTATTAGCTCCGAAGATTCAATGGACCCAATGGGGAATGGGGATTTACAGTTAATACCCAAACCATGTCCCGGTGGTAATACCGACAGACCGGTAGGATTTAACGCTATTACAGTTGGGCTGTATTACAGCCAGGATACCGCCCAACTCCTGATGAGGCCCTTAGTCTTGCTGGCTCTTGAGATGACACTGCAAATATCCCAAGACTCCATCCGCAAATCCTTGCAGGATCAGCCTACGGCTTTGGGTGGATATTGTAGCGATGTAATCTAAAGCGGTTTACATAGGATATATTTGCATACATTACCATTATCACCTAATCAAAATCGCTAATCATTTATCGACCTCGGAAGGATGAAAGGCTGAGTGGGCCTTTCTGGGATTTGAACCTGCAACCTGTAGTTCAAACACAGATTACAGCAACTAGTGTAAACTCGCTGAGCCATTTTCCCAGCTGCACATGCAGGAGCCTGCCGGTAAATTGCAGCCTGCACAAGGATGAGTGTTAGCATCTGATGTTGCTTTGGGTTTCGGGTACTTTTGTGAAGGTTTTAGCTAGTTCTTAGACGGAAAAGCGAATTTGAATGCAGATAAAGGCAACTGTAACTTCCTGTTTCTTTTGTGGATTGAAAGCAAGACGATGCAGAGCAACACAGGTTCAAATCCCTGGTTCTTCTCTTAGAAACCTTTGGGTATTAAGTGCATTATAAATTATATATATATATATATATATATATATATATATATTACTTTGTTAACATTTTTCCACTCAATTTTTTACCAGTGCACACTAATTACTACAACTTCCTAATTTCATACTTACCCCCAATTTAGCAGCAGTATTGACCAATCTAGGAATTTTTTTAAGTAAAACCTGTTCCATTCCCCACTTTCTATCAACATTTTTAACACATTTGTCAACTTTGTACTACTTTTTACACTGTTTTTTTGTTCGCCAACATTCGTGAACGTCTGACGTCATTGCAGACTTTCTGCACAGCATCAGTTGACATTTCGGAACTGCATTTTCAGACGATCTAGGCAGTTTGAAGCTAAAGGTTTACCCTTCCACAGCTCCTAGACCCATTCATAATCATTTTCTGATTGAAAAAGTATTGACACACCTGCTAGGGAGGCCTACACAAGGGAAGAGGCACAATGATGCAGAGGAGGATCAAGAGGACCAGGAAGATGAGATAGAGTAAATGCCTATATCCAGCACCCAGAGAGAATCATGGGTGTGGCATTTTTTTAAGACCGTACAAGGGGTACCAAAGGCTCCGGCTACCCATGTTGAAGGCATTGAGTGTTGAATCATACTCAGTAGCGGGCAACATGTGCAGCACTCTTTTAGTGCCACATCCATGCGCCGTCCACACGCTCATACCACCCAGGTGCTCTGAGAAAGGCTGTTCATTTTTCAGGAATTAGTAGGATGTGTTCCTCTTCCTCATCATCATCATCTGATACTGCCACCATACAGGTGACCCATGTGGGGCAGAATACCCCACCAGCTACCTTGCAAGCCATAAAAGAGGCTGTTGATCCATATCTATTGAAGACAACAGTACTCTGTATATACTGCAACACACCACTCTGCAGAGGGGAGTAGTTTTGACGTGCTTTCGAGGCTGCAATCAAGGAGTATGAAAAACATTGCCCCTTACCTTAGATTTAAGCCATGCCCAACATCTTCCCCTGCCCACCTACCCCTCCATATCTGTGGTTGGTGCCCCTTCCCTCAATTGTGTCGCCCACCTTACTTCCTGGCCACTCTTGCAAAAAACAAAATTAATCTTATAGATTCCAACTTCTTCACATTATTTAATAAAGTAGTTAGACTCAATCAGATTCTTCAACATTTGCATGTGCATTTTGTACTATGCTAATGGGAATAATGTAGAATTGTATACTAGAGAAAAAGAAAAAAGGACAGCAACACATTTCTGTCACAAATGCTTTTCTCTAGCATACAAAAAGGACCATAATCCATGTACCTTCATGACTAACTGATGGCACGTGCACACCATTGCAAAGGACAGCAATTCTACTGTTTTCACTTTTATATTTGTAACACTCCCTCATTGCCTGCTTTCGAACAAACATCCATCCAGCAATCACTTCCAAACACTGTACATGTAACCCTATTAACATATTAAACTTCCACACACCAACTGCCATGTTACAATGTTCTAGAACTCTTTTCCATCTGCATTTCCCTAACTTATACAAAAGAATTGTACATAGTGCAGTTATAAATGCACATGTGCATTGTGCAGTGAGAGAAGTGCATGCATGGAAGGGGGGTTAGGGATGGGCAAATGCTGATGGGACCCTTGGAATGAAGTGCGCAGGGGTGCCAAGGTGGGAGGCCACTAGCTAAGTGCTGGGGCAGAGAAGTCCTAAGGGTGGGGTACACAGCCACCAGGCAGTGGGCCTGCAAGGGCAGTGCTGAAGGTGGTGAGGTACTGGTGTCAACTAGGTATAGGGCCTGGAACCTGTGAGGTTCATGAAGGACCAGGCCACCAATCTCACTGGCAGTGGGATGAGTTAGCAGGGAAGGGGTGGTGGGAAACAGGAATAGAAAAGCAGAATTTTGAGAAGTTTCCGGAACTTAAGGAAGTCCAGCTAAAATTCTAAGAGTGGCAGGTAGACTGTTCCAAAGAGAGGCACCAGTCGAACAAAGAGACCTGCCTCCCACTCTCTGTTTGGAGAAGGGTTTCACAAACAGAGAATTTGAGTTAGAGAAGCAGATAGCTCTAGCAGGGGAGTATTTAGTGAGAATATGTTGGAAATAGCGTGGTCCCATGCTACCAGAAAGCTTCATGGATCATGCAAAGGGTCTTGCATTTCATATTTGTGGCCATCAGGAGTCAGTGTAGAAATGTTAGGACTGCCGAGTTACAATTCATGGGCTTAAGCCAAGGAAAAGTCTTGCTGCCCTATTTTGGATAAACTAAAGGGGGTGTAGGGAACACAGGGAGGTTGATGAAAAGTCTGTTGCAGTAGTCAAGCCTGTAAGGAGGTGAAGCTGAAAATCGTCCTTCTTGAAAAGATGTGAGGAGTGAAGGAAAGAGAGCAAAATGAGAGCAAATCATTGGCCTCACAAAATGGTGAAGCTAGAGGGCCCAAGGAAGGCGGCCAGAGGGTTGGAGGGAAACAGGGCACTGGGTTCCCAATAAGAAGGATCTCCATCCTACTGACATTGACACAGAGATTGTTAGTCGCACACCATGTTGTATGACGGTAAGACAGTCAGGGATGAGAGAGGGGGAGCAGAAAGTAGTAGAGGGAAGTTTCAAGAAAGGCTGTGTGCCATCGTCAGAACAGTGGAAAAGAGGAGAGAAGGAGAAGATCAGGTGAACCAGAGGGATGAGATACATATTGACGTGCCACAGTGATAGGATAGAACCCTGGGAGATACTGCAGGTACAGAGTAGGGTGGTGGAGGAGAAACAGCCCAGTTGCACCTGGAAAGGGCAGTTAGTGAAGAAACTGATCAGCCAGTTCAGTGCCCGGTCCGTGATGCCAAAGGTATTATGGAGCCGTTTAATATGGATAGAATGGTTGGCAGTGTCAAAGGCAGTGAAGAGATGAATGAGCACTATCCTGAATTGTACTTTGATCATAAATACCTTATACACTTCAATTATATAATTCCGTCATATTACAAATATGGTATACTCCCCTTCCTTATAATACCTATAATAACTATACACATATGACTATACTGTAAGTGGCCAGTGGCCATGCCCCAAGAATCTGGCCACTGGCCATAACCACCACAATAGAATTAAACCATATGTGTACAATGCACCTTCAAATAACAAGATTCACTCAGACCCCACCCCCAATTCAATAATATACACAAACCACTGCACACACGCCACCACCTACACAGCTTCTTTCCACCTATAAAACTAGCTCTATATTTTCCACTCCCCCATCTTTTCCAGGCCCTCTTTCATGCACAAATTAACTCCAAATATATTTTCCAGACTTATTTTCCTCACGGCACTGTCCGTGGACAAAGGCTGTGATCCGCCCATCCAATATGGCCACAGTTTAAAAAATGATGATGTATCTCACGTTTTGAAACATCCAATCAGCATGCATCTCTCTGCAAAGTTTGGTGACCATTTGAAAGTTATTAGCTGTCCAAAAAGTACTCTTTCTATGAGTGATACGGAGGAGGATGACGAGGAACTCAAATAAAAGGTAGATGAAGTGCCTACCTCCAGCGCCCAGAGACAGTCATGGGTGTAGCAGTTCTTTAAGACCCTAGGGGGTGTCCCAAAGAGTTGGGCTCCCGTGTTCAATCCATTGAGTGTGGGACCATTCTCACAGCCAGTCCTCCTTTCAGAGCACCTCTACGCACCGCCACACCAGATCAATCACTCGTGTGCTCTGAGAAAAGCTATTCCTTTCTCAGGAAGAAACAGATTAAAGTGCTGTACCTCATCTTTTTCAACCACTCCTGCTACCACACAGGCTACTCCTGTGGGACAAAGGATCCCATCAGTTGCCTCGCATGCCATACAAGAGGCTCTCAATCCTTACTTTTTGAGGGTCACAATTCTCTGCGCATACTGCGACAAAAGACTCTGTAAGGGGCAACAGTTTTGGAATACTTTTGAGCCCTCTGTCAAAGAGCAAAAGAAACACTGCCCCAACCTTAGATTTAAGGCCCGCCCAACATATTCCCCTGTCCAGAAGCCCCTCCATATCTCTGATTGGTGCCCTTTCCCTACTCTACCTTACATGCTCTACTCTCCTACAAAAAAAAGAAATCCCCCAAAAATATAGAAACAAAAAAAAGGTTCCTTTCTCAGTTAAATAATAGAACAAAACAAAAACAACGGAATGTTTTGCAGCCTGTATGGCCCAGAGTGTGGTGGGGGAATTAAAATAATTTTAATTGTTTTTCATTCAAAAATGGTAGGTCTTAAAATAATGTTTTTTTCCCCATACCCAGTATTATTATTTTGTTTCTTTCACAAAGAAACAAACACATATTCCATAAGCAGTATCCTGAATTGTACTACAAAAAAGTGTGGAAAACACATTTGAGGTTATTTGGTGGCCAAAAGAGTGCCTGGAAAGGGTGGGGGAGTGGGTAAAAGTCCATATGGAGCTGTTATTATAGGTGAAAAAAAATGCGCAGGTGCCTCTGAGTCTGCGGCCAATTTTACTTTCCTCAAACATTAACGTGTGTCTGTGGTCGCCATTGGGATTGGGGGTTGGGGGGGTGAGTCATACCATTTGAAGGTGTATTGTCTGTATTTATGATATGGTTTAATTCTATTGTGGTTGTGACCAGTAGCCAGATTCTTGGCAGCATGACCATAGTATGTGTACAGTAATTATAGGCAATGTAGAGAGAGCATACATTATTTGTAGTATGTTGGAATGATATAATTGAAGTGTATATGGTATTTTCGCGGCTAGAAACACTTGTGTACAGGCGCATTATGAATGCCACATCATATCATATCATTGGACCCAGACATAGCAGGAAATTACCGCCCAATTACTAACTCCCCTTTCCTTCTGAAGATCCTGGATGAAACTGCATGAGCAAATTCAGGCATTCTTGGTCACTAATACCATACTAGGCCCGAAAGAGTCAGGATTTCAAAGAGCGCATAGTACCGAGTCCACCCTGCTCGACCTCAAGACAAACATCCTTCAATTTATGGATAAAGGGAAGGCTTCTTTACTGATGCTCCTGACAAATCCTACTCATCCTTTCAAATCGCTGACTGTCTTTTGCCAACCCTTAAGAAAGTAAAAACTCTGGGAGTCACCTTGGACCAAGAACTTTCAATGAGAGCTCATATCAGCAGCCTGGTAGCCAACACTTCCTACTATATTAAACTTCTGGCACTGTGGGATGTTTTTACCCATGCATCCAAGCCCTACAATAAAACTGTGCAGTACTGGCATGGAAAACATCATGATGGCCAGAACTCCCCAGAGAGTGCACAGAGAAAACATGAAGAATAGGCTGCCACTCATTTTTACCTATGTTGTAAGCAGAGGAGGGCACTGCCTAAAACCACCATTGGGCTACACACACAGTAGCCTGAAACCATTGGGAATGGCAATGCTGATTGCCAAAAAAGCAACTCAGAACTGTGGGGAATTCATTTTCTTAATCCCAAAAATGGTTGCATTACCAGTACTCACCACTATCAGAAAGCCGGCGTTTTAAAACCACCAGACTTTTGTGTAAAACTGAACAAATGAAACAAAACCAGACCAAGGAAAGACTTGCTAAGAGGTGGCTACAATGTAAAACTATATTCTGAAATGACTTGAAGGAAGTAATTATTTAATGTATATGTAAAAATTGTCAGTTTGATTTGAATGTAGAAAACTGGGAACAAAAAGTGACATTTAGCTGAAACCTGGCTTAATGAAACTGGATTCAGCCTGACAACTACCCCCGACAGGAGTTGAAACCTGCTCAGCTACTCTTCCCCTTGCCAAAAGGAGTTGTCACCCCCCTGATTAGATTAGGGATGGAGCAGCTGGGGACTACAGGGAGTTGAACAAAGGCCTGTCCTGGACTCAGGCAAATGTTATATTGGGGGTGTCGTAAAAGTGGCTTCCGCTTAGGGGAAACTGGGAGGGGCAGTGCCTCTGCTAGCAGCTGA
Organism: Ambystoma mexicanum; assembly: GCF_040938575.1. Lineage (NCBI taxonomy): Eukaryota > Metazoa > Chordata > Amphibia > Caudata > Ambystomatidae > Ambystoma > Ambystoma mexicanum. The sequence continues at coordinate 68,563,894 of NC_090921.1, forward strand.
GCTTGGGGTAAGTGGAGAAACCAGTTATTCCACCCTGTGATGTGGGAAGCCACACCCCTTTTTGACCAGAACATAATTTTAAAAAGATAGATAACTCATAGTGCGGACTTGTCAGAATTATATAAGTAATATCATTATTTTTGTGATATTTCTGTGAACATTTTGAGAGGCGTTAGGACCCTGTGGTGTATTCTGGGGGGTTGCTAGCGGAAAATAGGGTCTCACTCCAAATGTCTGCATGTTAACAATCTGACACTTCATCAATTAATGTCCATACTCCTTGCGCACATGTGTGTAATTTTGGGTAAATGTCCGATATTGCAAAACCAGTTAAAAAGCGCAAAATGTTGTCATTTTTTAATGCAAGCCCCCAGGAAGATCAGAGGCGGACAAGCATGGATCATAAGGAATATATAATGTGCACATGTAATTTCAACAAATTGTATATCTGGGAAGGATGTATTTGAATCAAATATAGATTTGTGGGCAAACTGACCAGGGGAGGATCCTCTGACCCATAAACAGACTTCATCATGCTGACAATCCATTTCCTTCCCCCAATCATGGGAGAGGGGAGAATTGTGCCAATGACAAGTAGAGAGGGGCAGTCTTAGCTGGGCCCAGGCACATACCCATGTTCAAAACACATAAAAAGAGACTGCTGGGACAGGTAGAGACATTCAATTCCATTTGCTGCGGAGCATGCTGACCGACGACTTCACATCCAGAGATCCAGGCTTCAAATCCATCAATCTCCAAAGACCAGAACTTTACTTCAGAACTTAAAGCAAGGGCCTAAACCCACAAACTGAGAATTCTTCTCAGCAGGCCTCAGCAACCTTAAAATCATTTGTGATCTATTCCACAGCCGGGCGAGCTGTTTGAATTCTTTTGCCAAGAACAATTGCCAGAGACCAGACCAGAGATCCAGAGTGACCCAGACCGCTGTGAGCAGAACCAGAGAGATGACCCAGATCACTGTGAAGTGCCGAGACCAGAACCGGAGTCCAGTCCAAAACCTGACCAGATCCGTGGTGAGGCCTATTTCAAATTTATATTGTGAGTACCTAGCAGAACTGTGCAGAACCAATCTCTTAGTTAAAATAATCTAATCCAAACTATTTTAACCTAAGTAGAACAGCCTCCTATAAATCGTGTCATCTGTCATTTGTAAAGCTGCACAACTGTCACCTGTCAATTCTGAAGCTGCAAGCTGTCACCTGTCATTTTGAGTTTTACTTTAAATCCGAAAATCTACCTTTATTTAATCGTCCGTATCTCTGGAACCGTTTGGGCTAGGAACAAAATTTAACTTTCCTCTGAAAGCTTAGAATCTAAGCTTTCCAACGAACCTAGAACCTACTCCTTATACTTTTTCCGCAATCACGATTCACACACTCGCGAAATTTACCGTGATTTGCGATTTTGGCTCAATTTCTCCACTTGTCAAAATAGCAGCTCCATTCTTTCTTTTGTTAAAATCCGTTGCAACTTGGTAATAACTCATAGAGCATTGTTAAAGTGAGCCTGAACTAATATAAAGTAGCCATCACCTACACTGAACCTCTAGAGGGAATTAAAAGCAATTTTAGCACCTTTTCACTTCCTTGCAAACCACATTAAAGTAATTCGCCTGTGTTTAAAACTCATCCCTGTTTTCTCTAAGCTTGCTGGGGGGGGACTGAATTTCGTATTGCATTTGATTGCATTCCTGAGAACTGTGTGCTCCTCTTTCCATCTCCTTCCATTTCTTACATTGCATAGGGGAGGGGGGTGAATTTCCAGAAAAAAAGTGATTATCTTATCTTTTGCTAAAATCATGTCAAGTATTTCTGTACTGCATTTTATTCCTCATTACTTTTCCCTTGAAATCATAAAAGTATTTTTGCTACTTTATCCATCCTATACTAACTCCTCATTGATTGTAAAGAAGTGTGCTAGTGCCAGTTTACCCGTTGTTGATTAACATCATATGTCTAAGTGTACTATCAGATATTAATTTATTATAAAAGTGGGACATAAATATATATTGTTTAATTTTTCAAATACAATTTTTAATTTGCAAAACAAACCTTCTTCTTGGCTCAGTGGGGTCAGGGGGATTCTAAGAGGGGGGTGTTATACAAGGGTTGTCATCCAGAGTACTGAACTGATTATAAAAATACATCAATAAGGGTTTTCCTCAGCATCCCAGACTAGGCATTGACTTAGCTGTAGTGTTGATTGAAAATCGCTTACCAAAGTGGGGTCTCGTCCGGGATATTCTGGGTTAGATTTATCGCTTGTGCAGATTAATACAGTGTGCTAACTGACAGGAGACATACATCCGGTCGGATCACCACGCTGTGTTACGCTGTAAAGCACTCCTCAAAGAAACGCTCTAAGGAAATGGTCTGTTTTGCAAAATCAAATACAAACTTCTGTAAGTCAGGAAGGAACTCAAATTCCAGAATGACGACCTTGGTAGATATGAAAATAGCCAGAGAGCACTTCTTACATAAGCTATTTGTGAGAGGTGAGTGGACTCATCAGGACCAAACTGTCTGGTTGCAGGCAATCGGGCAACAGGTCACTGAAACAGGGTCAGATATATGTGGAGATCAGGGTCCCCTACATGTGGCCCTGAGTGAACTATATATGGCCCCTAAAGCCAAAGATGAACATAATAAGATTGCCAGGATAGCGGCATATTTGTATCTATATATGGGAGCCATGCAGGACAAATGTGCTGAAGGCCAAGATCTGGCAAATAGGCAATAGATGGCGTTAGAGAAGGCCCAATCTGATCTGGACTCTTCTGAGCAGACACTGCTCAGGAGCCAGGAGTCAGAATAGTACAGCAGACAGTACATCACTAAAATAAAGGAGGATATGGATGTGCTGCAACAGGAAAAGGCGGACCAGGATACCAGATTTCTGGCCTTGCAGAAGGAGTACCAAGAAGGTTTGGACTCCCTACTGCAGAGCCAGAAAAAGCTTGAGCAACAATTAGATTTCAATAGGGCATGTGCCGAGCAGGTAGTCAGCATGCAAAGCCACCTAGATAGGGAGAAGGCAGAGAGCCATAAACTGATTTTGAAAGACCTGGATACCCAGGCAGAGTTTGACCAGGAGCACCAGAAAGCTGGTGCCTTCCAAAGGCAAAGGGACGACCTGGCGGCACAGATGCAGGCTCTTAGTCAGGAAAGGGATACCTTATGCCAGGAAGTCTGCTACTTAAAAAGGAAAATGGAAGAAAATCACCTGGCACTCCAGGGACTGGGTGACCTCCAAAAAGAACACCAGAACTTGTTAGAGCACACCAGGAGGGTGGAGGATGCTCTGGCAAGAAAGGAGCAGGTCAGTAGGGATGGGACTGAGGAGGTAACCCTCCTGCAGCAGAGACTGGCCCAGTACTCCAGGACCAATCAGGAGGCACAGAGAGAAAATGAGGTTCTCTGTCAGCACAATGATAGGCTCCAGCAACAGGTAGCGATGCAGCAGAGTCTAGTAAGGCCTTAACTGAGGAACTGAAAGTGCAGGCTCTTGCATTGCAACAGGGAGCAGGGGCTGATAGAGACGAGGTGCGCTGGGAAAGGGAAACGCCTGAGAATAACCTCAGGAGCCCTGGTACCAGAGGCCTTCATCTCTCCCAGTCCCTGGACTCTGCCACCCCCATGTCCCCTCGCGCACATGAGCCCAGGGCCACGGAGATGGCAGATTACTATCCTGCTAGAAGTATGGGGCTCATAGGCCAGTACCTCCCAGGAATGGATGGGCGGGCATCCGGGTATGGGCACCCAAGCACAGTGCAATTTAGTGGGGAACCCCAGGAGAGTAGGCCCATTAAGGGCATCCTGAAAACGTCTGCCCAGTTAGGTCAGTGGGGGGGGTACCCATCAAATCCTGGCAGCAAGGAGGGATTTGAAGACTCCTCTGAGCATTACAGGACACAGGAGACCAGGTCCCCATATTCTGCCAGCCATTCCCAGGCTCGCAGAATCTTGGAAAACCTGGAAGATCAGACGGGCACCTCTGGGAGCAGCTCTTCTGAGTCGGAGGATGAATGGACCATGGTTACCCGAACCAAAAAGGCCAATAAGGCAAAAAGGGCCTTGCTTAAGGACCCATTGAAACAAATAAAGGCAATAAGGAGTGTCATCACGCCTTATCATAAGAACCCCAAGTATTCTGTTTGGGAACACTTGGAGCTCTATGAGCAAATGATGGAGACTTTCCATTTGAAGGACAGCTAAAGCTGTATTCAATATGTAAAGTGGACCTTCTCACCAGAATACTCCAGTTTCTTTGCGGGGCTGGAGGATCAAAACCATTCAAGGTGGTCCACATACAGGGCGGCCATCTTGAAACATTTTTCTGTGCACAGAAATCCTCAAGAGGCTCGCAAGGCAGCCTACAATTTGCAATGTGGGGAGGATCAGGCCCCACAAGAGTTTGTGCAAGAATTAAAGCGTGCTTTTGCGCAGACCACCAGAAGGGTACGCACGGATAGCAGAGAATTTATCAATACGTTTTTCCATGCCTTACCCAAATACATAATGACCCAGCTCGTGAGAGATTTTCATGAGAAAAGATCTTTAGACTGGGTCATTGAACAGGCTACCCGGATCTATGAGGTGCAGAAGCCTATCGAAAATAAAAATAATGCGCCGAAAAACCCCAAAACCAACAGCACCCCTGCTGCTGCCAAGGTGGCAGAGGTAAAGGTTGCCCCGTTTTAGATTTGGAGATGGGGGGGGCCTAAAAACCTGCCTGCACCAAATAATTCACAGCCCAGAAGGCCCTCGGGCCAGTCACAGACAGGGAGTCGAGGAGGTAGTCCCACAAATGGGGTCCCCCGCTCCCCTGAATATTTAAGTCCCCGCTATAAGGGAAACCGATCAATCCTGGGTTATGTGTGGACTCCTCCAGCCCAAGGGGGGGGATCCAGCCAAGCACCTAACCCAGGGAACTTCCCCCCAACTTCCCACAGGAGGGCAGAAATTCTCCAAATCCTGGGCAGAACTTTTTCCCCAGGTATCCACCCAATTTCCCGCCCCAAAATCATCCATCCTTCTTTTCCCAATTCCCTGAGCCCAGACAACCTAATCTGGGAGAGGGGAGGCCAAGGGTGGAGGGGTACCAAAATCTTCCCAACCAGGGGTACTACCAGAGAAGGGATAGCTACCCTTCCCGGGATCAGCCCAAGGGAGAAAATAGAGCCCCGTATCAGCCTGAGCAGGTTTCACAACTTGAGCGTCAGGTCCAAAATATGGCACGAGATCTGGGTCACATACTGAGGGCTCAACAGAACCCTCAGATGAGCATGCCACCGCAGAATGCCCCAAACTCTGGACCTGGTGCTCCAGAACAATGACGGGGGCAGCACCCCGATAACCCACCGGTTCCCAGGGAGGAGGCACAAGGGGAAGGGGGGTGTAAAGCCTTGGAGGAAGCTTCCTTCCCAACTTGTAAACAGCCCCTGGAAAACCAGGAACCGGAAACGAAATCTCTTGTCCCTGAAAGTCTGCCACCCAAGGAGCAGAGAGGAGGTAGGAGAAGCAAATGACCCAAACAGACCCACTTTGTGGAGGAGGTACAGGTCTTCCAATTTGAGGGAGGGGGATCCTCAGAAGATCCTGGGAAAAGGATCTTCTCCTTTAGAGATGGGGGAACTCCTCCCAAGGAAAAATGGGTCCCAAGGGACGCAAATTCAGACTGGGGAGATGTGGAGACTGAGCTACCGCCGCCCATCATCTCATCCCAGAACCCACAATACCGAAATCCCCTGGTTCAAACCCATCCTGGTGACTGCCTCCAAAAAGGGGGGTGGCCCAGAACCGGAACCAGGGGAACCCACAATGGCTCTGATCTCCAGTTGCCAACTTTTTCTTTCAGATTCCCAAGACTCTCCACAGAGTTCTGCCCAAATCTCTTCGCTAGCAATGTCCAAAACCAGAAAATTAGCCCACCAGTTGTCCAAAAATGTGCATTATCTGTGCCCCCTTGAGGAGAAGGAGGGAAGATACTATGCCCCGGTACAAGTACAGGGGCAGGGTACAATTTTGGCACTGGTGGACAGTGGATCCCAAGCTACCCTTCTGTCCAAAAGGGCCTTTGAGGAACTAAATGCAGGAAGGGGGGAGAATTAGCGAATTCCTCTCACCTCTCTTCCTGGACAACTACAGAACTTTGACGGGAAGGAAATTCCCATTGAGGGGACTGCAGACTTGGACATTAAAATTGGGCGACACAAGGTGAAACACCCGGTCATAGAAGTGACTACAGAGGGCACCCCTTGTTTACTAGGGAATGACATCCTGAGAAGGTTGTCACCCCTAATAGATTGTGTAAACAAGGTCCTCTGGACCCAGACTAGCTGACCAATAAAATTAAAACAGAGTGTCAACCATGTTAGTTTAAACGGCACCTGCCACATGGTTGAACAAAAATCTGACCAAGTAGAATTTCACTTCCAGAACAACCAAACTCCAGACGTGACAGTAATAGCAGTAGGACAACAGACTGGTGATGGGGGGGTCCTCTCTATTTCTGAAAATCAACCTTCCTTCCATTTTAAGATTGGTATTCCACACAGGAAGGAAACACCCTGAAATTCTTTACTAATCCACAATCAGAAACTCCCACTCCGATAGTCGAGAAAGATGTGAAATCAGCTCAGAGCCTGGCTGATATTCAGCAAATTGGAGAGCAGTTGTTCATCCCTGTTCAGTTAAATGATGGGAAGGACTCTGTTCTCGCTCGAGTGTGTGTGAACAACGGTAAGAGCTTCATCAGCGAAGCCATGTCCTGCCAACTCCCAAAAGATCCAGCCATTCCCACATTCAAACTGACAAATGGGAAATGGACCTGGAAGCACCTAATTCCAAACATCTCCTGCCAAGCAGGTGTATGCTCAAAATCTCCATTGGCAACTAGAGCATAGTCCATAATTGTTGGGTCGTGCGAGACGTCACTGCCGCCTTTTACTTAGGCAGTGACATTCTCAATCGCTTTGCCATTAGTTTGGACCTAATAAACTTCAAAGTTTGGTCCCGATTAGCGGATAATCCCATGGGCTTTGATGATCCAGAAAAAGCATTTAGGTCAGCTCAATTGCTACCTTATGCAGTTGAAATTCAGCTCAAAGAGGAAGTCACCATCCCAGAAAGGACCCGACAATTCTCCCTGGAAGTGAAAGTTAAAAGAGGACAAAAATTGCAAAACCCTGATGCTTATATTCATCTAAATGCTTCTCTCCAACAGCAAGGGTTAGGGGTAAACCCAACACCGTTAGTCAACATAGAACATGACACCATTCCATTAGAGGTGGATAACAGCGACTTACAGAGTATTACTCTAGCCGCAGGCACCACTATTGGAATGGCGGTTGATGACTGACATTTCTCCATTGATTTAGGAAATGAACTGTTAGGACCAATCCCCAAGGACTGTTTTGACAGTGACAGTGAGGACAATACAACACCAGACAGGATTTTCACCTGGCATGGGGGGAACTTCCTGGTGTACACTTCTTGCCCTTATGGTAAGGAAGATGTGACTTGTGACTTCAGGAGGGATGAGGTGATTTTCCAGGTCCATGAGGGCTGCCTTTCCCACCTGAAGCCTCCAGTCCAAATCAGCACTCTGACCAGGGACTTCTCCACCCAGCTGGAGGAGGCTGCTGAAATAGCCAAACCAGAAGTCTTTCCAGGCTTCAGGCAAATGGTGGAAGAGAGAGTCAACCTAGCTGATGCCTGTGTGACTCTGGAACAGAAGCAAAAGTTGAAACAAGTTTTCTTGGATTTCCAAGATCTCTTTGCGGTAGACTCATATGACTGTGGTCGCACCGACATCCACACAACAACAATTCCCACCGACCCTGGAATGACTCCAGTGTTTGTGAAGCAATATCCTTTGCCTCTCGCATCCATGGAGTCCCTTACTGAAATAATTAAGAACCTTGAGTCCCGGGGAATAATACGTCCAGTACACAGCACCTTCAATAATCCGGTGCTGGGAATATTGAAGCCAAACGGCCAGTGGAGACTCTGCGCCGACCTTAGGGAGCTCAACAAACGGGTCCATACTTCCCGATGGCCTCTGCCCTACATTGACCAAGGACTGGCCCAGATTCAGGGGTCACAGGTATTCACAGCAATAGACCTGACCAATGGATACTGGACCGTGCCTGTCAGTAGAGAGGACCAAATCAAACTGGCTTTTACCTTTGGGGGCCAGCAGTACACATGGACCCGGACTCCCTTCGGATACCTCAACTCCGGCAATGAATTCAACATTTTCCTACATAAGGCCATGCTGGACCTGGGTGCGAGGGGTAACCTGGCTTATGTAGATGATGTCCTCATCAAAAGTTCATCTGTGGAGGAACACATAGCGGAGATCCGTTATGTTTTGACACAGTTGAGGGCTGCCGGAGCAAAACTTTCCTTTCAGAAAGCACAGTGGTGTAGAACCCATGTTAATTTCTTGGGGCATGAGATTACTCCTCAGGGTCTCTGTCCCCAAGAAAAGAAAGTGGAAGCACTCCAGAAACTGAAGGATCCCACAACTCTGTGGGAACTAAGGAGCCTCCTTGGACTGACTAATTACAGCAGAAAGTTCATTGAAGGCTACGCAGAGATCACTAGACCCCTGATTCATCTCTGGAAGGGGGGGTCAAGTGGGAATGGGGTCCAGAACAATCCGAGGCAGTAAGACAACTCAAAAGAAGCCTCTCACAAGCGCCTTGCCTAGCTTACCCTGTCAGAAACAAGGAGTTCTTCCTGGAGACGGGGTTCTCTAATACGTGCTTGACGGCAGTATTATACCAAAAGCATGACAAGGTCAATAAAGTAATCTCCTATGCGAGCAAAACTTTATCCTCTGTTGAGGAAAAATTCAACGATTGTGAGAAGGCACTCCTGGCAACGGTGTGGGCATTGAAGAATTACCGCCCGTTTATCCAGGGGGAACACATCATAGTGGAGACTCCACACCAGCCTCTGCAATATCTCCAACGTGACAGAATCCGGGACGGAAATGTGAGTAATTCCCGAATTACTTCCTGGATTCTGTCAATGCAAGGCTTTCCTGTGGAGGTCAGATATGGCCAAAACAAGAAGAGTCCCCTCGCGCAAGGTCTGGCTGACTTGCATGATTGTGCCAGAGAAAACTGTCTCGAGGACGAAAGTCTAAAAATCAAGGACAACAAGGAGGCATACCTTAATTCCCCACACAAAGTCTTTGAAGAAGACAAGTGTGAGGGAATGCCCACTGTCTATGTGGATGGATGCTCGTACAACGGGGAGAAAGAACTTGTGGCCGGCGTAGGGAATGCATGGGTGAATGAGTCACCAGAACCCTCCGCTGGATACAAAATTGGTCCCCGAAGTAGTCAGGTGGCAGAATTGATGGCTGTGCATCAGGCCATCCTCACTGCTGTCCAGCATCAACTCCACAAACTGGTCATAATCACAGATTCGGATTATGTACGGAACGGGTTCGTGGAGCACCTGGTCAACTGGAAAACCAGAGGCATATTATGCGCTAATAACAAACCCCTGAAACATGGGAAGTTAATTCAAAACATTGATGATCTGGTCACATCGAATGGGATGACCATCTACTGGAAAAAGATCAAGGGTCATTCCAAAGTAGAGGGACCAGACAAAACTGGAAATAACTTAGCTGATCAGCTGGCCAAAACCGGGGCCATCCAAGGGGATCTAATAGAAATAGAGTCCCTTTTGGGGGAAATCCAGGTCACTGCTATCACTGGGTCCCAGACAAATGCTCACAATGATCTTTCAACTGCACAATGGAGTAAGGAGACCCCTGATGCTGATTTAATTACAGCTCAGAAGGGGGATCCAATTATTGGTATGTTTTACCAACACCTTGAGGACCCTGAGAACTTTCCCCTGACGGATATCAATTACATTGGGAAAGAGGACCTAAGAGTGTTGATGAAATGTCCAAATATGTTCCGAATCCAAGACGGTTTGCTGGTAAGGAAATCCAAAGCTGACCGCGATCAGTGGGTGGTTCCTACCTCATTCCGAAGCCTGATGTTAAGTCACGCCCATGATGTGGCCACCGCCGGTCATAGGGGGTTTCACACAACCCTGGAAATCTTAAGAGAGGTTGCATACTGGCCACACATGGGGCAGGACCTCGACCAATACTTGAAGGGGTGTCTTGTGTGTGCACAATTTCAGCCATTATCCCTCACACACCGTGCGCCTCTCCAAAAGAGGGGGATGACACTGCCATGGCCAGATTTGCAAATTGACTTTGTAGGCCCTGTGATTCACTCATCTAGAGGAAACAAGTACATGTTGACCGTTACATGCTTGTTTACCAAGTGGGTGGAATGTCTTCCAGCCCCAAACTGCAAGGCAGAAACAGCAGCTGCCCTGATGATTAACCACATCTTTTCCCGTTTTGGTCTACCTCAAAGGATTGAGTCAGACAGGGGTAGCCACTTCACCAGTGAAGTAATGACAAAGATATGGGAGATACTGGGGGTTAAAAGGAAGCTACACATTGCTTACAGGCCAGCTTCTTCTGGAGCAGTGGAGAGATATAACCGAACCATTGTGAGCATCTTAAAAAAGTTTGTGGCAGATTCTGGGCCAAGTTGGGATATCCGATTACCTCTTGTCCTAATGGCCATCAGATCTACCCCTTCATCTGCAACCAAAATGTCACCATTTGAGTTGATGACTGGACGCAAGATGGTGCTTCCCCAGCATTTGCTCTACAGGACTCAAGAGCAGGCACTGATAAATGCCTCCACAACTCATGAGAATGTGGAGAATTTAAGGAAACACCTTCAACATGCTTTTGCCAATGCTCAGCGGACTCTAGAAAGATCAGCCCAGAGCATGAAGACCCACTATGATTTAAAAACTAACCAAAAGGAATATAAGGTGGGTGATCGGTCTATCTATACAATTTCCAAAGGAACCAGGCCAAACAGCGACAATGTTTGCCTACATGGAAGGGACCGTTTGAAATTATAGACAAAATCTCCCCTGTGGCCTACAAGATCCGCATCCCCAAAGGCGGTTTGGCAGAGGGGGAAGACAAGTGGGTACATATAAATCAGCTAAAGTGTTGCCATCCCAGGCACACTCTGCAACAACTGGAGGAGTCCTCTGCAATACCAGAGTGGGCCGCTCCAGAGTAAGTCAGTTCAACTCTAAAATATTCCACATATCAAAAATATAGTAACGTAATGCAAATGTGCCCTGTTATATATTGTTTTTAAAATCAGACTGCAAAATGCATTTGGATGTATAAAATGTACATGTTCGCCACACCATTAATAGTGGTGGAAAAATGTCTAGGAATGTGTATTGCCGCGTTTGCTTTATCATCCTAGGAGAGAGGAAACCATGGAGACTGACCAAGGAGGCCGACCGGGGACCGGGAGCAGAGACCCGAGGGGCCCGGGGTACCGCCCAATCCTCCCATCAGGACCAGCAAGGAGAACTGATTGATAGACTGGAGGGAGGAAAAGATGCTGAACTGTGCCACCCATGGAATTGGAAGAAGAGGAGGCGAACATCCCAGATCTTGCGAGTTCCATCAGCGAAAGGACAGAATGGCCATCGCAAGAGGGGGGGCTTGTGGGATGTTTTTACACATGCATCCAAGCCCTACAATAAAACTGTGCAGTACTGGCATGGAAAACATCATGATGGCCAGAACTCCCCAGAGAGTGCACAGGGAAAACATGAAGAATAGGCTGCCACCCATTTTTGCCTATGTTGTGAGCACAGGAGGGCACTGCCTAAAACCACCATTGGGCTACACACACAGTAGCCTGAAACCATTGGGAATGGCAATGCTGATTGCCAAAAAAGCAACTCAGAACTGTGGGGAATTCATTTTCTTAATCCCAAAAATGGTTGCATTACCAGTACTCCCCACTATCAGAAAGCCTGTGTTTTAAAACCACCAGACTTTAGTGTAAAACTGAACAAATGAAACAAAACCAGACCAAGGAAAGACTTGCTAAGAGGTGGATACAATGTAAAACTATATTCTGAAATGACTTGAAGGAAGTAATTATTTAATGTATATGTAAAAATTGTCAGTTTGATTTGAATGTAGAAAACTGGGAACAAAAAGTGACATTTAGCTGAAACCTGCTTTAATGAAACTGGATTCTGCCTGACAACTACCCCCGACAGGAGTTGAAACCTGCTCAGCCACTCTTCCCCTTGCCAAAAGGAGTTGTCACCCCTCTGATTAGATTAGGGGTGGAGCAGCTGGGGACTACAGGGAGTTAAACAAAGGCCTGTCCTGGACTCAGGCAAATGTTATATTGGGGGCGTCGTAAAAGTGGCTTCCTCTTAGGGGAAACTGGGAGGGGCAGTGCCTCTGCTAGCAGCTGAGCTTGGGGGAAGTGGATAAACCAGTTATTCCACCCTGTGATGTGGGAAGCCACACCCCTTTTTGACCAGAGCATAATTTTAAAAAGATAGATAACTCATAGTGCGGACTTGTCAGAATTATATAAGTAATATCATTATTTTTGTGATTTTTCTGTGAACATTTTGAGAGGCGTTAGGACCCTGTGGTGTATTCTGGGGGGTTGCTAGCGGAAAATAGGGTCTCACTCCAAATGTCTGCATGTTAAAAATCTGACACTTCATCAATTAATGTCCATACTCCTTGCGCACATGTGTGTAATTTTGGGTAAATGTCCGATATTGCAAAACCAGTTAAAAAGCGCAAAATGCTGTCATTTTTGAATGCAAGCAGCCAGGAAGATCAGAGGCGGACAAGCATGGACCATAAGGAATATATAATGTGCACATGTAATTTCAACAAATTGTATATCTGCTAAGGATGTATTTGAATCAAATATAGATTTGTGGGCAAACTGACCAGGGGAGGATCCTCTGACCCATAAACAGACTTCATCATGCTGACAATCCATTTCCTTCCCCCTATCATGGGAGAGGGAGAATTGGGCCAATGACAAGTAGAGAGAGGCAGGCTTAGCTAGGCCCAGGCACACACCCATTTTCAAAACACATAAAAAGAGACTGCTGGGACAGGTAGAGACATTCAATTCCATTTGCTGCGGAGCATGCTGACCGACGACTTCACATCCAGAGATCCAGACTTCAAATCCATCAATCTCCAAAGACCAGAACTTTACTTCAGAACTTAAAGCAAGGGCATAAACCCACAAACTGAGAACTCTTCTCAGCAGGCCTCAGCAACCTTAAAATGATTTGCAAACTATTCCACAGCCGGGCGAGCTGTTTGAATTCTTTTGCCAAAAACAATTGCCAGAGATCAGACCAGAGATCCAGAGTGACCCAGCCCGCTGTGAGCAGAATCAGAGAGCTGACCCAGATCACTGTGAAGTGCCAAGACCAGAACCGGAGCCCAGTCCAAAACCTGACCAGATCCGTAGCGAGGCCTATTTCAAATTTATATTGTGAGTACCTAGCAGAACTGTGCAGAACCAATCTCTTAGTTAAAATAATATAATCCAAACTATTTTAACCTAAGTAGAACAGCCTCCTAGAAATCGTGTCATCTGTCATTTGTAAAGCTGCACAACTGTCACCTGTCAATTCTGAAGCTGCAAGCTGTCACCTGTCATTTTGAGTTTTACTTTAAATCCGAAAATCTACCTTTATTTAATCGTCCGTATCTCTGGAACCGTTTGGGCTAGTAACGAAATGTCTTTCCAACGAACCTACAACCTACTCCTTATACTTTTTCCGCAATCACGATTCACACACTCGCAAAATTTACTGCGATTCGCGATTTTGGCTCAATTTCTCCACTTGTCAAAATAGCAGCTCCATTCTTTCTTTTGTTAAAATCCGTTGCAACTTGGTAATAACTCATAGAGCATTGTTAAAGTGAGCCTGAACTAATATAAAGTAGCCATCACCTACCTTGAACCTCTAGAGGGAATTAAAAGCAATTTTAGCACCTTTTCACTTCCTTGCAAACCACATTAAAGTAATTCGCCTGTGTTTAAAACTCATCCCTGTTTTCTCTAAGCTTGCTGGGGGGGGGACTGAATTTCGTTTTGCATTTGATTGCATTCCTGAGAACTGTGTGCTCCTCTTTCCATCTCCTTCCATTTCTTACATTGCAAAGGGGAGGGGGTGAATTGCCAGAAAAAAAGTGATTATCTTATCTTTTGCTAAAATCATATCAAGTATTTCTGTACTGCATTTTATTCCTCATTGCTTTTCCCTTGAAATCATAAAAGTATTTTTGCTACTTTATCCATCCTATACTAACTCCTTATTGATTGTAAAGAAGTTTGCTAGTGCCAGATTACCCATTGTTGATCAACATCATATGTCTAAGTGTACTATCAGATATTAATTTATTATAAAAGTGGGACATAAATATATATTGTTTAATTTTTCAAATAAACCTTTTAATTTGCAAAACAAACCTACTTCTTGGCTCAGTGGGGTCAGGGGGATTCTAAGAGGGGGTGTTTTACAAGGGTTGTCATCCAGAGTACTGAATTGATTATAAAAATACATCAATAAGGGTTTTCCTCAGCATCCCAGACTAGGCATTGACTTAGCTGTAGTGTTGATTGAATATCGCTTACAGCACAGATTAGACCCTTTCTTGATGTCTCAAACTGTGCCACGTAGGCCAGGTCAATTATCGGAAGCCGCTTGGATTACTGTGCCAGTATCCTCCTAGGATTGGGAAAAGCAGTAATCAATCGCCTCCAAGTCGTCCAAAAGAACGCAGTGAGGGTCATAGTAGGGCTTTGTAAAACCCATCACGTATCTACAGCAGGTATATTGCTGCCTTGACTACCAGTTGCTAAAAGAGTAATATTCCGTACCTTGAGCATCTCACTCTCCTGCGTATATGGCAAGAGCCCTTCATACCTGGCGACACAGCTGAAATTGCTTCCTGTTAGACGGGGTCTGAGATCTAATAACTTGGGCCTGCTACAGATACCTAAGTCAAAATTGTCATAAATCAAGGAGGGGTGTTTTCCATCCGCTACTCCGCATCGCTGCAACTCCCTACTACCTGACCTGAAGCTATGCTCCAGCTTCTCAATCTTTAAAAGCAAGCTGAAGACTCTCTTATTCAAACTCATAAATAGTATGTTGTATGTACTATGTGTGGTACAGCATTTGTGCATGGTACACTGATGTTGTATTAAAATGAAGTAATCCTTGGGAAAATAAATCCATGATGGAGTAAAAAAAACAACTGTATTTACATACGGTTTATAGCATTTACATGGTGCTGAAGAATATACATTTTACAGAATGCATGTGTGTGGTAGCATTGATATATTGTGTGAGTGCACGTGTGATAGGACGTTTTAAGTGGAAAATGTTAACTCTATTGTATTTTACTACTGTAGAATTTTGGATGTATTTTGTAAGCATGTTTGAAGTGTGTTGTAATGAAGGATATGTTTAAAGTAGTTAGATACCAGTTGGCGTATTCTAATGCTATTGGATTCTAGTAGTATGTATAGTGCAAGAATAACTGGGATGGCATATTTGAAGTGTATTATAACAAGGGTTATGTTTAAAGTAGTTAGATACCAGTTGGCGTATTCTAACTGTGCATTGCAGTACACTTTAGTGAGTTAATTTGGGTTGCAAGAATTTTAGGTAGTGTGAGAAACCTGAGAGCCTCCTAACACCTACTCCCCATGGATCCTCTTCTTAGGTGGCCAGGAAAAGGCCATCGCTTTTAGATGCAGACGCTGGGGGTGGAGATGCGAGGGAGGATCACCTGGTTGGAGGGTCCTTGAGGATTAGGGAGAGACTATCCACGGACGGGACATGTTGTCCCCCTTTTCCTTGGGAGAACCAACCCCCCCCTGCCTTTATAGGCTGGTGCAAACCATTTCCCCTAATGTTCCCTCCTTAAACAATTATAGTACTGGGATGAGGAAGAGGTGACTAGGAGTAGTGCACACTAACATGTCATTTCACCACTCCAGTACTGAGATGAGGAAGAGGCCTGCAGACTGTTGTAAGGGCCAGGCCTGTCCAGAGTACACCTCTATGGTCAGGCAATTGGTCCTGAGGACTCACACATGCAACCTGCCAAATGGTTGCAGGTCTATAAAAGCTGGTGCCGACAAGGAAAAAGGAGAGATCAGCAGGAGAGAAGCCAGGCTGAGCATTGAGGCCCTGAGGGGAGGGAAATAGGCAGCAAGTAGGGACCGGCTGGGAAGCCAGGATGCCGGCAAGTAACCAGAAGGAACTGTGGCGCTAAGGCCTGGCCGGGCCGTGAGAGGGCCACAGTTGTAGGAGCCTCACTGGTCGGGTGCCCACGGCAGGAGCTGAGGGGCACAGAAGAAATCCGAAAGCTGCAGGCTACTGGCAGAGTCCACGGGAAGCGAGCAGAGCTGCCAGCACTTACAGAGAGAGGCGCGAAGTGTGAGCGGGACTAGCAATCCAACAGAAACGTGTATGCGGAGCAGAGGAAGAGAAAGCGTCCACCCAGAGGAGACGCCAGGGACCGGTGAGTAAACAGACAGAAACACTCGAACCAGGGCGCTCCTAGGGGCTGTAATGCAGAGTGAATGAAAGATGAGTTGCAAGATACAGTAAACCCAAAGTAAACAGTTGTGATGAATAATGAAAATAAGATGTACTGTGAGCAAAAGAATAAGAGGTTTGAACTATTGAATACCAAACTAAAAGAAAACTTTTGACAAGCCATGGACAGCCTTTGCTGAAGAATATGAAAGCAACGTGGTGAAGGAAAGAGAGCATCACAAAGTGAACTGTATGAAAGAACACATTGTGGCAAAGTCAAGAGAGTGCAAAGAGGAAACTACTTTGTGGCTAAGCCAAAAGGCTAGCGAGGAGAAACTAAAGTGAATGTGAACCAGAACACAGGTGCAGTTACAAAAGAACCTATGTGGGCAAGCACGCGTAGGATTACCGGTTGTGTGACTTTTAATGGGTGGACCGTGTGGTCCGATAACTGCACCTAGGCCTGGTAGACGCTATCTGTAAAAGTCAAAGAAACATACAGAGAGCAAACCCAAGCGCCTTGAAAGAGATCGCTGGCATGCAGCACAAAAAAGCAATCGTTATGAACTGTCAAGAAACCAGAAGTAGTGTAAAGTTAACCTGGAATTGGTTTTGAATATTGAGAGATTGACACTAAGTATAAGTTGGCAAATTGGACAAGCTGATGTTGTTGTCTTGAGGAAGGGAAACTCAAAGTCCCTTTTTGGAACTGTGTTGTTTTCTTGGGAAGGGAACCCTGAGACTTTGTGGTGCTGTCTTGAACTTAGGGAAGGGGAGCTGGAAATTAAACCAAGAGCTGGAAGAAGCTCAGAACTTTATTTTCAACACTATTCCTTTTAATGTTGGCATCGATACACATTGTTTATAGATTTTGGACACAGACAGACTTTTAAATTGAACTTACTGACTCAGACTTAGTTTCTTCAGTTAGAGAAATCTCACCTTAGCATAGAGCATAAGGCCTTCAACCATCCTGACATTTAAGTTAATAAACCATTTTTGTTTGAACTTTGAATCTGTTGTCTGTGTCTTGCTAAAGGATGCCTTCACAGTAGGCATTTGTTCGATTTGCTGGTAACCTATGTTTTGGAGTAACAAAAGTGCTTTTACATTCAAACCAACCACTTCTTTTTTTGACATATGCAGTTTAGTGGCCTGACGTGGTTGTGGCACCAGTGTGGTAGATTATGCATACTGTTGTGAAGGTGAAGGTTTACATGGCTGTGTGGAAAGCTAGTGAGCTTAGTTATTTTTCATACCATCTGCATTGTACCTTACAAGCATTAATATGACATATTGGCCATGTGAGTTTATTTGTTTGCTGGAACAATTGTCTGAATTGTAAAAAGGGCATAATATGCTATTATTTGCATTCTGCAGACGCTGGTGAAATGGAATGGATTCATAATTTGGTATGGGTACATAGACACTTTGTTCATTAGGGATGTGCTCTTGTGAAGCATGTTTGCAGAGAGTGCATTAGGAATTATTGTGGAACTTCCTGTGTGTTTATGGTGAATTGTATCGTTCCTGCTCAGTAGTGCAATTCTTGCCTTGTACCTGAGACACTCTAGGTGCTGTCAGGATTATTTGTGTCATTTTTATGAAGGATGAGTTTTTGCAAGCAATACTGGTCCGAGCTGTTTAAGTAAATGGTTTGAACCATTGGTGGCAATTAAAAGTGAAGATTGATTGCTACATTTGCATAGCAATTTACGACAGTTGTGTTACTGAATGTAAATGGACCAGAAAGTTATACCACTGCATCCTTTGATGGACCTAAAAAGATGTTCTTTTGCAAAGAGACATTTGTCTCTTTTTGTTTTGATGGATGCGTAGTTGTTTTGTTTTTAGATTACAGAGTTGTATGCTTCTCTTATTTGTTAGAGCAGCAGTTGTTCTATCTTTTTTAGTGATATTGCAGGGAGATCTCATATATTCCTGTTTGTATTCGTTTTTTTTTTAAATATTTTCTTTTAAAGGCACAGGGTATATATCAAGATGGGTGTGTACGTAGCCTGTTGTATTCCAAGATGCAAGGAATGTCAGCATTACCTTTGATTGAATAAATGCAACTAGGAATAGACCATTGAGACGTTAGAGAGCTACATAACTCATACCTTCTTTTTTGGAGACTCTGCTGCCGATGTCAATCAATGCATGATCTAGGGTTAGACCTTGTGATTTGTGAATAGTAACATCATATGCAAGAGATAGAGAGAATTGTTCTCTGCATACATACATCTCTTTGAAAAGAAGGAAACTTGCTATTGTCCAGCCTATTCTTTTAACTACTGCACCTTTTTTTCAAAGTGGAGGTTGTCAAACTGAATGTTATTGTCATGTTGATATGTTGGATTCCAACAACTGTACCAATAGCTCCTTTGACTAAACCTTGTTCTACATCAAGGTTACATTTTAGAATTAGTCTGAAGATCATTTATTAGTATTTATGTATTTAGGCATTTATATAAGCATACCAAGCCAGAAGGTTACAGTTACTGGTTACAGTAAGACAGGTGAAAAAAGAGAAGGGGGAGCAGACAAGAGAAGTGAGGGAAAAGAGTCTAACTTGAAGAGGCAGGTTTTGAACTTCTCCCTGAAGCTGCTGTAGCCTGGTTCTTCGTGGAGGTGGTCAGGAAGCTCATCCTAGAGAGCAGGGGCACAGGCTGGGAAGCTGCCAGCCCTTTTGCAGTTGAATCTGGGGATGAAGAGGCAGTGTTTGTAGGCCGTGCGTTGAGGCCTTGTAGTGTATCTTGAGATTTTTGTTGCCAGTTTAGATACAGAGTTAGTTGTTTTTCTAATCCAGCTGTGTTGGAGATACATTGCTCTAAGCTATTTAGTTGTGCTGTTGCTTGTTCACACTTAGGAAGTGTCATTCCATGCACTTCTAGTTTATCTGTGGAGCTGATATGCACTTCTTTTTTCAACATTGTATCATTAAATTGACTACAGCTTGCAGGTGTTGGCAATAAGCACATGCATTTTATATTTTGTTGAGTTAATTGTTCCATGACATCCGGGGCAGATGTCTTTTGTCCATATAGGTCATGGATTAGTCTAGTTTTTAAGATGGATTTTGCCTCTTTAGTAAGCACACTAGTTCCAATGCTTTTTAAAATGTTCGCATATGATAGATCTGCCGATTGACGCATGCTTTGAGTTACTTCGCTGTAGTCAAAATGTTTCCAGAGATTTACATATCCAATGCTGCCGATTGTGTTACGGTATTGTTTGTGTCCTAATGTTTTGAGAATAGGTTGACCTTTTACTGGTGTTAACTGTAGAAAGTGTCTGAAAACAATAGCGTGTTTTCCTCTAAACAGTTCTTCGTAGTTGTTGTTTAAGAATTCTAGATTAATTAAAGCCAGCATGAGGTTGGAAATCATGCTTACATCAATCAGGAGGACTTTCATTTGTTTCAGAATTCTGCATACTTTAGTAGTAGCTTCTGCTGATAATGTATAGTATTGTAATTTGTTTGGGTGTTCTACTGTGAGGAGAAGTAGTCCATGTTCAATTTCTTGACTGACTTCTATATAAATGGTGAGTTGTTCATCATTTAGCTGAGATTCCAGAACTGACAAGTGTTCCTCAGATTGTTTATAATGATACATAGTATTTTCTACCTTAGTCATGGCTATTTCTGCTTCATTTAGAATGAGTGGTTCTCCAAGTCGTTCTTGGCTTCCTGTAAGAGAAGGTCGACTGCCTTCAGGAGTGTTTCAATCTAGTAGAAGTTCAATTTCTTCCTCTTGTTGCAATTGTAATTTTAATTGTTTATTTATACAGCGTTTGTACACAAGTGAAGTGCTTCAAAGCACTTCAAGGCTGGAAGGGAACAAGGGAAGATCGTAGTCATTCTTAGGTCTTGAGGTTTCTGAATGATATAACAAAAACTAGCGTACTAGGCCTGACGGCATTTCTCCTAGTGCAAGTGCATCAAGTGTTCCAGGCGCAACCAAGCTAGGGAGGGGAAACAAAAGGGGGTCAGGACAAATGAACGTACTACTCCTAGTATATTTAGGTCATGCAAGTGTACAGACGGAAGTATAAGGAAGGGGGGAGTGCAAAACAAGTGTGCCCAGTCCAGCAGGGCCCTGGGTTAAGTTTAGAGAGGTTACCACTCTCCTGGAGCGTAAGCGGAAAGTGCAGTAAAGTTGATCTGGCTCAAGACGGAGAGAGGCGGGAAGTCTGTTCCAGAGTGAGGCACCTGCAGCAGATAAAGATCTACCCCCAGATCCCTGTTTGGAAAACCGTCTCACCCTCAAAGAGTTGGAGGAGGATGGGCAGAGGGTATTTAGGAAGAGAGCACTATAGATAGTGAGGGCCCCGGCCCCAGAAAGCCTTGTGGTTTATGCAGAGGGTCTAGAACTTGATCCTTGCAGCCACAGGGAGCCACTGGAGGGATTTCAGTGCTGGAGAAATGCAGTCCCTTGGCTTCAGGCCAAGGATAAGTCTCACAGTTCTGTTCTAGATGAGTTGTAGAGGACAGAGAGTAGCAGTAGGAAGATTGAGAAAGAGGCTGTTGCAGTTGTCCAACCTAGAGAGATCCTACAACAACAGGGTAAGGTTTTTACCTTAAATGGAACAAATTACCTTCCCCAACCATTAGAGTAACAGTCTTTTTAACACAACATAAACAATTCCTTGAGAGAACAGATTAGTATAGACTTTACTGTTGCATACGTCAATAGAACATATAGAAACAATCTCCTGGCTATCCCTAGTAGAAACACACCCTGACCCTAACAGGAGTTCCGTGCCATAGGTTATGGATTGTGCACTGCCTATCTAATAGGGATAGTGGGAGAAAAAACTGTCCCTCGTCACTACTAATTAGATTGAATATGTCAAATCTCCTGTTCTTAAAAAACCAGAGAACAACCACTCGATTATTTTGCAGGCAGGACTGGATGTTAGATACTGTCTGGATACCTAATTCGATGGAGGTTTTTGATCCTTGGGACTTTTTGTTATTTTATTCACCCATAGGCATCAGATATACCATTGGTTGGTTGGGCTCATACTTGGTTATTGTCTTAAAAGTCCCATGTTCGGAACACCTAAAAGGCTCACTACACGTGAGTTTACTTAAACTTTTTTGTCATATCCCCCTTTATTGTCTTTGAAGTCATGATGGTCATGAGGCCCCTCATGACCAAATGGTCGACAGGTTTCAATGGCGGGTATACTTTATGCCATCTTCTTCAGGGACAGTGATTTATAACTGGCAATTCCAATTCTGCATGCATCTGTATTTAACAAATCATCCATCCCCTGTAGCCAGCAGTTTGTTGGTTTGGGAGGAGGGGTTGAACAGCGAGACTATGAGCGTTCAATTCCTATTTCTTCCATAAAACATTTTGTTGTTCTTGCCGTGATCGTCGGGCGCTGGATCATCGGTCACTTGCTCATTTGCTCGCTCCTAGCTGGAAAACCGGCCTAGAGAGAACCAGCGCTCTGGAGATGGTGACCCTCTAGGGGAAGGTGAGAAAAGGTAGAATGCCTCTGAGGAGGTGAAGTTGGTAGTGAGACTTTTTTGAGATGTCAGAGATGTAAAAAGAGAAGGAGAGAGTGGAGTCAAAGATGCCCCCCAGATTTTTTGCCTCATTAGCAGGTGAGGGCGCAGGACCAAGGGAGGCTGGCCAGAGCGAAAGTGGGAAAGCGGGTGCAGGGGTCCCAATGTGGAAGATCTCTGTCTTACTGGCATTGAGGCAGAGATCATTTGCAGCACACCATAACTGAATAGCAGACAGACAGTCAGATATGAGCAAGGAGGAGGAGGTGGCTGAGGATTGCCTGAAATATAGTTGCGTGTCATTCGCATTACACTGAAAGTTAGAGGTAAAGGTAGAGATCCTGTGGGCCAAGGGGCCATGTAGACATTGAAGAGCCAGGGGGATAGGTTAGATCCCTGGGGGACACCACAAGTAGTGAGAGTGGTAGAGGAGAGCAAGGTCCCAAGTTCCACCTAGAAGGACGGTCAGAGAGAAAGGAGGCAAGCCACACCAGGGCCTGAACTGTGGGGCACAGAGTATGACAGAGATGGGAGATCAGGATGTTGTGGTTTACCATATCTAAAGCAGAGGAGAGGTCAAGAAGAATGAGGACAGAAGGAGAGTTAGAGTCAAGATTTGAGAGCAGGTCTTCACGGGTGTTCAGAAGAGCCGTTTCCGTGTCTCTAGATGCTCTAAAGCCATACTGATGGTCATGGAGACAACAACAGATTCAGTGTGAAGAGTAAGCTGAGAGATAGCCAACTTCTCCAGGAGTTTGCCCATGAAGGAAAGTGATAGAGATTGGGCGATAGTTCACTGGAATAGAAGGGTCCGTAGAGTTTTTTAGCAGAGGGTGCACAGAGAGTGCTCGAGAGAAGTGAGGAAAACCTCCACTGGGGAAGGAGAGGTTGCAGATGTCGGCCAAGGCTGGAGCGAGAGTTTCAGTATTGTCCTTGATGGTTTTGGAGGGGCAGAGACCACCTGTTTGGAAGAGGATTTCATAGACTGGACTTGTTTAGAGACCTCATCAGGTGTGACAGGGAATAGGAAGGAGAGGAGAGGAGGGGGAGAGGTGAGGGCAGCAGAAGGTGGCCCAAGAGATGTTGGTGCAGGAGGGGGTGCAGAAGAAAGAGAGGACAGGATGTCCTGTGTTTTTCTGGTGAAGTGGGCCACCAGGGCCGGCCAAAGGGCCTGTGTGGGTGCAGTAGAGGATGCAGCTGCAGTAGGGACGTCCAGTTCCTTGCAGACTTTGAAAAGTTTGGCCGTGTTGTTAGATGCTGCGGAGATGCAGGCTTAAATATAGGCTTCAGTTGGACACTCATGACAGGGACAACAATGTCACGAGTGTTGGAGATGGAATGGTGAAAATTAGAGAGGGCAGTTTCAGGGTGGAAGTCTGCTGCAGTAGTAGGCAGAGGAGAGTAGGCGGAGGCAAATTCAGCCACTGACATTCTTTTCATGGGTCGGATGAACTTGAAGGCAGGAGGCAGAGTTGGGTGTGCCAGTGCTAAAGGAGAAGAGAGCTTCAAGTGAGAAGAGAGAAACAAATGATCAGTCTAGGAGAATGAGGTAATGAGAGGGATAGAGAAAGTGATGTCTGCGGAGAGGAGAGCTTCCAAGGTGTGGCCAGACGGTACAATGGAGAGAGAAAGAGAGTTGCACAAGTTGTGGAAAGGTCCTGAAGAGTCAGGAGAGTCAAGCTGGATGTTAAGATCCCCCATCAGGAGAAGTTGGGAAGATGAGGAAAGTAGAGAAGAGGCCAGATCAGCCCATTCTGACAGGAAAAGGGTCGACTGGCCCAGCGGCCGATAGAAGTTGGCCAGGGTGAGAGAGGAGACAGCCAAGAGGGAGAGCCTGCAGACCAGGCATTCAAAGGAAGAGTAGATCTGAGTGGGAATGATGGAAACAGGGATCCACTCAGGAAAGATCAAGGCTACTCCAGCACTTGGCCTGTTGGACCTGGGTTCAGAGAGGATCTTGTAGACTTCAGGGAGAAGTGTGTCAAAACTTGTGACAGAGGTTTCCTTAAACCATGTCTCGGTAAGAGCAAGAACATCAAGGTCCAGGAGTTCAAGTAGGTGGCAGATGTCAGAGGACTGCTTGACAGCAGAGCTAGAGTTAAGCATGGCAATGTGGAGCAAACTGCCACTTTTGAAAGATTTACGAGTGCGATACAGGGGACAGAGGTCCCCCCCATAAGCAGCGAGTGTGCCTGAGAGATAGATGTAGGAGGAGGCTGAGGTTGAACAGGATGTCAGTGAGGAGAGTGCAGGAAAGGGATAAATGGCAAAGGAGCCTGTGTACGAGGGGCCGCAGGAGGCAAGGGAATGGGTGGCAGGGCCACCAGAGTGGAAGAACCTGACAAGGTACTCAGTGCAGTGCGTGAAGGCAAGGGAGCCTGTACAGTTGAATGCGAAAAGGTAGCAGTTTTGAGAGAGGCAGTGAGGTTAGTAGGAGACAGGGTAGCCAAGGTGTACATACCTGGCAGGGGAGCCTGGGCAGCCGTAGAGAGGGATGGCAAGGGAGCCCATGAGGAGGAAAGTGGAAAGTTGATAAGGCGAGGAAGAAGCCTATCAAAAAATATTAGGTTGGGTTCAGGCCATTGTACCCGGATGGTACCATATAGACAGACATTAATGATGACCCTGGAGGTGGAGAAGGCAAGAAGGACCTCCCAGCGGGTGCCACCATTTATGTGTGAGGAAGAGTAAGGAGAGAGCAGAGTGACCATATGAGGAGGCCATAGGTCGGGAGAAGCAACGACAAAGAGGGTGTCAGTCAGAGTCACTCTGTGGAATCACTGACGTAGGTGTCAGTGATAGGCAGACCTGGGTTGGATCCCAGTGTGTCATTCTTGAGTTTCATCCTACCAGACTTAGTTAGAGGTGAATGATAGGAGCTAGAGATGCAATTAGAGAAGATAGGAGGGATAGAGAGCACAGAGTGTTTTACACTTAACCAGGCAGAGCAGCTGGGGTATGTGGGAGGAGTAGGGAGGGGGCAGCATGTGCACAAGGAGACACAAACAGGACAGAGAAGAGACAATGGGAACTAAAGAGGGTAAGGGAACAGATAACAGACTAGAACAGAGGGCAGAGGGCAGAGGGAGTAACCAGTAAGTGCAGTACCACGAAATGCAGGATATACACACACCTAATTCGATTTTTGACTAGCAGCAAAAACAATGCAGGATGCACACACACCTAAATTCAATGTTTAACTAGCAGCAAAACAATTCAGGATGTACACACACCTACATTTGATTTTTAACTAGCATCAAAACAGTGCAGGATGTACACACACACACACGCACCTAAATTCAATCTTTACTTTTTTTACTAGCAGCTAAACAATGCAGTATATGCACACGCCTAGATTACATTTTTAACTAGCAGTAAAACAGTTCAGGATGTACACACACCTAAATTTGATTTCTTGTTTTCTTCTTAGACAAGTATATCAGCACACGCAGTACAGATATGTAGGTAGTGGCAGTGTGAGCACAGGAATGTATGAAAAGCTAGAGATTATGACCATGTGGTGCTGGGAAGAGATGTCATCTGAGATAGATTAGAGAGTTAGTTAGGAGTTGCACAGGCACAGAGTCAAGAAGATGCAGTCCCAATCATGTGATGTCCGAGGTCGAGATCCCATATCCCAAAGGCGCATGGATGAGGTATCCAGCCTCAAGGATCATATTGCTAATATGGGTCCCACAAAGCCCAGCCAGGACA
This sequence comes from Ambystoma mexicanum, assembly GCF_040938575.1. Classification (NCBI taxonomy): domain Eukaryota; kingdom Metazoa; phylum Chordata; class Amphibia; order Caudata; family Ambystomatidae; genus Ambystoma; species Ambystoma mexicanum. The sequence goes on from NC_090921.1 coordinate 68,589,640, forward strand.
GGCACAAACAGGAGCCTTACAGTGGGGGCCTTGGAGGCGTGGCCTGGCTATCGCCTTCACGGTGATGATGATTGGGGCTGATTGTTGCCGTTCATTGTCCAACATTTGTTTGTATTGTTTACAATTGACATTGGTTATAATGCTTTCATTTGCATTAAATGCACCTTCAAATGAATCATGGTCACCTAATAATTATTTTTCTTTTCTTCAAGGTTTGAAATGGTATAGTTGTGGTGCAGAGATTTAAATGGTAACTTTATATGACTAATTAGGCTGGGTTTGGTAAGTTTCACTAGGCTTCATTCTCAAGTTGGATCATCTGGCGTGACATTGTTTTTGTACGAGTATTTTTGGGTTTTGTTGTACAGGTACATCACATGTTTTTTGAAGCAGTGCTTCTGTGTGGGTAGTAGATGTCAATTACATTGTTTTTTAAAATGTCATGGCTGTTGGGATCATTTGTGGCTTTTGTTTATGTCATGTGGTAGCATTTTAGTACCATTTTCGATAATGTATCTGCTCCAAGGTTAAGCCAGACAACGATTTCAGATTTCCCATATAAGGGCTGTGAAGTAAGACACAGACAACAGAGTCAAATTTCTCAATAAATGGTTTATTTTTCTTAAATGTCAGGATGGAGTAAGACGTAACTTGCCCTATGCTAAGGTGAGATTTCCATACCTGAAGAAAATGAATGATAGTCTATATCACTAAGTTCAACTCAAAAGTATATCTGTGTCCTAAACGTAGACTTGGCCTCACAACTAAATATACAAAATGTGTAAGGGTACCAGCAGCAAAGAAATACTGTTTAAAAGAAAGTTCTGAGCTTCTTCTAGCTCCTGGATTATACTCAGCTACCCCTTGTTCCAAGTACAGAACAGTTCCAAAAAGCCTCAGGTTACCCTTCCCCAAGAGTTCAACAAAGTTCAAAAGTCTTGGGATTCCCTATCCCAAAAGTACAACACAGTTCCAAAAGTCTCAAGGTTTTCTTCACTAAGACTTCAATTTAGATCCCTTCCCCAAGAATATCAATCTTTCAACTTATAAAAAGAGCAATGCCTAATTCAAAACTTCCTTGGACATTCATGCTTTTCTCTAGTTAAGGTATTGGGGTTCCTTATCCCAGGTATTCAGCTCTTTCAGTTTCCAAATTTATAATCAGTTAAACTCTCCTGGCTTTCAAACCATTCCTGTTCAATTCCTCAGTTATCCAGGTTGTTCAATAGTTCCTATCGGCTGCTCTCTCTCTACCTTTCTCATGCACTTCAGCAACTATTGCAATATACACGCTTCTTTACATTTGCTTTTTTTGGCTCTTTCCAAGTGGGGTCACTCAGTCTAGGTGCAGTTGTCGGACCACATGGTCTACCCATTACAGGTCACACAACCGATAACCCTAGGCACTTTGTTATGCTTCTGCATTCTTCAGGTTTTCGCCAAAACATATTTCCTCTCTATATACCTGTGTCGTTTGCCAACATTCATTTCAGAGTCTCCTTGAAAGTCTCTTGGCTTTTCCACAATCTGTATCTCACACCTTTGTATCTTTGACCTGCACTTATTTCCTATTCTTCTTATCAGTCTTTTGGTTTCATCCCAATGTGTATGTCAAGCAACTCACTGTGTGGTGTTCACCGTTTACATGTATCTCATCTAACTCTACTCATGGTGTTTACCCTTTTGATTTAATTTGTGTTCACCACTTGCTTTTGTTTCATACTGTATTCACATATGCTCATCATATCTTTCAGTTAGTTCAGTGTTCAATAATGCCTCTGCTGCATAAAAATATGCTCATCATTTCTTTCAGTTAGTTCAGTATTCAATACTGCTTCTTTCACTCTCAAAGGTACTTTATAACACTTTACAGCTTGTTTGGCATTCCAAATTGCTTGTTGCACTCTCAAAAATACTGGAAGATGTCATGGAAAAGGAAGTGAGGACACTCTCAGTTCCTCACTGGGTGTGCCTGTTAAATGGTCTGCAGCTTCGTAGCACCCGCATTCTCTATGGGAGAGCATTTTTATACCAAAGCTGCACCAACGCTTACATGTTTTGTGACGGGGTTTTGTTAGATGATATGTCATCCCAAAGGTCTTTATCTCTGTCTTCTCAGCTTTGGTGTGCTATATATTGCAACTGCAGTGGAATTGCCTGCAATGTAATGTATGTCTATATTTGCATTCCACACAAGGGCAATGATCGCCTTGCAATCATTGGTGTACTTGGATGTGTTGTCCCTTTTAGTGTTGTATGTTTTCTTTAGGGGATTTCCCTTTTACACTGTGTCTAACAGAGGACATGAAGCTATTTACTTGTCCTTTTATGCAAACTGGTCTAGGGAAGCCAAAGTGACATTTGGTATATCATTTACCTCTGCTTTTATATCAATATCAGCAGTGTTTGCCACACTTATGCTTTTGGAAGCATAAGGGGTGGGTACGTAGGTCACTATGTGTGGTTTCTGACAGGATGTCTCAAGTAATGTATTTTCCAGTACATTTTAAAACAGTGGCATCGCTGTCATGGCCACATTTGGGTGTACCTTTTATATACAAAAGCATGTGGATGTGTGGCGCTCCTCTGGATTGATATTCCTTTCTGCAAAATAAATGTTCTACTTCTCTGAGTGATGGGGTATTTTTATTGCAAATGAAGTGCAGTATGGCAATGAAGCGATGGTGAATGTACCTTGAAGCATTAACAGGGTCAAGAGAACAGAGTTCTACTTGCTTTCTTACATCTATTCCTTCTTTATTTTGGTTTGCAGTCCATACGAAGTTGTGCAAGTTATTCGATACATGTTCTGCACAACTTAAAGTATCAAACTGAGTGGGTCGGGCTAGGTTCCTTAGCATACATGACGTCGGAACCAGTATTCGTTTGTACCACACAGTTTGCCAAGAGATTTGTGATACTTGGCTGCAAACCTTCATCTTTGTCTTTAATCTTTTGAAGCAGTTGGATAGCAGACATGTTTAAAAAATCAGAGCCTATTTTTAATGTCTGTGCAGCTCAAAAACATAGAGTTGCTAGTTCGCTCTTGAACAGGAGGTAGAAAATGCATTCTATATTTTGTCTGAATATTGAGTATTCTGAATACATTTGTAAAGAGCGATATTCTTCTGCACTAATTTGTGTGAATCTTTTCTCATATCTTCCTCCTTTTCCTGTAGGAATGAGTAGATAAAAGAACATGCTTCTACACTTTTCTCCCATATGTTCATTGGGGATCATTTGGCTTGACACATTTGATATGTTTCTATGGTGTCTTTGGAAAGTAGTGGGAGAATTGTATACTGTATACTGGTCTAAAAGGTTGCCTGCAGTAACAAGATCTATATTTTCAAATCACCCAATTTGTGGTGAATCTTCAATTATTCAGGTGGATTCTCTTAAAATGTCATATATGTTTATTTCTCTGTATTATTCATTGTTTTCTTTGAGATATTCTAAGGCCTGTCTACCTTTGTTTAAGTTGAAAAGTTGTCGCCAATTGTTTTTGTCTTTTGTTGGAACACTATTGACTGGTACAATCAACTAGCCATTGTACTCTTTGAGTTTCTACATTTTATTTAAGCTCTGATGTCAAATATACTACTTTGCCACAAATGCCTTTTAGTAACTCGGACGGAGGCAATTTGGCAGGTTTGGGTTGACGGCATATTATGCCTTGAAATGTGTGTATTAAGTTGTGGAATGTTTATGCATGCATTATGCATGAGTACATGGTTGTTATTGTACAGATTAGTGCTGTCTGATTGTGTAGTGGGATACTTGGTGTGGTTGAGAAGGTTGTAAGAGTTGGAATCTATATAAGTGTGATGGGCCTGGGTAAATATGACATTGAAATTGGGAGGTATTGTATAAAGTAATTATATTCATTTGATGGGGAATGGGTAGTCAAGTATTGATAGTAGAATGTGTTGAACAGTACTACTGTTTGTGAGTAAGGAGCAGTGGTTTGAGGAAATGGTCTAATTTATTGTATAGGTGTGAGGGTTGTGTGGGTGTAATTGAAAGGGGTGACGAAGCGTGTGTATATGAGATAATGTATGTTAGTAATTTATAATTAAATTAGTGTCAAAGTTGTTGGGTTGGAATTGAGGACTTCACATGGATAGTGGTATGACAGAGTAAAGAAATTAAATTGTGGTCTAGAAGTTGATGAGAGATGGATGTGTTGTTAGGCACTATTCAATAAAGAGCAATGGTCAGATAGCATTGGAATGAGTGTGAATGCTGCAATAGAATGAGTAAGAGTGAAATGCAACACTGCTGAGTAGAAACGAATAACCTAGGCTAATATATAGGGAAAGTACATTGTTAAAATTAGACAGATATACATGCTATATTAATGTACTTACTTTGCAGGATGTGAAGAGTTTTCTTTGTTCGGTAGCTGTCTTAGTCAATCATCTTTTTTCCTGAAATTATAAAACAATTGTGTTGTTATATGTGGTAATGGTGACATAGTTTTAATAAGACAGGTTTTTATTTATTAAGGCAGGAGGAGTTGTTGGAAGAAAGAGTGGATAAAGTTGTGTTATGGGTGGAGTATTAAAGTATGTGAACTATGTTGTTAGAATGATTGGACTATGACTTGTGATGTGTGGGACATTATAAGGAACATGGTACCAATTGACGAGTAAAAAAGATGCATACCTAGGTTATTTTATGAGCACAGGAAGTTTCTTCTAGGGCTAATATGTAATGGTAGCTGTACACCAAAGTTCTCATGATGAACAAATGCATGAAAAATGTAAGTTTTTGTAGTAGGGATATTTATGTGTTGGTGCTTTTAATAAGAAAAATGAAGTCTTTGTGGTGCAATGTATTTGTAAAGTGTTGCGTTGTTTTTAAAGAATAGGGAACATGTGGCCTAGTGGTAATGCTATGGAAGTTTGTAGTTGGAGCAGTGTATGTTGTTAGTGTATGGTGTCTTAAAGTAGTGGTTGGAAGGACAAGTGTTGCATATAGATACATTGGCGGCATACACATATGTGTGAGCAAGTGGTGAATGGTGGCGCTATAAAGGATGTGACAATAAAGCATGGCAAGTATGACATTTATATGTAAAGACACATGCTGCTGTTTTAAAAATATTTATTTTTAGAAGCATTTTGTTGAAAGTAAAAAAAAAAGCATATGCCCATTTACAGCATCACTGTTTGTAACTTGTTTCTATAAGTAAGGGAAATGCAGGTGCAAATGATGTGTATAACACTGCATTTGGTGTGTGGAAGTTCAGTATGTTGGCAGTACATGTTACTAACTCCCAGATGCTTCAAAAAGAGAATATGTTTATTGAGATGCTTATTACAGGGTAAGTGGCAGGAATCCTGTATATATATATATATATATATATATATATATATATATATATATATATATATTTATACAGGTGTTGACAAAAAATACTTAAAAAAATATAATCATATCTGTGCTATGTTTTATCAGATGTAGATATTGTTAAATCTGCAAATAAAAATCTTGGAGAGTTTCACAGTAGTTTTTGGTGCAGGAGGCTGTGAATGACAGGAGTTTTCGGATGGATGTGTGACTGTTTGAAAGTAGCCAATGAGGGAGTGTTAGAAATTTAAAAGTAAACAGGATGGATGGGCTGTCCTGTGCTAGGGTGTCCATGGACATGCGTGTAAGTCCGCAGACCCGCACATGACATCCAGGTCTTTTAAGGATGACTGGCATGGAAATAGGACTGCAGAGACCACAGACAGTTGCAAACATCCACGGACATCGGGACTTAGCAAATCAGGTTTCGTGGTTGTGGAGGAGGAGTTGAAGTGTACGGGGACACAGGGTAGCAAGTGTTTTCTTTCTTGTGTGAAGTGAAGTTGGCTACGACTATGGCCATGAAGAAGCAAAGTGTGTGGATTGTGGAATTTCATGGATCCATTGGTTAGAGGGTTACACCGAGCAATGTGGAATGTCTTTGGATCTTGGATTAGAAGAATCTGAAATTTCTTGGTATTGGTTTCGGGGGTTGAAGTGGGTGGAATTTCTACCGTTTTGTGAGAATATGGTTAATCTAAAACCTCCAGACATCATTATAGTACACTGTGGAGGCAGCAGTTGGGGCTATGGAATACCCTTACTGTTTGTTATAAAGGATGTATTTACAAAGTTAATGGAACTGTGTCCAGCTTCGAAGATCATTTTTTGTAGCTAAAAAGCTAATGTGAAAATGTTCTAACTTGTTTTGGCACAAATTGAAAAAGCCAGGCAGAATGTAAAGTGAAAAAGTAAAAGTAAAAAAATAAATTGTGCTTTTTACAGGTTGTAGGAATGGCATCTTTCCACAATGAAAATATAAAGTTGATGGAATGAATATTTTTCAAAGAGATGGAGTTAATCTAAAACTCTCTTCTACTGATTTGCCTTCCCATCTTTGGTGTGGCTTTGCTATGTTCTTCCCTGCACCAAGATGCCTTTGGGCGTATGTGTGTGTTATACGTTTCCATAACATAACATAACATAACATAATATAACATAACATAACATAACAGAAAATTGGAAAATAGACTTTTCTTTCTCATGTTCAGTATGCGTTGAAACAATTTCTGTGGAAAAAAATGAAAGCAGAACACTATATTTAGTTGGCATAGATAATAAGTTATAAAAAAACAACTAAGTACAGTAAAGCATTTGTTCGTATGGTATGTAAAACCCCCGAAATTCAAATAACCCAAAGGATCATTTTAAGAGCCACCATTGTGGGTGGTCTGCAGGCTATTATTCTGTCAGCTACAAAAGGTGTTTAGGAAGTTATGATATTTATTGTATGCTAGAGAAATATATTTGGGACAGAAAACTGTTTCTGTTCTTTATTCTTTATCTCTAGTATACAAAGCTCCATTATTTCCATGGTGGTAAACATTGATCATGTGCCCATTCCACGCAGCAACGCAACAAAAATTATGTGTGTTGATCCTTCCCTGCAGTGGTGTGGCAAAAACTTTCATGTAAGAGCGCAGCAACAATTGCATATGTACCACCTTCCTGCTGAAGTGCAACAAATATTAAGTGCATGTCACTTCCCTGTGAATTGTGACAAAAATGGTCTGTGTGTCTCGTGCTCTGTAAGAGAGTGACAAAACCTAGGTGTGCAACACCTTTCCTGTAGTAGTGCAGCAGGTATTAGGTGTGCACCTCCTGCCCTGTGAGAATGTGGCTGAAACTGTGTGTTTGCTACAATCCCTGTGGGAGTGCATCACAGTTAGATGTGTATCACTTACCGTATGGGAATGCAGCAAAATTCGGTGATTGCACCGTTCACTGTTAGAATAAGGAAAACATTGTTAGTGAGATTCCTTCTCTAAGGGAGTGCAGCAGAAATTGTGTGGCCCCACCAACACAACTATTCCTAATCCACATGCATAACAAACACAGACTACATGCCATAAAAAGAAGGCACACATGCAATCCTGCAAACAACAACATTACTAACAACACCAAAAACACTTCCACAACTAAAACAGAATGACTATGCCAACTAACAGCTCAGAGGTTCACTGTCAGACAAATATTGAATCCATGTGGGCAGGAGGTTATTTCCTCCTAGCACTTTCTCAGTGCCTGATGCATTGATACCTACTCCTGCAAGGCTGTCACTTGTCTAAATGATTTTAAGTTTAAAAAATGAGAGAACAAACACACTGATCTGGGAAGTGTAGTGCATGAACTGGGCCCTGTTTGCTGAGAAAATAATTGACTGAGTGCAACTCACCTGGTTCACAGCATGTTCTATATGTTCAAGTCCTTCTGAGGTGTTCCAGCGCTGTCTAGATGTGTTTCTGCCCTGATCACATTGTAGAATACACATGGTAAGACGTTAGTACTGTATGCATGCATGATTGTTTGAATGTATGGAAGGCCTGTAATGTGTGTACTAAAGTTTTCAGTGTGTGTGTGTGTGTGTGTGTGTGTGTGTGATGCATGTATTTATTTGTATATTAGCTTCAGAGGGATGGAGTAAGTGAATGTGTGTTTGTGTGTGTATGCATGTCTGGTTATGAATTTGAACATTACTTTAATGCTTGGATGTGTTTGTATGGTTGCACAGTAGGGATGAAGATACCTGTTGTGGGATTAGCTTCATGAAAGTTGTTTGCAGTGACCATATTGCATTGATTGGGGTCACAGCTTCATGAAAGTGATTTTGTGTGGCCATACTGTGGCCATACTGGCATAGATAGATTGTGGCTGCAGCTACATTAGAGTGAATTATAGTGACATCTACTGGTCTAGATAGATGTTGGTCTCATGCAGGTGTTTTACAGTGATCATTACTGGCATAGATAGACTGTAAATCACTTGCATTAAGCTGTGTCCTCAATATCCATTACCGGCAGCAATAGATTGTGTCTACCGCTACATGTAAGTCATTAAAGTGACCATTAATGGCAGAGTATGATTGTGGCGGAAGTGTCATAGAAGTGATTTACAGTGCCCTTTGTTGACATCAAGCTCTGCCATCAAAACCTTCTGACCCTGTGCGGGCGTCTGCTCCAGTGCAAAATCCTCAGGATTAGGAGTTATCTTTTTAGCGTGATAAATCCCCTTTATGTCATAATTCTGATGACGCTGATGAAGATATATCATCTTCTGCTCTTGTATTCCAAGATCGCATGAAAAAATTCACAGATTTCTTACCGGTTCTGGCACCTGAGCAAACGCAATAAAAAAATAGGGGTGCTCGCTGAGATTTTGCTATTAAGAGCGTCTAATCGCCCTGGCAATCCTTTGCAAAACAATGTTTTGGCTTAAACCACACACTAACCCATAGATCAACAAATGCTGCGATGCCAGGTTCAAACAGATGGACAGGGAGACAATTATTTTGTCCTTTCACGCACAGCTGCATTCCTCTATGGTTGAAAATGCTTCCATATATTCCATGCTCCTGTACCGATTATCCTCTTCAGTGTCATCAACGGCTTCATGTCTTTCCAAGGAAGACAGGTTGCTAGACTCTTGGTAACAAATAAAGATCTACCTTAACTCTGGATTGCATCTAAGTCAGGCTAATGCTGCATCATTATTGCAGGCTGCCAACCAACGGTTATGGAGTGAAATAGGAGATCTCCTCAAACACTAGACTTGAATTGAGTCCATCAGGTGGCATTCAAAGCTGGTTTGGCTGAGGCAAAGGTGCTCAAGACATGCTGGAAGTGTCTGTTTCACACAGAGACACTGCCAGCCAGGGTTTGTCTGTTGGTACTGATATGAGGCATTTGGCTTGGATGTATGCTACCAATTTTAGAACAGACATGCTGTGGGATGTATTTACCCATGCATCCTAGCCCTACCTCAAAACTGTGCAGTACTGACATGAAAACATCATGATGGCCAGAGCTTCCCAGAAAATGCACAGGGAAATGCAGGAAGAATAGGCTGCCACCCATTTTTGCCGATGTTATGGGCACAGAAGGACGCTGCCTAAAACCACCATTGGACTACCCGCACAGTAGTCTGAAACCATTGGGAATGGCAGTGCTGATTGCCAAATGCAACCTAGAATTGTGGGGAATTCATTTCTTAAATCCCAAAAATGGGTGCAGTACCAGTACTCACCACTATCCAAAAGCCGGCGTTTTAAAACCACTCTGTTTCCCTGAAGGCAAGTCAAAATGCCTATTTTCAAACATTGCAATATGTGCAAAATATTTACTGAACACCAGCAGACATTTGGCAGAATGGAGTTTTGTGTGCCTACAAAATCTGGGAAATGAAGATCATAAGACAAGGTTTATAACAAGACTGGCTGCGCTGTGGATTTCAGCAGTTTAAATTGCACTGGATTGAAAGACACTAAAAAAAAAAAATCTAAATGTTTAAATTGACTGAGTGACCTACTTTTGAGTGTCACATAGGTTGCAATTGTTTAAATGTCATAGTTTTGCACTTAGAATCAGCATTCTAGCTGCATGTGTAAAATTGCAAGTTAATTTAAAAAGCAACAAATAACATGACAGTAGCTGAAAGTCTGGCTTAAGGAACTTGATTCTGCCTGGCAACTACCCCCATCAGGAGTGAAATTTGAGTCACCACTGTGTTCCCAGGCCAACCTTCCTTTTGCTGCCCACACTAAGGATATGCCATCTATCTGATAATTGAATTACCTGTGCTCTGCAAGAGAGTGAACAAAGCCCTCTTCACTCAGGCAAAGGTTTTTATTACCGCAGTCGTAAAATGTAGCTTCCTCTTGGCAGGAGCTGGGAGGAGCACTGCCTGTGAGAGCAAGCTGGCTTGGCAGAAACTGGAAAGACTGGTTTCTATACCATGTGACCTGGGAAACCACACCCCTTTGGAGCCAGAACATAACTTTAAAAAGATGAATAACTCATAGAGCGGACATGTGAAAATTTTATAAATGATACCATAATTCTTGTGATTTTTCTGCCCACATTTTAAGAGGTTTTTCGACCCGGTGGCATGTTCAGGGGGGTTTTAGCGGAAAAATGGATATTACTCTAACTGTATGCATGTTAAAAATCTGAAACTTCTTCAGTTAATGTCCATACTCCCTGCACACATGTATGTAAAGTTGGGTCAATGTCAGAAATTGAAAAATCAGTTAAAAAGTGAAATATCTGCCATTTCTGAATGCAAGCTCTTAGAAACAGCAGATTTGGACAGAGACATGGCTAAATTCAGCCACACCATGTATATGTAATTTCAAACAACTGTGTAACTCTGAAATATGTCTTTTATTATCAAATATAGAATGTGTGCAATCTGACAGAGGAGTGTCCTATCTGCAAGCCATAAAATGACATCCCTCTGACTCACAGTTCATTCCCCAATCAAATGATAAATGGAAGTTTGACCAATTAGAAGCTGAGAGAGAGGTAGGGTCAGTGATGCTAGAACACACCCACATTCTAAACACATAAAAGCAGACAGACAGGACAGATAGGGACCTTCCAAATCCATCTGCAGCGGGACGCTCTGCCGGAAAAATCCAGACTTTACCTCCATCAAACCTCCAGAGAGCCAAACTAGAGACTTCAATCTATCCAGAACTAGAGACCAGAGATCCAGAAAGAGAGAGACCCAGACCAGCAGAGAGAGCTGACCCAGATCACTGTGAAGTGCAGAGACCAGAGGCGAATTTAAAACCCTGACCAGATCCGTGATGAGGCCCATTTCACTCAAGAATATAGTGTGAGTACCTAGAAAACTGTGCAGAACCAATCTCTTAGTTAAAATAATATAATTCAATCTAGCTTAATCTAAGTAGAACTGTCTCCTAACTGTCACCTGTCATTTGTAAAGCTGTCACTTGTCATTTTTAGTTGCAAGCTGCACTTGTCTTCTTGAACTTTAAATTTCAAATCTGAAAAACGACCTCTATTCAATCGCTCATATCTCCGCAACCGTTTGTGCTAGAGACTTGCAGTAACTTTTATTTGGAAGCTGAGATCCTAGGCTTTCCTAGGACCCCAAAACGATAGAGATAGTCTTTGTGGTTCCTCTGTAATAGCGCTCGGCGCATCCGCGAATTTTGCCGCGATTTGCAAATTTCTCCACATGTAAAATCAGCTGCTGCTTGCCTTCCATTTGCCAGAAATTCGTTTAACCTGCTAACTATCTCTGCATCATTGCTAGTGTGAGCCTGGACTAATATTAACTAGATACCACTCACCCTGAACCTCTGAAAAGGGAATTAAAAGCATTTTAGCATATTTTTTAATTCATTGCCAGCACATATCAAAGCAATTTGGGCCTGTGTTTTCAAACTTCTGTAGTCTAAGCTTGCTGGGATTGAACTGAATCACATTTGATTGCATTTCTGAGAACTGTGTGTTTCCTTCCATTTCCTTGCCTTGCATCAAGGGGGGGGGAGGGAATTGCCAGAGAAAAGTGATTACATTGTTTTGTTGAAATCATATTGAGTATTTCTATACTGCATTTCATTCATTCAACCTTGCATCCATTTGAACTCTATAAAGCATTTTGTACCACTTTCTTCTTCTGTTCCTATTTACCAGTGTGCTACCTTATCTATTTCATGTCAACTCATTAGTGATTATAAGAAGTGTGCTAGTGCCAGATTCTCCGTTGTTGATCTTTATCATATCAAATTAAGTGTGCTATTCAATTATTAATTTATTATAAAGTATCATATATATATCTATTGTTTAAGTTATCAAATAAACCTTTTAAACTTGCAAAACAGAACTACTTCTTGGCTCAGTGGGGTCAGGGGGATTCCAAGAGAGGGGTGTTATATAGGGGTAGTCATCCAGAACGCATGAACTGGACCTAAAGATATATCAATAAGGGTTTTCATTCAGTATCATAGACTAGGCGTTGACTTAGCTGTAGTGTTGAATTGAATCCTCTTACAAATTGGGGGCTCGAGCCGAGACGTTGGGTTAGATTTACCACTTGTGCAGCTTAATACAGGGTGCTAACTGACGGGATACATACATCCGGTCGGATCACCACGCTGCATTACGCTGTGAAGCATTCCTCAAAAGGGACACTCCAAGAAAAGTTCTGTTCTGCAAAAATAAAATACTAACTTCTGTAAGTCAGGACAGAGACCAATCTCTAGAATGACGACCTTAGTAGACATGAAAATAGCCAGAGAGCACTTCTTACATAAGTTATTTGTGAGAGGTGAGTGGACTCACCAGGACCAAACAGTCTGGTTGCAGGCCATCACGCAACAGGTCACTGAAACAGGGTCAGATATATATAGAGATCAGGGTCCATTACATGTGGCCCTGAGTGAACTATACATGGCCCCTAAGGCCAAAGATGAACACGACAAGATTGTTAGGATAGCGGCATACCTGTACCTATATATGGGAGACATGCAGGATAGATGTGCTGAAAGCCAAAATCTGGCAAATAGGCAACAGATGGCATTACAGAAGGCCCAATCTGATCTGGACTCTTCTGAGCAGAGGCTGCAGAGGAGCCAGGAGGCAGAAAATGATAGTAGGCAATATATCATTAAAATAAAAGAGGATATGGGCATCCTACAACAGGAAAAGACAGACCAGGATACCCGATTTCTGGCCCTGCAGAAGGAGCACCAAGACATTTTGGACTCCTTGCTGCAGAACCAGAAAAAGCTGGAGCAACAGATCAATTTCAACAGGGCATGCACAGAGCAGGTAGCCACCCTGCAAATCCAACTAGACAGAGAGAAAGAGGAGAGCAATAAACTGATTCTGAAAGACCTGGATACCCAGGCAGAGTTTGATGAGGAGCGCCAAAAAGCTGGTGCCCTTCAACGGCAAAGGGACGACCTGGCGGCACAAATGCAGACTCTTAGTCAGGAAAGAGACGCCATAGGCCAGGAAGTCTGCCACTTAAAAAAGGAAATTGAAGAAAATCACCTGGCCCTCCAGGGGCTGGGTGATCTCCAAAAAGAAAACCAGAACTTGGTAGAGCACACCAGAAGGGTGGAAGATGCTCTAGCAAGAAAGGAGCAGGCCAATAGGGACATTGCCCAGGAGGTAAACCTCCTGCAGCAAAGACTGGCCCAGTTCTCCAGGACCAACCAGGAAGCACAGAGGGAAAATGAGGCCCTCTGTCAACACAATGATAGGCTCCAACAACAGGTCGCGATGCAGGAGAGACTGATAGAGTCTAGTAAGGCCTTAACTGAGGAACTGAAGGCACAAATGCAGGCTCTTGCATTGCAACAGGGAGCAGGGGCGGATAGAGATGAGGTTCGCTGGGAAATGGAAACTCCGGAGCATAACCTCAGGAGCCCTAGTACCAGAGGCCCTCATACTTCTCAGTCCCTGGACTATGCCACCCCCATGTCCCCTGGTGCACATGAGCACAGGGCCACAGGGATGGCAGATTACTATCCAGCTAAAAGTATGGGGCTCATAGGCCAGTACCACTCAGGAATGGAGGGGTGGGCATCGGGGTATGGGCACCCAAGTACAGTACAGTTCAGTGGGGAACCCCAGGAGAGTAGGCCCATTAAGGGCATCCTGAAAACCTCTGCCCAGTTAGGTCAGTGGAGGGGGTACCCAGCAAATCCTGGCAGCAAGGAGGAATCTGAAGACTCCTCTGAACTGCGCAGGACACAGGAGACCAGGTCCCCACATTCTGCCAGCCATTCCCAGGCTCGCAGAATCCGGGAAAACCTGGAAGAACAGACGGGAACCTCTGGGAGCAGTGCCTCTGAGTCCGAGGAAGAGTGGACAAGGGTTACCCGAACCAAAAAGGCCAATAAGGCAAAAAGGGCCTTGCTTAAGGACCCCTTAAAGCAGATTAAGGCGATCAGGAGCGTCATCACGCCCTACCATAAGAACGCTAAGTATTCTGTTTGGGAGCACTTAGAGTTGTTTGAACAAATGATGGAGACTTTCCATTTGAAGGACAGCCAAAGCTGTATTCAATATGTAAAGTGGACATTCTCCCCGGAATACTCCAGTTTCTTTGCGGGGCTGGAGGACCAAAATCATTTAAGATGGTCCACATATAAGGCGGCCATCCTGAAACATTTTTCTGTTCACAGAAATCCTCAAGAGGCTCGCAAGGCAGCCTACAATTTGCAATGTGGGGAGGATCAGGCCCCACAAGAATTTGTGCAGGAGTTAAAGCGTGCTTTTGCACAGACCACAAGAAGGGTGCGCACGGATAGCAGGGAATTTATTAACACGTTTTTCCATGCCTTGCCCAAATATATCATGACCCAGCTCGTGAGGGATTTTCACGAGAAAAGATCTTTAGACTGGGTCATTGAACAGGCTACCCGGATCTATGAGGTGCAGAAACCGGTAGATAGCAAAAGTAATGCCCAGAAAAACCCCAAAGCCAACACCTCCCCTGCTGCTGCCAAGGTGGCAGAGGTAAAGGTCACCCCCGTTTTAGATTTGGAGATGGGGGGGCCTAAAAACCTACCTGCACCTAATAATGCTAGGCCCAGGAGGTCCTCGGGTCAGTCACAGACAGGGAGCCAAGGAGGCAGCCCCACAAATGGGGTCCCTCGCTCTCCTGATTATGTAAGTCCCTGTTACAAGGGAAATCGACCCATCCTGGGTTATGTGTGGACTCCTCCAGCCCAAGGGGGGGGATCCAGCCAAGCACCTAACCCAGGGAACTTCCCTCCAAACTTCCCACCGGAGGGCAGAAATTTACCAAACCCTGGGCAGAACTTTTTCCCCAGATATCCTCCCGACTTTCAGCCCCAAAACCATCCATCCTTCTTTCCCCAATTCCCTGAGCCCAGACCACTGAATCCGGGAGAGGGGAGGCCAAGGGTGGAGGGGTACCCAAATCTTCCCAACCCGGGGTATTACCAGAGGAGGGACAGCTACCCTTCCCGGGATCAGCCCAGGGGAGAAAACAGGGCCCCGTATCAGCCTGAGCGGGTTTCCCAGTTAGAGCGCCAGGTTCAAAACATGGCGCGGGATCTGGGTCACATACTGAGGGCTCAGCAGAACCCTCAGATGGGCGTGCCGGCGCAGAACGCACCCAACTCTGGACCTGGTGCTCCAGAACAATGATGGGGGCAGCACCCCGATAACTCACCGGTTCCCAGGGAGGAGGCACAAAGGGAAGGGGGGTGTAAAGCCTTGGAGGAAGCTTCCTTCCTCACTTGTAAACAGCCCCTGGAAACCCAGGAACCGGAAACAAAATCTCTTGCCCCTGAAAGTCTGCCTCCTAAGGAGCAGAGGGGGGGTAGGAGAAACAAAAGACCCAAACAGACTCAGTTTGAGGAGGAGGTACAGATCTTCCAATTTGAGGGAGAGGGATCCTCAGAGGATCCTGGGAAAAGAATCTTCTCCTTCAGAGAGGGGGGAACTCCCCCCAAAGAAAAATGGGTCCCTAGGGATGCAAATCTAGACTGGGGAGATGTGGAGACTGAGCTACCGCCGCCCACCATCTCATCCCAGAACCAACCGCAAGAAAATCCCCTGGTTCAAACCCATCCTGGTGACTGCCTCCAAAAAGGGGGGGGCGGCCCGGAACCGGAGCCAGGGGAACCCACAATGGCTCTGATCTCCAGTTGCCAAATTTTTCTTTCAGATTCCCAAGGCTCTCCACAGAATTCTGCCCAAATCTCTTTGCTAGCAATGTCCAAAACCAGAAAGTTAGCCCACCA
This sequence comes from Ambystoma mexicanum, assembly GCF_040938575.1. Taxonomy (NCBI): domain Eukaryota; kingdom Metazoa; phylum Chordata; class Amphibia; order Caudata; family Ambystomatidae; genus Ambystoma; species Ambystoma mexicanum. The sequence continues at coordinate 68,605,748 of NC_090921.1, forward strand.
GTTGTCCAAAAATGAACATTACCTGTGCCCCCTTGAGGAGAAGGAGGGAAGATATTATGCCCCGGTACAAGTACAGGGGCAGGGTACAATCTCGGCACTGGTGGACACAGGATCTCAAGCTACCCTTCTGTCCAGAAGGGCCTTTGATGAACTGAATGCAGGAAGGGGAGAGGATTACCAAATTCCTCTCACCTCTCTTCCAGGACAACTGCAGAACTTTGACGGGAAGGAAATTCCCGTCGAGGGGACGGCAGATTTGGACATTAAAATTGGGCGACATAAGTTGAAACACCCGGTCATAGTTGTGACCCCAGAGGGCACCCCTTGTTTACTAGGGAATGACCTCCTGAGAAGGTTGTCACCCCTAATAGATTGTGTAAACAAGGTCCTCTGGACCCAGACTAGCCGACCAATAAAATTAAAACAGAGTGTCAACCATGTTAGTTTAAACGGCACATGCCACATGGTTGAACAAAAATCTGACCAAGTAGAATTTCACTTCCAGAATAGCCAAATTCCAGACGTGACAGTAATAGCAGTAGGACAACAGACTGGTGATGGGGGGTCCTCTCTATTTCTGAAAATCAACCTTCCTTCCAGTTTAAGGTGGTATTCCACGCTGGAAGGAAACACTCTGAAATTCTATACCAATCCACAATCTGAAACTCCCACTCCTATAGTCCAGAAAGATGTGAAATCAGCTCAAAGCCTGGCCGATATTCAGCAAATTGAAGAGCAGTTGTTCATCCCTGTTCAGTTAAATGATGGGAAGGACTCTGTTCTCGCTCGAGTGTGTGTAAACAACGGTAAGAGCTTCATCAGCGAAGCCATGTTCCGCCAACTCCCAAAAGATCCAGCCATTCCCACCTTCAAACTGATAGACAAATGGGAAATGGACCTGGAAGTACCTAATTCCAAACATCTCCTGCCAAGCAGGTGTATGCTCAAAATCTCCATTGGCAACAAGAGCATAGTCCACAATTGTTGGGTCGTGCGAGACGTCACTGCCGCCTTTTACTTAGGCAGTGACATTCTCAATCGCTTTGCCATTAGTTTGGACCTAATAAACTTCAAAGCTTGGTCCCGATTAGCGGATAATCCCATGGGCTTTGATGATCCAGAAAAAGCATTTAGGTCAGCTCAATTGCTACCTTATGCAGTTGAAATTCAGATCAAAGAGGAAGTCACCATCCCAGAAAGGACCCGACAATTCTCCCTGGAAGTGAAAGTTAAAAGGGGACAAGAGTTGAAAAACCCTGATGCTTACATACATCTAAATGCTTCTCTCCAACAACAAGGGTTGGGGGTAAACCCAACACCATTAGTCAACATAGAACATGACACCATTCCAATAGAGGTGGATAACAGCGACTTAAAGAGTATTACTCTAGCCGCAGGCACCATTATTGGAATGGCGGTTGATGACCGACATTTCTCCATTGATCTTGTAAATGAACTGTTAGGACCAATCCCCAAGGACTGTGTTGACAGTGACAGTGATGACAATACAACACCAGACAGGATTTCTACCCGGCATGGGGGGAACTTCCTGGTGTACACTTCCTGCCCCTATGGTAAGGAAGATGTGACTTGTGACTTCAGGAGGGAGGAGGTGATTTTCCAGGTCCATGAGGGCTGCCTTTCCCACCTGAAGCCTCCGGTCCAAATCAGCACTCTGACCAGGGACTTCTCCACCCAGCTGGAGGAGGCCGCGGAGATAGCCAAACCAGAAGTCTTCCCAGGCTTCAGGCAGATGGTGGAAGAGAGAGTCAACCTAGCTGATGCCTGTGTGACTCTGGAACAAAAGCAAAAGTTGAAACAAGTTTTCTTGGAGATCTCTTTGCGGTAGACTCATATGACTGTGGTCACACTGACATCCACACAACAACAATCCCCACGGACCCTGGCATGACTCCTGTGTTTGTGAAGCAATATCGCTTGCCTCTCGCATCAATGGAGTCCCTTACGGAAATAATTAAGAACCTTGAGTCCCGGGGAATAATCCGTCCAGTCCACAGCACCTTCAATAATCCGGTGCTGGGGATATTGAAGCCAAACGGCCAGTGGAGACTCTGCGCCGACCTCAGGGAGCTCAACAAACGGGTCCATACTTCCCGATGGCCTCTGCCCTACATTGACCAAGGGCTGGCCCAGATTCAGGGGTCACAGGTATTCACTGCAATAGACCTGACCAATGGATACTGGACCGTGCCTGTCAGTAGGGAGGACCAATACAAACTGGCTTTTACCTTTGGGGGCCAGCAGTACACATGGACCCGGACTCCCTTCGGATACCTCAACTCCGGCAATGAATTCAACATTTTTCTACACAAGGCCATGCCTGACTTGGGTGCAAGGGGTAACCTGGCTTATGTAGATGATGTCCTCATCAAAAGCTCAACTGTTGAGGAACACATAGCGGAGATCCGTTATGTTCTGACACAGTTGAGGGCCGCCGGAGCAAAACTTTCCTTTCAGAAAGCACAGTGGTGTAGAACCCGTGTTAATTTCTTGGGGCATGAGATTACTCCTCAGGGCCTCTGTCCCCAGGAAAAGAAAGTGGAAGCACTTCAGAAACTGAAAGACCCCACAACTCTGTGGGAACTAAGGAGCCTCCTTGGACTGACTAATTACAGCAGAAAGTTCATTGAGGGCTACGCAGAGATCACCAGACCCCTGATTCATCTCCTGAAGGGGGGGGTCAAGTGGGAATGGGGTCCAGAACAAGCCGAGGCGGTAAAACAACTCAAAAGAAGCCTCTCACAAGCGCCTTGCCTAGCTTACCCTGTCAGAAACAAGGAGTTCTTCCTGGAGACGGGGTTCTCTGATACGTGCTTGACGGCAGTATTATACCAAAAGCATGACAAGGTCAATAAAGTAATCTCCTATGCGAGCAAAACTTTATCCTCTGTGGAGGAAAAATTCAACGATTGTGAGAAGGCACTCCTGGCAACGGTGTGGGCATTGAAGAATTACCGCCCGTTTATCCAGGGGGAACACATCATAGTGGAGACTCCACACCAGCCTCTGCAATATCTCCAAAGTGACAGAATCCGGGCCGAAAATGTGAGTAATTCCCGAATTACTTCCTGGATTCTGTCAATGCAAGGCTTTCCTGTGGAGGTCAGATATGGCCAAAACAAGAAGAGTCCCCTCGCGCAAGGTCTGGCTGACTTGCATGATTGTGCCAGAGAAAACTGTCTCGAGGACGAAAGTCTAAAAATAAAGGACAACATGGAGGCATACCTTAATTCCCCACACAAAGTCTTTGAAGAAGACAAGTGTGAGGGAATGCCCACTGTCTATGTGGATGGATGCTCTTACCATGTTGACAACGACGGGGAGAAAGAACTGGTGGCTGGCGTAGGGAATGCATGGGTGAATGAGTCCCCAGAACCCTCCGCTGGATACAAAATTGGTCCCCGAAGTAGTCAGGTGGCAGAATTGATGGCTGTGCATCAGGCCATCCTCACTGCTGTCCAGCATCAACTCCACGAACTGGTCATAATCACAGATTCGGATTATGTACGGAACGGGTTCGTGGAGCACCTGGTTAATTGGAAAACCAGAGGCATGTTATGTGCTAACAACAAACCCTTGAAACATGGGAAGTTGATCCAAAACATTGATGATCTGGTCACCTCAAATGAGATGACCATCTATTGGAAGAAGATCAAGGGTCATTCCAAAGTAGAGGGACCAGACAAAACTGGAAATGACTTAGCTGATCAGCTGGCCAAAACCGGGGCCATCCAAGGGGATCTAATTGAGATTGAGTCCCTGTTGGGGGAAATCCAGGTCACTGCTATCACTAGGTCCCAGACAAATGCTCACAACGACCTTTCAATTGCACAATGGAGTAAGGAGACCCCTGATGCTGATTTGATTACCGCTCAGAAGGGGGATCCAATTATTGGTAAATTTTACCAGCACCTGGAGGACCCTGAGAACTTTCCCCTGACGGATACCGATTACATTGGGAAAGAGGACCTAAGAGTGTTGATGAAATGTCCAAAAATGTTCCGGATCCAAGACGGTTTGCTGGTAAGGAAATCCAAAGCTGGCCACGATCAGTGGGTGGTTCCTACCTCATTCCGAAGCCTGATGTTAAGTCACGCCCATGATGCGGCCACCGCCGGTCATAGGGGGTTTCACACAACACTGGAAATCTTAAGAGAGGTTGCATACTGGCCACACATGGGCCAGGACCTCAACCAATATTTGAAGGGTTGTCTTGTGTGTGCACAATTTCAGCCGACATCCCTCACACACCGGGCACCTTTACAAAAGCGGGGGATGACACTGCCATGGTCAGATTTACAAATCGACTTTGTAGGCCCTGTGATTCGCTCGGCTAGGGGGAATAAGTACATGTTGACTGTGACATGCTTGTTTACCAAGTGGGTGGAATGTCTCCCAGCCCCAAATTGCAAGGCAGAAACTGCAGCTGCCTTGATGATTAACCACATCTTTTCCCGTTTTGGTCTACCTCAAAGGATTGAGTCAGACAGAGGTAGCCACTTCACCAGTGAAGTAATGACAAAGATGTGGGAGATACTGGGGGTCAAGAGAAAGCTGCATATTGCTTATAGACCAGCTTCTTCTGGGGCAGTAGAGAGATATAACCGGACAATTGTGAGCATATTAAAGAAGTTTGTGGCAGATTCTGGGCCAAGTTGGGATATCCGATTACCTCTGGTCCTAATGGCTATCAGATCTACCCCTTCATCTGCAACCAAAATGTCACCATTTGAGTTGATGACTGGGCGCAAGATGGTGCTTCCGCAGCATTTGCTCTACAGGACCCAAGAGCAGACACTGATAAATGCCTCCACAACTCATGAGTATGTGGAGAATTTAAGGAAACACCTCCAACATGCTTTTGCTTATGCTCAGCGGAATCTAGAAAGATCAGCTGATAGCATGAAGACCCACTATGACCTGAAAACTTCCAGGAAGGAATATCAGGTGGGGGACCGGGTCTATCTATACAACTTCCAAAGAAACCAGGCCAAGCAGCGCAAATTTTTGCCTACATGGAAGGGACCCTTTGAGATCATCGACAAGATCTCCCCTGTGGCCTACAAAATCCACATCCCCAAAGGCGGTTCGGCAGAGGGGGAAGACAAGTGGGTCCACATAAACCAGTTGAAATGTTGCCATCCCAGGCACACTCTGCAACAACTGGAGGAATCCTCTGAAATCCTAGCGGGTACTGTCTCAGACTAATTCAGTTCCAACCATAAAACATACCACATCTAGTCTCTAAAATATTGTGATTGCATGAAACTGTCTCTTAGTTATACTGTTTTTTTTTTTCAAAATAAGAATGTAATGTTTCGTGATGATGAAATGCATATGCTGCCCCACTATCGCAACGGTGGTGGAAAAACGTCTATGAATAGGTATTGCCGCTCTTCCTTTGTCGTCCTAGGAGAAAGAAAACCTTGAGACGGGCCAAGGAGGACGATCCGGAGACCGGGAGCTGAGACGCAACGGGCTCGGGGTACCGCCCAATATTCCCATCAGGACCGGCGAGGAGAACTGATCGATCAGTACCGGATGGAGGAAAAGATGCTGAACTGTGCCATCTATTGGAAGAAGATGAGGAAACATCCCAGATCTTGCGAGTCCCATCAGTGAAACCGAATGGCCATCGCAAGAGGGGGGCTTGTGGGATGTATTTACCCATGCATCCTAGCCCTACCTCAAAACTGTGCAGTACTGACATGAAAACATCATGATGGCCAGAGCTTCCCAGAAAATGCACAGGGAAATGCAGGAAGAATAGGCTGCCACCCATTTTTGCCGATGTTATGGGCACAGAAGGACGCTGCCTAAAACCACCATTGGACTACCCGCACAGTAGTCTGAAACCATTGGGAATGGCAATGCTGATTGCCAAATGCAACCTAGAATTGTGGGGAATTCATTTCTTAAATCCCAAAAATGGGTGCAGTACCAGTACTCACCACTATCCAAAAGCCGGCGTTTTAAAACCACTCTGTTTCCCTGAAGGCAAGTCAAAATGCCTATTTTCAAACATTGCAATATGTGCAAAATATTTACTGAACACCAGCAGACATTTGGCAGAATGGAGTTTTGTGTGCCTACAAAATCTGGGAAATGAAGATCATAAGACAAGGTTTATAACAAGACTGGCTGCGCTGTGGATTTCAGCCGTTTAAGTTGCACTGGATTGAAAGACACTAAAAAAAAAAAATCTAAATGTTTAAATTGACTGAGTGACCTACTTTTGAGTGTCACATAGGTTGCATGTGTAAAATTGCAAGTTAATTTAAAAAGCAACAAATAACATGACAGTAGCTGAAAGTCTGGCTTAAGGAACTTGATTCTGCCTGGCAACTACCCCCATCAGGAGTGAAATTTGAGTCACCACTGTGTTCCCAGGCCAACCTTCCTTTTGCTGCCCACACTAAGGATATGCCATCTATCTGATAATTGAATTACCTGTGCTCTGCAAGAGAGTGAACAAAGCCCTCTTCACTCAGGCAAAGGTTTTTATTACCGCAGTCGTAAAATGTAGCTTCCTCTTGGCAGGAGCTGGGAGGAGCACTGCCTGTGAGAGCAAGCTGGCTTGGCAGAAACTGGAAAGACTGGTTTCTATACCATGTGACCTGGGAAACCACACCCCTTTGGAGCCAGAACATAACTTTAAAAAGATGAATAACTCATAGAGCGGACATGTGAAAATTTTATAAATGATACCATAATTCTTGTGATTTTTCTGCCCACATTTTAAGAGGTTTTTCGACCCGGTGGCATGTTCAGGGGGGTTTTAGCGGAAAAATGGATATTACTCTAACTGTATGCATGTTAAAAATCTGAAACTTCTTCAGTTAATGTCCATACTCCCTGCACACATGTATGTAAAGTTGGGTCAATGTCAGAAATTGAAAAATCAGTTAAAAAGTGAAATATCTGCCATTTCTGAATGCAAGCTCTTAGAAACAGCAGATTTGGACAGAGACATGGCTAAATTCAGCCACACCATGTATATGTAATTTCAAACAACTGTGTAACTCTGAAATATGTCTTTTATTATCAAATATAGAATGTGTGCAATCTGACAGAGGAGTGTCCTATCTGCAAGCCATAAAATGACATCCCTCTGACTCACAGTTCATTCCCCAATCAAATGATAAATGGAAGTTTGACCAATTAGAAGCTGAGAGAGAGGTAGGGTCAGTGATGCTAGAACACACCCACATTCTAAACACATAAAAGCAGACAGACAGGACAGATAGGGACCTTCCAAATCCATCTGCAGCGGGACGCTCTGCCGGAAAAATCCAGACTTTACCTCCATCAAACCTCCAGAGAGCCAAACTAGAGACTTCAATCTATCCAGAACTAGAGACCAGAGATCCAGAAAGAGAGAGACCCAGACCAGCAGAGAGAGCTGACCCAGATCACTGTGAAGTGCAGAGACCAGAGGCGAATTTAAAACCCTGACCAGATCCGTGATGAGGCCCATTTCACTCAAGAATATAGTGTGAGTACCTAGAAAACTGTGCAGAACCAATCTCTTAGTTAAAATAATATAATTCAATCTAGCTTAATCTAAGTAGAACTGTCTCCTAACTGTCACCTGTCATTTGTAAAGCTGTCACTTGTCATTTTTAGTTGCAAGCTGCACTTGTCTTCTTGAACTTTAAATTTCAAATCTGAAAAACGACCTCTATTCAATCGCTCATATCTCCGCAACCGTTTGTGCTAGAGACTTGCAGTAACTTTTATTTGGAAGCTGAGATCCTAGGCTTTCTTAGGACTCCAAAACGATAGAGATAGTCTTTGTGGTTCCTCTGTAATAGCGCTCGGCGCATCCGCGAATTTTGCCGCGATTTGCAAATTTCTCCACATGTAAAATCAGCTGCTGCTTGCCTTCCATTTGCCAGAAATTCGTTTAACCTGCTAACTATCCCTGCATCATTGCTAGTGTGAGCCTGGACTAATATTAACTAGATACCACTCACCCTGAACCTCTGAAAAGGGAATTAAAAGCATTTTAGCATATTTTTTAATTCATTGCCAGCACATATCAAAGCAATTTGGGCCTGTGTTTTCAAACTTCTGTAGTCTAAGCTTGCTGGGATTGAACTGAATCACATTTGATTGCATTTCTGAGAACTGTGTGTTTCCTTCCATTTCCTTGCCTTGCATCAAGGGGGGGGGAGGGAATTGCCAGAGAAAAGTGATTACATTGTTTTGTTGAAATCATATTGAGTATTTCTATACTGCATTTCATTCATTCAACCTTGCATCCATTTGAACTCTATAAAGCATTTTGTACCACTTTCTTCTTTTGTTCCTATTTACCAGTGTGCTACCTTATCCATTTCATGTCAACTCATTAGTGATTATAAGAAGTGTGCTAGTGCCAGATTCTCCGTTGTTGATCTTTATCATATCAGATTAAGTGTGCTATTCAATTATTAATTTATTATAAAGTATCATATATATATCTATTGTTTAAGTTATCAAATAAACCTTTTAAACTTGCAAAACAGAACTACTTCTTGGCTCAGTGGGGTCAGGGGGATTCCAAGAGAGGGGTGTTATATAGGGGTAGTCATCCAGAACGCATGAACTGGACATAAAGATATATCAATAAGGGTTTTCATTCAGTATTATAGACTAGGCGTTGACTTAGCTGTAGTGTTGAATTGAATCCTCTTACAATGCAAGATAGAATATTGGAATTATTCTTTGAGGGCACTGCTTAAGGTAACACTGGGAAAGAAAGAGACAGTGAGAGAAAGAGAAACACTGACAGAAAGAGAGAGGAAGAGAGAGAGAGAGAGAGAGAGAGAGAGAGAGAGAGAGAGAGAGAGAGAGAGAGAGAGAGAGTGTGAGAGAGAGAGAAAGATAAATAAGAGGTAGTAAAGACCAATCAGGTTGCATGTACAGTACAGCATAAACGTAGCTCATGGCCCAAATATTTCCAATAAATAAAATAGGTTATCATAAATCTCGCTGAATGTTCTTGTTTCCTTTTCACAACACAGTTCAGGGAGCTTTTTTGGCACAGCAAGGGCATGATCTTAGTTCTCGGTTTCATAAAGTTGAATTGAGCATCACACCTTCAAAAGTTGCATAAAGCTGTTTCTCACAGCCTATCACCGGCTTAACAAGAAAATTAATGTAAAAAAAAAAGCTCTGGAAACCCCTCAAGTGACTACTAATGTTAGGGGGAAAGACTGCAGTAGAAAGGCTGTTAAAATGAAAGTGTTGTACATCCTAAGAATGCCATGCACAGTCTATGCACATTATAAAATAATCATTCCTGGTAGCTGTGCCTTCAACATGGGAGGCTACCATTGTGTAAACATTGGCCTGCGCATTACTCAAAGTAATAAAAATAAAAAATGCATCCTTTTCTGCATTTTTATTTGCATTATTATTTGTGCATTTACCAAGACCTACAATAGTTGCAGGGCTCCAAAAACTGTTGCATCTGTTTTACCGTAATTGGTTGAAGTGTGTTCTGAACTGTAGTGGCACTCTCAGTTATTACCCTTCTCCCTGTAGACGATAGTACTTGTGCCAAATACACTACTTCTGTTTGACAAGATTGCAGCTTTTCGTTTGTCCACTTTGCAACCCTTCTTCATGAAAATGGTGATGAGCCTGGCTCAGTCTCCTCGACACTGTTCCTCCGAAGGGTTTTAGGTGAAAGGGTCGAATGAAAAGATTTGAAATACAATTGTTTAGAATCAAAAGGACCGAAAACCAAAAAAAACACAATTTTGACCTATACCAAGCCCCAAAAAAAATACATTTAAAAAAGGCATTCAAACCTTTTTTTCGATCCTTTTGATTTGAACATATTGTATTCGACCCTTTTTCATTCGACCCTTTGACTGGACACCCCTCTGAAGCACTACAAACAAATCATCCACATACTGAATTACAGTGCTGGATATTTGTAAGTTCCCCAAATCCATCTGAATGACTCTGTTAAAATCACTTGGAGATTCACACTACCCCGGGTTAACCATGTGTGTTCAAATCTCCATCTATGATACGTAAACGATGTGAGGTACTGGGAATCAGGGTGCAAATGAACTGAGAAAAAGGTCTTTTTCAAATCAAAATCTGTGAAGTGGGTAGATTCAGTAGGGATGTTACAGACCCCTTTGTCTTCTTCACAGGGTAAATGGCTATGTTACATATGGACGCAGAAGGTTGTATAATACCTTGCTTCAACAATGCCAAAATGGTCACAAAAATCCCTTTGTCTGCCTCCTCAATGTTGGGGTATTGTCTAACCATTGGTAACATTTCTCGTGGTTTTAATTTTATTTGCACTGCCCCTACACTTTTCAATAACCCCACATCATGGGGATTGCTGGTCCAAAAGCAGTCCGGCACTTTCTCCAAATCCTCCTTCCAGTATGGCAATGTTTTTCTCATAATGAGCATGGTCTGTAGTACCTCCCTTTGCTCCACCATTACCTGACAAGGCACCCCTATCTCAAAACGATGCGGTCAGATCAATACACAACACTGCGCCATTCGCCTCCTTCCTCATCTGTGCCTAAAAAGAACCACCCTGTCCTTCTTCACAACCACCGCTTCTAGAAGAATGGTAATGATAGTCCCTGGCGTTATCTTCTATGACACAACAGAACTGAACAAAAATCCAAGGGGTATCCGCCATGCCTGATCTCTTAATCCAGGTGCCCAACTTAACACTATCATTACCCCATACAAGAATAATGCCGAACATACTGGCACCCCCCTAATCACGCTGTCACTGCAATACACTGGGAAAATTGCTGCTTCTCTTAATGGGTACAATCCTGGAGTAGAGCACACTATGCCGTCCTTTGTAAAAGGGATCAACATATTAAGCTTGCTCAGGAGGTCCCTTCCCAAAAGGTCCAGAGGAGTATCTTTGCAGTATTACAAGAGCAGAGAAAGTTTGATTACCGACCTTGATATGAAAATCTTTAGTATATGAAACCGATCGGACAGCCCCAGAAAATCCCTGTGTGTCCATTGCTTTACCTGATAGATGAAATCCTCCTTCTTTAATACAGGATTTCGTGGGTTGTGTGTTGACTATAAAAGAGAATGTCTGTTTACCTACCTTTGCATCTTTCCCGGGTTCCTCTTCTGGATCTGTAGTAAGCGATAGAAATGGAAACATCAGGGATACCTATGGGCTGGCCTATTCTTTATACATTTGAGCATGAGAATGCGAAAAAGGGTTTCCTCCGAGTACACTTGTTCCAGTGTAATGGATAACTGTCCCATTTGGTAGAGGATTCTTCTCCCAAGCATTTATGATCGCGGTGTGAGTCTGTGTTATTCCAATGCACAGGTTCTAATCAACTTGGACTTGCTGCAATGGAACAGAGTTCGGGGCATAATGCGATATTTGGGTATTCATCTGGTATTCATCTTGAGGGGACCTGCGATAAAATACGGTGGTGGACTTTGACAATCCTGTGACAAATGACCCATTCTTCCACACACCGAACACTGCACTCTATACATTCCTCCATACCCCGCTTCCATAGGCCCATTGAACTGGAGCCCCATTCCTCCAAATCCACCGAAAGCCTCAACACCTCGTGAAATTCCTTCACTACACCGCGGAAATCCTCTCATTGGTCTTGGTCCAGGTAAAACCAGTCCATCCATGCTTGTCCCATTTCAGAGTCTGTTTGTCCTTGTTGCCCCAACTGTCCCTGCTGTCCCTCTATGGGACTGGTTATCATTGCCCCCTCTAAACATATTTTTGCTAGTTTTTTCTTGACCAGATTTGCTTCAGCCTTTTGTGCCTGGTCCGCACTCTACTTTTCCTTTTCCTGTTGCCTCTTACAAAAATGCACAATGTGCGCCTGTATATCCTGCCAACTCTTCACCTCTACCCCTACAACCTTGCCTAGGTCATGCTGTACTTCATTAGGAAGTCCCTTTTTCAACATATTATCAGAAATAGCCACATTTGTGTCCGCTCCTTCTCCCGTCACTGAATGTGGGCAGTGGGATCTTCATCTAACATTCTTTATTTGCCAAAATTGAATTTATGTCTGGCATATCAGGATACATTATCCTCAGTCCTCCCCAAACTTGTGCCCTATAATTATAGAAAGCCGCTCCATTGTGGGTATTGGTGTTTTATTGAATTCCCGGATACCCCTCTTTCTTCCACAACTCATCTGCCCGTTCCCTGATCAAGGCGTGAAAAGGTGTTTACGTCCCCAATTGCCAACATGACACCAGCAGTTTGTTTTTCTAGAGCATACATCCACTTCCTCACCCCTGCAGTGAGCGAAAGAAGCGTCTTCATTTAGTTATTCCGGTCCATGTGTGACCACGGGACATAATAAGCCCTCTCCTCACCCTTCCGGAGTAGTGGGTATTGAGTCACTTTTGCTTTTACTAAAGCTTCCCCTATATGTCTTGCCCTCTCCCTATAGCCATGCGGCCTCCACGGGACGTCCAAAGACCCCATGGCATACTTTGCAGAGTCCTTACTAGAGCGGGAGGCGCAGCCTCTGCTTCCTCTCCTCCTGGTCCGTTGTCTGTTTCCCAGTCATCCTCCACTTCCTCCTCTGTCCCTTCTATCACATCTCCTGATCCTTTTGTGGGGACAAGCACACCATTGGTATTCCGTATCTATAGCGGTGCTTTCTTTTTCCATGTCAACACTTAATAATAATAATTTAGCATTTATATAGCGCTACGGACCCTCAGGTATCTGAGCGCTGCTTATTATTACCCACTGTGTGTGGTGCTCATTTTTCGACCGCGGAAGGAGGAAAGGCTGAGCTTGGCCCTGCCGGGATTCGAACATGCGTCAGCAGGCCTGCCCAGATGTCAAAGCAAGCGTTCGACTCGCTGTGCTATCGGACCAGCTTACTCTCTGTATGACAGATTTATCTAGCCATACGAGAATCTGACCATGTCTCCATCTTCCTTCCTCCGTTTCCTGTAGTTCCGTTCTCATCTTCTTTCTTTTTACTGCTATCCTGTTGTACCCATGCCATGTCACTCTCTGCTAACCTTGCCGCTTCCTCCCGATTCTGCTGTTCTTTCCTTTTCACTACTCTCTGTAATCTATCTTCTATCCTGGAACCGGGGGCCAATTATCCCCTGGCTGATTCTACTTCACGGCAGCTCCTTACAACCCTCTCTCGCTTTGGTTCTTCTGGTCCCAAGGTTAACACTGATTTATCCTTAAGATAGAATATTCTTCTTTCCTCTTCCCTTCGGGGCCCGCCAACAACCTTTACTAAAGAAGGTGTTACCCTTCTGCTTCCCTTATACTCCTGGATTTGTATACCCTTCTGCTGGCGAGAAAGGATAGCACCCATATGGTGGTGGTGCAGAATAAATTCCAACATCTTCCATCCTTGTCCCTTCTTCTATAGCCATGACCTTCTAGGTCTTCCTGCCCTTCTCATATAACCTCCATAGCTCCAAGATATTCAGTCTTTTGTCCAATTTTGATCCCTTATGCAGACTTTCCAATATATCCTTATCATAGGACCCATCACTAGGCCATGGTTTCGAAATCTTACTCTTAGTTTCCCTCAACCATTCCCGATGATATTTCAAAATGTTTATTTTATGTCCGGAGAGCACTTGACAAAAATGATTCAATGGAGTTTCCATGTTTCAACACAAATTCCCCAAAATCCCGAAAATCTACCCAAAAATTCTGTTTCTGTCCCTTAAAAGATTTTTCCCACACTCACGCTCCACACTCACTGCTTTGTAACTGCCTAAATAACTATGTATTCCTCAACCCCGCACAAAAGACACCTTATAAAAACAAAAAAGCCGGGCAAGGCACACACTCCAATTCCTGGCCAATATATTACCTGAACAAGTGTCCAAAAAATCACAGGGTTGATTTCCTTTTTGCACTGTTGTGCTCCTCCAAGTGTCTCAAAAATTCACAGGGTCAAATCCCAATTTGCTGCTCAATAGTTCACAGGGTTGATTCCCTTCTTGCACTGTTGTGCTCCTTCAAGCGCTTTCGTATCTGCAATACTCATCAGGGAGGCTGAGTTGACATTCAATTCAGGTGAAAGCAATATAAATGTAGTTGCAGTCTCTAGAAATTATGGTCAATGTAGTGAACACATTTTATAAAAACATGCTGGCCCAAATCCTTTCCATTCCTTTGAGATTTCACCTTCACTCGAGTATAGAAGAAGCGCAATTCTTTCCACTACAACACCGCTGTATCTCTTCCTCTTTTCACTGGTATGGCCCTTTCTACTACAGAGTCATCTTCCCCAAAAATACCAGAGACTCACACTACGTTAGACTAACCAAGAAACTCCAGGTGCTGGTTCCGCCTTACTTGTACAATTAGTACAAGTAAGGCCTTACCAAGATATGCCTCAGAAAGGTGGTCTTACCATAAGATGCCACTTCACTCTACAGTGAGGGCTCAGGCCAACCAGACAAACAACCTGAAGGGTATCGAGCCAATCCCCATGAGTAGCACACTGCTCAGAAAGACTACACCTATAAAATAACAAACTAGATAAAAAATGTTATGTCGCACAAACACATTTTCTGCCCTACCCAAAAGCCCTGCTTGCTTTTTCTCCTATCACACCCCATTTGGTTTACCTGGCAAGGATGCACTTACGTGGATGTTAAAAGCTCAAAGCGCCCCGAACTGGTGCTCTCCCAATCGGTTCTGCTTCACAGCTGGGCTGTGAACTTCTGCCTCAGGGACCGGACAGGCCTCTTGGTGCCTGCAAATCACTTCTTTTTCATGCATAAGCTTGTCCCTGAAGTAAAGGACTACAGTGGAGCTGGAATAGATTGTAGGTTTTGGAGCTTTTTCTCTGCCTCTTTACGCAAATTAGGCCCTCCACTACAATTAGTAAGTGCACCTTTTTTCCATAAAGCAAGTTTATTGTACATTGGCTGAGAGGAGGGTTAGATAACATGCAGCAATCAAACTAACCCTGGTCTCCCTGAACCACACAAATAACACATATTATTTACATTCCGTAACAGTTAATACACTCCCCCAGATATCATTACAAAGGCATCCCCCAAACATATTTGGTTGC
The DNA here is from genome assembly GCF_040938575.1 of Ambystoma mexicanum. Lineage (NCBI taxonomy): Eukaryota > Metazoa > Chordata > Amphibia > Caudata > Ambystomatidae > Ambystoma > Ambystoma mexicanum. The sequence continues at coordinate 68,620,825 of NC_090921.1, forward strand.
CCTGTAAAGATCTATCTAAAACCCACACAGTTCATTGGACACAGACCTTATAACACAATCCCATAAAAAACATATAATTACAGGTTTACATTTTCAACGCTCCCCTTCCCAAAAAATGCTCCATATTTGGTGGCAGCCTTGCCTCTTAATCACACAGAAACAGAATTCCTCTTAATGACGCACACGGACCTGCTCTAAAAATACCGAAGCTCATGAAGATGAGAGAAAGACACATAGATTCCCTTTGACCTATTCGTGTTTGCTAACCGCATTGCCCAAACCTGTCCACTGTCCGATTTTTAATACATGAGTTCCGCCCTCTTTCTGACAACGCAATCACTCTCCTGAAATGTATTACTACTGATCTCCGTAAGTGTCCTGGGTGAAGCCATCTGTTCAAACAAACCTGTGAGTTTCACGAATGCCTATCCCTTACTATCCCTTACAACAATGAGCTCTCCTGGTTACCAGAGATCACATCTTCCCTTTGCCCTCCAACACTTGAGCCATAAGCAAACTGTCCACAACCACCGTGTTGACCAGCTTACGAAACCTGTCCCCTGACTGCTGACAGGCCTTTGCTTTTACTAAATTTGAAAAATACTTCCCATACATATATACCATTGTGTGTGCATTTTATGCCTATTATGATCTCCTCTCATTAGCGCCATTCATACAGCTAAACTCCATGTGCACATATTGATCGCTTGCGTTACCTGAGTGTGGAGGGGCCCTCCGTGTGACAATGTTTCATTGTTATGTTTCTGCACGCATGCCAATCTACTAATGTATCGCCTCTACACAAAATAACACAAAGTAACTTAAATGTAACACTTATCCCATTTACCATGAATACTGTAATATTTGCAGCAATTTGCGAAAGTGACAAACATGACGATGATGGCATGTCCATCCCCCCCGGCAGTGGTATGACGTGCAATGTTCGAACTTTTCCAATTTACCAACAATTGCAAATACATAAAAGCTTCTGACATCCCATTTGTTATAAAAGTTCAAAATATATTAGGGTGAGGTTCATAATATTGAGGCAAACATTCAATCATAGAAAACAATGCATTTAGATGAGAATGATTTAACTAATTATCCCATAACATCATTTTCTTACATTTACTTACTCTTCTGGGCTGGGACGATAGCCCAGGGGAAACAAGTTTGTCTTGGAAATACGGGTTTGAGTTGCTTGGGTCCAGTACATGGTTTCGCACTTACAGTACAGCATGAAGCATGTTCTAAGAAATGTATTTGTTTTACATGAGCCTTTCACCAAGCAAGCTTGTTCTGATGTTCCAAATGTGCAAAAACAATTAAGGTTATAAATTGATTAAATAATTTACAAAACAATAACATGGTTGCTAACGGAGCAAGCCGCTAACCATAGTTTTCTCTATAAGGTGTTGCTTTTTGAAAATCTTCATTTATCATAAAAACATAATTTCTTCAGTGTTGTATACGCATATCAGAATATTGTTCCCAAGGATGCAACATTAGTGGGGAAGGACTTGGATACAAAATGTAATTTCAGAAACCTGTTATATATAGTGTTATTTTCCCCCAAAGCTCTTCTCTCCTATTAAAAAGAAAGCACATGATTTGAAATTCCCTTTGTTTATTCCCATTTTGAAAGCCAAAACCTTTCGAACTTCTGTTCATGTGTTCTGAATAGGAACCCCTTCTATTTACAAAAGATACATTGAAATTACTTGAAAGGTTTAGGCTCTGAATGCAATGTTCTGATATAATGTTCTCAGTCCAAGAGAATATTGAACTTATATTTTACAACTTTTTGTTTTCTTTGATAATTGTTTTTATCCATACATTTGATGTTGCATTGAAAGTGAATATTATGAGGAGGATTTCGATTTAAAATTAATTAACTGAGCACATTATGTAGAATAACCATTTATCCCAGTTTATGTATGCATGAATGTTTGTGAGAAATTGACGGTGCACATTTCTAAAGTTGATCTGATGTGTTTTGTGTTGATACAAATGTAGCAGTGAAACAAAAATAGCCAGGCTGTAATTTTAATTCAATGAGAGTGTTTTGGGGTGACTTCCTCAGCATTTTGAGTTATGGAACCACCTGTATTTTGGCCATTTACATTTTTATTTTTTGCAAATATATTCTGATTAAGAAAGCCTGTTTACTGTCCCAGACTGTGAGATCCAATTGTTGTAATGGGGGTATTAAATTGGTGCCATTTAACAATAATAGAAGAATCACGATTGAATAAATTAAATATTAAACAGATATTCTTAGAATGCAGAGTATTCTGATTGGCTGAGCAGGACACATATCCTGATGTTGCGTGGCCACTTTGTGCTAATTTTAGTCACACTGTCACAGAAAACACCTAGACTTGGGGACCACTCAGGTGCCTTTCCGAATGTGAGCCCAGTAGTTGAAACTTTAATTTGGGTGTCTTTGGAGTTGTGCAATTGTGGCCAATGGTTGCCCGCTTTCAATTATGATAGAATGTTAACAATGGTGTTTTTTTTCTTTTTCATTGACACAGAATTGATCCGGGCACACCTCAAGTGGATCTTCAGGAAGGCTTGATGGCTCTGGAGCCTCCGAAGATGTTGGTATGTCGAAAGGAAGAAGTCCAGAAGCGGCAGTGCAGAGACTCTGTCTGGTTCATTGGATGTAAAGCTGTGGTCATCAAAAATGCAGATGGGATGATACTGTGATGGTTGTTGAGGTTGTTGAGGTACGAGCTATATCACTCAAAATACTACCATTCACTTTGGATTTCATCCCTTCCCATTTAATGCTGGCTTCACACAGGAACAGGCTACCTATTTTGTTGAGGGTTTGGTTTCACAGGGGCTTCCAACTCAGATGGTATGGCTGGGGTAATGGGAAGTATTACCTCATCTTAAACTCTCTCTGCTGGAGGGTCTGGTATAGTCAGTTTCACAGCAGAGCCTGATCGTCAGGAAGGTTTTTGACAAATTGCAAGTCCAGGAAATGTCTCCAAATGTTTTGTCTTTGCGCTGGTATTTCCCTTTTTTTTCATCAAGACTCATCCCTAGATATTACATACCCTCCACCTTTAAGTGATATTGAGGAGACTGAGGGAAATTAAGCTTCAACTTAGGCTTTTATCACTGGGGTACACCAGTCAAATCATTTGGTAGCCATCCGCTCAGGGCTTCCACCGCATTCAACTTTCACACATTTCTTCCTGTGACGTCTGAAAAGTGCAGACTCAGAATTGAATCCAGATACCATTACCATACATAGCTGATACTTGTTCATCCTATGAGATACAAGCAACACACTCTATCCCAGCCCCTCAATACTCTCGTTTTGAGGACAGCTAAATTAACAAACAAGGGACAAGCTCGAAATGAGTGCTCACATGGCTGGCATATGAACAGAAACTGCATGTTGAATGGTAGTTCTATATTTCAGGCACTTAAACTTCCCTAATGTTTGATAGATCGCTAGGATGATCACATGTGACATGCGAGAAACAGAACACTCAGAGAAACAAGTTACAAAACATGATGGAAGACACACAACAGGTAGGGGGGAGGGGCTATGGGATAACCCTCACTTTCTCTCAACGTTTGAGAAATTGACCCAAATAATAGCCTGACACTGATTTTAGTGGTGCAAAGTGTGAAGTGATCCTGAAAGTGATGAACTGGGAAGCAGGCAATTAAACATTCTGGTTTGCATCTTTTGAGTGAGGCGTAGAGACGTCATCTCCTGGTAAACAGGACACTTTCCTGTCAGGCGTTTAGCTAGCATGCATTCACTGATTTGCTTGCATGATTTAGGATTGGGTCCGTTATTAACATTTTTATTATTATTGACATTATAATTATTATTAGGTCATTTATTGATCACAGACCTAACTTTGGAAAGCAATGGAGAGCTTTACATGGCATAGGGGAAGTACACATCGAGGGAAGCAGATCACAAGGGATAAATACAAGGCCGCAGGGAGCTATTCACGGTAAAGGAGTGCGTGTTGTAAAGATGCATATTTCAGAATGAAATCCTCAAGGATGATGCAGTTAGCTTTAAAGATAGAGGATTTCCTCTTCAACTCCTCTTTCAAGAAAGATAAAATGCAAGCACCTTAACAGATCATGTCGGCTAGAGTACCTTCTAGCTGACTGAAATACCAGCAAGTGGGTGACTGATCCAGATGTATGTAGGTCTATGCATGTTTCACCCATAAGAACTTCCTCAAGAGCTCGTACGCAGATGTGACTCAATAGTGTCTTCTGTTATGTTAGCATCTCTGTATCTAACAGGATGCTTCTTGGTGTCTTCTTATGACATGTAGGTTGCGCTCCTGTATCGTTTCATTTCTTTATGTTAATGGTGGGTTGGTTGTTGTTATTCGGTCTGTTACTACCTTCATCTCCATTCTCTGGGTCTGAGCTAACTGGTGCTACAGTAGGAGTGATGTTCGGGTTGTCACTTTTGACTAGGGGGAAGGACAAAGTGAGGGACCTAGGGTCAGATGAGGTCAGATCTTCACCGGACAAACACTTCAGAGGCTTATGGGGATCATTATCTCCAACATCCTTAGTTAAACAGGCCAGTTCGGATATAGAATGTTGCCACTATCACAGCACAAACACATGCTAGTTAAGCGCATTCAATTCCAGGGAACCGTACATAATGCGTCAAAGTTGCCCCTTTCTTCTTGTGGGGCATTCATTTGGACACAGTGCCCCAAATCTCTCTTTAGATGGCTGGTCATCCTCATGCATGTGCACCTAATTACTTCCTGGTAGTGTTTTGGCTTACACATGTTGATATATGAATACTAGAAGGAGTCCAAGAGGCACATGGGCCCGACCGGGAGGAGAAAAAGTGGGCAAAGTGTGGAGCCAGAGAAAGAGGAGAGAGACAGAGTAAGCATGAGACAGAGAGAGGGGACAGTGGCAGAAACAAAGGAAGAAAGAATGAGCAGAGGCCTAGAGAGACAGATGGACCCAAGAGAGAGAAGTACCTAGAGAGGGAGAGAGAGGAAGAGAGAGACACAATCAAAAACAGACAATCAGAGAGCGACATAGACAGAGTAAGAGACAGAGAGAGAGAACGGGATACAGAGATGGGGAAAATGTATATATATATATATATTAAAAGATCAAAATAATTTGTTGAGTCAGGCAGGAATAAACCCTGGTTCATTTAGGTTAAGAGGTTGTTTCCCTACACTCCAAATCAGGAACACATACTATTCAACAAGCAGCATTACCTTCAATTTTTTTTAAATACTAAGAGATTTTTCTTGTAAAGGATGAAAGTTCAAATAGATATTTGCAATGTACCCTCCTTTATATATGATGTATGAGCACGTTTCGCGACATTGACAAAGGCTTGGAGAGAGGAGGCCACCTGTTATTTGGTCATGGTTCCTTTCCCGGACCACCGAGCAGGAAAAAAGTCACTCTCTCCCTATTTGTGTTCAACTGGGCGTCCACCGATACTTTCTCACTTCCCAAACATATGCATGATCAGGGCATGACATCATATGTCTACAAGACACGTGGGATCTGGGTCAAGTTGGCTACAAAAGGGCCAAGGGGTAGACCAAATGGCGGTATTTCGATCTGGGTCAGGGTGTCATTGGCTACAATCTGCACTAAAAATAATATGGGTTCTGAGGATATTCTTGCATTGAGATTGGTTCTCCTTGGCAAACTAATGTACCTGCTTGTTAACACCTATCTAAGGCCAAAACCAAATGCAATGTAAAGATTGGAACACTGCTTGATGACAAACACCCACATGATAGTTTGGTAATCATGGGAGATTTTAATATGCAATTGGCATCAGTATTGGCCTTAGATAACTTGATAAATGAGGAGGATGGATTTTGGGGTATTCCACCTCTTTCAGCTAACCCTTCACGTTACCTGTATCGCTATGCCGGGAGCGTGGCATCCGTTCTGTTTTCAATGGTGTAATGATAGTGTAATGATAGTGTACAGTGTATTCATTGTGTTAACAGCCTGGTGGCAGGTTAAACTTTAAGGTGATAAAAAGAGTTGAGAATGACCATGACCCTATTGTTTGTACTATTAATCCCCTCAATAGTAAGTGCAGGTGTAATTAAACCGACAAACAAATTGATATGTAGGATTCCATGTTCTAAGTAGTGTACAAAACAGGACGTACAAGATTTGTATAATTATCTGTTACTTGTTTAAACAAATTATTAAAGCAATAAATCTTCTAATAATCCAGTAGATAACAAGTGGTAGAATGAATGCAAACCCTATGTGACATTTGAGGGGAAAACTCCAAGTAGAACCAAAATAAATTGATATAATGCTGAATGCATACTGGCCAAAATATTCTTCTACAGGAAGCCAAAAAAACCATGCAGAAGGATAAGTCTAGGCTGGTCAGGTTAAGGGCTTCATAAAAACAAGTTATACTTAAGAAACAGGATGAACCCACCCAAAAGGCCTGGCGGATCCGCACTATGGCCGTGCAGTCAAATCATGAGACGTTATCGTCCAAAATGGCCAAAATCCGAGTCTAACAGCATAGTTCATGCTATTACGCAGGAACAGTGGTCAGATTATTTTTGCATACTGTGCAAAAAAGACACTGCTAGTGAATCACGTCCCGAGGCCACCCCGATTAGCGAGGTTATACAAGTGACTGTATTTTCTCCCACAGATGTTGAAGCAGCTGTATTACCGTAAAAAAGGCTGATTTTATTACAGTGGACCTTGTTAAAGAGCATCCAAACATCTGCGTGCCATTTGTAACGAGGTTTTACAGTGAGATTCTGCAGATGGCTACGACTCCATGCAGTTGGCAAGGTCCTACTGTGGGGGACCGTAATCGACCACAACCTTATCGGCCCATTCCATTGCTGGATTCAAAGAGGGAACATTTTTGGCACAGTGTTACATCTTATATTGGATCAGCGGTGCCATAGGCGTCAGACTCTTCCCCTCTTACGAGCTGGCTTTATGGAACGGATCTGCCTAAGGGATCAAGATTTCTATCTACTGTTCTTACTTGGCACATTGGCACTACTCAATAGGCTTCCAATTTATTAGGTCCTTATGGATTTGCACAGACCATTCAATACAGTAATAAGATGTACGTTTTGGGGCCGACTTGAGTTGCTGATGATCGCTGCGGCCATTGTTACTGGTACCAGACTGATATATAGACATCATTTTGCCTCAGTGAGGGATGTATCTACACAGCCTCAGTGGCCCGCATTCAGTACAGAGATAGCGGTGTGCCAGTGATGTGTTCTGGCTCTCATTCTATTTTCACTGTTTATTAACAATATTATAAATAGCATTTCAGAATTGGATGCCGATTCCGCCAGCCAAGGGGGCAATAATATAGCTATTTTGCAGGTGATGCTATTGTGTTATCTAAAGCCCCCGATGGCCTGCAAAGTCAATTGCCTGTTTTCAATAATAAAGCAAAGGATAAAGGTCTAAAACGAAGCATTGCTAAAACAACGGGTTTTAATTGACCACCCACCCAGGGGCAAGAAGCCAATTAAGATGGTTTTCAGAATAGACGACACCCCAGTGGACAATATTGAAGAATTGTGTTATTTAGGTGTTAGAATCAGCAATGGAACTTGCTGGAAACCACAAATTGCAGAAAGCTTGTCAATACTGAGTCAAAGAGGGAAGCAGTGCGTTCATTCAAAGTAGTATAATGGCAGGGCACTAGCGAGTGCAATTGATGTTTACAATGTAATTGTAAATTGTAATTGGTTATTTTAAAGCGCTTAATACCCAGAGGTTTCTAAGCACGGACCCAGGGATCGAACCTATGTTGCGTCTTGCTTCCACGGCGAGTGCGTTGCCCCTCAGCTATCCTCCCGTCATTAGCAGCTTCCACCTTTGGCTCAAAACAGTGAGGTCATTGTAATATCTCGTGAGGGAAACTAAAGGAAATAAGATGCTGAAAAGATTGTTATCCCAACCATATAGCACACCATTGCTTCCCACTCCAATGGAACTACGGATAGTGGGTCGCGTTTAAACTGACACTCAAGCTGATTATATTCTGGTTGGAAATTTGGAATAGTGATCATTTTAGAGATTATCTCTGGGTATTAAGTGCGTTATAAATAACTAATTGTAATAATAGTGATTATTATTATTCACTAGATAGTTTCCTTAAATCAGCAGGGGCTGGGGATCTACCTTGCTCTACCTCGGTCCCTCGGTCGAAATTTGTCAAGAATATGCTCTGTGTGTTGAATTTCCAATATCTCTGCTATAAGCCTCGCTGTCTTGGTTCCCGGGTAAAATCTATTCCGAAGGAGGCAGATGACGCCTGGGCTATCAGCGAAATTGTGCGCATTAGTGAGGAAGGTCACCTGTCCAGAGATCAAGTGCTGAATATTAAAAACGAAAGTGCCTTTGAAGCATAGCCCGACAGACAAAAGGGTGATGAACACTCTCTTCTGGTTAAAATGCAATTGGGAATTCTGCTTATAGATCCATGGATTCCTACATCGCTCGGCTAAATGCTGCCACTGTACATCTCAAGGTGAAACATTCATACATTTTCTTTTTCTCTGTCCCCTGTGTAAATTATTAAGATCTCATTGGATGCCGCCTTTGCTAAAAGTGAAAGCTATTAGAAATGTATTGGAAGCATTCAAGCTGCTTATAATGCTCAATCGTGTTACTGTATTTCTTAAAAATTGGTCGCACAGAGAAATCCTCCGAAACACAATAACGCTGCAATCTGTAATGGGAACAGAGAATACAAAGGCATCAGCATGCGGTGTACAGCAAAATGCAGGCTCTCAAGAAGAAGGGAAGCCAAAAAAGACTCAATACAGAGGAGGGAATCCCTGCACAAAGGGCCAACATAAGGCCAAATAAAAATGACATATATACATACTCAACATTTTGAAAAATAAAAAAATCGATAATTATGTGATATTTCTGAGCTCCTGAAGAGTGGAGGGCACTGTTGAAAGCCTGTTACATGAAACATACATGTAGAGCTAGTGGCCCACATAGTATCTATTGCCTCAAACCTATGCAACTTTTAAATGAACTTCATGTTTGGGGCCTTAGACAGTGAATTGACGTATGTCTAACATTGGATCATACTAAAGAATTAGGTGTCACTTGCTGGTGGAATCAGGCACTTCAGTGTAAGACTTTTTCATTTCACAAATCTTTTTTATTTTGCATACTTGTGTATTTTTGGATTTGATGGATATGAATATAAATCGTTTCATATTGCAATAACTTCAGGACCCACCCTTTTTGAAAGAGACAATCATTACACTCCAACCTTACAGTAGTGACCGTAGTTTATTCTGAGTCACGAGAAAGGTTGGAATTAACTGAGTTCAACATAGTCCACATGTAAAATACCCCAGAACATCCTATTAGATACACCATATTAAGGAGCTAACCTTGGTTTTTAACAGCCCTAACTGCAGAAAATAATGTAATATTATTTTTTTGTTTTAGTTAATGCCTTTTGTAAAGTTTATGTGCATCTATGAATTTAAGCTGTAATGATATTCCAATAATGTTTTATAAGATATATTGTGATGTTTGTATTGTATTTGTATTTGTTTTAGAACAATGCCTTCCTTTAACAGATGCTTCCTTTAACAAACAAGATACACGTTGGATACCTTGAACCAATCGCTTCCTTTATTGATAAAAGCAATCGGCAAGTGCTAAGTTCACAATCTGGTGAATGAACGCCCTGCAGAAGCCTGGCAGAGTGAAATGTTTACAAATGAAGGCATTTTGGCACTTGTGTCATTTCCACAAAGAATAACATTTGCTAAAATAAGGACTTGTTTGGACCAGTATAACAGTATTGGGCTGGGAGGATAGCTCACGGGCAACGCAGAGCAACACAGGTTTGATTCCCGGTCCCGCGCTTATAGAGTGGTCACTAGTGTTAAGTGCATTATAAAAAATTAATTCATTTTGCAAATTTTTCTTTAAAGTCTCTAAGTTGAAAGCAGCCAGCATTCATATTTTTATAGATTAATACTTTGTGCAACCCCACACACAAAAATACTAGAGGGAGCGTGGGTCAGTGAGATCTAGGACTGTCTGTTTTCACATGCATGGTGTTGTATTCTGCCCAACTCAGGGCCAGCAACTAGAGCAAGTGGATTAACCACAACACGCCTGTTTGGATCTTCGTAGAAGGTTTACTTAAGTGTCATTTTATAACTGTAATATTCCATGTGTCTTTTAATACCTGCATGCTGTTACTATTGTGCACTTTTTGCTAGTAAATTGTTGCCAATGTCCATTAATAATTTGAGTGACTGATTGTTTCAAAACAAATTATACATACAGCATTCACATGTAAATTCAAAGTATTGCATGATTCTGCTTGCCTTTGAGAGGGGTCCTATCATAAATGGCAGCAGACCTCATTACAATTGGAAGATGCTGGTCTAGTATTGGGTGTCTCTTTGCATTTGTGGACTTGTAGGTCAGCTTTCTATGTTTTAAACTTCCGGACTACACGACCCAGAATGCAAAGAAAGACAATGACTGAACAAACATCTCCCAAATGCAATAGTCAATGTTGGAATGTATGGCACATGCTAGTATCCGAGGCAGCTGATCCAGCTGCATAATTTGCATCAGCAATGGCAGCAAAACTGCAGCGACATGCTGAGTATTGCAGACTGTGAAATACCACTGGCCATGTCCTGGGAGGCCCCAAGGCCGCAGTCATTCAGGATTGGAAGCAGTATCAACAGTGATCAATCTGCTTTGCTGAAGATCAGACAGTGTTGTGAAAGAGGACAACAAAGTTCAAGCTCATCCTCCTCACTCTAAATCTAAAGGCTGAACTAATAGTGAGCCCAAATTCCTCCATTCTAATACCTTCTTTTCTTTTTTTATTTACAGAAGGCAGTCATGGCTACCACAGAATGCCAAGAAAATGCTACAATTGTCACAGAATTCATTCTTTTGGGCCTTCAAATTATCCCAGAGTTGAAGAATTTCCTTTTCCTGTTATTTCTCACCATTTACTTGGTGACTTTGGCTGGCAACATTCTTATCTTGGTGACCGTTTCTGCTAGTGATCACCTTAAGTCTCCGATGTTCTTTTTCCTGGGCAATTTCTCCTTCCTGGAAATCTGGTACTCCACATGCAGCATTCCCAGCATGCTCTCTGGATTGTTGACAGATGTCAGCCTCATCTCTTTTGGTGGTTGCATCCTGCAGCTGTACTTCTTTAGTTCTTTCGGGTCCAGCGAGTGTTTCCTTTTGACGGTAATGGCTTATGACCGATACACTGCCATATGTTTCCCATTACATTATAGCACACTCATGGATAAGAGACTGTGCCTGAATCTTGTGGCATGTGCCTGGGTGTTTGGCTTTATACTTCCCTTGGTTACAGTCATCATGCTCTGTAGGTTACAGTTCTCAGGGGACAAAGAGATCGACAATTTCATCTGTGAGTTTAGGCCCATCCTAAATGCTGCCTGCTCAAAAACATCCTTTATTGAAGTGCATGTTTTTATAATGTCCTTTGTTGTTTTGTCAATTCCTTTTCTGTTAATCGTTCTATCGTATGCTTACATCATGTCAGCCATCTTGAAAATCCCATCAGCCACTGGGAGACACAAAGCTTTTTCCACCTGCAGCTCTCACCTCGCCGTGGTCAGTACGTACTTTGGGCCTCTCATTGCGATCTATGCAACACCGACAGAGAGCTCCCGTAACCTAAGCAAAGTGTTATCCCTGCTTTACTCTGTGGCTACACCTCTACTCAATCCTATCATATACACCCTGAGAAACAAGGAAATCAGGGCGGCCTGGAGGAAGGCTCTTCTTAAAATGTCTTGACTGCAAGAATGAGAGGAGGGAAAAATATAGTTACAAATGCTCGACTTAATCATATTGTCTTTGAACACGTGGTATCGTCAATGATTTGTATTTGTATTGCGCACCTTGCCTTGGGGCATCTGGGCGCAGAATTTGCAAAGGTAATGGTTACATACAGGAAAGCAGGTTTCCCAGGGGGGAAACAAATCTTAACAATGAAGAAGCTGCATTTAAGGCAAACACATGTTACAGACAAGTACATCATCACATTGGTTATTATAGACATTTCTGGTAGTATTGCTATGGCATACTGAAGAGTAAACTAGAGTGCAGAGGATATATAGACGTTGCAAGTGCAAAGGAAGGCAAGGTAACCGATATATACATAAATCCATAATAGGCCAGGTGGTTAGGTGGATGAGGTAGATGCGTCAAGCTCAAAGAGCCAGAATTTGATTTTGTTCTTAAAGGAGTAGAAGGACGGTTCCGTTCTGAGTGTGGTAGGTATTGTGTTCCAGAGTTTGGCCGCAAGGACTGGGAAGATTGTTACCCCGGCTGTCTGAAGCTTGTAGCTGGGTATAGTCAGTGTGTGGACATGCGCTGACCTCAGGGGTCTGTTGGTTATGTGCCGCATGAAGCGATTGGCCAAAGACTTGGTTACCTCCCTCAAGAACGTAATACACCTTGGAAACAACTACCAGGATGCTCTTTGCAAAAACCTAACTTGGGTTTACTATTCACGGTTGCATGACCTATGTAAACATAATTGCTGTAACAATTGCCCTGCTCTTACGTTCATGCACTAGCAATTCTAGGACCATGTACAAATAACTTGAAAAGTGTGTCTGAAAATTGCCTTTTCTTTTTGTTTTGTTCGATTTTCAATATGTTTGCCAACTTGAAGGCAAGTGTTGTTCATAAAAATTACTAAACACTAAGGGAAACTGAACCCCTATTTCCTCTTGTGCTTTGACCTTAGGTAAATAAATAAGCTAAATGTCAACCTTGAGATTCTTCTTTTTGTATTTATACCTCGGCTAATCATGAGTATACAATGTCTTTGATATTCAACATGTCGATTGAGATAATCTTTGCAGAAAATTATAATGCAAATTGAAGTAAATATATGTGGCGGGACGCCACCATTTTGTTTCAAATGCATGAAGCGATTGGCCAGGTAGGCGGATGCCAGATTGTTCTGGGCCTTGTGTGTTAAAGGAAGAGTTTTGAGCGATATCCGGTGAGCAACGGGGAGCCAATGTAAGTTGTGTCTTGTATCAGTGATGTGTAATCTCCTCGGGAAGTTAAGGGCAGCCCTGATGGCATTATTCTGTGTAACTTGTAACTTGTCAATGTTTCTTTGGCTAGTCCCTAAATAGAGGGCGTTACAGTAGTCAACTTTTGCCATGATTCGAGTTCTTGCGAGGATAATGCAGTTATCAGTCATCAGGAAAGGTCTGCAGGCGGTGATAAGTTTGCAGGTGTAAGCCGATGCAGATACCACCGCATCTGTTTGTCTGGTAAGAGAAAGTGTTGAGTCCAGGTAAATACCAAAGTGTTTCTGTGTCATTGGACACTTTAATGATGTTCCCATCAATGCTAAATGATTTGTAGCCAGGGTCTAGTTTAGTAATTTTGATGTGAGAGCCGAGGACAAGTAGCTCTGTTTTTTCATCATTAAGGCAGAGCCCATGATGTACCATCCAAGTCTGGATGATTGTGTAGACTTCATTGAGTGCTTTAGAGCCAGTTACATTGTCATGATCCATAGAATGTGTACCTTTTGGACTTCCTGGTCTTTCTCACAACGGGGCTTGTACTCCTTGGTACTTCCAACATGGCCGTTTTACGTGGTACGCTCTCCACCAGCCTCCACGTCAGACGTAGCTCATTCTACAAAGAGACCACGCCCCCACGGCCCCGCCCTTGCAGTGGCTAGACATGTGCTCCGTAGTTCGCTGTAACTAATCTCTTGTTTCCTGGTTCCCGGACCCTCGATTTCCCCCTCTTCCCTTCCTCCCTCCTTACTCTGCCTTGATTCCCGGATCTCGTGTACTGCCTCTGAGTATACCTCCTTCGTTTCCTGGACTTCCCGGAGACTCCAAGTACCCCTGGACGCTGAACGCTGAACGCACGCTGGAACCAGAAGAGGCTTGCGCGGGCTTGTACAAAATGTGATCCATACGCAAGAAGGCTCCTTCCAAGAATTCCTGCAAGGATAGAGAAAGGGGGAAATCCATGACATACATAGTCACCTGTGAAGGGGATGAGTATCTGGGTGTCGTCAGCATAGTTGGTGTAGAAGACACCCAGATAGTCAAGTAAGTCAAAGAGCGGCTTTGTAAAAACATTGTACAATGTGGGAGAGACACAAGAACCTTGTGGACTCCACATGGTACAGGTGCTGGTTCAGCAGAGGCAGATGGAGATAAACCCTCATGGTTCTGTTGGCCAAGAAGGAGCTGATCCAAGATGTGGCAGTATCTGAGAAATGAGCAGCTATTTTGAGGTGGTGACAGAACATTTTATGATCTACCAAATCAAAAGCTGCTGAGAGATCAAGAAGAAGTAGAAGTGGCAACTTGCCCTTATTATTTAGGTCCTCAATTTATGTTTTTAAGTCAAGCAAGGCGGTTTCTGTCCCATGTCTGGGAGGGAAACCTGATTGACGGAGACCCAATAGTTGGTTTGTTTCACGGTAGTCCTGAATTTGTAGGTAGGCAGCTCGATTCAGAAGTTTTTTGTAAGTATGGCACAGTAGTAATAGGCCTGTAATTGGATGGGTTGCTCGGGTCAAGGGTAGGCTTTTTGATTAATGGGATAACCCAGGCATCCTTGAGATTGTCCGGGACAATGCCAGATCGGAATGAGGCATTTATGGAGGTGGTGACAAAAGGCTCAAGATCATGAGCAGCCTCCTTGATAATAGGAGCAGGACATGAATCACATTGAGAGTTTGAGCTTCTTGATGATATTTTCAACATCTCCAATAGAGACAGGTGCAAAGCTGAATGGTTTGAAGGCATGTTTAGGTGTGGGGAGGTTGTGCAGGGAGTTGAGTGCTGAGTATGAGAGGGTACTTCTTTTGGCGTTGATTTTAGTTTGCAGTGTAGAGATTTTGTCTAAAAGTGCCTTTTGGATGTTGGATGTTGGTACACCAGGCAGTGTCAGGGGTGCATGTGTCCAAAGGGGCTACAGGGGACTCTAATTCCTTTAGGATCTTAAAGAGTTCCTTTGTGTTTGATTGTGCTTGCAGGAAACATTTATTTCTGGCTGCAAGTAAGGCTTCTTTCTAGGTAGAGGTAGCATTGGTTAGGTTATTTGTGTTAATTAGAGACGGTATACTTTTCCAATGTGACTCAGCTTTTGTTTTTTCTTTACGTAGGTCTCTAAGTTGTAGAGTGAACCAGGAATTGAGGTGAAGGCAAAGTTTTTGTTTGCGCAGTTTTGGCAGTCCAATGGTGTTAAGGGCTTTAAGCTTGGCATGATTATATGTATCCACTAGAACTGTGGGATCTGAGCAGGTGGTCGATGCAATATTGAGCATGGGGAGAATAAGGGGGAGAAGTTTCTCCATCGTGATATCCTTCTTGTTGTGGGCATGGATAGATGGGGCGAGGTTAAGTTTAGATATTTGTGGGTTGGAGTTAATAGCAAAGATTATTTTGTGATGGTCGGACCAGAAGAAAGGGGTCACTGAGATCAGGTTGAGAGTACAGTTCAGATCAGCAACCCAGTCAAGGGTTTGTCCTTTGTTATGTGTAGGCTCTTTGATGTGTTGGGTAAGGCCGAAGTCTGTTAGTGTACTTGCAAGGTCCAGGGCTTTAGTGTCGTTCACATCTTGGTAACCCAGAGTGAAATCACCAAGTAGAAGGATTTGCGAGTTAGGCTTAGTATTAGTAGCAAGGAAGATAAGGTGCACGGTAGCAGTTTGGTTAGGGGAGATGGGTAATTTAATGGAGAGTAATTCAGCAGATAGGGTCTGGAGGTTGGGGATTGCTCTGAGTTCAGGAGAACTCTTGAAGATAAAGGATAATCCTCCACCCTTTGTTTGATTGGTATCCCTATTGCATCTGATGATGGAGTAGTTGTCAGCGATTGCCAAGGACAGGGAGGGGCCAGCTGCTGCATGCAACCAGGTTTCAGTGATAGCCAGGAAGTCTATGTTTTCTGATGTGATCAAGTCAGCGTTATCAAGGGCGTGTGCGGGGAGAGATCGAGCAATAATGAGCGTGCCACTGAGCTTAATGGCCAAGTAGAGTGGAACATTTTTGTTGTGTGAGGGTGAGGGGTTGTTGTTCGACGGTAATGGTTTGATGTTAGGGTAAAGGTGCTGACGGTAGGCGACATGGTGGAGTCTAGATGCTAGTCTCTGGTTTCTGGCATGAGCAGCACAAGGTTGGTTAACGTATGAATAAGCTGGTTGGTGGAAATTAGGGGGGTGGCCAGGTGTGTATGTATTAGGCTGTTTGCAGGAGTGAATGCACATGGGGTAGTCAGGTGGAGTCTAGTACCAAGTCTCTGATTTCTGGCGTGGATGGCGGGGGGGAAGATTAGGTAAGGGGAGTTTACTGTTTAGAATAAGGGGCTGATTAAGAGTTCCATTGCAGTGTCTTGAACCAAGTCTCAGGTTTCTAAGGTAGGTTGTGCAGGTTGATTAGGCATGGGTTTTGATGCAAAGTGTTGGGTAGGTGCATTCAGATAGGGATTATATACTGTCATGTTGACAAAAGTCTTTAGATCGTACGCGTATGGCGTATGGGTAGCTGGAGGGCGTAAGTGATGGTGCTGTGCAGAAGTGGTGCGAGGTGTGCATGTATTATGAAGTGTCCAACTCAGGACCAAAAAAGAGAGTTGGAAGTGAGTTCTAGTGTGTAATGTGGGCCAATAGGTAGGCTGCAGGATGAGTCTGGATGCGAATGAAAGGAGGAGTGATAAATGAAGTGTCTAGCGCATTTTTAACAGACTACGCAGGTATTACCAGATGTGTCTACAATCTATAAACAACCAGAGGTTCAGTAAGATGGTAATTCACTTGAAAAATATCACATTAGCTTAATAGAAGGTCGAAGCAACCCAGTAGCTAGTATAAGCTGAAATATGCAGATAGTAACATCGATTTACACAGACAGAAAGGTAAGTGGCACAATCGTTGTGGGCACAAGTTAAAGGTATGGGTAAAAGCATACAACAAAGAGCCTAGTGATGAAAAGATTCTGCTAGCTAGCAACACAAAAAATAGCGAGTGTGGTGGGCGAGAGTGGTGTTTTATATATGAGCAGCGAGTATGAAATCCACTTGACATGTGTTCAAACAAGCTGTGTAGGCAGGAACGGTTTGAGAAGATAACAAAGGACAATAGAGCTAGCTAAACATAATTAGTTAGAGGCATGGCATGGTAGTAAAATGAAATACATGAGCCACGGCAGCAGGCACTTTTGCTAAGCATGTCGTGGATACTAACAATGAAGATCAGAGAGGCAGGGGTACATAGATACTCTACTCACATACAGGGGTACATATTAAGGCGGGAACACAAATGGTGGGCACAAGTGTTACAGACCAGACCGCTGGAGTGGTTAAGGGCCACAGGAAGACATCGCGCAAATAATGTAATGCGTTGGCCTCATGTAGTTAGTGGGAGGTATGCAGGAAACATACAGTGTCAAAGAGTCTCGATGAAGTGATGTGCTGCTGGGAGCACCGGCAGTCACTAGCGCAGTAAGCGTATGGAGGTGGCTGAGGTTGCTCGAACGAGGGATCAGTTATAGAGCCCCACAAATGGGAACGCCAAAGTACCTTATGAGTGTAGTACTCGGATGATCGTGAGCAGTGGTGATGCAGGGTTTCTGGCAGACGGCTGGGAAGGCTTGGACAGGCTGGGACAGGAAAGCAGCCTTCGTTCAGGCCTTGGTGAGGATGTCCTGGGATAGTTTAGAAAATCATTACCAAGAAAATATCGTAACAACAAAGTGAATTAAAAGCTCTCTTAAAGAAAAAGATGGGTACAAAGAACCCCAAAATTAACAGCAGGTAAGAGCGAAGAAAGAGATGAGCAGCAGCAAGGGACATAGAGGGGACAATGAGTTTTGAGCAATTCTGAGCTAAAGCTTTGGGGAGTATTTCCTGGTCCCACTCATGTACTGGACTCTGCATTGCCCTATGTTATGGCATCTGCCTTCCGCTCCTCTTGAAGACAAGATCAACCACTGCAGAGGCATCAAGGTAATGTGAGTAACCAATCTACTCCTAGTCAGACCCTAATGCCATCGGCACATGTTGCTTATATCGAAACCAGAAAGGCACATAGCTCTGATTGATCTTCAGTTGATGCCTTCCTACGGTGCAGTCTTCTGTCTAGAGGTGACACCAAAAACCAACCTTGGCCAGCATTACTGTGCATGCGCAGTGTATCCATAATATTTAAGGATTCCACCTCACAAGATCTGAACTTCGGAAACTGTGCGCTGCGATACACACAACTTTGTGAGGTCGTTTGGATTACTTACCAGTCCATTTTCTGAAGAGGAAATACCCTGAGGGGGCTGAGGGATGACTTGAGGCTGCAAACTGGGGTGCAGTCACCGTCCTCCACCCAGCAGTTCTAGCTGGTGCAAACTCTGGCATCAAAGGCCCTGAGGAAAGTGGTTGCACTCATGCATACCACTGAAACCGGTCGGCCAGATTCTTTGAGGAGCTCCCAATAATCCAGGGATCCTCAAATTTGGACTCACATACTCAAGAATTTACACACGTAATTAAAGCAACCAGACCTCCTGGTTGATCTCTATCACTTTTTGCACAACGCAAAGTGGCCCGATAGTTTTAGTATCACCTGTTTTTTGTTGCTTTTTTTATTTTTGTTGCCTCTAGCAGTGGTAGTGTAAGCCTTTTACTATCCCCTCACCCTAGATAGCCCGCCCATCACTGGCATCGAGGGATATGCTACAACATTAGGGCACAGGTAGCACAGTTGGAGGGCAATTTTAGGTTGTATTAAATGACATTATTGACTAACTATAAGTTTACTGCAACTCTACACCCTCCAGCACTGCATTGATGAATTCTTCATTTGGATGACAGGGACCAGTATCCAACTAAGTACAGATAAAATGGACATTTTAAAGGAATGTATAAGCATGAGTTGGGTAAAAGTAGTTATTGCTATTTAAAGTGAATTTGAGGACCCTACAGCCAGATGTGTGTCTTTGGTAATCTTTGGAAACACTGGACATTCTCATAGTTTCTATGGCTATATATTCCCACTAATGCCTACTTTTTCCCTTGTCAAAAAACTGGTTACCCATTTCCCTGCAGGCTTCCCAACAGATATTCCTCTAGGTGGCAAGGTGGCAATAGGGGATTGGCCAGGGAGAGATGGAAAGAGGGCACCAGTTTCAATTGAAGATGATC
This sequence comes from Ambystoma mexicanum, assembly GCF_040938575.1. NCBI lineage: Eukaryota > Metazoa > Chordata > Amphibia > Caudata > Ambystomatidae > Ambystoma > Ambystoma mexicanum. The sequence continues at coordinate 68,640,067 of NC_090921.1, forward strand.
ATGTTAATTCCAGCAAAGGATGAGCATTTCAAGATTATCTATTATGAAATTGCATTATGGGTGTTTTAGTTTCGGTTAACGATCTTCAAACCAACAAGACCAGAAGACAGTGGTTTATATAATGAAGACGCAAGACTGGACATGTGGTGGCCATACGACACTATGCCTCCTAGTAAGACTTTCCGGTAGCGACTCAATAGCCTGTCCTCCCGTCCTCCTCTCTCTCTCTCAGTCCATTGCTCTCTCATGTTCTCCATCTCTCCTCTCTCTCTCTTCCTCTCTGTCTCCTGTTCTCTCACTCTCTTTTTCATGCTATTTTTCTCTGAACTACCTTCCTACATCCTGGCTTTCCAGTCTCCCCCTTCTGCCCCAGCACCTGCTCTCTCTCTCTCGTGGTCTCCCCCTATATCTCTCTTTCTCTGAAATGTGTTCTGTAATATTTCGGCAACAAATGGGACTCTATATAACCCAGTGGAAAAATGTATTTTGAAAAACTGGAGAAAATAAACAGTGGAATTCCAATAAATTCACATAAACAATGAGCACAAAAAGAAAACCTACACCTATTACACAAGCCACTGTGAAGTTGCTTGTGGATATTTCAACATTCCCCATATCATTAAGAGGTTAGGCACCTGACTGTAGCTTTAGAATAGAGCTATAATGAAACAAGGTGAAACTCATGTTACATATACATAATATCACAGATCCAAAAATACAGACACTTTCATCAAGCAATCAAATGACTCTGTATTAACACAGCATCTGCACCGAACGTTCTTCCTGGTTCTGAGGATATAGCTGCAATGTCAACAGCATTTCCTGGGTTATGATCTCCCAACAATTACATTGGGCTTTGTAAGTAAACAAACAGCAGTTGTCTGTTGACAGAGTAAATATGGGTATTGGGTGCTGGGCAATAATCAACAAGTACTCACTACATTAGATACTTTACACTGAGGGTCTCTGGAGATCTCTTTATATTGCAGACATTGTAATTATTAAGAAAGAGTGGAGGAACATTCATATCAGCAAAAGGTCACAGTGGTACTTCTGGACTTGCATTCTACAATGGGGCCACACTTAGAACATTGTGAGGGGCTAGGAGCACAGCCCATGGCTCTGTCGTCCTCATCAGCTCCCAGGCCCCAAGAACATGTCTTGGGAGTATAGCTCAGGGGCAACAAGCTTGCCTTGGAAGCAAGACCACATGGAGCAACACAGGTTCGATCCCCGGGTCCACGCTTAGAAACCTCTGTGAGGGTCAAAGTGTGGCTGCTTCGTTTCTCTTCAGGTACCATAACCTACCGTTCACTAGCGATTTGGTAAAGAGCACATCTGGAACTATATTCAGCCCAAAACACCTGTAGATATTGTTGACAAGGCATGCATGCATAGGCATGATGACCACTGCTGAATGAAAAAGAGTCAACAAGTTAAGAATGTATAGCACCTCACACAGTTTTATTGGCCATAATTTAGAGATATTTTAGGGTCAAAACAGTAGAGGTAGACTACAAAGAAATAGTTTTGGCCAAGAAAAAGAGCAACCTATCCAAATGTCTCGTTCGAGTAGAGTCATTTAGTTTTTGAGGTGAGGAGAATGTATTTGTGATGGCAAGAACATAAACGTTGACTCCCCAGACCAAGAATATGTAATTACATATGGGAAGTTTAATAAATTCTTCATTATCAGAAAAGATGATCATTTACATTATTAACTCACACCTTATTTGAAACACTCAAGTTACTGGTATTGATGATTGTTTCTCAGCAATAGTTATTAGCAAGGATGGGCAAACTCCAACCTGGCTAATGTCGGTGTCGATCTTTCCATCATAACATGTTTGTAAAACACCCCCATACATTGGCTCTCCCCCTCCCTTATTCTTTTTACCTTGTGTGTATGGAAATGTAACATTGTTCCTCACCCCCTTTTTGCCTGAAAAATGTTGTCTTTTTCATTTAATTATAAAAAAAGCAAAAAGATCCCTCATTTTTGTATCCATAATCCCACTTGGATGTGTGTGTGTCCTAATTTGCCTTGTGTCATTCATTCCATCTGTTTCTATTACCTTACGTTTTACATTAAAATTGTATTAAATGTGAAATCTAAAAATGCTTCCATTTTGTGTGTGAACCAGGAAGTGCTTCCTTTGATCCAGTCACCGTACTTTCTGTGCTCGAGAACTCTTCCAAGTGTATTTTTTGTGATGATGCAGATAAGATCAGCACAAGGTGTATCCCTGCCCCACCTGTTTCTAGAAGCGAACCACGGCAGAAGCTGATAAGTGATCTATAAACAACCATTTTAAACATTAGAGGTAATGAAACTGCCATAAAGAATAGAATAGCCTGTCCTACGCAAGTAGGGTGAGAAGTAGAGTGTACTCACAAGTTTAGGGGAAGGGTGCAGAATACACAGATAGGGTTACACTAGTAGCACAGAGATGGGTGTAGGTAGGGATAGTTTTCAGAATACACAGATAGGGTTAAACAAGTAGCATAGAGATGGGTGTAGGTAAGGATAGGTTGCAGAATACACAGATAGGGTTACACAAGTAGCATAGAGATGGGTGTAGGTAAGGATAGGTTGCAGAATACACAGATAGGGTTAAACAAGTAGCATAAGGATGGGTGTAGGTAGGGATAGGTTGCATAATACACACATAAATTATACAAGTTACATATAGATGGATGTAGGCAGGGATAGGGTGCAGAATACACAGATAGGGCTACACAAGTAGCATAGAGATGGGTGTAGGTAGGGATAGTTTTCAGAATACACAGATAGGGTTACACAAGTAGCATAGTGATGGGTGTAGTTAGGGATAGTTTTCAGAATTCACAGATAGGGCTACACAAGTAGCATAGAGATGAGTGTAGGCAGTGGTAGGTTGCAGAATACACAGATAGGGTTACACAAGTAGCATAGAGATGGGTGTAGGTAAGGATAGGTTGCAGAATACACAGATAGGGTTAAACAAGTAGCATACAGATGGGTGTAGGTAAGGATAGGTTGCAGAATACACAGATAGGGTTACACAAGTAGCATAGAGATGGGTGTAGTTAGGGATAGTTTTCGGAATACACAGATAGGGTTACACAAGTAGCATAGTGATGGGTGTAGTTAGGGATAGTTTTCAGAATACACAGATAGGGCTACACAAGTAGCATAGAGATGAGTGTAGGCAGTGGTAGGTTGCAGAATACACAGATAGGGTTACACAAGTAGCATAGAGATGGGTGTAGGTAAGGATAGGTTGCAGAATACACAGATAGGGTTAAACAAGTAGCATAGAGATGGGTGTAGGTAAGGATAGGTTGCAGAATACACAGATAGGGTTACACAAGTAGCATAGAGATGGGTGTAGGTAGGGATAGGTTGCAGAATGCACAGATAGGGTTACACAAGTAGCATAGTGATGGGTGTACGTAGGGATAGTTTTCAGAATACACAGATAGGGTTACACAAGTAGCATAGAGATGGGTGTAGGTAAGGATAGGTTGCAGAATACACAGATAGGGTTAAACAAGTAGCATAGAGATGGGTGTAGGTAAGGATAGGTTGCAGAATACACAGATAGGGTGACACAAGTAGCATAGAGATGGGTGTAGGTAAGGATAGGTTGCAGAATACACAGATAGGGTTAAACAAGTAGCATAGAGATGGGTGTAGGTAGGGATAGGTTGCATAATACACACATAAATTATACAAGTTACGTATAGATGGATGTAGGCAGGGATAGGGTGCAGAATACACAGATAGGGTTACACAAGTAGCATAGAGATGGGTGTAGGTAGGGATAGTTTTCAGAATACACAGATAGGGTTACACAAGTAGCATAGTGATGGGTGTAGTTAGGGATAGTTTTCAGAATTCACAGATAGGGCTACACAAGTAGCATAGAGATGAGTGTAGGCAGTGGTAGGTTGCAGAATACACAGATAGGGTTACACAAGTAGCATAGAGATGGGTGTAGGTAAGGATAGGTTGCAGAATACACAGATAGGGTTAAACAAGTAGCATAGAGATGGGTGTAGGTAAGGATAGGTTGCAGAATACACAGATAGGGTTACACAAGTAGCATAGAGATGGGTGTAGTTAGGGATAGTTTTCAGAATACACAGATAGGGTTACACAAGTAGCATAGTGATGGGTGTAGTTAGGGATAGTTTTCAGAATACACAGATAGGGCTACACAAGTAGCATAGAGATGAGTGTAGGCAGTGGTAGGTTGCAGAATACACAGATAGGGTTACACAAGTAGCATAGAGATGGGTGTAGGTAAGGATAGGTTGCAGAATACACAGATAGGGTTAAACAAGTAGCATAGAGATGGGTGTAGGTAAGGATAGGTTGCAGAATACACAGATAGGGTTACACAAGTAGCATAGAGATGGGTGTAGGTAGGGATAGGTTGCAGAATGCACAGATAGGGTTACACAAGTAGCATAGTGATGGGTGTACGTAGGGATAGTTTTCAGAATACACAGATAGGGTTACACAAGTAGCATAGAGATGGGTGTAGGTAAGGATAGGTTGCAGAATACACAGATAGGGTTAAACAAGTAGCATAGAGATGGGTGTAGGTAGGGATAGGTTGCAGAATACACAGATAGGGTTACACAAGTAGCATAGTGATGGGTGTAGTTAGGGATAGTTTTCAGAAAACACAGATAGGGTTACACAAGTAGCATAGAGATGGGTGTAGGTATGGATAGGTTGCAGAATACACAGATACATTATACAAGTTACATAGAGATGGGTGTAGGTAGGGATAGGGTCCAGAATACACAGATAGGGTTAGACAAGTAGCATAGAGATGGGTGTAGGTAAGGATAGGTTGCAGAATACACAGATAGGGTTAAACAAGTAGCATAGAGATGGGTGTAGGTAGGGATAGGTTGCATAATACACAGATAAGTTATACAAGTTACATATAGATGGATGTAGGTGGGGATAGGGTGCAGAATACACAGATAGGGTTACACAAGTAGCATAGTGATGGTTGTAGGTAGGGATAGTTTTCAGAATACACAGATAGGGTTACACAAGTAGCATAGAGATGGGTGTAGGTAAGGATAGGTTGCAGAATACACAGATAGGGTTAAACAAGTAGCATAGAGATGGGTGTAGGTAGGGATAGGTTGCAGAATACACATATAGGGTTACACAAGTAGCATAGTGATGGGTGTAGTTAGGGATAGTTTTCAGAAAACACAGATAGGGTTACACAAGTAGCATAGTGATGGGTGTATTTAAGGATAGTTTTCAGAAAACACAGATAGGGTTACACAAGTAGCATAGTGATGGGTGTAGTTAGGGATAGTTTTCAGAATACACAGATAGGGTTACACAAGTAGCATAGAGATGGGTGTAGGTAAGGATAGGTTGCAGAATACACAGATAGGGTTAAACAAGTAGCATAGAGATGGGTGTAGGTAAGGATAGGTTGCAGAATACACAGATAGGGTTACACAAGTAGCATAGAGATGTGTGTAGGTAGGGATAGGTTGCAGAATACACAGATAAGTTATACAAGTTACATAGAGATGGGTGTAGGTAGGGATAGGGTCCAGAATACACAGATAGGGTTACACAAGTAGCATAGTGATGGGTGTAGGTAAGAATAGGTCGCAGAATACACAGATAGGGTTAAACAAGTAGCATAGAGATGGGTGTAGGTAGGGATAGGTTGCAGAATACACAGATAAGTTACACAAGTAACATAGAAATGGGTGTAATTAGGAAAAGGTTGCATGCAAAACACACAGATAAATTACACAAGTACCATAGTGATGGGTGTAGGTAGGGATAGGTTGCAGAATACATGGGCTGGGAATAATGTATGGTGGCAGGCAACACACAAATAACATTGACGTGGCAGATAATTAACTAGAGTACCACCATTTATCAGACAGAACTTTGAAAGGCCTTTATTCTGAAATACTGAATCCTGACATCAAAACTGCTTTGCAAACAATCCCGAGCCCCAATATGTTCACAAAGACGCTCAGGCATCAAGGACAGTATGGAAGCCACACTAGATAACATTCTTCAGAAGCACACAGCATGCAACCATAATTTTAATTGCGTTCTATTGGTAGCAGTGAGAAATAACAGATAGCCTAAATGCCAAACAGCCTCCTAATTAATAAAAGCACATCACAGCATACACAGGTTTGGATAGCAGGAAACCCCAAAAAATACATGATAATGATTTCTGAACAGTGGTCCTTTACCACGTGATCGGAACAGTGATAATTTCAACCGGGTCTAACTGGATAGTGCACCTGTGTTAGGAAGAAGGGATGATCGTCCAGGGCCCCGAAGGAAGTGCTTTGGGATAAAACAGAAGCCTGTGAATGTGTAGTAGGCATCAGGGGAGGTAGCCATATTGGAATTGAGGCCTAGTTTTTGTTCTGAAGCCAGGGATGCAGGGCCAGGCTGTACAGGTGGAAATAACGCACATGCGTGCAGGCATAGGTTGTAGTCTGGAAACCGGTGAGAAATGCCAGAGCTGCAGAGATTCACAGGCCCCTCATTGTCTCATTTTGACAACATCACGCTTCCCAAAAGGAATGTGCCCTGCAAGGCCACAAGGAGGATTGAGTGCATGCTATGAAAAGCGGTTCCATGAGAAGGAGGGGACAAGCCTCTGACCCGTCTTGTCTGAGCCCTAAGTAAAAGCACCCAAAAGCCTCAACCCTAAGACCTGCACCGCAGCATTCCAAAATACCATTAATTCCCAGACTCACAACCATATAAAGGATAGACCCCCCCAATCGATCAGAAAACATCTGACGACAGGGATTAGTTACCTTCACCACAGGTCACGTGATTTGTGCTGTGAGGCGCAGGGAGGAATAAACCAACATAGTTAAAACGAGGGTGGGGAGCTTTGATTGGGCACCAACGTGTCTGGGATCGAGTTATAGTTTGTTAGAAGTGATGGCCTCATAGTATCCTCTTAGCCCATGTCTGCAGTACCAGGTGCACATCACGTTAGAGATAAGGCCAGTATAGTTTTTCTTTCCATACATTGCCAATTCGTTACAAGCTTCATGTCTGATGACATGTCCGAAGGAGCCCACATGGAAGAAGATGGACAGAAGAGGCTGGGACCAATGGCCCAGACATCCATTATGGAGCAGGTAGTATATGTGTAGGGTCTCAACCAACCAGCCACGCAGGTTTTTTCACTATGTAATTACCTCACTGATGACACTGTGTGCCTTTATAGAGTGTTGCTCATACTAATTTAGCCAGAGAGCTCCGTGGCAGCAGTGTTCTTTGCTGGTGCGTTCCTGTTTTGTGGAAATACAACTTTTTTTACCTTGCAAGAGGTGTGCTGGGCTTTTCACCCTAGTGGGTTGAATTTTTTCTGGTGTGAGCATTGAGGGGCTTCTCTACACCTGCTTCTCCCTTAGCACATCACATCAAAGTGCCCAAGGTTGGATGAACAAACTATCAACCAATTAGAATTCTGCCCGCTATGTTGGCTAGTGTAGTACAGTGCCAAACAATGATATGGTAGAATGAAGTGTAACATTGTTTAGAAGGAAGAACTTAACAGGAGCCATCAGTTTATGAATATCCCATAGTAGTAGCCATCGGTGTATAGGTGTTATATTTTACTAATCAATAGGACAAGTGAATATAAGTGTTTTCTTATCACTAGCCCTGACATCATTTGTGATGTGTATTTTCTTGTAAAGCTTGTTTTCTTTATTATATCGTTGAGAGAAGGCTGCGTTGCATGTGCTTGCGGCTGTTTATTTTCAAATAAAGCTGGGTTTTTTCCTGCAATTGGTGTTAGTCAATTCATTTTGTTATTGATCACCTATTATCGATTATCAGTGGCTGGGACCACCTTCACAGTTTTGTGTGAATACATTTGTTTGCCCTAGTCAATTACTTTTCGTCTAGTTTTAGGGCTGAGAAATTATACATGGAGGGAGCACTCGGGGAGAAGACTAGGGCCACTTGTTATTGTTATTACTGCCATGTCTAGGAGAATAATGATGCCTGTCGTGCAGGTATGTCCCTGTTACCCATAACCACAGCAATTATTACCGAATGTGGGATTCATTGGGAAAGGTTCCATGGGAGGAGCGGAGGCAGACTTGACAATGGAGGATTCATCACTGCTGCAGAAAGAAAGATGAGGCAGAGGAGGCAAGTGCATTGGAGGAGCTAAGGACATATAGGAAGGGTGATGGCAAAATACCTCAAGCCGAATGGAAGGACCTAGCTGTCACAATGAAATAGGGTGGCGTGTTAGCTTCAGGTTGGATTTGGAGAGGAGGTGGTGGGAACCCAGCTAGGAGATGGTTTATCAGAGGTGTAGGGCATGAGAGAGAGGGCAGAGGTGGTGTTGGTGCAGAAGATGGAAGAGCAAGAGGTGTGTGAGACAGAGGCAGCCTCCCTACAGATTTCTTGTGAGAAAGGACTCACTTTACAGTCTGGGGAAGACAGCCACAGATGGTACTTGCCAAGTTTCAGTGGCCACCTCATCATTGAGCTAGGGTTACTTTAGACAGCTGGCATGAAAGACTGACAAATGAGAGGACAGCACTGTGAAATGCAACTCATGTAATAATCTAGTCACAGAGTGCATACCAGGAAAGGATAACACATTGGGAACCGTGGCAACACCCAGGAACCTGAAATGGTGGCATGGACTGACAAGTTATAGAGCATGTAGACACGCGTCCACTGAACCCTCTTCCACTGCACCCTCTGCTGGCGAGAAAAGGAATGACAGAGTTTCTGTATGTTCCTCTCATTAGGACACACCTGACACATTGGCAGAACCCACACTAATGCCCTCCACCCTCAGAGCCTGATGTGGCACCTCTGGATTTGTGCATAGTGTGTAAAAGGTGCCATCTTCCAACAAGGCATTTTTACTGTCACCTCCAGTGTGGTTGGTGTATGTGGTATCCTTGTGGGTTTGGCATACATTGGGCACTCTAGCAGCGACTGACTGATTCAGCATCAGTCAGGTGGAGATGAACACCCAGGCAGTGTAGGCTGCCATGTAGAGGCATATGTTTGAATTAGCTCTACTGGCCCAGGAGAATAGAAACTACACTAAGCTCCCACTGTAGATCATAGCCAAACATGAAATGAGGAGTAACCCTAGGCTCCAGCCTCTCACCCATTCTTATCTACATATACATGCCTGTTAAAATGGATTTCTGAACTCTGTCCTGGAGGGGCAGAGGTTCAGGAGGCCAGCCTAGTTTCTTGGAACAGGGTAACCTCTGGACAAGCCAGACCAATCAGGGTAGCTATGGCGGCGGTCAAGACTAGGTCTCAAGAGGGGTGAGGGTGGCTGAAAGCCTGCAATGAGCACACAAAGCAAGGACGCTTGCAAATTACTCCAGACAGGTGTTATATTAAAAATATAGACACATTTATTACAAGGCCTTTGTGACATCGACCATAGTAAAGAATCACGGTAAAACTCCCATAAACCAACACATCACAAGCAATACAATATATATACAAGACCAAGGGGTCTAAGGAATGAAATATGCAGACCACCCAGATGGGGAGGAAAACAGGCAGTGCAAGTAATCGTTAGACCCAGTTCAACATCAGAGGCCACCTAACTAGAAGGAAGTCTGAGCCCTATGAAGAGTGGAGCCTTGTGCTCAAAAGTACCTGCACACGCGGGTGCCAACGGCAAAGGGGAGTCTCTTCAGGGAAATCAGGCAGTTCAGAGAGGTGAGCAAAACAATAATGAACAGATCCCCGCTACTCAAGCGCGGCCTCCACTTGTGGGCAGAAGCAGGGCGCAAGTGCGGAAAAAGGGTTGCTGTTTACAACAGTGGTGGAGAGCCACAGGCTCCTGCGAGAGGGCGACCGGTTAGTATATTGACTACTCACCGGTCCCCGATGCAGGCAGACCCAGGCTTCTCCAGTTCCGTTTCAGCACTGGCAAGTTCTGATGCAATCAGCAGGATGTCTGGACGCCGTGTATATTCCGCGACAGCAGGAGTCAAGGTCGAGGGTGTCCCAAATGCAGTGAAGACGCACAGATTGTTACCACAGCAGGGCAACTCGGCAACTGCGGGTATTCCGGTCCCAAAGCACACGTCTCACTTCAGACCTGGGAACACCAAGTGTACGAATCATGTGAGAGTGCCGAGGACACGGGATTAGCAGTAAGCCGGATGGCAGTGACAGAGCAAGGTTCCTGTGTAGGCTGGTCAGTCCACTGGATGGCCCAGGGACGCTTCCTGTAAGCGGATTCAATTCAACACTACAGCTAAATCAATGCCTAGTCGGGGATGCTGATGGAAACCCTTATTGATATAGTTTTATGTCCAGTTCATGTACTCTGGATGACAACCCTTATATCACACCCCTCTCTTAGAATCCCCCTGACCCCACTGAGCCAAGAAGTAGGTTTGTTTGGCAAATTAAAAGGTTTTATTTGAAAAATTAAACAATATATATATATATATATATATATCACACTTCTATAGTAAATTAATATTTGATAGCACACTTGTGAGGATAATAGTGATCAACAATGGATAATGGTACAGTGGTACACTCTTTTTGATGGCTTAGAAGTGATATAGAGAGGATGAAGTAGCTGAGAATGCTTTTATGGCTTCAAGGACAATGCAATGATGAATAAAATGCAGTACAGAAATAACTTGATATGATTTAGCAAAAGATAATATAATCACTTTTTCTCTGACAATTCACCCCCCCCTTTGCAATGTAAGAAAAGGAAGGAGAGCACACAGTCTTCAAGAATCCCAACAAAATGCAATACGAAATGCAGTTCCCCCCTAGCAAGCTAGCTAGATTAGAGAAAAACAGGTATGATTTTAAAACACAGGCCCAAAATGCTTTGAATGTGGTGGCAATAAAGTGAAATTGATTTTAATTCCCTGTAGGAGGCTCAGGGTGAGTGATATCTAGTTTATATTAGTTCGAGCTTACTTTAGCAATGCTCTATGAGTAATGTGGGATGTATTTACCCATGCACCCGAGCCCTACCTCAAAACTGTGCAGTATTGACATGGAAAACATCATGATGGCCAGTGCTTCCCAGAAAATGCACAGGGAAATGCATGAAGAATAGGCTGCCACTCATTTTTGCCGATGTTATGGGCACAGAAGGACGCTGCCTAAAACCACCATTGGACTACCCACACAGTAGTCTGAAACCATTGGGAGTGGCAATGCTGATTGCCAAAAGCAAACCCATAACTGTTGGGAATTCATTTTCTTAAATCCCAAAAAGGGGTGCAGTACCAGTACTCACCACTATCCAAAAGCCGGCGTTTTAAAACCACCAGATTTTGTAGAAAACTGAATAAATGAACCCAAAACATGCCAAAGAAAGACATTTTAAGAGGTGGATCCAATGTAAAGTTATATTCTGAAGTGACTTGAAGGTTTATAACAAGACTGGCTGAGCTGTGGATTTCAGCAGTTTAAGTAAATTTGGACTGAAAGACACTAAAAAAATCTAAATGTTTAAAAGAAATGAGTGACCTACTTTGAGTGTCACATAGGTTGCAATTGTTTAAATGTCATAGTTTTAAACTTAGAATCAGCATCCTAGCTGCATATGTAAAAATGTTTAGTTTATTTGAATGCAGAAAACTGGGGAACAGAAGTGACATTTTATCTGAAAACTGGCTTAAAGAGATTCCAATTTTGCCTGGCAGCTACCCCCATCAGGAGTGAAACTTGAGTCACAGCTGTGTTCCCAGGCCTATCTGCCTTTTGCTGGCCACACTAAGGATATGCCATCTCTCTGATAATTGAATTAAGGGGAGCCCCACAGAATACAGGAGCTCTGAACAAAGCCCTGTCCTGACCCAGGCAGATGGTTTATTGCAGACGTCGTAAATGTAGCTTCCTCTTGGCAGAAGCTGGGAGGGGCAGGGTCTCTGAGCTTGGCAGAAACTGGAAAGACTGGTTTCTGTACCATGTGACATGAAAAGACACACCTCTATAGCCAGAATATGGTTTTAGAAAAAGATGAATAACTCATAGAGCGGACTTGTGAAAATTATTTAAATGACACCATAATTCTTGTGATTTTTCTGCCCACATTTTAAGAGGTTTTTAGAACCGGTGGCATGTTCAGGGGAGTTTTAGCGGAAAAGAGGATATTACTCAAAATGTGTGCATGTGAAAAATCTGACACTTCATCAACTAATGTCCATACTCCTTGCGCACATGTGTGTAAATTTGGGGTAATGTCCGGAATTGCAAAATCAGTTAAAAAGTGCAAAATATTGCCATTTCTGAATGCAAGCTCCCAAGAAGAGCAGAGTTTGAACAGGGTATACCTCCTGTGATATGTGATGGGTGCATGTAATTTCAAACCACTGTGTAGTTATGAAATATGTATTTGGTTCAAATCTAGATTTGTGTGCAAGTTGACAGGAGGAGTGGACTTTCTGCAGGCTGTAAAATGACATCACTCTGACACAACTTAGCTCCCCCAATCAGGGGAGAAATGAAAGCTTGGCCAATGATAAGTGGAGAGGGGCTGGCTAGTGATGCTGCTCACACACACCCATTTTCAAAACACATAAAAGCAGAGAGACAGGACAGATAGGGACTTTCAAATCCATTTGCAGCTGGAAGCTCTGCCGGGAAAATCCATACTTTACCTCCATCAATCTCCAGAGAAAGCTGTGCAGAAAGATCCAGACTTTAAATCCCTCAATCTTCAGAATCCAGAGAGAGAGCTGACCCAGATCACTGTGAAGTGCAGAGTCCAGTCTAAAACCTGACCAGATCCGTGGCGAGGCCCATTTAACTCAAGAATATAGTGTGAGTACATAGTAAAACTGTGCAGAACCAATCTCTTAGTTAAAATAATATAATCCAAGCTATTTTAATCTAAGTAGAACTGTCTCCTAACTGTCACCTGTCATTTGTAAAGCTGTCACTTGTCATTTTCTAGTTGCAAGCTGCACTTGTCTTTTTTAACTTTAAAATTTCAAATCTGAAAAACGACCTTTATTTAATCGCTCATATCTCCGCGACCGTTTGTCTTAGAGACTTGCAGTAACTTTCATCTGAAAGCTTAGAATCTCAGCTTTTAATCGCACTAAGAACCACATTCCTACCTCTTATAGTTTTACCGCAATCGCGGAACACGCATTCGCGAATTTTGCCGCGATTTGCACATTTCTTCACGTGTGAAAACAGAAGCTTCTTGCTTTCATTTGCCAAAAATTCGTTTAACCTACCAATTACTCCTAGATCCTTGCTAAAGTGATCCTGGACTAATAATAACTTGATTTCACTCACCCTGAACCTTCTAGAGGGAATTTAAGCATTTTAGCATATTTTTTTCTACATTGCCAGCACATTTAAAAGCATTTTGCCTGTTTTTTAAACTTCTGTAGTCTAAGTTGCTGGGGTGAACTGAATTACATTTGAATTGCATTTCTGAGAACTGTGTGCTTCCTTCCATTTCCTTGCATTGCATAAAAGGGGGGGGTGAATTGTACAAGAAAGTGATTACATTGTTTTTGCTGAAATCCTATCAAGTTATTTTCTTTACTGCATTTCATTCCACATTGCATCCATTTGAAACCATAAAAGTATTGTTGCTATCTTATCCATTTCATGTCAACTCCTTAGTGATTATCAAGAAGTGTGCTCGTGCCAGATTCTCCGTTGTTAATCTTTATCATATCAGATTAAGTGTGCTATTCAATTATTAATTTATTATAAAGTGTGACATATATATCTATTGTTTAAATTATCGAATAAACCTTTAACTTGCAAAACAGAACTACTTCCTGGCTCAGTGGGGTCAGGGGGATTCTGAGAGAGGGGTGTTATATAGGGGTAGTCATCCAGAACGCATGAACTGGACATAAAGATATATCAATAAGGGTTTTCATTCAGTATTCTAGACTAGGCGTTGACTTGGCTGTAGTGCTGAATTGAATCCTCTTACAAATTGGGGGCTCGTGCCGGACGTCTGGGTTAGAATACCACTTGTGCAGCTTAATACAGTGTGCTAACTGACGGGATACATACATCCAGTCGGATCACCACGCTGCATTACGCTGTGAAGCATTCCTCAAAAGGGACACTCCAAGAAAAGTTCTGTTCTGCAAAAATAAAATACTAACTTCTGTAAGTCAGGACAGAGACCAATCTCTAGAATGACGACCTTGGTAGATATGAAAATAGCCAGAGAGCACTTCTTACATAAACTATTTGTGAGAGGTGAATGGGCTGAGCAGGGCCAGGATGCCTGGTTGCAGGCCATCACGCGACAGGCCACTGAAACAGGGTCAGACTTATGGAGAGATCAGGGTCCATTACATGTGGCCCTGAGTGAACTATATATGGCTCCTAAGGCCAAAGATGAACACGACAAGATTGTTAGGATAGCGGCATATTTATATTTATATATGGGAGCCATACAGAATAAATGTGCTGAAGGCCATGATTTGGCAAAAAGGCAACAGATGGCGTTAGAGAAGGCCCAATCTGATCTGGACTCTTCTGAGCAAAGGCTGCACAGAAGCCAGGAGTCAGAAAATGAGACCAGACAGTACATCACTAAAATAAAAGAGGATATGGATGTGCTGCAAAAGGAAAGGTCAGAACAGGATACCAGATTTCTGGCCTTGCAGAAGGAACACCAAGAAGGTTTGGACTCCCTACTGCAAAGCCAGAAAAAGCTGGAGCAACAGCTAGACTTCAATAGGGCATGTGCTGAGCAGGTAGTCACCCTGCAAAGCCACCTAGATAGGGAGAAGGCAGAGAGCAATAAACTGATTCTGAAAGACCTGGATACCCAGGCAGAGTTTGATCAGGAGCGCCAGAAAGCTGGTGCCTTCCAAAGGCAAAGGGACGACCTGACGGTACAGATGCAGACTCTTAGTCAGGAAAGGGACACCTTAGGCCAGGAAGTCTGCCACTTAAAAAGAAAAATGGAAGAAAATCACCTGGCCCACCAGGGACTGGGTGACCTCCAAAAAGAACACCAGAACTTGCTAGAGCACACCAGGAGGGTGGAGGATGCTCTAGCAAGAAAGGAGCAGGCCAATAGGGACACAGCTCAGGAGGTAACCCTCCTGCAGCAAAGACTGGCCCAGTTCTCCAGGACCAACCAGGAAGCATGGAGGGAAAATGAGGCTCTCTGCCAGCACAATGAGAGGCTCCAGCAACAGGTAGCGATGCAGGAGAAACTGATAGAGTCGAGTAAGGCCTTAACAGAGGAACTGAAAGCACAAATGCAGGCTCTTGCATTGCAACAGGGAGCAGGGGCGGATAGAGATGAGGTCCGCTGGGAAAGAGAGATTCCTGACCATAACCGCAGGAGCCCTAACACCAGGGGCCTTCATCTCCCCCAGTCCCTGGATTCTACCACCCCCATGTCCCCTGGCGCACCTGAGCACAGGGCCACAGGGATGGCAGATTACTATCCAGCTAAGAGTATGGGGCTCATAGGCCAGTACCACTCAGGAATGGAGGGGTGGGCATCCGGGTATGGGCACCCAAGTACAGTACAGTTCAATGGGGAACCCCAGGAGAGTAGGCCCATTAAGGGCATCCTGAAAACCTCTGCCCAGTTAGGTCAGTGGAGGAGGTACCCATCAAATCCTGGCAGCAAGGAGGAATCTGAAGACTCCTCTGAACTGCGCAGGACACAGGAGACCAGGTCCCCACAGTCTGCCAGCCATTCCCAGGCTCGCAGAATCCGGGAAAACCTGGAAGAACAGACGGGAACCTCTGGGAGCAGTGCCTCTGAGTCCGAGGACGAATGGACAAGGGTTACCCGAACCAAAAAGGCCAATAAGGCAAAAAGGGCCTTGCTTAAGGACCCCTTAAAGCAGATTAAGCCGATCAGGAGCGTCATCACGCCTTACCATAAGAATGCTAAGTATTCTGTTTGGGAGCACTTAGAGTTGTTTGAACAAATGATGGAGACTTTCCATTTGAAGGACAGCCAAAGCTGTATTCAATATGTAAAGTGGACCTTCTCCCCGGAATACTCCAGTTTCTTTGCAGGGCTGGAGGACCAAAATCATTTAAGATGGTCCACCTATAAGGCGGCCATCTTGAAACATTTTTCTGTTCACAGAAATCCTCAAGAGGCTCGCAAGGCAGCCTACAATTTGCAATGTGGGGAGGATCAGGCCCCACAAGAATTTGTGCAGGAGTTAAAGCGTGCTTTTGCACAGACCACAAGAAGGGTGCGCACGGATAGCAGAGAATTTATTAATACGTTTTTCCATGCCTTGCCCAAATATATCATGACCCAGCTCGTGAGGGATTTTCACGAGAAAAGATCTTTAGACTGGGTCATTGAACAGGCTACCCGGATCTATGAGGTGCAGAAACCGATAGATAGCAAAAGTAATGCCCAGAAAAACCCCAAAGCCAACAGCACCCCTGCTGCTGCCAAGGTGGCAGAGGTAAAGGTCACCCCCGTTTTGGATTTGGAGATGGGGGGGCCTAAAAACCTACCTGCACCTAATAATGCTAGGCCCAGGAGGTCCTCGGGTCAGTCACAGACAGGGAGCCAGGGAGGCAGCCCCACAAATGGGGTCCCTCGCTCTCCTGATTATGTAAGTCCCCGTTACAAGGGAAATCGACCCATCCTGGGTTATGTGTGGACTCCTCCAGCCCAAGGGGGGGGATCCAGCCAAGCACCTAACCCAGGGAACTTCCCTCCCAACTTCCCACAGGAGGGCAGAAATTCTCCAAATCCTGGGCAGAACTTTTTCCCCAGGTATCCACCCAATTTCCAACCCCAAAATCCTCCACCCTTCTTTCCCCAATTCCCTGAGCCCAGACAACCTAATCCGGGAGAGGGGAGGCCAAGGGTGGAGGGGTACCCAAATCTTCCCAACCCGGGGTACTACCAGAGAAGGGATAGCTACCCTTCCCGGGATCAGCCCAGGGGAGAAAACAGGGCCCCGTATCAGCCTGAGCGGGTTTCCCAGTTAGAGCGCCAGGTTCAAAACATGGCGCGGGATCTGGGTCACATACTGAGGGCTCAGCAGAACCCTCAGATCGGCATGCCGGCGCAGAACGCACCCAACTCTGGACCTGGTGCTCCAGAACAATGACGGGGGCAGCACCCCGATAACTCACCGGTTCCCAGGGAGGAGGCACAAGGGGAAGGGGGGTGTAAAGCCTTGGAGGAAGCTTCCTTCCTCACTTGTAAACAGCCCCTGGAAACTCAGGAACCGGAAACAAAATCTCCTGCCCCTGAAAGTCTGCCTCCTAAGGAGCAGAGGGGTGGTAGGAGAAACAAAAGACCCAAACAGACTCAGTTTGAGGAGGAGGTACAGATCTTCCAATTTGAGGGAGAGGGATCCTCAGAGGATCCTGGGAAAAGGATCTTCTCCTTCAGAGATGGGGCAACTCCTCCCAAAGAAAAATGGGTCCCTAGGGATGCAAATCCAGACTGGGGAGATGTGGAGACTGAGCTACCGCCGCCCACCATCTCATCCCAGAACCAACAGCATTACTCCCTTCCTGGGCAAGCTCCTGGAGAAACTGGCCATCTCCCAGCTTAACCTCCATGCTGAATATGTGGGTAATCTTCATGACCATCAATCTGGCTTCAGAGCGGCCAGAAGCACGGAAACTGCTCTTCTGAACATCCGTGAGGACCTGCTCCTGAACCTCGATTCCAACACTCCCTGTGTTCTCATTCTGCTCGACCTCTCCTCTGCCTTTGACACTGTCAACCATGCCATCCTGCTCAACCGTCTCCGTGATAACCTGGGTATCACTGGTCAGGCTCTGGCATGGCTGACCTCTTTCCTTTCCGGACGACCCTCCCAGGTCCAAATGGGCTCCTTCCTCTCTGACATCTTTTTCTCCACCTGTGGTGTCCCCCAGGGATCCAACCTCTCTCCCTGGCTTTTCAACCAGTATCTGGCACTCCTTGCCCACCGCATCGCCGCTCTCTGCCCCCACTTCCAGTGCTATGCGGACGATACCCAGCTCATTTTCAGGCTACCCTCGGCCTCCTCCTCTTCTTCCCTCATCTCCGACTGTCTGTCTGCCATCCAGGAATGGTGTGCCGCCAATGACCTCTGCCTTAACGCCAGTAAGACTGAGATTCTACTCATCGGCACACCCACTCCCTCCTTCCCTGCTGCTCTCTGGCCGGCCTCCCTTGGCCCCCTTCCTGCCCCTACCTGCAAGGCTAAAAACCTCGGGGTCATCTTCGACTCCACACTCTCCTTCTCTCCTCATATATCTGACGTCTCTAAGAAGTCACACTACCAGCTGCACCTCCTCAGAGGTATTCTTCCCTTCCTCTCCTTCCCCCAGAAGCTCACTGTCTCCCGAGCCCTGGTTCTTTCAAGGCTGGACTACTGTAACAGCCTCTATCTTAATCTGCCTGCCTCCACTCTCCGCCCTCTGCAACTTATCCAGAACAGAACTGCGAGACTTGTCCTTGGCCTCAAGCCCAGGGACCGTATCTCTCCAGGACTGAAATCTCTTCACTGGCTCCCAGTGGCTGCGAGGATTAAGTTCAAAACCCTCTGCATTGTCCACAAGGCCTTCTGGGGCCTGGGGCCTAAATACCTTCAACTCTCTCTTCCTAAATATCTTCCTTCACGAGCCCTTCGCTCATCCGTCTCCAACTCCCTCATGGTCAGCCGCTTCTCGAAGCAACGAGCTGGGGGTAGATCTCTCTCCGCAGCAGGGGCCTCCCTCTGGAACAGCCTTCCTGCCTCCCTGAAACTGGAGGAGAACCATCTCCGGTTCCGGAAGCACCTCAAAACCTTCCTCTTCGCTTCTGCCTTCTCTCTCCCTCTCCCCTGCTAAACCTGCTTAACTCCCCTCTGAATTCTGCACTAAACCTGCATCTTGGCCACTCTCAGCGACCTCGGTCCAGGGCCCAGCCACTCTCCACTTGCACTGCCTCCCTGGCTCCCCCTGCACTGTGGGACTGTCACTGTATCCCTACAGCCCCCCTTCCCAGCACTTGCTCTGCACTTACCTCGTACTTGCCACCAGCTGGCCCTTTTATTTATTATTTATTAATCACTATTTTTTACGCTACTTACCGTGTACTGCACTTTCCCCCCCACCTCCTCCCCCTGCACTTTCTCCTTTTCCCCTTACCTCTGCACTTGCGCGATCTGAATGACACCTGGCCTAGTAGGATCGTTTGTCTGTCTTTCCCCTTGTTTCCCTCCCGCCCTGCCTCGTCGCGCCTTGAAACACTTGTGTATAGGCGCGTTACAAATACCATATCATATCATATCATAAGAAAATCCCCTGGTTCAAACCCATCCTGGTGACTGCCTCCAAAAAGGGGGGGGCGGCCCGGAGCCGGAACCCGGGGAACCCACAGTGGCTCTGATCTCCAGTTGCCAACTTTTTCTTTCAGATTCCCAAGGCTCTCCACAGAATTCTGCCCAAATCTCTTCGCTAGCGATGTCCAAAACCAGAAAGTTAGCCCACCAGTTGTCCAAAAATGTGCATTATCTGTGCCCCCTTGAGGAGAAGGAGGGAAGATACTATGCCCCGGTACAAGTACAGGGGCAGGGTACAATTTTGGCACTGGTGGACACTGGATCTCAAGCTACCCTTCTGTCAAGATGGGCCTTTGACGAACTGAATGCAGGAAGGGGAGGGAATTACCAAATTCCTCTCACCTCTCTTCCTGGGCAACTCCAGAACTTTGACGGGAAGGAAATTCCCGTCGAGGGGACGGCAGATTTGGACATTAAAATTGGGCGACACAAGTTGAAACACCCGGTCATAGTTGTGACTCCAAAGGGCACCCCTTGTTTACTAGGGAATGACCTCCTGAGAAGGTTGTCACCCCTAATAGATTGCGTAAACAAGGTCCTCTGGACCCAGACTAGCCGACCAATAAAATTAAAACAGAGTGTCAACCATGTTAGTTTAAACGGCACCTGCCACATGGTTGAACAAAAATCTGACCAAGTAGAATTTCACTTCCAGAACAACCAGATTCCAGACGTGACAGTAATAGCAGTAGGACAACAGACTGGTGATGGGGGGTCCTCTCTATTTCTGAAAATCAACCTTCCTTCCAGTTTAAGGTGGTATTCCACACTGGAAGGAAACACCCTGAAATTCTTTACTAATCCACAATCAGAAACTCCCACTCCTATAGTCCAGAAAGATGTGAAATCAGCTCAAAGCCTGGCTGATATTCAGCAAATTGGAGAGCAGTTGTTCATCCCTGTTCAGTTAAATGATGGGAAGGACTCTGTTCTCGCTCGAGTGTGTGTGAACAACGGTAAGAGCTTCATCAGCGAAGCCATGTTCCGCCAACTCCCAAAAGATCCAGCCATTCCCACATTCAAACTGATAGACAAATGGGAAATGGACCTGGAAGCGCCTAATTCCAAACATCTCCTGCCAAGCAGGTGTATGCTCAAAATCTCCATTGGCAACAAGAGCATAGTCCATAATTGTTGGGTCGTGCGAGACGTCCCTGCCGCCTTTTACTTAGGCAGTGACATTCTCAATCGCTTTGCCATTAGTTTGGACCTAATAAACTTCAAAGCTTGGTCCCGATTAGCGGATAATCCCATGGGCTTTGATGATCCAGAAAAAGCATTTAGGTCAGCTCAATTGCTACCTTATGCAGTTGAAATTCAGATCAAAGAGGAAGTCACCATCCCAGAAAGGACCCGACAATTCTCCCTGGAAGTGAAAGCTAAAAGAGGACAACATTTGAAAAACCCTGATGCTTACATACATCTAAACGCTTCTCTCCAACAGCAAGGGTTGGGGGTAAACCCAACACCATTAGTCAACATAGAACATGATCACCTGAGTAGGTTAAATATTGTGTTACCTATGGAGAGGGAGCTTGTGCAATTTAAAGCGAAGCTCAGAGTAAAATCAATATACTATGATAACGTAGAAAATATAGATCCACTCACTACAAAACAAAGGTACTTAGAATACCCAAAACATGGCTTTTATTATTATAATGATTATAATTATTATAATTGGTTATTTATAACACACTTAATACCCAGAGGTTTCTAAGCGCGACCCGGGGATCGAGCATGTGTTGCTCTGCGCCGTCTTGCAGCCAAGCCTGAGTGTGATGCCCCTGAGCTATCCTCCCAAGAGAGATACCCTCTAACAACTCCAGACCTATTTGGTCAAGTGAACAAGTATAAAACTGCACAGATTTGCTACATATTTATGCTTAAATATACTCCCTGTCTACGAATACACAGGAGCAATGGCACGGCATCTCGCGGGACAGGCGCCTTTGAAGAATATGCACTAAACAGATAGAGACGGTGCGCCAGGTCCTGATGGGATGTGAATTTCTTGGTTCAGAATATGGGAAAAGCTATAACCATTATCTTAAGGTCAGGTCACACCACGAATCAATTTTGGTCTACGATCGATATGGCCACTTCACTGGTAATAAATGTTGCCACTTACCACGTATGGAAGCTATTCCTGGTGAAGCTACCTAAGGAAAGTAAAAACTATGTA
This sequence comes from Ambystoma mexicanum, assembly GCF_040938575.1. Lineage (NCBI taxonomy): Eukaryota > Metazoa > Chordata > Amphibia > Caudata > Ambystomatidae > Ambystoma > Ambystoma mexicanum. Next base: position 68,661,563 of record NC_090921.1, read on the forward strand.
TATCATTACTAATGTACTCCCCTGTAAAATAAACTGCATGATAAGAGTCAGAGGAAGTCAAGACCCCATTCTTTCTTCTTTTTTTATGTCGTTATGAAGTGATTTGATGTATTATATTTTGTATTTGTTTTTTAATTGATTGAATTTAGTGATTTTAATCTTTATATGGAATATGTATTTTAAATGTGTGTGTTAGTGCATAGTGGTATCTACAATGTACTATGTACATATAATTTATTTATACAATGTTTGACTTATGTGCAAAAGACACAAGAAGCTTGTCATAAGTACTAAATCGAGAAGAAAAAAGAATACAGTTAGGCCACGTTAAGTCTTGGGGTAAGTACGTTTTCATAGAATCATTAACACATTATAAAAACACACCACAATGATTGAAGGTACGGACCAAAGCATAAACCTTCTTCACAATACCTAACAGTAATTCATGTAAGTCAGACCTTATCAAACACATTTAGTATAGGCTACACCTATTCATGGTGAGTAAAACCATAAGTTGGATACAGAAAGGTCGGACTCTAGGTCTGAAACTCCTCTTGCGCTTCACTCTATTGTTGTCTAGGATTGTTTAGCTGCATGGTCACGGGTAGGTAAAGTTGCTCCTTTTGTGAAATAGAAAACTGTTTGGTCCTGGACACCTTGCACTAGTTAATTAGCTAGATGGATATCTACACAAATGTTTTTCAAAACCCATAGTGGTTGTATTAGTGTTTATAGACAGTTAGTCTTAAGGGGTCAGCCGACACATGTTTCAACCTAAAGAAAGCAATTTGTGTTGCCCTATCTGTTAGAACTGGGCTGGAGATTTCCTACTATCCTGGTCAGGCTATTTGGGCCGTGGATGCCACGGTGTGCACTGTCCCTCTGTCTGTTGACGTCAACCAAGGTCAGTTGCACCTACAGAACACTGGAAGGTAAAACCTAATGCTGTAATATACTATCACAGTTGTTTTTCATATCAATGGAACAAAGATTGAGGTAAGCAATAACTCTTGGACTTATTTTAGGATGGCACAATGCATACCCAGGTTACTAAAACTCACAGTAAACGTATTAAGAAATGCACACACCTATTCCAGTTAAGTAAACCCCATATAATTTTTAAAGGAGCTACCAGCAACTTAAAGTCATATGCAGATGATGTAGTCATACTGGACCGCACTATGATAGGCCTGCAGAGATCATTGCACGCTTTACTAATCTCGGCCTTAGCCCAAATACAAGCAAGACCAAGATCATGGTATGCGGTAAGGGGTTGCATATAAAGAGACCTCAAAATTTGTGGTTGGGGGTGTGGTGCTGGAAAGAGTGAAGCAGTACAGATACCTCAGTATTCTAATCAGGCCACATATGTTAAGTACTGAACTTGTTGAAGACATCACACACAAAGTTGAGCACAAGTGGCTAACCGTAAAAGAAAATTAGCAATACTACAGGGGAAGGTGTAAAGAAGCTAAAATGTTGGCATACAAGACATCGATTGTTCCAACAATAATGTATGCGTTAGATGTCTTCCCATGGAGACTGGTAGCACCCCTTAGTAAGGTTCTCTTTTGAACCTCGCCTGGTACCCCAGTAGAGGCGATCAGGTTTGAACTTGGGTTGCCTTCTTTAGCAACAACCTGGGCCTTGGCAAACTGTAACTTATGGGCAACAATCCATCATGAGCTGAGGGGAAAGGATTCACTACTTGGCCATATGGTCCAACACGCGCAGAGATTCTCAAAGAGTCTCTGGTACAGGAATCTAGTGCTAAACGTCAGAGAATATCTGGGGGAAATAGGGGTATTCCCTGTACCAGACTCATGGCTTGAATATAATCTGCCTAAGATTCCAGAGAAAGAGCAAACATATGATCCGGACCAGGCACTAACCCACCTGGGGTCCCTCCGGAAATGTGTGATGTATTCCCATCACAGGTTTACATTGGGGGTGCCAAAGACATACCTGGTCAAATGTAGAGCACCGGCCCTCATTAGATTTATCCTCGCTGCAAGGTAACAAACCCTCCCGGTCTTCGAGAGGATGGGAGCCTGGGTGGGAATAGAATACATAGATAGGATCTACAGATTATGTCAAAAAACACAACGAATCAACTCAGCATATTTTAACACAGTGTAAAACATTAGAAATGGTATACCTGAGAGCCTATACAAAGATCACCTTGACTGCATCGGATGAAGGGTGGAGTCATATTTTTGGGGCGGAGTCACTGGTGGTATCGGCGGCAGCCCTGTGGGAATGGAAAGTAGCAGCCAGTAGATCATTGACCACAATTCAAAGGGCTGAATGAAAGGAGTATATGATAATGAATCCCACTGCTGTATGTTCTTTTAAACTGTATTATAATTAATACATTTCTAAAATGAGATGCATAGTGAATATTTTACGGTAGTACTGTCCAGTACTGATTTAACTATTAAGTATCTTCTAATACGTATTATGATTTTAATTTGGACTCATTTTAACAGCATGCGCTTTTGGTATTTCGATAGTGATTGTGATAGTGATTTTACTCTGTAGTGTAAAAAAGCCAATATGTGACTAAAATACACTTTAGATAAATAATTGAATAAAGCACTATTAAGTTTGACTCAGAAGTAGGTGACACAGCAGTTCAGCAAGGTTCACTTATAAATAGAAGAAATCCAACAAAGACAGCAACAATTCAACTGGACTCACACATGGGAAAAACTCAGGCACACAGAGGAGAAAAATCACTGTTTATGTTGTATACCCATGTGACATAATGACACTGCTCTGCAGGTGGACATGGATGAGCAGTGGGCAAACCGCCTTCTAAGCCCAACACTACCACTAAACTGACAGTGATCCCAGTGATAAAGAGGAAAAGAAAAAGACACAGCTCAAAGCCATAACTCCTTTGCCTCTTTTGCTAGTGCAGACCAAGGGCATGCTATATCTTCAGCGGGAGTGTGAGCTGATAGAAGTAGAAACCCAAACAACTTAAATACAGTGGTTCCAAATTAACAGAATACCCAGTTAAGAGTCTATATAAATCGAGACTTTAAATTCAATAATATTATGCAAACAACTAACTGAAACACTATAATAAAAAGACCCTTTAAAGAAAAAGCAGAAAATGCACACTGCGGAAAAATAGCACACTGATGAGTAGAGTTGTTCAGGCACTTAATTGACACAACATCAATGTTCAAGAATGTATCTTGTAAGGAGAACACAGAGAAGGGTAGTGCGTAAAGCCAGTATAGTCCCAAAAGTGGACTAAGTCAACAGTACCCTTTTTCTTTGACTTGGGTGCTTAACGGTGTCGACTCAGGCTTCGATGCATTTTCCTGTGATTGAGCTGAGGTCAAGATGGGCCGAGTCCTGTTCATCCAGTGGCGAGTTGGTGTCAAGTCGCGTAAAGGCAGGGATCAGCATCAGACACTGGGTGAGTCATTGGGTCCCAACAGGTTTGAGTCGACCGTTGAGTCAAAACAATGCTTCTGCTGGATCAATTCACTGAGTGACACAATGGCTTCCAGTAGTTTGGATCCGTGGTCAAGTTGGGCCGAGATTAGGTTCTTTTGGGATAATACTCGAAAAGAGGCAGATGCTTCCTCGGCGGTAAGCTACTGCTTGAGTCGAGTCAGTGATACTCTTTACTACTGTGCAACAGCATTCAGATGACTTGACAAATGAGCCAAGTACCTAAAAGTTCATGGAGTGGAGGGCGTGAAACAGGATTCCAGTTGCTCTTGGGTTCTGGGTTGTAGACCATCCTGAGTGGAAAGAATGCCATAGAACAGGGTATTTGAACAACGTTCCTCAATAGAGGGGCTCCAACACTCTTGCTTCATCTTAAGTATAGCCATCTATGTTTGGTGCCTTTGGCAAGAGACAGATGAATACCTCAGTCAGGGTGACTGTCCCCCCCCCCTGCCTCAATACGGTAAAGGTGTGAAACGATATGCACTAAGGCAACTATATCAGCCTTATCCCAGACAAATGCAAGACGAAATTAGCCTTATGTAACAAAGATGATGAGAATGAGTGAACACACTGCTAACTGACACATGCAAGTACAATAAACATCAAACAGTTATGCATTCACCACAAAGAAACACTAACACCAGGTCAAACATGCATTTCGACACAAAGGATATTGCTTGCACCACATAGACCTGAAGGATATAACATAGCCAATGTATACCTTGAAATGCATTCAACACAAACACTATACATATATAAAAATACAAAAAAGGTAGCAGGTGCCCGTCTCTAGAAAGAACATGGCATGATAACCTGTTCTGTGGTTTTTTTCCCACTTTGAGAGTCTGCAGCCATCGCTTTTAGCTCACTGTACTTTTCACAAAGGCGGAATACCCATTTGCATACCAGTCTTTGTCCTGCCCGCAGGGCAGTCCAGCACCGAAATGTCAGGCAAACCTCCTTTGAACCAGAGTACCAACAGCGACCCCATGCATGTGTTTCAGCCTTGTTGGGCCTCATTAGTGAGGTGGAGCTGTGCCTCTCTGAGCACAGTGAGCGGGGGTCCACATCTGGGTTCCCCCAGGTAACTTAGGATGACCAACCCCAGGTTCCTTACAAAAATACAAACATAGACATATATAGTTTGCTAAAAGTAGAAACTTGACAGTAAGGAGTAGTCATCTTGTATAAAATGGACACCAAAGCCGCATTAGAGTGAACATTGGGCCTGCAGGAAAGTTTGATTTGCTAAATTCACTGAAATACAGACCCATGCAGGACAAACTGGCTGTGTGGCCCCTCCCCAAGGTTACAGGGTTACAGTGAAATAAGGGAGGTATGGATAGCTCTGAATAGAACAGAAGATAATAATTCCCAAGTGTAAGACATATTTCTTTTAGATTAAGTAAAGAACAAATGGCCTTTGAATGCCAGGTGCCGATTAATTAGAGGCGCCATACTAAATGAGGTACAGATCAACTAAGTCTCCAGTGGCCAGAGAGGGTAATAGCACTTGCTAAAATCACAGTAATAGTCGAGTAAACTAATTCAAAACATGGTCTTCTAGCGCAGGACCCATAATTAGAAGACACTGTCTATTAATTATCCCAGACACAGATAAAACACCTGCCCTGACTCCCCACAGATTCCGAGAACCAAGGCGCCTAGCAAGGTCGTCTACATATAGGTTACCCATAGCTTTTGGCCTGGGAAATAAGGGATGATGTCTTCTTTAAATAATGAGACGCAGTCCATGGATCTCTCTCTCCCTATTTCCATTTCCGGCTCATGTGTTGATGACCTGTCAAGTTCTCAAGGTTGGTAAGACAGATGCCAACCAATCAAAACTCTCACTGTAATGTCGCCCCGTACAAGTTGCAGTATCCAATTACGTATTGCTGAGAGTATGTATTTTTACCTTTAGGAACTTAGGGATGTCTAAGGTGGGGCCATTAGATAGTTATATCCAATGAAAAGGCTAAGCCCAATACATTGTATATGTGGACAATTATCTTAATCAATTGTCTGACCCGTATGTTTTTGCAACTAAGATTGTAGTAGGACATCAGCTATGACGCAGTTTCCATTCATACTTCATTGTTCTGTATTGAAGTCTTGGAGAGCTCTTGAGACTTGTGCTATCCCTGTTTTATATGGATTGTAAATAAATCAGGTTTGCCATTTACTTTGACTATGTCCATTATGTGGGTGCTGGATATCCCAGCCTTTCTCAGCTTCCTGTTCCTTACACCTTAAGCAAGACCTACTGACTTTGCTCATTCAGAGTAGACAGAAACAGCACACGTAAAGGTTTATGAACAACTTGCAAGAGGCTAGAGGCAGTATCAGGCCCTCTACAGTAGATTATAATCTCTATACCATTGGGACCCCGTGCCATACAGAAGCAAATTCTGGACCGTTCTTCAATGAACTTGGGCAGCTCCTTGATTCTCTCTTCACGTCACATTACCTCATCCTCTTAGGTAATATTACCCTCATTCTCTTAACACTCTTCAATAATTAGGCCTTCAATCTTTTCTCAATGAATACAGTGTCCACTCAATGAACAGTGTCCACTCTATTTATGAACTATCCATTCACTATATGGGCAACTTTCCTGATCTCCTGTTCATCTCCAACAGTCTCTCAGCAACTAGCACTACTGCCAGGCCATCTCTTTTGAACCACTCCATTGTATCCATCAGCATTTCCTTTCCTCTCCCAAACCTTTCCTACCCACTTACCACTCCCATTTCCAAGAAAAATTGTAAACCTCTGCTATTCCTCCCTTCCTCTCTGCCCATTTCACACTCTTCTCCTTCTCTCCACATCCTTGACACTGCGTTGTTCACCTTCCAGTCCCTACTTCATGAATCCTTCTCTTCTTACTTCCCATTGCTAACTTCCACTCCTAAATCCCAGCGTCCTCCCCCTTTGGTCTCCCAATTCACACGTCTTCATTGGACTGACATATGATGACTCCTGCACAGATGGAGGTTCTCCCACTCTCATGAAGACCTTCAACTACATCTTTCTGCCCTTGACTCTCCCAAGTCTTCTCTTGATAGCCCCAAAATGGATTACTACCTATCTCTCATGGACTCAACCTACTCTCTAATCTGGACTCTAGCACTCCTTCCATTCTGATAACCCTTGAAATTTCCACTGCTTTTGACACTGTCAACCACTCCATTCTCATAAACCATCTCAGTGATTACCTCTTTCCTCCCTAACAGACCCACCCAAGTTCAAATGGGTCATTTTCTCTTTTCTCTCCTTCACCTCACTCTCAACCTAAGGCATCCCTCAGGGCTCTGAACTATAGCCAGTGCTCTTCAACATCTACTTGGGCCCTCTGGCCCACCCGATCTCCACCTACTCCCGTCATTTCCAGTGTTACGCTGACGGCACACAGCTATCTTTCCATCTGCCTTCCCCTACCTCTTTCACTTCCTCTTCCTCATCATACCAGACTCCTATTCAGAAATGGTGCTCTGCCAATGAGCTCTGTCTCAATTCCAGCAAGACAGAGATCCTTCTCATTGGGATGCCTGCTCCTATTTTCCGCCTCACTCTCTGGCCAGACTTCTTGGGTCCCCTCCCCACACCCACTTGTGAGGCAAAAACCCTTAGGATCATCTTTGACTCCGCTCTCTCCTTCTATCCACACATCAAAGACCTTACCAAGAAGTCCAATTTTCAGCTTCATCTCCTCAGGGGCATTCTACCTTTCCTCACCTTCCCTCAGAAGCTCAATGTCTCCAGAGCCCTGGTTCTCCCTACGCTTTACTACTGCAATAGCCTCTTCCTCAACCTTCCTCTTTCCTCCCTTCACTGTACCAACTAATCCAGAACAGGACTGGGAGATTTATCCTCGGCCTTAAGCCCAGGAACCACATCTCCCCAGCCCTAAAAATCTCTCCACTGTCTCTCAGTAATGGCAAGGATCAAATTTAAGACCTTCTGCATCATCCACCAGGTTGTCTAAAGCCCGGGACTTCTCGACATCCATCTCTATCTTCTAAAATACTTCCCAGCCAGAGTCCTTCGGTCCTCTTGTGCCAACTCTCTGCAGGTCAAACATTTCTCTAAGCAGAGAGTGGGAGGTAGATCCCTCTCCTCGACTGATGCCTTCCTCTAAAACAGCCTACCTCTCATCCTCCGACTTGAACAGGACCTTCTTAAGTTATGGAAACTTCTCAAGACCTTCCTTTTCTAATCTTCCATCACTCCCCTGTGTTAAACTCTCCATCTGCCACTGGACTGGGGTCTGCTCACTTCAGAGCCAGACCACCCACCACTAGTCCTCCCCCGCATCCACTGCCAGCACTTGCTCTGGGCCTCCTGCTCCCAAACTATCCAAATGTCGTCCTCCTGTCCACTGCACCACCCATTCCTTCCCATGGCACTTGCTACCTTGGCCCAACCAGCACTTGCCTGCCCCACCCATGGAGGCACCCCACTTCTGCATTTCTCCCTTTACTCCCACCCCCTTGCACTTATCACCTCGTCATGCACTGCACGGTAGGATTATCACAAGACAAAGATAACCATTTCTTTGTTGTTGTATTCTTATGATTTCCCATGCCCCCCCCTCCTGTCTTGGGCAGCCTGGAAACACCTGTGCATAGGCGCCATACAAATGTCCAATACATAAATAAATAAATAAATAAATAAATAAATAAATAAATAGATAGATAAATAAATAAATAAACAAACCATCCTTGCTGACTCCAAGGCCCACTAAACTCATTCCTTACTTCTCCTAAACCCACAACGATTCAAAATTTCTCCTACTTTCTTCACTACACCTAGTCTACCATATTTCACTGCCTCTATCTCACACTTCAGTCAGACCAACACTGATAAGGTTCTTGAAGTCTAAGCCCTCCTGTGCCCCATCAGATCCTCTTGCACCTCGGCTTGTCAAACCTATTGCTCTTATAGTGACCTCTCACCTCGCTAATCTCTTCAACCAGTAATGTCATCAATGACATTTGTGATGTCATCTTTGATGTCCTGGGTGTTAGTCTTAGCAATGCACGGTGGTGGCACAAGTTATGGTTGCTTAGCTTGCCATAACTAGCGAATTTCAGGGGTTTTTCGGTTTTACTTGGAACCATAACGTCCCTTTAACAAAGTTTTTTTAATGAATTTCATAGGTTTTTAATAGCGCAACTTAACCATAACCGCCCTTTATAAAAGTTATTATAGTGAATATACATATACAAAGGGGGTGGGTCATTACGAGTTTGGAGGTAGCCATGATACTATTATATGAGAGCAACAGATTCCTTCTTTTCAAAGACATGTATGTATGCAGAGAACAACTTCATCTAACTCTAGCATACGCAGTCAACATTCACAAATCACAAGGTCTTACCCTAGATAAAGCATTGATAGATATTGGGAACAAAGTCTTTAAAGAAGGCATGAGCTACGTAGCACTATCACGCTTACGTACACTTGACGGTCTATTTCTAATCAACTTTGATGCAAGTAAAGTAAATGCTGATATTCCTTGCATTTTAGAATACAATAGACGACGTTCACTATACAACCCCCATCTAAAAACCTATCCTGTTCCACAAAAAGCAAAACGTTGTACAAGAAAACTACTTCAAACAGAAATGCAACAGGATCTCACTACAAATCTTCCAAAGAGAGTAAAAAAAAAGATAATACTTCATCATTTACCACAACCAAAGAAGCATCTACTACTCAAATAACTCAGGCACGTCTTCAAAGAAGCAACACACACTCTGACTAAATGACTTGGACACAGAACTATCAGGTTATTTCAAATTTTCAAATATAAATGGTGTAAATTGCTATGCCTTCGCCCATGCACCCAAGACTCTAGGCCCTGGCCACAACCACTGCAGCATAACACACCCATAGAATCAAACATTTTAACTGTTCTATATGTGCTACTTATACAGGATATTAATTACAATCAACGCTGTACTAACAACCCAAAACCAATATCATAGTAAAGTAAAATAGCCAGAGGTGCATTTTTTATGTCCGCGGACAGCCACGCTGACCACGGACATGACCAACACATCAGGGGCACCTGCCACCTAACGAATACAGCATTTGACCCATCTTTTACTCCCCCACCCTCCCCAAGCACTCTTACACACCAACACACTCCCCAAAGTTGTATTTTTCCCCCATTTGTCGCTGTGCTGTCCGTAGATGTCCATGGATCCAAGATGGTGGGTGCATCAAAACAATGTGAGGCACCTCCCGCTTCAACCCAGCCAATCAGCGAACACGTCCTATGTCCGATAGCCAATCGGTGTCCTGTCGGCAGAGCGTACAGGGAAAGGTGTCCGCAGAGCGGACATAGATATCACACATTTTTTGAGACCTCATTTTTGGTTGTTTTAAAAAAGACTACTGGATGGATTTACACAAAAACTTTAAAAGCACCCTTTCGGGACCAAGTCGCTGATCCTGCCGCAAATTTGGTGCAAATCGGTCCAATGGTTTCAGCTGTAGGCGTGATCAAGTTTTTTCCATATTCACTCTATGGGGAAAAAAATAATTTTGGGACCCCTCTTATAACTTTCCCCCCCCTGCACCAAACCTCACTAAACTTTGCATAAGCATTCAGAGTGGGCCATATACTTTTTTTGCCAGGTTTGTTGAGAATTCATCCAAGGGGAGCAAAGTTATAAGCCGCACAAAAAGTGTTCTTCCTATGGGATTAGCAACTTAACCATAACTACACGGCCCACGTAATATCATAATATGATATGATATGATATGATATGATGTGGCATTTATAACCCACCTGTACGCAAGTGTTTCCAGGCGCGACAAGACAAGGAGAAGGAAACAAAGGGAGATTTTGCCGGATTCGGCCACAACAAAATTGTATTCACAGCAAAATTTACCGCAGTCAATTCCACAGCAAACAATTCTGCCATGGTCAAATCACATATATCCTCTTTGCAGACTGTACTGTGTTTTATGATGGAAGTTAAATCCTGGATGACTCATAATAGATTGCAGCTTAATCCTTCAAAAAAAGAGGTGACTCTATTTGGGCCAAAGCAGGTGTTCAGCAATTCAGCAAGGATTCCACCACCAGCCTTTCTTTTGGATCTCCCGACTTGCTTTGCACTCAAGGTCATGACTCGTGCAATCTATTGGCAATCTAGCTTGGGCTGTGACTATCAGGTTGGAGAGATAGCTAAGTCAATCTTTTTCAGGCTCTGCACACGATGTTTCACTTTGCCCTACATCTCTTCTGCCAATCACTCAATTGTGGTTGGGAGCCTAGGGAAGGCTAGGCTGGATTGTACGCCCAGTATTCTAGCTGGTATTCCACAGCAACAGCTTTCTGGGCTCCAGGAAGCACAGGATGCTGCAGTAACACATATTTTATCTTTATCTTTGCTGCGCAAATCGCAGCACTGGATTCCAGTTAAGCCTAAAATTGGATTTAATCATTTCAACTCAGGGGCCCTCAACTCTGTCATGCTCTTACTATCACCCTACGCAGTATCAATTCTATTTTTTGTTTTGCAAATCTCTTATAGGGTATCTTTTTGATTCATATAGTTAGTTTACACTAGCATAATCTCTTTGATATAGTCCCATGACTGTTCCCAATTCAGCATTTTACCTACTTACTATCTGCACCCAGATGCAGTGTATTCTGCTCACTCCATAAATAAATCAATTTAAAAAATTGGCAAAACTGTGATAACATTGAAATATATGAATCACTAAATGTTCTCTTAGTGGAAACATAATTTTACATAATTGTTGGGGGAGCCATTTTAGTTCCCATGTCGGCATGTACCAAGAGGTTCATTCTCCTTTCGCTGCAAAATCTAAATCCATCTACACTACAGCTATGTCAGTCCCATAGAAAGACTTTACAAATAAGTTGGGGCTTTTAGCATTCATAAAGATAACTTTAAGCTTTCTGGAACCCTACAGCTGCCAGCCCCTTCTAATACATACAGGTTATAAAATATACATACCTAACTATGTTTACTCTATATGAGGGGGCACAGGTACCAGTATAGCAGGAGTGTCTGGTAAATAGATAGTTTTAGCCAAACTCCCCCTACGATAGGTGATGCTGTGGTCATTATTTGCTCTATTTGTCAGATGTGGGCCATCATTTTCCACCTATTCAGCAGAGGCAACTTATCCATGCCAATTATTGCTGACACAGATGATCCCTGCTCTGCAGCTGTGAGTGACATGGTACCTTCTTCAATTCCTAATGGAGTTTTGAGACTCGGAGGAGCGGAGCGACTGCTTTGGCGCAATCTCTGAGCACGATGTAGCGGGGATCTCTCTTGGTGTCTCATTTGCTCATCACAGATGGGGCTCTGGTCTGTGGAGAACCAATCCCAAAGGGTCAGATTTTGTGCATACTAATTCTCTTTCCAGGCCCAATATCAACATTTCTCAGCGAGCAGGCCACGGGCACGCGGCATTTCCTTTGACCATGTGTCACCCGTTGACGTGCTACAGAAGTGCTCCCCGTCGCCTTCAGTGAGGAACACAGCAAGTAGTGGGTAAGCAGGCAATCTCACATGTCTGGAAAGTAAATAGGACATTCTAGACTAGACACATGTATCTGTAGGTAGTTTTGGGAGTTTCAAGATATTCATGTTTGGGGTGCAAGAGCTATGGCATGTGCATTATCTCACACACCTACATTCTGTCTGCCCTGTAGAGTGACCATATAGTGTAAACTTGCAGGTTTTAGTTAAGCACTGTAAACAGAACCCATCCTTCTCTTAATCTATTCTACCATGCATGTTATGTTAGTTTATGGTATCTCCATTTATGCAGCCACCGTTACCACCCAGGGGCAGTTTTCAGGTGCTCATGTGTGTTTGCAAGAAAAGAGGGATGGATGTGTTATTGAGGATAGGATGAAAGGATAGGTTCAGAACCAGGAGGAACTGGAGTCTGTGTGCGTTGTCTTGCAATGGGGCTGGGTGTGTGGCCCGGCTTCCTGTAACCGCAAGGGCAAGACGCAGTGCCTCTGTTGTGTACTAGTGTATTTGGGGGTGTGAGTCGCATGCGGTTAGGGTGGAGTTATAGTCATGCCCGCAGGTTTGTTGTATCCGTAAGGGGGGTCCAGTGTTGTGGTTGTTTGTTACATGTCTGAGGGAGCTGTGTTGGTATGCGTTTGTGTGTGGCAATGCTAGGGTCTTTATGGATTGTGTGCACTGGTATGTTCCGTCTGAGGTTAGGTTCAGTATCTCTGATGTTTGTTAAGAGCAAACATTAATTAATGCTTGGTGTGTCTGTGTGTAGTGTGGATAGCCAATAGTGCTGTATAGTAGTTGTGGATTGTGTTGGAGGAGCCGAGTGGGGTGGATTGCTTAGTACATTGGTTAATCTCGACCGTACCACTAAAACATATCCTCAGCGCTCATCCAGTTGCCGCTCAGTGGTACCCTCCAACACTCCCAGCTGTGGTCCGCTGGCCATCCCCGCCACCTCTCCTAGCTCGGGGGGGCTATCGTCCCCCACTGGGTCCTCTGAGTGCAATGGACGGTTGCACACAATGGGTCTCTAGTTACTCAGGAAGAGGTCCTTGTGATCAAAGCTTGTATCTCCTGGCTCTGTGGCCATTTTCTGCGATGAGCTCTCCCTGAACGAAGCGCCCTCAGCAAGATCATCTCACCCCAGGGCTCCAAAGAATGATCTGGCGCCTGGAGGCAAAGCGATTGCCTTTCTAGGCTCTTCTTGCGTCCTATCTCCTGAGGCAATCCATGGGATTGGCCTTTCCCTTCTAAAAAGAATGCTCCAACATCACCCAATGGATAGGCGTGGAGTGCATGGGGTAAAAAGATCCCTGTCATACATCTCAACTTCTCAAGCACTTACCTCTCAACTTCTCAAGCACTTACCTCTCAACTTCTCAAGCACTTTTCACAAACACTTGCGTTTGAGCGCTACATAAATAAACTATCATATCATGTCACGTGTGATGTTCGAATGTTTTCAACTAAGAGGGGGGTATTCCAACACCCCTGGATGTATGTAGACGCAATATGGTGATAAAGGCAGGCTTGGTGGCTCGTCCGGGCTGGTAATGACGCACAGACTGAGTTACTGGACAAAGCAAAGTGAGGGAAATTGTGGAGGTCAGCTACCAGCCCTGGCAAAGGAAGCTGACATTAGAACCATGTAGTCATGCTGGAAATATCGCGAGACTGCGGCAATGTTTGCAGCAAGGAGAGTGGCGTATATTAGGGCAAGCGGGTGGGTGGCCCACTTACTGTAGAATGGGATGGGCACGGGTGGGAGAATCGGTGTCAAAGGAGAAATGGAAGGGCCCTCTGCAGGGAAAACAACAGGACAGTCAGTCTCCCGGACCTGGGACGGGCCTGTTACGTGCCAAATAATGCACCCTTTCTGCAAGAGCTCATTGGTTCTTTTGTAGACATGGCTTTTTTTAAAATGCCAATAACTGATATGACTGTGCTGTGTTGCACGCGTGAGCAGGCACCTGCATATGCACAGGACATTTGATGGGCACCGTTGTCAGTCACTCGGTCATGCGTAAAGAATGTTCACAGATGTCAAACACTAGCCCATGTTGTAGCAGGTCCATAGCCAGTAGGGTTTGTGGAGCACATGGCCCTAAAAGTTGGAATAGGATCTCCCACTTTCCGTATCGTCCCATGGAATTCTCTTTTAACTATACAGGTGTATAAAAGGTGCATTTTAAAACGATTAGTTGACTAAATAAATACAATGGGTACTAAAGATGGCTGGGCGGAGACGTATTGCTCTGTTTAAATAACGTCCACCATAGCGCACGTGCCAGAAAAGTGCTTCTCTGAAATCCAAGAGAATACCCCAGTGTTCTGCCCACCTGTGCTATCGTGCACAGAACAACATAGTGCCAGCACGTGCTGGCAACAGCATTACATTACAACGCTTTATATGCATGAGAATGTCTGAAAAACATGGCATGCACCTGTTCCTTTGTGATAGTATGCCCGCTCACCATTTGGATGCATGCTGGGCAGTGACTCTGATGCCTGACCTTAGCCCCACCTTAGCCACTGGAGTGCAGAATGCCCATCTGCTACCCTGCCCCTTGACATGTCTGACCATCAGTTATTCTGACAGATTTACACACCAACAAGCGCTTTGAAACACTTGCCTGTGCATTGGCGCTATGCAAATAAACATTACCATACCAACCAGGTCATGTGGCACCGAAATCTACCCATTTGTTACTGTGCTACAAAATACCGTCATTTAACATTCACATCATATCACTCGCTTATGAAGCATTTTGGGACAGATCACTCTAGCTTCGAAGGGCTATAGTAGTAGAGGTTACCGAGAAACACACCTAAGCTCAGTGAACGGTGTAACAAGCGCCTGGATACCTTGGGGTTTTGTGCACTGTAAATAAACGCAAGAAATAAATAAACCGCCCTGAAGCTGCCAACAGCACACATCACAACTCTGTTGCTCTTTTCTCCCGCTGAGTCCTACTGACTTACCCCCCACCTTACCCACTTGCTTCACAGATCCATCAGAGAGCCCAGGCACCACGCAGGTGGTGATAGTGTGCAGCATATAAAACCTGTAATATCACAAAACCTAGCCAAATGGGCCCTGTCGGATGTGGGACTCAGAGGTGGGTGCTTAATACGCTGTGCTATCTTACCCACACAGTCCATAGACTGGGGATGAGGCGTTATTCCAAACATTAGTATAATAGCGGGTAAAATAAATGCACAATGGGCCTCATTACGAGTTTGGAGGTTCCCTCCAAACTCGGGTCTGCATTCCTTGAATGCGGAATTACCGGGCCATTCCAACCTTGGAGGACTCGTTAATTCCTCAATCAATTTACCCATCCCCATTCCCATTTGAGCCTCTATAGGGCTAAATGGGAATGGGGAGGGAGCTAACAACAGGCCCTTTAATAACGGGCTTGTTGTTAGCTCCCTGGTCCCCTCGCGGGACCCGCAAAGGACGTCTGGTCTGACCAGACGTCCAGAGCGGGTCCCGCAAGGGGACCTCGTAATAGGGCGGAATGGGTTGAACGGCTCCGGCACCTTTACGGGCCCCATTAAACCCATTCCACCAGGGTCGTAATGATGCCCACAATGTCTTATAGCTCAAATGTGGTTATCACTTGTAATTTTAGATTACAAATGTGCCTCATTACAGTAAGGACACTGATTACAATGTTGGTCGAACTGGAACAGTTTCATCATGAGCTGGCATTAGGTATGATGTCAAAGTGAACAGCCTTTAAATTCAAAAGTAAACACAAGTTCCACTTGTGCGCATTAAAAAGGATGCTGCCTGTCACATTGAAGTTGCAGTGAAAAAAAGGTTGTCTCGGAGAGGGAGTGCCTGGCTGCAAACGCTCGAACTGGGAAAGTCAACTGCTGCTCCTTGAATGCAGAGAAATGCCGTCTGATGTCAGTAGTTATTGACTGAATTCTGAACAACCTGAATGGATAATAGGAGGTCAATAATGACCTCAGTGTTCGAGGTCTGATTTTTAGACCCATGCTATATGGCTTCAGTTTGTGTGTAGAGGTGCACAGCCGAGATTGAGAGAGTTTAATGTTTTTCCCTATGCTAGTGTCAGAGCTGTATGCAACCACACTTTGGTTCAGATGCATTTTCCGTTGTGACTCCTCACTGCATCGTGTGTAGCTATATCATAGGAACCTGCTTATCCAGCCGCAGAAAAGCCTCAAAGCTTCTCTGGTCCTGTATGTCTCTTGCAACTCCTAGGACAGTCTCTATACAACGCTGCCATGATAAGCAGGAAACTGAAGACATAGCAAGTTCAGTACAGCATCATCTACACCTTAAACATGGAACAAGTGCCAAGAAGCCACATTAGCTGTGAAAAAGCAGTCAAGAAGCCTTTAACACAACAGAACACAAAGCTATTAAAGCCCTGCCAGGAAGCGTTCACTCTGTAACATTAAAAGCAATGCAGCCCTGTAGAGAAGTACTTCTATTGTTTATTTATTTATTTATTTATCTATTTATTTTATTTATTTATTTATTTATTTGGCATTTGCATGGCGCCTACACACAAGTGTAGCCAGGCGCCACAAGACAAAAGGGGTGGTACATATGGAAAAACCCCAGAAATAATAGTCGTACCTGTCCATGTGACATTCTTACAATGCAGAGAAACAAAAAGTACAGGGGGTGGGGGAGTAAGGGAGTAAGGGAGCAGGGATGGGACAGGGTGAAGTGCAGGGGGTGGGGGAGTAAGGGGGCAGGGATGGGACAGGGTGAAGTGCAGGGGGTGGGGGGCCCAAGGGGCTGAGCAAGTGCTGAGGGAGCCACAGGGGCAAGTGCAGGGGGAAGTGCAAGGGGAAAACAGGGGGAGGGGGAAACAGTGCAATGGAAAGGGTGGACCAGAATTGGCCTGGTCCAGGGAAGGATGCCCGAGGGAAAATGCTGGCAAGTGATGGTAAGGGATGCTGGGGGAGAATGTTTGGGGATGGGCTGGCCCCAGTAAGACTTATAGGGGACCAGGCACCAGTCACGGTGGCAGAGGAACATTAGCACGGTCACAGATGGGGGAAAAGGGGAGGAGGAGGAGAAAAGGAGAGTCTTGAGAAGTTTCCGGAACTCAAGAAGGACTGGCTAAAGTCTGAGGGGGGCACGGAGGCCATTTCAGAGGGAGGATCTTGTCAAGGAGAAGGATCTACTTCCCACTTTCTGCCTTGAGAAACATCTGACCTACAGAGAGTTGGAGCTAGAGGACCGAAGTACTCTAGGGAGAACATGCTGGATGTAGAGAGGTCCCAGGCCCGAATTACAATTACAATTACAGACAGCCTTGTGGGTCTTGAATTTCATTGTTGCGGTCACCGGAGCCAGTGGTGAGAAGTTAGGCTTGAAGCCAAGGATAAGTATTACAGTCCTATTCTGGATTAGTTGACGGGGATGAAAAATGAAAGAGGTAGGTTAAGGGAGACACTGTTGCAGTAATCAAGCATAGAGAAAACCAGAGCTCTGGAGACATTTAGCTTTGGGGGAAGGTGAGGAAAGGGAGAATGAGCTGAACATTTGACTTTTTGGTAAGATCCATGATGAGCAGAGAGAAGGGGTGGGAGGAGTCAAAGATTACCCCAAGGTTTGTAGCCTCACAGGAAGGGGACCAGGGAAGGTGGCCAGAGAGTGAGGGGAAACAGGGTGCAGGCATCCCAATGAGAAGTATCTCTGTTTTACTGGCATTAAGACAGACATAGTTTGCAGAGCACCATGAATGAATAGCATTCAGGCAGTCAGCTGTGAGAGAGGAAGGAGAGGAAGTAGAGGAAGGTAGTTTAAAGGAGAACTGAGTGTCATCAGCATAGCACTGGAAGTGAGGAGAGAAGGTGGAGATCAAGTGGGCCAGCGGGCCAGAGTAGATGTTGAAAGGCCATGGCCATAGGATTGAGCCCTGAGGAACACCACAGCTAGAGAATGAGATGGAGGAGAGGAAAAGACCCAATTGCACTTCGGAAGGTCTGTTTGACAGGAAGGAGGTCAACTGTGCTAGTACCAGGTCTGTGATGCGTCGGGTATCTCGAAGACGATTTATGAGGATGGCATGGTTGATGGGGCAAAGGTAGAGGAAAGATCAAGAAGAATCAGAACAACGGGAATGTTAAAATCCATGTTCGAGAACAGGTATGATATGATAGGATTGGTTATTTATAACGTGCTAAATACCCAGAGGTTTCTAAGCTGGGACCCGGGGATCGAAACTGTGTTGCTCCGTGTCGTCTTGCTTTCAAGGCAAGCACATTGCCGCTGAGCTATCCTCCTGAGGTCTTCACGGGTGTCCCGGAGAGCAGTTTCCGTGCCTCTGGATGCTGTGAAACCAGACTGGTGGTCATTGAGGCAACCGGCTGCTTTGCTGTGGTGGATCAGTTGGAGGTCAACCCACTTCTCCATGAGTTTGCCCAAGAACGGGGTGATAGAGATACGGCGATAGACAGGTATGGCCTGCAGACAGAGAGGGTGTACAGGAGAGTGCTTGAGGGGTTGTGTGAAAATAGCCAGTGGAAAAGGAATCATTACAGACGTCAGTCAAGGAAGGGGCGAGAGACGAGATGTTGTCCTGCTTTTTAGAGGAGACTTTCATAGAGCAGGGGGCCAAGGGAGGCCAGAGAAGAGGGTGTTGGGGGGTGTAGATGACAGTGAGTTTTGGTGGAGAAGTGGGAGGCCAGTGCAGTGCAGAGGGCCTTAGCCTGGGGGGGGTCTCAGGAGGGAAGGATTGGTATTTCAAAAATGTCAGCCGTGTTATTGGTGGCCCCTGTGATGCAGGCTTGGGCCCTCTTCCTGAAGCAAACAGTAAAATGATATTGCCTTTGGAGCAACGGCCAGTTTTCAGAGGATGTTCAAGAGGCCTGCCCCTTCTGCTCAGCAGGTGTGGACTTGCGTTTCAAAGGTAAAAGGTCAGAGTCATACCAAGAGTTGCATTTGGAGGCAGCCTTCATGCAGAGCTTCATGACAGGGGCACTAATGTCCAGAGTTCTAGAGATAGAGAGATGAACCATAGCCACATCAAAGTCGGGAGGAGAGTCGAAGGCATGGACATGAGGAGGGATGAAGGAGGTGGCAAATGCACCGACTGATGCATACTTCATTAGTCGAATAATGGAGAATGAGACTGGCAGTGCGGGCGGAGGCATCACAGGGGAGCCAGTGGTGAGGGGGTTGGAGAAAGGGATGTCAGTTGAGATGAGAGCATCCAAGGTGTGACCGGCAGAGTGAGTTGGGCCAGCGGAAAGAGAGTCACAAAGGTTGAGAAAGAGTATAGCATCCCTCTTGGGAAGTGC
This sequence comes from Ambystoma mexicanum, assembly GCF_040938575.1. Taxonomy (NCBI): domain Eukaryota; kingdom Metazoa; phylum Chordata; class Amphibia; order Caudata; family Ambystomatidae; genus Ambystoma; species Ambystoma mexicanum. The sequence continues at coordinate 68,680,864 of NC_090921.1, forward strand.
TGGTACTTCCCAGTTGAAAAATGCCGTATTGTACTATTCCAAGTGAACCCCCCCTGCTTAGATAGACCAGTGCCCCCCTCCCAGTATGGCAGCCTTGCTGAGAAGTTCCGGCGACGCACACCATGCAGAGCCCGCTGCTGCTCTCGAGCCAGGTCTGCGCTTCAAACGATACCTTGAATGTAAAAAAAGGAATGTAGCATGTTCATCTTAACAGCACTATGGACTATATTCATGAGGCTCCCATGATCTGAGTTAGCTCATCCTTTTCAGAGCCATTCAGCCATTCCATAACCTGGACTGTGTAGAATTGTTATCTGAGGAGTATTAATACTATCCCAAGAAGAGTAGATCCGCTTTTCCGAGGAGTACCTCTACTGTCTACTGTCTACTCTCTCATCAGAATTGGTGCTCATAGAAAGGTCTAGCATTGTCTCAGTAAAAATACACAGGCCACCAGAGAAGGGCTGCTACTGTATCGATATACATATAATAGAGTGAATGAGGACTGTAGGTAAGTCCCCATTAGTTGAATAGAGGCCTGTCAGAGACCTTCTAGTACTGGCCTATTAAAGTCTACTATCCCAGCTGGCTGAGGGGTGCAGGTATTCCCACATGAACAGTACAGCGCCAAGAAATAGTGATGTACCCGCCTCCATAAGGCCATGCTAGAGATTGATGGCCAGCCAATCCCTGCCGTCTCTCCTGAGATTACCAGCAAGTGAAACTGACGTCTCTGCAGGGAAAGTCTTACAACGTGTACATGATGCTCACATGAACCCATGCACCCTACTCTAGTGGCATGTTTATCTGAGGTACAGGGTGGCTGGCCATTAATGCAATGCTCTCTTACCTCGTCTCTCTCTCCCTTCTTACCACACCTTCCCTTTCCTAGTCCAAATCTCTGCCTTCTCTCTGGTTCTGCCTTTCCCTTCTGAAGCCATCCCTCGCTCCCTCGCTCCCTCTGCTTTCCTCCATCTCCCACTATGTTTGTTTCAGACTCTTCCTCAAGCCTCCTGACGCTACGTGTTTCTTCTCCCCTTCTTCTGCCTGAGAGTCACTCTGTTCACCTGTCTCTGTGTCCTTGTTTCTCCTCTGACCATTGGTCTTTCTGTATCCCATTTTATGTCGTGCCTCATCTCTTTTCTGGCGTATCTCTCTCCATGTCCCATCTGCCTCTGTATCCCACCACCCTCTGTCTTTGCCGCATCTCTATTGCTAAACCAATTTTTCTGTTTGCCCTACTCCACGATGTCTTCTCTCGCTCCCTCTCTGCCAGTCTTTCTTTGTGCCCCACCTGCCCGTCTCACACTGCAGCCCTTTGTGCCCCTGGCACTCTCTGCTGGAAACCCTGGGGAAACAGATGCATGGCACAGTTCCCTTTTCACGATAGGCACTGCTGTTTCACTCTTTCTGGGGTTGGTTAAGGGGGAGCAAGAAGGGGGGATATTTGGGCTGGGGAAAGCATATTTGGACTGGCCATGACCCTCCTTAAACATCTTCCCCATAGCTGCAGCCCTGCCGCGGGTACTGACGTGTGACTGGTTATGTGGAGCTAGGGATGAAAGAAAGTAAGGATGGGGAGTTCCATGTGTGTTGTGTTAGGACCTGGCATCAAACATCCCGTTATGACTGATAGAGAGGGCGATAGACGCTATGCATGGAGCCAAGATTGGAGAGGCTCAGAGTGTGCAGAAGATGGTACTGGTACTGGTAAACTAGTACTGGCAAGCTGTCTAAGCGCCACTGGATACAACTTCCTCCTCAACCTTGCCATGGCATTTGACAACAATCAAAACCCCTTGAAAAGGTAGCATTACCAAAAATATCAAAGAAAACGTTTACACATATTCCTATCTCACTAAATTTACCAATGACTAATTGAACGTGTGTCAGTATCCCTGATGCTCAATGCTATTCCAGAGGTCACGGAGATGAATAGACCTGCGCCTGATTAGCCCGGAAGAGGTAACATACAATCCTGTCCCGTGATCAGCATTTCTCCCCATCGCGATGGTGGAAGTAAGCGGTTCCTCCATGACCTGCAAACTGCAGACACACCTTCTAATCCATGATCCCAGGAGGGACTAGTCAGCACTACACCCTCATTGAGTACCATTAGATGAGTTCTAATAAAACCCAGCTTTACGGAACTTAGAAACTAGAGGGGTGCAGCATCCTAAGTTTCTCTAAAACGTTATACTAATAACCACATCTCTTTAAAGTGTGGGGCACTAACTGGTTGGGCAGCTCCCAAATGCTGAATAAAAACAATTAGGCAAAATCATGTGGCTCAGATTTGAATGAGTTCTTCCTTCTTGAGTGTCCTTGTTAGGAGTGGTGAGAGGGAGACGCAAAGGTTAGTGTTCTTGCTCCTCTGTGTTTTTTGGGTCGGTTTGTTTTAATGGATAGAACCTGGGGTTAGTGGTGTATCAGGGCACCCACACAGACCCCACATGGCACGGGACTCCGCCAACCCATATCCTGTGGGGAAATGGGGGGGCGGGGCAGGGCAGGGTCCTGAGCACTCTGACTTAAAAGACGAATAATGTATTTGTTTGTGTGCAAACTTGTGTGCAAGGGTGTAGTACATGTATGTATATATGCATGTATATATTGTATGCATGTACATTTGTCTGTGTCCACGCAAGGGTGGGTCCAGCTAAGAGCTCCCATAAATGCCAGTTCTCGGTTCAGTGTGAATAGTATGTATGTATGTATGTATGTATGTATGTATGTATGTATGTATGTGATGAGTGCGCTTGTAAAAGAAAATACAGCGTGTTTGCTTCTGGGTAATGCAAAGTAAATGTTCTGGGTGAGTGACTGGTGGGTGAATGGGTATGCATGTGTGTGGTGCCACATTGGGACCTAGAGGGCATTGGGCATAACCATTTTATTACAGTGACATGACCTGTTGCACTGGCATTTTTGGGCAAAACCAACTTGATGAGTGTTATGTGGAGAAGGGGTTGCAGTGTGGGGTTTATAGTACAATGGTCCATGCATTGCTGCCCTGAAAATGTTCTTACTGTTGCATGGCATTTTTTTTACTTACATTGAGTTCAAGGCCATCAACATGATGTGTTCGTACATGTGGGTGGGCATGTGTGCAGCCAGCAAGGAAATATTTCCTTATTGTGGCATTGCATTTCTTTACTGACATTAACGCCAAAGCCAACATGTGTTTTCTTGCAAAGGGGCATTTGTGAAGACAGCATAGAAATGTTTCCTTAGTGTGGCATTGTGTTTTTTACTGGTTTTAAGGGCAAGGCCAACATGTATATGGGGAAGCATTTGCACTGCCAGTAGGGAAATGCTTCTTTACTGTGGTATTACATGTGTTACTGGTGTTAAGGCCAAAGTCAACATCATACATATTTTTACATGGCGGTGGTACCTGTTTAGCCAGCAAGGAGATGATGTTTTTTACTGAGGCATGACTTTTCTTAATGTGGTTAAGGGCAAAGGAAGTATATGTGCTTTCACATGCGGGAGGGGCATTTGTGCAGCCAGTAAGGAGATGGTGTTGCTTTACTGCGGCATTTCATGTTTTACTGGTGTTAAGGGCAAAGTCAGCATGACGAGTGTTCGAACAGGGTGGAGAGGAGCATTCGTGCAGCCATCAGAAACATCTTTTCTTCCTCTGGCATGTGATTTTTACTGGCATTAAGGGCATATTCAATAGAAGTATGTTCACACATGGGGATACTGGCATACATTGGCAAAGCCAGCATGAGCATGTTTTCTTATGGTATCATTACTGTGAATAACACTAATGGCCACACAGAGAGGTGACTGTCACATTGTAGTGCCATGGCCATGCACCAGCCCCTTGTTTCTATTGTAGATGAAAGATTTAACATTTTATCAAAAAAACATTCTGACATCATTCACCGAGTGCAGTTCGTGGTGTGCCCCCTACAGCTGTATAATCATCATATGCTCCATACATGAGTGGTGGTCCAAGCCGGCCCGGGGTGTGGCGCAGCCCATGCTTTGTTAAGGGGTCTAGGGGGGTGCTCAATATTGCTGCACCCCCCACCCACTGCACCACCCACACACAAACACACACACACACACACACACACACCATTTTGTGTTACGCCTCTGCCTGAGGTGTTTCTATTACTGCTAGAACTTTCATGCACCAGAATATGCCACTTTTCTAACAATAATGACGTGAATGATGATTGTGTGAAAGATGTACTACTAGGCAATGAAAGGAACAACCTTCATTATTCATAGTATATATTAATAAAAAAATGACAGCTGCGGATTCATGCTTGTCTCTTAAATCTTATGTGTTTTGTTATTTGAGGGATGAAAATCTGAGACAGTCTGCAGGGATTAAAACAAGCAAGTAATATTTCAGTATCTGCAAGGACCTATTAACCCACAGAGCTATCAGGTTTAATGTAGGGTGATAGGCTGGTGGAAGCACTGCAGTGTCAAAGCCTATGAGACAGGTTGCTACACAAAAGGCCTTTCTGGTGGTGGTGCGGTCACTTTGCCCCTCACTGAGTCGGTGCAGGTCAGAGTTGAAAGTGGGTGGTGCACTGCTGCTGCCGGGGAGCAGTGATGCAGGCTGCACCCAACCAAAGAGATGAGTTAAGCTGTGTGCTTTGCATTGCTTTGCATTGCAAACCACCAGCCAGGCGGAGCTGTAAGCATCATGCAACCCGCGGCACGATAGGGCTCTTCTCTGCCTCTGTGTAGACGTGTTTTCAAACATGGCCTCCCACCTGTGTGACTCTCAAGGTCTTTTGGACTACAACTCCCATCATCCCTCAAAATGAGCTACGCACTAGCCCCTGATGTCTGTGCGCAGACTGCTGTGGCAGGTTCGAATCTGGGCAGGATCAACTCAGCCTTTCATCCTTCCGGGGTTGGTAAAATGAGTACCACTCTGGGATTATAATGGATTCCGTTATTTCAGTGCTCTGAGACCTATGGGTGTGTAGTGCTTTATAAGAAATAAGTTAGTATCAACCCTGAATGATGTGTTAATTGCTTCAATGAGTAGCCGACAAGGGCTAACCTAATTAGACCTAAAGTAATTGGTAGCAGAGACCCCCCCCTCCATGTCCAATTGAGCTACACATCTATGGTGCGCAGGGTGATGGGCTCCTGGCTGTGGGAGCCATTTCCTCATTAGAAGGAAAGTAACACTACGGATGTGGCCAGTGATGAGAAAGAAAGGAAGTCCTAGTTTCCAGAGTTGACTATTGCGCAATTGAAGGTGGCAGTAGGAGGTGGTTGTTGAATGCATCGGGCAGCAGAAGCAGGCTGGGACTGGCCTGTAGTGCAATGGGGACATATTAGTAAATGTGGGCCAGTTGGATGAGTCGCTTCACTGTGCAGCTAGTAGCTTTGACCACTGTTACTGAACACGAATTAATTGAACGGCACAATTTGCAACACATTGCTAAAAAAAAACCTTGCCCTGGTTATTACTCAGTCTGTCACAAAAGGAATGACTTGCTCTTTTCGACGGTGGGTCAGTATTTCATTCATATCCGGGATATTTGCATTTCCCAGTCCAACCTTTAGTTGAAGGTGCGCTGTCATCTGCTTGCATGGAATGGGTGCCAATACCACCATGACCAGCCACCCGCAATCTGAGCAAGCTGATTGGCTCTGCTGCGTGTGCTGATCTCTAAAGCCGTAGGGCCTCATTATACGTTTGGTGGTGTGGGAAAAGTGGTGGTAATTCCGTTACTGCCACAGTTTGACAGTGGAGGTTGACTGATTTACCTCCAACCAAGAGCTGGAAGTAAATCGGGCCACCACTGGCAAAAAGGCTGTTATTACCGGCACGGTTATTACTGATACCAAAAGATACCTGCAATTCCCCTATTGGACTCCATGGGATGGGGAATGACCACCGTTGCCGGCACCTGTAATATAACGGTAGGTCCGTTAGCCAGTATCCCACCGAAATTACCAGCAGGATACCAGCAAACTTGTAATGCGGCCCATATTCTTACCTCAAATAATCCTGATTAGAATGTTTGTACCACAGCTCCACTCTTCAATCTTTTGTCCTGCTGTGCCCCTACACTGTATTCCTCTCCCAGTACAAAGCTGTCCTATGTGCAGCCTCTTTGGGAAGACCTACGGTTTTTAGTTGTTTTTGGCCTCTGTTTGCTGTTGCTTGTTCTGAACCACTGCATAGTATAAGTATAATAATGTGAAGGCATAGCTGGGGAACGGGATGGGCACACCATATCCACCTGCTGGTGCCGCTGTGCCACACAAATGCGCTGCATTACCGCCAGCATGCATATCCATGCTGGCGGTAATGGAATCAATTCCCATAGAATCTGCCTAAATGTACCATTTAGCAAAAGCAGGTGGAGTCCATAGGAATCCATTGCTAAGAATCATGGCCCTACCTACAGGCCTTGTAAGGGCTACCACTAAAGGAGAGCAACAAAAGGGTGTCCCCGTGTGTTATCGTTTCAAGTTGACGTTTGCGAATGTAGTCAACATTAAAAAATGCTATATGATTTATTCATCTCATTCTTTGTGTACAAGGTAAATGTACAAGTGTTTAGTATGTTAATATGTATTAAATCAATACACCACAGTTTGAAAAAACGTTTATTTTTTCTTTTATTAGTGAATCAAACAGTACAATGAAATTAGTGTGTAAACATTTTGAGGTGGACAAGATGAAAAGACAATTTTGACGAACTATAATATAAACAAATATATAGACACAGTGCTGATTATTGTCAGCAATCTGCTACAAAGGAGCAGCAACAGAGAAATAAATGACAAAAAAAGAAGAAACCTCAAACTTGAAATCTACAGTAAAAAAAGACTTAAGCTACCAAACACATAAATATCGATTTATAGAATTCTTCCAACACAGATTGACATTCGAGTGCCAAAGCATAAACCAGCTCACTAACTATCCCTGGCTAACCCGAATATGTGTATACAAGTTCACATCAATTTTCGCCAGTGGCCAAAAACCAACCAAATTTAGGTAATGCCGGGCGTGTTGCCTAAAGGCTAGGAAGTAGAGTACAATGAAAGCATCATCAAAGTTAAACTGGCGGCTGAGTGCCAGAAAAGAGGCTGATAAAGGAGACCAACATTTAATGAAGTCTAAAGATGAACTTGCCACACACACAACACAGGACATCTTACAAGGAGGGTGTGTTCCGCCTTTCGAATCAGGAGTCAGAGCGAGGTCAAGTAAATTGCAATGCTTTTATTAAGTATACAATCCACAATCTGCTGTCATGGCCATCTCCTCTTTACTCTCCAATTCCACCAGCAACCTTTTCCTCTTCCTCTACATTCTACATCCCATGTGGTTCCATGTGGAACTTTGACTTGAATCTGAAGCACAGCACACTCCCTCCCACCAAATAACAGAAAGCAAATCAAAACGCATACAATCCATTCGGTTCTTATATCGCGCACTGTTGCCTCCTGCGTGATCTCTTGGCATTCTGGCGGATCTGTAATGTAAAGAGGGTGGGGTGGTTAGTAGGATTGAGCTGGAAAAGAGCAAGAGACCTGTGATGCTATGTTGGCAGCTTCAGTTCAGAGACCTTGTTCACTGAGTGTAGATGTGATGTTCGGTTGGGTGCCACCATGTGGTTTTGGGTGTTTTAAGTGTGATTTGTTTCAATGTTTTGGTGTGGTGAGGTACATGTGGATTGTGTTGCTGTAGAGGCATTGTTGTGTTTAGTTCAGAGTTTGCGAGTTGTATGCATAAGGGTGATATTTTAGTACGGTTTGTTAGTGGCAGTACATGTTATCTTGGAACACAGCAGCAGTGGGAGAAAAGACCTAGAATTGGAATCGAGCAGAAGGGAAAAACCTCTAGAATAGGAAACCAGCACTAGCCTAGAGTTGGAATACAGCAACAATGGGAAAAAACACTGAAGTATCCTGAGCCAGTGATGACAGGGAGCAGGAACCAGGCTGACTCAGTTAAGTATAAAAAGAAACAAGCTTTATTCTTCTTAGTTACATAGCATTGACAATGAAAGGTAGGAGAGTCGATGATAAGTCGGTGATAAGCCTCTGCCCTGGTTCCCAGTCCATCTCCCAGTCCCAACCGTCACTCTCTAGAATCCTCAGGCCGCCCACTGGAATCGAGCAGAAGGGAAAAACCTCTAGAATAGGAAACCAGCATTAGCCTAGAGTTGGAATACAGCAGCAATGAGGAAAACACCTAGATTTGAAACACAGCAGTCGTGTGGTAACACCTAGAATAGCAACACAGCAGCATTGAGGAGAGCAGAATTTATCCCACTATAAGTGCGAGATGGAAGTTTGACAGATGTGGACTATGTTATAGTAGGTATTAAGAGTGGTGGGGCTTTACAGGGGTACAGTAATGGCTGTACTCCCCACCACACTTACCTGTTCAGTCAATGCTGCTGTCTGTTGCAGGCTTCCCAGGCAAACAAAGGCAAACACGGACTGGAGCTGCATCTTCTGGAGGCTGCCCTTTACCTAAGAGCCCTTAGCCTGGGCTGCCCGTACATGGGCTGCCTAGAGTGGTTGTTCTAAATGGGGTTTGGGTCAACCAGAGGCCAGGTGGGTTAGAAGGAGGGCAGGAGAGAGTTTGAGGCAGCAAGCGGCCAGCAAGGGGGAAGGGGAGGAGGCCCAGACCGTGGACGCTGTGCTGTTTTTTTCTTCTAAATTCTAAATAGTCTAAAAATAGAATTACAATAACCTGTACAGTAGATCCTATGGACTCCATCTGCTTTATGTTGATGCATAAGGCAGGCAGACTCCATAAGAATCTCCAGCATTAAAATCCATGGTGGTGGAAATACTGGAGCATTGGCATAGTAAAGAGTAAAAGAGGTGACAGAAATAAAGTTCTGCTCCACCCATCTGCTCTGCCATGCAAACAATACAAAAACAGTGTGAATAGAACACAGCTAAGCCTTATTCTAGGCTTTTACAGCTTCCATTCACATTACACCACCAAAGAACACAAGCTCACTTTTTGTGCTTTTTCATCCCTGATGTCTGTGAATGGGAGGATATTTCCACAGGCTAACAATCAAAAAACAAACAATGGCAGCTTTAGGGACTTGACTCCTTTTTTTGGTACTGTTTAATGTTGACTCTTAAAAGAGCCATTTTGTTCTTGTAAGACTGCGATCTTAATATGTACACATATGTGTGTATTAATAAAAAATATGTCTTCCTCTTCCAATTTAGGGCCCAATTCATAGAATCCATCCCAGAAGAAGCACAAGCGTTGTGCTCCGAGAAGGAGCGTGCGCCACGTGCGTGCCAGCCCTGGCGCAGACCAGCAATTGCGTGGCACGAGTATTCATGGATCTCCTGAGGCACCAGTAGCCGTGGCGCAATGAACAGCAAGCAGCGCCATTAACGCCCCAACACGCCCCGTGCACAGGAAAAAGCCAGTGAAATGCCCAATACGGCGCAAGGTCCCGCACCATCCTCTGTTTTGGTATAATTTTACATCAGAGTACAATGCCGTCCAATATTTAATGACAGAGAGACAGTTGGACATTTTGATAGAGAGATCAGAGGATAGTTCCGGACAAGAGTAGACGATTTGGGTGTCAGCCACGACTAGTTGGCATGAGAATCCAAAGGAGAAGATTAGTGCCCCAAGAGCAGAAGTGTAGAGTGTAAAGAGGAGAAGACCGAAGACAGCACCTTGTAGAACACCAACAGTTAGAGGAGTGAGTTGAGAGGTCTTGTTGCTCCAGGAGACAGAGAATTGGTGAGGTGCAAGGTAGGATTCAATCCAGGCAAAGGCTTGATCGCAAATCCCAAGAAGGAATAGAGTATTGGGGATATGATAGTGATCGACAGTGGCAAAGGCAGCAGACAAGTCAAGGAAAATTAGGATAGAGGATAGGTGTGTGTGCTTCGAAGAGGTGATGACGTTGGACACATTCATGAGAGCAGTTTTCGTGGAGTGGCAGGAGCAGAAACCTGCTTGTATGGGGTCTTAATGGTTGTGGATGTCTAATAAATTGGTAAGACAATTGAAAACAACCCTTTTGAGCACTTCAGACTAGTGCAGAAGAATAGGCACAGGGCGAAAGTTAGCTGGGAGGTTCGGGTCAGCCTCTTGCTGTTTAAGGAGAGGGATGGCCGTGGCTGTTTTGAAAACAGAGGGAAAGCAAGCGCAGTCGAAGGACAGTTTGAAGAGTTCTGCGAGATGATAGGCCACTATAGGGGCAATAGGCTTGACTAGCTGGGGACCAAGAGGTTCTGATGGGGGGCAAGAGGGGTTAGCTTTCACCAATGATGATAGTACTTTGTCAGTATTAGTGCGTGTTAAGTGAAAGATAGAGGCAGAGGATGATGTTAGAGTAGGCAGCGTGTAAAATGTAGGAGGAGGGTGTGTGAGGAAGATCAGGAGAGAATATCTAATTTTGATAATTTCTGCAGCAGAGTATTCAGCCAGGTCATTAGCTTTGAGAGTAGAGTTGATAGTCATGGACGTAGGAGGAGTGAGTTTAGGCTGCCCTGTAGGATGGTTGGAGTGAGAGTCAATGAGGGTTAGCTAGAATTCCATTTTAACTCTATCAAGAGTAGACTTGAGAGGGTTCAGGGTAGGCAGTTAGAGTTGCAGGTCCTTATGTGAGTGGGTAAGCCTCCATTTGCGCAGCAGCCAATGCATGTCTGTGCAGAGAGAGCGTATGAATGGGCTGATCCATAGTTGAGGATGCTGAGACGTAGGGGTGGAAGTAAGCAGTGGGAAGTGAGAGGAGAATGAGTCATATAGTAGGGATTGGAAGCTGGAGAAGGCAGTGTTGCTGGAAGTGGTATCAGGTGCGAAGGAGGAGAGTGATAATTGTAGGTCGTAGATAAAAGGGGGAATGGCAGAAGGTTTACATTTCCTTTTAGTAATAGGTGAAGCAAGTTGTGAGGAAAGGTCAGAGGGTGGAAAGGAGATGGTGGTGGAAACAATTGAGTGATCAGATATGGATGGCGTGACAGTAGTATTAGTGTCTGAGAGAGAGGTGGAGATGAATAAGAGATCCAAAGAGTTACCCCCTCTGTGGGTGGGTAGTTTATGGATAGAGCGGAGAGTGTGGCCACTAAGAAAAGACTGAAGATCAGATTTCTGAAAGTAGTTAGAGAGGAAAGGTTAAAGTCGACCTAGGAAAATGAGGTACATTTAGTGGAAAGAAAATCAAATATTTGCCCAAGGTCATCAAAGAATGGTTCAGTGGGACCAGGAGAGCGATAGACGGAGATGATGTGAACCGAGTGAGGCAGAGAAATAGTAGAGAGGGTGAATTTAAAAGAGGAAGGAGAGGGTGTGGCATTGGAGATTTGAGAGGCATTGAGCAGGAAGAGAGTAGGTGTCCAATGCCTCTACCTCTGCCAGTCAGATGAGGAGAGTGTACAAAGGATACTTTGGAGTTGTGTGGGGCTGCCAGAGTGGAAGTGTCAGATGGAGAAATCCAGGTTTCAGCAAGAAAGTCTAGGGGAGGAGAGCTGGAGGGAAAGTAGTCAGTGATAAAGGATGTTTTGTTGCATACAGACTGATCAGTGCAAAGTGCAATGTTCAGTTGATGATGTAAGGAAGAGAAGAGAAGTTGGGTCTCAGAGAAAGAGAGGCTGAACTTAGCCAGTAGCCACACTGTTGCACACAGCCAACCCAAAGTAAACATATTGCTGTGCCCGAGGAACAGTTTCAATATTGTTTCAAGTAAAGATATTGCCGCTGGCCAGGGCCACAATATATATTGTTATTACTACTAACACAATATATATACACTGTGACAACCTCACAGCCATTTTTGCACACAATAACACACATATTTTTCCTTTTCCTCTTTCGCTCACATTCCACAGACAGGCTTTCATCCTCAAAATAACCAGAAATGTAGAGAACTAGTAGTCACACACTAGTTTCTTTGCGTAAGTATAAAACCCAAAGTAAGCATTATTGTAACATACAACATAACACCACCATACACAGGGATATTCGTATTGGTCACGGGCAGGAACAATGACTGTGTTCTTGACAACAACCCCACAGGCATTTCTAAACACAATAATACCCCTTTCTTTTCTCCGCCCCACTCCCCAGGCACTTTTTCATCCTTGAAATAACCAGAATTGTATTTTCCAGAGGATTTTTATTATGTGATGTACATGGACCACAGGTGCAGTTCATGAATTCAACATGGCGTCTATTTCAAAAGTGTTGACGCTCCTCACGTTGTTCAATTGACCAATCATCTGTTGTGCAACATGTGCGTGAAATTTACGAGGCTCTCTGATTGGTCCACAGGTGTCCACGGACACCAAATCAGAAAGTGAGTCTGCAGACCATGTGGAGATATCACAAATATTTAGGGCCCTACAATTTGAGCATTTTTACTCAGACCAGATTTGCAAAAGCACACTTTTGGGGCCAGCCCGCTGTCCCATGTGGAAGTTTGGTGCAAATCCATCCAGCGGTTTGGGCAGCAGCCACAAGCAAACATTGTTTCCATTCATGTCTATCTAGATTTCAAAGGTTTTGGGTTCCTAAATAACTTCCCGCTTAACAAAATCACACAGACATTTGGAAAATAAAGGCCAAGGTTGGTGTGATCAGGTCATTTACTTGCGAGGGAGAGAGTGACCATTCTCTCGGTTGATGGAATGGGTACATTGTTGAACATTGGCTAGTGGGCTTACCCGAAAACCGTGGCATTTGTAATGGCCAGTGACTTCTGCTCCTTTGGTGGAACATGGGCCAAAGCCATGGACAAGGGCCAAAAGCTGTAGCCCCAGCCATGTGTTTTCCATGACATCCTTACACCACCCATAAGTGTCACAATCTGGGACTATTTCACAGTTATCAGTAACTTCAGCATGTTCTCATGTACACAGCTAGGCTTGGCTTCCCATATTAAGCTCCTGAACATTTCTGAAATCCTTTCAGTCCACCAGAACACTCATTGCCATTCTGGTGCACAGCAGTCTGGATTATACCTTCAGCCTCTTCATTGGATTCCCCTGCTTCTCCTTAGCTCCTTTCCATCCAGCCCCTCTAGAACCTTGCTCTATCCTCACTCACCTCCATGCATTGTGTTCATGTTCCTTCTTCTAGTGTTTAAATCCATCTATGTCCGTACCTCCTCCCTGGCTACTGGGATGAATCTGTCTCCTGCTAACCCCCCTCACACACTACACTCTCTGGCTGTTAACAACCAAAACTTCACCTGTCTACTCTGCACTGTCTCCGGCTTTTTCACATTCTACCTTCAGTTTCTCTTCACTGGAACTGATTTTAGAACTTTTTAACCATGACTGACTATATCATATCACACTGGAGAATATAATTATCTTCCAAGATTGAGCCTCAGAGTCTTAGAGTGCCATTACTCTCCAACCCCCATGAGCCTTTGCATTCCCCATTCACAGTTTCCAGCTTCTTCCTAAACACTTGTGTGTATTTCTTAATTTGCCTGACAATCCATCAGTAGTCATTTTGTATAGGGCTACTTGCTGAAATAATAATTATTTTCAATAAATACCTATAAATACATATCCTCTTTACTGGAATCCTACTGCTCAACTAATATAGATGCTGCATTCCTACACTTTGTGACTTAAATTCTTCTTCTCTTTCTTACAGAAGGCAGCTATGGCTACCACAGAATGTTTAAGAAATGCCACACATGTTGAAGAATTCCTTCTTCTGGGTCTTCACATTCTACCAGAGTGGAAGCCAGTCCTCTTTGTGGTATTTCTAACCATCTACTTGATCACTGTTGCTGGGAACAGCCTTATCGTCGTTACAGTGTCCGCAAGTCATCATCTACACTCACCCATGTACTTCTTCCTGTGCAATTTCTCCTTCTTGGAAATCTTCTACTCCACATGCACAGCTCCCATCATGCTCTCAGGCTTGCTGAAAGAAGGTGCCACCATTTCTTTCGCTGGTTGCCTCATGCAGTTCTATTTATTTATTGGCTTGCTAACTAGCGAGTGCTTCCTTTTGACAGTGATGGCTTATGACAGATACAACGCCATATGTTTCCCATTACATTACACAACACTTATGGAGCGAAGACTGTGCCTGATGCTTGTGGTAGGTTCCTGGCTATGGGGCTTCGCACCCGCCTTCCCCACAGTTATCTTGTTGTTTAGATTACATTTCTCAGGAAGATATGAGATTGATCATTTCTTCTGTGACTTTGAACCTCTTCTAAAAACTGCCTGTTCAGACACGTCTTCTATAAGAGTGTACGCTTTTGTCATGTCTTTCATTGTTCTGCCAATCCCGTTTCTGCTGATCATCGTGTCGTATGCATTCATCATTTCGGCCATCTTGAAAATCCCATCAGCCACTGGGAGACGTAAAGCCTTCTCCACCTGCAGCTCCCACCTCGCTGTGGTCACTACGTTCTTTGGCCCGCTCATTGCGATCTATGCAACACCAACGGTGGAGAGCTCTCGAACCCTAATCAAAGGCTTATCCCTACTCTACTGTGTGGCAACTCCGCTGCTTAACCCCTTCATATACACTCTGAGAAACACAGAAATCAGGGAGACCTGGAGGAAGGCTTTCTATAAAATGTCTTGATTGCTGGCATATGAGCAAGCCACGCCTCTATATGGTCCAATTGCAAGCACTGCATAGTGTTGGAAATGGGTCAGAGCAATTGAAAAGGGACAACGTGTACTTGTAGAGCACATATTATTGTCAATGTTGCCCAACAAGCAAACAAAAAACAGGAAGGAATTGTATTTGTAATTAGGTTGAAAATAATGCTATATTTAACTATAAAGTTAGTGTTCATAAAGGATGGTGTTCAAAATTCCAGTGATGCACTGCACTGTAAACAACATTCTCGTGTAATTTCCTTTTACAGGCAAAGAGACAAAGTTGGTGATGAAAAGACTAGGACAATTTCATAATGACATGTGAAATATAGACTATGAAAAAATATTATGATTAAAATCAAGGGTTGTTTCATTGTATTTACAAAAGACATGCGTAGCTCCACTTAATCCAAGATAACACTTTGCAATAAAATAGATATTAAAGAAATCAGCCATTTTATAATATGTACAAGCAATAATGAAACATGCAAGCATGGTAAAAGAATGAAAAGGACCAGGAAAAGTAAGGATTTTTCAGAGTTTTCTTCAAAAAGCTTGCAGTGGTAGAAGTAAGCCTAGATAATGTGTCAAGGCATTCTAAGCACCACAAGCCGTACGCTTGGGTTGACGAATGCTCATGTCTAAGGGAGAGAATGGAATAGAAGGCCAAAGGATGTCAGAACTCTGAGGGATCCACAGCCCCCCATAGATGTGTAGACCGGTTGGTAGACCTAGAACCATAGGTGTGTGCTGAGGCAGCACATCTTGGTGAATGTGAACCAAGAGCCAATGAAGAGAGAGTAAGGTGGGCAAAATGGGCTTGATTTTTTTTATAAAGCCATTGATCAATGGAGACCAGAATCTAAACCCAACCTGAAAGGAGCTAAAGAAGATGCTGGAAGTTCCGTTCACACAACATTCCCCATTGTCCAGATGGGACAAAATAAGTGCCTGGAAGACAATACAACGATCCAGGGAAGGTACGAAATACTTGATATTGTGAAGAAGACATACCCGTATAAAAAGATGCGGGTCAACTGAGGAATCTGAGATTCAAGATGTAAGTTTGAATCAAGAGCAGAACCTCCAGATTTATTACAGTGGACCAGGAGACAGGCGATGGCAAGATGAGAAAGGAGATAGCCACTCTGAAGTTGTTCAGAAGAAAAAAAGGAAGAACCAAAAGAAACTTGGGTTGAGGGAAAGCAATATCATAGATTTCTTGTTGGCACGGAGAAAGTCTTTGAGTGTGGAGGCCATCGGCTCAAGACAAGACCCTAAAACAAACCTTGGTATCTTCTCTATATTGGGGCACCTCAAGACTTCAACCATGAACTAGAGTTCCAAGAGGATCCATGTAGATATTAAACAGCATGGTTCATACAAGTGACGCTTCAGGAACTTCACACTTCATGAGCAGAAGCTCTGGCACAACAGATCCCCCCATCACAACACAGGACAGTATAGAGTAGCCTCTCAACCACCATACAAAAGAAAAAACAACCCTCTAAGTGAAAAGGCTTGGTGCACCCTTTTGTGAGAAGAACAAGAGCTTTATTTTGTATAAAAAAAGAAAAGGACCGACAGGGTGATATAAGTCCACTGCCATAGAGATCTCTCTCGTCTTGAAAGCAGACTGCAGGTTATAACTGTGAAAATCGCCATTTGTGATGTGTAAAATATATAGTGTTCATCCCCCACCCTCATTGTCTACTACCTATTTACATACAAATAATCACTATAGACCTTACCTCAAAATTATTGGTTGCAGCTTCTCTGACTCCAATGTCTTCACACGTGGGTGATGATTTTTTCACCTTGGGTTACTGTAAAATGATTGGATAGATACTACCCTGACCTGAGACCTATTCACGTAATGTGCACCTGGCCTGCAAGATGAGCTCAATGCATAACTTCAATGTCAGTCTGATCCTGGTGAATAAAGCATCCCTTTATTATGCTAGACTGGCAGGCACCCCCATTGTGTCTCCCACCATAATTTAGCAAGAGTTGGCATTATCCTTATTTTATTTAGAATTTGAAATTTCTGAAAAAACTGAAAATGTAATTTAATTCTAAATTAGCATGCAACCACTTGCGAAATTTGTGGTGCATTACTTTAAGATCTATCACTGCCTCCCAGTGCTCTGGGGGCAGTATGCACTGCGGTGAGTGGGGCTTTGTTAGCAGAAGCCTGTGTGCCCTTATATTCTCGAGCACCACAAGGCATTTTAAAGATGGCTGCTGCTTCACTCATACAGAGAATGCTCTTCTGAGTTCTCGTTTCATGCACCTCCCTTCCTGCTGATTGGGCAATCCAGCCGTCTTCTGGCCTATCTGGAAATAGGTATGCTTTAGCTGGCTCCCTCTTCAAAGGCCCACAACTAAGGCCCTGTCTGTTCCTGTGTCATGCCTGTCTGCCCTGTCAAGCCTGTCTGCCCTGTCAAGCCCAGACGGCTGAGGTCATATGCCCACACAGCTCATAGAACTGCCAGACCATTTTATACTCACTGGAGTCTATTTAGCAAACTCCCGGGGAAACGTCTTTATTAAGGCACAGCGTATGGTAAACGCTTGATTTATCCTGCATGCGTGTTGATAGATGCGGCAGGAATTGCATTCATCGTTACACTCGGGTCTTGTCACGTGGTACTGTGTCCCGGCATACTCGTATCACGCGAGTGTTCACGTGACAAGTATTTAACCCGGAAGCGTTCCCCTGCAGTGCATCTTTACAGCTTTCCTGTGCTCCGATTCCACTCGAGCGGCCGGCTGGGCCAACAGGCGGCATTTCACTGCGTTCCCTTTCGGTGCATCTTTACAGCTTTCCAGTGCTTCAATTCCACTCGGAGCGGCCGGCTGGGCCAACAGTCGGCATTTCACCACGTTCCTTGCGGTGCATCTTTACAGCTTTCCAGTGCTTCAATTCCACTCGGAGCAGCCTGCTGGGCCAACAGTCGGCATTTCACAGTGTTCCCCTGTGGGGCATCTTTACAGCTTTCCAGTGCTCCAATTCCATTCAGAGCAGCCGGCTGGTCCATCAGTCGGTAGCTTTCCCTTTTCTTTCTGCGATCCCATTCTGAACATTATTTACCTCATTGATCCTACAAGGGCTTTACCAGTCATCAATCACCTGGAATCTTGATCACCATTATCCACTATACCTTTGGGGGTTTTCAATGCAGGACTAGTGCACTGGACTCTATGGACGCTATCCTGGGTGCACCAACCCGACTCTAGTGGGGCCCTTGTTCCGGTCGGGTTAGTTCCCGTACTAACTACCTTCCCATTCGTTGTTCCTTGGAAAACCTACTGACTTTGGATTCTAGCAGTGACTGTCTTAATCACAGGTTAGTGTTCCTCAGAAAGACTAATAGCTTGCTATATGATCGTGACATAGGTTCTAAAATCATTCTCATTTCTTTTCACAGTCTGGTGGTTTTCGGTTCCTTACATGCCCTTTCCACTAATTACTCTCTTTAGCTGTCGAATTCAGTCAGCTAGAGAGTGACATTAGTTGGAAGGTCTAATATCAACGGACGTCGCTCTACTCCTCATCACTCAGGGGTGACTACAAGTGTATCTTTTTGAATACCTTTCTGTATCCTTGATTAGTGTACTAGTGGTCATTTCTGGTTTGTAACATCCTGTCTGGTCCTGTTTGGGCTCTGGGGGCTGCGCCATATCTGCCACCTTCACCTTGCACCTGGTCACCTGTGAACTTATCCAGGCGCTATGTGTTCGCACCCTTAGCTTTTACGTAGGTTTGGACTTTCTCTTTGCTCCCTGCTTCATCCTCTGGACTTTTGTGCCTCTCCTGACTATCTTCTATAATCTACCTTCAGAAGGCAACTTCTTTTCTCCTTTGATTTCAAAACGCCAAACCTTCAGAGCCACTTCCAATTTGGACTTCCACCTCAACTTCCTAGACCCCCGTACTGTTGTGTAGCTATACAGGCTTTGCCTACAAAGACATTTGATTTTAACTGTGTGCATGTCCTGATTGTCTTGCTGCTGTATAACACTGATTAACTCTGTGCACATCCTGCCTCTCATTAGAATGTGTTGACAGGTTCCCCCCTCTGTTCTCTTTCTTGTCTGCTAACTGTTCCCCTATCCTCGTCATCTTGCATTCTCCAGGGCCTACTCTCCTACTACTGCAGTCAATGATGCTCCATAATGTACTCCAACCATGCAGTTCTGGTCTGTGACATCCTCCCTCTTGCCATCACGTGAGTACTGACTTTGGTTTGTGGCTGCTTCGTCTTTACTTGACTCACCATTCACTCACATTGCAGATGTCCCCTGTACTACGGTGAAACCTCACTCTTCTTTCACTCTCTGAGCTACCTTTCCACTGTCCCCATCTCTGTACTGCTGTGCTGCCTAGAGACCCAAGCTACTCCTCACTGAAGAGGCCCAACAAGGCCGAAACATGTTTGGGGATGCTTGTGGTCTCGTGCAGAAGGGATGTGACCTAGCAGTTTGGGCTGGACTGCCCCTTTTGGGTTGGGCTAAGCCTGATTTGCATAGGGTCTTTCCCCTTCTGTAATGGCTTGGCAGGCGAAGAACGATGGTCTGGAGGGTTGCGCAGAGCAATGCCAGAGGTTATGATTCATTCTAAACCTTCCAGCAATCACCTTTGTTTTTGCAATTCCTTGTGTTAACCTGCATTGCATTTGTCTGTTAGTGTAGACATCGAATTTAGATGTGCCTTCATCCTGCATTGCATTGGTCTGTTAGTTTAAAAATTGAATTAAGGTGTGCCTTCATCTTGCATTGCATCGGTCATTGCATTGAATGTTTGTGTACCTTCATCGTGCATTGTATTTGTCTGGTAGTGTAAAAATCGGAATTAGGTGTACCTTCATCCTAAATATTTATTGTTTTGTACTCTTTCCACCCACTGTGTATGATGTTAAGAACTGTGCATTGCAGCACACACACACCCACCCCCCTCTTGGTTTCTCTCTGCCTCTCACTTCTTCCTCTCGCTCCGAGATGGCACTCTCCATCTCCCCAATATACCCCAACTGCAAGACTGCTACACCATCACCTATCCTCCCTCTGTCATGAAGGATGTCATGAAGGATGTCACATAAAACGGACATCCTTCCTAAAAACTCTGGCCTTCCAATTGCAGACACCTATGTCAGTACATCCTCAAGAGAAATCTTCCCTGATATCCTCTTCTCTGTCCCATCTTCTCACCTATGGACCTCTCACCTCACTGCCACCCTCCCACCTTACTCTTCCACATCCATTAATGGAGGCACCACATGGGAAGTCCTCTGTAAGGGCTTCTTCTCATCTCGCTGCTGCATCAATGTCTATCTCATGGGCACAGCCCTGGTTCAAGGCCCTCAGGCCAAACTCCTTCCCTTTGACCGAATCCTTCCATCTCTCATCAATTTCCTTCCTTCCGCTGCATTTTCCCCTTCTACACCCTCTGATCCACGCCCCGACACTCCTCCTCAAAAAACCTACAAAGACAGAAATCGTCTCTACCTGGTGACCCTCAATGCATGCCCAGACATCAAACACTCTGCTGACATCTGCCTGCTTCTTGAAGACACTGACATGGACAAACTTGCACTTACTGAAATTTGATTCAATGCCAGGTCAGTTACTTCCTTTGACTCACTCCGTCCAGATGGCTTTAAGATCACCTCACAGCCTCAACCTCACCATGTGGGCACAGGGGTTGCCTTAATCTTCCCAGAGTGTATTCCTTCTTCAATTCTACCCACTCAGCCCTATTCGTCCTTTGAGAGCCTAGTGTGCAAATAGGTCATCTACCCGTCCATCACCTTGACCGTTGCTACCATCTACCGGCCCCCAGACACTTCTTCTCTGATTCTCTCTGAGTGGGCTGACTTCTGTTCCACCCTATTCCCTACCACCTCCATCATGCTACTTCTACGTGACTTCAAGTTCCACCTAGACTACCCTTGCAAAGCAACCACCTTATTCACTGACCACGGCTCCTTCCTATCCCTCACCATTCTTCCCTCTGGCCCTACCTATTCTGCTGGACGCACGCTAGATGCCATCATCCACTCCAAACTCAGTCTGTCTTCTCCCCTGGTCACAGCCCTATCCGGGTCTGACCACTCTATCCTCGCCTCTCATCTGGGTCCCTATGGCCCTGTGACAACTCCTCATAAAGCACTGCCAACCTTGTTCACGAAAATCCGTCTGATGAAATGAGTGTCAGCTGCTGCCTTCTCTTCCAACTTCATTCCCTCTTGCCCACCCAACCCAGACACTACCACTAATTCTGCCCTCAGCAACCTCTATCTGTCCATTAGCAACATCCTTGCCCCAGTCCTGAGGAGCCGCCTGAAACCTTCCTCCAAGTGTAACTCCTGGTACTACTCCAAACTTGCAGACCAAAAGTGCAAGTGCAGGGCTGCTGAATGGAAGTGGCACACTTTAGGCTCACCCTCTGACAAACTGGTCTGCCACCTGATCCAGAGACAGAACAGAGTCTGCAAATAAATAGCCCACATTCATGCAAGAAGCGTCTAACAACACAGCTGAACTCTCAAAATCTGCAGGGAACTCCCCAACACGTTTGCAGAATCTCCTGACCCTACTCCTTGCCAGGAACTTTTCAATGCACTCGCCTCTCACTTCATAAACAAATAAAATAGGACATTCCGGTCAGCCTGGTCATGCACTCCTCCCACCCAACCTTCCCCCCTCTGCCCCCTCCTACTACTCACGCTCTACCGTCCTCCTTCTCATCCTTTTCTCCTGTCTCCCATGAAGAAGTAACCTGAGTTGTCCCATGCTCTTCCAGAACCATCAAGGAGAACATCTCCCCTGCTCTTGCTGATCTCTGCAACCACCTCTTTGCTACAGGTTCTTTTTCGTCCTCCCTCAAGTACTCCCTTGTTCGCCCCCTCCTTAAATAAACCCTCTTCAGACTCCTCCTGCCCAGCCAACTACTGCCCCATTTCCAACACCTCCTTCCTGGGGAAACTGCTTGAGAAGTTGGCCCTCCTCCAACTCAACTCTCATACCAAACTTGTTGGAGGTCTACACAACCACCAGTCTGGATTGTGAGCATCCACAGGCATGGAAACTGCTCTTCTGAATACCCGTGAAGAACTGCTGACATCCCTGGATTCCAACTCTCCTGCTGTCCTCATCCTCCTTAATCTCTCTTCTCCATTTGACACAATGAACCAGTCCATCCTCATAAAAAGGCTCCATGATACCCTTGGCATCTCGGAGCGTCACTGGAGTGGCTTACCTCCTTCTTAATTGACCATTCCTTCAAAATCATTCTGGGCTCTGTCTCCTCCCCTACTTCCACCTCCACCTGTGGCATCCCCCAGGGCTCCATTCTTTCGCCCTGGCTCTTTCTTTAATACTTTTCTCTGCTGGCATGCCTCATTTCCTCCTTCTCCAACTCCCATTGCTATACTGACGATGCACAATTCTTCTTCAAACTTCCTACTGACGCCCTTGCACCTTGCTTCACACCTGACTGCCTCTCTGCCATCCAGGCCTGGTGCACTGTTAATGACCTCTTCCTCAATGCCAAAAATACAGAGATTCTCCCTATGGGGTCCCCTGCACCCTACTTCTTCCCTTCTCTCTGGCCTTCCTCCATGCCCCACCTCAGTATCCTCTGAAGCCTGGAATCTTGGAGTCTTCTTCGACTCCTCCCTTTCCTTCATCCCTCATATTCAGGACATCATCAAGAAGTCCCACTTTCAGCTCTTCCTTCTCAAAGGAACTCTTCCCTTCCTCACCTGCCCCCAGAGACTCAATGTTAGCCATGCTCTGGTCCTCTCCAGGCTAAACTATTGCGATAGCCTCTTCCTTAATCTTCCTTTGTCCACCCTGCAACCCCTCCAACTAATCCAGAATAGGGCAGCAAGACTTATCCTTGGCCTCACGCCCAGGGACCACATCTCTCCTGCCCTACAAAGCCTTCACTGGGGCTCTCGGTCTCAGCACTGATTACATTCAAATCCCTCTGTATCATCCACAAGGCTATCTGGGGCCAGGGAACACTCTATCTTCAACACTTCCTGACCAAATACTCACCATCATGTGAAGTGGTTTGCTAAACAGACAGAGTGCTGCTGGTGGATCACTTTCCTCGGCGGGCTCCCTTCTGTGGAATAGCCTCCCACTCCCTCTGCTGCATGTGCAGGACCTTCTTGAGTTCAGAAAAAGCCTTAAAACCTTTCTCTTTACCTCTTCCATCTCCTCCTCCCATCCCTGCTAATCATACAGTAGCATGACTGATGTGGAGGGCTCTTATGTACCCTTAGGGCCCTGACCCCCACATCTCTCATCCCAGCCGCTGTCTATTTTACTGCAATTACTTAGGCTCTCACGGGAAGTTGCACTTATGTTCTTCTCTTCTATAGCACTTCACCCCTATCGCTTACCTTCAGCCCCCTCTGCACTTGCACGTTCCGAACCCTCACAAGGCATAGTCGGTTTATCTCCCCTCCCTGTTATTCTCTTTATTTGTTTGAACTATTAATTCAATTATTTATCTCTGTTGTAATTCATTGTCTACCTTCCCCTGTCGCCACCCTGTTGCCCTGTGGGCGCTTTGAAACAGTTTTTGCTAATTGTATAAGCGCCTAACAAATTTCTGATGAATACATAAATAAATACATCCTTTGCTCTCTCTGGTAACAATCCAGGCCTTTGTTGTCCTCTGCTCCCCCTTATCACCTACCCCTCCCAAGAGGCAAGCGTGGGCTTTCTACAGGTCCCACTAATCAGTCCAAATAGTAAAGGATTTATGTGTTTTACTCACAGGCATCTGGTAGTTCAAATGGGGTGTCCACTCTCCTGGGGGGTGCTCATGTCAAATCTCTGCTTGTGTTTTGGAAGCTCGAGACCTCTGTTAGGGAGAATTCTCCAGAATGGCTAATTTCCCTTACCTACTGAGTCCCTCAGCAGCTTTCCTGGATTTCTAGGATTTATTTTTTTCACCTGGTAAGAGTGTGAGCCTTTTTTTCCCACTCTTACATGGGTTTTGCTGTGTGTGTTTAACATTTTCTTGTGTTTATAGACTGTGGAGCCTCACCTACTCCATAGGCATTATCTGTTTACTATGTGTTACACAGCACCTTCAGTGCAGTGACACAGGGTTGTCTTTTTCAGACTTCCCAAATGAAACTCCATTTTCTGGGGCCGACTACTTTCTCCCAGAACATGTAAAGTTGCCATTGACTTTATTAGTCTTTTTAAACTCACAGACCCAGTACTGTTTCTCATGGAACATTGTTTCGTTCCCTTTTCATTAAGATTTTGCTGGTGGCAGTGGTAAATACCCTATTTTTCCTTTCCTACCCCGGGTATTTTAAATCGCCTTGGTATTGTTTTAGGCTATCTTAGTAGCCTCGAACTTAAACCTGCTGGACCATATTTACTTTTATACGTTTCCTGCTGAGTTTATTCGCCATTTTTTTTAAAGGTCTTTCTCGTGTTTTATTTTGCGCGCCAAACCAGGTTTGGTTCCTTTGTTCGACGTCCTTTTGCGGGCTTCTGCACAGACGCCCTCCTTAGGCGCCTGAATGTCTGAGGGGAACAGGATGTGAGGGAGGGGTTTGAGACTCACTGCACAGGGTCATCACTCTGGTATGATTGTCTGAGGTGACTGTCCCGGCGGGACAGCCACCCTGCTGTGTGATTGACAGCCAGGCTGTGTGAATGGGGGAAGACTGCATAAAAAGCAGGTCTCTGGGACTGCAAAGGCAGAGTTTCCACTGGATCGAGAGAACCGAAGAGACGCTGACAGAAGAGGACCTCTACCAAGACTGAACCTCCCGGTGAAGCCCTGCTGCGGGTCTGAATCTTCAAACTTTGACAACAGGGAAATCTGCAAGGAATCTTCTCCCCTTGAGCTGGTGGGGAAAACCAGTTTGTCAAACTGCAAGACAGGCCTCCCTCCTCTGGTCAAATTTGCTGTGCACAGCTACAGTGAACCGGATAGCCAGGAGGATCGGACCCTGCTTGGGTTTTAAGGAGTGCACCTTTTATCTGTTTATTTGCTCTTTCCGGTTTCTTCCCTGGGCGGTGCAGGACCCACCAGTCTTCCTACTTCATATCAGTCCGACAGTCACTCCAGGAACCGTACGCCTGCAGGACCTGCCAGGAACATCTGCTCAAGCTACAGCCTTCTTCTCCATTTAAGGAACTGTTGTAAACCGGTCGTTCATTCTCTCTGACAGCGGTAAAAGTGTACGAAATCTTTTGCCAATCCGAGGGCTTGTCCTTCTTTATTCTTTAAAGTAACTTTTCGTCCGACCAACTTCGTTCTGAACTCTTGGCGAAGACTTAACAGCGCACTACTCTGAACTGTGTGATCCTCTGCAAAGACTCTGAACCATTAACATTGTCCCAGGTCTATTGATTTGAATCCTAGTTGTAGTAAGCCTTTTCTAGATTGCCCTGCCTATCACGTGTTGGTGTTGTTGATTTTTGATAACCTTGTTCTTTCTCTCCCTTTTTAAATTGCTGGGGTGCCATTTTGCTCCCACTTCATTTTGAGCTTAACTTGTCCAGAATTGATTGGGTGTGGTGTAGTGTATTAAGATTGTGATTTTCTGTTGCTTTATATTAGTAAACGGTTTTATAACTGTGGCGTAAATACATGTATATTCTTTTACTCAGAAACCTTGAGTCAATGTTTGTTTGAATCATAGGAATTGCTGTCCTTTGTGTAACTATTGATACTGCTCTCTTTACTCTTGTGATAAGTCTGGCTGCTCAGCCATTGCTACCACTTTACTGTGTATTACAGGCTTGTACCAAAGGTGAATTTGTACTGTCACTTGTACTGTCACTTGTAGTCTTAATTGTGTGTATTGTTCCCAAAGTGTACTGCATATGATTCTGCCTAACAACCTCTACTCTTGCTCCCATGGGATTCTCCTCCACAAGCCGTACCAAATGTGTCTGAGTGTGGGTTTAGGTTCACTACCTCGCCAGGGGTGGGGGAAGACGATTCAACCACAAGGCCTCATTGTTTTGTGCACCCAGCACAGCCTGCAAGGATTTAGACCTACCTTAACACATCCATTTTATATGTATGTCGTGAGCATGCAGTGTATCCACCTAGTGTCTTAAGAAGCTTGTGAGTAATTTGTCTTATCAGATCTAATAAGAAGCCTTCCCTATATCCCTCATGTGTACCCACAAGTCTCCCCCTACCCCCTGTACCCACTTATGTATATTGCCTGCTCATTAATACACTCTCTACAATCAGAATCATTTGGGAGGGGCTGGAATATGAACATACATCCCAACATTCCCCTTTTAGATAATCCTCCATTAACTAACCTCTCCTTCTCTCTCTCCCTATCTGCTTCCTCCTTAGGGATCCACATCCTGCATACATGACATAGGGATGCATCATGAGCCTGTTGGTATGCTGGTGCAAATTATGCTGAGCAGATATATTGTTACAGCCAGGTCATGTGGTGGTATTAGACTGCATCACAATCTGGCATAAACACGCTCCCCACTACTGCGGTAATGCTATTACTGCCATTGTCATGGTCATCCGGCCAAGAACGCAAACATTAAAGGGCCACATACACAGGGGGCCCGGATGGACACAGTCCTGGCGCCTTTGGCACCAGGCTCATGAATAACAGCAAGCAAGAACATTTATCTGGAACAAGAGTGCTTTATTATGGTCATAGCAGCTCCTTTTGGGTGCAAGTGCATTTAACATGGGAACTTCCATTCACTAAAGCAGCCCCACATGTACTCTTTGGTGTGGCTGCTGCTATTGGGTTGCCTTGCACGTGCTGACTCTCTAGGAGTGGCATGATGTGGCAGGCAAGCCAGGCCTAGTGGGCGTGCCCACGATCGCGGCTATATAAGCTGCTATAATCCCCGAGGCAGAGGCTTTGCGTTATTCTGCACTTCCATGCAGCGTAACTTTCACCGCCACCTGGGATCAGACTTACCTTTGTAAATCCTGCATTCTGCCATCATACTTACCACCTGGGGAAACCTGCTCTCTCATGTGCGCATCTTCGTTGATCCTGGCATTCATCTTCAAATCTTCCGAAACGCTGACATCTTCCTTTGGCACCGCAGCTCATCTTCAAATCTTCCGGAACACTGAAATCTTCATTTTGGGACCGCAGCAAGACGTGCTCCGTTCGCGGCAGCACCTGCAAGGAAAAACGAAAAACAAGGTTAGACACTAAAAGACATTCAGTTTAAGGTTGTGCTACCACCGAACTTCACGCTTTTCCTTAAACCATCACTTACCTGCTGTCAGACATTGCGGATTCATCCATCTTCCACCCGGCCTCATCCCAGGCCCCACAGCTGCTTTTGGGGCGCATTTCCACCTATTGAGAAGAAATCAGAAGAGAAACATTATTCAGTAATTGACAACAATATTGGGAGCAGTAAAACAAAGACATTAAAATGAGAAGAGACGTAGAGAAAACATAAAGTGGAAGAGATAAGAGACATTGGAATATTACTTACCGGGGATCAGTTAAGGAACTAGGTCCCATCGACAAGTGCCCCTGCCAGAAGTAGCAGGACGGAGAGCTTATCATCAATAATTAACAGGTGAGCCTTATGGGCCGGTACATGCTCACAGAAACCACACCTTGGGGAGAAGAATTTGTGAGGTACAATAGTCACAGATCAGTGCACTCACGTTCTCTCATATCAACGCAGGAGCAGTGTCACCAATTGCCGCCGCTCACAGCTTATCTGCAGAGGGAGAGGCCTGACGGGGGTGATCTAATTCCTGGGATG
Source organism: Ambystoma mexicanum (assembly GCF_040938575.1). Taxonomy (NCBI): domain Eukaryota; kingdom Metazoa; phylum Chordata; class Amphibia; order Caudata; family Ambystomatidae; genus Ambystoma; species Ambystoma mexicanum. Next base: position 68,708,215 of record NC_090921.1, read on the forward strand.
GCAGCAACCATGCCCCAACGCCTCAATAGAGACCAGGTGAGCTTAATAGAATGCAAAGCCTCTACGACTCTATGCCTGGGGGTTATGGAAACTTCAGAAACAGACCAATTAGCCCAATTACTGGGGGAATTACCGGCTGAGGTACATGATTCAAGAATGGAAACCAGTGCATTAAGGAGGGATCTTATTGTAACTCGAGAAAGAACTGACGTCTTGGCAAGACACATGCTACAGGCACAAGCAGAACAGGTTCCCTTCCCTTGCCTGGGAATGTCCATTCTTCCACTGCAATCAACTCGGGTTCAGGTGGTTCTTCCAGGGGTGGTGCCATTAGCCCCACCCGAACGCTTCATCAGTGATCCGAACAAGTTGTACATATTCATGAACCAATGTCACCTTCATTTCTTATGCAGACCAGGAGCCTTTTCTAACGATCAAGCCAAAGACGCATTCATAATCTCATATCTAGGAGGCAACGCAGCAGACTTGTCAATACCATTGGTAACTCAAGATGATCCTTTGCTTCAGAACTTTGGGGATTTTCAGCATGAGATGGAGAAATTGTTTGCCTGACATACTCAAGGACAAGCTCTGGACAATACATTGTTGTCACTCAAACAGGGGAATCAAGATCTACTAACCTACATTGCAACCTTCAATCCTCTCATAGCCCAAACCATCTGCCTAGAAGAAAAGAGAACTATGCTCTTTTATCAAGGGTTATGTGGAGAACTTAAGAATGTGTTGGCTCAAGTTGTGAACCCACCTGAGGGGTGTGCGGACAACACAGACCTGACAGTGCAACTCGATCGTAGGATGCAGAATAGGAAAATGGATCGAGCCGGAACAGAGGGACGGTCAGTTTATATGCAACCCCGTGAGAAACAGACCAAACCACATGAACAGTCGGAATCAATGCAAATCAGTGGATTACGGAGTCCCCTTACCAAGGCAGAAAGAGAGAAAAGAAGACAGCAACAGCTCTGCTTATATTGTGGTAGGTCACTTCCTACGTGATTGCCCGGTAAAACCACCCAAGAAAATAGTTGGAGCAAATGACAAAAACGACGAAGAAGAAGAAGTACAGGACTTGGGAAACTCCAATGCCCGGCAAACATAGGGGTCTACTTGTCGAGCAAGAAAAAGGAATCCGTGCAGACCTCACATCTAGTTCTTCCGGTACTTTTGGTGAATCACAAGCAACCATCAAAGATACATGCCTTTGAGGCATACATTGACAGTGGAGCTGTGGGAAACTACATTGACCAAGATCTGGCTATCCAAATAGGCCTTCCTCTCCAACAAAAGCAGAAATCGGAAAACGTCACTGCAGTGGACGGTTCTCAGCTATCATCTGGCCCAGTTACACAATACACTGAGAAATTCAAGCTTCTGTGTCAGGACGGACATCAAGTGGACATTACCTTCGATCTCATTGGTGCTTCTCAGTTCCAGATGATATTGGGAATGCCTTGGCTGGAGACCGATAATCCTAGGATCGACTGGAAAAAATGAGTTCTGACCTTTCCTCAAGACTGTGCCAACACCTGTTACAACAAAAACGTCATCAACCTGAAACCCAAGAAGGGAATCGTGCTTGGCCTCACTGGCTCTTTACCACTTGAATACCTGGATTACCAGGATGTGTTCCAAAAAGAACAAGCCAACGTTTTGCCCCCACTCAGACCCTACGATTGCCAAATAGATCTCGTGCCCGGAACCCAAATCCCCTACAGCCGGATTTACGCCCTTACAGAGCAGGAAAGCCAACATCTTAGAATTTACCTGGATCAGTACCTGCCAAATGGTTTCATCCGTCCATCCAAGTCCCCTACTTCCTCGCCCCTCTTCTTCGTGCCTAAGAAGGAGGGGGACGTAAGAACCTGTATCGACTACAGAGCAATCAATCAGACCACAGTAAAAAAACAATATCCCTAACCACTTATCCCAGAGCTCCTGGATCAGGTAAAACATGCTCAGATTTACACAAAGCTAGATTTACCAGGGGCCTACCATCTTGTGAGAGTCAAAAAAGGAGACGAGTGGAAGACGGCCTTCCGCACAAAGTATGGCCTCTTCGAATACCAGGTCATCCCCTTTGGGTTATGTAGCGCCCCTGCTGTGTTCCAATTCTTTATGAATGACGTGCTCGTGAAATGTTGGACATTAGCGCACTTGTCTACATAGATGACATTCTCATCTACTCAAATTCCAAGGAAGAACATGTTGGCCATGTCCGGGCATTCTTAGAGCTTAGAGAAGCTTCAACAACACCAGTTGTATACCAAGCTGGAAAAAATGTTTTTCCATGTGACCAAGGTCGAATTTCTCGGTTTCAGGCTCACACCACAGGGCGTACATATGGGCACACAAAAGGTGGACGCAATCCTCCAATGGCCCTCACCAACATGCACGAAAGGAGTGCAAAGTGTGCTCGGATTCGTCAATTTCTATCATCAATTTATACCTGGTTTCTCACAAATCGTACACCCAATTACCTCCCTGTTGAGAAAGAACAAGAAATTCCATTGGTCTACAGAAGCTGAAGAAGCCTTTCGGATGCTGAAACTAGCATTTACCACAGCTCCAGTTCTTTGACATCCTCAACCAGACCTGCCATATGTGGTTGAAACAGATACTTAAAACGTAGCAATAGGAGTGGTATTGGCCCAACGGGACCTTGAAACAGGACAGGTACATCCCGTCGCATTCTGGTCCTGCACATTTTCAGCTGCGATCATGGATAAGGAATTACTGCCGATTTAAGCAACATTCAAGGCATGGAGACATTATCTTCTTGGAGCAAGACACACGGTCACCGTCATCATGGACCACCGTAACTTACAATACTTGAAAACCCCCAAGGCACAATCCTCACATCAACTTCGTTGGGCTCTCTTTTTCGCAGAATACAACTTTATTATCATTTATAGACCTGGTGTACGGAATGGAAAGGCAGACGCACTATAATGCATGATTGAAGAAAAAGAGGCTTTTACAGTATCCGATCCCATGGCCATCATTCCCAAAGAACAAATCCAAACCAAGATCGCCGCCCCCATGTGTGTATATGACTTAAAAACCAGTTTGCAATCCCAGATGAATCAGTCAACACAACAGGAATGGCTTTTAAAAGGAGAACGGTTCACCAACGAAAACAACCTACCATATTTTCAAGGACGCTTATTTATTCAGGACAAGAAACTGCAAAATCAAATCATCATGAACTACCATGATTCTTTAGTGGAAGGACATCCAGGAATAGCCAAAACTCAGGCTAAGATAAAGCAAAACTACTGGTGGCCAACTTGGAGAAAAGATATCGCCCAGTGTTTTGCAACCTGCGGTGTCTGCGCACAACACAAGTCTCAGAAACAAAAACCCTGCTGGCCTACTTCGTCCCTTGATGGTACCGCCAGCACCTTGGCATACTCTGTCAATGAACTTTATCACAGATCTCCCTCCCTGCAATGGATACACCACCATCTTTGTCATTGTGGATTTATTCTCCAAAATGGCTCATTTCATCCCTTTGAAGGGACTCCCAACTGTGACGACTCTTGCTACTGTGTTTCTAGATAAAATTGTTTGGTTGCATGGATTCCCATCAATAATAATATCTGATCGTGGAACTCAATTTATTTCTGCCTTTTGGAGAAGGTGTTGTACAATTGCCAAAATCGATCTCCGGTTTTCCACAAGCCATCACCCTCAGACTGATGGGCAAACCGAACAAACTAATTAGACGTTAGAGCAGTATTTAATGTGTATGTTACAGCAATCTGAGCACTCCTGGAAAAAACATACTCTGGGTAGCTGAGTATGCATGCAACAACTCTATTCACACGAGAATTGGACAAACTCCATTTTATACTGTGCACGGAAGACATCCGCAGACATCAGTGTTTGATCCACTCAATACTTTGGAAATGCCAGCAATAAAAATCTTGCATAAAAGTATCACTCAGGTTCTTGAGGAAGCAACAGAACATTTGACAAAGGCCAAAGAAAGACAAAAACTATTTGCTGATCGGCACCGAAAAGAAGCTACCGATTACGAGATTGGAGGTAAAGTTTGGTTAGCATCCAGATACATACCATTGAAAGGACCACGGGCCTTCCGCCCCACATACTTGGGCTCCATTGCTACCAAGGCCATAATCATTCCTGCTGCCAGGAAATTGGAGTTACCATCTCACATGAAGATTCACCCAGTATTTCATGTCTCTCTCCTCAAACCTGTGACACCCAATACACGGATTAGCCCTCCACCAGAGCCCGAATTACTAGATGGGGAGCCGGAATATGAAGGGAAATCCATACTGGACTCCAAGGTGGTTCGGTCCAAATTGTATTACCTTATAGACTGGAAAGGTTACGGACCTGAAGACCGAACATGGGAACCAAGTGAACACGTCCATGCTCCATGTTTAATCAGGCAGTTCCATCGCAATAATCCCACTAAACCAGGACCAGGAGGAGAACCACCCTTGAGAGGGGCCATAAGGGGGAGTGCTGTCATGGTGATCGGGCCAGGAACGCACACATTAATAAAGGGCCATATACACAGGGTGCCCGGATAGACATAGTCCTGTCGCCTTTGGCACCAGGCTCATGTTTCAAGGTCCCAATCCCATTCAGAAACGTGAACTTCAGAGCTTAGTATATGTAATCTTTTGATTGCTTATTATACAGTAGGGGAGGAGTCAGGTGCGTACACACAACACGCGGACCCGACCATTTTGCATACCCCACCACGTTCAGCTAAAATGATGTCTAAAATCATCCTATTCTGGAGGGCTACTAATCTAATGGCTCTTTGTTCTAGTGTCATGTTGAACCTTATGTCAGTGGTTTAATTAATAGTGTGTTCTAATACTCTTTCTAATCATCTAATATCTCAAGAGTTTATTATTTGACCCCAAAATGGAACCATAGCTTTTGCTACATCTCCCAATACCTAGAGAGGGGTGTCATCATCTATTCCCCTCCTTGGACGATGTTTTAATATGTCAGTAGTGGTTGTGACATACACTCCTTTGAAAAATATACCCAGATAACAAGTTCCTTTCCAATCCTTCAGCAACCATGGATAGGCTTTTCATCCACAGATGAAGAAAATGGATCCCCCAATGTATAAGGGTCTATTCTCATTCACCAAGATTGCAGTGTCCACACATTTCTATTCTATTCCCCCTCTGTTTGTCACTCGACCACTTTGTAACCCGGTCCTATGCTCTTACTGTTATCTTTGTATGTTCATATTTTTGCTGTAACCTGCTCTAAATCTCCGGTGCCCAGTTACCTCAGGGTCTGGCTGCGGTATAAATAAATAAACTATACTAAACTAAACATTTATCATACTGCCCATATACTGTGAACCTTCCTTTCATAGACAGGATGGTACTATATCAGGATCATGATTAATGGTGTAGGATGGAGAAATCATATCTCTGTGTGCTATTGGTGCCATTCTAAATGAGATCATAGTTTGATAAGGTCTAGCATTCTTATCAGAATCTTGAGTGGAGGCAGTATTGCTCATACTTTTATTCACAAAGACAGAACATCATAGAGGTAACAAAACTAATGAATCGAATTTATTAATGTTTGTCCCATCAAAGTTACCAGTGGCAATATCATTCCATCTCCTGAAAAATAAGGCTCTAAACGATGCATAACAAGATGTCAATAGTGGAATTGGATAGATGTACCATCCTAGACGTTTCTCACTGTGTTGTGGTAGGTGAGTACATACTTAGCAGTTAGTTTTGTTCAAGATTGTATGAGTGGCGTTCATAATCTTATGAGTGTATTATTGTGATACCCTTCAGTGTTTAAGATCGCGTGGACGAAGTGTGTGAGAGTGTACATAGAGATGAGACAAAGTGGTTGTCCTAACAGTAGACAATAGTGTACTAAGCAGATGTGAAATCTCAAAATGTCATGGTACAGGTATTAGTTTAATCACAATACAGGCTCCAATGGTTATTATTATAAACATGTCCCTTGTGGACCATAGTTCTTTAGATACAGGTTTACCAGTGGCAATGCTTTCCATGCCCTCAGCCCTATGTGCCCCAAATATAGGCATAGGTTTCAGTGTCTGTTAAGAAGCCTCACTGAAACAGGCTCATCCATAGGGGGCACCTGACCATGTGGCCAATCTTGCTTGTAGTCTTCTTATCCTTCTTCTTACCCTGTCCCCCTCTGGCCCTCCTTGAACCATCTATAGGGGGATGTGAGGGAAAGTCGTTGGTTTCTTGTGGGTGCAGTACACATACTACACTTTCTTAGTCTATCAAAATGTCATTCCCTAACTACTTTCGTGGTCGAAGATTGTACCTTGCTGGTCCAGGTACAGAGTGATCCACAAACAGGGGATCAGAATGTGAATAAAATGATGAATCCTGAAGTTGTTTCGGTTCACAATTATAGTCAGGATCAGAATAGGTGCCCTCATTCAAAGGCACACACTTGGTGTCAGTATGATCAACCCCCTCCTTAACCCACGGGTAGTAGGATAAAGGTAAGGGCTCTCGTTTCAGGTGTGCCGCATGTATCCAGTGCTTCTTACCGTCAACTCGGACAGACGTTTGAGTAGCCAGCCGCACCTAAAAGGGTCCTCTCCAGCGAGCCACAAGAATGGACTTTCTCTCGAAGTCCTTATTTAACACGAAGTCGCTGGGTTGAATGCGATGACCAGGTCCTTCGGATTTCACGGGCAAAGCGGCTTGAACCTGTTGGTGAATCAAATGCAGGTTTTGTGTCAATTGGTCACAGTAATCAGTTAATAATGGATATTCTATCTTTGATATTTTTCTAGGCTTAGGTGCATTCCATATATTAGCACATTTCCCCATAAGGATCTTGTAAGCAGAAAGTCCCGTTTTAGTCTGGCCGGTGGTCCTCATGGATAGCAATGCTAACGGTAAGGTGTAAGGCCATTTCAATTTACTGTGTGCACACAACTTTGCTAGTTTATTCTTAAAGATGTCATTATGACGTTCTACCAAACAGGCACTCTGCGGATGTCTTGCAGAATGAAATCGCTTATCAATCTGTAGCGCCTCGCATACTTGTAGTATGACAGCCTCTATAAAGTGTGGTCCATTATCGGACCAAATTACCCTCGGTAAGCTAAATCTAGGGAAATACTCTTTCAGCATTACATTTGCAGTGGCTACGGCAGTGCTATCTTTCAAAGTGAAATTCTCAACCCATTTACTGAAGGCACATAATAGAACTAACACATATTTATAGTATTGGCATCACTCCATCTCAATGAAGTCAAAGTGTATCACTTCAAATGGCATGGAGGGAGGTCCAAAACCACCCTTAGGTGCTGGTGTTCCTTTACCAATGTTATGTTGGAGACAAATCATAACATTTAGAACTAATCATTCTGTAATTTTGGGAATATGGTCATTGTACCATACTGCATCTACATTTTACAAATACTTTTCGCACTGATGTGAGCTGGCCCATGTGTCATAGTAACTACAGCTATTACATATGCGTTGGGAAGCATCCATCTCTGTTTCTCACGGTCGACCCAACAACCCTCATTATCCAGGCCTGCAGGTCCAAAAGCCCAAAATTCAATCTCCTCCTTTGGTTGCTTCAGCCTGGATCTCTTTCACACTACTAATGCCCTCTTCCATCATCCCAGTATCAGAAACCCACCTAGAAGAATCTAACATATACATTCTCAAGTGTGGGTCGGTGGCAGTTTGTTTTGCTATCTTGTCTGCAAATGCATTTCCTTTTCCAATGTCATCAGTCACCCAATGATGTGCAGTGCATTTCATTATTGCTAATTGTTTGGGAAGGGCTAGTGCGGATAACAATTGCACAATGAAAGGACCATGCTGAATGTTTCTACCATGTGATGTTAAAAAAATCCTTTCAGCCCATAATCTTCCAAAGTTGTGAGCTACTCCAAAGTCATACTGACTATCAGTATAAACATTCACACTAAGCTCTTGGAATATCTCATAAACTCTATCCAAGGCAACTATCTCCACAGCCTGGGCGGAGTTGTGAGGATTTCTCCTGCTTTCAATAATGGTGTCTAAAGTGGTGATTTCATAAGCAGCAGTGGACGTGCCATCAGGCAGTTTAAAGCAAGCGCCATCGCAGACTAGCTCTCCATTTGGAGATGTCAATGGTGTATAGTGCAAATCAATCCTGCCTTTGGTATCCTGTTCGGTAACATATAGGCAGTCATGGGACTCAGTATTAGTGCAGATCTCGTTTGGAGGAGGCAAAATTTCAGCCGGATTCAAAGAACAGCATCTCTTAATTTTGATGTGAGGTGCAAATAGGATCAACTCATACCTTGTGAGTCGAGCAGATGTGAGATGCTGAGTCTGTGTTCTATTTAGCAGCACATCTACTGAGTGAGGTACCATCACAATTAAGGAGTGACCCAAAACCATAACCTCACTTTGTTTCACTGAGGCGGCAGCAGCAGCTGCAGCCCTGAGACACTGAGACTTGTCAGCAAAGCACATGTAAAAGTATCTATCGTGGAGGAAAAATAGCTGCATGGTCTGCTTCTTCCTCCATGTTCCTGTGTCAAAACAGCCAAAGTGCATCTATCCCTTTCATGCACAAATAAAACAAATTATTTTTTGTAATTTGGTGTACCCAATACGGGTGCTGAACATAATGCCGCTTTGAGCAGATCAAAAGCTTCTTGACAATCCGTATCCCATGGTAATGGTAAAGCTACATCCTTCCTTGTTAATGCCAACATCGGCTTAATCAAAAGGGAAACATTCAGAATCCCTTGTCTGCAATATGAAGCCATACCGATGAAGGACCTAACTTCCTTCTGCGTATTTGGAACAATCATGCCAGAGATGCTTTGAATGCATTCAGGTGAAAGGCACCTACCCTCCTTCGACAGGATGTAGCCTAAATAGGCGACCTCCCGTTGACAATACTGAAACTTTTTCAATGATGCTTTATGGCCATGTTCAGCTAAATGATTCAACAATAAAAAAGTGTCTTCTTTGCAAGCGCTTTCTGAATCAGCAGACATAAGTAGGTCGACAATGTACTGTATCAATGTGCAATTGGAGGTAATTCAAGCATATCAAATTGTTCTTTAAGGGCCCTGCTATAGACACTAGGACTCTTGGTATACCCTTGTGATATGCGTGTGAAAATGAATGAGCATTACTGTGCCGAAGGACTTCGTAAGGATTGTGCTGCTGTCTGCCTCAAACATTTCCTTTGGAGCTGGGACTTGGGAGCGTTTTGTTTCTCCCTTCGTGTTACAGTGTTGCTGTCTGTCCACAGGGAGGACGTCTTATTCAGCAACACCGGATTGCCTGGAGGACAGGAACTGAAAAAGGTGACTGTCTGTGCACGTTGCACGTTGTGAACTCGAGTCTTGTTATGTGTGTTGTGCACATTGCCTACAACGGGTAGTTAGGGTTGTGAGGGTGTGTAATACCTTTCTTCTGTTTTGTTTAAAGGACCTAACACGCCGACTCCGCCCCCCTGGCGCGCACGCTGCCAAAATAAAATCACCCGCAACAGCGCGCCCACGCGCGCACTCGGCAAGTACATCAAGTACTGTTTACTGTTCACTGTGCGCGGTGCGGGGCGTGGGCGGCTGAGGTTTTTCATTTGTTTTGGGTGATTCAAATAGGATTACATTGTCCTATGGCAAGTCCCGCTCCAAGAAAAAAAGACACTGACCCGGTGAGTGTGGCTCTGAAAATGTATGGTGTGCATGGGGGGGCATAGTGTGCTGTGCTCCTCAGATTTCTTTTGAAATATCTGCTACAACAGGGTGGGAATGCTACATCTGCTTTGTGGATGACATTACTAATTATATGAAGGCAGTTAAAGCCTACCTTTTATTGGGATTTGTGTCACATAAATGCCATATTGAGCAAACCCAGTACTATTTGTTTTGATGGTGGAGTATGGTGGGCACACTCCGAAATGGTAAATTGGTGAGACCCATACAAGCAGCCAAAAAATTCTATCCTTTGGCCAAACCAGTTTTTGTGTATAAAATGGATAATTTGTTGGCGGAATGCCCACTGTTAGATCCCATTTCAACTAAAGGCCCTGGTAATGATAACGTACCAGATGAAGAATTTCACCCACATCGCTTGATTAATGGCACAGGTGTCGCTCCTCCAGCTAGGGAGGATGTTAACTGGGGAGAAATGTCTCCTTATACCTGCCCAGCACCTATCAAGACACAGAAGAGTATGTCAGGTACACAAGAGAAGTCCCGTAGATATTCTTTGGGACAGATAGAGGAAGGAGAAAACCCCAAAAAAGGAGCCGACAATTCTCTCTTGGCACCGGTTGTTAGGGCCGAGTTGGATAGAAGGGTCCGGCTGTCAAATGAGCCATCCACACCTATTAGATCCAGAGCTGGGGGTTTTGACAATGTGCATTTACATGAACCTACTGAGGAGGCTCCATTTTCTCCCGAGCATCCTCCTAGGAGGGATAAAAGAAATTACGATAGCAGTTATGGGAATAAGGAGACAGAACCATTATTGGGGGGTGATGGGAGACAGGGTGCTTTTGTGCCCAACCAGACACAATCCTCCAGTCCAGTTTCTCATGTGTTTCCCATGCTAAATCAATCTTTTGGAACTATCGATCCCCACACAGGACCATTCTTTGAGGGCATCAATCAAGAGGACTCGGCTGTGTCATTTGCCACCTTTCCTGTGCTAACCAGGATCCTGAATCTTCTAGATAAGGGTCATGATCATACCCATCTGGATATACAGGAACTTAGATCAATATTATTGGTTAACACAGAAAAGATTTGCAAAATGGAGGGTTTCCTTATGGCAATAGGAAGATGTGGACCTGTGGGAGGGTATGGTAATTTTAACATGATCACCCACGACCAGATGATACAGACTGATTGTGAGCCTGTGGTCTGTCCTAAATCCTACGCAGAAGTCCTTGCTCAAGGCAATAAGGATTTGCAGGCTGCTTGGTTGCCTGTACTGAACGAGCTCAAGGGAATGGTTTCTACTATTGGCACACAGATCACGGGCCTAGGCGAAAAAATTGAATTGGTTTGTACAAATGTTGCAAGTCTGGATGAGAAAGTAGTATCCAGTATAGGCAACCGAGAGGCCTCAACTAATTCTCTTCATACGGATAGTCCATCTGTATTAATAAGGGCCCTAGAGGAGGGAGTAGAGCCAGGCGGTGAGGAAAGGTGTGCCTTGGATGGGGACTCTACCCTAGATAGTTCTATTAACCACAACCCCCAGCTGTCTAGAAGAGAGAAGAAAATGAGGGCTAGGGCCATTAGACCTAGGTTGGCTAGAATAAATGGCACAGAAAAAAACTGTGAGAAAAAAAACTAAGAATTTACCAGCATTAAAAATTAACAATTCCAATGCAAATCTGCAAATCTGAAACATATATGTAGTCTGGCGGTTGAAGGTTGTATTGACCTATCTCAACTGGACGATGAAAGCAAAAGAGCATTGGAATTGAAAGAATTGGAGGCACCAAATAACGTTAGTAAAGGAGAGCTGGACCATCTTTAAGTCCTACCACCCACTCTAACTGTAGATGGTGATTATGGGGAAGCATCTGACACCTTGATTGATGCTATGATTCATAAGAGAATGGTACAGGTATGTAAGCAACTAACAAAAAAAGATGAAATAAATAAAAAAGAAAAATCTTTTGACAAGAAAATAATTGGGGCAAACGAGCCCAAGAGTCTAAAATTGTCGTAAAGAGAACCAACTGCAACAAAAATGCTAGGGTTGCAAATGAAAAAATTGAAATTAAGCTCTTTTTCAACTCCAAACCTAAAAAAGCCTCTCTGAGCAGCGGAGAGATTAAGTGCACTTCGCCTACTCATACTTCTACTCCACCACAACAAGCAATAAATAATCCCCTACCCGAGGGGCAAGAGAAGAAGAAAGGAGATAATCTAACCATCGAAATGCCAAGGGGGGAGGGGCTCTTGCCGAATACGGGGGGGGGGAAATCAGAGAGGGGAAGCACAGATAATGGAAGCAACACTGGGAAGGAGTGTGAAGGGGGAAATCTTGTCATCCTCGACAGCCTCTTTGGTTCCGAGTGAGGATATCAAAATCCTAGTAAAACAGGCATTACAGAATTTGATTGAAGACACAAGGAGGGTAGGCACTACAGTGGCAGATATCCAAAATTGGACTGAGGTAAGGAGTCTGAGCAGTGGCAATAAGGTCAATCTAGAAGGAGTGCTTGGGGATGGTATAGGAAACCGACATATACAGGATAGAGAAAAAAAAGGTTTATAACCATCCCAGCCAATAGCTGAGAATGGACTGGGCAGAGATACAAATATTTTGTCACGGAACCGGGAAGACTTAGTTGGACAGGGTGGGGAGTTGTACCCCTAATCCTTGCATACGGCTCATGGAACCCAATTAGGACAGGAAGCCACTAATTTGGTCCCCAAAGCATGGATGAATCTGGTACAGGCTGCACATCACAGAGAGGAGGGTAACTCTAAGGCGCTTCTGACGGAGGCACGGGTTCCCAGCAAAGAGTTGTATAAAGAGGTGCTGAATACTACCGGGTCTGTACCTGGGGTAGAGAGGGAAGTTAAATCCCCTAAAGAAATTGCAAATGATAGATGGACTAATAGAATGGATTGGAGATCGCCAGTTTTCACTGATTACCCTAGTATTATGCTGTATTCCATGTTTTCGCAGGGGGGTTCTTCCTCCCTGAATCGCCATCAAATTCTTACCTTGTTCAGTGAAATACCAAGGCTCTCTATGATCTCCTCAGGTGATATTAAACTCGTTGATTACATACATCCACTGAGACTGGACTGTGTACGACTTGTATTTTTTTCCCAGGCTATTATGGATCTAGTCATATCAGAAATAGACGCCTTCCACCCCTTTGGACTTGATTTAGAACCATTCAATAATCAATTGATGAGCAGAGGAGTGGAGGTCGAGTCCTTTGAACATGCAAATGTTGATTCTAACATGCAGTATCTGGGAGGGGAGGGCCCCATCATACAGAAACAATCTTCTGAGATGGATCTAAAATGGCTTACTCAAACACTAACTGAAACCTCAGCAAAGATACAGGTACTGAAGGTGAAATCATAATACGAGCCAACATTCTCAGTGGTATCCTGGAATTCTCGTGGTAACAAATCTTTGAGAGCAGAGTCTGAAAGTTTACACCTCCTTACGGATGCTAGCATCTGCTGTATTCAGAAAACCTGGGCTCTTTCTCCATTGGTGCTGGATGGGTATAGTCTACACCAGACAACAGCAGAGAAGAAGTCCAGGGGAAGGCCTTCTGGGGGTCTTTTGATGGTGATACAAAACACTATGATTTTTAAGTACCTGAAAGTCTTCTCTCCTCACAAAGGATGTATCGCCATGCTAATACATTTTGCACCGCCCATGATTCTTGGTTACCTATTGGTGGTTAACATATATTGGAGTCCTGAGTTAGATCTAAAGGAATTCATTAGTATGGTGGATGTAATTATACAAGAGTGTCAAACAACATATCAAATTCTGAACATTGTGGTCTTGGGTGATTTCAACTCAGATGAGGGCATATGCTCTTATAATCCTGGTTCATCAAGGAAGCAAATACAGGGCCAACAGTGGAGTGTATTTATGAGAAATTTGGGCCTAATCTGTGTAAACGATTATCTGGGTAAAGATTTGAGTGTCTACACATGGTCTCATGGAAATGAATATTCTACTATAGATTTCATTTTTGTAAGTATGTCTTTAATGCACACTTTGCTTGATTTTAAAATTATACCATCCTTGATTAGTGATCACAGTATCCTCAAACTCACCATGAGGGTACACCCTTCCCCAGAATACTCCTCTGTTCTTCCCCTGACATCGGAGTTAAACTCAGCTAGGAATAGAATAAACTGGCATTTGGATAATGTTGAAAAGGTGAACAAGGTCTTTTTTGAGGACTATAACAAATATGGCTGTGAGAAAAAGAACTTGATGTATGCACATGGGGAGTTTAACAACTATGTCAGGGAGGTTATCCTTGGAACAAAAGGTATTGGGAGATCATTGAAAAAAGGCAACATTTACACCCATGTTTATGATCCGGTCATCCATCAGCTTAAAAAAGAGAGGAATCGTGAGATTCGTAAACTCCAGAAACTTCCATTTACTCAATCTCTGGGTGAAAAGGTCAAAAAAGCAAAACAACAATGGAGCTATAGGATACGTGCACTAAAAGCAAACACGGTGCAAAGAGATGCAGAAAACATACTTGAGGCACTCTCAAAAACTAATACTCTGCATTTTTGGTCCCTAGTTAATAGACGCGGGGAGGCGCACACCAAAGAACAAGGTGTGTGTATATCCTCGGACATTTGGAAAGGCCACTTTGGCTCAATATATAAACCTACAGTTTGTAACTGGGTGGTTCCGGAAGAGATAGCCTCATGTCCGTGGAATTTCCCTTTCACCTTACAGGATGTGCAAAGAATGATATGATATGATATGATATGGCATTTGTAACGCGCCTAAACACAGGTGTTTCAAGGCGCGACGAGGCAGGGAGGGGAGGAACAAGGGGAGACAGACAACGATCCTACTAGGCCAGGTGTCATTCAGATTGCGCAAGTGCATGGGTGGGGGAGGGGGAAAAGTGCAAGGGGAAGGGGAGGGGGGGAAGTGCAGTACAAGGTAAGTGGCGTAAAGTAATAAATAAATAGGGCCAGCTGGTGGCAAGTGCAAGGTAAGTGCAGAACAAGTGCTGGAAAAGGGGGGGGGGCTGCAGGGATACAGAGACAGTCCCGCAGTGCAGAGGGGTTCCAGGGCATCAGTGCAAGTGGAGAGTGGCTGGGCCCAGGACCGAGGCCGTTAAGAGTGGTCCAGTTGCAGAATCAGCGCAGTTTCAGTGAAGAATATTAGCTGTTCAGCAGGGGAGAGGGAGAGAGAAAGCAGAAGCAAAGAGGAAGGTTTTGAGGTGCTTCCGGAACCGGAGATGGTTCTCCTCAAGTTTCAGGGAGGCAGGAAGGCTGTTCCAGAGGGAGGCCCCTGCCGCGGAGAGAGATCTACCCCCAGCTCGTTGCTTCGAGAAGCGGCTGACCCTGAGGGAGTTGGAGGCGGATGAGCGAAGGGCTCGGGAAGGAAGATATTTGGGAAGAGAGAGTTGAAGGTATTTAGGACCCAGGCCCCAGAAGGCCTTGTGGACAATGCAGAGGGTTTTGAACTTTATCCTCGCAGCCACTGGGAGCCAGTGTAGAGATTTCAGTCCTGGAGACATACGGTCCCTGGGCTTGAGGCCAAGGACAAGTCTCGCAGTTCTGTTCTGGATGAGTTGCAGAGGGCGGAGAGTGGAGGCAGGCAGATTAAGATAGAGGCTGTTACAGTAATCCAGCTTCGAGAGAACCAGGGCTCGGGAGACAGTGAGCTTCTGGGGGAAGGAGAGGAAGGGAAGAATACCTCTGAGGAGGTGCAGCTAGGTAGTGTGACTTCTTAGCGACGTCAGAAATATGAGGAGAGAAGGAGAGTGTGGAGTCGAAGATGACCCCAAGGTTTTTTGCATTGCAGGTAGGAGCAGGGAGGGGGCCAAGGGAGGCAGGCCAGAGAGCTGCAGGGAAGGAGGGAGTGGGTGTACCGATGAGTAGAATCTCAGTCTTACTGGCATTAAGGCAGAGGTCATTGGCGGCACAC
Source organism: Ambystoma mexicanum (assembly GCF_040938575.1). Taxonomy (NCBI): domain Eukaryota; kingdom Metazoa; phylum Chordata; class Amphibia; order Caudata; family Ambystomatidae; genus Ambystoma; species Ambystoma mexicanum. Next base: position 68,723,910 of record NC_090921.1, read on the forward strand.
CATTCCTGGATAGCAGACAGACAGTCAGAGATGAGGGAAGGAGAGGGGGAGGCTGAGGGTAGCCTGAACATGAGCTGGGTATCGTCCGCATAGCACTGGAAATTAGGGCAGAGAGCGGTGATGCAGTGGGCAAGGAGTGCCAGATACTGGTTGAACAGCCAGGGAGAGAGATTAGATCCCTGGGGGACACCACAGGTCGAGAAAAAGATGTCGGAGAGGAAGGACCCCAGTTGGACCTGGGAGGGTCGATTTGAAAGGAAAGAGGTCAGCCACGCCAGAGCCTGACCAGTGATACCAAGGTTTTCACGGAGACGGTTGAGCAGGATGGCATGGTTGACAGTGTCAAAGGCAGAGGAGAGATCGAGCAGAATGAGAACACACGGAGTGTTGGAATCGAGGTTCAAGAGCAGGTCTTCACGGATGTTCAGGAGAGCAGTTTCCGTGCTTCTGGCAGCTCTGAAACCAGATTGATGGTCATGAAGACTACCAACAGATTCAGCATGGAGGTTAAGCTGGGAGATGGCCAGTTTCTCCAGGAGCTTGCCCAGGAAGGGAGTGATGGAGATAGGACGATAGTTAGCCGGGCAGGAGGGGTCGGAAGAGGGTTTCTTGAGAAGAGGGTGCACAAGGGAGTGCTTGAGGGGGGAAGGGAAGACTCCAGAGGCGAAGGAGTGGTTGCAAAAGTCAGCCAGGGCAGGAGCCAGGGAGTCGATGTGGTCCTTGATAGTTTTGGAGGAACAGGGGTGAACCTGTTTAGACGAGACTTTCATAGATCGGACTTGTCTGGAAACCTCGTCAGCAGAGAAAAGTGGAAAGGCCGAGAAAGAGGGAGGAGGGGTGACTGCAGAAGGGCCAGAGGAAGAGCCGGGAAGGGAGGGAGGGAGGTGAAAGGAGGAGAGCGAGGACAGGATGTCCTGAGTTTTAGAGATGAAGTGAGAGGCCAATGCAGTGCAGAGGGCCTGGGAGGGGACAGGAGAGGTAGAGACTGCAACAGGGTTGGCCAGCTCCTTGCAGATTTTAAAGAGTTCGGCGGAGTTGTTAGATGCCGCAGAGATGCGGGCTTGGATAAGGGCTCTCTTCTTGGTGAGAACGGAGAGCCGGTACTGCCTTTGGAGCAGGCGGCAGGCCAGTTTGTCAGAGGATGAACATGAAGCACACCATTTCCTCTCTGCAACCCTGCACTTGCGTTTTAGGGTGGCGAGATCCGAGTCATACCAGGAGTTACATTTGGCTTTGGGCTTCAGGCGGATTCTCATGACGGGGGCAAGGATATCAAGAGTAACAGATATAGCAGAGTGGAGCATGGAGAGGGCTGTGTCAGGGTGGGAGTCAGCCGAAGGGGCAGGGGGGGTGAGAAGGTAGCAGCAAAAGCCTCAACTGACACACGCTTCATGGGTCGGATGACCGAGAAGGTGGGTGGCAGTGAAGAGGGTGGCTTTGCCTGTGGGGTAGGGAGGGTGAGGTGGGAGGATAGGAGAAAGTGATCACTCCAGGAGAGAGGAGTGGAGAGAGGGACGGAGAGGGGAAGGTCAGAAGAGATCAGAGCATCAAGAGTGTGCCCAGCAGAGTGAGTAGGCCCAGACGGGAGAATAGAGAGTGAGAGAGAGTCGCAGAGGTCACGAAAGAGAGCAGTGGGGGGACTGGAGGCATCAAGGTGGATGTTGAAGTCGCCCAGAAAGAGGAGTTGAATGGTTGAGGACAGGAGTGAGGAGGAGAGGTCAGCCCACTCAGAGAGGAAGGAGGAAATTTGACCAGGTGGCCGATAGATAGTAGCCACGGTAAGGGAATGGCTAGGAGAGAGAGAGAGTCGGCAGACAAGACATTCAAAAGAGGAGTAGGTCTGCGTAGGAGTGACAGTGGCAGGAATCCACTCAGGGAAGATAAGGGCAACACCACCCCCTGCACGGTTAGGCCTGGGCATGGAGAGGATCTTGTAACCGTCAGGTAGGAGTGTGTCAAAGCTGGTGGCAGAGCTGGCTGTGAACCATGTCTCAGTGAGACAGATGACGTCGAGGTCCAGTTCCTCAAGAAGGTGACAGATATCAGAGGAGTGCTTGATGGCAGAGCGAGAATTTAGAGTGGCAATGTGGAGAAGGTTGCCCTCCTTGAAGAACTTCCGGGGAGGGGTACAGATCAGAGGTACGCCCTGCGGAGGTGTTGAAGAAGGAGGTGAAGAAGGAGCACGAGAGGGGGCAGGGAGGGAGGATAGAGGCAAGGTAGCCAAGGATAGAGGAGGGGGGACAGCAGGAGAGGAGAGGAAGTTGATGAGGTGTGGGAAGCGTCTATCAAAGAGGAGAAGGTTGGCCTGAGGGCCTTGGACCAAGATGGTCCCATTAGCGTAGACATTAATGATGGCCTTAGAGGAGCGGAAGGGGGCCAAGAGGACATCCCAACGGGTGCCACCATTAATGGGAGAGGAGGAGAAAAGAGAGAGCACAGAGACCATATGAAGGGTCCATAGGTCAGGGGAAGGCACGAAAAAGAGGATGTCAGTGAGAGTTTCCTTAGAGCAGGCACTAGTGTAGGTGTCAGCGATAGGGAGGCCTGGGTTGGAGACCAGGATGTCCTTTTTAAACTTTTTCCTACCAGATTTAGTGAGGAGAGCAGGATAGTCAATGGAGAAGCAGTTAGAGAAGATAGGCGAGACAGAGAGCACCATGGAGTAGGAGGGGGGGGGGAGACAGACGAGACGAGAGCACGCAGACAGGAAGTGAGCGGCAAGCACAAGTTACCACAATTAGAGCAAACAAACAGTAAAGCGTATTAGGTACTTGGCCACCTAAGTTTGAGAATCCTGCGAGGGGAGAAAAACACCCTAGTTTACCACAGTTCAGTGCAAACAGTAATGCGTATTAGGTACCGGGCCACCTAAGTTTGAGAATCCTGCGAGGGGAGAAAAACACCCTAGTTTACCACAGTTCAGTGCAAACAGTAATGCGTATTAGGTACCGGGCCACCTAAGTTTGAGAATCCTGCGAGGGGAGAAAAAACACCCTAGTTTACCACAGTTCAGTGCAAACAGTAATGCGTATTAGGTACCGGGCCACCTAAGTTTGAGAATCCTGCGAGGGGAGGATAACACCCTAGTTTACCTCAACTGTGAATACAGTGAGGCAAGGCCCCATGCGGATGTAACCAGGAGTAGGAGGGGTGGGCCGGGGAACGGAGAACAGGTGGAACTGGCGCCTGGCGTCCCCTGCGGACACCTGCAGACACACAGGGAGCCACACTGTAGGAGTCGCCCTTGGCCTGGGGCCCTTAGCCGCGGGGGCTGCCGGGCAGAGGGCTGCCCAGAAGGGGGGAGGTTATAGGCAGAGGGAGAGGAAGGGGGGGTGTGGGCGGGTAGGGAGGCGGGGAGGGAGAGGAGGACCAGGAAGTGGGAGGGGGGAGCAGGAGCAGGCCAAACACTGCGTTCAGAGCGCGAAAAGCAAATAATTCAATATGTTTTAGAAAAACACTCACGGAGGCCCAGGCAGGGCTTCCCAGGCCTGCTGTTCCCCTAGGGCCACCGGCGACCGCTCTCCACGCTCAGCTGAAGAAAGAAGCGAGCGGGGGGAACGGCCGTCGAGTAGGCCAGAGGGGAAGCAGGCACACAGCCAATCAGAGGGGGGGGTGGGTGGGTAGGGAGGCGGGGAGGGAGAGGAGGACCAGGAAGTGGGAGGGGGGAGCAGGAGCAGGCCAAACACCGCGCTCAGAGCGCAAAAAGCAAATAATTCAATATGTTTTAGAAAAACACTCACGGAGGCCCAGGCAGGGCTTCCCAGGCCTGCTGTTCCCCTAGCGCCACCGGCGACCGCTCTCCACGCTCAGCTGAAGAAAGAAGCGAGCGGGGGGAAAGGCCGTCGAGTAGGCCAGAGGGGAAGCAGGCACACAGCCAATCAGGGGGGGGTGGGCGGCTAGGGAGGCGGGGAGGGAGAGGAGGACCAGGAAGTGGGAGGGGGGAGCAGGAGCAGGCCAAACACCGCGCTCAGAGCGCGAAAAGCAAATAATTCAATATGTTTTAGAAAAACACTCACAGAGGCCCAGGCAGGGCTTCCCAGGCCTGCTGTTCCCCTAGGGCCACCGGCGACCGCTCTCCACGCTCAGCTGAAGAAAGAAGCGAGCGGGGGGAAAGGCCGTCGAGTAGGCCAGAGGGGAAGCAGGCACACAGCCAATCAGAGGGGGGGTGGGCGGGTAGGGAGGCGGGGAGGGAGAGGAGGAGCAGGAAGTGGGAGGGGGGAGCAGGAGCAGGCCAAACACCGCGTTCAGAGCGCGAAAAGCAAATAATTCAATATGTTTTAGAAAAACACTCACGGAGGCCCAGGCAGGGCTTCCCAGGCCTGCTGTTCCCCTAGGGCCACCGGCAACCGCTCTCCACGCTCAGCTGAAGAAAGAAGCGAGCGGAGGGAACGGCCGTCGAGTAGGCCAGAGGGGAAGCAGGCACACAGCCAATCAGAGGGGGGCGTGGGCGGGTAGGGAGGCGGGGAGGGAGAGGAGGACCAGGAAGTGGGAGGGGGGAGCAGGCCAAACACCGCGCTCAGAGCGCGAAAAGCAAATAATTCAATATGTTTTAGAAAAACACTCACGGAGGCCCAGGCAGGGCTTCCCAGGCCTGCTGTTCCCCTAGGGCCACCGGCGACCGCTCTCCACGCTCAGCTGAAGAAAGAAGCGAGCGGGGGGAACGGCCGTCGAGTAGGCCAGAGGGGAAGCAGGCACACAGCCAATCAGAGGGGGGGGTGGGCGGGTACGGAGGCGGGGAGGGAGAGGAGGACCAGGAAGTGGGAGGGGGGAGCAGGAGCAGGCCAAACACCGCACTCAGAGCACGAAAAGCAAATAATTCAATATGTTTTAGAAAAACACTCACGGAGGCCCAGGCAGGGCTTCCCAGGCCTGCTGTTCCCCTAGGGCCACCGGCGACCGCTCTCCACGCTCAGCTGAAGAAAAGAGATGTGCAAAGAATGATCTCTAGGTGCTCGTCTTCCCGTGCACCAGGCCCTAATATGTTAGCTAACGTGGTCTTCAAAGGTAATGCGATTCTCTGGGCCAAAATTCTCTTCCTACTATTTAAGCACTTTGTCATCAACCAGATATTTCCAACTACTTGGCACATGTCTTTTGTGGTCCCAATATACAAAAAGGGCGATAGGTCTATACCAACAAGTTATCGACCTATCGCCTTGCTGGACGCTGATTCTAAGATATTTGCCTCCTTGGTTCTTGAACATATCCATGTGTGGATGGAGGAAAAGGATGTATTGTCAGCACAACAGTTTGGTTTTAGAAAAGGGGTTTGAACTGATGCAGGTGGACTTCTCCTAACTATCATGCAGCAACAGACCAGACAGAGAGGTAGCCAACCTATCCACTTGGCTTCTATTGAAATCTGTTCAGCTTTTGATTTAGTGGATAGAGACACATTGTGGAGAAAACTGCTTACCATAGATATGCCGCCACAGCTCCTAGCGATCTTATATTATCTTCACTCAAAATCTAAGATAAGAGTCCGATTAAACACTGAGGGATCCCTGACTGAGGAAATAAATACAGGAAACGGTCTCAGACAAGGGTGTTGCCCCTACTGTTTTTAATCTGTACTTGTCTGATGTTGGTCCGCACATAGATGAGGCATCGTTTGCGGCACCAAAAGTTGAAAGTACTAGGATTGCATGGACTGCATATGCAGATGACGTGTTGTTGTTTGACTTAACAACCATGGGCTTGCAACGTGTTCTGTCTGCATTTAAGAAGTATAAGGCGGACAATGCTCTGGATATAAATCAGACAAAAACCTTTATCATGCAACTCAGTCATAGGAAAAGGCCAGCAAAATTTTTGGATCACGTCAAACTCACCATATGTCATGCCTTCAGGTACCTAGGCTATCCCATTTTTGAGACGGTCACCAGGGTGAATGTACGTAACTATTTGGATAAAAAAGTGACGCCACTGATTTCTCAATTACTCAAAATCGATTGTAAATATGGGAAATTTTCAATGTTACCATGTATAAAAATGTACCGTGGTAAAACGATTGCTCAGTTCAGCTACGGAATGGAACTGGTACTGTCATGGTTTAAGAGCGAATTTGTTAAATATGAAGCACGTATGTTAAGATCATTGGGTTGGTATCTTCCGAAATGTGTTCCATTAGCAGCAATACGTTTTGAACTTGGGCTATACTCCCTTTCAAGCGTAATTCTCTGGCGTAGAGTTTCATTGTTTAGGAAATTGCTTGTAAATAAAGAATCCACTCTATATGGAATTGTCGGACGGTGTCTAGTGTCGGGAAGGGAATCTTCTGCAGTAGTGTGTGATCTGGAAAAAGAGGTACATGAAGTACTAGCATTAGTGGGGGTTTCTAAAGAACTGCTTATCAACAACCCTATCAAGGTGAAGATACTTCTCCAGCATGCAGACTGGAATCACACTGTTGACCTAATACAAAGCAAAAAACTATATGCGCATTTGGCAGCTAGTCACAAAAAAATTGCATCAACAGAACCTTACCTCATAAAATTTCCAAACAAAGGGCTTCGACAGGAATTTCGTTTTAATGTCCTTAATACAGGTGAGATTATGACTATAAGGCAAACCTTACCTCTGCAAATGGTCAAATGTCTATTTTGTGATTCAGACATTGGAGCAGTAACCTTACAACACCTATTGACACAATGCTTGGGTTTAAGATCGGCACGCATTGATTACTTTATTAAATATGTGCCCAACCCAGAGAATCTGGATCTGGTTGCACTATGGAAAGACATGTTGTATGGATCTAGGGTCAAACTTCAACTGGCCATACTGCGTTAACTAAAAGCTAAATGCGAACTATAGGGAGGTAGTTTAGCTACAACATTTTTTGTAGGCTTATGCATCCTGTGTGTTTTTTTTCATTCTGTTTTAATATGGATCATTTATATGTATAATGCATTTATACTTTTTGGTTGTATTAGGATGTATTATAAGGAATGTAATCGAATCCATGTAACCAGAATTTTACGCATGTGTTTCTTTTTAAGATTTGCTCTTATTGGTTTTATATTGTTTTTGTAAAGGTTACTATGTAACCAAAACAAATTAAAAAAAATGTAAAAAAAAAGAACGCTGAAAAATGCATTCTTCAAGTCAATGACAGAAAAATGGATGGCCATAGCAGGGATCATGGTCAAGATAGTGATGATGTCAGGGACAATGAGAAACTGTGGTGCAACTACCTTGTTTATCGGGCGAAGATCGATAACACAATGGTAGGGTAATGCATTGTCACCTTTCTTATAAACAGGCAGAACCGGACTATTGCATGTACTTCCAGAAATCTCTTCTATAACACCTTGATGCCTTAAGTCTGAGACAATACTTTTAAGTGCCTGCTCACCTTCAACAGATACTTTATACAGTGTGATGCATGGTAATGTAATACCAGATTTTAATATTATGACTATTGGTTCAACATTCAGTATCCCTACATCATTGTGGTTTACTGCCCATAACTGTGTAGGTACTTGCTGTAATTCACTCGGTAGAGGCAAAGCCATAGAGTGTGAAGTGAAATTCAATTGGGGTAAATGCTCAAATACACGCTGTCTGGTGAGCAATACATTACTGCGTGCAATTACTTCAACAAATTTAATCCCATCATATTCTCACTGCAATTCGTAGTCAATGAAAATGGACAAGAATCAGTAAATGGACCCAAAGTTATTGGCATCGATCGAGAAACCAGACTTACTACTGGAGTACCAGAAAACCCTACAGATACATTGTTTTGCCCTGACAGTGGAATATCTGGAACCCTCTGATAGTCAGTGGAACATTCTGTGCTCCTGTGTCCACTAAAAAGTGTGCTCTCTACTCCCGACTTTCATTTCTACGTAGGGTCCTTTTTAATCAACGGGAATAGGAATAGGTTCCAAACTCTGCTTCGGGCAGTCCTAGCAAAATAAAACAGTGTCAGGTGTAAAATCTTCAGTAAAATAAGAATGTGTGGCATTGTCAAAAGTGTTTGTATTCCCAGCGTTCTGTTGCTGTCCTCCCGAATTACCCGTATTATTATCATGCGGTTGGTTGTGTTGATTCTGAGCCAACTGATTCCTATTCGGTCCTTGAATGCTATTACGTGATCTTGATCTTCTACCGATCTTACCATTTGATGCTTTTTGTTGGAGGGTCTGTGCCCTCCAGTGACCTTCTTGCTTACAATAGGCACCTTGGTTCATATTGATAGGTCCTGCGTGTGGTACAAACTGTCCTCTCGGTTGCGTATTCCCACCCTGTGGTCCTCTTGCAATCTGCTGCAGAAGCACCCTAGTTTTTAAATCCACCTTTTTTCTTGATGTTCTCGTTCTCATTGTTTACTCTGTTCTCGTAATTCTGAGCCATATGGAGAACTTCAGATTGAGACTCTGCCTGCCATGCACTTTCAGAGGCAGTAATCTGTGACTGAATGCCAGACAATAACCCTCACACAAATTTGTCAACAAAGAACCTCTTTCCTGGTTCTGTACTTAAATCATGACCACTAAAATCGGAAAATACTTGCTCAAACCTATTAAAAACTCAATTGGCCCCTCTGTCTTCCCTTGCATGCATGCAGTCGTAAGTTTGTCCCAAATCATTTTTTTCTCAGGCACTAGAGTCTTAGGTTTAGTCACTACGTGGTTAGGTAACATTAATATACTCTGGGGCGGCTTCTCCCCCGCTTTCCTGGATCGATCTGCTAGTTCCAATGCAACCCAAGTATTACCCATAGCTGGCTGATCATCAGCGGTCCGATTCTGCTTCCGTAAATCCTCCGGAAAAATCACAGGAATAATATGTCGAATTCACCTAAAGTGGACACTGATCAATTTAGAACGGACTCTATTTCCTTATAGAATACTATAGGATTCTTCCTAATATCTGGAATAGATTGTTTAAGCGTATTCACTTCCTGTCATGAAAACGGAACATGAACAACTTGCAAGATATAATGTGCTGGAATAGTCGTGGCAGCGGCTCCATCGATACCGGGTATCTTTTGTATAAGATTCGAAGGAACCTCTCTCATAGGCAACTGTACAGTGACATTCTGAACTTTTATTGAGGTGCAAGGCCAAATCGAAGGACAATGAAGTTAGCGCAGTGTTGTCAGAAAATGTGCGTTTATAAATCACCATAATATTAGCGGGACAGCACAATTTCTTTTTTAAGCATTAATCCTGTAAATGTTCTACCATGACTTGTAATACCTTTCTTTGCATAGCTGGAGAATATTGGCTAAACGTGTCGTGAATCTCCATAGGTGAAATGGGGGCGTCTGTAATCCATCTAACAGCGTCTCTCGTGCATATGCGCATTTCTTCATTGATTTCGATGTAGGCCAAAATTACTTTTGTACGTATGATGGTCATTGTGTACCCCTGTCCGATTCTATTTGGTGCAAACACACTAGTTCATGTTTAAAGAAAAATAATTCTGCTACGTGTTCTTGCACTTTCAATGTGGTATCTCTAGTAAAAGACAAGAAATTTAAATTCTGCAATTCCTGTGGAACAGCTGAATCAGTTAAATCACCCCAAATTTCAGCTAGGTATAATTCCATTTGTTCTATTAATACTTTCTGTTCTGGGATCAGTCCATGATCTATTAGAGAGCCCAAAGTGGCCGCTTCATCACCCCCCTCTATATATGTTCTGCCCAATCTTGCAACTCTTTCTTATGTGCAGGAGGTATAGTGCTACGTGTTACTATGCTTTGCTCGCTAAGGATATTTACAGGTGCCAGAAGTGGAGTAGCAGAGGTAGTCAGTACGAGAGTAGGAGTAAGTTGTGTGCTCTAGGTGGCAAAGGAAAATCATCAGAGTGTCTGGCTGGTGGAAGTACTGGTGGCTGTGTTTGCGGTGCTTGTGATTGTGTCGATACATAGGGAGGTGGTGCAGGTGGAGATGTTCTCCTTTAATTCAGTAATTTATTTATCAGCTCATCGGATGCATGCAATTCTTTTGATGGGTATATTTTCTGCACTTCTAATTGAAACCCCCTATCCATGCTCCTAATCGCATCTTCTTGCTTTTGATGGTCATGCGATAAGGCTTTACCAGTCTGTGTAATGTGTCTACGTATGCGTTTCTCTCTGCTTTTGAGGTGTTCAGGAGCTTCCATCCACCAATCCTTCACAGCATCAAATGCAGCAGGCCTCTCTTTCTTTCTTAACAATACAGATTCTAAATTCCCAATTCTAGCCATTTCAAAACTTCCCAATTCTGGCCATTGCAGTTCTGGTTCATGTCTGGTTTGACAATGCCAAATATCATTAAACACAATAGCTCCTAGTCCAAATATGAGTTACATGTCATAAGCCAGCGACCCTTCATGTGGCGCTGGCTGACTATGTTCCAAACCATTTGGTTGTCTTCTCCTGCAACAAAGTGTTGCCCAACAAGATGACAACTTACTGTAGCTGTGAATCCTGAAAAAGACAGTTTTACCCTGGCCAATATCTTACACGGAACTTATTATCAAACAAACAAATATCAGGTACTGTCAGTTTGAAACATACCCACCTGATTTCAATCAAAGTTCCTCCATCAAATCAAAATCATGGCTGGTGGTCTTCTCAAAGCCCGAAACATATGCAATGCCTCGTCCGGGAATCATGCTGTGATGACCTCTGGGCGAAGTGTGACGAACGGAGACTATAAGTAGCGGTCTGCGAGGAAACATGTCTCTTTGTGCAGGGGCCCCCAATACTCACTGATCTCGGTACATTAACTCTATCCTTGCAAATAGCGACGGGTCATCATCGGAAGAGCCCCACATTGGGTGCCATTTGTTAGTCCCAAATCTGGACTACTTGGAAGAAATGAAGACACACCAGTCACGAGAAGCAAATATACAACAATAGTTTATTTATCGCTTAAGCGGACCCAGATTCATCAATGCATGTATACAGGCATAGAGAAGATGAGGCAAATGAATGGGGGAGTGAACGCAATTTATAGGGTACAGAATTGCTGTAGAATTCCTTGCTGTCCATTATGCGATGACGGCTCGTGACCTTTGGACCTGCGAACGTGGGCATTTTGCTATGGCAACACATGGTAGAGAGCTCTGCCTCATGCCCCAGACGATTTACTGTCTGGTAACAGAGCAAAGCGGGGTGTAGGATTATATTGTGTTCCTAAACCAAAGGTAACATTTCTTGAGCTTCTTTATCTATGTTGTTTCTCGGCTAAAAGGTTGTGACCTGTGGACCTGCAAACGTGGGCATTTTGCTATGGCAACACATGGTAGAGAGCTCTGCCTCATGCCCCAGACGATTTACTGTCTGGTAACAGAGCAAAGCGGGGTGTAGGATTATATTGTGTTCCTAAATCAAAGGTAACATTTCTTGAGCTTCTTTATCTATGTTGTTTCTCGGTTGAAAGGTCAGTCTGCATTAGGACTCGGTAGCTCAGGTTTTCAAGAGTGCACATGGAAGGAATTGTGCTCCTTTTAGTGGTCAGATCGTGCATTTCGACAATTAGCTCGTGACCTGTGGACCTGCGAACGTGGGCAATTTGCTATGGCAACACATGGTAGAGAGCTCTGCCTCATGCCCCAGACGATTTACTGTCTGGTAACAGAGCAAAGCGGGGTGTAGGATTATATTGGGCCTCATTCCGAGTACGGCGCTAACCACTGGCGCTATTAACGCCTTGGTTGACGCCGTACCCGGACCGGCAGCGCCTTGGTGGATGGCGGAATTACCGCCCCATTCCAAGGTTGGCGGGGCGGTAATTCCCCATTCACCAAGGCTCTTCCCCATTCCCAAATGAGCCCCCATAGGGCTCAATGGGAATGGGGAAGATGCAAATAACGGTGACCGTTCATTACGGTCACCGTTATTGGCTTGGAGGCCCCTTTGCGCCCTCGACTTAACACCTGCTCAAAGCAGGCGTTAAGGGCGCAAAGGGAACTCAGAGTATGGCGGTAAGGGATCACCACCACCGGTCTCGTTACCGGTGGCCGCTATCCCTTACCACCATACTCGGAATGAAGCCCATTGTGTTCCTAAACCAAAGGTAACATTTCTTGAGCTTCTTTATCTATGTTGTTTCTCGGCTAAAAGGTCAGTCTGCATTAGGACTCGGTAGCTCAGGTTTTCAAGAGGGCACATGGAAGGAATTGTGCTCCTTTTAGTGGTCAGATCAGATCGTGCATTTCGACAATTAGCTGTGGGAAGTCAAGAATCAACAAGACAGGAAGGCACCTACTTTGCAGATTAGGTACGCTCATGTTTAGCTCTTCGAGGTCCCAAGCTAATGGCAAAACATCGTGCTCAGCATTCCTCGCTTTTCGTGCAAGGGCATGCTAAAGAGATTTCCGAGTGCTGACTGTGTGAATCTATGAGATTTTACCATGGGAGAAATGAAAACCCTGTAAAGTGAGCACAACTGACTAATATTTGAGTTCAGAAGGAGCGACTGCGCGATTCGATGTGTGTGTGCTTGGGCCAACATAACATAATACAAAATAAATGTGTTTTTACACAGCCAGAAGGTGACAGCTGTGGCCAGCTTACCCCATGATGGGAGGACTGCAGAAAGCGTTGTAATGACCTTAGGGTCAGGGGACGTGGACTGCTATCCCAACACCACCAGGAGTCCCTGGCTACTGGAGGTGGTTTTGTGGAACAACTGGTCCTCAGTGCCTGGGAATAAAAGTACAGCACTGTCATAGACATGGAGGTCATGGGGGAGTCGGGGGTGCAGAGGTGGGTGCCAGCAGCCAGGACGCAGGAGGTGATTCAACCCTGCAGCAGAAGTGCATGCACAAATGACAACATTGCATAAGATGCCCCAGTGGACAGGGACATAGGTCAGCAGATGCAGAAGCTGGGCAGGCCAGCAGGGTGAAGTGACGGGGTGGCACATCAGCCACCCTGTGCAACAGCCATAGGGCAGGACACCAAGGGCACCCATGAGTGTTACAGCAGCAAGAAGGGGTGGCATGTGACCCATTCAAGTGCCATGCACACTACACCCCTGCTGGTGCTACCTTTGCCAGTGGGATTATGGTTCATGAGCAACCACAACACTGTGCTGCAGTCATACCACCATGTTGCGGGCCCAGTTGACCTCCCCATGTTGGCATGGCAGACAAGCAACATGGAAGTACACATCCCCCTAAACAGCATGGGCTAAGCTAGCCAATCACTGTACACCACAGTGCAACACTGCTGACTGCGCAGCAGTGCCCCATAGAGCCATGCTATAGAGTAAGCCACCACACCCAATACCGCAAGGTGAGTTCCACCCAGAGAAGGGATGTGGGGGCATGAAGGCGTACAATCATGCAAGCCATTCATCAGCTTCCCCAACATGGACACCCTGTCCGCCCCACACACAGTCAAAAGACCAACTGGCCATGTGTCACACACTCATTGCTGAAATCATCCCCACAATGCTGTGCCCACATGCAATCTACCCTGACCAACCATGCCCACCTGCCCAAATGTGTGGGGTCCCACTCTGTACCATGGCAAATGGGTCTTGCAAGCTAATAACATGCAAGTTCAGCATGGTATGAAGGAACACACTATCGGCTGAGAGAGTAGCGCTTTGAAAGGAGAGGGGGCAATTTCTGTTTTCAGCAAAACTGAAAGCCTAATAAAACGAATCCATAAATCCTTTGGTGCAGGTAAGTATAATTAAACTTAGTGGTAGAATGCATCACTGTAAATAGGCCCAAAATCTTGATTCAGCTTTAAACGTGTGCAAGCATTGTGTTTGCGGCAATGGCCACTGCAGCCAGTTCATTAGAAGAGAGCATGCGATCCTGCGATCCCAGGCCAAGCATTCAGAGAAATTCACAGAACTGCTATTCTTCATGGTCAACTGATTAGAGCTTAAAGTGAAAGGGGAATATATGGCCATTTAATAATTCGAAATCATTTATGAAATGTGATTTTCTAGTGAAGCAGGCAAGACCCACAGCATTTTCAAAAAGCCCACATACCATTTTTTTCTGGGAAGAGGGTTAGAATGTTCCTAATATGCAAAAATGATTCAGTAGTATATCCGGAAGTCAAGGCTCTGATTGTGTCATGGTGGGTAGCCATTCTGTGAGAGTCAGGAAGAGGCAGCCAGGACAGAATAATAAAGTTCCGCTTTTCGTCTAAAATGTTTCAATCATCTCATTTTGTGTTGTGGGAATTGGGGGTGGAATGTGATGTCACATTATTGTAATTGAGGGCAGTGCGGGAATGTTTATGGACCCAATGATCATGGGTCCAAAGTGCGAGGGCCAATCATTTCTACGAGGTGACCCCTGACATTTCTTTGGAGGCCCCAGCGAGATAACTTTGCTGTTTGACCAAGGCGTGAAGAATTTGAGGAGTGCTCCTGGGAGACTGCGAGGCACCATCCATTTGACAGTATAATGAGCTCAAGAGAGGTACATGGACACCACTTCACAAAAGTCTGCCTCGTCCTGCTGTGCCGTCACTCCAATCAAAAGTGCAGACCTTTAAAGGGAGACATTGAGGTCGAAAGAAGTGGAGAATCACCTAAAAGGATACGTCAGTGTACCCTTGTATGAACGTGACATGGCGGGAGGGACCCTTTTATGGTCTATACAACACGCCCTTGTTAGTGGTGTAGAGGGCGATTGACTGGGTAGACAGGGGACCATCTTCACTAGAGCTGAGGGGTGCGAGGTAAGTGGCGGACCTTGTTAGACAAGAGTTGCACGAAGTGCAGGCAATTGGTATAGTTATGTAATTTATTTTACCTTGGGGAAGAGTTTATTTGGGTGTATGCGCGCATATGTCTTTTAGTAGCAGCAGTTATGTTTTTCAGTCTTTTGAAAAGTGGTCGTAGTGTACATTTTATGTGGCTGTAGAAGGGGCGGAAGAGCCAGTGACAAATGAACGTGTAAACAGCGTGAAGCTGCGTAGCGTTAGCTGCTGATAGAGTTGAGCAAGGAGAAGAGTAACAATTTATTCTAACTCACTAATAAAGGACTTCATTGTTAAGGTGATGGGTCTGTGGAGAAGGCCACTTCTATACTAATATGATTTAACAAGGCAGGTCTTTGGAGAAGGCCCCCTCTATACGAATACAATTTAACAAGGTGGGCCTGTGGAGAAGGCCATTGTGCGTAAGTGTTGACTGCGAGGTGTGAAAGGGTGGGTCTGTGGAGAAGGCTAGAGTGGATGAAAATAGTGTGATTGAGCAAACTGATAAGTTTAAACATTAAGTGAGTGTGACTGTTTAAATAAAGAGTGGAATTTTTAAGAGGTTTTAAATAACAGTTTTAATTTGTAAGGGGAAGAGAGAAGGTAGGGATGCCAAACATTTTCATAAGAAACAAGGCAGAGGCAATGACATCCTACTGGATGGATGCCCCATTTGACCATATGTCTAGCAAGTTGCCCCAATACCACGATAAATATAAAAGTACCATTTTGAGTGGGTACACGACACAGTGGACAAGTGTTATAAAGAGTGGATCGGAGAGGGAATGTTCAATAAAGATATTATAGAAATACCTAGCAGCTAAATATAAAGGAGCAAAACTTAAAAAGAGGAAAGACATTTTGGGGCTTTGGAAATTATATGAAGAGAAAGAGAAACATAAAAGGGGAAGGAGGAGAAACAGGGAGTGCACTACTGCCTTATACGATATACCCATTAGTAAAGCCAGCTGCATGGTATACAAATCCTAAACGACTGAGTCAAGACTAGTAAGGAGCACATAAACAGCAAGACAGGGGCAATACAAGCAGTATCAGTAAGGACAAAAAAGGAAGAGTAAATATTTAAATGACATACAAAATAGAGTGTGCAGCACAACTTGACAGTGTGTTCAAGGAGGCAGAAAAAGCAATGGCATGGAAAATAGAGGAGAAAGGAAAGGAACACGAGAAGGGAACAAATGAACAGGGGTGGACAGCAGGATGCATCAAATTTAAAATAGACAAGTTGGGACGGGATTCAAACCATAGTGAAACTGACACGGCAGACGGGGGGCACCCCATGTTGAACTGGGAAGACAGAGCCAACAGCGATCAGGGGGAGGATGAAACAGGCGCCCACTGTTTGACAGAAAAGAGATGGAAAAGGAGAAGGGATGAAAGAGAAGAGGAGGAAAGGGCAGAATTACTGGGCAACCTTGGGAAACACTGCACAGAGGGAAAACCAGAATAGCGGTAGCAAAAAGACCACAATGCAGTAATAAACAAAGAGTGAGCTCACAAATGCAACTTCTACAGAAAGCAAAGGGCGAGGTTCATTACATACCATGGTAGACAATGGAAAGGGATACTCTAGATTACAGTTTACCTTCATTGATGGCAGGGGTGGGCAAGTGGATTTATGTTTTTCAGAAAGAGATAGCAGGAATACCATTGGCCATTGGCCATAAGAGAGATAAAAGGTTTGTTGGCAGTATTAGTCGGAGAGAGAAGTGAAAAAATATGGCAACAGGCCGAATACCCTGGGGTGAAGTTAAGCTCTAATATACACGATGGAGCGCCATTTAACTATTATTGAGTTTAGAACGCTCTGAGGGAGCTTTATCCAGACACATCAGGCATGGGTTCTTTACTGGCTCGGAAAATGAAGCAAGATGAGGACCCTGCAGAATACATGCGATCCATCCAGGAAATGTGGAGGCAGGAAAATAACCAGTCACGGGACAAAGAAATACCTTTGTTCTACCATATCCTAGCCAAGGGGCTCCCTGCGGATGTACAGTTCTCTTTATAAAAGATAGTGAGACAAAGGGGTGGCCTTAGATACAGGCGACAATTGTGCACTTTTGCAAGAAAAACAAGGAGAATGATAAGGAGACAGTGGAAAATGCTACCAGGGCAGAAAACAAATTGGTTCAGAAAAAAACGGTGAAAATACAAATGGAGGGAGCAGTACTCAAACGGCCAGTAGTGGTTCCTCGGGCACAGCAGGGGGGCTTCCATTGGCTACGGAAAGTCACCAGGGTGATATACACAGGTGCCACCCAACCAGGAATGGGGGACGGTACTGATGCAACAGCAACCAGCATTCATAAACATGCAGCAGCCCGGGGTTATGCAGGCATGCGGGGAAGGTGCATACGTGGGACAGTATCAAACGGGAGCGGGTACTACACATGTGGAAGAGGAATGGGATACAGAGGAATGCCTCCACGTTTCGGAGTACAATGTTACGCATGTGGGAAATTTGGACATGTTGTACGATCATGCCCACCAGTGGCACAGGGAGGACAACAACACCAGATATACATGCAGCAAACACCTCAACAGGTGCAGGTCATGCTGCAACAAGAGCAGCCATACATGCTGCAGACTACACAGCAAGTGCAGGTAATACCACAAGAGCAGCAAGTGCAGATACAGCCCACACAAATACAGAGCATTACCACCCAAGGGCAAATTCAGCTACAACATTAGGAAATGGTGGGAACTCAGGTACAGTGACTGAACTTCAAGCATCGGTGGAGATACAGATACCCGAAGGGGTGACAATATTGGGGCATAATACCATACACCAATATACTGGAATGAATATGGTGGGTGGTAAACCATTTGCTTCATCCGCAAATACTTTTTCCCAATAGGGGTGCCCACGGGAGTGAGAGTGTGTCTTGTTCTAGCAGTAACTGAAGAACCCAAGGACAGAGGGGATTTTCCTTTCTTATAGATACCGGTTGTAAAGAATCCGGTTGGGGGTGTCAGTACTTCCGCTCCGCATATGGTAGAGGAGAGGCACACAGGACCGTGGTACGTGGTCGAGCAATCAAGGCCTAGCTTCTCAGGAGGTGATGCGGGCTGGTTCTTAAGTACAGTGCAGTTCCCAAGCACCCACAAAGGAATGTCCGCACACTGTATCGGTTAAAACACAGTCTATATAATTAATATTCAAGGTCACATACACTATCACGATAACTCACTTTGTACTCCGAAAATCAACAATGGTAAGTATATACAGTTCTAAAGTCGTACCACTAACGTTATCAGATCTCATTAAAGCACATATGGTCAGAATGACACACAGATCAAAATAAAGAGGAAACCAGCAGTAGAGAGTGGAAGGAAAGCAAGATGGTGGAACACTGGTCCCGCTACCTAGACACAGTTCTGTGTGGAGATCCCCCCACCTGGGCAACCTGTAGAGAAAGATACCAGCCCAGTCCATATATTGTTCACACTAGACTTTCCAATAGTTCTGCAACCCCAAAGTACCTTGGCGTTGTAGCGTTCCACGTCAGGGAATCGATGGCCCTTCTTGAGTGTCCTCCCTTTCAGGCAGGAGTCACGGGTCATCGAACGTCCAACAGAAAACAGGTCGAGCTTCGACGGTGAAGTGGCCGCATCGTTCCTAGCAGTTCTTGTTGACGGGGAAGCGTAAACGTCCTGCAAGGAAGAGGCGTGCGGGGCACCTCGGTGTCAAAAGTTCTGGACCGTAAAGAGTTTGAAGAACTGTGGCCCAGCAAGGGCGTCAAGTCGTCGGCGTCTCTGTGGTCTTTGGGTGGCGGGAAAGCCACCGGTGGATGCTCCTCAGTGTGTCGACGGTCAGGCCTTCTCCAGCAGGATACAGCGGCGACGATGCGGATGAGAGCATCCTTGGATCAAATTAAGTTCTTAGGCAAAGGGAGTACACGGCTCCAGTCGGCGATAGCAGTCGGCGACAGTGGCGGACAACAGTCCGGGCGCTTCTCCTTGGAGTTCCGCAGCAATCCCCGTATCGGGTCGGCAGCCTGTCGAAGGTCTGTCTACCAGGGAGCTTTGGCAAAGATCTGCTGGTGCACGATGGTCCCTCGTAGCTCAGGAAGAGGGCACCTTACCAGGTCCTCTCTGGGTCAGTCCTTGGAGATACAGCAGCTTTCAGGTGGTGAAGGAGAGCAAGAGCAATTCTTCTCTTCCAGCAGGGCTTCAAAGTCAAGCGTCAGTTTCACTCCAGTTACTCTTCGTAGTTTGGACTTCAGCTCTGAACACTTCTGAACATGATTCCTAGCAGTGAGAGGTCCCCAGATATACTGTTGATCTCCCATTCATTCCGCTGGGTCACACTGAAGCATCCAATCACTACAAAGGGCATTCATGCAGGCAGGCAACCAATCAGACACACAGTGCATTCAGGCCATTCACTTCTCTCCAGACACTCACAACAAGTTATGTGTATTGGGACAAGTACCGAGCCATTCAACACTTCATACTGCATTCATACCGGATTCGGGCAGGGCTGTCTCAGTCATTGTGTCAACCACCAGATACTAGACACCCACAACATAGAATGCATATTTGTCACACACTCCATTCACCCAGGTCCCACCCACAGGCGAACCCACAACATACGGTCGTTGGGAAGGCTCCAGCCAGTCAGGTCAGTACTTCCCCACACTTCCATATATGGAACTTCCACCCAACAGCCAGTCAGGGGGAAGGGACAGAGGCAGGGCTTCCCCGGACTTCGGGAAGATCAAGGTAACAGGCGATGGAAGGCAAGAGGCCATGGGGGCCATTTTGTCTCCATCAGGAATGTACCGATTCCAATGACAGGCTGGTTATCCCAAAATGGAGGACGCTCAGGGCACCAGTCATTTCAGCACGGCGTTGCCACCTTCCATACCCTGCTCTGTGGGACACCCACAGGTGCCCAAAACATACACTAGGGGCATAGGGTTCCACCCCTACCCACAAGTGCCATAAGGGTATCCCATGGGTCTGTTCACCAAACCACACAAACTCCTGCACGGAAAACACAACAGAACACGATAAAAAGCAGTAAAGGACATGGATACGGAGGCCCTGTCCCTCTGATGCATTTCCAGCATCACACTGGCGCAACCAGATCATGCATCAAGGAACACGGATTTCCATTCTCGAACAAATGTTTGGACACACAAGGCTTTTTGTTGTCAATTTTGAAAGTTCCTCTAACGAAAGTGTTACCCTTAACAATATGGGTGCAGCATATTGTAGCATCTTTGTTGTATTCAAAAGACACTCCCATCAATATTCTGGGCCGGGACTTACTTAGCAAATTCAACACCATGATTTCATTTTTTTTTTAAAAAGGAGTGGTGTGCTCCACACTGAGAATATCACCCCCTATCACGAGAGACAGGTGAGGACATACTTGAGACATTGAGGGCCTCATTTTACCGTGTCCGCCTTGGTGGATGGCGGAATTACCGCCCTACACCTGGGGCGGTAATTCCCCATTTTCCAAGGCACTTCCCCATTCCCATTTTTGTCCCCTTAGGGCTCAATGGGAATGGGGAAGGAGCTAATTAATTACGGTACCGCCGCAAATTGCGGTACCGTAATTAGCACCAAGGTCCCTTTGCGGGCCAGTTCCTTAAAGGCTGCTAAAACCAGCCATTGAAGTCAGGTCCGGCAAAGGGACCTCATAGTAAGGTGGTAAGGGTTTATCGGTACCGGTGCCCTTACCGGTACCGGTAAACCCTTACCGCATTCCGTGTAATGAGGCCGTGAATGTCCTATGGCAGCAAGGCATAATACAGGTGAGTTCATCACCTTGCAACACTGCTATCTATCTGATTAAGAAAGCAAAAGGAGGGGCGTGGCATTTTATACAGGATTTATTTTATGCCCTCTGAATGACATTATTGAGGCAGAATATCTATTGGTTCCAAATTTTGTGACAATTGCTTGCAGTGCTCATGCAGAGGCACACTTTATTACAGTGGTTGATTTAAAGAATGCTTTTTTCTCCATCACACAATACCCAGACTCCAGGTTCTCACTGTGTTTACGTATCCTGGAATGCAGTTCAAATGTACTAGAATGCCTCAGAGGTACTTCAATGGGCCTATCATCTTTTCCAACCCTCTACATCTTTTCCTCTTGACCATGGGGTACCCGAAGGGACAGTCCTAGGCCCTTTCCTCTTCTGATTGTACACTTCACAACTCACGGCTATTATCTCCGCCTTTGGTCTTTCCCATCACTTCTGCGCAGATGATACTCAGCTCTTTCTATCTTTTTCTTCTTTTACTCCCGCAATTCACAGCACCCTCACAGTCTGCCTCACTGCTATTAAATCTTAGATGTCTTCTCACTTTCTCACTTTTAATGCAGGGAAGACAGAGGTTCTGTTCTTCCCTGCCAACACTCTTCCCCCCATTCTCCACCCCCACTTATATCGTCCCCTCCCTCTAATCTTCCAATCTCTACTACTGCTTGTAATCTTGGTGTCCACTTTGATTTCAATCTTTCCTTCTCTCATCACATTTCTCTCACCTCCTGTTCATGTCGTTTTCACCTTCATAATCTTCCCTCACTTTCCAGGCATCTAAACTTCTAATTTCCTCATTGATTTTCTCTTGACTCTTTTATTCTTCCACTACTCTCTTTGGTCTTCCAAGCTCTCGTATTGCCCCACTAAAGTCAGTCTTTAACTCTTCTATTCGTTTACTTTGTCTTCTTCCCTATCGAGACTCTATTTCCTCCTATCTTGCCACACTTTGTTGGCTTCCCTTTATTCTGAAGTCAAATTTCCTCTAATGAAAGTGTTACCCTTAACAATATGGGTGCAGCATATTGTAGCATCTTTGTTGTATTCAAAAGACACTCCTATCAATATTCTGGGCCGGGACTTACTTAGCAAATTCAACACCATGATTTCATTTTTTTTTAAAAAAGGAGTGGTGTGCTCCACACTGAGAATGTACCCAGCCTGGGTGCCAGTGCTGATTCATGCATACAATGCACAGAGCGCAATGAGAGGGATACCCACACACATAGAGGTGTTTATATATGGAGTGTATAGGTTGTTGGCATCGTTGACAGGGATTGAGGGAAAGGTATTGTGTCGGTCCAATGAGAATTTGTTCAGGCCTCAGTGTCCCTCCACAGTTAGCGCAGGCAGACACACTTTACTGTACTTGGAGGAAGTGATATTACGGAAAGACATAATTATACTGGTTGCTACTGATGAGAACAACATGGAATGGTACTACAATATTGTGTATTGATCCTACACTGACACTGATGGGAGTAAGTGACATAGAATTGTTTGCAACAAAGGAGAATGAGGAAGGAGAGGTAGTGTTCAAGCTGAACCTGCCATATCCAGTTCGTATAACGGAAATGGCAGTGCCCCAAATGATCCAGATAGCAAAACAGAAAGTACACTAATTACAGGAAGATTTGGAAAAAGTGCCCAAATGCTTGTAGACAACAGGACCCCATGATGTGGAAATACTTAAAGGGGCAGGGGCAGTAGATATCACATTAAAAGAAGCAGCACTATTGCCCCGAGTAATGCAGTACCCCCTATCACGAGAGACAGGTGAGGACATACTTGAGACATTGAGGGCCTCATTTTACCGTGTCCACCTTGGTGGATGGCGGAATTACCGCCCTACTCCAGGGGCGGTAATTCCCCATTTTCCAAGGCACTTCCCCATTCCCATTTTTGTCCCCTTAGGGCTCAATGGGAATGGGGAAGGAGCTAATTAATCACGGTACAAGCCGCAAATTGCGGTACCGTAATTAGCACCAAGGTCCCTTTGCGGGCCAGTTCCTTAAAGGCTGCTAAAACCAGCATTGAAGTCAGGTCCGGAAAGGGACCTCATAGTAAGGCGGTAAGGGTTTACCGGTAACGGTGCCCTTACCGGTACCGGTAAACCCTTACCGCATTCCGTGTAATGAGGCCGTGAATGTCCTATGGCAACAAGGCATAATACAGGTAAGTTCATCACCTTGCAACACCGCTATCTATCTGATTAAGAAAGCAAAAGGAGGGGCGTAGCATTTTATACAGGATTTATTTTATGCCCTCCGAATGACATTATTGAGGCAGAATATCTATTGGTTCCAAATTTTGTGACAATTGCTTGCAGTGCTCATGCAGAGGCACACTTTATTACAGTGGTTGATTTAAAGAATGTTTTTTTCTCCATCACACAATACCCAGACTCCAGGTTCTCACTGTGTTTACGTATCCTGGAATGCAGTTCAAATGTACTAGAATGCCTCAGAGGTACTTCAATGGGCCTATCATCTTTTCCAACCCTCTACATCTTTTCCTCTTGACCATGGGGTACCCGAAGGGACAGTCCTAGGCCCTTTCCTCTTCTGATTGTACACTTCACAACTCACGGCTATTATCTACCTTTGGTCTTTCCCATCACTTCTGCGCAGATGATACTCAGCTCTTTCTATCTTTTTCTTCTTTTACTCCCGCAATTCACAGCACCCTCACAGCCTGCCTCACTGCTATTAAATCTTAGATGTCTTCTCACTTTCTCACTTTTAATGCAGGGAAGACAGAGGTTCTGTTCTTCCCTGCCAACACTCTTCCCCCCATTCTCCACCCCCACTTATATCGTCCCCTCCCTCTAATCTTCCAATCTCTACTACTGCTCGTAATCTTGGTGTCCACTTTGATTTCAATCTTTCCTTCTCTCATCACATTTCTCTCACCTCCTGTTCATGTCGTTTTCACCTTCATAATAACTCTTCCCT
Source organism: Ambystoma mexicanum (assembly GCF_040938575.1). Classification (NCBI taxonomy): domain Eukaryota; kingdom Metazoa; phylum Chordata; class Amphibia; order Caudata; family Ambystomatidae; genus Ambystoma; species Ambystoma mexicanum. The sequence continues at coordinate 68,747,346 of NC_090921.1, forward strand.
CACTTTCCAGGCATCTAAACTTCTAATTTCCTCACTGATTTTCTCTTGACTCTTTTATTGCTCTCTTTGGTCTTCCAAGCTCTTGTATTGCCCCACTAAAGTCAGTCTTTAAATCTTCTATTCGTTTACTTTGTCTTCTTCCCTATCGAGACTCTATTTCCTCCTCTCTTGCCACACTTGGTTGGCTTCCCTTTATTCTGAAGTCAAATTTCACTTTCTTTGCCTTGTCTTTAAATCCCTCTGTGGGCTTCCACCTAACTAACTCTCTGTGCTTCTATCTTTCTATACCCCGACCCGTTCTCTTCAGTCCTCCTTCTGTTTAGACTTGTGGTTCCTCCTCCTTAATGTGCCCAGTCTGGCTTTGGATCTTTTTAGCGTCTTGCTCCTCTTATCTGGAATGCTCTTCCACTCTCACTTCAATCTATTATTGTTTACTCTCTCTTTCATGCTTCCTTGAAAATGCATCTTCTTCAACTTCCTTGAATGATTGATATCTGGATTTGAATGTCTTAATGTTTAAAAAATGTTTATTGTACCATATTCTGTTTTAAAATGTTCAGCGCTTTGGATTAGATGCTTTATAAATCACAAATAAAATACAAATCTTCAACCGAATGATGCAAACGGACTTGAGCAACTTACAAGTTGCAAGCACAGTGATACAATATGTTTACGACTTGTAAACAGAAGAAGAGTGCAGCCAGGACTCAATGACACTACTGACACTGCTAGCTGACAAAGGATACACAGTGGATTGGGCAAAATTGCAATTTTGTCCAAAAGAAGTGGTGTACTTGGGTCAGATTGTGTCAGCAGATGGGAGAAAAATAACACCAGAAAGTGTAGAGGTCATACACAAGACTCCACAACCAAAAACAGTGAAAGAAATGCATACATTTCCGGGCTTATGCAACTATTGCAGAGCATGGGTTTTGACAACTCCATATATACCAGGCCATTGCTGCAAGCACTAAAAGAAGCACAGAAAAACAAAACACACAGAAAATGGACAGCGAAATGGGCGAGAATATTGATGAGCTGAAAAGTGCACTAGCTCACGCACCAGTGTTAGCAGCTCCCAATTACAAGGAAACATTTCACCCGTTTTTACATTCAGATGGAAAAGTAATTGCAGCAGTACTGACACAGAAAAAGAGTCAGGGACACAAGCCACTCGCATCTTAAAGTGGGTCATTGGATTCAGTGATGCAGGGACACTTCCCATGTGAGCAGGCACTTGCCACTGCTGCATTTGCTATTGAAAAAGGCTTCCACAATAACCATGGGGTGCCCAGTAGTTCTGTACATTCAGCATGCATTATTTGCAATACTGGAGAAAAGAAAGTCAACACTGACCACCCAGAGTTCTTCAGGGTATGAGGTAATACTAACCAACCCAGCAATAGAAGTGGTGAGCTGCAGAACAATAAACCCAGCAGAGTGCATGGCACAAAAGGTAGAAGAAGGAGATTATGTACATGACTGTTTAGCATGCATAAACAGGAGTGAAGGTAACCCCCTGGTTAAGGAAGAAATGATTGAAGGGGGCATGATCTTCATTGATGGGAGTTCCAGTATTAATCAAACCACAGGACAAACGCACTTGGGGATTGCAGTAGTGTGGTATGGAAGGGGAGTGCAGAAAGGTGAGGAGTAAATAGTGTACTCAGAAACACAATTGCCAAATAATTACTCTGCACAGGCAGATGAATTAGTGGCTCTAATTGAAGCACTAAACATGTCTCAAGGCCAAACAGTGAAAATCTTCTCAGACTTTGCTTAGACACCTCTAAAGTAAGACTAGAAAGATGGGAAAGGAGAGGGTTTAAAAGAATCAACAGTAATCCTGTTCAATATGCAGCATTGTTGAGAGAACTATTGGAAATGTTTCCACTCCCAGTGGAATTAGCATTAATAAAATGCAAAGCCCATAACAGAGGGCAATATTTTTTGTCTCACTTGGAAACAAAAAGAGCAGACAGAGCAACAACAAAAGCAGCATATCTGCCAAAGGGATCCCATGTGCTGTTACCTGGTGATGCCAACAAAGAAAAGGTTGTCCCCTTTCCCATTTTACAAATTCTATGTGGCCCTCCTTAAATTGATGGGGGCATAAACTTGTTCATGCCCTGTCTTTGTCTGAATCATCACTGGATGTTTAGACAAGGGGACTACTGAGGAGCTCTTCATATTTCTCTGCATTGGTCGCAGTCTATGTCTGTTTCTATAGTTTGTGCAAATGCCTCTATTAATTTGGGCCCTGTGGCTGGCAAACTAAAGAAGAATGACCGTATGCAACCAAGTGTATTGAGAAAACAATTTATATAGAAAAAAAACAATTTATATGGTACAAGTGTGTATCGACCAATTTACAGTGACACATATATACAGTGTGTAACCAAAATAAAACAAAACAAAATATAACCGTGTTGCACTTTAAATTCTTAGTGCCAAACAATCAATGTAAAAAGAAGGAATGAGCATAAATTCAGCCTAAATATTTCCTACAACATATTTTTCGTGACATACAATCAAACAGAACAATTATAGAACATGTATGGAGTGTCACATGAGTTCTGAGGAGTTCTTTCCTCGAGGGTTGGTTATTTGAGCAGAGTATTACCTGGTGAGGCAGAACAAATACCCCTAATTGCAGTATTGAAAGTGAGAAAAGAGAAAGTTGCATTGCCAGAAAGATTCAATGCAATGCCTATGTTACAGATAATTGAGTTGCAGGGGGAAGCAGCAGGCACTGAAAAAAGATTTGTGAAAGAAGAGAGGATGCTCTCTGTCTTTGACTGATCTTATTTGGCAACTTGATAGCACAGGAAAGGTTGTCATGCCAGGCAAACTGTTACAAATGATATTGGAACAGCTTCACTACACTGACCACTTATCAAATGCGCATGTGGCTGCAAGGATAAGTGAAGACTGGTTTGTGCCAAACTTGTATGAATTTGTTTCAGAATGTCGGAATAGTTGTATGGTGTGTCCGAAATATTTGCCAGGTCATACATTGAGCGTTGTAAAGGGAACTTTGCTGCAACCGTACTTCATACAAGTACCTGATTGTAGTGGTGTGTCCATTCTCATGGTGGCTTAAGGCAGGACTGTGTGCCCACAATGAAGCCCGTTCTGCGGCAACATTTTTGTTAAGGAGGTGTTTCTGAGGTGGGGGATTCCAGATGAAATTCGCTCTGATAATGGGCAACACTTTGCTAGCAGATTAATAAAGGAAATATCAACCCTCCTGGGGCTAAAACATAAACTATGCATGTTTTACCATCCTCAAGCCAACAGTTGGGTAGAAAAGATGAAGGGACTGCTGAAAATGTGACTGGCAAAGCTTATGCAAGTGCTTGATAAATCATGGGTGCACTTCTTGCTGCTTGCTTTATTCGCATTAAGAAACACGCCTGGAGGAGATCATCATTTGAATCCTCAAAAGATTGTTTTAGGGCGTAGAAAGCATGTGCAAATTCCGCCATTGTCTACAGTCTCTGATGCTCATTCTCTATTTTAGGAGGGAAATTTGATCTGTACCTCAAAGAACTCACCAAATCACTTTAATACGCATCATTGCAGAGAAGGCCTAAAAATCAATGTGGACAATCAAGTGATACGAACTGACAATTTCCAAAAGCTGAACCTCTTTTTCTGGGAGACAGAGTGCTCGTGAAGAACCATGTAAGGAAGTGGAAGCAGGAGCATTTCACTAGCCCGCATACCATTGTCTACTCAACACTAACTGCAGTGAAACTACAGGGACGTTGCAGATGGGTCCATATTACTGACGTTCGCAGAGACAAACTACTGTCTCCCAAATCACAACATGATGGGGAGTATAAATGAGTTATCTTTTCATTTTCTAACTGGATTGAGATTTTTTCAGAAACCAGAAAAAGTGGGAGCAGAAGAGGGTTGTACTGCAAAAAAGATGACCAACAAAAATAAACTTTCAGGTTTTTGAAGTGTTATGGGGTTAGTATGTTTTAGTATAGCCTTGTTGCTTTTATTTAGGACGGAGGAGTGGAGTGTGATGAATGGGATGGCATCCACCATGACGCTGAGAAAGAGCACAGTTCAGTAACAGCCAATGGCTGGTATGATGAAATGATGCGTGTGGGAAGGGTTAGAGTAAATGGCACATGCTAAGTGTGCTCTCTCATTCCACATGTAGTAGGGTTGTCCAAGGTTCTTCTATGCCAGGCTATGTCCTATGAGAAGGCTGGATGCCTGATGCACTTTGCAGAACTCAAAATTTGTTCCAGCAAAACAAAGTAGCTGTTCACTGGGTGGATGAAGGGGAAAATGTTTATGAGGATAAATATGTGAAATTAATGCAAATAATCCAAAATCAGGATACAAAGCATAAAGTGATCAAGTATAAAGAGGAAGAATTACAAATGGAAGATCATAAAAGAATACAATGCACAACTAAAGAAGGCCAAAGTGTGCCTTGGTATCATATGAGACTGCTGATTCAGATAGAGGGAGCAGTGTGGGATGGGGACAAATGGGAGGGGGGAATAATGCAATGTTGTTCTGAAGGTCCCGTGGGTTTTGATTAAAATGTGGTAGATAAGGTTAATGGAAAATGCCGAGTTATTTGGGGAAAATATGTTCATACCTTAACTTTGTTACATGAAAAAAAAACCTGTTGAAATAAGGAGCTTTACATGATTTCCTTTGTGTTTCAGGTCAAATGGGTCAATTTTCCTGGGAGCTAATTCAGGATGTGCAAAGGTTTTGCAGAACGCAGCGCTAGCACGAGGAACAGCATCACTAATGGATCTGTGGTGGGCCTACGAGTTAAGAGCAAATGCCCAGCTTCCCCCTAACTGGAGTGAAGTGTGCTCCTTCATCATTTTGCACAGCCCTGCACTTGTGGTGCCTCGAAATAGCACTGCCATGAAGATCACAATGCAGGGGAGTATGGCACATCAAAGTGAACAAAGAAAAATAAGGAGGAGAAGAAAAAGGGAGAGTAACTACTTCTCCAGGAAAAGTTCTGACAACCTGGCCACTATCTTGGATGAGTACCACCTAGTCTCTTCTGCAGAAACATTGTTCACCTCATTGCTGCTTTTAATCATGTGAACCTATTTCAATGAACTGGAAAATGGCTGCAGCTTACCCACTACGAGCTATTGGAATTATCTAACTCAACTGCAAAGGGACTGAATGCAATCAAAGAAGAGATGAGGGCCTTGCGCCCGGTAGCCCTTTAAAATTGCTTTGTACGAGATCTCCTATCAGCCATTGAAGGAGGTGTGTGTGCCCAATTTGGTTCAAGCTTCTGTACAGCAATCTCTGACGGTGAGGCCTTTAAATTGGAACTTTAAGTACAGCTATACCAGAGATAATGACACTCCATGGAAAGGTGACAGGCAAGGTTAATGGAGTGCAAGCAAAACACTGGTTGGACAGAGTGTTCGTGCTGGGGCATACCCGTCTTTCTGGGCTGTTTCGAGTGACTGTCCTCATGCTGGTGCTGCTTCTCATCATCTTCTGCATTATTAAGACCACTTTTAAAATAGTTTTTATTACGCAAAAACGACACTTGATGTTACCTTTCAGTGTTGATGAAAATAGCCTTGAAATGAAAAGCCGGAAGAAGCTAATGGGGGAAAATGAAGGGGAGGATCCTGATGGATCCTGATGGACGGGTGTTTACACAGCCAGCTGATGTCGAAAAGTATGACCAAAAAATATTGGCCTAAAAGATGGCACAGGGTGTGTCTAGGTTGGAGAGGACCTGAATGGCTGGGAGGAGACTGGGAGAGACATGACACGATTTGAGAAAATATGGATCCATAAAGATTAGGTTGCAAAAAAGAGCGAGAGGCCCAAAAAGATGTAGTTATTAATAAATAATGTAACACAGGTTTGGTGTGGTATGAAGGAATGCACTTATCAGCTGAGACAGTAGTGCTTTAGATTTCTGCAAAACTAAAAGCATAATAAAACGAATGAATAAATCCTGAGGCTCAGGTAAGTATAACTAAACGTGTGCAAGCATTTTGTTTGTGGCAAAGGCCACTGCAGCCGCTTCATTAGTACATAGCATGCGATCCCAGGCCAAGCGGTCAGAGAAACACACAGAAATTGTTATTCTACAAGGTCAACTGATTAGAGCGTACAGTGAAAGAGGAGGGTATGGTATGGTAATGTTTATTTGTATAACGCCTATACATAAGGCAAGTGTTTCAGAGCGCTGAAGAAAGGAGGGAACAATGAGAAGAAACAAAAGAATTTCTGAATGATACATGTCTACGCAGGCAGAGTAAATGCATATAATACAATTAACAGTGCAGATAACAGCAAATAGGTCTGATGGCGATGCTGCAGTTTTTCCAAGTGCATTGTGGCGTCCATGCAAGGAGGGGAGACAGGGAAGATAGATAGATGATCTTCAAGGCATGGTACATTCTTATCGTGCAAGTGCCCAGACGGAACAGGAGAGGGGGGTCAGTCAGAAACTGAGGTAAGTGTTGAGAGATACCATTCTCATGGGTCATTGACCAAGTGCAGTAGTAAATGAGGCAAGTGCAGGCCTGGAGGCAGTGCAAGAGGACTGGCAAGGGTGCAAGGGACCTGTGAGACTCTGAGGTACACCGGTGGCCAGTCATCAAGCTGTGTGGAAAAGGAGGGAGAGAGGGATAGAGCGCAATGAGAGGTTAGCAGGGTAGAGGGAGAGAGAATGAGGAGGAGAAGAGGAATGTCTTAAGGAGTTTCCGGAACTTAAGGAGATCAGGCTCAAGATGGAGGGCGCAGTGAGGCTATTCCAGAGGGAGGCCCCTTCTGAGGATAAAGATCTCCGTCCAAATCTCTGCTTGGAGAACTGCCTCACACACGGAAGTTTGGAGGTAGATGAGCCAAGGGCTCGGGAAGGACAATAATTAGGTAGGCATTGTTGCAGATATGAAGTCCCCAGGCCCCAGTAAGCCTTGTAATTGAGGGCAATGTGGGAAGGTTCATGGATCCAATAATGAATCATAACATATGGAGTTCTTTATGTCTCCCAATCACAAATGCTAATCATTTTGTTTTCTAGAAAAGTTTTCATTCTGAGGGCAGTTCTTTGACAAGGCCTTTTCATGCAGTTCTGTTCCGTGTTCTGTTTGAATTTGCTGTCCCAGCTGTGACTGGGCCCTGCATAAAATTGCTTCACTTCGTGCACCAGTGTACTCTCCTTTTTAATTACTTTTGAAGAGTTCTTCGAGGTCACCCTGACACAGAACCATACCTGACAAATTTCCTATCTCCTCTACGTCACCAGAGGCAATGGAGGAGGATCCGGTGGCAGGCCCATCTCGGCGTGGGGCATCCAGGCCCTCAATGTCAGTCACCCCAAAAAGGCACAGACAGGCTACACCTATGCAGATGGCACTCGTGAGGCACTGCAACCAAGCAAGGCCAAGCCTATGGCACCACCACACCCCACCAGAAGCACCTCATGGCCCACTGCACCCACTCCCGCAGCGGCAGGGTCTGACACTGAGGCCACACCTCCAGGCAGGGTGACATCAACCCACATAACTGCAGACAAACACCTGAGAGCCCTTACCACTGCCAGCATGTCCAAACACCTGAGCCGGACATCGAAACGCCATCCTATGAAAACCCTGCCAACAGCCCAGAGCCACTGCACAGCCCCCTTCCATTCGACATACACCACCAAGCAAGCACCAAGCAACACTGTGGTTCAGGGAGATGACGGAAGGGGTCTCGGCGCTTGCAGAGGCCATCCGTCAGACCATGCAGCTCACACTTCAGCATATTCAGAGGCCAGGCTCGATAGCTTCTAGTTCAACAACACCCATTCACAGCAGAGCAGCCCCAGGCGCCAGTTCCAGTACCATTTGGGCTCAGGGTCACTGTGGGCCGGCATGGGGGAAAGAGGCCATGGATATAATTAACATTAAGACACTTTTTGCCATGAGTTGCCATGCTGGGGAGTTGGTGGTGGGAGGGGGAGCGGGGATAGTGTGCTGAGGAGTTGGTGGTAGAAGGGGTATGGGGACAGTGTGCAGAGGAGATGGTGGTGGGTGGGGGAGGATGACTAGCATGCTGGGGAGTGTGTGGTGGGATTGGGGAGGGGGAGAGTGAGCTGGAGAGTTGGCGGTGCGAGGTTGGCAGGGGATAGTTGGATCACATAATTTCATTAAAAATGTTAAACTTCATGAATGCAATCACATTCCTGATTGTGTCATTGTCGTGTTTGTTGATAGAGGTGAGTGTCACACAGTTGTGCATTGCTTGTGCCATGTGAATGTGTCCGAAGAAAGTGTCTACCAGTCCCTGGTGAGCCAGTCTCCCATCCCTCACGTCATCTCTGGCAATGTGTGCACTTGTCTCTGCCACAGGCACTACATCTTCATCCTCTGCGGGTGGCATGTCCAAGTCAGTGGTTAGCGGAACATTTCTCTTCAGGCAGATATTGTGCAGCATGGCACACACAAACACAGTTTTACCCACTTTCTCTGGAGCGTACATCAGGGCTCCACTGGTATGGTCGAGGCAGAAGAATCGTGCCTTCAGGAGGCCAAAGGTATACTATATGCACAAACGGGTCCTGCTGTGAGCGTGATTGTAGGCAATATCTTGCTGTGTTTGAGGATTACACACAGGGGTCATTAGCCATGGTAGCTGTGGGTATCCGGAGTTACCTGTATGGGGGTGACACAGCCATTAGTCACAGTGTAAAATGGTGTGGCCTTACACAGTATCAGGGCAATGGACATCTTGATTTCGTGGCATGTGTCTGTACTATTCCCTTGCAGCAGATTTTTCATAAAGTGTCTGTCGGTGACATGTCGCTGACATGTGAAGCTGACATGGTGGCGGTCTTGTGGCAGTGTATTTCCCCTATGCATGTGGCATGCTGGGTTTCCCATCAGCCCTCCCTGAGCTTCTAGGACCACCGGGTCAGCAGTGTGGGCTGGGTGCAAATGGGCACATGGCTATGGTACAGGCAGGGTTGGTGTGTGATGCAATGTGGCCATTTTTCAGCAATGCTTTTGATTGTCATGTTGCATTGTGGTACCTGTAGTCATGTTTGTGTTTGTAGTTGCTACTGTATATGTACATCAGCTTATCCTACCCAGGTAAATCTGACATGTGCATGCTCCCTGGGTTGTACTGTGACATTGGTGCAGGAGGTGATCAGGTACAGATTTTGCATTTGCTTGTCATGACATGCTTTGTGTAGTTATTCAAATCCCCCCCCCCCCACGTTTGGTCAGGTGCTTCACAGTGCATGCATACAGGCAATTTTCCTCACCCACTATCCAGGTCTGTTCTCCTCTGTGCCTCTCCATGTATCCTGGCAGTGTGCTGTTCTGTAGGACCATGGAATTGTGGGTGGAACCAGGGTAGCAGGCAGAGCAGTGGGTGATGTACAGGTTGGGGTCGCATGTCATTTACACATTCAGGGAGTGGTAGCACTTCCATTTATGGTACACTGCTCCATGGGCCACGGGAGCCACGAATGCAACATGGGTACAGTCCAGGGCTGCAATCACATTTGGCATTTGGGCAACAGCATAGAAGGCATTGAGATGGTGTATTGCACTTGCCGCAGGAGGGCTTTGAGCACCTGGGCCAACACTGCACAGAATGTGCTCTGTGCCATTCCATGCATCATGGCCACAGAGTGCTGAAAGGTGCCAGTTCAGAGGAATTGTAGGACAGACACCTGCTCCCTATGTCATCCTGTATTGCGGTGAGCAGCTCAGTTATGGTCTCCCTTTTGAGGCACTACAGGGTGACCAACAGGATGTCAGTGAGGGTCCAGGGTGAGGTACTGACCTGGGTATTGTGCATGCCTTGATTGGGCTCTCCTCCTCTTCCTCCTCCTACCCCCCTGTACTCCCTGTGCCCTGGCCTGGTTGTCCTACATCTCTACTTCCAGGCGCAGCATGAGCAGCTGCCTGTCCCAGCTCACAGTGGCTAGCAGCAGCATGGTGTTGGAAACAGTGTTTGGGGTAGGGATGTGACTTGTGTAGCCCTCCGGAGTGTTTTGGGATCACCTGTGGCTTAATTTCTGACACCTATGTTCATTTACCTTCAGCTGGAGGATGGAGGTACATGCACTGTGTTTTTGGTGGTCTTAGTGCCGGTTTTCAGAGCTAATTTCACCGTACCTGGACTTGTGATGCAGCTGTGTGTGTGCTTCATGTGGCTGGGGCAGATTCGATGTCATAGAGCCAGCTGTAAAAGCGCCGGTTGATTTTACATTCTGCAGTATTTGCACTGGCTCATGATCTGGTGGAGTGGTATTGGTGGTGATAATTCCATTACCTCCAATTTTAGGGCTTACCGCCCAACTCGTGATGTGGCCCTAAAACTTTCCCCATCCCGGGCATATTTTTCTGTTGTACATGTAAGACAAATACACCCTCCGGCCCCCCGCTAAGTCAACCCAACGCTCTGTGTAGTTCTCTGGGTCCGGTGGGGGTGAAGTCAGGGTCCCCGGAGGATTTATTGGTTGTTCAACTTTAACCACATGTCGTTTATTTGGGTCCTCCCTCTGAACTTTCCCATTCTTTGTACCCGGGAGAGCTCTTCCTGCCCTGATAGTAACCATCATTGTTGCACTGTTTGAGACAGTATTGGCACAGCACTGAAGCATCATTTGGCACATACAAAACAACAACAATAGGAGCACCACCACCAGGACCAATATTTTCACTACTGCTCCAAGCCATGTCAGAGCCCACGAGAATAACATATCAAACCAATCTTCAGCCTGGACCCCTGCCTCACTTTCCATGCCAGTTTTCAACTTGTCCAGAGCACATATGTCATGTGTCAGGGACCCATTTTCTGTGTCATTGCTGTCAGAAGATCCAGGACATACCAGTTCTGGAGCGTCATCAACCGAATGGCCCTCAGCTTACTCAGCTCATTCTTGATTGCATTCAGGCCTTGTTCATTTGCCAACTGAATCATCTTCCACCGAACAGCCTGAAGCCACATGGCATTCCCTGCAGACTGAACTCTGGGCATCAGCAGGGAGGCAAAAAACACTTCTGTCTCGGTATATAGGCGGTATGTGTCTGTGATAGCTTTAAGCAATTTGGAGTAATTTTCAGACAGATAATTAGATCTCTTTGTTTGCATCTTCAGGGAGCTCTTCTTCACGCTGATGGGGGTTGGGTTGAAACTTGATTGTGGCAGGCTTAGATGCAATTGTTAGATGAACTTCAGGCACCACAAGAATAGCTGAGTGCAATATGGTTAGTGCACAGTAGGCTCACCAGGATGGTGGGAGGTGCAGACATGCTTGCTACCACACACCCAGTAGCGATCCATTAGGGCTGCTGTTCCTTTTGTGAGATCTGGAGTGAACAGTGTTTTATTACACTTGATATTTGTGCCAACCGGAACTGTTCTGTGTCCTCGAAAACAAAACTTGTGTTCCTGTTTGAGCCTTCACTGGAATTTCTTGTGTCTTAATCCATGTCAATTTCGAGACATAAGAAGCCCATATTCTAAAACAGTTTTTATTAATGTTCCATATCACTTCTTCTCCGAACCCTGAGAATCCCCCGCCACAGAGCTCACCACCGTGTTTTCCCATCTGTTTGACACAAACAACACTCCATTCAATTTTAGCATGGGTCGTGGATTACATTGAGGAGTGCTATCTTTTATGGCACATGTTTCTTCATCTCTGTCCATTAGTACAACTTGTACCTTGTGCCCCTGAAAAAGACAGCAAACCCAACACAGTGCCAGATGAACCAAACACTGGGCTTCCGAGGACGACACTTCCAGGGGGAATAGCTTTTTAGGTGCCCCTGACACATGGGGGATGAGGGAGCACATATAACAACTACCGGTGTACCCCTGTTTTGCCACTGAGTTCATGTGGCTGTGCCACATATTACTAAACTCTGCATGGTGCACTTCAGACGTTGTGTGAAGAACAAGTCCTTTATACTGATTTTACTCATTGGTCCACAGTAGGACCCTGGCGCTAAGTGTTTAACAGCACCGTAAAAGGCTGTGCCGGTGTTAAACAGTTAGCGTCTTACTACGAGGTCCCTTTGCGGGACCCGACCTGAACAGCTGGTCTAGACTAGCCGTTAAAGTAGGGACCCGCAAAGGGACCTTGGTGCTAAGTACGGTACCGCATTTTGCAGTACCGTACTTAGCGCCTTCCCCAGTCCCATTGCCTCCTATGGGGCAAAAATGGAAATGGGGAAGGGCCAATGTTCAATGGGGAATTACCGCTCCGCCAACCTTGGAATGGGGTGGTAATTCCCCATTGAACATTGGTGGACTCGTTACGATACCGGCACCAACCTTGGTGCTAATAGCGCCATGGTTTAGCGCCAGTATCATAATGAGGGCCATTGTCTTCATTGAATCCCCTTTTAGACCGCAATTTGAATTGCCATAATACTGTATCTTGTATGTATGTTCTAGTAGGTGTTGTGACATCACAAAATACTATATTTCCACATCCCCTTTTATATGACCTAACCATATAAACTCAATTGACAGATACAGGAAAATACCCTGAAGAAATTTAGATACAAGATAATAAAACACTGTGACATAAGATCTACAAAACAACTGAAGCGTGTGAAAAGCGGAAGAATAAAAATGCATTCTTTCAATAGAAAAAGTCAAGTTTGCGTTAACCAAAACAGTACCAAGAACGAAAAACCCAAATGTCACAAAAATGAAAAATACCAAACTCCACATGTAGACACATATATACATGAAATCAACAACTTGGTACTAGACTTTTATAGATCCAATTATACAAGAGGGAAGTAGTCATGAATCTTTTTTATTTTGTTCACTCCTCATATTTGTATTTACAAAAAACACTGATATAATATAGTCATAGAAGGAGGTGATGTATGGGCCGCCTTCCAGGCATCAGAAAGGTGTAACCAATACAGCAAGTCCTTTACTTTGGCCGCAAGTGGAGTGGCATACACTACCGTATAAGGTCCAATGAAGAGTGGCTCACTCCATCTGCGGACAAAGTTCTTAATAAATACTGTGTCCCATGAATGCAACTGGGGTGGTGGGGAACTCTCAGGATCTGGTGCAGCACTGTTGTGCTATTCAGTCCGTGGTGGTACTATCTGTTGCAAAATCCATTTTATATAATTTGTTAACTCAGTCAAATATGATTGGAACTCATCCCCTAGAAAAGAAACAGCCCTGTGAGCATCAGATGCGCTGCAAACAGGGGATAGTGGCATGTGCATACGTCTTGCCTTCACTATCGCGTGAGTGGAGAGGTGGTGGCACAGTCACGCTCACCTGATTCCCACGGAGGCGCAGGTCTGGCTTTGAGTGCTGATGCTTCTTCAATGGTGAAGCGCAGGACTCTGAAGATGGACAGGAAGGGCCCCTCTACTCTGGCTTTCCTGGCTCACAGGAATATTCCCCTGTGCGTGAAAAGGGAGTATTACCAACTGACGGAATAATGCTCAAGCCTCCCACTCCCTTCCAACCCTCCACGATACCCTTCCACGATTCCGATTGGTGTAACATTGTCATGATCTCTGCTTCCAAAAGATAAGGACTTGCCCGACTCCCTTGGAAGCAGACCCATAACCCCGGTTCCGAGTGCCAGCCAGTCCCAATTGGGACCTTTTGGACCCTGTCCTGGCGCCAGTGGCACCAGGCTCATAAAGATGCCCAGTCCCAGCGCTGGAAGCGCTGGGCTCATAATGCTTGGGTGGACTTACCTGCAGCAGACCATGCTGCTTACTTACCTGCCAGTTGAACCCCTGATCCTCTTCTGTTTGGGACTACTTTTCCTGTTGGGTGGGGCAGGAGCCACTCCCTAGGTTCAGAACACTGGAACTCTTCTGGAAAGCAGGAACTCTTTTCTTACCTAGGCGTGGCTGTGGAAGGAGACACCTAAGCACTACAGGAGGCTATTTAAACCACACCCGATGGATGAATCTTGCTTTGTGTTATTCTGCATTCTCTGCAGCAGAACGCTCATTGTGTCTTCTGCTTCTGATCCTGGGCCTAAGGGAACAAAGGCTTACCATCCTGGAATCCAGTCTTCAGCAGCACCTGTAAAGACAAAGAAAGAACAGGTTAGCACTACGGTCTTCAGTGGCAGCGCATCTCTTACCTGGTACATCGGCTGTCACCAACGCCTCGCGCTGCATTCTGGCATCTGAAAGACAAAGGCTTACCTACTCTTCGCATGCTCCGGAGGTCTTCGCACTGCATTCCGGCATCTGAAAGACAAAAGCTTACCAGCTCTTTGCACGCTCCGGAGGCCTTCGGCGCTGCATCCCGCATCTGAAAGACAAAAGAAGGTGCGTTTAAAGACATTGGGCAACTTTATTACTCACGTGCCATTACTCCTTCCCACGCTGAATCCAGTGGGTATTCCAGCACCCTTCAGCTTCTCTAAAGCTCCGAACTTGTACCTGCAAGATAAAAGGGACAGTTAGTGCGCATCGTGAAGCAGGCTACAAGCGCTTACTTACGTGCTTCCAGGCGCTTCTATTCCTCACGCGGGTTCGATCCTCAACTCTCATCAGCCCGCCATCCGCCATCGCCGGAACCCTGCAAAACAAGAGATATCATTACAAAAGACTTTTAAGACATTTGAAGTGCCCAGAACTTACCGTTCGTGCAGTTAACGACGGACAGCAGTCCTCTGAGGTCAAGAGGCCTGCACCCATATCCAGTGAAGAAACTGGTTCCGGCACCCTGCCCCGAGACAGATGGAGAGCTCGGCGTTCACTTACCTAAGGTGAGGGCGTTAACCTTTGGGGTTCTACAGGAGAAGAGAAAGGGAAGAGGAGAGAGGCACCCAATAACCCCAGTTCATTAATCCCATATTTTCTATCTGCAGACATCTTATTCTTCGAGTTAGACATACAGTGCACAGAGGTCCAGCCCAAAGAGCCAACCATGTGTTACACATCACCTTTGAAGATACGGCATTCACCCAGTCAAGACCGGCGCCTCTGCGGGAATCAGCTGAGCGTTACAGAACACAAAGCCTACCGCAAAACTCCCACCCAGGCGCTATGGAAACCTCGGATACCGACCAGCTAGCCCAGTTACTTGGGGAACTAAGAGCAGAAGTGCATGCAGCCCGTCAGGAAACGAATGCTCTAAGAAAGGAACTGATTATTTCCAAGGAGCGAACAGACGATCTCGCTAGACAATTGCTACAGTCACAAGCCGGACAAGCTCTGTTATCCGCATCAGGGGCAAATCTTCCTTCAACATCCTCTACGAACCCATTGCAGATCAACCTACCTGGGAATGTACCTCTGGCTCCGCCCGAACAATTTTCTGGTGACCCAAAGAGGTTTGCAGTATTTATTAATCAGTGCCGGTTGCACTTCTTATGCCGGCCAGCAGCCTTTCCAACTGATCAAGCTAAGGTAGCTTTCGTGCTTTCGTACCTTAGTGGCAATGCGGCAGACTGGTCGATCCCTCTAGTTAATCAAGATGATCCGGTTCTCCATGATTTTCAAGCTTTTCAGCTCAGTATGGAAAAACTGTTTGCAAGACATTCACAGGGGCAGGCCTTGGATAATGAGCTCCTTTCATTGCGACAAGGTAATCAAGACCTTTTGGCTTATATTGCGTCTTTCAACAGACTGGTAGTGGAAACTCGATGGCCTGAGAACAAAAGGATTACGCTGTTTTATAGAGGTCTACGTGGAGAGCTCAAAGATGTGTTAGCCCAAGTAGTGAATCCCCCGCAAGACTGTTCCGACTATATTGACTTAGTCGTTGAAATTGACCAAAGACTGCAGAACAGGAAGGCCGATCGTTCCAAGTTTGATGCTCGAGTATTTTCCAAACCACCAACTCCTACCAAAGGAGTAGACTCCGGGGAACCCATGCAAATAGGGGGCCTGAAAGGACCACTAACACAAAAGGAGCGGGAAAGGAGAAAACAGCTGCAATTATGCCTCTATTGCGGAAACTCTGGGCACTTTCTTCGAGACTGTCCGGTGAAACCAGCCAAGAAGGCAGTAGGAGCTGCAGTTACCAGGGTCACAAACTCTGAGCAGGGAAACAACCTCGCCCGACAAGAATAGAGGTCCTCTTGCCGAGCGTTAAAACCAGTTCAGTGACCTCGCATTTCGTGATACCTATGGTCCTCATTAGCCCTGAACATCCGGATCGATTACATGCGATTGAAGCTTACGTCGACAGCGGTGCCATCGGCAATTATGTGGATCATGAAATGGTTTTGAGGATGAATCTGACTCTTTGTCCAAAGGCTGTAAAGGACGTCATTACTACGGTGGATGGTACGGAGATAGCCTCCGGACCAGTAACGCATACCACCCAAGAAGTGACGCTAGTAAGTCAAGATGGACACCATGAGAAGATCGTGTTCGATGTGATCAAGGCCCCTCAGTTCCAGATTATTCTAGGAATTCCTTGGTTAGAGAAGCACAATCCTCAGATCGATTGGCGAGCAAGAACGGTTCAGTTTCCAGAATGTGTCTCTACTTGTCACCCTCGACCTGGTGTTGCACTGGCAGCAATTTCCTCGGAGGCTCCCCAGTTACCTCCTGAATACCTAGAATTCCAAGATGTTTTCCGGAAGGATCAGGCTAACTCTCTACCTCCTCATAGGTCTTATGACTGCCAGATAGACCTGATACCTGGATCTACTCCTCCTTGTAGTAGAATTTATGTCCTCACCGAGCCTGAGAATCTTCACCTCCGACAATACCTGGATCAATACCTAGCGAATGGGTTTATTCGTCCTTCCAAGTCCCCTGCTTCCTCAGCTTTGTTCTTCGTTCCAAAAAAAGAAGGGGACCTTAGAACTTGTATAGATTATCGCGCCCTGAACCAGATCACCGTTAAGAATAGATATCCGTTACCTTTGATCCCTGAACTCCTGGACCAAGTCAGAAAAGCATGCATATATACAAAGCTGGATCTTAGAGGACCCTACCACTTGGTACGAGTAAAAGAGGGCGATGAATGGAAGACGGCCTTCCGCACCAAGTATGGGCTATTTGAATATCAGGTCATGCCCTTCGGACTTTGCAATGCCCCGGCCGCCTTTCAATATTTTATGAACGATGTCCTCAGAGAGCTCATAGATGTGTGTGTTGTTGTTTACATTGACGACATCCTCGTTTATTCTTCATCGGAAACTGAACATCGGAAACACGTGAAAATGGTCCTCGAGAGATTGCGTCAACACAAACTTTTCGCTAAGTTGGAAAAATGTGTTTTCAACGTGACTGAAGTTGAATTCTTGGGATTCATATTATCACCTAGCGGAGTGCGTATGGATTCGAAGAAGGTCGATGCAATTCTCAAATGGCCATCGCCATCCTCCGTAAAAGGTGTTCAAAGCATGTTAGGCTTCGCTAACTTTTACCGCAGGTTTATCCCCGAATTCTCTCGAATAGTCCAGCCCATCACCGCCTTGTTAAAGAAAAACAAATGTTTTGAATGGTCTACCGAGGCGGAACAAGCTTTCCAGAATTTGAAGACTAGATTTATCTCTGCACCGATCTTAAAACATCCTCGCCCAGAACTCCCCTACATCGTTGAAACTGATGCTTCGAGCCTTGCCATGGGGGCAGTTCTATCACAAAAGGACCCAGTAACCAATCAGTTGCATCCCGTGGCATTTTGGTCCCGCAAATTCTCGCCTCCTGAAATCAATTACACTATTACTGATAAGGAACTTCTAGCTATCAAGTCCGCCTTTAAGGCTTGGCGGCATTATCTTCTGGGGGCCCGACACACCGTTACTGTGATTACAGATCACCGAAACCTGCAATATTTAAAAACCGCAAAAGCTCAATCCTCTAGGCAACTCCGTTGGGCACTATTCTTTGCCGAGTTTGACTTCATAATTACCTATCGACCTGGTACAAAAAACGGTAAAGCTGATGCCCTTTCTCGGATGGGAGTGGAAGAACATTTGATCAATCCTAAACCTGTACCTATCATTCCCGAACAAAGAATTCTAGGTGTAATCGCCACACAATCCATAGAGGAAGTTAAGGATAAAGCCAGGCTACTGGTAACTCCAGCAGACATACAGAATTGGCATCTGCAGGGAAAGGACTTTACGGTGAAGGACAACCTATTATATTTCCAAGAACGGTTATACCTGCCCAGCACAGATTTACAGAAAAAGGTAATCTCTTGTTATCACGATTCTTTAATGGAAGGACATCCCGGTATGACCAAGACCTCGGAAAAGATCAAGCGCTACTTCTGGTGGCCGTCTTGGAAAAAAGATATCAGAGACTTTATAATGTCCTGTGGAGTATGCGCCCAAAACAAGAGTCAAAAGGAAAAACCAGCCGGCCTCTTACGCCCTATTGACATCCCGCCTCGCCCTTGGCATACGATTTCTATGGACTTCATCACCGATCTACCTCCATGCTCCGGATACAATACGATCCTAGTAATCGTGGACCTATTCTCCAAGATGGCGCATTTCATTCCACTCAAAGGCTTACCAACAGCAGCAATTCTGGCCCGAGAATTTCTCGAAAACATCGTCCGACTGCACGGTTTTCCTTCAGTTCTAATTTCGGATCGAGGTAGTCAATTTATTTCTCATTTTTGGCGAAGTTGCTGTCGGTCGGCTCAAATTGATGTGAGACTTTCGACCAGCCACCACCCTCAAACCGACGGACAAACCGAGAGGACCAATCAAACTCTGGAACAGTATTTGCGCTGCATGCTACAACAAACTGAAAAAACTTGGAAAGATATCCTTTGGATAGCCGAATATGCCTACAATAACTCTGTCCACTCGGAAACTGGGAAAACCCCGTTTTTTCTTTTATACGGTAGTCACCCTCGAACCTCGGAGTTGGATCCACTCCAAGATCTTGGAACACCAGCAGTAGACCACCTGCATTCTACAATCACCCAAGCCTTTAAGGAAGCCGTTTCTCACCTTCAAAGGGCTAAAGAACAATACAAGAAAGGAGCAGACCAACATCGGAAGGAAGCCCCCCCAATATCAAGTAGGAGATCAAGTCTGGTTATCCACCAAATATCTACCTCTAAAAGGACCACGCACATTCAACCCAAGATACCTTGGTCCCTATTCCATCACTACCATAGTAAATCCAGTAGCGGTCAAGTTGGACTTCCCCCCTCACATGAAGATACATCCGGTGTTCCACGTCTCTCTATTAAAACCCGTGCAACCTCAAACCTGACTAACTACATCTCCAAAACCTATTCTAGTTGATGGAGAACTCGAGTTTGAAGTCAAAAGCATCCTGGATTCCAAGATCTCCAAATCTAAACTATTTTTCCTGATTGACTGGAAAGGCTACGGTCCCCAAGAAAGATCCTGGGAACCTGCAGAATATGTCCACGCGCCTCGTCTAATCAAATGATTTCATCGAACATTTCCTAACAAGCCCAAACCCCCGGAGAAGCCCGGTTTGGGAGGGGCCTTGAGGGGGGGGTGCTGTCATGATCTCTGCTTCCAAAAGATCAGGACTTGCCCGACTCCCTTGGAAGCAGACCCATGACCCCGGTTCCGAGTGCCAGCCAGTCCCAATTGGGACCTTTTGGACCCTGTCCTGGCGCCAGTGGAACCAGGCTCATAAAGATGCCCAGTCCCAGCGCTGGAAGCGCTGGGCTCATAATGCTTGGGTGGACTTACCTGCAGCAGACCATGCTGCTTACTTACCTGCCAGTTGAACCCCTGATTCTCTTCTGTTTGGGACTACTTTTCCTGTTGGGTGGGGCAGGAGCCACTCCCTAGGTTCAGAACACTGGAACTCTTCTGGAAAGCAGGAACTCTTTTCTTACCTAGGCGTGGCTGTGGAAGGAGACACCTAAGCACTACAGGAGGCTATTTAAACCACACCCGATTGATGAATCTTGCTTTGTGTTATTCTGCATTCTCTGCAGCAGAACGCTCATCGTGTCTTCTGCTTCTGATCCTGGGCCTAAGGGAACAAAGGCTTACCATCCTGGAATCCAGTCTTCAGCAGCACCTGTAAAGACAAAGAAAGAACAGGTTAGCACTACGGTCTTCAGTGGCAGCGCATCTCTTACCTGGTCCATCGGCTGTCACCAACGCCTCGCGCTGCATTCTGGCATCTGAAAGACAAAGGCTTACCTACTCTTCGCATGCTCCGGAGGTCTTCACACTGCATTCCGGCATCTGAAAGACAAAAGCTTACCAGCTCTTCGCACGCTCCGGAGGCCTTCGGCGCTGCATCCCGCATCTGAAAGACAAAAGAAGGTGCGTTTAAAGACATTGGGTAACTTTATTACTCACGTGCCATTACTCCTTCCCACGCCGAATCCAGTGGGTATTCCAGCACCCTTCAGCTTCTCTAAAGCTCCGAACTTGTACCTGCAAGATAAAAGGGACAGTTAGTGCGCATCGTGAAGCAGGCTACAAGCGCTTACTTACGTGCTTCCAGGCGCTTCTATTCCTCACGCGGGTTCGATCCTCAGCTCTCATCAGCCTGCCATCCGCCATCGCCGGAACCCTGCAAAACAAGAGATATCATTACAAAAGACTTTTAAGACATTTGAAGTGCCCAGAACTTACCGTTCGTGCAGTTAACGACGGACAGCAGTCCTCTGAGGTCAAGAGGCCTGCACCCATATCCAGTGAAGAAACTGGTTACGGCACCCTGCCCCGAGGCAGATGGAGAGCTCGGCGTTCACTTACCTAAGGTGAGGGCGTTAACCTTTGGGGTTCTACAGGAGAGGAGAAAGGGAAGAGGAGAGAGGCACCCAATAACCCAGTTCATTAATCCCATATTTTCTATCTGCAGACATCTTACTCTTCGAGTTAGACATACAGTGCACAGAGGTCCAGCCCAAAGAGCCAACCGTGTGTTACACATCACCTTTGAAGATACGGCATTCACCCAGTCAAGACCGGCGCCTCTGCGGGAATCAGGTGAGCGTTACAAACATGCACCGAAGATATTGCTCGAGAGTCTGATTGGTTCTCTCGGTTTGTCCGTCGGTCTGGGGGTGGTGGCTGCTGGATAACCGCACATCTATTTGTGCTAGTTGGCAACACTTCTTCCAAAAATGGGAGATAAATTGACTTCCACGATCCGAGACTAATATGGAAGGAAAACCATGTATGCAAACTATATTCTCCAGAAATTCCTTGGCCAAGGTGGAAGCTGAAGGCAAGCCTTTTAAAGGGATAAAGTGGGCCATTTTGGAGAATAGATCCACAATTACAAGGATAGTGTTGTAACCAGCACAAGGAGGCAGGTCAGTTATAAAGTCCATTGACAAGGTGTGCCAAGGTGCCGGTGGAATATCCAAGGGTTGAAGTAGGCCGGCTGGCCTTTTCTTTTGACCCTTGCTTTGGGCACAAATTCCGCAAGACAATACAAAAGACTTTATGTCTTTTCTCCAAGAAGGCCACCAGAAGTGGCGTTTGATTTTTTCCTCCATTTTAGCAATAACAGGGTGTCCTTCCATTAATGATTCATGATGATGGGCAATAACAAGTTCTTGCAATTCTTTACTTGGCAGAAACAACCGCTCCTGGAAGTAGGGTAAATCATCCTTAACGGTGTAATGAGGACCCTTTTGACTCCATTGTAGTAAGGCTGAAGAGTCTAGAAGTTGTTTTACTTGCGTTTGGATGTCCTCAATAGTTTGCAATGAAGTTAGGCCTAAGATTCTTTGTTCAGGTATGATTGGCACAGGTTCTAAACTCGAATTGGGTTCTTCCATGCCAATCCGGGATAAGGCGTCCGCTTTACCATTCTTGCAGCGAGGGCGATAGGTAATTACAAAATCAAATTCCGCAAAAAATAGAGCCCATCGGAGTTGTCGTGAAGATTGAGCTTTGTCCGTCTTTAAATACTGTAAATTTCTGTGGTCCGTAATTACGGTGATGGTGTGTCTTGCCCCGAGAAGGTAGTGACGCCAAGCCTTGAAAGCAGATTTAATAGCCAGTAACTCTTTGTCGGTAATTGCGTAGTTGATTTCAGGAGGAGAACATTTCCTGGACCAAAAGGCCACAGGGTGTAGTTGGTTAGTTTCTGGGTCTCTTTGCGACAGGACAGCTCCCATGGCCGAACTGGATGCGTCGGTTTCCACAATGTAAGGGAGATCTGGGTGCGGGTGCTTCAATACAGGTGCAGAGGTGAATTTGGTTTTCAGGTCCTGAAAGGCTTGTTCAGCCTCAAGAGTCCATTCAAAGCGTTTGTTTTTCTTTAGGAGAGCTGTGATGGGTTGGACTGTTCGGGAAAATTCCGGGATAAATCTTCGATAGAAATTGGCAAAGTCGAGCATGCTCTGAACTCCCTTCACCGAGCTATGAGATGGCCATTTGAGGATGGCGTCCACCTTTCGCGAGTCCATTCAGACTCCTTGAGGTGTCAGGATGAATCCGAGAAACTCAACTTCTGTGGTATGAAAAACGCATTTTTCGAGCTTTGCAAATGGTCTGTGCTGGTGCAATTTCTCAAGAACTGCCCTAACATGTTTTCTGTGATCGGATTCTGAAGAAGAGTACACCAGGATGTCATCAATATAAACAATGACACAGACATCGATAAGTTCCCGAAGAACATCATTCATAAAGTACTGAAAGGCGGCAGGTGCATTGCACAAACCGAAGGGCATAACCTGATATTCGAAGAGCCCAAATTTGGTGCGGAATGCAGTCTTCCATTCGTCGCCTTCTTTTATACGCACCAGATGATAAGCTCCTCGGAGATCTAACTTGGTGTACACACAAGCGTCTTTCACCTGGTCGATAAGCTCAGGGATCAGGGGCAGAGGATAACGATTCTTAATCGTTATTTGATTTAGGGCGCGATAGTCTATACATGTTCTAAGGTCGCCCTCTTTTTTCAGCAGGAAGAACAGAGCTGAGGAGACTGGAGACTTGGACGGGTGAATAAAACCATTGGCTAGGTACTGATCTAAATACTGACGCAAATGCAGGTTCTCAGGTTCCGTAAGAGCATAAATCCTACTACAAGGTAGTTGAGCATTGGGTACCAGATCGATTTGGCAATCATAAGACCGATGGGGAGGTAACGTGTTAGCCTGTTCCTTCTGAAAAACGTCTTGGAATTCTTGGTATTCTGACGGTAGCTGTACAGGGGTGGAAGTTGCTGAGGCTAGACCCATAACTGGATTTTTTGGATAACAAGTTGGTTCACAATCAGGAAAACTTATCTTCTTTGCTCGCCAGTCAATTCTGGGATTATGTGTTTCTAACCAATGAATTCCAAGAATTACTTGAAATTGTGGGGCCTTGATCACATCAAACACGATTGATTCCCGATGTCCATCCTGACCCACCAGTGTCATTTCAACAGTGGAATGCGTTACAGGCCCTGAGGCTATTTCGGTTCCATCTACTGTAGTAATGACATCTTGGGTTACTTTCGGGCGGAGAGGGAGCTTAATCCTGGAAGCCAATTCACGGTCTATGTAATTTCCAATAGCTCCACTGTCAATGTATGCTTTTATAGCATGCAACTGCTGAGGCTGTTTTGGGTCCACTAGCACCATTGGCATGACAAAATGCAAGGTCAACGAGTCTGTTTTCAAGCTCGGCAAGCGGACCCCTACGCTTGTCGGGCTAGGTCGTTTCCCGAATCAGGTGTCAATAAATCGTTATCAGTGGCTCCAACCACCTTTTTAGGTGGTTTAACCAGACAATTTCGAAGAAAGTGACCGGAAGTCCCGCAAAACAGACAAAGTTGCATTTGCCGCCTTCTCTCTCGTTCCTTCTGCGTTAATGGTCCTTTAACACCGCCGATTTGCATAGGTTCGGATACGTCGGTTCTCTTGGAGTTAGCGTGGGTTTTCATCGGTACTCGGGTTTCGTACTTGAACGGATCTGCTTTTCTATTTGAAGTCTGTGATCAAGTTGAACCACCAAGTCTATGTAGTCTGCGCAGACCTGGGGTGGATCTACTATCTGAGCTAGAACATCCTTAAGCTCTCCGCGCAGGCCTCGATGAAACAATGTGATCCTTTTGTTTTCCGGCCATCCAGTTTCCACAACCAGTCTATTAAAAGTGGCAACGTAGGACAGGAGATCCTGATTACCTTGTCGTAAGGATAGCAGTTCGTTATCAAGGGCCTGTCCTTGAGAGTGTCGAGCAAACAATCTTTCCATGCTGGCCTGGAAACCCTGAAAATTCTGGAGAATGGGATCATCCTGATTTACCAATGGAATAGACCAATCGGCAGCACTGCCACTGAGGTAAGATAATATAAAGGCTACCTTGGTCTGGTCGTTAGGGAAGGCCCCGGGTCTGCATAGAAAGTGTAAACGACATTAGTTCATAAAGACGGCATATTTCTTGGGATCCCCCGCAAAACGTTCAGGCGGGGCCAAAGGCATGTGTCCAGGTAGATTGATTTGTACCGGGTTATTCAAACCCATAGATGTGGAAGTACCTCCGGAATTAGGTAAAGGAGTGTGCCCTGCCTGGGCCTGCAATAACCTTTTGGCAGGTCATCTGTTCTTTCCTTTGATAGGATCAGTTCTCTTTTGAGAGCATTAGTCTCCTGGCAGGCTGAGTGCACTTCTGCCCGTAATTCCCCCAAAAGCTGGGCCATCTGATCTGTCTCGGAAGTCTCCATAGCGCCC
Source organism: Ambystoma mexicanum (assembly GCF_040938575.1). Lineage (NCBI taxonomy): Eukaryota > Metazoa > Chordata > Amphibia > Caudata > Ambystomatidae > Ambystoma > Ambystoma mexicanum. The sequence goes on from NC_090921.1 coordinate 68,771,935, forward strand.
GGGTGGGAAATTGTGGGTAGGCTTTGTGTTCTGTCACGCTCACCTGATTCCCACGGAGGCGCAGGTCTGGCTTCGAGTGCTGATGCTTCTTCAATGGTGAAGCGCAGGACTCTGAAGATGGACAGGAAGGGCCCCTCTACTCTGGCTTTCCTGGCTCGCAGGAATATTCCCCTGTGCGTGAAAAGGGAGTATTACCTACTGACGGAATAATGCTCAAGCCTCCCACTCCCTTCCAACCCTCCACGATACCCTTCCACGATTCCCCATGAAGTCTCACCTTAGGGTCTGGAAGGATGAGTTCTCCATCCTGCTTCTGATGCAGGGGCGCGTTGAAACCCAGTTACTTCACTGGATTGAGGTTTGATGGGAGTTCAAAATAAGCTTGACTATTCAGGTGAGGCGTTGTAAGAGTTCTGTTGCAAGTTCAAAAGTTCAAGCTTAATAATAATGTTCATTGTCTTTTTGCAGCAAGCGCTAATGCTTATGTCTTTTTCCCCTTAGGGGCCGGGGTTCGGAGTGCCGGAGATATGGCGCCGACCCGAAGTGAAACCTGCAGTTCCAGTAAATGACAGGTAAGTTCTGGATGAGCGTTCAGGTAGTGTCTTTGCATTCGCTCATTCAATGTCTTTGTCTTTTTTCCGCATAGGGGCCGGGGTCCGGAATGCCAGGAAGCGGCAGGACCCGAAATGAAATGGGAATGACCCAACAAGTAAGTCTTAGAAGGACACTGAGCCTTTCCTATTCCCTTCCTTCTCTCACCTTGTTTTCTTGTCTTTTCTCTCTAGGCTCAGGGAAGAGGTTGCGGATCCGGATGATCGCTGCTGAAGATGGAGGCGCCCAGGAAAGGTGAGTGAAATGCAGCGCTGCAGCGATCGAAGCAAAATGCTTTTAAAATGATGTCTTCCCTTTCAGGATCGTCGGTGTGATGTCTCAGTGATGCAGCTTTAGCAGGTAAGGTCTTCTTTCTCTCAAATTCTCTCTTATCTCCCCTTGCAGGCGACCCAGGATGCTGACAGGCGTGGCTGAAGTCCAGATGCAGGAGCTGACACGGTGAGCGTCCAGCTGCGAGGAGCAGAACAACGCGAAGCGTGAGTTGCTGATCGGGCGTGGTTTAAATAGCTTTGGAAGAAGTTCCAGATATGCATCATTCCACCGATCAGGTATGTATCCTTCCCTGACCACACCCAGGTGGAAAGTAGTCCCACAGGTAAAGTAGTTCCATTCAGGCCTCAAGAGGGCCTGGATGTAGCAGCATGGTCTGCCTCAGGTAAGTGCACATTAAAACACTTGAACACATGTCTAGCTTTATGAGCCTGGCGCCTAAGGCACCAGGACAGGGGTCTAACATGAGCCTGGCGCCTAAGGCGCTAGGACTGTGTCCAAAGGGCCCCAGCTTGGGCCCTCTGGCACTTCCCTGGGGGGAATGATGCCTGCCTCTGGGGTTGCTGGGTCGGACCTGGCTCCTTGGAGGTAGGCATCATGACAGGCCCTTATAGGGATAACTTCTTAAACTGAAAAGGGCCAAGGGTAAACAATGGACCCGATACTTCCTAATTGTAACACAGAGTTTAGATAGCTTAGCTTTCAAGAACCCGTTCATCCTTTTAAAAATACTGTTGGCCTGGGTATGGTAAATGGAACACATCTTGTGTTTAATACCCAAAAGAGCCACAATTTCTTTAAACAGCTCATTAAAGAAGTGGGTTCCATTATCACTTTTAAGAGTCTCACACACTTCCCATCAGTGAAACACTTCTCTCACCAGAAACCTGGCTGCCCATTTGGCATCAGGATGTGCGCATGGACCAGCCTCAATCCAACGAGAGAAAGGACAGACCACAACTATGAGATAGCGAAAAGTGTTGCACCGCTCTCCCATATCTGCAAAGTTAATGTGAAGGTCTCTTAGAGGGCCAATTTAATGGGTGGGGTAATGTGCCCCTCAATGTTTTCAGGGTGTATCCAGTGTTTTATTTCTGACAAACCATGCAGTTAGATGTAAACGGTTGAACGGATGAAGTAGGTGGAACTGATGAAGTAGATGGAACGGATAAAGTGGGTGGAACGGATGAAGTGGGTGGAACGGATGAAGTTGGGTGGAATGGATGGAGCCGATAGAACAGATGAAATGGGTGGAACGAATGAAATTAATGGAACGGATGAAGTAGGTGGAATGGATGTAGTGGGTGAAACGGATGATGTGGATGGAACGGATGAAGTGGGTGGAACAAATGAAGTGGGTGGAACGCATGAAGTAGTTGGAAAGGATGAAGTGGGTGGAATGGATGAAGTGGGTGGAACGGATGAAATGGGTGGAATGGATGATGTGGGTGGAATGGATGAAGTGGGTGAGCGGATGAAGCGGTGGAACGGATGAACCAGGAGTAACAGATGAAGTAGGTGGAACAGTTGGACTGCATAGAACAGTTGGAGTGATTGGAACGGTTGGAGTGCATGGAATGGTTACAGTACATGGGGCAGTTGGAGTGCATGGAATGGACGGTGTGGACTCAATGGATGGAGTTGAACAGACAAAGCCGACTGAACAGACTGAGTGAATAAAACAGATAGAATAAATGGTTCAGATGAGCGCTCGATCTCAAGCACCTACTGAAAACCATGATATCACATCACCATGCTTAATCTCCTCTATACACCACCACTCAACTAGAACACAGCGATACTATGACACATTCGGTATAGCTGTTCTCATACCAACACCTGCCACATACTCCCCATCATCCTAACTAATCACAGCTAGCTGCACACCTACCAGCCTAGGCATTCTCCCCAGGCCTAACGCAGCCAGATCAGTCTGGTATTACCCTGCCAGAACAAACACATACCCTTGATCTCCCAACCACCACACCTACCGCTAAGTAGCAGCTATCATACGAGTGCCACATCTGCTGTACACATATCCGTTGCTCACACGCACCTTATGACTCCCTCTCTCTCTACTGACTTGAAATATGGTTCCCGAGGGCGTTCAACCTACCAGTGCCTTGAGAACATACCAATGTTACATAAGGCGCTATATAAATGCAAAGTAACATAACATAAACAAATCTAGAAGCTCCTGAATATTTTGCACCAGTGCTCCTGTATGTCAGCAGCAATGTGCTGTTTAGACACATGTGATGCGTAGTGCAGCTGACCAAATGCAACTTAAGCCAATTCCTGTGGCATCACAACTTTGCTGTTACTAACTTGTGTCCACACTAGGTCTGTAGTAGACTGTGCACACCTTCTTCTATATCACACACCTTCTAACTCTGGGGTGCCTGGGCCTGTAATACAATAACTTCTGTAACAGGTGTTGCTGTGTACAAGTGCTGGGTGTTCAGAGATATCTGGTACTGGTACTAAGTATGCATTCAATTTTGCAGCCGTGTCTGGTACTTTGTTACCAAGAGAAATAAAGTTCCCACTACTAGTATGGGCGACATATTTGACGATTGCATCAAGTGCTGGCTGTGAAAGGGCATTCATTAATCTGTCTAAAAGGGCTGCTTGCTGTACTGGGGATACATCAGCCCTTCGGAAACCTCTTCTCCTCCAACTTTACAATCCCGAATGCATGATTGTCATCACATAAGCACATTGTTACTTGGCATCCCTCTGCTGGCTCCAGCACTTCAATGAGCGCAATCGGTTCTGCTACCTGGGCAGAGTAATGCCCGCTAACCTTCACTGGACAAATGACCCATCAACAAAGAACACTTCTCCATCAGCTAGGGCATAGTCTCGTGTTTTTGGAATGCCATTGTCTGGAAATTCATATGTGAGACAGTTATGAACATCATCATCTTTGGTAATGGGTTCTGTCAAAAAGGTGGCAGGTGTTCACTGTCTTACATCGAACAATGTGGATAGATGGACTGGACAGAATCACTTCATATGCAGAAGCTTTTTGGCTAGTTACCGTTGATTTGGACCTCTCAAGTATAGTGAATACTACATGTTCCACATATGGAGTCACTGAACACCCTGTGACAATTGTCGCTGATTTCTCTATAGCAAAGGCAGCCACAGCTAACGTTTGTTCACAAGGGAACTGTCCTTGCATGACGGAATCTAACATACTACTGTAATACGCCAAAGGTTTGTTGTGGCCCATGGATCAGTGTTGTGTCAAATCTGCCATTATCATTTGGCCATCAGAATGTGAGAAAATATATAACTTTTTAGTATAATCAGGGGTCGCTATAACAGGGGCTGTGGAAATGACATCATACAATTCCTAAAAACTGTACATATCTCATTATTTCAGATAAGGACACTCTTTGTCCCGTGGGCTTCTTTAAGAGCCTGCAGCAGTGGCTGAGTGTACGGTGAGTATTCAAAAATCCATGCCCTGCAATAATTACACAACCCCAGAAATGTATGCCTGTCCTTAATGGTAACTTGCTGGGGCATACCATGCACTGCTGCTGTGTGTTCTGGAGTCACTTTTTTTTACCATGAACTGAGGTCAATTGCCCTAGGTACACACCTACTGTTGGCAATACTGCAATTTTGCTCTATCCACCTTTTATCCTTTGTCAGCCAACAACTGAAGCAAGGTACTGTGGCTCAATGTTACTACACACCAACAGGTCATACACATATTGGATGACAGTACTGGGTACTTGAATGTTACCCACATCTTTGTGTAAAGCCCTGTTCAAAATATTGGGGGACTCACAGTACCCTTGTGGGAGCCTGATATGTTGAAAATGTCTCCCGGCAAATGTAAATGCAGTGAGATATTGAGAATCATGGAGTAATGGGACAGAGAAGAGCCATATGCCACTCCCGCCTGTCAAGGTCTGTGACAATCAACACAAACATTTCCTTTGACATGAACACTCCTTTTATGTCAAGCATGATGATAGTCCCTGCAACAGGTTCTTGGGGCTGAGCAGGTCTGAACAAAAACTCAGAGGGCACCCACCAATACTGATTGGCCACCTGCGGCACTGCACTAAGAAGTACTGCAATCCCATAAATGAACAAATCAGGGGCCACTTGTATTCATCTCACCACTGCTTCATTTTCAAAAGCATGTTTAATCAGCATGACCCTCATGGAACAAATGCCGGATGATGAATACACCACACCCCTCTCAGTGAACAAGATGGTCATGTTAAGCTTGCTTATGATGTCTCGTCCCAACAGATTGATAGGAGTCACAGTTGAAAACAACAGTGGGGCCTGTATCACCCTGTTGTCTATTTTGATAGGTAATTCTTGTGTGACAGGAGCCACGTGAACTTCTCCAGAGAAGCCCTGAGTGTCCATTGCCTTGCCTGGCAAAGGGAATCCTCGCTCAATAATGCATGATTTAGCTGCACCTGTATCCACCATGAATATGAACATTTATTGCCTATCTCCATGCCCAGCAAGGGTTCCTCTTCTGGGTTGGCAGTGACCGATAGAGCTGGGAACGTTAAAGCTCTTTGTGGGATGTTCTAGTCTGGGTATCTATTTGTCCACTGTTGTTGGAGGAAACAAATTAGCTTCCTCCAACATCAGTGGCCCCTTGGTATGTGTCACTATGCCATTAGGTACTGTTTTGTTATTCTGCACTTGAGGGCCATGCTGCTGCCCTGGGTGTACTGCATATGGCTGTGCTGGCAGTTTCTAAAATGGCTGTGGGGGGTAGGCGGGCCATAGTCAGTGGTGTGCCATGTGTAACCACTGGCGGTGTTTTCATGTAGGGCTGGGAGTCTGGTACCAGGCCTCCCTGTGGTTATGGGTTTGGTTGCTGCTGAGGGTACACAGCTACTTGACTACTCCAACACTCCCTGGAAAATGGACCATAAGCCAACATGTCCAACACTGTACAGCTCATCCTCCTTGTGGCCCCATTCCGCCAAAACCACCTTGTCCTCCACGCACCACCAAAAAACCCCATCTATCTCGATGACACCCCTCTGGAGACCTACCTTTCAATCGTATTCGCCTCCCCAACCAGGTGATGCTAGTACATCTACCTGGATCACTCTGGGTTCTACCTGTCCTTCTGGCTGTACCACCATAACTGTCAATCCAGCTCTACTTTCTCTAACTTTTTCTGCACCAGTTTTGCTTCCTCTATCTGTGCTCGCGGAGCTGTTTCTTTCTCTTTTTCTTTTAACTGTTTGAAATGGTGTGCAATAATAGACTATATTTCTGTCCATCATTTAGCTTAAATTCCCACTATATTATCGAGAGTCTTTTGCACTTAGAAGATGCCTTTTCACCACAAAATAAAAGAATGGGATCGCCCGGTGCAAGAATCTCCAGTCTCTGCCCTGCACAATTTCCGTATTTGCCCGATGTACTTTGCCAGGTCTGCTGCATTATCAATTGAAGGCCAGGCATATGTACATCGCAGCGCCACTCAAACTTGGGACCTAATGTCATTGAAATTAGTCCCATCATGTCTGACATCCCCTAGCTTCACTCCCGGGTACCCAGCTTTGGCCCAAATGTCATGAGCCTGCTCCCCCAATATTGAAACAAACAACATTTTCAGATCCCCTACAGCCAGGGTTATACCAGCTGTCTGCTATTCAAAGGCAAATATGCACGTACCCACTCCATCGGTGAGAGACCGGAGTGCCTTTATTAAATTATTTGTGTCCATGTGGGCCCATGGTATGCACTGGCCCTCCCCAGCCCTTTATGTAATAAGTGAAACTGGGACCCCACCATCTTAGTCACTTTCCTCTTCACTGCCAATGAACTTTTCGCCACTGTCATACGTCCAAACCTATTTTTTATTTTAGGTCTGCTCAAACTCTCAACCCATACGGAATTCATGGCTGGCTGCTCTTCCGCCTCCAATTCTGCCACAGTATCACACTCCTCCTCCCCAAATCGTTTGCAGTCATACTCATCATCCGACCATACCATCCCATACTCCAAACTCTCTACCTACCTTCTCCTCTGTCCTCCTCCTTTATTATATGCATATCCTTGATAGATGTGCCATCTATTCAAAACATAATGTCTCCCGCCTCCATTCATTAGTCCCTACAGATGCTCATTCCCCATCCCTTCTGTCTAAGCGGTAATCTGTCAAACTCCTCTTTCACCTTCCTCAATGCGTCATCCAACTCCTTCTGTGGTTTCCTATCTATTTCTTCTTGCATTCTAGCTCTCGCAGCTGCAAATACTGTAGGGTTAGGGAGGTTATGATACTGAGCCAGCCTGGGCAGTGGGGGTACAGTGGTGGGCAAAGGGACATATGTGGGGTCTGTACATCCTGAAGCAGCGCAGTCCGGGTAACACCCAGTGGAGAAAGAGGCTGAGCTATTCCTACATGGGACACTGGGGTGGGGGTGCTGAAACATTCGGGCAGAAGGGGTGGTTGCGACTGGACAAAAATGTGGTGTGGCTTATTAACTAACCATTTTAGGGGAATTGACCAGGATGGCTTCCAAATCTTCACTATTTTCCGCAAATTCCAAAACTTCCTTCCTGTTTTTCAACTTTATCCCTTTGTACATAGCTGCCAAAAACATGTATGTGACTCAAAATATCCGTATTATTTTTTCTGTGCTGCAGCCATGGTTTGTACATCCCTCCTTTTGTCTCTACTAGCCACTCCTAAGAATACTTAAGTATTTTTTCATAATACAATTGGAGAGCTTTGCACATACTTATTTTATTTATTTATTTGTATTTGTATAGCGCACTTACAGCCCAGATGCATTGAGGCGCTGTTACATGAATTTTTGTAAGCGATTTTGATTAAGTGGTTTACAGTTGACCAGGGAGGTGTCTTGATCACAATTACATTAGTTGTAAAATGAATAAATAAAAAACATGTGAAGTCAGAGTTGCATACAAATAAGTTTTACAATGCGGTCATTATTACATCAGTGATCATTGACAGTATACATCCAGACAAAAAGCTTAGTTTTGATTGCTTTGCGGAATGCTTGGTGGGACTCGATCAATCTTAGGTGAGTGGTAAGGGCATTCCCGTGGAAGGCGGCCATTGTGGGAAAACTAGAGCCCCCAGGGCGGACTCTTTGTGTCTTAGGAGTGAGATCATGTTGGAGTAACCATTCCTCAAAGGTCTTGTGGTGGTGTGTTTAGGAATTCTTTGGACAAGGTACGGGGGGGCCCGATCATGGAGGCATTTATGTGTAAGGGAGAGGGTTTTAAAGTTGATTCTCTCTTTGACAGGGAGCCTGTGAGCCTGCCTTCTCACTTCGGAAATGTGGTCTTTCCTTGAAGTTCCTGTGGCTGCCCTAAGGGTGTTGTTCGGAACAAGTTGGAGTTTAGCCATGTTTTTGCAAATGTTTCCTAAGAGGATGGCATTACAATAGTCAAGCCTTGATCCAGTTATTGCACTGGCAATGGTGAGGCAATTCTGGTGGGATAGGAAGAGTCTGGCTGCGTTAAGAACTTTGGAGGAATAGGCTGACGATGAAGCAATGGCATTAACATGTCTGTCCATGTTCAGATCCGAGTCTAGGTAAACTCCAAGTGTCTTGACGTTATTGGATACCTTGATGGAAATATTATCAATAGTGAAGGACATATGCTGCTGATCAAGGTTGCTCAGGGTAGTGGGCAAATCGATAAGCAGACGTTCAGTTTTCTCACTATTGAGGTATGACCAATTGTCCACTATCCAGGATTGGATCGTGGAGTAGATGGTGGTGAGATTGTTCATATCTGCCTCATAGTTGCCAGTGAGTGGGATAAGCACCAGTGTGTCATCAGCATATTTGGCATACGAGATGCACAGGGAATCAAGGATGCTGCAACAGAGGCCTTGTGAAGAGGTTATAGAGCACTGGCGCGATGCAAGAGCCTTGTGGAACTACACATTTGATGTGGCTCGGGGTGGCACAGGCTGAGTCAAGGAAGACTTTCATGGCCCTCTCTTGGAGAAAGGATGTGATCCAGGCACATGCTTTGGGGAAGAAGTTGGCCGCAGTCACGAGATGGCGGAAACGAGTTTTATGATCCACCAGGTCGAATGCTGCAGATAAATCAAGGAGCAGAAGGAGCGCAGGTTTGCCTGTGTCTCTGAGATCATTCATTTGATCTTTTAAGTCTAGGAGAGCCGTTTCGGTACCATGTCATGGGCGGAAGCCAAACTGTTGCAGGCTGAGAAGATGGTTATCTTCCAAGAATTTTTGGACCTGCAGGTAGACTGCTTTGTCCAAGATTTTTAGTAGGAATGGGACGTTGTTGATGGGCCTATAGTTCCCTGGGACTGTTGGGTCAAGGGATGGTTTTTTAAGGAGCGGGCGTACCCTGGCTTCCTTGAGTCCAATTGGAACGTGTCCTGCCTGGAAGGACGAGTTAATGAAGACGGTTAGAAAAGGGGCAAGTCTTTGATGATTTGGGCTGGGTATGTATCCCCCTTGCAGTCAGATGGTTTCATGGACTTGAGCAGGGCAATAACTTCCAGTTCAGTCATATCTTTAGAGTCAAAAGGTAGGGAAGACTTAGACTTAGTGACCTTAGGCGCGTTACTGTGCAGGTTGGTTATGAGTACGTTAAGTGCTTTTTGATGGCCCCGGATTTTTGTTTGCAGAGTGTTGAGCTTGTCTAACATGGCAGACTGAATGCTGTTACACCAACTTTGGTCCTTAAGAAGAGTGGGTGGGATGGTTTTTCCAGCTCTCTGAATATGGTGAAGATTTCTTTGGACCCTGATTTGGCATTATTAATCCTTGAGTTGAATGAGGTGGCTTTAGCATGGGTGATATTAGCTTTGTAGGTTTTGGAAATGTCCTTAAAGGTACTTCTAGTGACTTCAGAAGGGTTGGCTTTCCAGGCAGAGAGGGCAAGCCTTTTCTGAGAGCATTGGTCAAGCAGCTTCTTAGAGAACCAAGCGTTAGAGTGTTAGAGTGTTTGACTTTTTTGGCTTTCTTTCGGGCGAGGGGGGCGATAGCGTCAACAGCTGTGTGACAATGTTTTTAAAGGTGTTGGTTAGCGTTTCTGGGTTTTTGGAAAATGGGGCCTGTAAAGTGAGCACCATTAGAAAGGGTGCAATGTTTTCAGCCGTCAATTGACCCGAGCTTCTCGCGAAGGCTGCTGGATATGGGATAGTGGGCCTAAGGGGCCCTTTTTTTGTATCGAGGTTGAATTGTATATAGTGGTTGTCAGACCAAGAGATTGAAGTGGTGGCAGTAATTTGGATAGAACAGTTATGATGACTAATCCAGTCCAATGTGCATCCTTTGATGTGGGTAGGTTCAGAGATTGTTTGCGAGAAACCCAAGGTGTATATGGCTTTCTTGAGGTTTTTGGCATGGGAATCCTTAGGGTCGTTAAGGCCTAGGTTCAGATCGCCCAAGAGCAGGACTTGGGACGTTTTCTTAATGTTGTCGGACAGGGAGAGGATGAGGGTGTTGTGGAATTCGGCGATGGGACGCGGAGGTCGATATACAATGTGCATAGTAGTGGTGCAGTTGTGGGAGAGGTTGATTTTGAGTTGGAGGTAGTCACAGTTGTGACCAAGTTGCCCTTCAACTTCCCTAACAGTGAGGGATTCCCTGGCTATAGTGCAACTCCCCCACCTCTCTGGTGAGTACAGTCTTTTCTGAAGATCATATACCCTGTAGGGATAGCGAGTGAGAGTGCTGGTCCCGAACTTTCATTGAGCCAGGTTTCTGTCATAATCAAGAGGTCGAGGTTATCCTTGATGATGTGGTCATGGATATCAAGGGCAGGTACCGAATGTGCGTTGACCAAAGCACAGTTGAGAGTGGCAGTCAATTGGGGTGTGGAGGCAGGTAATGGCGTGGGTATAGCAGATGGCGCAGGCATAGTATACAAGGCATTGTCAACACAGGTAGGTGATGGCATGGGCATAGCAGATGGCACAGACATAGTATACAAGGCATTGTCAAGGCAGGTGATGGCATGGGCACCACAGATGGAGCAGGTATAGTAGACATGGAGCAGTCAATAAGGGGATTCGAGTGCAGTGGCACATACATATTCGCAAGTGTGGCCAGAGACCATGCTTCAGATGCATGGGCAGGCATGTGTGCAGCCAGCGGGGCAGGCAAAGGTAAACAGGTGCTCGTAGTTAGAGTCCGGCCCTGGTTGTCCAAGGTGGGTAATCCCACAACTTTAATGCAGATCATGTGAAGGTCAGTGTTGCTGCTACGGGTGTCCTGTGGTATTAGCAGTGTCTTGGAGCTTGTGGGTTTCGGGTTGTGCATTGGTTGTGCACGTTCAAAGGAGTTGGAAGGTACGGCGGAGGAAATGCAGGGAGGAGCTGATGATGAGGTGAAGGGAAGGCAGCTGTGGCGGCCACAGATCGATGTTGATGGTTGTGGGAGCGGAGTGAGTTAGGGTGGCACCTGGCTCCAACCCTCAAGTTACGGTCAATAGGGCTCGAAAACTAGTAGAGGGGCAGGGAGGGACGGATGCACGACCAGAGTCTCACGTTTCTGGTGCAGAGGGGGCGGGGGCGCGTGTAAGTATCAAGCCTTCTGCCTCGAGGAAACAGATTACAAGGCGTGACACTTTTGCTGAGGCTTGCGGCCTTACCTTGCAAGGGACAGCTGGCAACCTGGAACGCTGTTGAGCAGCAGAGAGCTGCAGAGAGGGAGAAAGGCCTTTTCCCACAGCCTTCTCCCTGCGGCTTCGCCTGCCAGTCTCCTCCTCCTCCATTTAAGGCAGGAGGGGAGGAGCTGGCAGGGTATTGGAGCCAATGGGACTCCGGTGCCGGAGCAATGATTTTCGCGGCCACTCCAACAGGGTTACATAGCTCCATTGTAGCTGTCCCTCTATCACCATGGTGCTTGATTTATGTTAACCACACTCTGAACCAGGGGAGCAATTCCTACCCGTTTCCCCATCCTTACAAATCCCTGATGCTGTCGCCCCACCCTTCCCCTCACTCACACCCTCCCACACCACTCTTACACGCATCCTCAGACCGCCCACAAATCAATCACCTCTCACACATACAACTGGGCCCTCCCTCAGCTCTCTTTATCACAACAGTCAACAAAAATGACTCACATCAATAACAATGAAAAAAACCTACTTCTATGTTCCAAAGGCCCCTATATATCAGATGAGGAGATCCCAGGTCCACAAAGGGCCTCTACCACAACAACTTCTCATTCTCATGCTCCCCTTACACTGGGCAAACAGATCTCAGACCCACTAAATATGTGGAGCCTCTATACGTATCCTTGTTTCCTCATTATACAGAGCTGTCTTCTTACTTAGTAACCTAGGAAAGGGTCCTGTTACACCACAGCCCTCTATATAATAATCAAACCAACCTATATACAATGCCACGTGGTCTTCCACACCTTCCACTCACTCTTCACTCTGAACGCTCACACCATTCTTCACACACTCTAACACTCACACTGCCCTTTCCAGCCCCACTTGTTTTTCTTTGCAAAAGATGCACTTACATCTAAGTGTTCTCCTGAAATCCTCCTTCACATGGTCCCATCAACGGCTTGCACAATCCGCTCCAAAGATCATACAGGAATTCTGATGACACGGCTCCTGTAAACCTAGCCAAGGTACGCGTATCAGGAATGGTCACTGCAGGTGGGCACTGCCCCTCCGGATGCGCAGCCAAGAATCCTTGGTCCTCACGGGGGACTCTGGGATCACGTCAGGTTCACCAATTATGTAGAGTAACCTCACAACCACCAAAGAAAAGAAAAACAACCCTTTAGGTAAAAAGACTTGTTGCACCTTTTTGTGAGAAGAACAAGAGCTTTATTTTGTATTCAAAAAGAAAAGGACCGGCAGTGTATTAAAAGTCCACTGCCCTAGAGCTCTCTCCCATCTTCAAAGCAGACTGCAGGTTATAACTGCGAAAATCATGACATGTACAATATACAGTGTTCATCCCTCACCTTCATTGGCTACCACCTATATACATAATAATAATCACATATAAACCCCAACATTATTGGTCGCAGTTTCTCTGACTCAAACGTCTTCATACTTGGATGACAATCTCATCACTGCCTGGCCTGAGACCTAAACAGGTGATGTGCACCTGGCCTGCAACATAAGTTCAATGGATAACTTCGAGGTCAGTCTGGTCCTGACGAATAAAGCAGCCCTTTTTTTCTCCCAGACACGCAGGTTCCCCCATCGTGCGTACGCGCCACATTTCTTGCAAGAGTTGGCATCATCCTTCGCTCCCCCTTGTACAAATCACAGGCTTTGTTGTCCTTTGGTCCCCCCTTATCACCTACCCCTCCCAAAGTCCCACTAATCAACCGAAATAGTGATTGATTTACGAGTTTTACTCATGGGCATCTGGTAGTTCAATTGCTGCTTGTGTTTTGGCAGCTCGAGACCTCTACTCTCGCTCCCATAGTTTTGTCCTCCATAGCCGACCACGGCCCTTACTCATGGTGATCTGTTCACAATCCTTTCTATGTTCCCAAGCCATACCAAAAAGTATATGTGTGTGTGCGTGTGTTCCCTACCTCGCCTGGGGTGAGGGAAAATGATTCAACCGTGAGGCCTCATTGTTTTGTTCGCCCAACACAGCCTGCAAGGATTCAGGCCTACCTTCACGCATCCATTTTATATGTATGTCATGTGCATGCAATGTATCCACCAAGTATCTTAAGAGGTTTGTGAGTAATTTGTCTTGTCAGATCCTATAATAAGCCTTCCCTATATCCTTCAAGTGTACACACAAGTTTCCCCCTGTAAACACGTACGTACATTTCCCGCATATTAATGCAATCTCCACAATTGGAATAATTTGGGAGAGGCTGGGATCTGAACATGCATCCCAACAAAGGGCTCAGTTATGCCCAGGCGGGTAGACTGAATGATAATCGCAAACTCATGCTCAACAGTTTCAAATGTGCCTGAGAGATCAAGGAGAACTAGAAAACAGGCATTTCTCGTATCCAGTATGCACAGAATGTCGTAACCCACCCCAAGGGTACCAATGTAAATGCTACACCATGGATGTATTCCAAAATTGATAGTTCCGTAACAAACAGTGATTTGATAGGTGAAGGCAACGTTTAGCTGCTCCAGAATTTTCCAGACCTTGCCTAGAAAACCAGGAAGGAGGTAATAGTTTGGTGAGCTAGTGCATTATTGTTTCAGGAAGTGAAGCCTCGGACCCAACTTTGAGGAATCTGGGAAATGCTTTGCTTAATGGGTATGAATCGATGGAAGCCAAAGAGAAGAAATAAAATTAGGGATAGATACCATAAGATACGTGGGATGATGATCATTGGAGTTAAAAATAGGCTTCATAGAGGAAAGACAATAAAAGGAATAAGAGCATGAGAAAAGGGGTAAAGCGGAAAATCAACATTCTTAATATACAACATTGATTAATACATGCATAGATCGCCTTAACGCAAATAACCATTATTTACAAAATATAGTCATTTTCTACATATTCACATAATGATGACATGTGAAGGCAAGTCCCTGAACGATCACACCTGAGAGAATACAACCCTCTATGGAAGAAAGGCCCAAGTCGTTCTTGTAAGGATAACAAGTATTAATCTCCCACGCAGATGAGAGCAAAAGCAAAGAACTCTGCTGCTAAGAACTCTGCTGCTAAGAACTCTGCTGCTAAGAACTCTGCTGCTAAGAACTCTGCTGCTAAGAACTCTGCTGCTAAGAACTCTGCTGCTAAGAACTCTGCTGCTAAGAAGTTTCTGCCAACAAATAGTACAAGCAAAATCATATAAAGGAAAACATTGTCATAGATGATGCAATAAATACAGTGAACACCGGCACGCTGGTTGAATGGACCTTATAAAGGAACTATCTTTATCCATAAGGGATGGCAGTGTATTGGTCCCAGCCCAGTCTGCCTTAAAATGGACACTCAGGAGGTTCCTGGGCACTCTAACCTTCACACACGCATTGTACTCACTCCCTCTGTGCTATCTGGCTCCAAGGTCTCCACCCTCGTTTTGATCTATAATGTATCCCTCCCAGCACCTCGCAATACGAATCACCTGATTGTCACTTTGCTGATATGCCCTGTCCATCCTCTTTGAACATTTGAGGACTTGTTACTTTGGGGTTGGTGGTCAAAGGGCACCTGGTGCCATGAAATGCAGGGGTATTAGGGTTTAGTCAGTTATATGGGCTATTATTTGTGGTCACCCAGGAGTGAGCCGGGTCATGCTTTAGCCAGTGTGAGATAGCATGCACACCAGACACCGGTCTGTGATCGCGGCCTTGTAGGGCACATTCCTATTGGGTGAAAGAATGCCTCTTTGCAACACTTTTGGAACAATTGATAGACTTGTGGCAGTTGGGGGGAGAGAACTGTCCTTCTGGGAGCTTGGGGGTGTCTGGGGATTTCTGTGGACTCGCAAATTTGGGCCGAGTGCATGCAATGCCGCATTTATCACGCAGACCTGTCCTTTTTTCTATGATTACTAATAACTACACAAAATAGTGATGCTGCTCGCGCCTTATACTATACTATGTAGTTAAACTATATTTAGTTATACTGAAGAAATGACCTGTTAAACGGGAAGACATCCCTCATTCCATCCCGCCTCCCTCCTGGCCCATCATAGTGCTTCAAATGCATCTTGCCTCACTCTAAAGCACCTATGGGGGGTGACCCTTCCCAACACATGGACTGTGTCAGAGTGACAGTTGTTGGTATCCTCGCTTAGCTGAGAAGGCAGTCATATTCAACTTGACTCATCCTCTCAGGAGCAAGGACTCCAAGCACATTCTGGGCACTACTGCCTGAGATTTGCTTGGAGGCTACTTTCTTGACTAGCCGGGGCAACACCATGCCACTAGCCCCGGCGCTCCTTGCAGGACACCACTTGCAACCTACATTGCTCGAATTCATTTTTGCTGGAGTTGGGTGCAGTTGTCTGACCCCCCTCTTCTTGCACGCCCTGCTGGCTTTCCACTGCGCCACACTCCTGTGACGCACATTGCATACTGCCCTGGCTTGCCTCAGTGTACCTCTGTTTTCGTTTTAACGCAGCACTGGTGTAAGCCGGTACCCCTCCTTTTGTTTTTCTTTTTGCTGGCATCCCACCCTCCATGGGAGCTAAAAGCCTTAGCATCTTGGTGCACTGGAATTCCGGGGTAATTGATGCCTGTGAATTCCAGTGCTCCAATATTAATTAATAGTAGGTAATCCTTCCATGCACTTGATTATAGTAAGTGTAAGAGGACTAGTGTATACGGCATCATGATTAGTACACACCCAATACCAACTGAGAGGGATTTGCACAGAATGTCTTTCTGGCTCAAAGAGTGTTTAGCCTTGTTGCATGTTGAGCTTCACAACCTGCAACAAGGAACCCTACATCATCCCTGGCAATCCTGGAAATAAGAAAGAAAATAAACAAATGGCGTTCTCCTTTGAAAGTAGCAGATAATGTGTATCGCCAAGCAGGGGTTTACCCTGTGAACAGGACTAGATGTGGCATAGAGCAGCCATTGATAGGATGTATAGTACACACACACAGAGTAAAAAAGCCATTTGCAATTGTTCTCTCACCACCTAGAAGGTTTTGAGATATATGTTAATGACCTGAGTGATAGTAGAAATATAACCATGACGTACAGCAACAATTAGAAATCCAAAGCTGGACCTAACAAAGTATTCATAACTACTGTGTGGAGCTACCAAATCATTCTATGCTTAGTAACCCACATGTAGCACCCAACTGCAGGGTGACCGATTAACCAGAAAGCTATACATGTATGTTGCATGGTAATATAGGCATCACATACCAAGATATAGTCCTGTTATCCACTCAGGAGATAGGCCAAACCCAGATGTGGCCACTACTGTGAATATTTGCTGTATTGAGGAGGGCCCAAAGTACAGTACATAGAAGCTGATCCTACAGTATTTTGTGGAAACACTGCCATGCACGGTTACTATTGAGGCTACACGGTCTGGTGGATTTACTGATGGATTACAAGTGGCTGCACTGCAGAGTTAATCTCCATTTTTGGAGTTCATAGGACTCCATTGGGGTTTCAGCGGATTAACTGTGGACAGGTAAACGCACCCGTTTATTGGGAGTAAAGTGGAGGATTTAAGTCTTCCTATATGTTTGAGGTAAATCCTCCCCTTTTACGCCAAAGTTGGAAACCAGTGATGCTGGAAACTGGCAGCAAAGTGGGGGTGAGTAAGTTGCCTCCATTTCACTCCCATGTTTCCTCACACCGGTGTACTCTTACTGCAGCTCTTTGTATGTTTTATATGTGTTATCCAGCAGGTCCCAAGTACAACAGGACAGATTTACAGAGGTACTTGGAATGTACCAAAAGGACTGGTCAATGCAGTGTTTCCAACGCACAAGCCACATATGTCAAATGATCACTGAAATGTGGGTCACAGCTGCAGAGATGCTGCCCTTTCCAAATCCATGTGGTAATGTACACAACCTTAGCACAGTACAAATCTGAACATCAACAATGTATTTGTTCACAATGCCACCACCGCAAACATGGTGGATGCACCAGGGATCAACTATCTCAACAAAGCAGCAATGTGATAATCCATCAACCCAAATCACATCTACAAGACCATGAAACATGCAGGACTACCTGGATCAAATTCTCTTTATTTCCATTAAACACCAGACAATCAGATCCTGCCTCCTCAGCCTGTGCGCGGGACAGATCACATTGTCATACATGCAGTGCTTAATTTGTGGAGGGATTTGCCAGGGTTTAGCTGTGGCACTTATTTCTGAAACATATGTAGAATCAGAGCAAAATGTAAATGATGATTGTGTTTAAATACACACTTAAACATTTGTCTCATGTAAAGACACAACGAGCATGTTATTTTATGTGTATGCCGATTGGTATTTGTAAATCACACATCCGCCGGCCGTAGTGCATCAAACCATCAACCAGAGTAAGCCAGAGTGAGTTGCAGCTTCAAGCCTATATATGTTGACAGCATGGGGAGCAGCTGTCACTGGTGGCAAGAGTGAACAGGGAGCTGCCCATCCAGACTTGTTATGGGCGTGTTAGAACATATTTCAACTTTGGCACTTAATTTTTTTTACAACTTTAGTACTCATCCATATTCTGCTCCAACACCACTTTGTACCCTATCAACATGGTTGTAATGTAGTATTTGACTGAATGTAATGCCTTTGATGAATGGTAGGTCAGAATGATATTACATTTTGAAATAGTAAAACGTTATGCACAGTAACACAAAATGTAATGAGTTCTGTTTCTCATTTAAAATAAGCTGTTTAAAGTGGTATACAAGGACTATTGTTACATTATCTATTGAGATGTTAGATGTTCTAGACGTGTTCAGTAGGCCCTCAAAGCTCACACCAGAAAAAATACAACCCACTAGGGAAAAAAGCCCAGCTCACCTCTTGCAAAAATACCTGCCAACAAAGAACTCAGCTGCCATGGAGCGCTCTGACGAAAACATCTTAAGCAATGGGTTTTAAAGATAGACAGCGTCACAAGTGACGTACATCACATAGGTTACAAATCCGATTAGCTGGTTCGTGTGAACCTATACACATATAAGCTGCTCCATATGGGATGCCAGGTGATTGGTCCAAGCATCTTCTGTCCATCTCCCTCCATGTGGGGATCGTCTTCTTCCGTCATCAAGTCCGAAGACTCTAATTGGCAATTTGATTACACAATTCATTAGTTCATAACTCTACGTGCACCTGGTACCAAGGACATGAGAGACACAGCTACTCTTGAGGTCTTGATAACTTCTCAGAACTACGTAAAACCCCTGCTCCTTCCCAGACATGCTGGCGCCTCCACAACTTTCCCACCAGCAACCTAAATGTGTTACCTTCTACCCTGGCACCTCCTAGCACAAATTACATGAACTATTGGTTGCGCCGAGATGTTAAAAACACACACAACTAAATAAAAAAATCAAACAAGTGGCATAAACTGCAACGCTTAAATGGGGTGCAAGATGTTAAAAACACATAGACACCTAGATTCAAAAATCAAACAAGGGGCATAAAATGCAATGCATAAATGGGGTGCAAGATTTTAAAAACAAACACAAACTTACATTCGAAAATCAACCAAGGGCCACATAATGGAATGCAGAAGAGGTTGAATAGGTGAGCCAAGGAAGGCAGAGTGAGATAGGCACAGTTTGGTTCAGGTTCAGAGTTTGTTAGTGGAGGAGGCAGTGGAACGTTCAGCCATCACTCACTTGTCAACTTGCAGAAAACATGGTGGTGCAGGGGCTCTCGTTCAAGCCGGTGCCGTGTACATCGGGAGGCTGCTTCAAAGTTTGTGAGTGGGGGAAAGAGGGTGGGATCCCTCCTATCACTCCTCAGTCCAGACAGGCACAGACAGGGCCTTAGGGGTGGGCCTTCAGAACTGGGGCCAGCTTGTTCACCTGCTTGCTGCTGATTGGCCAGGTCTAGAGAAGCAAGGCCCAATCAGAAGTGCAGTGACATGGTTTCTGTGAAAACTCTTGTAGGCACTCCAGTGCCGATGAAGAGGGCAGAGGCCATGTTCCATATTTCCACAATGATCGAGCTTCTATGGGTGACCCTCTCCACTCTCCATCCTCCTAGATCCCCTACAACATCTCCTTCTACAATCACCTCGTCCTAAATCGCAGAGGGGTCTGGGACTTCCGCAACTGCTCCCCAACAAATGCAACTCTTTAAATAATTATTTTTATGCATGTATCTTATGTGTACCAGATATTCCTTATGTGATATTTAACAAACAAATACCTATTGTTAAAGGGTGATTTTTGGAAAAGCAATGTTCAGTGTTCAATTATATGGAACAGACTTTCAAGTGAAGAGGAAAACACAGATGTTGTAATTAATCCGGGGCACACATCTGCATGGTTAAAACTAAAAAGGTATGTAGCTTTCCTGAAGTCAGCATGTGTTGTTTCTGTCATAGGATTAGCAATTTTAGAAACTGGTAGGTGCGCAAAGGGCAGGTCATCTAACTTCTCTGGGACCAACAAGTGTAAAAGAGGACCATAAAACAATACACAAAAATACAAAAGTGATACACAAAAATAAGCCACTGTCAAATGCAAATCTGCTGACATGATTAACAAGGATGCGAGTCTGCTTTCCTTCAGTCTGCAATTAATCTACAGGTCAAGAACACGTAAAGAGAAGTAGGCATCTCACGCAAAGAAGACAGTCCCCACATGGCTGTCTAACTTCGTTGAACAGATGTCCCATTCTTGTGGTGACACTGATCACTCTTTGCACATGTCAACTGGGGTTGCGATTATGTAAGAGGGAGGGGCTGTCTTATTTTAGATTGCTCACTGGATGAGCATGTAGCAATGGGGGCCAGCATGCATGGGTTGTCAAGGATATGGAGCGGTGGGACCAGACGAAGAAGGAGGAGTTAACAATCAAGAAATTGAAGGGGGGAATGTGTGATATGCCGATCCAACACCTTCAAGGCGGTGCATATACAAGCTAAAGAAGTAATACAGTAACGCCAAAAGAAACCTGCATCGCGACGTCACGATGGGTGTCACAAAGAAAAGCACATGTGTAGCACCACTAGCAAAATCTGCCCATTTTCTCTTGTTTGTTTTTATTTTAGAGCACGTTCAAGCATGCCCTTGTTATGCCCACATGGGTCTTTTTTGTCTATCTTTTCACTCTACTAGCATAGGTGGAGCAGAACTGTCACTCCTAGGTTGTATTACCAACATATATTTGTATTGTTTTTAAGACAAGGATGTAACAAGATTCATATTAGTATATTGGGATAGTTAGAGGTAGTATTAGGTGTAAAACATATGTGTAATAGGATTAAGTGGTAGGTATATTAATGAATGACAGACAGAAGCTCTCATTAGTTATTTGAACAGCTGCTGCACACAGTACAATTTAATTTCTGCTAACAGATGAAACAGTAGATAAGCTCACTAAGGTCGAGACACAAAGAAGTCAACAGTATCTAAGTAACTGTTGCAAAGGGAGACGTTTCTTGTTGGAGGAGAACTCCAGACCTGACACCAGGTGCAGCCTAACATAATAAGTGTGAAGCACATCATGCTGGGTACTTAGTGTCCTGGCAGCGAATATAACAGTAAAATACAATTAAATAGAAGAAATAGAAATTCACCAATGGTACCTTGCAATGTTTTTTCAACTAGAGTTGGTACAATTCAAGGGAAGGGACGGGGGCTGACAGGTAAAGGGAGGTGAGGGCTGAGGGGATCCAATCCGTGTCTCGGATATGGTGTTCCATGGGCTGTAACAATGTTACTGACCTTGGCATTGTTCCCTCATGATTATATTGTAGCCCACCATGGCCGGAGTTGAGAACACCTCACAGTTCAGGTCTATGGAGCTGTCTTTCTTCTCCCGATCGTGCAATAAAGCAGTGTTCCGTCTTGCACTGAATACAGTGTTCTTTGGATTACTTTCTTGTAACATTTGGATTACGTATCTAAAGAAGATCCCCCTACACTAGGCCTTGTGTGGATACTTCATTTGGCTATCTTACCCCCACCCCTAAAAACCAACAGTTCCCCCTTTGTACACCTGCGTGTTGGTAAATCCTGAATAATCTTCTAACTTATTCATGTACTAAAGAATCCTTTCTATATTTAGTGAGCTTATGTGCCAGAGACCCCTTTGCAAATGCCAGTGTGAGATTTCTGTACATACATTTGTTGTTCTATTCAGTCTTTGTCATGTTTATCTAGTTCGAGTTCTTAGGAAGGAAATGGGCAGCGCATTGCACGTGGGTTAGTGGTGGAGGTGGAAGAGGAGTTTCTCTGCTTGGAGGACAATGATGATAATTGCCAGATGTTGGAGGAAAATGTTGTTCCTCTTCTACCTGTGGCAATGCGTCATGCTGTCACCATCCCACAGCCACAGCAGGAGTTGGTTGATTCAAGGTAAGGGTCAAGGGAGAGGAGATAGGACTGACAAAGAAGTGTTTGTTTTTGCTACCTGAGAATGGGAAAAGGAGAGTTAGTAGGTGAAAGTGGGCCACCAGAGAGGCCAGTCTCATGCAAGCAGTCATTGTGCAGAGGTGGTGAAATGAGCTCAAAAGGTGTCTGAGGTGACAACCTACACATGGCAGGTGTAAATACAAAACACTTGCTAGACAAAGCCTCTCAGTGAATCAACTTTGGCATTGGAGAGGAGGTGATAGGAGCGCTGCAGGGAGAGGGTATAGTAGAGGTATGGAGCACCTGAACATAGATGGGTGGAGGGTGCAAGTGATCCTGTTGTAGGAAACTCAAGCACAACAGGTGACGGATGCAGCGGTGCCCCCCAGCAGATGACTCCAGACATAGAAGGGACAGAGGCTGGTGCACGTGTTAGCAAGGAGAATACGGGTATCCCATGTAAGTTCTTGAGTCTGCCAGTGTGCTTTGGGAGAGATACTTCCATTTGTGAGAAAGGAACATCATCTGAATCAATTCAATTGCAGAAGGCTCTTAACAGCTATTGTTTTGCAAAAATTGTTCAATCATAAAATATACAAAATGTGCTCAACTGTCTGGAGAGTTGAACAATAAATTAATAAAGAAAACAATATGTGGACCTAGTTTTACTGAATCCTATTGTTGGCCTATAATAGCATACGGTTGTGATACTTCTTTTATAATCCCATTTCAAGGCAGAATTGCAAAGAATAGAATTCCAGCTGTCCTCAAATGTTCACGCCATTTATGAGGAGTATTGAAATCACTGCCAGCTAAGAATCAGCCCTTTTGTCATTCATATGCCATTGATGGAAAAAGTGTATTTCAAATGATAGAGATCTTTGCAAAGTGCTTCAAACCTCTAAACCCATGTTGCTAATGACTTGTCTGAAAAAAGGGGGAATACAAAAAATAACAATTTCAAAGGTATTTGAGGTGAAAATTGCAAAACCAAATAATCTATATGGGCTGTTCAAACATCATACTTTTTCTCCAAATGTTCCCTATTTTCATTGATGTGGTAAATGTTGTGTCTTCTGAAGCAAATGTTAGTTTTATTAATGTAACTCTTTTTATAGAAAGTGATAGATAATTTAACTCTTTTTAAAGAAAGTGATGGATAATTTCCCTCCTACGTGCTGGGAACTGCAGGAATTGTAAGGAGGCAATTAGCTATTTGAGCGAACTGCTCACTCAAGATGATTTGTGTAAGCTTGCTAGCTTTGTAAAATGTGCTCTCAGAACAATGTTAGAAATTGTGGGATTATTGTAGTTTATGGGCTTCATCTTCATCCTACTTCAAGAGAGTGGAAGAGACACCTTGGACTGTTTTTAATTATTCAATCTGAAGTTGGGTATTCATCGTTGTAGCTGTTGGTTACCGTACAAACCTGCCATGGCCTTCTTTGTAATCAAACAAACTGTTCTAATAGTGAATACTTGATGCACGCCTGAATGATTTTCTATAATATACGTTGCACTTTCAGTCCTTTTTGTCTGCATTAAAAATTATCATGAATTTTGATTTGTATTCAAATTCAATTTTCAGACTGTATGAATTTTTGAAGAACATTGTATGAATTTTGTAAGAATGGCACACTTAAATTGTTTGTAACTGATGATATTGTATTTAACTGGACATCAGAATAAACATTGCATGAGAACATTCTCTGCCATTTTGAAATTTTATAAGAAAGAAGATGCAATAAAAGCTGAAAATTCCTTATGACCAATTACTGCAGTTTCAATATCCTGGAATATAACATTAGACAAAGTTTTTAGAGAATATATGACTGACTCTTGTTGTGTGATACAAGCTTGGAAGGCATGTCACCAAAAATGCATGTGCGCTTTGGTGCTAGGAAACCTTGGATTGGGATAAAACTTGCGTATTGTGTAAACCCGTCTATCATGAAACAGGAGCTGGAATACCCAAAAATATGTCACTTTTGCAGCTCTCATTTTAGAAGAACTTGAAAAAATGCACGTGTTGTTCAAAGTTGGATCTCGGCACATGAATCAGAGACAAGTCCTAACAAAAGTATAGTAGAAACACACATGCTCAAACCATTAAGACAGTGACATTTGAAGTCAGTCAATAGAGATATGGCACAGAAGGACATTTTTTTGAGGTGATATAAGGGGAACAGGTGGGTATGGTAGATGGCTTCTAGTGAAAGAGCCAAAGTAGAGTTCTTCTGCGATCAACATATTCCTGGCCATTGTGTTGCATGTTATAATACCAAAATGTTGTGGTGCTTAATGGGTCTCAGACGTTCTATGGAAGGTAGTATTTTTATACACAGTGCAGGTGGTGTGAGCTTTTCTTCGTACAAAAAAATACCACACATTAGATTTTTTTGTTGGACCAAGAAGATGTGTCCTACTAAGCTGATCTGCATCTGAAGGTGATGGTGGTAATAGATGTATTGGTGTAGTTGTCAAGTGCTGATATTTTGCATCTCCAGATATACCAGGCTGTGTTTGAAAAAGCATACTGCCCCTTCTCACCATAAGTATCATTGGTTTTCAAAATCCGTTGATGGGACCTTGAATCAGACTCGTCATCAATGGATAGTTGTGGTGATTATGCCTAGATGAATCTCTTTGAAATCTAGCCCGCGTTAGATGAAACTTTTAGAAACGATTTGTCCCCACAATGAGAAGAGGATGTTTTTTTTTATGTGCCGAGAAATCCCAGACAAACTTGTGGCACAGTTAGAGACATATATGTCCCCAACACTGCCACCCACCTTCTCTGTTATCCAGCCCATGAAGCGTGTGTCAGTGGAGGCTTTTTCAGCTACTTTTTCTCCTCCTCCTACTCATTTGGCTGACTCACACTTTGACACAGCCCTTTCCAACATTCATCTCTCGATATTAACACTCTTAATGTCCTTACCCATTGCCCCTGTCTCGTGGTTCACACCACAGTTGAGAGTGCTGCGCATAGAAAAGCGAACCGCTGAAGCCCGTTGGATAAGCCACTCCTCTAACACCAACAAGGACTGCCTTACCATTGCGTCACTTAACTATAAAGAGGCTATCTTCCAAGAGAAAAAAGATACCTACAACAAACGTATTTTGCAAGCTGATTCGAATACCAGAGAAATTTTCAAAATTCTGAAAGAACTTGAATCCCCAGTAACTCCTCCTGACACATGTAGCAAAGACAGCACATTGTGCTCAAACATTCAAAAACCGTCCTTGGAAATATTGCCACACTCCAGACCAAAATTAACGCCAATCAAAATAGCCTCCAGACCGACCATTTGCTCAACCCCCAGCACGCACAATCACCTTCTCTTCACACACCCACAAACCCTTTACTTTCTCACCTCTAACCATCACTGAAATCGAAAACATTATCAATAAATTCAAACCTTCTAACTGCCAAGACGACTCTTGCCCAGCCGCCATTATTAAGAAAGCCTCACATGAACTAGCACCCTTTATCACTGCTTTCATAAACTCATCATTCAACACAGGCATCATCCCGGATAACATTATCCGGGATGCATGGGTAATCCCCCTTCTTAAAAAATCCACCCTCGACCCAAGCATACCAACAAATTACAGGCCCATCACAACGGTGCCTTTCTTGCTCAAAATACTGGACCATGCTGACTATTTACAGATCCAGGAGTACTTGGAATTTAACAAACTTCTCGGCCTTAGGCAATCCGGTTTCCGCCCTAGGCACTGTACTGAAACTGCCCTCATTGATTTGAAAACCCAAATCGAGGTCCTGAAAGATAACGGGAAACTAGCCCTTTTACCATTGTTAGACTTATCAGCAGCATTCAATTTGGTCAACCACCAAATTCTCTGCCAGCATCTCAAATCAGCAGCCCACTTTTCTGACTCGGCCACATCCTGGATTAGATCCTTCCTTGATAATAGAGCTATGCGGGTCTTCTATCCCTCAGCCTCTGCTGAACCTTCACCCGTTACCTGGGGCGTCTGTCTTCGATATACTAGACTATCTGGGTGTAACCTACACCAACTATGCTGATGACACCCAAATGCTCATCCCTATCACCGGAGACCATACATTGGACACTAAGGGGGTAATTCATAGAATTTATCGCACAAGTGGCGCACACGGCTGGCGCACAGTGTGCGCGTGCGAATCTCTGCGCCAGCCACGTGCGCTAAAATCCATTTCCGTGCACAGCGTATTCATGGATTTTAACTACCAAAACCAGCCGTGACCCACAGTGGCGCAGCGACCCTGCAGCAGCGCCAGTTACGCCCCCAAGAACGCCCCTCGCGCAGGGAAAAGCAATAAACATCCCCAATCCAGCGTAAAGGGCTGCGCTAACCCTGTACCAGCACGGCAAGCAGGGTACATGTATTACTGGGGTTCGCGGGAGGTTTCACACGCGATTGGCCCTGTGCGAGTGGGCTACGTGTATTACTGGGGTTCGCGTGAAGTTTCACACGCAATTTCAGCAGAGTATGTGTATTTCAGGGGTGCGCAGGAAGTTTCCCATGCGATTTCAGCAGGGTACGTGTATTTCAGGGGTGCGTGGGAAGTTTTACACGCAATTTCAGCAGGGTACGTGTATTTCAGGGGTGCGCGGGAAGTTTTACACGCGATTGTCCTGGGTACGTGTATTTCAGGGGTGCGCGGGAAGTATCACACACGATTTCAGCAGGGTACGTGTATTTCAGGGGTGCGCGGGAAGTGTCACACACAATTTCAGCAGGGTACGTGTATTTCAGGGGTGCGCGGGAAGTTTTACACGCGATTTCAGCAGGATACATGTATTTCAGGGGTGTGCGGGAAGTTTCACACGTGATTGGCCTGGGTACGTGTATTTCAGGGGTGCGTGGGAAATTTCACGCGCGATTTCAGCAGGATACGTGTATTACAGGGGTGTGCAGGAAGTTTTACACGCAATTACAGCAGGGTACGTGTATTTCACAGGTGTGCGGGAAGTTTTACATGCGATTGGCCTGGCTACGTGTATTTCAGGGGTGCGCAGGAAGTTTTACATGCGATTGGCCTGGGTACGTGTATTTCAGGGGTGCGCGGGAAGTTTCACACGCGATTTCAGCAGGATACGTGTATTTTAGAGGTGCGTGGGAAGTTTTACACAAGATTTCAGCAGGGTACGTGTATTTCAGGGGTGCGCGGGAAGTTTTACACGCGATTGGCCTGGGTACATGTATTTCAGGGGTGCGCGGGAAGTTTTACACGCGATTGGCCTGGGTACGTGTATTTCAGGGGTGCGCGGGAAGTTTTACACGCGATTACAGCAGGGTACGTGTATTTCAGGGGTGCGCGGGAAGTTTTACACGCGATTGGCCTGGGTACATGTATTTCAGGGGTGCGCGGGAAGTTTTACACGCGATTGGCCTGGGTACGTGTATTTCAGGGGTGCGCGGGAAGTTTTACACGCGATTACAGCAGGGTATGTGTATTTCAGGGGTGCGCGGGAAGTTTTACACGCGATTGGCCTGGGTACATGTATTTCAGGGGTGCACGGGAAGTTTTACACGCGATTGGCCTGAGTATGTGTATTTCAGGGGTGCGCGGGAAGTTTCACAAGCGATTTCAGCAGGGTACTTGTATTTCAGGGGTGCGCGGGAAGTTTTACACGCAATTTCAGCAGGGTACGTGTATTTCAGGGGTGCGCAGGAAGTTTTACACGCGATTGGCCTGGGTACATGTATTTCAGGGGTGCGCAGGAAGTTTTACACGCGATTACAGCAGGGTACGTGTATTTCAGGGGTGCACGGGAAGTTTTACACGCAATTGGCCTGGGTACGTGTATTTCAGGGGTGCGCTGGAAGTTTTACACGCGATTGGCCTGGGTACATGTATTTCAGGGGTGCGCAGGAAGTTTTACACGCAATTTCAGCAGGGTACGTGTATTTCAGGGGTGCGCGGGAAGTTTTACATGCGATTTTGCTGTCAGAGCGGGGAACGCATATTACGGGGATGCGCAGGGAGTCCTACATGTGAATTGGCAGTGTGGGTCCTCCCGGGTGTCCCCTCTAACCCCTCCACGGCCCCTGCAGGCAGCCCATACCACAGGGGACTACCCTGAACCCCTGGTCATGTCCCCCAGCACCACCACCCCCCCAGCAGTGAGGGGCACCTGCCAGCAGGCCCTCACTCATGTCCCCCTGCACCCCCACACCCCCATCATTGACAGGCACCTGCCAGCAGGCCCCAACAAATGTCCCCCAGAACCCCCACCCTCCAGTAGTGAGGGGAACCTGCCTGCAGGCCCCCACTCATTTCCCCCTGCACCCCCACCCCCCCAGCATTGACAGGCATCTGCCAGCAGGCCCCGACACATGTCCCCCAGCACCCCCACCCCCCCGCAGTGAGGGACGCCTGCCAGCAGGCCCCCACTCATGTCCCCCTGCACCCCCACCCCCCCAGCATTGACAGGCACCTGCCAGCAGGCCCCAACACATGTCCCCCAGTCCCCCCACCCCCCCATCATTGACAGGCACCTGCCCGCAGGCCCCCACTCATGTCCCCCTGCCCCCCGCACCTCCAGCAGTGAGGGGCACCTGCCAGCAGGCCCCGACACATGTCCCCCTGCACCCCCACCCCCCCAGCATTGACAGGCACCTGTCAGCAGGCCCCGACACATGTCCCCCAGACCCCCCACGCCCCCAGCATTGACAGACACCTGCCAGCAGGCCCTGAAACATGTCCCCCAGCCCCCCACCCCCCAGCAGTGAGGGGCACCTGCCAGGAGGCCCCGACACATGTCCCCCATCCCCTCACCCCCCCATCATTGACAGGCACCTGCCAGCAGGCCCCGACACATGTCCCCCAGCCAACACGTCATCACAATCTAGATCCCTGGCTCTTACGGCCACCCAAATCCCACCCCACGCCACACCAGTCCAAACACCCAACCAAGCTTTACATCCACTCCAAATTGAAATCCCCATTACATGATAGATCACAAATAATCAGTATGCGCATGAGTACAAGTCTGTCAGACCCACACAATGGCAACACATGACTGAGAAAACCCACATTGTGACATGCATGAAACCAATGAGAGAAGACCACACATCGCAGTAAGAAACAAAAATGTATTCAAGTCAAAATGAAGGGAATGAAATCAAAACACACAATAAAGCGAATAATAATCAAAATGCAGCATGTCCCAAAAAATGATAAATAAATAAAATGATAAACAAAGCAAATCCAAAGGGAAAGAAAAGCGTAATATCCATTGCTCCATGGTGAAGAAAAAAAAAGATGAAGGAGAAAAATCCACTGTAAAACTATGTACAAATAGCAAATCCAGGGTCCGTGAGCCCAACAACATAAATGAAACCTACAATGAAACCTACCTAATTACTAACTATATACAAAAATGTGGGGCATAGTCCATGTGCCCCAAATGAAAGAAAAAAGAAATTAAACTTAACACTAATGAACTATATACAATGGCGGCGGGCAAGTCCAACGGCTCACTTGTTAATGTCATGGGCCAGGGGATCATCAAACTCCTGTTCAATGTCTGGGAGGCGGGCCTGTTCTCTGGCCCTGAGGTCTCGCAGGGATAACGCCATGTCTACCTCCAACTCCCTGCAAATTCCCTCGAGGCACTCAACCCGCCTCAGCGCCCTGCGCATGGAGTTCTACGCCCTGACCATTGTGAGCCGTGCCTCCTCTGCCGCCGCCGCTCCACACCTATCTGCTGGCCCAACCGCTGCCACACGGAAGACACTCCCATTCCAGGGTCCTCCTGCCCTCCGGCCAATGTCTGCCCCTCTGATGTAGATGGCCCCGAGCCATGATGCCTCCCATGTTGAGCCTGCCGCTGCCTCCCACGCAACTGCCTCTACCAGCACAACGGCATCCAGGCTGATGGAATCCACTGACGCCGTTGTGCACGTGCCCTGCCTGATGATGCCGGCACATCCACCATCTGCTGGGGTCCAGTTGCTGTGGTGTCCACCCCTGCTGGACCTACGACTCCCGACTGTGGCAGGGATGGGATCCCCACCGAGCTGGCTGCTTTGGTCAGGGTAGGTCCACAGGGGGCCCTGGTGGCATCTGGGCCGGAAGACGGCATGGAGAACGACTGCCGCATAGTCTCCATAGAGGAGGAGAGGGCCGCCAGAGTGACCAACACATCTACAAAACCCCCGACCATGGACACTCCCAACTGGGCCACGTTGGCACGCTGCTCTTCGTGATGACGTGTGCAACGCGACACCAATCAGGACCTTCTACATAAGGCCAGGGGTCCCCTCATCCGCAGGTAGAGGAGTGTCAGATGACATGGACATCCCCCCTACCTGCGGACGGGCCTGGGATGGGGAATCCCTGCTGGTGCATGGTGGTGCAGTCACAGTGTCAGGGCCAGTGACATGCACATGCCCCTCCACGGCGACCTGTGCTGCCTCCTGCTACTGCCCCTGGACTGCACCACTTGCACCAGTGGTACCACCCCCACCAGGCCCCATGTGCGGCTCAGTAGCGGCCTCCTCCTCCTCTGTGGAAACCACCAACCTGGATGGCACCACACCGTCTTTCGCCATTGCAAGCCCCTGTGGGGGCTCACCCACCACTTCCGCTGCAGCCGTAGTGGCAGACGCAGCACCATTCCCCTCACTCCCAGACGATGGTAAATTCTGGGAGGGTTACTGGGCCTTGCGTCGCCGGCCAGTGGGGGAATCCCCGCCGCTTTGCTCCACAGCGCCGTCTCCGCCCTCTTCATCACTTGCTGCTGTGTAGAGGGAGACATAGAACACAAGCATCAGGGTACTGTACAATGGTCCCCTAGACAGGAAGCAATAGCAGATGAGTGGCACTGTCAAACATCACTTCCATCATGTCCCTCCACAACACATGGGTCAGTGCAGGCAAAACACATGCAGTAACAGCACCATACATGTCCATGACCGCAGCACCCATCTCTCTCACCCATCCATGTCCAATAACAGAGACAGGCATGCATTAATGTGTGCATTCCACATGCTGCTCCACATGTTGCATTGTAACACATTACTGGTCTCACATGCATGGCCATGATGTCCCTGCACATACACATACGTACATGGCCTATGTCACACATACAGGCAAGTATCAGGCAACCAGCACCCTGCAACATGCCCTGTCTCACACAGCAATGCTTGGCCACTTACCGCTCAACTCCAGACGGATCTGCCTCTGAAGGATCT
This sequence comes from Ambystoma mexicanum, assembly GCF_040938575.1. Lineage (NCBI taxonomy): Eukaryota > Metazoa > Chordata > Amphibia > Caudata > Ambystomatidae > Ambystoma > Ambystoma mexicanum. Next base: position 68,802,977 of record NC_090921.1, read on the forward strand.
GGGCATGGAGTGCTGGGCCTACGCATTCCAGGACCCTCATCTGGATGGTACTCATGCTGCCCTGGCCCCCCTCCACGAGGCGCAGGGCCTTTATGAGGGTCCTGGACCTCAAGTCCTCCCAGCTCTTCTTGACTTGCTTGATGTTGCGGGTTGCCACCCCCTCCGCGTCGATGGCAACCACAAAGTCGTCCCAGATCCTATCCCGTCCTTCCTTGTTGGCGCGTGATGTTCCGAAGAGGGCATAATAATGCCCCAGGACATGCTCCACCAGGACACCACCTTCCTTCTGACTGAAGCTGGTGGCCCTCTGCCCCTCTGGCTGGGGGTCGCCAGTGGTCTCAGATGGTGTTTGCCCCGACATGGCGACCCCCGAGGCAGGCATAGGTGGGCATCTGGGTCCTGGGGCTGGGCTGTGGAGCGATGGTATCCCAGTCGGGAGTCTTCTGTTCCAGCAGGGGTGGACACAGCAACTGGACCCCTGCAGATGGCTGATGTGCAGGTACCAAATAGCAGGGCACGTGGGCAGCAGGCAGTCAGGCCCCAGCAGATGGCAGGTGGGAGGGTGCTCGGGGCTCTGGGGGGCAGGAAAATGGCCTTCAGGGCAAGAGTGTGGTCTTCCGTGTGTTTTCGCATGGCCAGCTTGATATGGAGTGATTTGGCACGTGAGAAAATTGCACGTCAGAGTGTAATTCGAGGAAAGGCCCTTAGCGCGTAAGCACGTCAGCGATTTCATTGGACCAAAGGCCCTTCGTGCGTAAGCGCTTCTGTGATGTGATGTGTGCGGGCGTGCGCGGGCGTTTCCCCCATGACGTGGGCATAGTGGATTAGCGCGCGTGTGAAAAAAATGCACGTCCCTGTGTGAATGCGTGTAATCCAAGGAAAGGGCCTACGCGTGTAAGTGACGTGACACGCACGGGCGTTTCCCTCAGCATGGGTTAAAGGTGAGCGGGGCCAGCAATTTGCTGTACGTGCCTTTTGTGGAGACTGACGTGTGTTGCTGATTCGTGTTTTTTCGCGCGCCATCACAACTTCACAGCTATCAAGGACGTATTTCTTCTTTTGGTGCGGGTATTGGCTACGCGTGTTTTTCCCACTGCGGATGCCCCTGTGTATCGCACCATTTTTTATGTCATAGTAGCCTGGGTGTCCCACGCGTATGCGTTTTTCATGTTACTGGGTGCCACCGCATACTGTGGGAGGTTGATTCCACGCACGTAGGCTGCAGGGTTGCGTGCCCGGTTTTGCAGCAGTTTTGGGGTGCCTGAGCTTCGCGTGACCCGTCACTACATCACCGGGGTCACATACAGCCTTGCAGGTGCAGGGGGGCTGTTAACATCTTGCTTCCCACCCCCTTCACCCCAATTGCCCAGGTCAATTGTGGTGTACACCTCCCATTGGCACTACTCCATCTGTGCCAGCACTACTACATCTGTGCCATGGTTGGGAGGACATCAAAGGTGAGGGGCGCCTCAGCTGGGTGTACTCCTCATAGTGGGCGTGGTCAGGGACGTGGCTGGGGTGACCAGGGAGTAGGGGGACTCCAGGGTATCCAGGGCAGCTGCAGAGGGGGAAGAGGCAGGGGTGCGCCACTTGAGCACGATGTCGTGCCATGTGTGGGTGCAGTCATGCCACCACCCCCTGTGGTTCTGGGAGATGCAGCTTCTGCATCTGGCACTGGCGGCCGTGTGACCCGGCAGTCCGTTCCATCGACTGCCACGGGCCCAAGGGTAGTGGTAGCTGCAGGTGCAGCTGTGGACACCGCCACCCAGGCTCAGGGTCTGCCAGCGCAGCCTGCGTTGGCACTTGAGGAGCCCTTGGAAGATTTCCAACAGGCTAGGAGGGAAACCGTAGGGGCACGCAGGGCTGCCCTGACCAAGACATGTGTCCCTGGGGCAGTTATGTCAGCTGCTGCCCCAAACAGCCAGGTGTTGGCAAGTGCAGGGGCAGATGCACCCAACAACACCCCGGTTGTGAGTCTGCCAACCAGGACAGTTGCGGTCAATGACCCTGCCACAGCGGATGTTGCTGCGCAGGGTCCATTAGAGGGCACCCAGCTGCCACTGAGAGAAGTCAGGCATTTGGTCGTCCCTCCACCTGCCACTCCCTTGGCTCAATCCACCGAACCCACTGGCCATACTGGTCAGGGCGGCATTAGCCAGCCAGGGTCTGAGCCACAATCCAAGAGGAGGAAGGTTGCACCTGCAGCACAGGCTGGGACCCCACACACAGCCACGACCTCCTGCACGTCGAGGAAGAAACCTTTCTGCAACCAGGGACTGGACTTTCTCATGGGCTACGTGCGGGGCCACAGCCGTGACATGCTAGTGGGTGCCAATAGTCAGACTACGGCTGCCCAACATGATACCCACTGGAAGCATGTTGTGGAACATGTCAGTGCATTCGGCCTTGAGGTGCGCACGGCGCAAGAGCGCAAAAAGCGTTGGAATGACATCAAACGCAGCTCTAAGGCTAAACGTGCCTCAAATTACAACTTGACTCTGGTGACTGGCGGTGGGCCTGCACCAGAGGAGGATGTCCTCACTCCGCATGAGTCACTCGTTGCAGAGTTCATACCATCTGAATCGGTCGAAGGAGGGGGAGAGATGCCGGCCTTTGATGCCCAGTCCAGTGATTGTTGATGCGTGTTTGTTGAGGACTTATGTGTTTCACTTGTGGGATGTGTTGTGCATGATTGCCACTACATGTGACGTGTACATGGTTCTGATGTGCAAGTAATGCAATGCTTCCGTGATGCATGTCGGCTCTGCTGGATGGTGGACATGTGGAGCAGACGGGGATTGTCCGCATCAACACTATTGCACCCTACTCCCATGCTGTTTACCAGTATGCCCCTCCGGACAATGTTCCAGCTCAATGGCCCTTCTGCATGTAGCGTGGGGTGACCTTCCTCTCAGCCCAGGCACGATGTCATAGCATGACTGACGTGCATGTGTCCTCTGTCTGCATGCAGGTACTCCATGTAGGCATGCTCCCTTGCCCCTCCACCCCCGCTCTGCACCCCAATTCCACCTTTGCACTGGTCTGCTTCAATATTGCCGTTGGGTACTTCCCTGTTAATGCGTCCTGTGTACATGCTAACTTCCTGCAACCAATCTGCCAGACATATGCTGTGTGGTACAGCCTTAGTACTTGATGCAGGGTATCTCACTTGTACTGTGCAGAGGTCAGATGCCCCGCAGGGACATGAGTGCCCATTCATGCTCCATGTGCATTGCACGCATGCCCCTATGTGTCCTTGACTGGATGATCACTGTAATGCAAGTCCTGGGTGACATACATTGCATGGCATTTCATCAGCCTTACCATGTCAACTGTGGCTCAGTACTGCGTTGCACACATGTTTACGGTCTGACAATCTGGGTGGGTCACAGGCCTCAGCCTGTTTAATGGCCAATGAATCTGTCCAACTGGTGCAGTGTCTTCTTCACACGTGGGTGGCCTCCAGACGTTTTATCATGTGTCCTGCTTACTGTCCCATCATCATTTGCAGTGTTGTCACTTGACTCACATGAAGCCGTTGATGCTAGTCAACACTGCCTGTCAATACCCAGGTCTATGGTCAGCCTTTTGATACCATGCTAGGCATCCATGCTTTTGCACTTGGGTGGAGGGGTGCTTTGCTTGTAGAGATGCTACCCATTGAATGCACATTGCACGTGATGCCTGAAGTTGACCTTGCACTGCCTTCACATTTTCTGACACACACCATGAAGTACTTGTACATGTAGGTAGTGAGTAACATACACATTGGCTGCACTGCATAGACCCACTTCAATGCAAACTGCCACCTTTCAACAGGTCTGATCACAGAAGCAATTCCAAGTTGACCCAGCATGCATGCCAGGTTCTATTTTGTGTGTCACATGTCTGCCTGATGTTGTCAGTGTGTGTGTGTGTTGTGTGCTTCTGACATGTGTAGTGACCTTTTTTCTCTATATTTTTCTGATGATGACGCAATGGAGCCGGAGGATGGTGTTGTCATGCCAGGCACAGGGTTGGTATCACTACATCAACCCGGCACAAGTGGGGGTTGTGGGGTGGCAGGCCACAAAAACCCCCAAGTGCTACAGGCCATCTTGTCTCTGACTGCCTATGAGTCCAGCCCTGATGACGACTCTGACGTCCATGTCGAGTTGGATGAGCATCAGGTCCATGTGTCAGGGGTGAGTGATTCTGATGTGGACACTCCTCTGCCTGCGACACCTGCACTGATGGGTCAGACAGTCTTGGAACCTCCGCCCGTGGTGGATCTGGACGCAGGGTCACCCGCCACACCAGTCACTGATGTGCCTGGGACATCACGTCGACGGGGGCATGTAGTCGTGCAGACGAGGACACCCGGTCCTTGGGTCCCGCACGGGTCAAGCCCAGCAACGCGGTCGCTGCGCGCAACCGCTGTATACTGAGTGGGAGCAAGACATGACTGCCAATTCAGAACGGCAGGGGACATCAATGGAGAACATCGCTGAGAGCATGGAGTGTGTGGCCCGGTCCGTGCTCCCCCCTGCTAGGCAGGTGCTTTTCCAGCAGACGGCGGCACAGTCCACGGCCCGCTCGCTCAGGCTGGGCATGGTGGCCTCAGACAGGGCACGCCAGGCTGAAATGTCGTCTCTGCGTCAAGCAATTGCTGCTCATGCAGAGGCACACATAGAGGCCCTGAGGGAGGAGTATGCTTCCCTCAAATCCACTCTGGGTGTCCTTCTGATATCCCGGAGGGAGCGGTCAGAGGAGAGGTTTGCACAGCTTGAGCGTACCATGTCGGCTGAGCTACAGGCTTGCCGGGAGGTGCAGCGGTTGTCCAGCCAGGCCGTGCAGGAGGAACTCTCTGTTACACGTGCTACCTTGCAAGAGGAAGCGCGTGTATCACAGGCGGTTCTGCATGCAGACCTACAAGTCATCGCCACACAGAACCAGGCTCCCCTGTCCGGCAGACTTGCTGCCGACGAGGGGCAAGCTGCGGCTAGGCGTGGCCAGGCTACTGTGCCACGTCATCCTTTCCAGGATGAGCCAGACTCGGACGACAATCTCCCACATAGGTCGGGCTGTGCAGGCGTTGAGCCCATGGAGTTTTTTTTTGGCTCAGCTTCATCGCATGTGGGTGCTGAGCAGCACCCTGTACCTTCCCCCTTCTGAGTGCCCCCCCCCCCGGGTCGTATGTGGCCATGTTTGATTTTTCTTTTAGTTTAGTTAGTTAAGTTTCTGTTTGATAGTTAGTTTAATTAGGTAATGTAGGCTTTTCATAGTTAGTGTAATTAGTTAATATAGTTTAAAAGTGCTTGTCTATTGTGCTTTCAAGTGACAGTGTGGTGCTTTGTGGCTTTTGAAAGCATCCACTGTCTGTTCCAGCTGGGCTCTTCAGGCTTGTCTTGTGTATGTGTTTGCTGCTTGGGGTCCTTGACTCACATATGCCACTCCTGCTTCCCTTATCCATGGGCTCGCAAGGATGGTTTGGTGTAACATCATATTTCCTTCAGGGCTTTGGACTGTCATATCTGTGTCATATCTGTGGCATATCTGTGGCATGTCTGCTGCTGTTGGGGGGAGGATTGGGGTGTTATTGAGCACTGTTCTGCTTTTGCTACATGGGTGTTTCATGATTCATGTGTACATTCATTGCTATGCATTGTGTAGTATGTTTCTTATCTTTACTGTACATGTGCTTGTTGCAATTCATGCCGTAGATAGTGTGTTCCACACTTTGGCTGTGAAAGACGGACTGATGGTGTGATTTCTGATGTACGTCTCTGACATGGTCCAGTGATGTGATGCCTGAAGAGACACATACAGATGAATCTAATGCATTGATCATGTGTTTCATGCCCTTTCTGCAGGAGGATGAGCCTCCAGACCACCTTTGCCAGCAGACATGGGCCATTGGACATCTGGAATCTGGACACGTTTGGTGGTGCCCATATGCACATGTGTGCGCAAGCAGAGGCACATGCATTGCAATCATACATCCTAAAACTACTGACGTGTTTCAAGGGACTCCAGGCAAGGTGAGCAGCACAGGGGGGCCACAACACAGCAAACCTTCCACCAGGCCAGTTGCACATGCATGCTTAGTAGCAGCACTGAGGGTGAGCTTGGACGAATATTGGTGTTGAAGCGCACAATACAGCTCAGATGTGTTGGTGGACTCATGGCTAGTTGATTGTAAGGTTGTCTGGGGCACCTGCAGGGGCAGTGGCACATACCCTCCGGTCCACCATGGCCCATTGAGGCACTTGTATCACCCATGTAGCGTTCTGAGACATGGAAAGAAGCAGCTCACAGGGACAGACAGCAAGGGACAGACTCGGGTGCAGTGCATTTCATTTCCATGTAGAATTTGAAACATGCACTGCCTACTTTATTTTGGTCATGGTGGAACACAACTTGTTCTGAAGTCATACCTTGCTATATGCGTCTGTCTGCTTACCCAGGGAACATGTGTGATTCGTGACACATTGGTGTTCCATTTGCCACGCACCCACCAGCGTCTGACTTACTGCATTGACTGTGTATGAACCATCACAGGGGTAATGTTACGTATGGGTACAAAGCATCCACACCAGAAAGTCTGTTTGTAGAGTAGTTTGTTACTTTGGGGCATATTTGGTGGTGTGTTTGTGTGTTATGGGCACGCACAGATTTTTAACTGTGGCTCTCTTTGCAGCATTGAAGTGCTCCTGTTACCGGACCTGAGAGTGTGCAGGCTGGAGGCCAGCACTCACCCCAGAGATAAGTTTCTCTTTGACTTCCATTTCAGTGAATTGCTGCTATGTGCATGATGAACAAGTTTGGTATGATTGTGTGTGTGTTAATGTGAGTGCTACATTTTTGGGCATTCCCTACTTTCCCCTGTCAATCCTACTCCCCTCTCCTGCCCCTCATTCCGGTTATCCAGTATGCCAACGCCTGTCCCGACTTCATATACCTGACCCTCCTTCCCCACCAGGGTCTCAGAGGCCTGTGTGAGTTTGCCCTTGCAGGCAGCCAGACCACGGTGGGGATGGTTGGTTCGTGCCACTCCTGCGCCTGTACACGGGAGCAGTGACAGTACACATCCATTTGTGGTGCATCATTCTATGTTATGTACCACACATGGTACACATCCTGTTGTGACATTGTTTTACTGTGCTACCTTGGTTGTTAGGTCATTGTGGTAGTACTTGGCCTTTGTGAGGTACTGCTACTTCCAGTCATCTACTGGAGGCTGTTGTGGTTAGTTTTACTGCCTGCAGGCTTTTTGCTTGGCTTCTGTGTTGGCCTGCTTTGAGTTCTCTTGGATGTAGTGTTTTTGCAAATCAAGGTATACTCTGAGGGTACAGGCAACTTTTTACACACAAGGTGGGAGATGGTGACAAAGGGGAAGGGTGATCCTGTGTCCAGGTGAAATTCAAGGATGAAGGCTCCATATCCCCGGTGCAGTTGTTCAGTGGTTCATGGTGATTTGGGAGGGGGGGTGCTTTGTTGGTGACAGTTGCCTTGCCCTGCATTGTGATGGGCACCCTGACATTGTATTTGTGGTATCCTATGTACATGATGTGTTCTGCTGATCAATGCCTGTTCATGTGTTGTGTTTACCTTTCAGGTGTGAGGGAATAGTTGTGGCTTGACATGCTGCGGTGTACACATGGTGAATGTTCGCATGTGATGTGTAGAGGACACTGATGGTCACTTGATTGCACATGCATATGTTGAGTGCATGTCCCTACTGACCCACACACTCACACTATAATGCACTACATGTACAACCACCCTTCCATGTCCACGTGTACACTCCGTTTTCCTTCTGGTGCCCACTGTGTCCCTGCCGCACATGTCCTATGACCAATTGTGGATCCTGTACATGCCTAATTTGCTTTTTGATGTGGTTTGTCGCTTAGATGTGATGCTCAGGCTGTGCATCACATGCAATGGCTGTTAACTGTGCTGTGCACTGAGCAGTGTGTTGCAGGAGGTGGACACAGCACACAGAAGCTGCAGTGTTGATTTTGCAATGTACAATGTGCATGTAGACAGGCATTCATTGTTATGTTACAACTACGACTTTTGGAATGCATTTGGGTATGACTTATTTTGGGTGGGAGGTTGTTGGTCAGTCATTTCATCTGATTCCATGTCAGGCATCATTGTCTGATGCCAATTTACATTTTTCACATGGCAATGTGTACCTTATTGGTACTGTGTTGGTGTATGGCTATTGCTTGTCATGTCATGTTGTGGTTTGGGAGGGTTTGAGTGACATACCAGTGATAGTCATGGCCTGTTTTGCAGGTGTGTGTGATTCACACCTTGCATGTGTGCCTTTTGGTCACACAGGATTGCTTGTGTTTAAGTAGCTAGGGATGCACACAATGTGGCACTTCCATGGCAACAATCTCAGGGTGGTAAGGTTGTGACAGTTGACTGTCTCTTTGTCATCATTGATTGTCACCTGGTATGTGCCAGGCCTGTGTGCACTCCGCAGGGGTGGGAGTTTAGGTGAAAAATGTGTCCACAAGCTGGGTCCGGGTTTCCTCGCCACATGCCCTATCCCCACCCATGGGCAGCGCCTGTGCCTGTGGTTGGGGATGTGGGGGCACCACCATGTCCACCGGGACGCCCTGCCGTGTTGCAACATTGTGCAGGACACATGCTGCCACAATGATCCTGCACACTACTGGGGGTACATAGAGTAGCTGCCCACCAGAGCGGCCAAGGGAGCGGAAGCGTGACTTGAGCACTCCGAATGTGCGCTCCACTATGGCCCTGGTTGCAATATGGGCCGCGTTGTATCTTACCTGGGGTGGTGTGGTGGGGTTCCGGATTGGCGTCATCATGCGGTCACTCAGAGGGTAGGCACTGTCCCCTGGAGAGGTGATAATGGTTGTGATTATTGGGGTTTGTGTATTTGTGCGTGTGTGTGTGACATGCATGCATGTGCAAGGGCATTTGTACCCACCTAGGAGGCATGTGTTGCCATGCTGCCCAGCTTCCAGGGCCCGGCTCAGGGCAGATATTCTGTATATGAAACTGTCATGGGTGGAGCCAGGGTAGTTTGCATAGACAGAGGTGATGATTCCCTTTGCATTGCATACCACCTGTACATTGATGGAATGCCAGTGCTTGCGGTTTCAGTAGATGTGCTCATTGGCCCTAGGTGGAAGTAGGGCCACATGGGTGCAATCTATGGCACCAAGCACTTTGGGGAAGTGTGCCACCCTGTAAAAGTCCAGGACAACGGCTTTCCTTTCTGTGGGTGTTCTGGGCATGTATATGTGCCTGCGGACTGAGGGGCGCGCTGTCATGATTGCCAAGACCTGGTGTAGGCAGCGTGACTGCGTGGCCTGTGAGACCCCCCCACTATGGCAGTAGTCCGCTGAAATGACCCAGTGGGCAAAAAATGCAGGACATTGAGCACCTTCTCCAAGGGGCTCAATGCTTGGTAGCAAAGGGTGGGGGATGTAAGGTCATCTTCCCACTCCCTGACCAGGTCTGCGATGATACGGGGTGGAAACCTATACCTGCCGTAGACCTTGTCATCAGGCATCCCAAAAAGGCTTGTACGTGGTGAAAAAATGCATGCCCTGGCTATTCTCCTCCTGCGGTGTCCCACGATCAGTGCTGCGAGAAATGGGGCATTCATCGTAGCTGTATATACGTGTTTGTTGTTTCAGCGCACTTTTATACTGTGTGCGTGGACGCTTCCGCCTGCCTTCGTGTGGCGGACGCATTCACGCCTGTGTGCGTCTTTTAACGTGCGCGGGTTTCCCGTATTCGAATCCATGAATACGGGTTGTTCGTGTGCTTGTGGGCGTTCCGTGTAGTTCCCTGCAGTACTTCCCCAGTTACGCCTTCTTTTTCATGCGTTATTTCCCATTCCGTGTGTTACGCCCACTGTTCGCCTACTTTTGTTGTGTGCGCTGCGCTATGTGCGCTTTTGCTGTGCGCGTAGCGCACGCCGTTTGAAGACGTGTTTGCCCGCGTTTGACATGCACCGATTTGGCACACAACCAGTGGGAAACAAGCACAGCGCCTTCCTTGAATCGCACGCGTGCGCGCTTGCTTTCTCACGCTTGCGCCACCTTGCGCCTGCTTGCACTGGGATTTTCAGCGCACGTTTGTTCCATGAATCGGCCCCTAAATCCTTGAACGATGTCTATCTAGTGATTCTGGCGTGGATGGCACAACATGAGCTCTGCCTCAATGATGATAAGACCGAGATTCTCATCCTGGGCTCCCCGTATCATCTTAAAAAACTCGATCCTGCATTCAAGTCATTCACCATCGATGGCAATACCATCAAGGTTTCAAATGACACTAAAACCTTAGGCATTTACCTCGACTCCACCCTTTCTCTCTCCAGACAAACCAAACCAGTTAGCTCAGCTTCCGCCTATATGTGCAAACTTATTACCACCGCCCCTTCCTCACTACTGCTAACTGCACTATCCTGGCTAGAACACTTATGTCCAAGATTGATTACTGCAATGCCCTAGGGGCGAGCCAACCTAACATAAATAAACTTCAGATCACGCAGAACAATGCCACTAGGGCAGCTCTAAACATTCCTAGGAACCACTGCATCTCTGATACCAGACGTAATCTATGCTGGCTCTCAGTAACACCAAGAATCTCCCTGAAAGCGCTCACGCTCACTCACAAATGTCTGGCCAACCAGGCTCCTATCTATTTGGCTAGCCGATTTACACCTTGCACCTCAACCCAACCTCAGAGATCCACACAAGCCCACTACCTCGCCCTCCCCAGGTTCAAATGCAGAAAGCGGGCGGGACTAGCTTCCCGGTCCTAGCCACGAAACTGTGGAACACTCTGCCCAACCCTCTTAGATCGGAACCCTCCTTCCACTCCTTCAAAAGCAAAAGCAAACTGTGGCTCACTGATTCAGCACTCCCCCCACTGTCTGAGTCCCCACCGTCTTGCTGCCACCACGTGACATACACCCTGCTGCACATACAACTTGTTTTCTACTACTATATTATTACTGCTATTTATTGCTCACCCTCATATTGTATATTTTGTTCTGCACATTTATTCTGTTTTATTTACTTGACTTGCCATTACTTTAATCTGCAATATGTGTTTATTGTAACCTCAAGATGAGCGCCCAGATGCTTTTGGGCCAAGCGCGCTATACAAATAAAGAAATGCAAATAAATACAAATGAGGATCTGTCTGAAGCCTGCCTCCAAGTGCAACTTGTGGTACACTTCTGAACTCACCAACCTTAAGCGCAAGTGTAGGGTGGCAGAGAGGAAGTGGAGGCTATCAAGCACACTCTCTGACAAAATGGCCTGCTGCCTGCTCCAAAGGCAATAAAGACTCTCTGTCCTCTGTAAGAAGAGAGCCTACATCCAAGCCGGTATCTCGGCGGCCGCTAACAACTCGGCCAAAAAATTTCAAAATCTGCAAGGAGCAGGCCAATCCTGCTGCAGTCTCTACCTCTCATGTTCCCTCTCAGGTCCTCTGCACAGCCTTGGCATCTCATTTCACCACTAAATCTCAGGACATCCTGTCCACACTCTCTTATTCTACCTCCTCTTCCTCTCCCTCTACCTCTACAGGCCCCTCTCCAACCGGTTCTCCTCCGTCCCCCTGTTCCCTCTTGAAAATGTTTATAGTTGAATCTATGAAAGTCTTGTCAAACCAGGTGCTCCTCTGCTCTTCCAGAATAATCAAGGACCACATTGACACGCTTGCTTCCGGCTTGGCCGATTTCTGCAACCATTCTTTTGCCACTGGAACCTTTCCATCCCCCCTTAAGCACTCCCTTCTGCACCCCTTCTTAAGAAGCCTTCTTAAGTAGCCTTCTGCTGATCCCTCCTCTCCGGCAAACTAAAGACTGATGTCCATCACTCCTTTCCTGGACATCTCCAAGCTTAATTTACATATGGAATCTGTTGGTTGTCACCATGACCACCAGTCTGGCACCAAAGAAGCCGTGAAGACTTGCTCTACAATCTTCTGTCCTCATTCCCCTTGACCTATCCTCTGCTTTCGCCACGGTCAACCATGCCATCCTGCTCAATCGTCTCTGAGACAACATGGGTATATCTGGTCAGGCCCTTGCCTGGTTGACCTCCTTTCTCACTGACTAGGGACTCTCTTCTATCGCTCTCTCTCTACTTTTGGTGTTCCCCAGGGGTCTAAACTCTCTCCCTGGCTATTTAACCACTACCTGGCACCTCTGGCACCTCTGGCCCACCGCATCTCTACCTTCTGCTCTAACTTTCAGTGTTATGTGGATGACACCCAGCTCTCCTTCAGGCACCCCCCACTGCTCCTTCTCTCATACCAGACTGCCTGTCCGCTGTTTAGGTATGGCGTGCCTCCAACCATCTCTACCTTAATGCCAGTAAGACTGAGATCCTCCTCATTGGGACTTCTGCTCCCCCTTCCCTCTCTCACTCTGGCCGCCCACCGTGGGCTCTCTACCTGCTCCTTCCAGTGAGGCTAAGAACTTTGGGTCATCTTTGACTCAAACCTCTCCTTCTCTCCTCAGATCTCTGACATCTCTAAGAAGTCACACTACCAACTGTAGCCCCTCAGAGGTATACTTCCTTTTCTCACTTTACCTCAGAATATCCCTGTCTCCAGAATCCTGGTCCTCTCTAGGCTGGACTACTGTAACAGCCTCTTTCTAAATCTGCCTGCCTCTCCCCTTCGCCTTCTACACTTATCCAGAACAGGACTGCAGGACTTGTCATTGGCCTCAAGCCCAGGCATCATATCTCTCCATTCCTGAAATCTCTCAACTGGCTCCCTATGGCTATGAGGATCTAGTTCAAGGCCCACTGCATCATCCACAAGGCTTTTCTGGGGACATCCAACTTTCTCTTCCTAAGCATCGTCCTTCTCGAGCCCTCCGCTCATCCACCTCCAACTCTCTGAGGTTCAGACACTTCTCCAGGCCGAGAAACGGGTGGGGGGTAGATCTCTTTTTTACCGGATGGGCTTCCCTCTGGAACATCCTCCCTGCCTCTCTCAAACTTGAGCAGGTCCATCTACGATTCCGGAAGCAACTCAAGACCTTCCTTTTCACTTCAGCATTCTCTCTCCCACTCACTTGCTTATGTCCCTGTTCTGCTGCCCATACTTGTTACCTGTTCACCCACTGAACTTACGGGGCCAGGTGCCTGCATAACCAATTGCCCTTGCACTGCTTGCGGGCCTCCCAACCACTTAAGGGACTGTATCTGCAACCCTACAGTCCTCTGGGTTTCTGCACTTATGAGCCCGCTCCCGGCTACACTTACTAGTTACTTGTGCTCTCCTCTCCCGCTCCCCCCTTGCTCTTCTCCCCCTCCTTCCACCCTGCATTTGCTTGATCTGAATGACACAAGGCCTAGTAAGATCATTGTTTTGTCCTCCTTCTGGCCACCCTTCCTTGTCTTGTCACACCTAGAAACACTTGTGTACAGGTGCGTTATAAATGACTTATATCATATCATATATCATATCATATCAAATCATATACGTCCCTGCTCACTTTCTCTTCCTTAGGGGGTTTTGCAAGGCTTTAAAAAAAGGTATACCAGATAGAAGACTACACTTGGAGAATGTGTGGAGTTTTGTTAGGATATTCAGTAGTTTTGAAGGGTTTTGGAAAGATTAGGGTGAGTGGTTGGTGTCATTGGTTTGTTTGTAGTATCTTGCACACTTTTCTGTTCCCCTTTGTCTAAGTGTTTGTGCAGTATCTTGTGTTATTCTTCCTGTATTAAAAATGTTTCTTTTTCCACGCTTGCATTTCTGCTGTTGTGTTCCTATATAGTACATAAACAAAGGGTTGCCACATATCTGTGCTTCCCCAAAAACACACAAATCTCTCTTTCCCCTAAGCTTGTTTAACGTCGAGTGTTTTATTGTATTTTAGTCTTTGTAGTTTGTAGGTTATGATTGATAAATGGAAGGTTGTAGTTGTTGATTGTAATTGTAGGTTGTTGTTGTAGGGTTGCTTTGTTTGTGTCCTTGTTTGTGCCCTTGTTTGTCTGTTCGGGGGTTGTGATGTTGGTTTTCAGGGTTTTCATGAATCTGGCTTTCCACTTTGACATGATAGGTCAGTTATAACGCGCCTGTACCCAAGTGTTTTTAGGTGCGACATGGAAAGGGAGGGAAGACAGAGGGAGGACAAGACAAACAATTTTATTAGGTCTTGTGTCAATCCGATTGTGCAAGTGTGAGGAAGAGAAGTGCAAAGGGAAAGGGAGGGGGGAGTGCAAGGAAGAGCGGAGGGGAAACAGGGCAGTAATGCTCAGAGTAGGTGCTGCCAGAGCAGCATGGCTCTGGGTAGGTGCAAGGAGACAGGGGCCTGTAGGGTTACAGTTACAGCCCCTAGGTGCATTGTAGGCCCGGTGGCAGTGCAGGGTGAGTGATCAAGAAGGAGCCTGGTACACAGTGAGACTATGAGGGAAGCCAGGCAACCAGTCGGTACAGCAAACAGGTCAGTTAGATCAGCAGGGGAGGGAGAGAGAGAAAGTAGAGGGGAAAGGAACGTTTTAAGTTGCTTCCGGAACTTCAGGTGGTCCGCCTTGTTTGAGAAGGGCAGGGAGGCCATTCCAGAGTGAGGCACCTGAGGAGGAGAGAGATCTACCCCCACGTCTGACCATTAGAAAGTTGGGGGTAGTTGAGCAAAGGGCTCGAGAAAGAAGGTATTTTGGAAGAGAGCATTGGATTTAGTGCGGGCCCTAGGCCCAGAAAGCATTCTGGTCAATGCAAAGGGTCTTGAACTTGATCCTTGCAGCCACCAGGAACCAGTGGAGATATTTCAGGGCTGGAGAGATACGGCCCTGGGCTTGAGGCCAAGGATAAGTCTTGCAGTCCTGTTCTGCATTAGTTGCTGAGGGCGGAGAGTAGTGGAACGCAGATTGAGAAAGAGGCTGATGCAATAGTCCAGCCTATAGAGAACCAGGGCTCTGGATACAGTGAGCTTCTGGGGAAAAGTGAGAATGGGAAGAGTCCATTTGAGGTGGTGCAGCTGGTAGTGGGACTTCTTGCCGATGCTCGAGATGTCGAAGATGACACCAAGGTTTATTACCTCACAGGAAGGCAAAGGAAGATGCTCCAAGGCAGACGGGCAGAGTGAGAGAGGGAAGGCAGGAGCACAGGTCCCAATGGGAAGGATCTCAGTATTACTGGCATTAAGACGGAGATCGTTGGAGGCGCACCAATCCTGATAGTGGATAGACAGTCAGGAATGAGTGAGAGAGGAGAGGAGGCTAAGGGGAGTCTGAAGGCAAGCCAAGGGTCATCCACATAACACGGAAAGTGAGAGGAGAAGGTGTAGATCAGGTGGGCCAAAGGGGCCAAGTAGAGGTTGAAAAACCAGGGTGTGAGGATAGAGCGCTGAGGAACGCCACAGGTAGAGAGAGAGGTGGCAGAGAGAAAAGGAAGAAGTTGGACCTGGGAGGGGCAATTCATGAGGAAGGAGGTCAGCCACCCCAGGGCCTGATCCTTGATGGCCAGGCTCTCACAGAGTCGATTGATCAGGATGGCCTGGTTCACCATGTCGAAAGCAGAGGAAATATCAAGGAGGATGAGGACAGAATGAATGTTGGAATCAAGGGTAGAGAGCATATTTTCATGGGTGTTCAGGAGAGCAGTTTCCATGCCTCTGGCAGCTCTGAAGCCAGACTGATGGTCATGGAGGAAACCAACAGATTCAGTGTGGCAAGTGATCTGGGAGATGGCCATCTTTTCCAAGAGTTTGCCCATCAAAGGGGTGATAGATATTGGGCGATAGTCTGCTGGGCAGGTATGATCGTCCGACGTCTTCTCGAGGAGGGCGTGAACAAGGGATCTGTACACCTCCCCTTGTGGTCCCTATGATGATGCTCAAAGGACCAAAAGTGCACCCTCCTCAGTTGGATTTTCGTAGACATGGAAAAAACCCTGTCTGTTGTCTTGTACTGGTGAATGTATCTCTGAATGACTTGTATGGGAGGCCAGGAAACATGATTTGGGTGATCTCATCAATTTACCATTTGCTATTCTGGCCTCCCCAGCGGAAACTGCAAATACTGCTGCATACGTTAAAAGACCACGAGCAGCACATCTACCCCAGTTGCTCACTCATTTGGGTGTGGACATGGGACCCTAAATATATTTCCCGGATGGCACGTGTCTCTTCGATTGAAGTCAATATACGGACACTAACTGGTATGCCAGTCAACTGCTTGCTGGTCCCTCCCTGCAGGATCAGGAGTGATTGGCTGTCATAGAAGCTATCCCAGGTAATACCAGGTCTTCCTGCCACCCAATGCCAATATCTAGCCATGGCATGAAGAGACTGACAGGCCGGTCACCCATCTCTCCAAATCATTAAATTCCCTGCAATTCAATGAAGGTGACACGCAGGACTTTTGCATGCAAAAGTAACCATTAATCTCACTTTCTGATTGGTTTCCTGTAACTCATTACCTCTCCCTACCCTTCTTCTACCAACAACTTCCAATACCCTGCACGTCCCTAAACAACCTTTATGCCTCCAGCAACAACCACCTGCCTCAGTGAAAGCTTCCCGAGACTGATTGGGAGCTTCAACCTCATGACCCTCTTTAAACAATGCAGACAAACTTAAAAAAACACGTCCCAAATGTTTGTCTGATGTTCACCCTGGAAAAATCAACCAAGGTTCTGGTGATTTGGGTACATTTGTGAAAGATTCGACTGAGCCTAGCGATGGTGGAGAGAAAGAGACAATACTCTTCCATTATCTTGATCCTCTACACTCTATGTTGTTGTCATGATCTCTGCTTCCAAAGGGTCAGGACTTACCCAACTCTCTTGGAAGCAGACCCATAACCCCGGTTCCGGGTGCGGCCAGTCGCAATTGGGACCTTTTGGACCCTGTCCTGGCGCCAGTGGCACCAGGCTCATAAATATGCCCAGTCCCAGCGCTGGAAGCGCCGGGCTCATAATGCTTGGGTGGACTTACCTGCAGCAGACCATGCTGCTTACTTACCTGCCAGTTGAACCCCTGATCCTCTTCTGTTTGGGACTACTTTTCCTGTTGGGTGGGGCAGGAGCCACTCCCTAAGTTCAGAACACTGGAACTCTTCTGGAAAGCAGGAACTCTTTTCTTACCTAGGCGTGGCTGTGGAAGGAGACACCTAAGCACTACAGGAGGCTATTTAAACCACACCCGATGGATGAATCTTGCTTTGCGTTATTCTGCATTCTCTGCAGCAGAACGCTCACCGTGTCTTCTGATCCTGTGCCTAAGGGAACAAAGGCTTACCATCCTGGAATCCAGTCTTCAGCAGCACCTATAAAGACAAAGAAAGAACAGGTTAGCACTATGATCTTCAGTGGCAGCGCATCTCTTACCTGGTCCAGCGGCTGTCACCAACGCCTCGCGCTGCATACCTGCATCTGAAAGACAAAGGCTTACCGACTCTTCGCACGCTCCGGAGGCCTTCAACGCTGCATCCCGCATCTGAAAGGCAAAAGAAGGTGCGTTTAGAGACATTGGGCAACTTTACTACTCACGTGCCATTATTCCTTCCCACGCCGAAATCAGCGGGTATCCCAGCACCCTTCAGCTTCTCTAAAGCTCCGAACTTGTACCTGCAAGGTAAACGAGACAGTTAGTGCGCATCGTGAAGTAGGCAACAAGCGCTCACTTACATGCTTCCAATCGCTTCTATTCCTCACGCGGGTTCGATCCTCAACTCTCTTCAGCCCGCCATCCGCCATCGCCGGAACCCTGCAAAACAAGAGGTATCATTACAAAAGAACTTTACATAAGTCAAAAGCCATACTCACATGCTCCTCGGCACCGCTCCACAGCAGCTACGCCTTACGCACTTAAAGACTTTTAAGACATTTGAAGTGCCCAGAATTTACCGTTCGTGCAGTAAACGACGGACAGCAGTCCTCTGAGGTCAAGAGGCCTGCACCCTTATCCAGTGAAGAAACTGGTTACGGCACCCTGCCCCCGAGGCAGATGGAGAGCTCGGCATTCACCTACCTAAGGTGAGATTGTTAACCTTTGGGGTCCTACAGGAGAAGAGAAAGGGAAGAGGAGAGAGACACCCAATAACCCCAGTTCATTAATCCCATATTTTCTATCTGCAGACATCTTACTCTCCGAGTCAGACACACAGTGCACAGAGGTCCAGCCCGAGGAACCAACCGTGTGTTACATATCACCTTTGAAGACACGGCATTCACCCAGTCAAGACCGGCGCCTCTGCGGGAATCAGGTGAGCGTTACAGTTTTTTCTCCAAGTCTGTCTGTCGGCGCAATGCACCCTTCTACTCCAAGGAAAGTGCGCGGAACCTCCTACTCCTCTGCCAGTTATACAAATAATAAACTAAACTAAACTAAACTAAACAATCTGAGTAAGTGATACTTTGCCTTGCATACCAGCGTGGTGATCAGATGAAGTTGCTGCAGCTGCTGAATGTGAACATGATGAATTCACCAGACACATTTCTGGTTTGGTGATTCATATAGGGACTGATGTGGCTGACATGAAATACCCTAAGACAATGCCTTCCTCTTCCCCTAGCATTTTGAGGTCTTCCGGGCATGATGGCACTCAAAAGGGTCACGCCTATTGCGTAGCCCATGGTGATGGCACATGTGTTGTGCAATTGTATACATTGAATGTAATCTCCTTCTGCCTCCAAAGAAATGTAAGATTATGTTATTGCAAACAGTACTTTGCCTCCTTACAGAATAATGGCACACCCAGTTAAAGCCTACTCTTCTTTATGTTACAATAATGTGACTTTTACCAGAAGGCTATGCCATGCTCTATACAGCATTTTATGTCACAGAAAGGCCTCCTCACCGAACTGTGGAGTAGACAGGGAAGCTTTCAGTTCACATGCCACCAACCCTGAACAACAGGTACACCCAAAGATCATCCGGAGGGGCCCCTCTGCAATCAGCCAGCCAGTCAGCCATCCAAAGTTAAGAGAAAGGGTGTCAAACAGAAGCAAATGTCCACAAGGCGCACTCAGGCATGATAAATTATGAAACATTTGTTTATAAGCACAATATAAATGCCATATCATATCATATCAAATCATATGGGTAGTTCCTCTTAATAACAACATATGTGAGGGGTTTATACAATATTCATAGCTGCCCCTTAATATATCTATTTTTATAATCTGGTCAACAACGGCTAGGTAGACTCTTGCAAATACTCACCTCACTACATGACTCTCATCCTCATAGCAAGGGGCAAAGCTATAAAGTGAGACGGAGGGAGAGAATGAGAGATAGATCACATGATCAGCGTATCACACGCAGGTACAGCTAGTCCTCATAGAAGGATGTCATGAACAAAGTGTATATTTGTTGCTGTATTTTCTACATTTGGAATGGAAGCCTATAAGTATCACAATGCAAAACAATGTGAACCTTCAAAATGTACTGAGGATTTTGCAAATCTACTTCCAAGATTTAGGGCCTCATTCCGAGTAGGGTGGTAAGGGATACCGGCACCGGTAAGGAGACCGGTGCCGGTAATCCCTTACCGCCCTACTACGAAGACCCTTAGCGGGTCCCTCCTTTAATGCCTGGTCTGACCAGGAGTCATGGACGGGACCCTTCTAAGGGACTTCAGACTAATAACGGTACCGCAATTTGCGGTACCGTTATTAGTGCCTTCCCCATGTCCATTGAGCCCTATGGGGGCTCAATTGGGAATGGGGAATGACTTTTTCAATGGGGACTTACCGGTCCCGCAAAGGTTGGACTACACCGGTAAGTCCCCATTGAACCATACCGGTACCGTTATTGGAGACAGTCATGGCGCAAATAGCGCCATGACTACCTCCAATCTCGGAATGAGGCCTTTAGACACTGAAGAAAATCAAATGAGATACGTTTGTGATGATTTGGATTCTGCTTCGCAGGAGTACACGAGGGAATAGGGCTAACAGGAGCGATTGCGACCTAATCAGTGTCTAGGGTCCTAGTGGACCATGGCATTTAGTGTCAATTTCAGGGCCCGTAGGATTGTGGAGGGCCTGGCAGCAAGTGGGGCTCATGTAGGGCAAATGTGGGTGCTCTGTGAGGTCGAGCATTGGCGGTACAATGATGAAGGTCAGGGCAGTCCCAGGAATGCTTTGCAGTTAGCCAGAGTTAAGCTTTAGCCGCTGGGAGGGTACAGCGAGTGACACTCCATTAGTTTCGAGACAGCGGGTGACAGTCATCGAGTGTGCGTTGATGTGCGTTCATTGAGGCAGAAGTTCTCGGGCTAGCTGAGCCTAGCTGCCTTTGTAACCTCCTGTTAGAGTCGGTGAGAGAACAGTGATTCGGTTCGGGTTCTGGCATTGATCAGTCGCTTTGGGCCTAGCGGGTGACGTGCTTCGCTAGGACACAATACAGTGTTGAGCTGGTTTAGATGCAAGCAATAGTTCAGCTGGTTGGAGGAATGCAGACACCAGCGCCAGCACCTTCCCTATGATACAAGATGCGGTTAACACAGAGTGACCGGTTTGGTGCAGTAGAATGGGGCGCTTCGGCTGATGTAGAACACCGATTGCTCTGAGGCCTTTGCAAAGGACTCTAGGACAGGATGCTACTGATCAGGGTCTGCTCCCATGGCTTTAGGAGATCCATTGCAGAATGGTTGGTCAGGCACACAGCACTGGCCACTCCCGATGTGCCCTGGGAGTGGTTTGGGGATGGATCTTCCTTCTTCACCGCAGGCTGAGGGCTTTCAACAGTACAATTGTTACAAAGGAAGTTCAATGAGAAGATAAAGAATGTCTCTTTGTCCTTAAATGATGTTAGGGAGAATTCTCATTCTATGGCTAATTTCCCTTACCTATAGAGTCCCCCAGCAGCTTTGCTGGATTTGAAGGGTTTGTTTCTTTTTCCTGCTAAGAGTAAGGCTCTTTTCCCACTCTTAAGCACTTGTTACTATGTGTGTTCTAGGCTATTTTTGTGTTTAATGTCTATTGGATTTCTCACCCCCCCATCTTTATTCACATGTGTTACACAGCACCCTCAGTGCAGTGCCACAGGGGTGTCGTAGCGACCCCAAAACATAGACTCCATACCCTGGAACTGACTACTGTCCCCATTGACTTTACTAGTCAATTTTTATGAACTAAACCAGTACAAACCATCTTACTATGGAGGTACTGGAAAGGGTTAATAGTTTTCCCCTTATGTTCATTTTCGAGAGGGTACCGTACAGTCCCTCTCCCAAAAGTTTCTGGCTGGTGGCAGTGGTTACTACCGTAAATATTTGACCCCAAATATTTTCCTATGGGATTTTCCCATTGTTCGAGGCTACCACTTTTTCTGACAGCCTCTAAAATACCACTGGTGTATTTGATATTAACTTTACTCTGGTAGGTTTTTATTGCCAGAACTTTAATATAACTTCTTTCTCGTGTCTTTCTCTAAACTCCTAACCCAGGTCGGGGATCCTTTGTTCGTCCTTTTGGCAGGCTTCTGCTGAGAAGCCCTCCTTTCAGCGTCACTGAGTCTGGGGTGAGTCCATTGTGTGGGAGGGGGAGTAGGACCCCTGGACAGGGTTGCCTCAGCAACCCATGTTGCACTCTATCCTGATAGGCTGGAGGGTCTCCCGCCAAGATGACCACTCCACTGTGTGAGTGACAGCTAGGTTGTATGAATGGGGATCTTTTTGCATAAAAGCATGGTCCTGAGGACTGGAAGAGCAAGACGTTGCCACTGGAACTAAGAAGCCGAAGAAGAGAGAAGCCAAAGACATCTGCAACGACTGAACCACCACTTTTCGCCACACACGAGAGAAGATCTTCACCTGCAAGAGCATTCTTCCCTTGAGCTGGTGGGGCCAACCAGTTTGCCAATCGCCTTCCCGGACCTGCCTTGGTCGAATCTCCCGTACCCTGTACTCGGAGGCGGATAGCCAGGCACCAGTCCAACCGGACCACGATTTAAAGGAGCGTACCTTTTATTCGCCAGGCAGCACCGCGGCTGGTTTCATCCCTGGGTAGTGCAGTAACTCAAACCTTCCTCCACGACGAGAGCCTCTCTTCCTCTGCTGGATCACCTGAACTGCAGGAACTACCAGGAACAACCGCCACCGCAGGAGCCACATCTTCATTTAAAGGTACATTGTTTTTTAAATTTTTTTATTTTATTGAATCAATCAGTTTCCAGAAAAACTTTAAATGCAAATACAAACTCAAACACAAGAAAAGAATAAATGTAAAATGCAACAACTATATAGGGAGGAAAGGAAGATCAGAGAATTCTATATGTCCAACATCAAAAAAATCTCTCTGACAAAGTTCAGTAAGGCCAACGTTAAAGAAACCTTTCCTCCCCATCTTAAAGTGGACCACCGATCCTGGGGAGGTTTAAGGTAAAAATTCTCAAAGTGCTTCCCCAGCCATTTTTCTCTGTAGACTGAAAGAGCTGCACAACTCATTACCAAATGCTGGAGAGTCTCTACCTCCTGGCCACAGCAGCGACACACGACAATCCGATCTTCTCTCTTTTTGATCCTTCTTCCCAATACCTCCCTCGTGGGAAGGAGGTTTAGGCAGAATCTCAGAAAAAACTGTCTTTCCATGTGGGAGGGGAATTTATCTAAGTATGGAAGCACTGTACCTCGGCTATAGTGTTCCTCCTTACCCACATATATAGACGGTAGAGCACTAAGCCTATCCATCGTGGCAATCCAGTCCCAATCTAGAAGTTTTTTCTTTACCTTGAGTGGGTGTTGCATACAACTGTCTGTGCTTTGAGAAATTGTGCCCAAAATGCCTTTACAGGTTGTCTGCCATGCATTTAAGTCTGGAATCGATCCACCAGACAGGGCTACATTTATGGCCCAAAATCCACTTCTTTCCGGAGGGTCCAGGCATTAGCTGTAAAGAGTTAGAGATTTCCAAATCATTGCAATGTAAAGTGAGGTTAACCCCAGTTCTTTTCTCACACATTCAATGGGAAGGGATGAAGGTAATCTCAGAACTCTTTTGCAAAAAAGGCTTTCCAACAAGCGCCAAACCTCTGAAGCAAGAACAAAATTGGCCTCAGCCGCATAGGTCAGAACAGGGGATACCTTTAGTTTGTAGAAGTCCATAATTGGTCGAAGTGAAAAAGAACAATAGCTTCGCTTGATTAAAAGTGCTTGTGAAGCCAAGTTCTCAACTTTGCTTCTCAACCTAGCGACTCCTGGGTCGTCACGGATACTGTTGTTTATGGTGTTTCCCAGATAGACCATTGAAGAGACCACAGGAACAACTTCACCTGTTAAGTACCATCTACATTTTTTTGCTTTTTTCGATGTACCCAGGAACAAAATTTTCGATTTTTTAGGGTTGATTCTGAGGCCGTTCTCTTGGACATACAGGTCACGTACTTTCAACTGTCTCTGCAGACCTATCGCAGTCTGGTCCAGTAAAAGAAGATCATCGGTGAACAACAACCTGCCCACTGGAGTCCCCGCAATCGTAGGTGGAAAAATTCTTACTGCTTCAAAGGCTTCTTGCATATCAGATATGAATAGGCAAAACACAGCAGGAGCCAAACGGCAACCCTGTTTCAACCCATTGTTAAATAGGACACTGTTCGAGAGAGTTCCTTTTCTGTCCAATCTAATTCTGAGCGTTGGTCAACTGTGAAGGGCCTCCAAGGGTCCTCTCAGATTGTTAGGACATCCCCATTTCCTCAATTTTGACCACAACAGGCTACGGTCAATGGAATCGAATGCCTGTTCAAGGTCTATGGACAAAATATAGATGGTTTTGTATTTTTTTTCCTTGATCATGCATTTAAGTATGTTTATAAGTAAGATGTTGAAGCATGTGCCAATACCTTTGCGAAAGCCCGACTGCCAAGGATCTTGGTGAAGAGTCAGCCGACTCCAGTCATTCAAATGTCTCAGGACCACCGCAGCAAATATTTTTCCCACGACGTCTAGGAGTGCGATTGGTCTATAATTTGCGGGGTTGGACCTATCGCCCTTCTTGAAAATCGGTACGATTATTGACTTGGTCCAAGATTGGGGTATCCTTTTGAGAGACTTTATGTCGTTGAACAGATTTGTCATGAATAGTGCCCATTTCTCCGGGTCACTCTTGAGGATGTCATTTGTAAGACCATCAGGCCCAGCGCCCCTTGAGGAATTTGAGCTGTTAATAAGATCTACAATGTCCTGTTTTTCAAATTTGAGGTCCCAAGGTTTAGCAGAAGATAGATATTTTTGTGGTACACAGGTTATCCCTCTAGAGTAGAGTTTCAGGAAGTGATCCTCCCAGACCGTTGCAGGTATTGGATTACCAGTTTTTGACTCGACAGGCGTGGATATGTCATTTACCAATTTCCAAATACCTGAGATGTTTTTACTGGTGACTAAATGTATCATCTTCTGGCTATCTTGTTATGCCAACAGGTGTTTGTGTTGGGTGTTTCTGATTTTCTCATACAGAGTTAAGTCTTTTAGTGACTTTGAAGTTTTAAATTGCCTCCTAGCCCTACGAACGTTCCTTTTTTTAGCCGCAACTTGGTGGTCTTAGGTAAGTCTGATGTTGAAAAACCACCATTTGCAGCCTCCTTCGTGCGGAAATACCTTTAATACATCATTGTAATCAATTAGATTTGTGGTGAGATCTTGGTGGTCCAATTTTAACTTCATTAGAGTGACCAGTACCAGGCCTAGGACTTTTCTTTTAATTCTAAGCCTGTTGCCGCCCGGAACCAATTCCAGGTGGTGATCTGGTAAGTGTATATCTGGTAAAACATGATGAGTGTCCCAGTCCTCACTTACAAGTTTCAAGATGTTGTGGTCACTCTGTTCTGTTTGAACCACTGTCAACGATGTTAACTTTCCCATCAGTTGCGCTGTAGCAAAAAATAGTCCAACGTACTGCATTGGTTAGCACGTTTCCAAGTTGGAGCTGTGGGTTGGTCACCCCGCAGACTGCCATTGATCATCAGGATATTTCTATTTATAAGCTCTTTTTCGAGGTCTACCCCTCTTAACATGTTCTTCGTGTGTAACAAGGGGAGGATCTCAAATTTACTCCCCATTTTGTCGAAGCATTCCATGTTGAAATCACCACAGAGGAGGACCTCAAGTTTGGGACACTTGATCCTGGCGTCATCAATGGCTTTAAGGAGCATTTCCTCGAAGTTATCCTCTAATCTTTCTGAGGGTCTCCAATAGACATTGCATACGAGCAGCTTCTGTTCCGGTGATGCATCCAAACCCTTGGAGGATATTTGGACAGTGGTCAGTTGTATCCACGAGTTTTGATTTATGGATAAAAGCACTTTTAAGCCACTTGATCGCTTTATGCCCAATAATAGGCCCGAACTTGGTCTTCCTTTAGGACCCTATACAGCAGGATTTAGAAAAAGTTCAAACCCATCAAGGAGAGGTAGATCACACAACCATGTTTCTTGGAGGCAGAATAAATCGTATGTGGTTAAGTCCACTGCTTGGTTCCCTAACAAGTGTGCAAGCCCCCTAGTGTTCCAACTCATTATGATTTTTCTTGCCCTTTTGGGAGAGTAGTTTGTTGGACACTAGGCGGGTCTAGCTGGCATTATGATTTAGCAGCAAGAAACCCCACCAGCCAACTCCAGTCCTCCTGACTGTTCCCAGAGGACTCCTCGGATTTTTTCGAGAAAGTACATTTTGAGGCCCCACGAGTATCAACTTGTGTGTCACCCTGGGACCTTTGCGTAGTCTGCACTACGCAAACCAGATCAGGTTCAGGTGTAGGGCTCCTTACACTTCTTACAACCTGATCCCTGTCGTTGGTGTCTTCATGCTGAGTGCACTGGACCTCCTCCAACTCCCTGAGCAGGAACCCACAAAGATTGAGTTTAGGGCCGAGATTTAGGAGTGCACATCTAGTCTTCCATTTGCCCATATGCAGGATCACGCTGTCATGGCGCTAATCATTGTGAAACTCGATCCATTCAATGTCCTTAGATTTTAGTTGCTCGGGTGAGTTGAGGGAGTATAGAAATCTCATTACATTTGCCCGATTCATGGTCAGGTTATCTTCATAGCCCAATGTTCTCTCCAATAACAGTTTAAAGGGACCCGTAGGGATCTTTATCTCAGAACCCTTATCAACGTTTTTGTCTTTGGGCTCAGATGGTGTCTCCATGTTAGGGTTTTGTGCCCAAGTCACTGTTCTTCTCGTACCTTTTAGCAGCACACTTTGAGAGCTACTAATTTTTCCATTGTCCTTGTTCTTCAGTGCCAGTAAGTTTCTCCTGCTTTCCAGGGTTTTGAAGTCCAAATTCCCAGTAGGACCCCCATCCACCCTGTCCTGATCCAGAGAGAGGTCCAAAGTTTCTCTTGGGTTAAGGACTCTAGATTTCCACAAAGATTTCTTATTTGTGGCCACTCCTGGTATGGTCGAGTTTACTCGTGGAGGGATAATGGGGACCGCCAAACGAACCCCACAATCTTTGGACTTCTATTTGACCCCAACCGATTTTTGGTCGACTTTATTTGGCTTGATGTTTTCTAATGAGTCGTCTTCCTCGGCAGAGTTTATGGTTACAGATGAGGCTGTCCCCACTTCCTCAGCACAGGAATCAATCGTGTCTGTGTAGATGGATAAGTCCATGTGAGAGTTGTCACCATTATCACTCGACCTCTCGTTGTCTGAATTGCCCTCCATTCCTTTTGTTGGCGCCTTAGTTAATTTCATCAGAACTCCACCTGGGTTCTTAAAGTTCCTCTGATGAATTAACGTTTTTTCGGGTAGAACCAAATTTCCAGGTAGTGTGAGCCGAATCGCAGCTCTGGTGCGAATCAAAGCTTTCCGTGAATTAGAATTCTCAAGCGCCAAAGTTTTTTTTTGCACAGGAATGGTTTTTCCATAGTTTTTCCCTCCTTTTTTATTGACTTCTAATTACCACCTTCCCGCGTGGCCTGGCTCTTCTTAGGTTTATTGAACAGATCATACAGTTTGATAGTCGCATTTGCCGCGCACGTTCCTGATGGCACAGTTCTAGCCGCTGGCACGGTTTGCCTTGCGTCTTTAACAGAGCTGCCCCCCACCACCACTGCGGGGGCAACTAACAGTGGGGTTTGATCGGTATTAGTTGATTTATCCGTGTAACTAAGTGAAGTTGGAGTTGGTTCAAGACCCTTACCAGCAGGAGCAGATCTTGGGTCTGAAGACTTTGCTGGAATACCCAAAACAACCGGGACAGACTCCACTCCCATTGTTGAGGGGATTGGCTTCTCAGACCTTCTTGTTTCTTTTTCCTTTATGATTGGTTCAATGATACTCTTTAGTATTTGAACAGTCTGGTCAGAATTGTTGTCCAATTTAGACTGTATCGCAGAAACAAACCCTTCTACGAAGATCATTTTAGAATATAGAATTGCTATTGTGGTGGTATGATCCTGGAGCTGTTCATTTTGTGACTCTATTAATTTCATAAAAGGAGCCATGACGAGGGCAAAAGCTGCAATCATTGCAGAGTCAATTTGGGGGTCCTTTTTAGAGGGTTCCTCCACCTGAGTTGTTGCCAACTCCGTCAGAAGATCTTGGTCCGTGGGAGAAAGTTGCCGTCTAAATCGTTTACTGGGAAAGGGGGCTTGCTGTGGAAAGACTACTTTGTGTGAGAGGCCCCTAAATTGAGAATTGTTTGTTAGAGGGGATTTCCCCCCCTTTTGGTGAGTTAAATCGCTGTTAGTTCCCGAGACTAGCCGTCTGTGGTCCATTTGATCGGAGGGCGGCCAAGGCGTTGTAAAACAGGTAATATCCGACTGTATGTGATCCTTTTTAGAGTGGAGATCTTTATTCACATCCAGTTTGGTGTGGCTAGATTGGATAGTAATGCCAAATGGTTTCCAACCCAGGTTAAACCCTCGTGTACAGCCCTGAGGATCATTGCTCCGGTTTTCTGGGCCAAAAACAAAAAAGTCAGAAGCAGAAGAGATAGTAGATTTGAAATTAAAGTTCGAGCCTTCATTTACCGATATAGGCAATGTGTGAGTAAGGCTTGAGGTGCTCTGGGGTAACAGGAAGGGCCTCTTCGGGTTGCTCCAGCAAGAGTTCCGTTATCCTCGCTTCCTTACCTGGCCCTGAGACTTCCTTATCCTCCCCTTGAGTGTTGATCCCAGTATTATCAGTCACTGGTGGAGGCATCGCTAAGGCTTCCCGGTTTGCCTGGCTTAGGCCTTCCCCCCTCCCTTTGATCAGTTTAGCTATGGGTTGCAAGATGTTTTCAGATGATGCCGTTTTACAAGTAATGGCCACTTCAGGATAAAAGTCACGGTCCGGCCTATCCGACTTTTTTTGTGGGACAGGGCTTACCTCCATTACAAGTGTTCCGTCTACAATTTAGGGGACTCAGGACCCAAGAAGGTAAGGTCTCACTGGCTGGAATTTGTCCTAAGGGGTCTAGTAGAGGTACATTGTTCCGCCAAGCCGCCCTTTCTTCGCGGTAGCACTAAAGGTGTTTTAAATCCTTTACCTACCTGTTGGGTTGGCCGCCCTTCTCTCTTAACATTGTCTTTTCAACTTCTGCATCCACCTTTTCAATATCGTTAACCAAAGACTTGACTGCAGCTATGAGAACATTTTTGCTCCTGGGCCCTTGCCCTGTACCAACTGACTTTGGCACAGGCCTACTGACTCTGCTCACATTTGTTAAACCTGCCTTCTTTAGATTGATTTTCATCTAGAACTGTGTGGTGCACCTGATTCTTACAACTACCCTTTTCTTCCCATTTGTTAACCTTGTGAAATGCCATTTTGCTCAGATTTCATTTAAGTATTGCCTATACTGATGCACTGTTTTGCTTAAACTGGCCCACAAACTTATGGGAAGTGTTGCTACGGTGTATAGGAAACTATTTCTAAATAACTTGTGCTTTCCCTCCCTTGTAAGGAATTGTTAGAGTATCCCTTGTGTGTAGTTTTCACTGTGCCGTTTTGCTCAGTGTTCACTCTGGTTCACTTGGTCTACAATTTAACTAGGGAGTGTGTATATTTTTCCTCTGACTTAATTTAACTTGCTTGATGACTGTGATACATGTGTTTTATCTAGAAGTGTATCAAAATAAATATATAACTACTTTTTAATACAAAGCTTTGGTCAGTGTTTCCTTGTACCATAGTACTGAAGGCCTATTGTGTAAACCCTGAACACTGCTCATCTCCCTCTTGAGATAGGTCTGACTGCTCAAGAGGGCAGGGGACGCGGGTTTCCTTAAATAGGAAACTATTGTTCCATGTATGTATTCCAGCCAAGATAACAAGGCTGTGCACCTCTCCCCTGCATCTAAAATTACTTATTATTCCTGATTTAACTACTTTGAATCATTACTATATACACTCAAAATATAGGTGTGCATGGTGATTATCAAACTTCTTGCTCAGCCACAGCTACCAACTAAATCTTTGTGGTACAGACTGATACCAAAGGGGATTTATTGCTCTCACCTGTAGTCTAAATCTTGTGTAGTGCTCCGTAAGGGAACTGCACAGGATTCTGCCTAACAAATTATATTTGAGGAACTGAGAGAATTCTGCTGAAGTGGTGCAAACCCCCTTCTTTTAAAGGAACAAGATGCCAGGTAATTGGTGTAAAGCTAGCCTGCCCTAGTGGACCAATCACAGCTCCAGGATGGAGTAGACCTTGTCCTGTTGATGTCACACCTTAAGTGCTTTCCTCCAGAGGCAGTGAAGGGGACAGGAAATGGAAAGAGAGACAGAAATTAACAACATAATGGAAGGCTTCTTCCAGTGCTCAAAGCCCCCCTGCCTATCCTACTCCCACCCCCTTACCTCCTTACTGACAACAAAATAATGTGGACATGTAGCACCCTGGTGTGAGGCTACTACTCTTGAATGGGTGTGCTCCTTTGATACCTGGGCCAGGACAGCTGCTGCTGTGCTGCTGTCTCTGGGGGAGGGTCTTAACAGCCATCACAAAAGGGATGAAAGAAAGTCTGGGTTCTCAGGGTTTCTATCCTCCCAGTTGGCAGTATCGGCCCATTTGACCTGAATACCCATTCCCTCCCACAGCAGAGCTGACTCTCAGGAGTTGCCACAGTGCAATATCAATTGGGATGTGTCAGCCACGATCATAAGTAGCACCATGCACTATGCCTAAACTCAGTGACCAGTGTAGTTTGAGTAAAGGAGGCATATTTTAAATGCCACCCCCGGGGCCACAGTGACTTTGCAGTTGCTGCTTCAATCGAGTGGGCATCTTTTGACCTTTAAACCTGTTCTGTACCACGAGAAGAGTAGGTTCTGTGGATCAAATTACTTACTCAGTCGGACACAAGTACTTTTGGCATGGAGTTAGCAACAATGGGGGATCTGGTTAGAAAATTAGCCTCTGGAGAAGAAATCACCCCCATCATGTTATGTATTAATACAAATAAAAAAAGCCAGGGCTTTGCACCCTTGCTAGATGGCATATCCTCACATGCCCCCTAGCCATAAAGTTTGAACCTCACCCTTCTAAGTGTTTGGCTTACCCTCCTGGGGAAAGAACATACTGAGGCCATCTGCATTGGAGTGCTGCCCCCAAGGTTTGTGTTGTGTCATTGTGCTCCCTGTGTAACATGCCAGTGAGGGGATCCGTCTCCTCCTCTGTCTCTTCATCCGTGACTAGAGCCATCAGTAAGCCATTGCGGCTGTAATGGGTTTTTAGCTGATTGATGTGACAGACCTGATGCATCTGCCTCAGAGGCTTTGTATCAATGAGATAGTTAATCTCAGTGATCTTGTACAGCACCACGGAGGGCCCAGTTCACTTGTTGTGCAAAGCAGTAAGCTTGATGCGTTCCAAACCTTCTGGTCATGCCAATGCTTCATGATCTCCTGGCTGGCCTTCAGGTTCTTTGTGCCCTGTTCCCTATACTTGGCCTTCCTGGATTGGATGCCGAGCACATAGTCCACTAAGTCATGGAAAGGAGTTTGGGGATTGCCCTCCCATCCTTCCTGCACCAGTCTTAGAGGACCCCCAATGAGGTGACCAAACAGGAAGAGACTCAACCTGACACTATTCAGTGGCACCTCCCGGTAGGAGAACAGGAGGCATGGCATGAGAATATCCCTTTTTCTCCTGAGTGGCTCTTCCAAGCCACCTATCATGCCCTTGAGGGTTTTGTTGAATAGCTCAACAAGCCAGTTGGTTTGTGGGTGAAAGGCTGTGGACAACTTATAAGAGACTCTACACTCATCCCACATTGCCTTCATAAACACAGATATGAAGTTGGACCTCCTGTCAGGAATTACCTCCTTAAGGAATACCACAAGAGAGAATATCCCAATGAGAGCCTTCACGACAACGGGAGCCTTCATGCTCCTCAGGGGGATATCCTTGGGGTACTCGGTGGCATGATCAACCAGGAACAAGATATACCAGTTTACTGAGGAGGTTTTGAGGATCCAAAGGACCCAGAATGTCCATACCTATTCTCTGGAAATGCCGCAGAAGTACGGACAGGGGAATTAGGGGGGCCTTGGTAGCGCCACCCACCTTGCCGGATGCTTGGCAAGTGTGGCAGTACCAGATTAATGTTCTATTTTTTAACCGATCTGCGGTCAGTAAAAATGGGCCGACAGCGGTCGGCTGTTTTTGTCATCCCAAGGTGATCTGCCAACGTAATATCGTGAGCCAATTTGTAAAGATATCTATTGAAGACCATTATCAACTTGGGAAGTACCTTCTCCCCCTCGGTTAAAGAGCCATACCAAATACGGTTATTCCTCCAATATTTAGTTTGCTTAGCCCTTTCTGAACCACGTATAATATCACCAAGTCTTTCTCCCCTGTGCCACACTTAGCCAAGAACCAGGCAGGGGTATTGAGATGATAGATATTTTATTTAACAAATGGTTTTAACAGATATCTAGAAAACAATTAATGTACACATGCCACCTTCTTTGTGGCATCCAAATCTACAAAATCACACAATGCATTGCAATACTACAGTACACTCGGACAAATTATCATTCGGTTTTCAATTTAGAAAGTTCACAGGCATTTATACATTCAATCTGAACGTTGCCTTAATCTCTCCAAACCTAAAATGCATGCATTTGCGAACACAAACAGTTTATTTCAAATCAGCACCTTTGTTCCTTCTTTACTCCAAAGCAGTCTCAAAACTTTCTGCTCTCAGTTTCCCTTGCTCTCTCCCAGGAAAGAGTGTATTTCTTTCACTGTAGACTTACAACTATCTTATTTTGACATGCAGGGTTTGGGACCATGGAATGGATAGGGTTTTTCTTTTTTGGGACAATGGCGCCTTCAAATGAGGATTTGGAATCAATGGGAAAATGATTCACTGGATACAGGGTGTTGGGGTTTTTGTTTTGGTCCAGGGGACACTCAACTACTTTAAAGGCTATAGTGACTATAACACACTGCGAATGAGATTTGTTAGTTTTGAATTCTAACACGGCTCATCCCGTGATCTTTTCTAAGGGTCAACACAGTTTTACCCCCTTCCACTTATGCAAGAGAACCCACTAATAGAAACGGATGTATTAATCCAGACAGATTCCCCTCACACTTCAGTTAACAATGGTTGTGGTGTATTTCCATAGAGGAATTAATGGAGTTATTTTGTTTTAGTCAATAATGACCAGGGTCTACACAATTTTGCCCCCCTCCCACTATTCAGGAAGGAGATTAAGGCTAGCAGCCCCCCCCACACACTTTTGCTTTCATTTGGATCAATCTACTTACATGGGAGACCTTGGTTATTGGGCACTCGGGGAAACAGCAGGGCTCATCTTTGGAAAGCACAAGGTTAGTCAGCAGCACCCAGTCCCAGTGGTTTTTAGTCAGCTTTTCTCTTGGCAAGGTGGAACCCCGATGGTTTTGGCAGCTCTTCCTTTCCCAAAGAGAATTTATGTTTATATAGTACCCGTGACACACTCCAAAATATGAATATTCCCAATCATTGGATTGGCCACTAATTTTCTCCTCCACCTCTCTAGTCCGGCCTCTACCAGCCGATAGGGGGGGAAAGAAATTCATTATTTCAAAATGACATTTAAGTTACATTTTGGTTTTCTCAGAAAATCACAACATGACAACTTTCTTCAATTTACAGATAACCACTGCAAACTATATATTTTCAGATTTAGTGACTTCTGCCGGGCACATTAAAATTAGTTTGGTCTTGGTACAACCTTCCATATTCGCAGTGTGTTCATACACCAAATAGTCAAACATCAAAACACATATTTATTGTACTTTCTATCAGCTCACCAAGTTTCAAATTTCCAGTATTTATGGGAGGGCCACATTCATTCTTTTACATATAAGTCAAATTACAAATGATGTTGATATTTACATAGAACTGACAGGCTTTTTGAGGTCTGTAATGTGAGTCTTGGTTGAGCTTACTGGGATGCACAACGCTCCTGTTATTAAGGAAAAAGGAGTCCAATGTTAATCAATAGCAATGCATAATATAGAAGACTTCAGTTTCACATTTCAGAAAACCCGTTTCGGTTTTCCAAAGTCACATGACTTGAACATCTGCTTATCTATGTTGTCTGTTTATACACAGTCTTTTAAGTTCCATTAGGATTATCTGAGAGGCATTTCATTGGGGCCATGACAGTCCTGAAAGGTCAGTTCTGCTGGCTGCCTTATCTGACCCTTCCACAATTTTCATCTAAAAACTTTTGTATTTCTTTGGATTTACTTGAAACATACCTGTTTTCCTGGTGGGCCTCAGTCTAAGGTCTCTGCGGTCAGATGCAGAATCCAGCATTTCAATGGGGGAAGCTGCAAAAGCAAACTACAAGCATATCTGCAAGCTGAAAGCAGTGTCTTCTTAAATCAAAAGATGTGTTTTACACGTCATACTTTTTTTTGTTCAATACATTGCATTTAGGCCTGCTTTCCATGGGTTATTATATTTCTTTAATCTGACGGTTGAAAAGACAAGCGTGTTCCTCTTGAATTGTCCACACATAGGCTATTATTTAACTTGGGAAACTAGTATCCCTTTTAAAACAAAGCACGCTTTTCCATTTTACCTAATGTCACTTTGCATGTTGGAAAGTAAGTATTTTTGGTCATGTCAAATGAAATATGTCACTTGGCTTCACCTTTAGATATAATGTACAATTCGTTCTTTGTTTTCCAAATGCACAGCATTTTAATGTATGGCAGTCTCATGTATCATGCTGCTGTTTGTTTCTCTCAGACAAAATGGGCCTTTTTCCCTTTACATAAATTCAGCATTTTCAGAACACAGGTCATTTGGAATCCATTGTGCACACTCTGCCGTATCAATGTTTTAAGGCACGCTTTCCTTCAGCTGAATGACTTCCCATTTTGGTAATGTCGAGTGTTGAGTGAGGCCCCATTTGCGCACTCACTAGGCCTCCTGTTGGAAAGTAAATGTATTCAGGCCAGTTTTGGACTGGCCTGAATATTCCAATGGGTCGCATCCATCAGCCAGCTTCAATCTTGCAGTAGTGGCTTTGCTTGGCCTTTTAGTTTGTCATTCTGGGGCTGAAATGATACCCGACAAAATCCAACAGGAACATTCTTTGGCACTGGGGAACCACCAAACGCCAGTTGGCACCTGCCTCAGAAGTCTTGGCTCACTGTACAGGAGTCTGTTCTCCCAATGCACCTTAACATCCCAGGAGCTTCCCCCAGGGCTTGCTCCTCTGCCTGCTCACACAAATGTGCCAACATTGGACAGTTGTGCTGCACCTGGCAAAAGTAACTTAGCTCGGGGAAACCCGTGAAGTTTGAAACTACTGTGTCCTCCACCTCAGGTTTGGGCTTTACGCCTGTAGGCAACCGTGAGGTCACTGAGTAGGGTGTCACCTTAGCAGGCACTTCAGTGGACTCTTCTTCTTCCTCCATGAGCGTGGTGCTGAATACATCTGGCTTAATCTCCCTTCCAAAGCTTCCGGTCTCCACTGATAAAGCAACTTTGAAGGGCTGTGAGTGTGGATGTCCCAGTAGGAAGAAAATGGGCAGCGCATTGCACGTGGGTTAGTGGTGGAGGTGGAAGAGGAGTTTCTCTGCTTGGAGGACAAAGATGATAATTGCCAGATGTTGGAGGAGAATGTTGTGCCTCTTCTACTTGTGGTGATGCGTCATGCTGTCACCATCCCACAGTCAGAGCAGGTGTTAGATGAGGCAAGGCAAGGACTAAGGAAGAGCTGAGGACAAAGGTTTGTTTGTTGTTGCTACATGAGGATGGGAAGAGGAGAGGTAATGGGTGAAGACAGACCTTTGGAGGGTCCAGTCTTGTGCAAGCCACCATTGTGCAGAGGCTGTGGAATGAGCCCGAAAGGTGTCTGGTGAGACAGACTGCTCGGCCCTGAAAGATATCATTGCAATGCTGGAGGATAAGGCAGGTGTAAATACAAAAAACATACTGGACATGGTCTCTCAGTGAATCAACTTTGGCACTGGAGAGGAGGTGATAGGAATCAGCAGGGAGAGGGTATAGTAGAGGTATAGAGCACATGAACATAGCTGAGGGTAGGGTGCAAGAGGTGGTGCAGGTTTTATTTTAATTATTTATTTATTTTCATATTTATAGAGTGCTCTTAGCCCAGAGGCATCCAGGTGCTAAAACTTAAGAGAATTGAAGTGGGAGAATGGAACAAAAGGCTCCCACCAATCCCCTCACACCACTGGCCCAGAGGATCACGGCCTAGGCACCCGCCACGAGAAGAGTTTGCCCATCTACCAGACGACCAAATACCCTGGGACAGGAACATACGGATGTGCCCACCCGCCTGCCCTGCCCATGCCGACACCTGCGGCATGGATGGACTCGACTGAACCATCCAACACTAAATCAACACATCGTTAGAGATGCCATGATGACCCAGCCTACAGTCAGCACACCCGTGCAAACATGCACACTGGACACTCCCACACCAATCCACATGAAGAACATATTCAGTGCTATGACGTAGGTGACGGACACACCCACCGACGCGCATCTTTATTATTTTTCACATAGGCTTTTCAAAATGCAGAAACGCAAGACGCACAATGAACTCATCCAAAACGCTTGCTCACGCTTCTCCTAAACCCATGCATTACAATGAGAAATATAATGAAGACCTGATACTGGGGATAAAGCAATATGATACCATAACCTAAAGCGCTGTGTATCAAATGGTTCCACCTATGCACCAGGCCCAAGTAGGCCGCACGCAAGAGCTTCCATGAACATTGAATGAGCAAGAGTACAGTTGCTGACCCTGCAGAATGAGCCCAACGAGAGCAGACAGTCAAGGGCACAATGTTGCAAACTCCCATGCCGCAAGCCGACGCCAAGGTCGCACCTACAAATTAAGCCAGGCCCAGGAGAAGGGAGGCGCCTGGATCCCCGTTTCAAGACACAGGCAGATACAATTAAGCGACTCAATGGACATCTGCGGCGGTGGGAGTAGTCGGCCTTCCAGCATATGAATAAATCTTCACATTGTCTGCACATACCCATAGTGAAACATTGTTGCAAATGACAGGTGCACCGCGAGCTGGGAACAGCGATGGTCCCAGACTGGGGGGCTCGCAAATGGACCAATCAGAACATGGGGCTCTTATCACTGACGCCATTAACATTAGCCAATCCTCAGGGGTCTTCATGTAACAATTTTCATGTATCGAATTGAAGGGACAACCCAAGTATACCACCTGACTAACCCTCAACCACTAATATCGCTCTCTATACGTATGCTATACTAACCCTACCACTCGAGGAACCAATCCAGAGTGGCGATAGGTTTTTTGCTAACTTTCCCAGGTGACGCAAGTAGCGCGTCATACTAAGGTAAAAAGGGCCTGCAAGCCCCACAATGAGAGAGAGTGTCAGGACGGACGCGTACGATCCTTGACCCATCCCTGCCGTTTTGTTTAATAAACAGCAGAATCACCTTGCTTCTTGCGTGTGTCTCATACTCATTTTTTGGGATATACGGGAGGGGTTGGGGCCTCCCTGCCCGGAGGTCCGCGGACGGCCCAGCCAACCCCGGGAGAATTTCCCCCCGACAAGTTGGAGGCACTGCTGAGATCTGTTTAAGATCTGATTTTATTTTCATTTTTCTGAGTGCTCCCTTTGCGAGGAGGCCCGGCGGCGCGGCCCCCTCTGCCGCTGCCCCCTTTTGAGGGCTACAGGACCATCGCGGAACTGCGAGAAGACCGGACAGCGCAATCTGGATATTGGCCTTCGGGAGCCGGTTGAGAAGTATCCCGCCTGTGGGTGGCGAGTGTCCAGACGTGGTCCAGACGAGGGGAGGCGGCGAGCCGCTTGGAGGGGTGCACGCAGTGGAGCGGCCCCGCATCAAGAGAACTTGGTGAGTATGCCACGCCCAACAAGCAATGTGAAATTGTGAGGGAGGGGGGAGGAACTAAATACGGGAAGCGGGAGGTGTTGCACAGGCGCGCGGCGAAGGTTTGATAAATTAGTGTTGACGGTGCAATGAATGGTAGCTGGACAAGTGCGAGAGCAGTCCGCTATGTTACGGGAGAAAAGGGGGCGGAGCACGAAAACATCACGTGCGACCGCTCGTAGACACTGATTGGCCTAGATCGCGACCACGTGTAAGGGTGTGTGTGTGTGTGTGTACGGTTTCCTACGATTTGGTAATTATTGATCAATGAGTATATGAGGATCCCTATTGATCGAGCAGGAAACTCGATAGATAGATGACGTTTCCCTGTAGGCGGTAGCTAGCTGGTTGCCCAATACGGAAGATAATTGACTGGTTAAGCCCTCCTGTCGAGGGGCGTATCACACGTGAGGCGACGCAGCATGCGCAGTCCGATTATATTGTTGATTACCTTGTTCCAGGCGTGACAGGAGGACAGCTGTGGGGTTAACGGGGGTAGATTGCAAGCGTATTTTGAACTTTAAAAAAACATATGAAGAACTTACCAGTAGTTTGAAGAGATCGGTGACGTCACCAGTAGGGCTTTCATAGGACATCTCGAACACAAGGCATTTTTTTTTTCTTTTGGAGA
This sequence comes from Ambystoma mexicanum, assembly GCF_040938575.1. Lineage (NCBI taxonomy): Eukaryota > Metazoa > Chordata > Amphibia > Caudata > Ambystomatidae > Ambystoma > Ambystoma mexicanum. The sequence continues at coordinate 68,840,916 of NC_090921.1, forward strand.
GTGGTGGGGAAGAGAATTATGGTAAGGGAGTGGAGACGGAGATAAACGGTAACGAGTAGATTGGGGGAGGGTGAAAAGGGGGACGGGATGCGCACGGGGAACGCCGACCACAGCAAGTGAAGAAAGAGGAGGAGGGGTATAAGAAAGTGGGACGGCTGTATAAGAACGTCACAAGGGGCACGCAGCGGCAGGGGGCTACGTGCGCCTTTGCCACAGGGGGCCGTAAAGGTGTTCGGTAAAGGAAGAAAAGAAAGAAAAGAATATACAAATGTAAATGCTATATTTTACTAATTTTCCTTAGCGGACTATCGCAAGTCCCCAAACTTAGGGGGCCAGGTAAAGATCTAAGGCTGTATAGTGTAAACTGTTAGTAAGATAACCGCTACCAAATAGGGGAAGGATAACAGGTGAAGCGCTACTATGTCATACGGGGCAGGACCGGGAGGGTGGGGGAACACCCTCACTACCCGACTACAGCACATATGTAAAACAATGTAACCCCATAGGGAGAAACTGATCAAGTATAGCATAGAATGAACACAGGGGACGGACAACAAAATGACGACACCATGGCCGCCTAGTGGCAATTTCGATCCATATACCCAACATTCACTATTAAACCATCTGCATAACACATACAAGGGGAAGAAGTTGATGCAGCACGTAGAGGTGTTTAGCTCATGGAGGATGTTCCAAGGGTCCCGACCAGGACCAAACGGAATGTTTATTATGGGGGAACCAACGGAAGAGAAGATTAAGAAGGAAGGAGAGAACAGGGACAAAGAGAGTGAAGGCACACAGAACACGGGGAACGGAGAAGAGGGAGGAGAAAAGAGTAACAACATAAAAGAAAAGGAAATAAAAAAGGATCAGAGCGACGATATACCCCTAGCAAAGGTAGTGAAAAAGGAGGAAGGGGGGTTATATCCTTTAACAGAACTACGAGACATGGTTCAATTAAGGGCGGCTGAGGGGTACTCGAACCCGGCATACAGCCCGCCACCATATACAGCCACAGGTAGCCACACAGAAAGGGAGCAGAGTAGGACGACAGGATCAGCTCGCACGAAAATACCCGCAGGGGAAGGGGGGATTGACAAAGAGCAAATCGCAGGAATAGGACAGGATGACTGGGTAGCTGCGCAGGTATTATTAAAATTACGAGGTCCATTAACAGAAGAAGAGGAGGAGGTAGTAAGGAAAATGGACGAGGACAACACCAGGAAGAGTGAAAGGAAAAGGGAAGAGGGGAAAAGAAAGGGGAGGAGCTGTTACGACAAAAGGAGGAGATTTTGGAAGAACGATTAGCAGAATTAAGGGATGAGCAGAATACACTGATCAAGCAGCTCGAGAGAGAGGAAAGAGAAAGAGCACGGGAAAGGAAAGAAAGCAAGGATGAGTTGGACATAATGAGGGAACGAACTGAGGAGAAAAAGAGAGAAGCAGAAAGGGTGAAGGCAGTAGCAGAAAGGGTATCGAGAGCAGCACTGCGTGACAAGAAAAGGGAAGAAGAAGAGAAAGAAAAGGAAATGGAAATATGGAGAAGGAGATTACTATCAGAAACGACAAGGAAATACGAAGAAGGAAGGATGATAGAGGGTATATTAGAGCAGGAAAGAGCGAGATGGGAAAAGAAGAAAGAAGAAGAAAGGATAATGGAAAAGATGAGTATTGAAGTAATGGAAGAATTGAAAAGGAAAAGAGAGGAAATTGGTAGAGAAATAGCGGAGAAAAATGAAGGGGAAAGAGAAGAAAGGAGAGGGGGAGTGAAGTAAGGAGGTATGTATACAGAGACACAGAAGTGGCAACAACCTCAGCACAAAGGGGAGCAATTGGCAATGAAGACAAGGGAGGAACGGATCTAATAGACTTAAAAACAGTAACGATTAAGGGGAAAAAGACAGATTTGGGGTTGCCATTAATGGAGGACTTTTGCAGTGAGGAAGGAGAAGGGATAGAGAAGGAAGGGAGAGACAGTGAAAGGGAAAGCTTAGATAAATTATACATCACCCGGAAAAACGGAGAATCACCATGGATCTGCAGGAGAAAGGAAGAACTGGAGGGAAGTGAGGAGGAAGAGCAAGGAATAGCGGAAAGGCAGACACGTGCAGCCACACCGTCACCATCCCGTCCCACATGCTCCACTACCTCACGTTCATTACGTGCAACATGCCCATCTAAACTGACACCCTATGCAGGCAGGCTTAGAGACCTCCCTGGACGCAGGCAGGGAGAACGAATACACACGCCCACATTAAATAAAGGAAATGATAAAAGAAAGGGAAGAGATGGAGGAGAAACAGTTACGAGCAGGGGAAATATGGACTCCATTGACGATGTAGAAGACAGGGAAGAAGAGGAGGGGTGTACGGATTCCATTGTGTGGGACCCAAAGGGCCAACCAGGACACAACCTAATGCCACTTCTGGAGAAGGGAGGGGTTAGACCACAATACGTCCCCTGGAAGCATGCAGACAAGGAAAATATAAAGTGCAGGCTCCCATCATTAAGTGGAGGTGCGGGAAAATGGATATATGAAATGGAAAAACACACTGCAGGACAGAAATTGGCAGTGGCGGATGTAAAGGGCCTTCTAATATCAATATTAGGGGATGCAGCAGATGACATCTGGAAGAGAGCAGGCTTCCCCGGGGTCACAATAACAAAAACATCACACGATGGGGCACCATTCGCAAACTGCAGACATGCATTATGGCAGGCACTGAGGGTACAGTACCCGGACACATCAGACATAGGAGCAATTACCTCACGCAAGATGCGTGAGAACGAAGATCCTGTTGATTATATCCAGGAAATTCAAGAGAAGTGGCGCATGGAAACTAGAGAACAATGGAACAAGACACCAGCAATATTCTATCACATACTAGTACAAGGGCTCCCAGAAGCAGTCCAGAAACAACTGAAGAAAGTAGTGGGGATGGAAGCAAAAGCATGGCCAGAAATACAACTGACAATAGTGCATCAGTGTAGGACATGGCAAGAAAAAATGAAACAAAAAGAAGATGATAGGAAACTGGAAGAGGCTAAATTAGTACAGAAAAAACTTACTAAATACACAATGGAAGGTGCACTAATAACTACACCTGCAACAATGACTCAAGACCCCACACAAGTAGTAGCTGCACAAGATCCCTCCCAAATACAATCATCACAGACTGTAACACAACAGCTGCCGCCACTCCAACCATACACGACTAACATGGGAGGAGGATACTCAACGCCAGGAGCTGGGTATTATAATTATAACAGGGGAAGGGGAGGAATAATGAGGGGGAGAGGATACGGATATAGCACACAACAGCAGGGAGGAGGACATCGAAATTTCTACCCCACCGGGCAACCAGTATACCAGGACAACCCAGGAAGCTTTCCATGGCAGAACAGGGAACCACCGGTGTGTTGGATTTGTGGATTAGTAGGGCACATGTCACACACGTGTAGAGTGAGACCAGGCACACCATCATGGAGTGAACAGGGACAACAAGGGCCCACACAGGAACAGCAGGGCATCCAGCAACAGCAGATATTGCAACGGGGAAATGGGCAGCAACAACCAGTAACACAACAACAGCCACAGACATATTCACTGCCACAACAACGGGTAGCGATAACACAACAACCCCAAGTACAGCAAGCACAGCAACCTGCCCAAATCCAAGACCATAACATAACCTCTACCAATACACAACTACAGCAAACACAACTGGGAAGGGTGACGGTCCTGGGACACAACCCTTACACAGGAAGTGGTCAATCATTATACCCTCAATAGGACAGCCCACAGACGGCCTTGGTGTGTCCCATCCTGTCGGTAACACCTAATAGTGCGGAGGAACCACGCATAGAGGTAACGATAGGTGACAAAAGGTTATCATTCCTTGTTGACACCGGGGCGACCCGGTCTTGCATAAGGGAAGGTAAATTTAAGATGTCAGGTGAAGCCATGAACACCCAAGGATTTTCTGGGGACAGGGGATTGGTTCCCTTTACTGATAACATTCCCTTATCAATTGGGAATTATGACATGTCAGTCCCGCTTTTATATTCTAGGGCCTCACCAGTAAATATACTGGGGAGAGACATAATGAGCAGGTTGAATATGACGATCTCCTTTACGGAGGACGGCATAATTTGCTCCACTCCAGGAATTAACATGCTCACTGCACGACAAATTATGCAAGCATACTGTGGACAGACAGTGATTAGGGCTGAGCCAGTAGATGGTGTACTGTTCCAGTACGGGACAGACATGGCATTTGCATGGATGCCAGGAATAGAAGGAAAGATCTGGAGGAGGCCAGCAGCCTATTTGTTTAGACCAGAAACATCAGCCAATGAACCAGAAGGAAAGGTGATTTCAGTGAACATAGAGAGCATTATAGCAACTGCTGATTACATTGCAGTACATGCCCAAGACAGAGAAGGAAGAGCATGGAGGGCAGTGATAGCACTAGCAGAGGGATGTAGACTCACCCAGGTGTCAGATGAGGAGCTCTTCTCAGAAGAAAAGGAAGAAGGTGAAATGGTGTTTATGATGAGTGTAGAAATATGGCTTAGAGTGACGTACAAACAAGTGGCACAGAAAATTGCAATGGCACTTGAAGCACCCACATGCACCCCAGCTCTCTTCTTTAAGGAGGATATGGCAAAGGTACCAACATCATTATGGACTACTAGTCCCTATGACGTGGGATGTATAAAAAGTATAGGGGGAGTAAGAATAAAATTGAAAAAAGGTACCCACTATCAAAAGAGGCAGATGAGGGCATATATGAAACAATAACGGCCCTTATAAATAATGGCATATTGGTACCATCAGAATCACCATGTAACACAGCTGTATACCCAGTGCGCAAAGCTAAAGGGGGGTCTTGGCGCTTCATACAGGACCTCAGGCCCTTGAACAACATAGTGGAAGCAGAATACCCCATAGCAGCAAACCCGGCCACAATATTGTGCTGCATTCCAGCAGAGGCATCACGATTTACAGTGATAGACCTCAAAAATGCCTTTTTCTCAATACCCCTGCACCCAGACTCACAAGATCTGTCAAGCTTCACGTACAGGAACACAAAGTCGAAACACACCAGATTGCCACAAGGGTCCTGCGAGTCACCTTCAATCTTCAACAGAGTAATACAGATGGACTTGGGTAACATTGAAGTGGAAAGCACAGTGTTGCAGTATGTTGATGACATAATAATTTGCAGCACAAACGAAAGAAGATGTAGAGAGGACTCATTGAAGATGCTGACGGTATTGGCTGAAAAGGGTTACAAGGTAGACAAGGAAAAGTTACAGTACTGTCAGGAACAGGTACTTTACATTGGTCAGCTCATATCTCAATACGGAAGAAAGATTGCACCACAAAGAGCACAGGCCATTTTCAAAAACGCCGCCGCCCCACACAGTGAGGGAACTGCAGCAGTTCCTGGGATTGTGCAACTACTGTAGAGCCTGGGTATTTGATTACAGCTCATACATAAGACCCCTACTTGAGGCGTTAAAAGAAACTAACAAAGGGGAGAAAAAGTTGGGGTGGACAATGGACAATGGAAATGAAAGAGGCTTTTGATGAACTGAAAGATGCAATATCAACTGCTCCGGTGCTGTCCACCCCAGATTATGAACGACAATTCTTTATATTTTCACATTGCGACTCAGCAGTAATGAAAGCAGTGTTGGCTCAAAAAACAAGCATGGGCTACAAACCAGTAGCGTTTTACAGTGGTCACTTGGATCCTGTGATGTTAGGACATTTCCCTTGCGAACAAGGTCTCGCCGCAGCTGCCTTTGCGGTAGAGAAAGCATCAGCAATCACAATGGGGTGCCCAACCACACTATTTGTGGAACATGCACTATTTGCAATATTGAACAAGCCTAAGTCCACACTAACCATGCAGAGTGCGTCAGGTTATGAGATCATCTTATCTAGACCAGAACTATCAATTGTTAGATGCAGCACGGTTAACCCTGCAAGGTTTATAGCAGAAGTAATTGAGGAAGTAGATTATGCACACAATTGTACGCAGACTACTGAAATGTACTCATGTACTAGAAAGGTTGAAGAGAACGCACTAGATGGAGGTGAGCTCTTGTTCATTGATGGGTCCTCAACAATAGACCAAAGTGATGGGATAAGGAGAACTGGGGCAGCAGTGGTAAAAATGACAGAGGAACCGGTGTGTGTGGCGATGAAATGCGTACAATTACCACAGCATTACTCTGCTCAAGCAGCTGAATTGGTTGCACTGATCTTGGTGTTGAAGGAAAGTTTTGACAAACGAGTGACTATATATTGTGACAGCGCATATGTCACGTCTACTGTCCACTCCGGGTTGTCCAAATGGAGGAGAAGAGGGTTTAGGAGAGCTGACGGCACCCCAGTGCAACATGCTCTCTTGTTGGCTGAACTAATTGAAGTAATAAATGACCCCCAAGAATTACCTTTGGTCAAATGTACCGCACACACTAATGGAGAAGATCATATCTCAAAATGGAATGCAGCAGCAGACGCACATGCGAAGTATGCTGCATATTTTGGTGAGATATGGAACCCCCCAGAGTCAGAGAGAGGGAGAGGGAGGGGAATAGCTAAGAAGATGTTGATAAGAGAAGGGTACACCCATCTCCCAGCCACACATATAATGGAGCTACAAGCGGCTGCACCAATGGCAGAAAAAGAAATATGGGTAAAAAGAGGATGTACAATGTCACCAACGGATGCACTATGGCGCCAGGGTAACACTGGAAAGATGGTAATGCCATTGGCACTATTGAAGACCGCCCTGAGCCAACTCTACCACCCAGCCCACACAGGCAAGGAAGTTATCGCAGCACGAATTAGGGAAGATTGGTTCTGTCCCGAGTTAGATTCCCATGTGACGAATTTTATCAGCAATTGTCTCACATGTCAACAGTTCACGGCCGGTCACACGCTGAAGGTGATAAAAGGTACTATACCCCGGCCTGAGGGACCCTTCCTGCACATCCATATTTACTATGTTGATATGATCAACGTATGTCAAGGAAATAGGTATATAATTGTAGTAGTATGCCCATTCTCCAGGTGGATTGAGGCAGGACCCTGCTCACACCCAGATGCATTCAGAGCAGCTAAATTTCTAGTGAGGGAGGTTTTCCCCAGATGGGGAGTGTGCGAGGTACTGCGGTCAGATAATGGTTCGCATTTCGCTAATGAAATGTTCCAGCACATCACATCCTTACTGAACATCAAGCATAAATTTGCATGTGCATATCACCCGCAGGCCAACGGTAGATGCGAACGCCTGAATGGCCTACTGAAGGAGGCAATTGCAAAGATACAGCAGACAACGAAGAAGAGTCGGCTGTATTGCCTTCCACTAGCCCTATTTGAGCTAAGGAATAGACCAGGCTCCGATCACCACCTCACCCCTCACGAGGTGGTGACCGGACGTCAAATGCGCCTTCCTCTAACGCCTACATCAAGAGCATTCACAGACTATGAAAAGAAGGAAAAAGAATGGGCGAACCCTCTTTTTTAAGGGGCCTGACTCGAGAGGGTTAAGAAGTGCAGAGATATGGGGGGTTTGAGTCAAAGGCTTCCCTAGCCAATGGCTTAACAGGGGGTCGCTAAGGCCTTGCAGAGGAGCTAGATTGCTGCTAGCTCGGAACAAAAAATCACAGTGGAGGAACAAAAACAATATAAATTTATTTAACAGAAAGACGTTTTTGAGTTTTTTTGTGCCATTGTGTGGCATATAAACATACAAAAATTCTGCATTATAGTGAATTAATATACAGTAGTGACAGTCTATTGAATGTGTTGTTGACTCTCACAACACATTACACAATGTCAGTGAATGAATATACAGTAGTGACAGTCTATTGAATGTGTTGTTAACTCTCACAACACATTACACAATGTCGACACTTGAATTTGTGTTTCTGGTTCGGTGTTTGGATGATAAAGGCAGTGACCGATGGAAATGGAACAGCGCTGCACTGAGGATACCGAACTGTCTTCAGGACGTGGGGGTCAAGTTCAGACTTGGTGAATAAGTAAGGCGGCGTCCTATAGTAAAAGAGGCTATGTTAAAAACAATAAGAAAAACAGCAAGTCCACTGATGGTGAGAAAAGCAAGGCGAAGGACCTACCATGTTGACGTTGATAAGTGCCATGGCTGTGGTCTGAGTAAAAAGGCAGCAGCTGCAGGAATTTCGGCTGCGGGGGTCAGTCTGCAGATGTCAGAGTCCCCAATCTAAATCAAAAGGAAGTCGGAATGACTGGTGAGAATTAATCTGTGCAAGAGCCGTGACTGAGTCAAGGATATTTTCAAACAGTTGCGGCTGTGGGGGTCAGTCTGCAGATTGTCAGAGGACCCAGTCTAAGTAAAAAGGAAGTGGAAATGACTGGTGAGAATTAATCTGTGTTACGGCAGTGACTAGGTAACCGACTTAATCAAGTACTGTGTCAGGTGGGGCGGCCGTGACTTAGAGTTTACGGTGAAGAATGCAATTAGCTGGTCTCAAGGGTACAAAGTGGGTAAGAGTTATGGGCCAACCTTGTAGTAATTAATGAACCGCACTAGATTTCAGTTCAGAAACCGGTTAATGTGTAGACTGTAATTTTTGCCAGTACTTGGCGCGAGTGAAGAGGGGTCTTGGACAAGAGTCAGAAAGGATATGAATTTAGCGAAGACATCTTAAATGCGAGGGTTATGTTACAACAAGTGGACCGGGTATATACACTCCGGAAGGAGAACTAGAGCGGTGCCGTGAAACTTACCCGTGCCGGAGTCAAGAAAAAGAGCTGTGTCACTGCTGTCGGTTGCGCTTGACTGGCTGTGCATGTCAGTACTTATGAGGAGGCCATAGTGGCTGCAGGGACTGCGCATGCGTTCGGGGGTAGTGTAAGGGGTTGGCGCAGTCGTACTAAGTGCGTCGGTTCACGTAGATCTTATTCGTCATGTGCGTTAAACTAACGCACATGACGAATAAGATAAACTAACGCACATGACGAATAAGATCTACATGAACCGACGCACTTAGTACGACCGCGCCAACCCCTTACACTACCCCCGAACGCATGCACAGTCCCTGCAGTCACTATGGCCTCCTCTTAAGTACTGACATGCGCAGCCAGTCAAGCGCAACCGACAGCAGTGACACAGCTCTTTTTCCTGACTCCGGCACGGGTAAGTTTCACGGCACCGCTCTAGTTCTCCTTCCGGAGTGTATATACCTGCGCATGTCAGTGTATGATACACTAACGCACATGACGAATAAGATCTACGTGAACCGACGCACTTAGTACGACCGCGCCAACCCCTTACACTATCCCCGAACGCATGCGCAGTCCCTGCAGTCACTATGGTCTCCTCTTAAGTACTGACATGCGCAGCCAGTCAAGCGCAACCGACAGCAGTGACACAGCTCTTTTTCCTGACTCCGGCACGGGTAAGTTTCACGGCACCGCTCTAGTTCTCCTTCCGGAGTGTATATACCCGGTCCACTTGTTGTAACATAACCCTCGCATTTAAGATGTCTTCGCTAAATTCATATCCATCCTGACTCTTGTCCAAGACCCCTCTTCACTCGCGCCAAGTACTGGCAATAATTACAGTCTACACATTAACCGGTTTCTGAACTGAAATCTAGTGCGGTTCATTAATTACTACAAGGTTGGCCCATAACTCTTACCCACTTTGTACCCTTGAGACCAGCTAATTGCATTCTTCACCGTAAACTCTTAGTCACGGCCGCCCCACCTGACACAGTACTTGATTAAGTCGGCTACCTAGTCACTGCCGTAACACAGATTAATTCTCACCAGTCATTTCCACTTCCTTTTTACTTAGACTGGGTCCTCTGACAATCTGCAGACTGACCCCCACAGTCGCAACTGTTTGAAAATATCCTTGACTCAGTCACGGCTCTTGCACAGATTAATTCTCACCAGTCATTCCGACTTCCTTTTGATTTAGATTGGGGACTCTGACATCTGCAGACTGACCCCCGCAGCCGAAATTCCTGCAGCTGCTGCCTTTTTACTCAGACCACAGCCATGGCACTTATCAACGTCAACATGGTAGGTCCTTCGCCTTGCTTTTCTCACCATCAGTGGACTTGCTGTTTTTCTTATTGTTTTTAACATAGCCTCTTTTACTATAGGACAACGCCTTACTTATTCACCAAGTCTGAACTTGACCCCCACGTCCTGAAGACAGTTCGGTATCCTCAGTGCAGCGCTGTTCCATTTCCATCGGCCACTGCCTTTATCATCCAAACACCGAACCAGAAACACAAATTCAAGTGTCGACATTGTGTAATGTGTTGTGAGAGTTAACAACACATTCAATAGACTGTCACTACTGTATATTCATTCACTGACATTGTGTAATGTGTTGTGAGAGTCAACAACACATTCAATAGACTGTCACTACTGTATATTAATTCACTATAATGCAGAATTTTTGTATGTTTATATGCCACACAATGGCACAAAAAAACTCAAAAACGTCTTTCTGTTAAATAAATGTATATTGTTTTTGTTCCTCCACTGTGATTTTTTGTTCCGAGCTAGCAGCAATCTAGCTCCTCTGCAAGGCCTTAGCGACCCCCTGTTAAGCCATTGGCTAGGGAAGCCTTTGACTCAAACCCCCCATATCTCTACAGACTATGAAAATACAGCAATTGTTCTTGGTGATGAAATGTACCAATATGTGTCTTCCTTGATTACTAGTGTGGTGTTTGTGTCTTAACAGCTCGAGCGCACGCGGGGCGGGTCTAAGAGTGATCAACAATAAGACGCGGATAAAGAATTGGAAAAGGGAAAACTGTGCAAAATTGCTAAAGGTGACCACGTACTACTCCGCAATTTCAACAGAAAGTGGAACAGCCCACGCTTCACTGTCCCCCACCTGGTAGAGGAAGTATCCACGAGAGCCGTAAATTTACAGGGCAAACGTGCCTGGAATCACCTACACGACGTAAGGATCTGCAAACTCCAGACCCGCCCTTGCGTCACCGACAGGGCCATTGGAAGAACAGCAACAGCGTCACCCACGGAGGAAGAGACTTCTACCACAGCCAATGACCAAAGTGTCTCCCTACCCTACCACCCCCCAGATTCCCCAGAGACAACTACTGAAATAGAGAAGGGTAATTCCCATACCGCCCATCCCATGGTCACATGATCAAAGAGTAAAGAGACTTCCGCCAGTTGAGCTCTAAACCCTCTGCCTATCGACGTCCTACCCACTGCAGTAATAACCCGACTGAAGGACATTATCTTGCACATATACACATGTAAACACTTGAATGTTCTCTTTTTTTTCTCTTGCACATGCAGGTACTGTGTATTATTGTACTGCTAAGAAAACAGATAACTAACAAGGTTCACTGCCCAGGAGTAGATGCTACCCTCAGACGATAACTACCCTGAAGAGCTATCACACCAATTTGTCTATCACATAAAAAGGCCAAAGTATCTGAAAAGAAGGAGGGTACGTGTCTACTACACAGCATTTCTCTTGGCCATAGAACAATCAATGCCCCATCTTCACCAATACTTGCCTGTCCTAAGAGATAGATCGCTTAGATTGGCGTGGGAACAGCTCTTCGCCTGGGCACTGAACGACTACTTGATAGGGAGAGCTTGAAAACAACAACTAACACTAATAACAAGCATATTGAGAATTTTCAGGCGGGCAACTTTAACTTCGCAAGAATTAGATGCCGGACTGCAGCAAGGTAAGAGCAAAATGCCGGTGAGACTAGCCTCTGTAATAAAGATGATAGGGATTTTGATGATCACCGGGTTCTTGGCTGCCTCTGTATGGCAGAACAGTTATGCTATCAGTATTTTGGCTGTACCCAAACCTAAAATACCCCCACCCACGGCTGCAACAGGTGCTACGTCAGGTGGTACTAGCAAAATTCCACACAAGGGAAATAGAGTTAAACGCAGCACATACTCAGATAATAAAGGTATTGACAACTACATACAACATTCAGCACACGTCTCAAACAACATGTGGTACCAACACATGACTCAAATAGGTAAGCAGACAACAGAAGACAGCTGCTACGTCTGCTCATTGATCCCATACGCCATGAGCGCTTCTCGAACATTCGTTGCCACAGAAATAGATGAGAAGACAGCACGATGTATAATATACCTGGCACTGTTCCAAACGAAAGGGAGATTTCAAGGGACGGTGGTGAAACTGGTGTGGAAAACACGAGACACATATCCATATGAAAACAACTTCCTCAAGACTTATTTGAGTTACCACAAGAGCAGTTTGCATGCTGAGGCGTTCAGATACATGACAAGTGGTCCTGAAAAGGGAAAAACAAAGGAAGTAACACTACAATACCTACCATGTGACTGGTACGCCACTGAAGTTCCTGGTAAACAAGGATGTTGGGAAAGACCACTGGTAACAATAACAGGGAAGGTGTACATGGACAACAAATGGGACATAGGAGTGATCGGCAGCAACATGGTAACAAGAGAAAATATTACAACTATTAATGAACACAATGACAGATGTTGGACAATTTGGGTCAAGTATGTACCCATGCTAACGTGGATAGAGAAGGATGAAGACCCAATAACCATACTGCCGCTGTCTGCACCTAAGGTATGCTACCAACATAGAGGAGAAGTGGACGTGGGATACAACACCAACTGTGTAAGCGTGACGGAGTTACCTGAGGGGGGAGCAGGAACAGCAGTATTAATGGACCATTACTGGGCCTGCGGAGACAAGGCATACCACACACTGCCCCCTCTGTGGAATGGTATATGCACAATGGTACACGTTAATGTACCATCACTAGTGGTGCCCCAGAAACATGTGAATTTGGCAAACTTCCCTAAAATGGATGAAGGAAACAAGAGGAAGAAGAGATCTGTACAACCTCAGACGGGGCCAGAGAACCAAAACAACGGCAACAACACTGTCCTGAATAGAAAGAAATGACAAGGAGAACCTCTAACTGGAAATTACCTATGGGGAAGGTCGGAAACAGCACTCACTTCAATCCCGCCAGAACACAGACTATTCAGCAGAGCAGCAATGTTCTTCTCCTCAGTAATACATCCGGGACTGCAGGCTTACGCAAACGCAAAATGGCTCCAGATAACTCGATGGGAACTAATGATGACAATTAATTCTACAGTAAATGGATTCAACGCAATAAAAGAGGAACTGCGAACAGTGAGGATGGTAGCACTACAGAACAGATATGTACTGGACCTCCTCACAGCAATGGTAGGAGGAGTTTGCGCAAAGATAGGACAATCATGCTGCACATTCATTCCTTCTAACGATGCTGACAATGGTACTCTGACAGTAGCAGTATCACAATTGGCCCAGAGGTACTCCAAAATGGTGGATGAAAGTAAAGGTGTGAAAAAGGATGACAGCTGGTTTTCGCTATTATGGTCATGGATGCCATCTTGGCTGTCGGATTGACTGAAGATTATAGTTGGATGTATTATTTTGGCTGGAGCTGCACTGATCATAATAAGATTTTGGAAGGCCCGGAAGGCACGCACCACAGATGAAATGATCGAAATGGTTGGTATGCACCCCTTGATGCCGGCAGATGATGGCCAACACACAGGCGCAATAATAAAAGAAAGAGAGAAATTGCGCAACCAGATCATCACCATTTACCTGGACCCACCATCTGTGAAGCTCGAAAACCCAAGAAACCCAAGGAGCTACATAGGGAAATGGGTATACTGCACACCTGGAGGAACCTGTGTATATATGTATTGGTCATTCGAAGACCATGTCAACCACTATGGACATATGGGAGGAGTAACTAAAATATGGAGAGTGAGAGGAGATAAGGAAAAGGATATGTTTGTGGTCGACAAGTCGACCAGAGGGGGGACTGAAGTGGGAGAATGGAACAAAAGGCTCCCACCAATCCCCTCACACCACAGGCCCAGAGGATCACGGCCTAGGCACCCGCCACGAGAGGAGTTTGCCCATCTACCAGACGACCAAATACCCTGGTACAGGAACATATGGATGTGCCCACCCGCCTGCCCTGCCCATGCCGACACCTGCGGCATGGATGGACTCGACTGAACCATCCAACACTAAATCAACACATCGTTAGAGATGCCATGACGACCCAGCATACGGTCAGCACACCCGTGCAAACATGCACACTGGACACTCCCACACCAATCCACACGAAGAACATATTCAGTGCTATGATGTAGGTGACGGACACACCCACCGACGCGCATCTTTATTATTTTTCACATAGGCTTTTCAAAATGCAGAAACGCAAGACGCACAATGAACTCATCCAAAACACTTGCTCACACTTCTCCTAAACCCATGTATTACAATGAGAAATATAATGAAGACCTGATACTGGGGATAAAGCAATATGATACCATAACCTAAAGCGCTGTGTATCAAACGGTTCCACCCATGCACCAGGCCCAAGTAGGCCGCAAGCAAGATCTTCCATGAACATTGAATGAGCAAGAGTACAGTTGCTGACCCTGCAGAATGAGCCCGGCGAGAGCAGACAGTCAAGGGCACAATGTTGCAAACTCGCATGCCGCAAGCCGACGCCAAGGTCGCACCTACAAATTAAGCCAGGCCCAGGAGAAGGGAGGCGCCTGGATCCCCCGTTTCAAGACACAGGCAGATACAATTAAGCGACTCAATGGACATCTGCGGCGGTGGGAGTAGTCGGCCTTCCAGCATATGAATAAATCTTCACATTGTCTGCACATACCCATAGTGAAACATTGTTGCAAATGACAGGTGCACCGCAAGCTGGTAACAGCGATGGTCCCAGACTGGGGGGCTCGCGAATGGACCAATCAGAACATGGGGCTCTTATCACTGACGCCATTAACATTAGCCAATCCTCAGGGGTCTTCATGTAACAATTTTCATGTATCGAATTGAAGGGACAACCCAAGTATACCACCTGACTAACCCTCAACCACTAATATCGCTCTCTATACGTATGCTATACTAACCCTACCACTCGAGGAACCAATCCAGAGTGGCGATAGGTTTTTTGCTAACTTTCCCAGGTGACGCAAGTAGCGCATCATACTAAGGTAAAAAGGGCCTGCAAGCCCCACAATGAGAGAGAGTGTCAGGACGGACGCGTACGATCCTTGACCCATCCCTGCCGTTTTGTTTAATAAACAGCAGAATCACCTTGCTTCTTGCGTGTGTCTCATACTCATTTTTTGGGATATACGGGAGGGGTTGGAGCCTCCCTGCCCGGAGGTCCTCGGACGGCCCAGCCGACCCCGGGAGAATTTCCCCCCGACAAGTTGGAGGCACTGCTGAGATCTGTTTAAGATCTGATTTTATTTTCATTTTTCCGAGTGCTCCCTTTGCGAGGAGGCCCGGCGGCGCGGCCCCCTCTGCCGCTGCCCCCTTTTGAGGACTACAGGACCATCGCGGAACTGCGAGAAGACCGGACAGCGCAATCTGGATATTGGCCTTCGGGAGCCGGTTGAGAAGTATCCCGCCCGCGGGTGGCGATTGTCCAGACGTGGTCCAGACGAGGGGAGGCGGCGAGCCGCTTGGAGGGGTGCACGCAGTGGAGCGGCCCCGCATCAAGAGAACTTGGTGAGTATGCCACGCCCAACAAGCAATGTGAAATTGTGAGGGAGGGGGGAGGAACTAAATACGGGAAGCGGGAGATGTTGCACAGGCGCGCGGCGAAGGTTTGATAAATTAGTGTTGACGGTGCAATGAATGGTAGCTGGACAAGTGCAAGAGCAGTCCGCTATGTTACGGGAGAAAAGGGGGCGGAGCACGAAAACATCACGTGCGACCGCTCGTAGACACTGATTGGCCTAGATCGCGACCACGTGTAAGGGTGTGTGTGTGTGTACGGTTTCCTACGATTTGGTAATTATTGATCAATGAGTAGATGAGGATCCCTATTGATCGAGCAGGAAACTCGATAGATAGATGACGTTTCCCTGTAGGCGGTAGCTAGCTGGTTGCCCAATACGGAAGATAATTGACTGGTTAAGCCCTCCTGTCGAGGGGCGTATCACACGTGAGGCGACGCAGCATGCGCAGTCCGATTATATTCTTGATAACCTTGTTCCAGGCGTGACAGGAGGACAGCTGTGGGGTTAACGGGGGTAGATTGCAAGCGTATTTTGAACTTTAAAAAAAACATATGAAGAACTTACCAGTAGTTTGAAGAGATCGGTGACGTCACCAGTAGGGCTTTCATAGGACATCTCGAACACAAGGCATTTTTTTTTTCTTTTGGAGAGTGGTGGGGAAGAGAATTATGGTAAGGGAGTGGAGACGGAGATAAACGGTAACGAGTAGATTGGGGGAGGGTGAAAAGGGGGACGTGGATGCGCACGGAGAACGCCGACCACAGCAAGTGAAGAAAGAGGAGGAGGGGTATAAGAAAGTGGGACGGCTGTATAAGAACGTCACAAGGGGCACGCAGCGGCAGGGGGCTACGTGCACCTCGGCCGCAGGGGGCCGTAAAGGTGTTCGGTAAAGGAAGAAAAGAAAGAAAAGAATATACAAATGTAAATGCTATATTTTACTAATTTTCCTTAGCGGACTATCGCAAGTCCCCAAACTTAGAGGGCCAGGTAAAGATCTAAGGCTGTATAGTGTAAACTGTTAGTAAGATAACCGCTACCAAATAGGGGAAGGATAACAAGTGAAGCGCTACTATGTCATACGGGGCAGGATCGGGAGGGTGGGGGAACACCCTCACTACCCCACTACAGCACATATGTAAAACAATGTCACCCCATAGGGAGAAACTGATCAAGTATAGCATAGAATGGACACAGGGGACGGACAACAAAATGACGACACCATGGCCGCCTAATGGCAGTTTCGATCCATATACCCAACATTCACTATTAAACCATCTGCATAACACATACAAGGGGAAGAAGTTGATGCACCACGTAGAGGTGTTTAACTTATGGAGGATGTTCCAAGGGTCCCGACCAGGACCAAACGGAATGTTTATTATGGGGGAACCAACGGAAGAGAAGATTAAGAAGGAAGGAGAGAACAGGGACAAAGAGAGTGAAGGCACACAGAACACGGGGAACGGAGAAGAGGGAGGAGAAAAGAGTAACAACATAAAAGAAAAGGAAATAAAAAAGGAACAGAGCGACGATATACCCCTAGCAAAGGTAGTGAAAAAGGAGGAAGGGGGGTTATATCCTTTAACAGAACTACGAGACATGGTTCAATTGAGGGCGGCTGAGGGGTACTCGAACCTGGCATACAGCCCGCCACCATATACAGCCACAGGTAGCCACACAGAAAGGGAGCAGAGTAGGACGACAGGATCAGCTCGCACGAAAATACCCGCAGGGGAAGGGGGGATTGACAAAGAGCAAATCGCAGGAATAGGACAGGATGACTGGGTAGCTGCGCAGGTATTATTAAAATTACGAGGTCCATTAACAGAAGAAGAGGAGGAGGTAGTAAGGAAAATGGACGAGGACAACACCAGGAAGAGCGAAAGGAAAAGGGAAGAGGGGAAAAGAAAGGGGGAGGAGCTGTTACGACAAAAGGAAGAGATTTTGGAAGAACGATTAGCAGAATTAAGGGATGAGCAGAATACACTGATCAAGCAGCTCAAGAGAGAGGAAAGAGAGAGAGCACGGGAAAGGAAAGAAAGCAAGGATGAGTTGGACAGAATGAGGGAACGGACTGAGGAGAAAAAGAGAGAAGCAGAAAGGGTGAAGGCAGTAGCAGAAAGGGTATCGAGAGCAGCACTGCATGACAAGAAAAGGGAAGAAGAAGAGAAATAAAAGGAAATGGAAATATGGAGAAGGAGATTACTATCAGAAACGACAAGGAAATACGAAGAAGGAAGGATGATAGAGGGTATATTAGAGCAGGAAAGAGCGAGATGGGAAAAGAAGAAAGAAGAAGAAAGGATAATGGAAAAGATGAGTATTGAAGTAATGGAAGATTTGAAAAGGAAAAGAGAGGAAATTGGTAGAGAAATAGCGGAGAAAAATGAAGGGGAAAGAGAAGAAAGGAGAGGGGGAGTGAAGTAAGAAGGTATGTATACAGAGACACAGAAGTGGCAACAACCTCAGCACAAAGGGGAGCAATTGGCAATGAAGACAAGGGAGAAACGGATCTAATAGACTTAAAAACAGTAACGATTAAGGGGAAAAAGACAGATTTGGGGTTGCCATTAATGGAGGACTTTTGCAGTGAGGAAGGAGAAGGGATAGAGAAGGAAGGGAGAGACAGTGAAAGGGAAAGCTTAGATAAATTATACATCACCCGGAAAAACGGAGAATCACCATGGATCTGCAGGAGAAAGGAATAACTGGAGGAAAGTGAGGAGGAAGAGCAAGGAATAGCGGAAAGGCAGACATGTGCAGCCACACCGTCACCATCCCGTCCCACATGCTCCACTACCTCACGTTCATTACGTGCAACATGCCCATCTAAACTCGCGCCCTTCCCACACGAACTGACACCCTATGCAGGCAGGCTTAGAGACCTCCCTGGACGCAGGCAGGGAGAACGAATACACACGCCCACATTAAATAAAGGAAATGATAAAAGAAAGGGAAGAGATGGAGGAGAAACAGTTACGAGCAGCGGAAATATGGACTCCATTGACGATGTAGAAGACAGGGAAGAAGAGGAGGGGTGTACGGATTCCATTGTGTGGGACCCAAAGGGCCAACCAGGACACAACCTAATGCCACTTCTGGAGAAGGGAGGGGTTAGACCACAATACGTCCCCTGGAAGCATGCAGACAAGGAAAATATAAAGTGCAGGCTCCCATCATTAAGTGGAGGTGCGGGAAAATGGATATATGAAATGGAAAAACACACTGCAGGACAGAAATTGGCAGTGGCGGATGTAAAGGGCCTTCTAATATCAATATTGGGGGATGCAGCAGATGACATCTGGAAGAGAGCAGGCTTCCCCGGGGTCACAATAACAAACACATCACACGATGGGGCACCATTCGCAAACTGCAGACATGCATTTTGGCAGGCACTGAGGGTACAGTACCCGGACACATCAGACATAGGAGCAATTACCTCACGCAAGATGCGTGAGAACGAAGATCCTGTTGATTATATCCAGGAAATTCAAGAGAAGTGGCGCATGGAAACTAGAGAACAATGGAACAAGACACCAGCAATATTCTATCACATACTAGTACAAGGGCTCCCAGAAGCAGTCCAGAAACAACTGAAGAAAGTAGTGGGGATGGAAGCAAAAGCATGGCCAGAAATACAACTGACAATAGTGCATCAGTGTAGGACATGGCAAGAAAAAATGAAACAAAAAGAAGACGATAGGAAAACGGAAGAGGCTAAATTAGTACAGAAAAAACTTACTAAATACACAATGGAAGGTGCACTAATAACTACACCTGCAACAATGACTCAAGACCCCACACAAGTAGTAGCTGCACAAGATCCCTCCCAAATATAATCATCACAGACTGTAACACAACAGCTGCCGCCACTCCAACCATACACGACTAACATGGGAGGAGGATACTCAACGCCAGGAGCTGGGTATTATAATTATAACAGGGGAAGGGGAGGAATAATGAGGGGGAGAGGATACGGATATAGCACACAACAGCAGGGAGGAGAACTTCGAAATTTCTACCCCACCGGGCAACCAGTATACCAGGACAACCCAGGAAGCTTTCAATGGCAGAACAGGGAACCACTGGTGTGTTGGATTTGTGGATTAGTAGGGCACATGTCACGCACGTGTAGAGTGAGACCAGGCACACCATCATGGAGTGAACAGGGACAACAAGGGCCCACACAGGAACAGCAGGGCATCCAGCAACAGCAGATATTGCAACGGGAAAATGGGCAGCAACAACCAGTAACACAACAACAGCCACAGACATATTCACTGCCACAACAACGGGTAGCGATAACACAACAACCCCAAGTACAGCAAGCACAGCAACCTGCCCAAATCCAAGACCATAACATAACCTCTACCAATACACAACTACAGCAAACACAACTGGGAAGGGTGACGGTCCTGGGACACAACCCTTACACAGGAAGTGGTCAATCATTATACCCTCAATAGGACAGCCCACAGACGGCCTTGGTGTGTCCCATCCTGTCGGTAACACCTAATAGTGCGGAGGAACCACGCATAGAGGTAACGATAGGTGACAAAAGGTTATCATTCCTTGTTGACACCGGGGCGACCCGGTCTTGCATAAGGGAAGGTAAATTTAAGATGTCAGGTGAAGCCATGAACACCCAAGGATTTTCTGGGGATAGGGGATTGGTTCCCTTTACTGATAACATTCCCTTATCAATTGGGAATTATGACATGTCAGTCCCGCTTTTATATTCTAGGGCCTCACCAGTAAATATACTGGGGAGAGACATAATGAGCAGGTTGAATATGACGATCTCCTTTACGGAGGACGGCATAATTTGCTCCACTCCAGGAATTAACATGCTCACTGCACGACAAATTATGCAAGCATACTGTGGACAGACAGTGATTAGGGCTGAGCCAGTAGATGGTGTACTGTTCCAGTACGGGACAGACATGGCATTTGCATGGATGCCAGGAATAGAAGGAAAGATCTGGAGGAGGCCAGCAGCCTATTTTTTTAGACCAGAAACACCAGCCAATGAACCAGAAGGAAAGGTGATTTCAGTGAACATAGAGAGCATTATAGCAACTGCTGATTACATTGCAGTACATGCCCAAGACAGAGAAGGAAGAGCATGGAGGGCAGTGATAGCACTAGCAGAGGGATGTAGACTCACCCAGGTGTCAGATGAGGAGCTCTTCTCAGAAGAAAAGGAAGAAGGTGAAATGGTGTTTATGATGAGTGTAGAAATATGGCTTAGAGTGACGTACAAACAAGTGGCACAGAAAATTGCAATGGCACTTGAAGCACCCACATGCACCCCAGCTCCCTTCTTTAAGGAGGATATGGCAAAGGTACCGACATCATTATGGACTACTAGTCCCTATGACGTGGGATGTATAAAAAGTATAGGGGGAGTAAGAATAAAATTGAAAAAAGGTACCCACTATCAAAAGAGGCAGATGAGGGCATATATGAAACAATAACGGCCCTTATAAATAATGGCATATTGGTACCATCAGAATCACCATGTAACACAGCTGTATACCCAGTGCGCAAAGCTAAAGGGGGGTCTTGGCGCTTCATACAGGACCTCAGGCCCTTGAACAACATAGTGGAAGCAGAATACCCCATAGCAGCAAACCCGGCCACAATATTGTGCGGCATTCCAGCAGAGGCATCACGATTTACAGTGATAGACCTCAAAAATGCCTTTTTCTCAATACCCCTGCACCCAGACTCACAATATCTGTCAAGCTTCACGTACAGGAACACAAAGTGGAAACACACCAGATTGCCACAAGGGTCCTGCGAGTCACCTTCAATCTTCAACAGAGTAATACAGATGGACTTGGGTAACATTGAAGTGGAAAGCACAGTGTTGTAGTATGTTGATGACATAATAATTTGCAGCACAAACGAAAGAAGATGTAGAGAGGACTCATTGAAGATGCTGACGGTATTGGCTGAAAAGGGTTACAAGGTAGACAAGGAAAAGTTACAGTACTGTCAGGAACAGGTACTTTACATTGGTCAGCTCATATCTCAATACGGAAGAAAGATTGCATCACAAAGAGCACAGGTCATTTCAAAAACGCCGCCGCCCCACACAGTGAGGGAACTGCAGCAGTTCCTGGGATTGTGCAACTACTGTAGAGCCTGGGTATTTGATTACAGCTCATACATAAGACCCCTACTTGAGGCGTTAAAAGAAGCTAACAAAGGGGAGAAAAAGTTGGGGTGGACAATGGAAATGAAAGAGGCTTTTGATGAACTGAAAGATGCAATATCAACTGCTCCGGTGCTGGCCACCCCAGATTATGAACGACAATTCTTTATATTTTCACATTGCGACTCAGCAGTAATGAAAGCAGTGTTGGCTCAAAAAACAAGCATGGGCTACAAACCAGTAGCGTTTTACAGTGGTCACTTGGATCCTGTGATGTTAGGACATTTCCCTTGCGAACAAGGTCTCGCCGCAGCTGCCTTTGCGGTAGAGAAAGCATCAGCAATCACAATGGGGTGCCCAACCACACTATTTGTGGAACATGCACTATTTGCAATATTGAACAAGCCTAAGTCCACACTAACCATGCAGAGTGCGTCAGGTTATGAGATCATCTTATCTAGACCAGAACTATCAATTGTTAGATGCAGCACGGTTAACCCTGCAAGGTTTATAGCAGAAGTAATTGAGGAAGGAGATTATGCACACGATTGTACGCAGACTACCAAAATGTACTCATGTACTAGAAAGGTTGAAGAGAACGCACTAGATGGAGGTGAGCTCTTGTTCATTGATGGGTCCTCAACAATAGACCAAAGTGATGGGATAAGGAGAACTGGGGCAGCAGTGGTAAAAATGACAGAGGAACCGGTGTGTGTGGCGATGAAATGCGTACAATTACCACAGCATTACTCTGCTCAAGCAGCTGAATTGGTTGCACTGATCTTGGTGTTGAAGGGAAGTTTTGACAAACGAGTGACTATATATTGTGACAGCGCATATGTCACGTCTACTGTCCACTCCGGGTTGTCCAAATGGAGGAGAAGAGGGTTTAGGAGAGCTGACGGCACCCCAGTGCAACATGCTCTCTTGTTGGCTGAACTAATTGAAGTAATAAATGACCCCCAAGAATTAGCTTTGGTCAAATGTACCGCACACACTAATGTAGAAGATCATATCTCAAAAGGGAATGCAGCAGCAGACGCACATGCGAAGTATGCTGCATATTTTGGTGAGATATGGAACCCCCCAGAGTCAGAGAGAGGGAGAGGGAGGGGAATAGCTAAGGAGATGTTGATAAGAGAAGGGTACACCCATCTCCCAGCCACACAGATAATGGAGCTACAAGCGGCTGCACCAATGGCAAAAAAAGAAATATGGGTAAAAAGAGGATGTACAATGTCACCAACGGATGCACTATGGCGCCAGGGTAACACTGGAAAGATGGTTATGCCATTGGCACTATTGAACACCGCCCTGAGCCAACTCTACCACCCAGCCCACACAGAAAAGGAAGTTATCGCAGCACGAATTAGGGAAGATTGGTTCTGTCCCGAGTTAGATTCCCATGGGACGAATTTTATCAGCAATTGTCTCACATGTCAACAGTTCACGGCCGGTCACACGCTGAAGGTGATAAAAGGTCCTATACCCCGGTCTGAGGGACCCTTCCTGCACATCCATATTTACTATGTTGATATGATCAACGTATGTCAAGGAAATAGGTATATGATTGTAGTAGTATGCCCATTCTCCAGGTGGATTGAGGCAGGACCCTGCTCACACCCAGATGCATTCAGAGCAGCTAAATTTCTAGTGAGGGAGGTTTTCCCCAGGTGGGGAGTGTGCGAGGTACTGCGTTCAGATAATGGTCCGCATTTCGCTAATGAAATGTTCCAGCACATCACATCCTTACTGAACATCAAGCATAAATTTGCATGTGCATATCACCCGCAGGCCAACGGTAGATGCGAACGCCTGAATGGCCTACTGAAGGAGGCAATTGCAAAGATACAGCAGACAACGAAGAAGAGTTGGCTGTATTGCCTTCCAAAAGCCCTATTTGAGCTAAGGAATAGACCAGGCTCCGATCACCACCTCACCCCTCACGAGGTGGTGACCGGACGTCAAATGCGCCTTCCTCTAACACCTACATGAAGAGCATTCACAGACTATGAAAATACAGCAATTGTTCTTGGTGATGAAATGCACCAATATGTGTCTTCCTTGATTACTAGTGTGGTGTTTGTGTCTTAACAGCTCGAGGGCACGCGGGGCGGGTCTAAGAGTGATCAACAAGAAGACGCGGATAAAGAATTGGAAAAGGGAAAACTGTGCAAAATTGCTAAAGGTGACCACGTGCTACTCCGCAATTTCAACAGAAGGTGGAACAGCCCACGCTTCACTGGCCCCCACCTGGTAGAGGAAGTATCCACGAGAGCCGTAAAGTTACAGGACAAACGTGCCTGGAATCACCTACACGACGTAAAGATCTGCAAACTCCAGACCCGCCCTAGCGTCACCGACAGGGCCATTGGAAGAACAGCAACAGCGTCACCCACGGAGGAAGAGACTTCTACCACAGCCAACGACTTAAGTGTCTCCCTACCATACCACCCCCCAGATTCCCCAGAGACAACTACTGAAATAGAGAAGGGTAATTCCCATACCGCCCATCCCATGGTCACACGATCGAAGAGTAAAGAGACTTCCGCCAGTTGAGCTCTAAACCCTCTGCCTATCGACGTCCCACCCACTGCAGTAATAACCCGACTGAAGGACATTATCTTGCACATATATACATGTAAACACTTGAATGTTCTCTTTTTTTTCTCTCGCACATGCAGGTACTGTGTATTATTGTACTGCTAAGAAAACAGATAACTAACAAGGTTCACTGCCCAGGAGTAGATGCTACCCTCAGACGATGACTACCCTGAAGAGCTATCACACCAATTTGTCTATCACATAAAAAGGCCAAAGTACCTGAAAAGAAGGAGGGTACGTGTCTACTAGACAGCATTTCTCTTGGCCATAGAACAATCAATGCCCCATCTTCACCAATACTTGCCTGTCCTAAGAGATAGATCGCTTAGATTGGCGTGGGAACAGCTCTTCGCCTGGGCACTGAACGACTACTTGATAGGGAGAGCTTGAAAACAACAACTAACACTAATAACAAGCATATTGAGAATTTTCAGGCGGGCAACTTTAACGTCGCAAGAATTAGCTGCCGGACTGCAGCAAGGTAAGAGCAAAATGCCGGTGAGACTAGCCTCTGTAATAAAGATTATAGGGATTTTGATGATCACCGGGTTCTTGGCTGCCTCTGTATGGCAGAACAGTTATGCTATCAGTATTTTGGCTGTACCCAAACCTAATATACCCCCACCCACGGCTGCAACAGGTGCTACGTCAGGTGGTACTAGCAAATAACCACACAAGGGAAATAGAGTTAAACGCAGCACATACTCAGATAATAAAGGTATTGACAACTACATACAACATTCAGCACACGTCTCAAACAACATGTGGTACCAACACATGACTCAAATAGGTAAGCAGACAACAGAAGACAGCTGCTACGTCTGCTCATTGATCCCATACGCCATGAGCGCTTCTCGAACATTCGTTGCCACGGAAATAGATGAGAAGACAGCACGATGTATAATATACCTGGCACTGTTCCAAACGAAAGGGAGATTTCAAGGGACGGTGGTGAAACTGGTGTGGAAAACACGAGACACATATCCATACGAAAACAACTTCCTCAAGACTTATTTGAGTTACCACAAGAGCAGTTTGCATGCTGAGGCGTTCAGATACATGACAAGTGGTCCTGAAAAGGGAGAAACAAAGGAAGTAACACTACAATACCTACCATGTGACTGGTACGCCACTGAAGTTCCTGGTAAACAAGGATGTTGGGAAAGACCACTGGTAACAATAACAGGGAAGGTGTACATGGACAACAAATGGGACATAGGAGTGATCGGCAGCAACATGGTAACAAGAGAAAATATTACAACTATTAATGAACACAATGACAGATGTTGGACGATTTGGGTCAAGTATGTACCCATGCTAACGTGGATAGAGAAGGATGAAGACCCAATAACCATACTGCCGCTGTCTGCACCTAAGGTATGCTACCAACATAGAGGAGAAGTGGACATGGGATACAACACCAACTGTGAAAGCGTGACGGAGTTACCTGAGGGGGGAGCAGGAACAGCAGTATTAATGGACCATTACTGGGCCTGCAGAGACAAGGCATACCACACACTGCCCCCTCTGTGGAATGGTATATGCACAATGGTACACGTTAATGTACCATCACTAGTGGTGCCCCAGAAACATGTGAATGTGGCAAACTTCCCTAAAATGGATGAAGGAAACAAGAGGAAGAAGAGATCTGTACAACCTCAGACGGGGCCAGAGAACCAAAACAACGGCAACAACACTGTCCTGAATAGAAAGAAAAGACAAGGAGAACCTCTGACCGGAAATTACCTATGGGGAAGGTCGGAAACAGCACTCACTTCAATCCCGCCAGAACACAGACTATTCAGCAGAGCAGCAATGTTCTTCTCCTCAGTAAAACATCCGGGACTGCAGGCTTACGCAAACGCAAAATGGCTCCAGATAACTCAATGGGAACTAATGATGACAATTAATTCTACAGTAAATGGATTCAACGCAATAAAAGAGGAACTGCGAGCAGTGAGGATGGTAGCACTACAGAACAGATATGTACTGGACCTCCTCACAGCAATGGAAGGAGGAGTTTGCGCAAAGATAGGACAATCATGCTGCACATTCATTCCTGCTAACGATCCTGACAATGGTACTCTGACAGTAGCAGTAACACAATTGGCCCAGAGGTACTCCAAAATGGTGGATGAAAGTAAAGGTGTGAAAAAGGATGACAGCTGGTTTTCGCTATTATGGTCATGGATGCCATCTTGGCTGTCGGACGGACTGAAGATTATAGTTGGATGTATTATTTTGGCTGGAGCTGCACTGATCATAATAAGATTTTGGAAGGCCCGGAAGGCACGCACCACAGACGAAATGATCGAAATGGTTGGTATGCACCCCTTGATGCCGGCAGATGATGGCCAACACACAGGCGCAATAATAAAAGAAAGAGAGGAATTGCGCAACCAGATCATCACCAATCACCTGGACCCACCATCTGTGAAGCTCGAAAACCCAAGAAACCCAAGGAGCTAAATAGGGAAATGGGTATACTGCACACCTGGAGGAACCTGTGTATATATGTATTGGTCATTCGAAGACCATGTCAACCACTATGGACATTTGGGAGGAGTAACTAAAATATGGAGAGTGAGAGGAGATAAGGAAAAGGATATGTTTGTGGTCGACAAGTCGACCAGAGGGGGGACTGAAGTGGGAGAATGGAACAAAAGGCTCCCACCAATCCCCTCACACCACTGGCCCAGAGGATCACGGCCTAGGCACCCGCCACGAGAGGAGTTTGCCCATCTACCAGACGACCAAATACCCTGGTACAGGAACATATGGATGTGCCCACCCGCCTGCCCTGCCCATGCCGACACCTGCGGCATGGATGGACTCGACTGAACCATCCAACACTAAATCAACACATCGTTAGAGATGCCATGACGACCCAGCATACGGTCAGCACACCCGTGCAAACATGCACACTGGACACTCCCACACCAATCCACACGAAGAACATATTCAGTGCTATGACGTAGGTGACGGACACACCCACCGACGCTCATCTTTATTATTTTTCACATAGGCTTTTCAAAATGCAGAAACGCAAGACGCACAATGAACTCATCCAAAACGCTTGCTCACACTTCTCCTAAACCCATGTATTACAATGAGAAATATAATGAAGACCTGATACTGGGGATAAAGCAATATGATACCATAACCTAAAGCGCTGTCTATCAAACGGTTCCACCCATGCACCAGGCCCAAGTAGGCCGCAAGCAAGAACTTCCATGTACATTGAATGAGCAAGAGTACAGTTGCTGACCCTGCAGAATGAGCCCGGCGAGAGCAGACAGTCAAGGGCACAATGTTGCAAACTCGCATGCTGCAAGCCGACGCCAAGGTCGCACCTACAAATTAAGCCAGGCCCAGGAGAAGGGAGGCACCTGGATCCCCCGTTTCAAGACACAGGCAGATACAATTAAGCGACTCAGTGGACATCTGCGTCGGTGGGAGTAGTCGGCCTTCCAGCATATGAATAAATCTTCACATTGTCTGCACATACCCATAGTAAAACATTGTTGCAAATGACAGGTGCACCGCGAGCTGGGAACAGCGATGGTCCCAGACTGGGGGGCTCGCGAATGGACCAATCAGAACATGGGGCTCTTATCACTGACGCCATTAACATTAGCCAATCCTCAGGGGTCTTCATGTAACAATTTTCATGTATCGAATTGAAGGGACAACCCAAGTATACCACCTGACTAACCCTCAACCACTAATATCGCTCTCTATACGTATGCTATACTAACCCTACCACTCGAGGAACCAATCCAGAGTGGCGATAGGTTTTTTGCTAACTTTCCCAGGTGACGCAAGTAGCGCGTCATACTAAGGTAAAAAGGGCCTGCGAGCCCCACAATTCGAGAGAGTGTCAGGACGGACGCGTACGATCCTTGACCCATCCCTGCCGTTTTGTTTAATAAACAGCAGAATCACCTTGCTTCTTGCGTGTGTATCATACTCATTTTTTGGGATATACGGGAGGGGTTGGGGCCTCCCTGTCCGGAGGTCCGCGGACGGCCCAGCCGACCCCGGGAGAATTTCCCCCCGACAGAATGGTTACAAGAGAGTACTTCAGCAAATAAAAATGCACTTCAACATATACATTAAAGAATACAGCAAAAACAGATATACAAAGTAGTCATGATATCTCTGTTGTAGGATAGGTCATTATTAAACATGGCAAAAGTACTATGTGCACCGTGTACTAGGAGGTGCGGGCATTGATAAATAGATTAATTCTAGAGGTAAGTCGATTAAGAGTGGGCTGTCTAACCTGGATCTGGTATCTTATTGTTGGGGGTCTAGATTGAAGAGTCTAGTTTTCAGACATTTGGGGAATCACCAGAAGGATGTGTCATTTCTCAATTGTGGGGGCAGGGTGTTCCACAGTTTGCCAGCTACTACCGGGAAACTGGTCCCACCTGCTTTCTGTCTCTTAAATTGTGGTGTAGCAATAAGGTTGGCGTGTGAAGTTCGGGTGGGTCCGTTGGATTGAGTTTTGACCGTTTGGTTACTGAGGTATGCTGGTGCATTGTTGTTGAGGCATTTGTGGTTGAGAGTGAGAATGTTAAATTGATCCTATCATGGACCAGAAGCCAGTGGATGTGTCATCTGGTTGACGATATAGGCTCATTCTTGGGTATATTCAGCGCAGCTCTAATAGCAGTATTTTGTACTATTTGGAGTTTGCTGATGTTTCCAGTACTCGAGACTGCAAATAGAGAATTGCAATAATCTATCCTCAAGAGGATCAGTGGTCTTGCTAAGATAATGCTATTGTCTGTTGATAGGAAGGGTCTGCTAGATCTAATAGGTTCAGACCTGTAGGCTGCGGACGAGACAATTGCATTGACCTGTCTGGTTAGAGTGAGGGAGGAGTTAATGTGGACCCCCAGTGTTTTTATTTAATTGGCGACTTTGACAGTGTGGCCATCAATATTAAAGGATTTGTATTGTTTTGGTAGGTTGTTTAACTTGGATTGGTTTCCTATTGGGGTTAACTCCGTCTTGTCATAGTTGAGGCATAATTCATTTTGAGCCATCCAGGCCTGGATGGCAATGTACATTTTATTGAGGTTGTTAGTGTCCGTGTCGTAACAGCCTGTGATGGGTATAGTATTTCCATATCATCCGCATAGTTGGTGTTTGTGATATCCATATTGTCTAGTTTATCAAATAGGAGATTATTGAAGGCATTGTATAATGTTGTTTAGTTTAGTTTTGTTTATTTACTTGTATTAGCACACCACACCCAAAGTTATCTGGGCGCTTTTGCTTAGAAGGTGGCAGTTACAGAAAATAATATAGAGTGCCCCAAAAAAATAGGGGATGAGGTGTGTTATGGATCACCTTACAGGCAAGTGTAGTGAAATAGAGGAAACAGATGTGCAGTCAAACAAATTTACAGGCAGAAGTGCACATTTATAAATATACAATCACTAGACCTAAATCACATTTACAGAAGTACAAGTTTATAGATCTACAGTCATTAGCTTAACTCATATTTACAGAGGAGAAAGAGTAGAACAGGTTGTGAATGTGCAAGAGTTAGTCATGCTCCAGGGCAGTTTGAGCTAGGAGCCATGCTTTGGTTTTGGTTCTGAAGGACCAGAATGCAGGCTCTGCTCTAATGTCGGATGGGAGGGAGTTCCAGCGTTTGGCCGCTAACACTGGGAAACTGGATCCTCCTGCTGTTTTTAGATTGAACTTTGGGATGGTGAGTTGGTTGAGGTAGTTAGTTCTGGTTGGTCTGTTAGTCTGACGTCTCGAGAATTTAACTGTCAGGTAAGTGGGTGCCGTATTTGCTAGGCACTTGTGAGTGATGACAAACGCCCGGAGTGTAATTCTGTCACGAATAGGTAACCAATTGGCTTCTCTTCTGAACAATGAGATGTGACTAGAACGAGGGATATTTAGGGCCGATCTTAAAGCATTGTTGGTGATACAAAGGAGTCTTGCGATACACTGCATGTTACTGGGACTGGAGGGGGGCGGCTGATGAGGTAGAGAAGACTCTCATCGTATGGTTGGAAAGAAAGAATTTGATCCATTTGATGGCGTCCGGGGAGAAGTGGCCGCAGTTTCAAAGTGATGACATACGATTTTATGATTGACCAAATCAAAAGCTGCGAAGAGGTCTAGTAGGAGAAGGATGCATCGGTCTCCTCTGTCATTGAGTTGGTCCCTTTGTATTTTTAGTTCCAGTAGAGCTGTCTCTGTTTCATGACCAGGTCTAAACCCAGATTGTCGCAGTCCTAAGAGTTTGTTGAATTCAAAGGGGTTTAGTGTAACTACAAATATCTATGGATGTGTGGCACCAAGACCATCCATAGAGGGCCGCTGATTTCCCATGTTAGCAATCTTTCCATCTAATTTGGTGCATGATACATAAAGTTCAGAAGATCATATAACTTCATCTCGATTCCGAGCTCGTCAGACAGGATGGGTACAGCTGGGGATAGGAAGAAGTGTACCCATAACACCACAACCTCCTAGTTGCTCTCGTATGCGAAAGGCATATTATTTAGGGCAGGGCTAAGGACCAAAAATTCAATAGACCAAGGGAACTCAAGGGGAGAGAAACACAATGACCCCAATCAGATAAAAATAGTTTTAACATGCAGCCATACCCTGAATAAAGCAAGTTGCACATTGATGGTGTCAGAGTTCAGACAGTAGTCCCAGAAGGAATCTGGGAGGATTGCCTCATAATTGTGGGTGAATCTACCTAGCATACACATGTATAGAGGACCCAAGCTAGGACACTATGTTAAGACTTGTCCAGCCGATTCCATTTGTTCAGCTGTACCACAGATACGGCAGTCTTCACCCTCCAAAGCTACTCCTAAGAGGGGCCCAGGACAGCCATTACCTGCAATTGATTTATACGCAGTTTTAAAAGGAACTGGGTTTTCCGGTATCGGTGCACAGCATGCGACACTGCCTCATACCCTTTTAACTTTGTCAAGTATGTATAATTCCTGCACCAGTCCCATCTATTAAGTTTATGCATAAAGGATGTTTTCAGATGCACATACAGTCAATCCCTCTTGTTCACCAGGGACCAATCGATCTCTGTGAAGAGAGTTTCATTCAATGTTTTGTAATTGGCGCCTCGTGGTACCTTTCAGAGTCATAATTGCGTCCTACTAATGCGAGCAATTTACAAGCTGGGCAGCAAAATTAGATACAGTTGTCGGAGAATATATATCTTACACTTGATGTCTGATATAAGCTTGGAAGGCATGCCACCAACAACTAATGTTAGCTTTGGTGCTAGGACACCTTGGATGAGGATCGAACTTGCATATTGTGTAAACCCTGTGGTCATGAAACAGGGGCTGTTGGGATGAACGTCCAATGTCCGAACTGCGACAGAAAATACAAGCCAAGGAAGTCCTTAGAACTGGAGAGAGAAACTACACAGGAGGCCAGACCGTCAACCAACTTACATGAGACGTAGTTCTCATGTGGAACTGACAACAGAATAAATACGCTTCTAAGAATAAATGTATTGTATTGTTTCGTATTGTATTGTATTTGGTTATTTATATAGCGCTCTTTACCCATTTGTATGGCCTCAATGCACTTTGTAGTTGAAACACTTTCGGTGACTGTAATCATTGTGTTGCAGGTTCTAAGAGTTTTAGATTAGAAGATGCATGTGTGCCAGGTAAGCCACTGAGAATGCTGCCAGCCTCTGTGTCGTAATTGGTGTAGGGGAATGTTGTGTTCGGCAGAGTGGTTTCAGGTGGAGGGGCTGAAGGCGATATTATGGGAAAAGCCAGGATTTTAGGGCCTCTCTGAATTTCAGGTGGTTTTCAGTGTTGTGAATGTGAGGGGGAAGGGAGTTCCAGATGATTGGCGCTTGGACAGAGAAAGAGGATCCGCCCAGCCTGGAGGAGTTGTGAGGCAGGGCACTAGGCTAAATGCTGTGCAGGATTTGAGATTCCTTGAGGGCTGGTAGGGAACGATTGTGTCTCGAAAGAATTCCGGTCCGATGTTGTGGACGGCGCGATGTGTGTTGCACATGGCTTTAAAGGTAGTGTGTCAACCAATTGGGAGCCAATGGAGGACTGATGTATTCTCTGGCGGGTATGTTTATGAGCAAACTGTGCTGCCTCATTTTGGATTCTTTGCAGTTTCTTTAGTTGAGATGCAGGAGAGCCTAGGTAGAGGCAGTTTGCGTAATCTAGGCAGAACAGGATGATGAAATTGATGGTGGAAATATGGTGTGTATATGTTAGGTATGAGAAGATACGCCTGAGAATCCGTCGATGGAAGTAGCAGGTTTTACATACGGTAGCTGTGTGTTGGTTGAGGGAAAGGTCCGAGTCCAGTGTGCATCCTAGGTTTTTTTTATCACATTGGAGATTGCTGGTGCTTGACCTAGGGGTTGAGGCCACTGAATCGGTTGTGGGAGGAGGGATGTTTTCCAGCAAACTAGGATTTCAGTTTTCCCAGGGTTGAGGATCAGCTGGGTGGTCGCCATCCAGTGGTCAATATCCGAGAGGCATGATGACAGGTCTGGACTGCCAGAGGTTTGAGATTTTGGGGTTATGAGGATGATCTGGGTGTCGTCTGCATAGTTGTAGCAGGCAAGATTGTATGAGCGGATGATTACAGGCATGGGTTTAGTAGAATTAGGGGGGATAGGGATGCTCCTTGTGTGACACCTTTCTTTACTGATTGTGATGTGGATGTGAAATGGTGGAGGTGCATGATTTGTGATCTATTGGATATAAAAGAGGATATCCATTAGAGGGCTGTGTTTCTGATTCCTAGTCTTTGAAGCCTGTCTAGTAGGATGGTGTGATCGATGATGTTGAAGGCTGCAGAGAGGTCCAGCAGGAGGAGTGCAGCGCAGCCTTCTGCGTTGGCAGTTCTTTTTAGGTCGTCCCAGTTGGAGACTAGGGAAGATTCAATTCCCCTGAGTGGCCTGAAGCCTGATTGTGCAGGGTTTAGGAGGTTATTGGCTTCAGCAAAATGGCCAAGCTGTTTGTAAGCCGTGCGGTCCATGAGTTTAGCGCTGAAACGTATGTTGGAGGTAGGGCGGTAGTTCTGGGAGAGGAGTGGGTCGAGTTCTGTTTTTTTGAGGATGGGTTTGATGTAGGATGTTTTAAGTGCTTTCGGTAAAGATCCTGATGTGAGTGAGTGGTTGAGGATTATGTGTGTGACACTACCTGTGCAGGATGATGCTAGGATGTTTTTGAGGACTGAGGGTGGGCATGGGTCCTCAGGGGAGCCTGAAGGGTGGCTATCTGCTACAAGCGAGAAGAATTCTTAGTGTATGATCGGAGAGAAAGAGTTGAGGATTTGTATCAGGGGGTTGAAGGTAGGTCGTTGGGCGGGTGGATGGCAGGGGCATTTGTTTTATGTTGGCAGAGTGTCTGCCATTGGCGGCATTGTGGAAATGCAGTGATTTGGTGTCACATAGGTCTTGGGAGATTGGTGGGGAATGACCTGAGCATGCAGGGGATTTGAATTTGGCTATGGCGTGAAGCACTCCCTTGTGCAACCTCTTCTTAAGAAACCCTCTGTCTAACCCGTCCAAACTATTGCCCAATCTCCACCACACCTTTCCTGGGCAAACTCCTGGAAAAGCTGGCCATCTCCCAGCTTAATCTTAACACTGAATCTCTTGGTTATCTCCATGACCATCAGTCTGGCTTCAGAACTACCAGAATTACGGAAACTGCTCTCCTGAACATCAGTGAAGACATGCACTCCAACCTTGTTTCCAACGACCCCTGTGTCCTCATCTAACTTGATCTCGCTTTTGCCTTTGAGCTAGTCAACCATGCCATCCTGCTAAACTGTCTCCGTGATAACCTGGGTATCACCGATCAGGCCCTGGCTTGGCTGACTTCTTTCCTCTCCGGTCAACCCTCCCAGGTCCAACTGGGGTCCTTCCTCTCCTCTATCTCTATCTCCACCTGTGGTGTTCCCCAGGGGTCACCAGGGGTCTAACCTCTCTCCCTGGCTGTTCAACCAATACCTTGCACTTCTTGTCCACTGCATTTCCAAGCTCTGCCCCAACTTTTGTGCTATGCGGATGACACTCAGATAATTTTCAGGCTCCCTTCAGCCATCTCTTCTCAGTCTCTCATCTCTGACTGTCTGTCAGGAGTGGTGTGTCACCAACGATCTCTGCCTTAATGCCAGTAAGACTGAGATTCTCCTCATCGGCACACATGCTTCCTCCTTTCCTGTCACTCTCTGGGTGGCTTCTCCTGGCCCTCCTCCTACTCCCACCTGTGAGGCTAAAAATGTCGGGGTCATCTTTGACTCCACACTCTCCTTCTCTCCTCACATTTCTGATGTCTCCAAGAAGTCAAACTACCAGCTGCACCTCCTCAGAGGTATTCTTCATTTTCTCTCCTTCCACCAGAAACTCACTGTCTCCAGAGCTCTGGTTCTCTCTAGGCTGGAGTCTGCAACAGCCTCTTTCTATATCTGCCTGCCTTTACTCTCCGCCCTAGGCAACTCATCCAAAACAGGACAGCAAGAATTGTCTGTAGCCTCAAGCCCATGGATCGTTTATCTCCAGGGCTGAAATCTCTGCATTGGCTGCCAGTAGCTGCGAGGATTAAGTTAAAAAACCTCTGCATTGTCCACAAGGCCTTCTGGGGCCTGGAGCCTCAATACATCCAACTCTGTCTTCCTAAATATCTTCCTTCTCAAGCTCTTTGCTCATCCACTTCCAACTCCCTCACGGTTAGTCACTTCTCCAAGCAACGAGTTGGTGGTAGATCTCTTTCTTCAGCTGGGGCCTCCTTCTGGAACAGCCTACCTGCCTCTCTGAAAATTGAGGAGAACCATCTCCGGTTCCAAAAGCACCTCAAGACCTTCCTCTTTGCTTCTGCTATCTCTCGTCCTCTCCCATGCTGAACTCCCGGCTGAAACTGTAACTGCACTGGTCACCTGGCTGCCCTCTGTTACGGGCTCAAGTCCCCTCCCCGCCAGTTGCACACCTGCACTGCCCCCCTGAAAACCCTTGCACTCCGGGGCTGTTTCTGTATCCCTACAGCCCCCTACCGACACTTAACACCTGATGTCTGCACTTACCCTTGCACCTGCCACCAGCTGGCCCACTTGATATGAGATATGTGTGTACATATGTGTAATTCTGTATGCCATTTGTAATTAATCTCTGACCCTAAGATATATATATATGGATATGTATATATGTGCAATTCTGTATATGCCATTCTGAATGCCTTTACCCTTTATAAACTGTAACTCTTGCAACTGCTCAAATGCACCCAGATACCTCAGGGTTAAGATGCACTATATAAATAAATAAAACAAATAAACAAATGAAAAAAAACACATTTTTCCCCTCCACCCTCCCTGCACGTGCGCAATGTCAATTTCACCTGGCCTAGTAAGATCATTGTCTCTGTCTTCCCTCTATTCCCCTCACTTGCCTCGTCGCGCCTTGAAACACTTGTGTATAGGCGAGTTATATATGCCATATCATATCATATCATATCATATCATATCATATCATATCATGTAGTTCCTTGCTCGGGTTTCGAGCATTTAGGATTCTGCTTCCATGGCATGTTTTCTTGCTTTTTCTGATTTCCAATTTGCATGTTCTGGTTGTTCTCTCTATGGTGGTTTTGTTCTGGGCTGAAGGGTCGGCTCTCCCGGTCCGTTCCAGACGGTGCTTGAGAGTTTTGAGTGATTTGAGATTTTAAGTGAACCACTTGGGAGTTGTTCCTGATCTCTTAGAGGTCTATTTGGTTTGAATGAGGGATGCGAGGGCATTTGTAAGCCAGAGGTCAAAGGAATCGATCGCCGGTGGACCTTCCTGGAGGCCCAACATATGGAGCGAGTTGAGGAGTGAGTGTGCTAGATATGGGGTAATTATGACTTTGTTCCATAGTTTAGTGGTAAGGGGGGTGGTTGGCTGTGCTCCTATGTGGTCTTGAACGCCTGCTGCTGTGCTCAGCCGAATAGTAAAATGAATTACTGAATGATCAGTCCATGGTAGTAGGCGGGGGGATGGGTCGATATAGTTGTGGTGCTGAAAATAGCATCAAGGTAGTGGCATCTCGTGTGGGTGGGTGTGTAGATGTATTGTGTCAGGTTGAGTAATTATAGAATGTCTGTGAGTGATCGGGTCATAGGGTTTGAGGGTGAGTCGAAACACTTGTTGAAATTGCCCAAGATGGTAAGTGTTGGATGTATGATGAGGTCGGTGACCAGTGCTTCATTGAGGGGGTCTGCAAAATTTCTTGTTGTAACCGGGCGGTCTATAGATGAGTCGGAAACTGTGGAAGGTGGAGGGTGACAGTTTCAGTTTTACCAGGAGAGATTCGTAGTCAGTGGTATTGGTTGTGGTGTCCATGATTATTAGCTGGAGTTGGTGTTTGTGTAGTATTGCAAGCTCCCCTCCCCTTCGTGATCTGTTCTGGACAATGAGGTTGTAGCCAGGTGGGAAGGTTTTGTGTGTGATGGGCTCGTAGTCATCTGAAAACCAGGTTTCAGTAATGAAAAGGATGTCTGGGTTTTCATCTTTCATGAGGTCAGAGGTGCAGAATTTATTTTTGGAAACTGACCTGGCATTGATGAGGGTGCAGGAAAATTGATGGGTTGCCCTTGTGGGTGCTGGGCAGGTATGGTTATAGGGAGTAGCAGGGGCCATAGTGAGGCTGGGCAATGAGGAGAAAGGGGCATGGTGAGGGGTGGTGGTGGAGTGTGGAGAAAATAGGACAGGGGAAGTGGGAAAAGAGGGGAAAAGAGCTCGTACTCGGTTGGGTGCGGGTGGGGAGGTTTGGGTCCTATAGAGTGGTGGCAGTGTTTGCGAGCTGGGTTGGAGGAAAGGTGATGCAAAACAGGGGCATAGGGTGCGCTTTGTCTCTGCATTTCCTTGACTTTTGGATGGACCTGGGGGTGTGGGTGAGAGTGGGAGGGGCTGTGAAGCTTGGGGTTTTTGTCAGTGCTGCTCTTGCTGCACTACGGCTTGGGAAATGTGAATTAGAGGTGCTGTGTTGTTGTTTTGGAATGGTGTGAACACATGGTGTGGGTGACTTGTTGCTGGCGGGGTTGGTGCATGTTGGTTGTATTATGTGGCTCGTTGAGTCGTCAGGTATGTTTCAGGAACCAATGTTCTCTGCTCCCTCTCTCCATCTTGCTGATCTTAATTGCGCTGAGCAGGATCTAGTGGGTGGATAGCGGGTCGGGTGAGGTGAGTTTGTCTGGCGAGGTGGGGGGAGAAATGAGGTGTGGGGGTTGCAAGTTGAGGGAGTGCAGTGGTGGGGTAGTGGGCTGAGTGATTTGCTTCGACCAGTGTGTGGCATGGTGTCTGTCTGGTCTATGACGCTTGGTCGGGCAGTCGGGTGGGATTCGTGGGAAAGGCTAGGTTCCACAGGGCGGTACAGTTTGGGTATGGGAGGAAACTGGCCCAGATCTGAGAGTCATGTACTGTGGTACTGTGGAAGAGAGGCCTAGGTTTCGAATAATTGGGTTTTACAGTATAAAGGCAGATATTGGTAGATAAAATTAGATTGGGGATCCTGTATATTGGGTTTCACGTTACAATTTGGGTACACAATACAGTAGGTTTCATAATGTAATATTGATTGAGTGATTCTTAATTTGATTAGCACCTATACACAGTGTGTTTCAAAGCGCTTAAAGGAGGGAGGGAACATGGGAGAAAACAGTTACTTTCTTACAAGTCCTTGAAACAGATCAGAATGTGAAAAATAACTATCAAATCATAACAGATAGTACAAGTGCATGTAACAATAAGGGAGAGGTGAGGGGTGAAAATGAGACAAAACTAGCAGTAACATTACTATGCCTGACGACAATTGTTGCAGTGCAAGAGTGACAAGAGGAGGGGGGAGGATGGGAGGGGTGGGGGAGAGGATAGAAGGGGTAAGGAGAGAAACAAAACAAGTGACTATCCATTGAAGGTCAACGACTGTTCAAGATAGTGCTGGGGAGGGAGTGGGAGGAAAAGACAAAAGGGAAAAAGGGGGGACGGACAAGCTGTTATCAGTTGTCAGGGGACCGATGATAAGAGTACGTACTAAGAAGAGTTTGGAAGTGGAGGTTGGGGGTAAGAAGGCTGCAAAGACAGGCGGCTACGAATGACTATGCCTGACGGCAATTGGGGTAGTGCTGGAAATTGATAGAGGGAGGGAAAGAAGGGAAGGAGGGGAGGATAGGGTGAGGGAGAAGGAGGAGAAAAAGGAGGGGAGGCACAAGGGCATTAAGGCAGGAAAAGGGGACAGAGGGGGGCAAGAGACCATCAAGGGGGGCAAAGGGACACAACAGGGGAAGGGAGAAGGAGGTGGGAGTAGAAACTGGCAGGGGGCAAGGGGGACATGGAGACACTGGCAGGGGGCAGGGTGGACATGGAGACACTGGCGGAGGCAGGCAGCACATGAGACACTGGCAGGGTGCGGGGGGGACATGAAGACACTGGCAGGAGGCAGGGGGGGCATGGAGACACAGGCAGGGCTAGGGGGGACATGGAGACACTGGCAGGGGGAACATGGAGGCACTGGCAGGGGGGACATGGAGACAATGGCAGGGGGGACATGAGGCACTGGAGGGGGCAGAGGGGACATGGAGACACTGGCGGGCGGCAGGGGGTACATGGAAAACTGGCAGGGGCAGGGGGGACATGGAGACACTGGTGAGGGCAGGGGGGACATGGAGTAAGTGTGCACATTCACGGGACACAGAAAGGTGTAGCCAGTGGCGTACTGTGGTAGACAGGGGTATACAGGGCCTTTGTTGTGGGCCTTGGGTGTTAGGGCCGGCTCCCGCCTCCAGGTTGCTGCGATTGGCCTTTATAGGTCAAAGCAGCCAATGGGAGATGGGAGGGGGAGCTGGCCAAGGTAGGAAACCTCAATGCAAGATGGAGCGGCCATCTTGGAGGGGCCAAACAAAGAGGCAACCTTAGCACACAGA
Organism: Ambystoma mexicanum; assembly: GCF_040938575.1. NCBI lineage: Eukaryota > Metazoa > Chordata > Amphibia > Caudata > Ambystomatidae > Ambystoma > Ambystoma mexicanum. The sequence goes on from NC_090921.1 coordinate 68,880,284, forward strand.
TTAACAAAAAGAGCAAAAATGCATAGGAGGCTGGGGGACACAGAAGTGGCGGTCAGTTCATGCAGTCCTCGGGCTTCAGACATCAAAGTAGTCATTTTCAGAGCAAAAATTAGGCAGTCTGCACAATAAGCACAAAGTTGTTTTTGGGCTTACCCAAAGCGCGATGCTGCAGTCCATTGAAGTTATGCTGGCAAGAAGAGGGCAGCAGGAGCAGGGGCGGCAGACTTCGACCAGGGCAAGACCAGAAATGAGGGAGAGAAGTGCTCTGCTCTAGGCAGGGATGGGGGTGTACCTTGATTTGAGAGTCCTGAATAGTGGGAGAGAGGCCTAGGTTTCATAAAATAATATCTGTGTAGGTTGTAAATTGTAAATTGTAAATCAATGACGACACCTATATCAGACACAGAGATGTATTCAACACCAAAGAGATGAGACAGTGCACACTGACAATGGAAGTACTTATTATATATACAAACAGTAGAAATAGAACACACTTGCACATAACAGAAAGAGACACATAGCACATACCTAGGGTTGAAGTAATAGTCAGACAAATATGTTCACTAACAAGCAAAGAAGCAGAAGGACACATATAGAAACTCGTAATGGCTAGATAATGTGAAGCAGATAATGTGTTGTGCCATTATAGATGCATAAGACCCCTGTTCCTCCCAACACCTACACCCACCCGCCCATTATCATCATGCCTGCATCCCCGGCCCCTCCAACTAACGGCCCGCCCAGACTCCAAGGCACACACAGCCCCGCAACCGCCCCCCCTTCCCCTCATCAACTCCCACCAACATCCTCCTCCGACCTCACTCTTTCCCCTCCCTAAAAACTGCACGTCTCGCCCTGGCAAGAACAGTAGCTGCATCCCTTTCACCCTCCAAACCCCCTACTCTCTCTCACACACCAACCGCAACAAAAACCCTGAAAATAAAACGTACCTGGTCTCCCTCAATCTCTCAGTACTCCTCACCACTCCTGTCTCAACTCACCCCCTCAATCCCCCAAACTCGATCATCACCACCCTCCCCCCTTGCTCACCCTGCCTGAAACCCCTCTCTCTTGAATTTTCACGAACCACAACTGGAACTCCTAACCCCCTACAACCCACCTTCAAGTCCCTCGACCCAAATCCAACCAACCCCCCACTTTAGAAAGTGTGCCTAGTGACCTCATTTTACCAAAATTGAGTTTAGAGAGTGTGCCTAGCGGCATAACTGTGGTCTAGTTCAATTTCGAGAGTGTGCCTAATAACCGCATTGTGTCAAAGTTGAACTTGGCAAGTATCCCTAATAACGTAACTGTGGAAAGTTTGAATAATATCATCCTGTGGTATAGTTGAACCTGGAATCTGTGCATAATCTCACCCTATGGTATAGTTGCACTTTCAAATTGTGAATAATATCTCCCTGTGGTAGATATGAACTTAGAGGGTGTGAAGAATGTCATCCTGTGCTACAGCTGAATTAGAAAGTGTCTCCTAACTGTGATATTGATAAACTTAGAAAATGTGAAAATCTCACCCTGTGGTAAAGTTGACCTTAGAAGGTGTGAATAACCTCAGCCTATGGTATAGTTAGGTGGTGCGAATAATACCAACCTGTAGTATAGTTGAACTTAGAAAGTGTGAGTAATATCATCCTGAGGTATAGCCGAACTTTGAAAGTGTGAATAATATGTGAATAATATCTTGCTGTGGTATAACTGAACTTAGAAGGTGTGAACAATATCATCCTGTGCTACAGCTGAATTAGAAAGTGTCCCTAACTGTAGTATAATAACATAACTGTCATATAACTGAACTTGTAAACTCTGAATAATCTCACCCCATGGTATACCTGATTTTAGAAGATATGAATAATATCATCCTATGGTATAATTGAACTCAGAAAGTGTGAATAATATCATCTTGTGGTATAGTTTAACCTGGAATCTGTGGATAATCCATAGTTGAACTTAGAAAATGTGAATATCGTTGTGTGTTATAGTCCACCTTTAAAGTGTGAATAATATCTTCCTGTGGTACAATTGAACTTAGAAAGTGTAAATAATAATAACCTGTGCTAAACAGGTACCTCATTTCACCAAAATGCCAGGGGTAGCGGAAGTGATATCACAATGCCATGCCCCCAAGAGTGACATCACAGGAAGTGATGTCATTTGACCACGCTCCGTGGGACATCACAGGAAGTGGTGCCATTTTGCCACGCCACCACGCAACATCACAGGACTTGGCATCATGACATTTAATCACTCAGTACACTAAGAAAAATATGGTTACGCTATCACTGTATTGTGACATTTCATACAAGAATGGATCATCATATGTAGCAGTGTGTCAAGGCCCATGTTGCTGTGGGAAAGTGTATGAACACCAAATCCCCTCTTTATGTGGCTCCGCCCTGTTATTTCAACAGAACTACAGAGCGAAATCACATTCTGTGGGGACAGGGTATAGGGATAGGGGCAAACCAGGATAAAAGAGGAGAGGGAGAATACTTCACCATCATCTTCCTGTATCTCTTCAAAGTGCTTGCATAATTCAAGAGGAAAAAACATTTCAAGTTCTTGTTTCTATACATTACTACCATCACACTTTCAAAACAAGTATAATTTGTTTGTTTCAGGTACACACCCTACCATACAAGGTCTGCAGAAGCTTGGTGTGTTACAAAACCCGATTACCAATATTGAAACTTGTTATTCCACTTATGCAGTGCTTCTGTGGGGATTCGCGAGATGGCTCTGGGGCATACCTGCCTAACCTATGGGTTTTCCCCAGAGACTCCAGGTTTTTAGCCTCTTCTCTGGGTCTCCGGGGAAGACCCTGGAGTCTCCGGGTTTTCGGGTCCCATACAATCCTCAATCCGATTGGCTATAAAACACTGCTGCCGATAGCCAAATCAGATGGAGGTGTGGGCGGGACCAAGAAGAATGCAGACTGGAGCAAAATAAACGCAGTAGTACTGCTGGATTGAAAACAGTATTACCGAGTTTATTTTGCTTAAGCTTTCATTCTTTTTGGCCAGTTTGCCTTATGTTTTAGTCACAACATAAGGCAAACTGGTCAAAAAGAATGAAAGCTTAAGCAAAACAAACACAGTAATACTGCTTTCAATCCGGTGTCATTGCTTTCAATCCGGTGTCATTAATGACACCGGATTAAAGCAGTATTTAGCGTTTCTTATTTTTTCAGATTTCATTCTTTTTGGGCAGTTTGCATGGGCTTAAGTCGAGGGTACACGCGGGTGGACTGAGTCCACCCACTCCCCCTTAACCCCCCTAAAGTGACAAACATTGAAGGCCCGCTTTGAATTCATGAATAAAATCCTACCTCATGGATTGAACCACGGCCTTCAGGTTTGCAGGATGGACAACTCACCACTGCATGATATAACCTAATGAAATATAACCAACAACTATGGGGAAATGTCCAATTTCGGTACTGCAAGTTCCAGGGAAAACTTTTGTATTGGTTCTTGGAGTTTAAAACATGCACACATTTTAACGTTTTCCAAAACACTATTTGAAGAAAATATCCTCTCTTGGTTTTGTGTCTGTATTGATTTTATGGCAGGCGTATGCTATTAGTCCTATGCAATTTGGGTGGTTATGAACTGCCAATTTAATTAAATGTTTTGCATTCCACTGTAAAGTGCAAACTGCAAACGTGTTTCTAATTAGAGCTACAACAACATAGTTTAGCTTTTTGGTGTGCTTGGTCGTAGCAGTGTGCATAAATCTCAGGGTTTTCTCTTTTCAAATGTAGGCAGGTATGCACTGGGGTTGAAAATACAGCACAGTCCTGGTATACTTAACTTGGAACACTCTGGGCCTGATTCACAGAGCATTTTTCGTTTTTCATTGGGACTGCGCCACAATGAAAGGCTTCTTTGAATCAGGCCCTCAGTTTTACGAAAAAGCAAACGATAGATACAGGTGGCCCTTAACTACGGTATATTTTGCATTGCTGCACGCGGAAGGTACGCAAGTACGTGCTATCCATCTTCGAGGCATTCTTCTCTAACAGCTTCCAACCCAAAATGTAATGTTATTTGTGTTGCATTGTTTGCCTGCCTATCGCCTAGAAAACATTAATAGCGCTCTTTGTGTTTTTTTTTCTCATTCTGTCAAATGCTTTTGTAAAGTTTGCTTTTCTCCATCGCTTTGGAAAGGATTCTTATAGAAATCTGAAGCAGATCTGCCCCTCATGTAAAAAATTGCTGGAATGCAGCCAGGGGAGAAGAATGCGATCAGGGTGAGCTGATGGGATAAGAACAGGCAGGAGCCGCTCAGGTGACGGTCTGAAGTGGTGCTGCTTGGAACTCACAGGCATGCATGCAGCCAGCCAGAGCACCAAAGCACAACGTACAACTACTGGGCAGATTGGACTTTTTTCAGTTATGTTGACTTGGCCTGCCCTACAAAGCCGTAACAGGACAGGGCATGGATGATAAACGGTCTCCATTCAGCACACACATGCTCCAGCAACGCGGCCGCAGCAGGCGAGTTCTGTTGTGTTTGAATCTGTGAGAGCCTTGAAGGCGAAGCACACACACACCCGACCTCAGCCTGGGCCTGCGGCGGCGCCGCGGCCACAGGCGAGGGTACTGTGACTGACCACACACGCTTCAGAAACCCAACCAGCGGGCACACACCCGACCCCCACCTCAGAAGACACATAGCCACCCCCGACTTACCTTGTTAAGAGGAGGTTGGCCTTTCACAGGACACATGGAAGTCTTCCTTACAAGAGAAGAGAAACACACACCACACGTGCAAAATGGAGGACCACAAGCACGTAGCAGCACGGCTCCATAATAGCCGTGGCCACGCCCCCTCCTCTGATTGGACGATGCCAGAGGTCGCAAGAGATTGACAGAGGTCGCTGGCCAATCACCAGCGGTCGCTCTTGCGATCTTTGGCGACCCCCAAATGACGTCCCTGGTGCTACAGCCAAATTAGAAAGTGTGCCTAACTGTGGTATAGGTAAACTCAGAAAGTGTGAATAATATCTTCCGGTGGCTCAGTTGAACTTAGAAACTCTCCATAACGGTGGTATAGATAAACTTAGAAAGAGTGAATAATATCTTGCTGTGGTTTATGTTGAACCTAGAAACTATCCCAAACTGTGGTATAGGTAACCATAGAGAGTGTGAATAATCAACATCCTGTGGTATATTTGAACTTGGAATGTATGTTACAAAATTACCCTATGCCAACTGTAACACATTTCAAACTTAACCATGCCATGAGTCCACCCAAGCCACCAAGCTCTGCCAAAAGAGACCTGCTCGCGCCCCCCTCCCTTCACTCTTGTCCTACTACCCTCCCCCTTCCCCAAACCATCCTGCCCTCCACCAATTCCTCAACCCACTCCCTATCCAACTCCCAAGACAGAAGAACTAACCCATCCCAAACCAGCCCACCCACCACCACATTCTCAGCCCACTCACTGCCCACCCCTCAAGCCAGAAGAACCATCCCATCCCAATCCAGCCCACCCTCGACCTCGCCCCCACCCCATCCCCTATCCAAACACCAAGCCAGAGGAGCATGATGGCGAGCCGACCATCGTAAGACCCCTGTTCCTCCCATCCCCTCCACCCACCCGCCTGCTATCATCATGCCTGCACCCCGGCCCCTTCAACTAACTGACCACCCAGTCTCCCAGGCACACCTAGCTCGCAACCACCTCCCTTCCCCTCATCAACTGCCACCAACACCCTCCTCTGACACCACTCCTTCCCCTCCCTAAGAACTGCACGTCTCGCCCTGGCAAGAACAGTATCCGCATCCCTTTCACCCTCCAACCCTCCTACCCTCTCTTGCACACCAACTGCAGCAGAAACTCTCAGTACTCCTCGCCACTCCTGTCTCAACCCGCCACCTCAATCCCCCAATCTCGATCATCACCACCCTCCCCCCTGTCTTACCCTGCCTGCAACCCCTCTCCCTTGAATTCTCACCAACCAGAACTGGAACTCCTAACCCCCTAAACCCCACCTTCAGGTCCCTCGACCCAAATCCAACCAACCCCACAAACCCGTCCAACCCCAGCCCCCATACCCACCACCTCGACCGCCTGCCTCCTCTTCCCATTGACCACCAACCACCCCACTCTCTCACACCCCAGTTTCCACTTTCTACCCTCACCCCCCCACCACCCACCACCCCCAAACCACCCTCCAACCCACTCCCTCTCCCCTCCCATCTCCACCTCTGCAACCTCCACATCATCCTCTGGTACCGAAGTAAGATGCATCCTTTTTAATGCCCGATATGTAGCAAGAAACAGACACAACACAGCATCTTTGACCTCCTCTCCTCAGACAAACCAGACCTAGTCTTTATCACAGAAACCTGTTTCTCCAACAACTTTGCCCCTATTGCCAATGAAGCCTTCCCCCCAGACTGCTCCATCATCCCACTCAACCAACCCTCTAGAGGAGGAGGAGTAGCAATCGCCTTCAAGTCACACTTCTCCGCCTCAATCATCGACAGCCAGCCAACCATCCCTTCCTGCGAATTGCTCCTCGTCAAACTATCCCTCCCCCCATCGTTGTCCCACAGCTTCCTAATCATCTACAGACCTCCTGGCTATGACAGACAATTCTCAAGCAACCTCTGTGATTCAATAGCCACCATCCAATTAAACCATCCCACCCTCACTCTTCTAGGAGATTTCAATATCTGGCTTAACATCCCCACCAACCCCATGACCCACTCTCTGGTCGGCTGCCTAGACGCGATTAACCTCCATATCCACATAAACGGGCCAGCTCACTATAAAGGACACACCCTTGATGCCATCTTCAGCTCCCCGACCAGATACATCTAAACCCCCCCACCACTATCATCTGGTCCGATCACGTCAGTGTCTCTTTCAACATTCGCTCACCCGCCCCCCTCCCGTACTCGAACCAGAACCTCCAAATCGACGCGAATGCTGGAAGAATCTAAAAATCCTTCCCGACCTACGTGACACACTCCTTCAGTCTCCTCCCCCTGCCTCCCCATGCAGTGAACACTTAACTTCTGATGCCTTTGACTCATGGCTCATAACCTCACGAATCCCGCTCACCCCCACTTGCCAATCATCCGCTCGCCATGGCCCTTTTCCAAGATGGTTTACACCAGAACTGAATACCGCAATACAACTATATAAATCCATCAAACGCAAATGGCGGAAAGATAAAACCAACCTGAGCAGATCCACCTTGGCCCGGTACCATCGCCACTACAAAGCCGAAATCCAGAAAGCAAAAAAAGCCCATTACAACTCCCGAATACTGAACTAACAAACAACTCCACAAAGTCATCTCTGAATTCACCAAACCATCATGTACCACCACCCAATCGACCCCTACTCAATCACTCTGTGACTCACTCTCTCTCCACTTCTACACCACTGCTCTCAAAAGAACAAATTCTCTAATCAAGAAACTGGCCCTCTTGCACCCACCACACAATCCACCCACCCCACCTGCCAACCCACCGCCTGCAACGGCAACCCACCGACTTTCGATTCTTTCACACCAATATCAACTGACCAATTTCTCAAACTACTCTCCGTCCGGAAACCATCCGGCTCCCTGCTAGACCCCTGCCCAGCCTCAACCCTCAAAGAAATGTTCGCATCTACCTGCACAGGAGAATACGCGAGAACCATCATAAACGACTCCCTCTGCTCAAGGATTTTTCCTGACACGTTCAAAATTGCTCATGTCAAGCCTCTTCTAAAAAGAACTTCCCTCGACCCTCTCGACCCCAAAAACTACTGCCCCATCACAAACACCAGGTTCCCTGCTAAACTCATCGACCAAACCGCTTACTCCCAACTAAATGCCTTTGTCGAAGCCAACAATCTCCTAGACCCGCTCATTCAGGTTTCAAACCCCAACACGGAACCAAAACCACCCTGACCTCAATCAGGGATGACCTTAAAAACACTGCAGACTCTGTGGGATGTGTAAGGATATTTGGCGTGTTACAGTACACAGTACAGCAATACTGCACAAGTAGCACAATTTTTTTTGCAGCACCACCACCACAATGGTGCGGTGCATTGCTATATGGGTTAGCAGATTAACAAGGAAAGACAGGCTATTCAGTCAAAAACGATTTTAACATATAAGATGCAAAGCTATTTTTACAGTTAAAAGCACACGTGTTCATTTAAAAATGCACACTATTTTTCACCTGAAATGCCTATATTGCTAGAGACACATTTGAAAATTAACAGCTAACCTATTAACAATTAACCTGACTAATAAAACCTTATTTTAATATAACCCACTAATAAAATGTGTTCTCTACTGCAGAATTAGGCATACTCTGAAAACCAGTTAAATGAGTGTGCAGATTTTTTTTCTTCTCTTCTCTGCCTGATTATCCGTGTTGTTGTGCACAGTAACTGCAGGAGGAAGGAAATCAGATTTGCAACAATTGCAAATGTATAAGCGAAGCTATTGTTGAAGAGTAGGAGGATGAGAGATGATGGATTTCATTGGAACACGTCATAAAGAGGGCTGAGAGGAAAGTTTTAGTGGGCAGTAGCAGGGAAAAAGACAGGCAGACATCTTTCTGCACTACTGGGGAGAAGACCTGGCTGTGGGGGTGTCCTGCTGCAGTCGAGACTGGGGAAAGCTGAAAGAATTACCTTTCCACTGGCAGAGGCAGTCCTATCTGAAAAAGCTGAGAATTCCAGGCAATGACCCCGGCTTGAGAAGGCAAGCGTTCCTTTTTGCTGGAATTAAGCCAAGAGAGCCACATTCACAGAGAGAAGCCTCTGAACAGATAAGGTAATTACCTAACTGGGGGAGCTGTGTGTGTGCACGAAAGTATGCAGTCAGTGTAGAAAAATGAAAGTCCCGTGCGTGTCTTAATCAAGTGCTAATGTTGCAATTTAAGTTCTGTTCTCCGCCACTATAATTGCAGTGTGTCATTGAAAATGCTTTGATTGTTCCATTTTATTGCTGTAAAGAATGAGATCATGTCTAAATGCAACTTTTATAATACAGAAAATATTTGAAAACAGACGGGTGGTTTATTTTCTATTTACCATTACAATGCCAATGATGTGGGGAGATTTTTAAACAGTGCAATGGTCATTTTAAGACAGATGTGTGTATGTCAGAATCAGTATGAATAATTGTGAGTGACTGTAGTATAACTTGTTGGAGGTACATGAGCCAACGGGAAGAGAGACTCTCTGAACATAGCTCCCTACCGTATATAAGGTAGTGGAAATTACCACAAGACTACCACATATAGCTCTCTGTCGTAAATAAGTCAGTGAGTTTGCCCATGGTGGCGCACCAACACTATCACTGGAAATTGTGGTATCTCTAGAATGCAGGTCTGAGGTCTCTCTAGTGATCACACGAAAAATCTAAGCGAAGATAAGGGATTCTGGACATTGGGGCCACAAATAAAACAAGGGAATTATGCTCACCAAAATACCACCAACCACGTATACCAAATATGCAGGTCTGGGTGCTGAAATAATGCAGGTCCATTGTATTATTGTTGCACATGGCCAAATCTGAATACAAAGAGTGATTATTGCTAAGTTATTTTTCGGCGGTAATAAAATACCGTCAGGCCCCAAATCTCCACAAAATACCCTACATATTTATGGTGCGTTGCAGGCCGGGAAAGTGATCATAGAGTACCTACTGGGCGTGGCAAGCGTGTCTCACACTGCCATTTGCACATTAAAGGGAACCCATTTTATAATAGCAGTGTGCCACTAAAAACGAATTTCAGAATGTCACAAAGGGAAACCACATTCTCAGATCTAGTGCAATATTTAGAGGCAAAGTTATTTGCACATGGGAATTGGTCTTCGAACAGTACCTTAGAATGGAGTAACCGCATTCAGGGTGAGGTGCAGAAAGAAAAACTAGACAATATTTTTGCAGAAGGCAGCATAATTCAGGTCTGCCTTACAAGATTATTGAATGCAGCCGATAAAAGTGCAGAGAAAGACTGTTTAATACGGCTATGCGGCAAAATATGGTTTATTTTAAACAAGTCCCTGCGAATGCAAGAGAATGATACTCAGCTAATTAACAGGTTAAAGACTGAATTAGATGGGGCAAGTAAAAATCAGGAAATGTTGAGAGCAGAATTGGATGTATGCCAAAAAGACATGCAATTAAAATGCAGAGACTTTGATACTCAGTTATCCAAAAGCAAGAAACAATTTGAAGATAGTGAGCAAGAATTGACACACTTAAAAGCCTTAGTGGATCACATTAGGCAGGATAAAGATGAGGTTGTTTCAGAAATGCAGATTTTACAAAAAGAACATTGCGAAAAAGAAGGTGATCTCCAGAGTGCAGAACAAGAAATGATTAAAATGATCCAAGAAAGAGACAAGAGAAATAAAGAGTTCAATGAATGCCAAATGCAAATGTGCGATATGCAGGAGGCAATTAATAAAATGAGTGATGAAAATAATTATTTGCATGATGAAGCCAACAGACTCCTTAAAAAGTGTAAGGATTTAGAACAGCAAATGTGCATTCCCAGGTCCCAGGAGAGGCGGCAGGGTACCACATTCAATGGAGTGGAGGTGAATTCTAGCTCTGCCCAAAGAGCTAGTGCCCCAGTGACAGGACCGGTGACTGAACTTGGTTGCAGCGCCCTTGGGGGATTTGATACTCCCATTGGGGGCAGCCACCAATCTCATACACCTGAAAACAGGATTGAATCACAAAATAGTGCAATTCCATGCATTGCAACAAGTAGCCCCATAAAAATAATGAAATCCATTAAAGCCCTGATCAAACCATTTAAAAAGGGAGGTGAATGCTGCATTGAGGATCACTTAGAAGCGGTGCATGACATTTTTAAAGCGCTCCAGATACCTAAGGAACAGTACAGACAATATTTTCATTTAACTTTAGATGCCCCGACGGCCAGCATCATAAGGGGATTAAATGAACAGCAGAATATGACATGGCTGGAGTTTGAAAAAGAAATTAGGCGTCATTTTTCTCCTTTTCAGTCATTGCAGGAGGCAAAGAAAGTCGCGTACACTATTACTGCTGGACCTAATACATCACCTCGCCAATTTTTACAAGACTTAAAAAGAGCATTCTCTCGCTTTGATGTATCTTTTGACTCAAATTCCAATGAGTTTAAAACCGCATACTTCTATGGGCTACAGAAAGACATCATATCCCAATTGGTCCGTGAATTTGACCGTGACAAGTCCCTTGAATGGATTGTACATCAAAGCACCAAGCTATATGAGGTACTCTATTGTCAGGGTAGAGAAAGTGATAAAATGAAAGATACTAGGCCTAAATCTAAAGAACCCTCAGCCACAGTAATGGAAATCAGGTCAGCCAAAATGTCCCTTGAGTCTGCTCAAAGCCAAGGTAAAAATAATGTGACACCTGAACAAAGGGGTAATCAACAAAGATCGCCATTTCCTGTACCAATGTTCCAATCACATGATCCTAGTAATAGAGAGAGCTACATCAGCCCTAGATATTTAGGAGATAGACCCCGGGTAAGGTACCGGTCTGATATGGCAGGTATGAACAATAACCAGAGACAAAATCAAGATCAAAGAAATGATGGTCCCTACCAGTCATTGGGGACACAGAGCAGATTTGATCCCAGCACCATGATATATGGTAATCAGGATAGGCCCCGATATGTGGATCGATTTACTGATAATGGAAATCAATATAGGGGCCAGTACCCACAATCTGAGAGACAGGACATGAAGCAAAACGTGAACTACAGTCCACGCCAGTACAATGATTCCCCACCAGGGGACTATAATCAAAGGATGGGTGCAACCCGCTCCCCTCCACAAATGAATCAAGAGTTCAGAAACCATCCCAACCGGTATCAATCACCTGAGAGGTATCAGAATAGATCCAATCAGGGGGAAAACAACCAATATCGACCTAGGCCACAGAAAGAGGATCCTAGAGAGGTGGAAAGGTTCCAATGCCTTGAGGCCCAAGTGAAAATGTTAGCTGAGCAAATAGGAAAGCTCTATACAGCGCAAAAACAACCTTCCAAAGAGGGGGCTGGGGGCCATAGCAATGACCGGGGGGCTTCCGAAAAGTGACTAAGTACTAAGATAACTGCAGTGCCAAAATGATAGATTGCTCTGATATAACTTTGCATAACGACTCTGAGATGACTAATGGATTAAAAATGAAAGTACCAGTAAATGAAATTGTGATGGAAAGTGTAAATACTTCTAGAAAAGAGGTACGGTTTAACTTAGAGCTAAATAAAACAGTAAAGATTTGCACAAATGAAAAAGAAACATTAGGAATTCCAAAAGAACAAAGGGACAGATTTAAGAAAAATGACTCATGCATGGGGAATACCAGTGAACAGGGAGTAAGTGGGGATGCCATAGCTCCTTCCCTGGGCAAGCAAAACAATGACCAAACACAGACAGAAAAAGGAAATACTCACAAGGAGGGTACAAGTCAATCACCTGAAAAATTCATTGAGCCACATATTTTTGAAGAGGCTGAAAGGGCTGGTATTACACTAAATGATCACAAATGCACAGAATTAAAAAATGACAAATTGCTGAATGATGTTGTGACACATGTTCAGTTGGAAGGTTGTAATGTGGTCTCTGATGTTACCCAGATGGATGGGCGAACGGTGGCCACACTCCAAAAAACCTCTGAACATGGAGAAATGAATAAAATACCTCGCACAGAAATGGGTAAAAAGGAGGGAAAAATGTCTTTTCATTTACCAATGTGCTTAGCCAAAAGTGAAAAAGACCTGAGAAAGGTGAGCCCTGAAATCAGTAAGAATTCACATTTCTTATGTGTATTAGAGGAAGTTGAGGACAGATATTATGCACCCATCACTGTAGAAGAAAAATGCCACACCTTTGCTATGATTGACACTGGCGCACAGGCCACAATTATGTCCAAGGAGCTGGTAAAGAGTATCAATGAAGGGAGGCCTCCACAGAGTCAGATCACAGTGAAGGCAAATCAAGGCCCAGTGCATAACTTTAATGGGGAGGAGGTGCCCATCATAGGTGTAACTGAGGTTGACATGAAAATAGGAAAGCACAGAATGAAACAAGAGGTATTGATCACATCTATTTGTGAAATTCCATTTCTGATGGGGACAGATTGCCTGAAAAGATTGTCTCCTCTCATAGATGGGGTGAATGGAGTGCTGTGGTCCTTAACCAAAAAACCATTGAGGCCTAAGAAACTAAAATCACAAAACAGCAATATAAAAGAATGTCACACCGTTGCCAAAACAAATGATGCTGTGGAGGTATATCTCCAGAATAGCTGCATACCTAGTGTCACTGTTATATTAATGTGTCAAGACAAAGATCAGAGCGACAATGAAAAACTACCTGTACAAATATACTTGGACCCAAGGAAAGATTGGCAGACTGCTATAGATGAACACACATTACGTTTTTACTTAAAAGAGAATACATGCAAACAGAATATTGTTCCTAAAACAGATTCAGAAAAACACATTACCACTCTGGCAGAGATACACATGGAAGATGAGCAACCATGGGTTCACGCTGGTATAAATGATTATCTTAAAACAATAAAAGCCACTTTAGCGCTTGAACATGAAAGGAGTTTCATTAATGAGAAATTGTTGCAAAAAATTATGGAGAGGGAAGAAATCCCGAAATTTAGGATTAAAAACCAATATGTTTCTGGGTTGGACAGTCCAGACTTTGAAAACCGAATTACAGGCAGATGCATGCTTAAAATTAGCATTGGGCAGAAAACAATTTACCATAATGTATGGATAGTGAATGGAGCACAAAATGAATTTTACATGGGCAATGACATCATGCACAGAATGTGTATGGTGTTAGATTTCCTTAATCAAAAAATATGGTCACGCCTAGGTGGGCCGGCACCTGAATTTGAAGACAAAAGAAGGGCTTATCATTGTGCACAACTAGTTCCTTATGCAGTCGAATTACAGATGAGGAAAAATACTATTGTTCCTGCATTTACAAAACAGTTTGCAATAACACTGAAATGCAAAAATGGACAGCAGATGAAAGGCTCTGATGCATTTGTATGCCTGAATGAATCCATAAAACAGCAAGGCCTGGATTATGAATACATTCCATTGGTAGACATTGGTGAGGGATCTGTAAAAATCATGGTAAATAATAAAGGTTGTCAGGATATTCATTTAGAGGAAAACTCCCCATTAGGAATGGCCATACAAAAATCACATTATACGGCAGATTTAAATAACATGGTGATTGGGAATATTCCTGAAAAATATGTAGATGCCAAGGGCGAGTTACCAGAACACCTGGACTCTCAGCCCAAAGGAATATTTAAAATTCATTCTGTGTATCCTTATGATTCAAATGAGACAGTGTGCTGCCATCAAGAGGATTGCATAATATTTAATTTAAATGAAAATGAAACAGGAAATCAGCCCATTGAAGTGGAAGCTGATCTGCCAAAATATTTGAAAGTGGCAGCTCTACAAAAAGACACAGCCACACAGTTAGAGGAAAGCGCTGAGATTCCTTTACCAGAAGAGTTTCCAGAATTTTCCAGAATGGTAGAAGAGCAGATCTCTTTAGCGGATGCATGTGACAGCGATGAGGATCGACGCAATCTGAGGGAAATATTTATGGAGTTTAAGGATGTATTTGCAAAAGATGCTTATGATTGTGGTTTAACTGATTTACATGTGGCCACACTACCAGAAGATTGTAGCAGAAATCCAGTGTTTGTACGCCAGTATAGACTACCGCTGGCATGTTTAGAATCATTGGCAGAGATTATTAAAAATTTGGAATCACGGGGAATAATTAGGCCCATTCATAGCACATCCAATACGCCTATTTTAGGTGTGTTAAAGCCAAATGGTCAATGGCGGCTGTGTGCAGACTTAAGAGAGTTAAATAAAAGAGTACCAGTATCTAGATGGCCACTACCATTCATTGATCAGGGCCTAGCTCAGATACATGGTTCAAATGTATTTACCACGTTAGATCTCACATCTGGATATTGGTGTGTGCCATTGGCAGAGGAGATACAACACCTATTTTCCTTTACATTTGACAGGACTCAATATGCCTGGCTTAGAGCTCCGTTCGGGTACATCAATAGTGGGAGTGAATTTGGCATATTTTTGAGAAAGGCCATGCCGGATGCAGCGGAAAGAGGGACAATAGTTTATGTGGATGATGTCTTGATAAAAAATGAAAACCTTAAAAGCCATTTTGATGAAATAAGACATGTGCTTGGCCAATTGCAGAAAGCAGGCGCCAAAGTATCTTTGCAAAAAGCACAATGGTGCAAGAAAAAAGTGAACTTTCTAGGGCATGAAGTGACTGAACATGGGCTAAATCCACAAAGGAAGAAAATAGAGGCCATACAAAGATTAAAAGATCCTAAAAATGTGAAAGGAGTAAAAAGTTTATTAGGGATGACAGGCTATAACAGAAAGTTCATTGAGAATTATGCAGAAATCACTCAACCATTGACTAAACTACTTAAACTAAATACTCCCTGGAGATGGGAAAGAGAGCAATCTGATGCAGTGGCTAGATTGAAGGAATGTCTTGTAAAGGCACCATGTTTAGCATACCCCATAAAGGACAGGGATTTCTTTATAGAAATAGGCTTTTCTGAACATTGTATGTCAGCAGTGTTATCACAAAAACACGATTTGAATCACAAAACCATTGCATATGCAAGTAAGGCATTTTCCCAAGTTGAAATGAAATTTAATGAATGCGAAAAGGCCCTATTAACCACTGTGTGGGCGCTACAACATTTCCGCCCCATTATTCAGGGAGAAAAGGTGATTATTGAAACAAATCATCAACCTTTGCAATTTTTAGAGAGTAAAAGAATTAGATCAGGCAATCTAGCGCAATCCAGAATCACTTCATGGACACTGGCATTACAAGGTTTTCCCGTAGAAGTAAGATATGGACAAAATAAAAAGAGCCCAATTGCTCAAGGGTTAGCTGACTTACATGACTGTGCAGCTGAACAAATAACAAATGAAATGGATGTGGAAGCTAGTTTACAGGAATTTGAACAATCACCACACAAAGCTTTTGATGAAAAAACATGCAAGGATTTGCCAACTGTATATGTGGATGGTTGTGCTTTTCACATTGAAAATGACAGTAATAAACAATTAGTGGCAGGAATAGGAAATGTCTGGTTGAAATGTGAAGGCGTTCCTAGTATAGGGATGAGGATTGGAGATAGGAGCAGTCAGGTGGCGGAATTGGCAGCCATCTATAAAGCAATTGCTACTGCAGTTGATAAAAAGTTCAGTGAAATTGTCCTGGTGACTGATTCTGACTATGCACGGAATAGCTTTGTGGAATATTTGCCTGGTTGGAAAGCAAGAGGCATGGTTACATACAACAAAAAGCCACTTAAACATGGAAAAATGATACAAGCCATAGACAAATTGGTGTCAGAAAATAATTTAACAATATACTGGAGAAAAATTCGTGGGCATTTAAAAACACCAGGAGAGGATAAGGAGGGAAATGATAAGGCAGACCATCTGGCTAAGATTGGGGCTGTGATGGGAGAATTGCTACCTATTGATTATTTAATGGGTGAAATACAAATTGATGCAGTCACCCGTTCTAAAGCACCAAAGGAGGTAGATCAACCGGTGGTGCAGTGGAGTCATGACACGCCAGACCAAGATTTGATTGAGGCACAAAAGAATGATCAAATTTTAGGAATCTATTATAATCATTTGATAGATCCTGAACAAAATCCTTTAACAGAAAATGATTGTATGGGAAAAGAAGAGTTGAGGGTGTTATTAAAGAACAAAACACGAATTAGATTACAGGATGGACTCATGATTAGAGAGTCCATAACAGGGCAAATACAGTGGGTAGTGCCCCTTTCATTCAGAGGACTAATGCTACACCATGCACACGATGCCATAACTGCAGGCCATAGAGGTTCACAAAAGACATTAGAAATACTAAAAGATTATGCTTACTGGCCACATATGTCCCAAGATGTGGAATTATATACTAGAGGATGTCTAGTATGCGCCCAATTTAAACCTGCTTCACCAATGCATAGAGCACCATTGATGAAAAGAGGCCTAACTCTCCCATGGTCAGATTTGCAAATAGACTATGTAGGTCCTTTAAAAAGGTCGAGCAGGGGACACCGCTATATTTTGAGTGTGGTATGTTTGATGTCAAAGTGGATTGAGTGCATTCCCGCACCAGATTGTAGTGCGCAAACAGCAGCCACATTGCTGGTGAACCATGTGTTCTCAAGGTTTGGGTTGCCACAAAGAATTGAGTCAGACAGAGGAAGTCATTTCACAAGTACTCTAATGAGTAAGGTATGGCAAATACTAGGTGTGAAAAGGAAACTACATATCGCATATCGGGCGGCGTCTTCAGGTACAGTTGAAAGAAGCAATAGGTCTGTTGTGGACATTTTAAAGAAATTTGTGGCAGAAGCAGGTTCCAGCTGGGATTTGCGTTTACCATTGGTTTTGATGGCAATCAGGTCGACTCCTGCCAAAGCAACAGGTGTTAGCCCCCATGAGGTCTTAACAGGTAGGAAAATGGTGTTACCACAACACCTACTATACAGAACACATGAGCAAACTCTAGTGAGTGCATCCACAGTTCATGAATATATTGATGAACTGAGGAGGCATTTGCAACATGCATTTGCTTTTGTGCAGAGAAATCTGGAAAGAGCTGCTGACAGTGCTAAGTCATATTATGACAAAAAGACATCAGTAAAGGAATACAATGTAGGGGATCAGGTGTACAAGTTTCATTTTGGAAAAAGTAAACAGAAAAATTCTAAATTTCTGGCAGCCTGGCAGGGGCCATTTCGAATTATAGATAAAGTCTCTCCTGTAGTGTATAAAATTTTGAAAAATGAAGGTGAAACAGCAATAGAGCAGTTTGTCCATGTAAATCAAATCAAACCATGCCATCCCAGACATGAGATCAGGCAGCTTGAGCATGTGGAAACGGATAGAGTCCCTTGAGAAAATAAATGGGTGTGATCAGGAGGCAGTGACAAAGAAGTTAAAAAAAAGTTGATTGTTAGGATGGCACATAAACACTGTAATATATGTGAAAATATATAATATAAATAAATAAATAAATAAATAAATAAATAAATAAATGCACATATAACGGAAGCTCGTGGTTGGTGTGCAGAGAGAAAGTGTATTAAATATTGAATGCTGTTTTATATGTGTTTGTTTTCTTTTAACTTGTGTTTAATTTCAGAAAAAAGAAAAAAAAACGAAGTATTTTTACCAAGCATGTTTTATTTTTGGCAAAAGGATGAAGTTAGTATTGTGCTATGTACTTAATCTGTTTATTTTCTATTTTGATTTAGACAATTAACATTATTTGGTCGGAGGTTCCGGGATCAGAGGCCACGGGAGACGATGGAGTCCTGGAGACCGCGAGGACGGATTCCGGGAAAGCCCCAAAGAGGGGTGAAGACCAAGGCTACAAAGCGATCAGCATTGAAGATGATACCGATGACATGTTTAACGATGGTGATATTTGGAGGGATCTTCAAGAATTCAGAAGCACAGGTTGTCATTGAACCTGGACCAGCATCTGGTATCGCGGTGGAAGAGGCACCAGGATTCATCATGAGTGATAGAAGGATGATTTTCCAAAATATATACATTCCATTAAATCCTGAGATTTTGATTGAAAAACACTTGAACAATACCGGAATTAAGATTGAACAGACTAAAGAGTGGCTGGAAATAAGAAAAGAGGACACTAAGCAGTCAATAAGAGATATATTAATGCAATTGGAAAAAACATTCGTGAATTCAGCAGACATTAAGAAGAAGAGAGGAAAGAGAGGTGCGGTGATGCTCGCGATATCAATGGTAATGTCTATAATTGGAGCAATAATAGGTACTACAATATCAACAGCCAATTCTATTTCGGTAGGAACACTGAGTACTAAAGCACAACAACTGAGTATTGACCTAGAAATAATACAAAAGACATTAGATGGAATTAGAGGGGGACTGGATGAACAAGTAAGATTCATAAATGAAACTGCAATCATTCTAAATGAACAAGCGGATGTGATGCAACGGGCGACTAAAATAATACTTAAGCATGACAGAACTTTAAATGAAATATTGAACATAATGAGTCCTGTTGATAGACTATTAACGAATTATATGAGAGAAGTTCAAACTGCAGTTTCACAATTGATTCAAGGACATATTCCCTTGTATTTTGTTTCGCAGGATATCATTCGTCAAATGATAGAAAGATTGACCAGGAGGGAAATTGACCTTATACAGATAAAAATTGCATTCGAAATGGGGAATGCAATGCCGTTATATGTGGACTTGGAAAGACTAGAGATCGGATTTTTGCTATGCATCCCATTTGTAGCCCCTGAACTTATTTATCAAACGAAGTGGGTACACAATGTGGGATTTTGGCAAGAGGACAAATTCATTAAGATTAAGACTCCAGAAGTGGTGGCATTTCAGTCATGGGAACCTGAAGTTTATTTAATACCAAACCTGGAAACATGTGTAACATTTAAAGAACAAAATTATATGTGTCCAGGTAAACCGTTTGTTCCTGATGCCACAGATGCTATTTGTGGATTGAAATCTGACCCAAGTATATCAGAGGGATGTGAAGTGATTATTAGTAATATGGGGAGTGAAGAAATGGCACAGGCTAAGATGGTCAGAGGTAAATGGTTGGTCAGCACCTGTTTAAAGAACATGACGGTAGTACATTTAAACCATGGAACATACGTGGTTAAACAGGTAAAATATAATGTTTTTTATTTACAGGTTCCAAAGGATGCAATTGTGTCAATTGGGGGATTAACATTGTTCCATGTAACAAATGATGTTTGGGAAAGCCAAGTGGAAAATATCGATTTTTTTCAAAGGGATACTTTTCCAATAGATCCAGATGTGGAATATTTATTGAATCACAAAGAAAGACATGTTATGAAAATGAATTTGCGAAAAAACAATATTACAATTAGTAATCTGGGCATAATAGAAGTGGAAAGATTTAATTGGGGAACCTGGGGGGAACGCTCAATAGTGGGTTTGGCTATCCTGGTGCTAATCATGGGTGGATGGTTGATTGTGCTATCAGTAAAAATGAAAATGTTACTGATTTTACTGACTACGTCAGGAAGAGAAAGATATCCCAATACACATGCATTTTAAGAGAAAAAGAAAGAACAAGTTGTTTTTAGGAATTGGCTTGGATTATAGCCAAGTTCTAAAAAAAAAAAGGAGGGTATATGTAAGGATATTTGGCGTGTTACAGTACACAGTACAGCAATACTGCACAAGTAGCACAATTTTTTTTGCAGCACCACCACCACAATGGTGCGGTGCATTGCTATATGGGTTAGCAGATTAACAAGGAAAGACAGGCTATTCAGTCAAAAACGATTTTAACATATAAGATGCAAAGCTATTTTTACAGTTAAAAGCACACGTGTTCATTTAAAAATGCACACTATTTTTCACCTGAAATGCCTATATTGCTAGAGACACATTTGAAAATTAACAGCTAACCTATTAACAATTAACCTGACTAATAAAACCTTATTTTAATATAACCCACTAATAAAATGTGTTCTCTACTGCAGAATTAGGCATACTCTGAAAACCAGTTAAATGAGTGTGCAGATTTTTTTTCTTCTCTTCTCTGCCTGATTATCCGTGTTGTTGTGCACAGTAACTGCAGGAGGAAGGAAATCAGATTTGCAACAATTGCAAATGTATAAGCGAAGCTATTGTTGAAGAGTAGGAGGATGAGAGATGATGGATTTCATTGGAACACGTCATAAAGAGGGCTGAGAGGAAAGTTTTAGTGGGCAGTAGCAGGGAAAAAGACAGGCAGACATCTTTCTGCACTACTGGGGAGAAGACCTGGCTGTGGGGGTGTCCTGCTGCAGTCGAGACTGGGGAAAGCTGAAAGAATTACCTTTCCACTGGCAGAGGCAGTCCTATCTGAAAAAGCTGAGAATTCCAGGCAATGACCCCGGCTTGAGAAGGCAAGCGTTCCTTTTTGCTGGAATTAAGCCAAGAGAGCCACATTCACAGAGAGAAGCCTCTGAACAGATAAGGTAATTACCTAACTGGGGGAGCTGTGTGTGTGCACGAAAGTATGCAGTCAGTGTAGAAAAATGAAAGTCCCGTGCGTGTCTTAATCAAGTGCTAATGTTGCAATTTAAGTTCTGTTCTCCGCCACTATAATTGCAGTGTGTCATTGAAAATGCTTTGATTGTTCCATTTTATTGCTGTAAAGAATGAGATCATGTCTAAATGCAACTTTTATAATACAGAAAATATTTGAAAACAGACGGGTGGTTTATTTTCTATTTACCATTACAATGCCAATGATGTGGGGAGATTTTTAAACAGTGCAATGGTCATTTTAAGACAGATGTGTGTATGTCAGAATCAGTATGAATAATTGTGAGTGACTGTAGTATAACTTGTTGGAGGTACATGAGCCAACGGGAAGAGAGACTCTCTGAACATAGCTCCCTACCGTATATAAGGTAGTGGAAATTACCACAAGACTACCACATATAGCTCTCTGTCGTAAATAAGTCAGTGAGTTTGCCCATGGTGGCGCACCAACACTATCACTGGAAATTGTGGTATCTCTAGAATGCAGGTCTGAGGTCTCTCTAGTGATCACACGAAAAATCTAAGCGAAGATAAGGGATTCTGGACATTGGGGCCACAAATAAAACAAGGGAATTATGCTCACCAAAATACCACCAACCACGTATACCAAATATGCAGGTCTGGGTGCTGAAATAATGCAGGTCCATTGTATTATTGTTGCACATGGCCAAATCTGAATACAAAGAGTGATTATTGCTAAGTTATTTTTCGGCGGTAATAAAATACCGTCAGGCCCCAAATCTCCACAAAATACCCTACAGATGCACTGCACTAATACTTCTTGAGCTATACGCCACCTTTGACCCAATCAACCGCTCAATCCTCTTCGACCACCTCCACTCCCTAGGAATCTGTGGAAACGCTTTAAAGTGGCATCCTTCCTCAACAATAGGAACCAAATAACCCTACTCTCCTCCTTTGCTTCCGCCATCTGACCAGTCGATATGTTCAACCTGTTCAACCTCTATATGTCCACCCTCTCATGAATAATACGCTTGCACAATATCCTGTGCTACAACTATGCCGACGACACCCAACTAATCCTAAAACTCCTTAACTCAAACCCCAGCTGCCAACCCAACCTCGCTGCCTGCCTCCTTGACATTGATCACCGGATGACCACAAAACACCTTCTTTTAAACCCCTCCAAAACTGAAATCATGGTATGTGGTAACACCGAACTTCTTCCTCACCCTCTACCCTGGCCATCTTCCATGGCCAATTCCCCGACAACCTCAACCTCAGTTAAAGACCTTTGATGCACTCTTGACTCTGACCTAACCCTCTAGCACCAAGTCAAGAATGTCTCTAAGTCATGCCACTACCACCTCAAAATTCTTAGATGCATTTTTCCATACCTCTCCTTTCCCAATAGACTCACTGCGGTCCAATAAAATGTAATATCACGACTGGACTATGCTAACTCCCTCTACCTCAGAGTCCATGCATACCACCTGACTAAATTACAAAGAGCACGAAATGCTGCAGCCAAACTGCTACTAGCACTTGGCCCAAGTGATCACACCTCCCCATCTCTCAAACTCTGCACTGGCTCCCGGTTGGTCGAAGGGTGACCTTCAAAACCTTATGCATCTCTCACCGAGCAATGCATAAAACCGGACCTCAATACCTTCAGGACAAACTAAAACCCTACCATCCACCGCTCACTCTAACATCAAGCTCTGCCCGCCTCCTAGTGATACCAAATCCAACTTAGTCAGGTTAGGTGGATCCTCATTCTCAGCCTTGGCCCCTACTCTGTGGAACTCTCTTCCACCCCACATCCGACTCACCGAAGACCTCATGTCTTTCTGCAAATCACTGAAAATGTGACTCTTCCCTTCAAAATCGACTCTCATCACAAACAGTATAAACAGCGACAATAAAAAGAAACCCAAGGTTGCTAAATCAAAAATAACGATCCAGCATCGAGACCCGATCGAGAAAAATGGAAAACTAAGACTGCCAGCGTAAATAAAACGGATAAACTGAGTAGAACGAATGATGGGATGAAAGGGATGAAGTGGAGGAAAGGGATGAAGTGGATGTTACGGATGACGTGGACGGAACGGATGACATGGATGGAACGGATGAAGTGGATGGAACGGATTAAGTGGATGGAACGGATGGAACAGATGGAATGAGCGGACCGGATGGAAGGGACAGAAGTGGATGGATTGGATGAAGTGGATGGAACCGATGAAGTGGATGGAATGGAACAAATGGATAGAATGGATGAAGTGGATGGAACCGTAATGAAGTGGATGGAACTGGAATGAAGTGGACGGAACTAGAATGAAGTGGATAGGACTGAAATGAAAGGGATGAACTGGAAGAAGTGAATAGAATAGAAGAATTGGATGGAATGGAAGAAGAATTGGATGGAACAGAAGAAGAGGGAATAAAAGGGAATCAAAATATAACGAACGGATGAAATATAAAGAACAGATGAAGTAAGCCGAACGGAAAAGTAGATTGAACGCGTGGAAAGGATGGAGTGGACGGATAAAGTAGATAAAGGAAGGAAATGGATGGAAAGGTTGATTGAATTGAGCGGAGGGAGTAGATGGAACAGATTATTTGGACAGAACAGATAGAATGGATGGAATGCACTGAGTGAATCGAGACGGATAGAGTGAATGCAAAAAAATGGAATGGAGAGCTAGTCTAAGTCTACTTGTCAAAACGAACGGATGGAGTGGATGGAGCAGATGAATCAGATGAATCTGCTGGCTGGCAGAGCGAATGGGACAGACGAAACACATAGAGTGGATGGAACGGATGGAGTGGGTTGAACGAATGGAGTGGGTGGAATGATGGAGTGGGTGGAACGGATGGATTGGATGGAACGGATGGAGTGGATGGATTGGACGGAGTAGATGGATCGGACGGAGTAGATGGATCGGAAGGAGTTGATGGAACGGAAGGAGTGGATGGAATGGAAGTAGTAGATGGAACGGATGTAGTAGATGGAACGGATGGAGTGGATGGAACGGATGGAGCTGACGGAATGGATGGAGTGGATGGAATGGATGGGGTGAAGGGAACAAACAGTTCGGATGAGTGGATTGAACGGATGAGACAAACAAAGCAGATAGAATGGATGGAGTGGATGGAACGGATGGAGCTGATGGAACGGATGGAACGGATGAATGGATGGAACAGACGGAATGAATGGTATGGATCGAAAAGATAAAATGGATGAGTTGATTGAACTGGTGAGCCAGACAAGCTGATTGAACGGATGGAAAGTTGAGTAGTTTTAACAAATGGAACAAATCAAATGGATGTAACAGATGCAGTGGATGAAATGGATACATTAGACAGTAGAGATGGAGTTGATGAAACAAATAGAGTGGATGGAACAGATGGAGTGGATGGAACTGATGGAGTAGATAGAACAGATGAAGTGGATGGAACAGGTAGAGTGGATGAAAAAGGTAGAATGGATGGAACAGATGGAGTGGATGGAACAGATGGAGTGGACAGAACAGATGTAGTAGACAGAACAGAAAGAGCAGATGGAACAGAAGGAGTGGATGGAACAGATGTAGTGGATGGAACTGATGGAGTTGAACAAAAAGTTGGAATAGATAGAACAGATAGAGCAGATGGAACGAATAGAGCGGATTGACGTGGATGGAACAGATGGAGTAGATGGAATAGATGGAACAGAACAGATGAAGTGCATAGAACAGCTGGAGTGGGTGGAATGGAAAGAGCAGATGGAATGGATTGAGTGGATGGAACTGATGAAGTGGATGGCACAGATGGAATGGATGGAACAGGAGTGGATGGAACATATGGAGTGGATGGAACTGATGGAGTTGAACGAAACGTTGGAATGGATAGAACGAATAGAGCAGATGGAACAAATAGAGCGGATTGGCGTGATTGGAACAGATGGAGTAGATGGAACAGAACAGATGAACTGAATAGAACAGATGTAGTGGATGGAACTGATAGAGCAGATGGAATGGATTGAGCGGATGGAACTGATGAAGTGGATGGAACGGATGGAGTGGATGGAACAGATGGAGTGGTTGGAACAGATGGCGTGAATGGAACAGAAGGAGTGGATGGAACAGATGGAGTGGATGGAACTGATACAGTTGAACGAAAAGTTGGAATGGATAGAGCAGATGGAACGAATAGAGCGGATTGGAGTGGATGGAACAGATGGAGTAGATGGTGTAGATGGAACAGATGAAGTGGATAGAACAGATGGAGTGGATGGAACGGATAGAGCAGACGGAACGAATAGAGCGAATGGAACAGATCGATTGGATGGAACAGATGGAGTTGATGGAACAGATGGAGTGGATGGAATGGATGGAGTGGATGGAACAGATGTCGTGGATGAATGGATGGAGTGGATGGAATGGATGGAGCGGATGGAACGGATAGAGCGGATGCAACGGATAGAGCAGATGGAACTGATGAAGTGAGTAGAACACATGGAGCGGATCAAAAGAATAGGAAGGATGGAACAGATGGAACACACTGGACAGATGGGAAGGATGAAATGGATCAACGGATTGGATGGAGTAGTTTATGTGAATAAAGGATTGAATGATAGAATGGATGGAAAAACTAGTAAATTAAATGATGAACCAGACGAAATGTATGAACAGATGAAGTGGAATGAACGGACAGAGTGAATAAAATGACTAGAATAGATGGTACAAATGAGCGCTCGATCTCAAGCGCCTTACTGAAAACAACCATATCACACTACCACACTTACTCTCTCCTATACACCACAACTAGAACACATTCGATATAGCTATTCTCATACTAACACCCGCCAGATACTCCTCATCATTCTAATTAAACACAGCTAGCTGAGCACACACCGCCAGCCTAAGCATCTCCTTAGGCTTAACGCAGCCAGAAAACAGTCTGGGTGTCAACCGTCAAGAATGAACACATATTCCTGACCTCCCAACCACCACACCTACTGCTAAGAAGCAGCCATCATGTAACTGCCACACCGGCTGCCACACATATTCGGTGCACCCACGCACCTTATCACTCTCTCTCTCTCAACTGACTTGAACTACGGTTCCCAAGGGCGTTCAACCTATCAACGCTTTGAGATCATTCCAATGATACATAAGGTGCTATATAAATGCAAAGTAACATAACATAACATAACACTTGCAGAAACAGCTCATCACAATAGCCAAAAAACTAGGCATTAGGCAAAGCTGACACCATTTCTGAGAACCTCCCATGAAGAAATGTAGACTGCAACATACAGCAGAGATATACACACACACTGTCAAAATATAGCCCCAAAGAATAATGGCAGAGGTGAATCATGCGCAAAAGAGCATTTAGGTTTGAACACACTCGAGCAAGCAGGATAAAAAGCACAGTGTGTACCCCTATGGGATACACCAACCAGCCCTGCAGAATTCCCCTACCTCACCAAGCTGCAATTCAGCACTAGCAGCAAAATGGCTGCGCTGACACTGTGGAGCACTATTGCATTGCCTTAAAAACGGCATTTTGCAGTCACCAAAATAATGGCTGTGCTGTTTTACCAAAGAAAAGAATTGAAATGCAGCACTGTTTTGCTGCTAGCTCAAGATTTCCCATTGAAAAAGGAAATATTTAGCATTTAAAATGAGGGTGCCCTGATGCTCTTTTCCACTGATTTCAACAGTACACAGTTGTTTCCAATTAGACCCAGCTATGCCCAGCCATATTCAGGTTGTGCTCCAGCAAAAGAAAGCATTTCTCACTGAATGACAGGCTGTGCGAGGCAAGATCTGTGAAATAATAAAGAACTCCTTTCTAAGCTGTACGCAAAAAAATGCTTTACTTTGCAACAAAATATCACAGCTGAACTCTTCAGAAGATGCCCTATTTCTCTGTGTTTATGACAGTATCAGTGGACCTTTGCCTTGAACAGAGTTCTGTGTATGAGAAATTGACTAGAGCTGCAAATAATGTTTAGAATCCAGATGTAAGAAAACAAACGCATTGGAAGTGACAGCAAAAGGAAAATTCACCACGTGTAAAAATTGTTGCTTTTTGCAATCAAGAAAATGTCTGTTTAAAAGTAAAATTGTTGGTTTAACGCCCTATCCTTGCATAGAAAGGTGAGGGGGGGTTGTTTTAAAATATATGTAGGATATTTATTTCCAAAAGACCTGCTTCTGGTTCAGGAAAGAAAAAAAAATCTACTTGGAAGCCACAGAACAGGTTTGTTCCTGGCCTGGCTTCAAAGGACATTTAAATTCTGGGAGCAGGAGCTGCCTTCCCCCAAAGGGCTAGCTCCTTGGAAACTATGAATGGACTAAGAGGATAGCTCTTAGTGCATTCATAATCCTGGGAGGATAGCTCAGCGGCAACGTTCTCGCCTTGGAAGCAAGATGACACAAAGCAACACAGGTTCGATCCCCGGGTCTGCACTTAGAAACCTCTGGGTATTTAAGCGCGTTCGCAACTAAGACAAACAAAAAAATACAATTCCTGTAACAGCTCCTCGATGCCCGCGGGCTGTGAGAGCGCTTTAAAAATGCAAAATAATAATAAGAGGAAGCATCTCACACATTCGTCAGACTTTGTGTCTGTGCTCCTGTCTGAATGCAATAGAATCTGGGACACATAGGTGTGAAGTTACCCGTAACTTCCTCTGCTGCAAACTGCCAGGATGAAAGAAATCGTCATGACAACTACTGTGCTAGTGTGCCAGAGAAGACATTTGGCTTGGATGATTGAAAGACTGCCCCTCCTTGGGGGGTAGAGCCGGTCCACTTGGTTGTAAAGACATTTCTTTTTAAAACTATTTTTATAACCTCTGAGCTTAGGAATGTGACATTTTGACAGTACAAACATAGATTTTACGCTTTTAAAACAAGACAATGTAGACCTTTCTGACAGGTTGTGGACTCAAAGCTGGAAAAATGACATTTCTGGGAAAAGTACAAAGGACCCGGTTATGAAAGTTGGATGAAAATATGACGCACATTAATGTGCTTCAGTGTAACGAATTGTATAATTATAGGTGAACTATTTTCCATGGAAATGGCATAAGATTGCTAGAATGACTAAATAGCACCTCACTGTCTGGGGATTTGGAACAGCATGTGTATTATAAGATATGTAGTCTGCCCGTATAAGGTTCCTGATGATGACATATGTGAATATGAGTGTTTTGCTCCATAACTGATTTTGGCAAAAATGACTGTGGGATGGCTCTGTACCTCATAAAAACACAACCCCATAAAACTGAGTCCTCTCTTTCAGTCCCATCTGCTTTCTGCTTCTAAGGAGGAGGCAACATAACATAGGCTGACCTATCCGATTCTTAGGGGTAGGTCTAGCTTAGGTCTGCCCAACAATAAATCCTGTTATGTCAACCGCCTTATAGAAGGTAGAGGCTCACAGAGACAAAGGGCACACTCTTCTGAATTGTCCAGCTCCTGCGTATCCAGACATTCCATATTGATCCTGCAAGATTCCAGATCCACTTCCAGGCCAGAGCATAGCTGACTCTATCCAGGCAGAACCACCCTTCAGAACTAAACCCCATAACAAAATCCCACTAACTCAGGGAGAAAGGGGGAAAAGCTGTGGTACCCTTTTTGAGAGTATCGTGTGACCAGACCGGCTTTTTGCCCCACTAACTGCATGCCGCTGTGCCATGACCAGACTGGCACAGCTGTTTTCTGCTAGGAGAGCCCCACCATGGTGCAGTGACCAGATCCTTTGAGTCCAGAAACCCGGTTGGCGGTCCCAAATCCCAAACTGAAGCGCTGATTGTTAGTATCTCCCCATCCCATAGCAACCCACAGCCTACCCTATCTTGGTCCCTTGTCTTTGTTCTACCTTCTAGGCAATCCCATACTGACAAGTTGTTGAAAATTGTCCAATTTTTCTTTTAATCCTGTCCTTGATGTCTAGTGTTAGCGCCATTCTTCATTCATTTCTGTCTTGTGTAAGTCCTTCGTCCTATTTTGGATTAAATTAATTAATTCCCACATAAAGAGTCACACAGTTCGAAGGGGTTACATGTGCAAAGTAACCTGTGTCGCAGGCGGCGTCTCTCTTTTCTAGCCCTTAAAATACAGTTTCTGTAAAACGTGTCCTTTCCTTTTAAACCGATTTTCTGTTAATTGCTTTTATTTTTAAAACCAAAATTCCTTTCACATTGAAAATCTCATCCAGTTATTCGGCTGTAGTCACTCTTTCACTTTCATATGATCCCTGTGATGTGCATCTATCACCCAGCCTAAAAACTGCATTCCAATTCTGTCTATTTCACCCCTTTTTCAAACCGTTTTGACATTTAAACCTGGGAAAAGAAGAAACTGCAATTTTTGAACGTGTGATTTGGCTGCACTCTGTTTTCATTTCAAAGGAGATTTTGTTAACTGTATGCCCGTTAGTAGTATCTTGCCTTTTAATTGCTAGTGAGCTTATATCCCTGATACTGTTAGTACTCATATTTACCTCATTCATTTAACTGTCCATTAAATTAAATATTTAGTAATTCCGAGCGCTATTTATACAATTGCAAAGGTTTTGAAATCTCATTTTGTGGGGGAAGGTCGGATTTTAATTCTGTTTGCTGCTTAGTATTCCTGACTCCTCGCTGCTCCTTTCTATCCAATCAAAATTTGATTAATAGGGGTTTGAGGGATCATTTCAGGCGGAAATCTTAACTCGGGTGCTATCTACCCGAACAGTAAAATTGCTCCTCGTCATCTGTGCTTTGGAATTGTTATAGTAGAAGGTCAACCAAGTGTATTTCATCATTTTAGATTGTAATGATCACCCCATTGGTGATTGCTGCCCAATATTAAAATTGTGTGATTTTCTTTGAATTTAAAATAAATAAATATTGTATTACCACCCACCGGCCTGGTTCATGGTCCATTGTGACCCGGGGTATTTGCAAAAGGGGGTGTGAGATGGTTTGGGTGCCAGCTGAATCCGAATTCTAGGAAATAAAGAAAAAGTAGTTTACCTGTGCGCTACCTAGGCTAAGGGCAAGAGTCCTGGCCTGGTGTGTGATGCCTGATTGGAATCCTTAACACTCCAAGAAGCAATGGGAGCTTTCATTAGAAACACTGAAGATAGTAATTAAAAAAGCATAAATAGGAATATCTGACATGTATTAGTTGTATAATATATAGAGTAGGACTCAGGACAAAAGCAGCTTTGTGGACCATTAAGAATTAATAGGCCACAGAAATACATGGATTACAGTAAAATACACCCAGTTCAAGTTCATCTTAGAGACAAACACATACAAGGACAGTGGCCTCAGAAGAAAGAGTGTAAAGCGGCACTGCTATTGGTCAGGACAGGGTGTAAAGCGGCACTGCTATTGGTCAGGACAGAGAAGCGCAGCTCATTCCCAGGCTTCGAAACAGGAAGCAGTGATTCAATCAAATGTTGCAACTTCGAGCAGAGCCCATGCGGAAACATGTAAACGCTGCACAGGTATTGGCTAGGAGTAGGGGGTGCAGAAAGTTCCCAAGTATCAAGCTAGTGAAACATATAACAAATGATGTGCCTACGCATTGCTTTAATAACTAACAAGACAAAGGCCACAGCTCGGTGAGAATGAGGTCATGTGCACTAAATTATATAGGTTCTAAAGACAACTCATGGCCACCCACACATAATGCACATCAACAAGGGGGGTCCTGGGAGTCCCTCTGCCAGACATTAGTCCTGGTTACGAGAGACTTACCCAGAGTCTTTAGCTCACTATCTTTCACAGAAAAGAAATATCCCAAACATATCAGTCTTTGTCCTGCCGTGGGGCAGTCCAGCACAGAAATGCTAGGCAATTCTCTTCTGAACAAGAGTACCAACAGCATCCCCAGACACGTGTTTCGGTCTGGTTGGACCTCATCAGTAGGAAGGAGCTGTGCCTCTCTAAGAATAGTGAGCAAGGGGTCCACGTCTGGATTCCCCTGGTAACACATAATTACACAATTTAGATTTGCACATTATCCTTAAAATAAAGGCCAAGAAGCATGCCCCATGAAGTCATGTAGCCCCATCACAAGAAAGGTTGGTGACATGCTGAGAAGGGCAACATGTTCCCAACAAGAATTCACAATATTGACCGTCAGTTGGACAATTACAGAGAGAATAGTAAATTGGTGCTAACCTTTGGGTCCCATGAGAAAGGGGGAGAAGTAACCATTTTGTTGCCACCCTGTTAAGCATCACAAAGTGATTAGTCAATTGTGATGGAAGCAACCCACACAGGAACACTCGAGACTCGACAACCTCTCTCTCTCTATAGTGACAGACATGTAAATATGGTATTTAGGGCATATACACCTGCCACCTGTCCAACATTGATGCAGCAAGACTGCCCTTATTAAAGGCAAGTACATTGGAAATAGGAAACACTGCCCACACTTATTTGGGGCGATATAAAGCATGAAGAAATGCTTACATTGCACACAACATCATTATCACAGAATATAGATTTCTGATGTAGAAAATAGGTCTGCAAAAGGCAGCCATTGTATTACAGATAGCTACAGGCCTCACAATTCCATGAAGATGTAAAAGTGTTCAGCAGACACAGTAATATAGTGCAGCTGAAGACAGGTGCAGATCAGTTGACAACATTTAATAGCAGAATATGAGATTTCAACGGGGTGTGACTTACAAAACGAAACTGGAACACAGTCAAAAGTAGATAAGCAGGGTGAGATAGACTTGGACAGAATGTACTAGAAGTCTGGAAAGTATACGCGTCATTTCTAGAACTTGTTTTGTTCAGTTTTAAGGTTACCACATGTCTCTACTCCAACTTTTTAAACCATGGAGATAAGAAGAAGATTTATTGGGCACTGCTGAAATCACAATGATGAGCAATTTAGCATTTTCCTAGAAGTGACTAAAGAAATTGCACATGGTTTGCAATATGAAAGTAAAACTTGTAGCTGTCAAAATCATAAAACTGTACTTGTCTATGTAAGTGGTGAAACTGGTTCAGGCAAAACATTCTTAATAAAAAATCCTCAGCAAATTCCTCCAAAAGTTAACAAACAAGACAATTTCAGCTGGTATAACAGCCCCAACAGGTTTAGCTGCGTACAACATAGAAGGTGTTTACACCGACTACTGCTTCTTCCAGTAGAACACCAAAACAAATTAGAACTATGCAGAATTCTGAAACAAATGAAAATGCACCTAATAGATGAGGTGAGCATTGTCTCCAGCCTAATGTTGGCTTTAATTCAACTCATATTACATAAAGCCCTTAAAACAGGCTACAAAGAACTTTTGGAGGAAAACACATTATTGTTTTTGGAGATCTCCTACAATTAACACCAGTGAAAGGTGAACCTATTTTCTAAACCTTTGGACACAAATAATGCTGCAACATACTTGGCAGCATAGGAAATGTAAATCTCTATCTTAAATAGTCGACTCATCTAGAGCTATATGAGCATGACACATCTGCTCCTGATGTCATGGAACAATTAGCACAAACAAATGCAAAATGTATGTCCTTAATGCCAACCATAGCAAACTGTATACAATTCAAAGAGGCAATTTTATAAAAAGAAAAGCAACCAATAGTGCATATAATCTCCACAGACAAACTGGAAGTGCACGGCATGACACTACCTGTGTGTCAAGAAGCAACAGCACAACTGAATAGCTTAGAAAAATGTATCTCCAACACAGATGGGTTGTAGAAAATGTTAGTATTGTGTTTAAACTGCAGAGTAATTCTGAAACATAACCTTGACGTGGAACAAGGTTTGGTGAATGGAGCAATTTCTACAGTTGTTGGTTTGCAGACGTATCCACATGACAACAACATTCAGTTTGTCAAGATCCACTTTGAAAACTTTCAGAAGTTAAAAGGATAGGACGCTCAACAGCACGATTCCTTCTTTTCAAAGACAGGTATGTACGCAGGGAACAATTCTCTCTATTTCTTGTATATGCAGTCACTATTCATAAATCGCAAGGTCTAACCCTAGATGAGGCATTGGTTGACATTGGCATCATGGTCTTTAAAGAAGGAATGAGATATGTAGCACTGTTACATGTCCGTACACTTGAAGGACTATTTCTTGTAAATTTTGATACAAACAAAATCAATACACACCCCATCTCGATATGTACCCTGTTCCTCAAAAAGGTAAACGTATTAAAATAATTTATAAGAGATCTCACAACAGTACCACCAAAGAAACTAAAAACAACTGCAACTCCATCAAGTAGCGCAACTACAAAACTATCTAGTACAAACGCAAATGCACATCCAACAGCAGAAACAAAGAGAAATATGTCTTTTAAAATAACAAGTAGAGGTCCAGCAAATAACACAGAGACAGAAGTCTCTGGTCCATTTAAATTTTGCAACACAACTGGTGTGAATTGCTTTGCAAATGTAGCAATCAATCTTCTGTTCCAATTGCCACCAATGTTCAAAACATTTACTTGAACGGCTAAGACCAGTTGTGTTTGCAAATGCTCATCCTTCAAAGAAATGCAACAAATAATCCCAACAACACTTATAGTGTCTCAGGTATAAGGCAACAATTTGACTACTGTGCAGGAATGGTCAAATTCACCATAAACACACAGGAAGATCCACAAGAATGTCTAATGTACTTACTGCAAGTACTATGGCAAAGATATACCTATAAATGAAATCTTCCAGATTTCATACACGTGGAAGCATACATGTACTATCTGCAACCGTGCTTCACAAGAGCACATCTCTAATGAACGATATGTTTATGTATCATTACCAAATTGTGAATCCAATTTGCTCATGCCTATAGCCCAAACCACTGGAAAGATTTGCACCAAAATTGTGGGAGAAGCAGCAGCTTGGTGTAAATTTGTCCAGTAGTTTTCTTTAAAAGGCCAAAAGTAGGTAAAAACAATTAGCAATATCTAGGCTTCTGATTGGCGGAGGGACAGTTGTGATCTGTGACATCTGACGCGCCTGCTGATTAGTTGATGAATGATGTGTGTCATATTTTTACGAAATGCCCACCATGTTGTATCTATGAGTGTTGTCAGGATTATTTGTGCCATTTCTATGAAGGACACCCATTTGCCAAAACAACTGCCTGAGCCGGTCAAGTAAATGTTTTGAACAATTGGTGGCAATTGGAAGAGAAGATTGATTGCTACAGTTGCATATCAATTCACACATTTAAATGGACCAGAGAATTAATTCTCTTTTTGAAACATTAGCTTTTTGAGGAACACAGTACATATCTAGATGGGTGTATAGAGTGTATGTAGTCTGTTGTACTGTAGGATGCTAGGAATGTCAGCCTTGACTTTGTTTGCATCAAAATTAACTAGGAATAGTCCTTCAAGTGTACGTAGATGTGAAAGTGCTACATCACTCATACCTTGTACTGCCGATGTCAATCAATGCCTAAATATTAACCAGTGTCTGTCTTTAATACAATAATAGGACAGACATGTCCCATTCTCCTATAGAGACTAGTAATTCATTAGTAAAAGGAAATATATTTGTAGCTCCAGAAAAGCCTTGCGCATTCATGGCATTTCCCGATAACGGATATTTTCCCTCTGGTATACATGAGCGAGTTGCACCCGTGTCTACTAAAAAAGAAAAAGATTTGCCTCCTATGGTAACATCAACCCTTGGTTCCTCTTGAGGATTTGGTGTCAATGATAGTACTGAACATATCAAGTCACCCTTTGAGCTGCCCTATTGTGGGTACATGCTTATCCCTGTGCCCATGAAGGGATTTCCTCCCATGATAGTGACACTGCGCTACTCTAGGTGTCAATATCTGTCCTGTGTTTGCACTCTGCTGTATCTGCATGGGTGCATACTGTAACTGCCCTTGCAGTGGATTCAATGGTGCTTGCTGTGGTTGCAATGTCTGTTGCAATTCCTGCGCTTGTGCTTGATACACTGTTTGATCTTGGGTGAACCCATCCCTATTCTGTGAGCTATGCTGGAGGATAAGCTGTCCCCCCTCTTCAGAATTGCCCATTCTGTACATACCCTTGGCTCCCACATGTTCGCACAATGTGACTTGTCATTTCACATGTCCAAAATAAAGGAGAGAACCACCTAATTTGCCGTCCTTGCATATTTTGATTATCATTCGGCATATTCTGAACACCACCATGGTTATTTTGAAAGCCACCTTGATTATTCCCGAAACCACCTCTTCCTCTGAAACCCATTCCTCTCCATTTGTTTGATGCTGATTATTCACCTGGGACATACCCACTACTTGCTGAGTTCCCAGTTGCTCTCCGCTTGTCAGTACCGCTCCTTCTTTGGCAGACTTTGACAATTTCTTCTGAACTAGCATAGCTCCCTCAAGTTTTCTAGCATCTTACTTCTTCTTATTTTTCTCTTGCAACAGCATTGATGCATGATAGTCAACTGTATCTCTGCCCATGGCTTCACTTCCATTCCCACTAATTTCTTAAGCTGTCTCTGCACCTGTTCTGGTAGACCCTGACACAGAATGTGGTAAAATATCGACACTGATTTCCCCCAAGGCTCCCTCATTTCCAAAGATCAGCGTTCCTGAATACTTTGAATGTAAACAAGCGGATCGTCGTTATATTTCATTTTACTTGCCATAATTGCACCCATATCTGATGTATCAGGATACTGTACCCTCAATGCTTTCCAAACAGCGGCCCTATAATTATTAAATGGTGTTCCATCATGAGCTGTATTCTGACCCGTGACACTTGAGTAACCTGCACATGTCTAAGGGGCCGATTCATGGAACAAACGTGCGCCGAAAATCTTCGCGCAAGCAAGCGCAAGCAGGCGCAAGCAGGCGCAAGCGGAAAAAAACAGGCGCACGCGTGCGATTCATGGAAGTCCCTGCGCGTGTACACCCCGGGATGTGCGCCAAACCTGTGCATGGCGCACAAGTCACTGCAACATCCCGAAAGACGTGCGCGACGCGCACAGTGAAAAAGCACAACCTCGGCGCATACACCAGAAAGTGGGCAGGACACGGGGCGTAACGCGCGGAATGGGGAACAACGCGCGAAAATAAGGGCGTAACTGGGGATGTACTGCAGGGAAGCAGACAAACGCCCACACGCACTCGAACCACACGTATTCATGGAATCGAATAGGGCAAAGCCACGCACAGCCAAAGACACGCACAAGCTGAAACATGTCCGCCACACGAAGGCAGGCGGTAGCGTCCCTGCGCATTACAAAAGTGGCAACATACAGCAATTGGGCCTGTGCGAGCGGGCTCCGTGTATTTCAGGGGTTCGCGTGAAGTTTTTCACGCGATCGGGCCTGGGGGAGCGGGCTACGTGTATATCAGGGGTTCGCGTGAAGTTTCTCACGCGATCGGGCCTGGGGGAGCGGGCTACGCGTATATCAGGGGTTTGCGTGAAGTTTTTCACGCGATCGGGCCTGGGGGAGCGGGCTACGTGTATATCAGGGGTTCGCGTGAAGTTTCTCACGCGATCGGGCCTGGGGGAGCGGGCTACGTGTATATCAGGGGTTTGCGTGAAGTTTCACACGCGATCGGGCCTGTGCGAGCGGGCTACGTGTATATCAGGGGTTCGCGTGAAGTTTCACACGCGATCGGGCCTGTGCGAGCGGGCTACGTGTATTTCAGGGGTTCGCGTGAAGTTTTTCACGCGATCGGGCCTGGGGGGGAGCGGGGTACCACTCACCGTCTGCCTTGCGTGTAGAAGAACGCGTAGCCAACACCCGCTGTGAAGTAATAGCGTGTGAACCTCAACGGATGGAAAACACACGCACCGCACGAAAAGCACGTACAGAGCAGTTCAAAGGCACGCGGGATCTCCAAGCCCTGCCAGGGCAATGCCCATGCGCGAAACGTCACAGACGCGCTTACGCTGTAAGGGCCTTTGGTCCAATGAAATCACGTACGCGTGCTGACGCGCTTACGCGCTAAGGGCCTTTCCTCCGAATATCACCCTAACATGCAGGATTTTCACGTGCCAAATCACTCCATATCAAGCTGGCCACGCGAAAACACACGGAAGACCACGCTCCTGCCCAGAAGGCCGAATTACTGCCCCCCAGTGCCCCGAGCAGCCTCCCACGTGCCATCTGCTGCTGCCTGCCTGCCTGCCTGCTGCCACCGTGCCCTGCCATTTGGTGCCTGCACATCAGCCATCTGCAGGCGTCCAGTTGCTGTGTCCACCCCTGCTGGAACCGAAGACTCCCGACTCGGATAACATCGCTCCACAGCCCAGCCCCAGGACCCAGTTGCCCACCCACTCCTGCCCCTGGGGTTGCCATGTCGGGCACATCAACATCTGACACCAGTGGCAACCCCCGGCCAGAGGGGCAGAGGGGCACCAGCTTCACTGCCACCGAAGTTGGTGTCCTGGTGGAGCAAGTCCTGGGGCAGTATGATGCCCTCTTCGGATCGTCCCGCACCAACAAGGAAGGACGGGAGAGGATCTGGGCCGACTGTGTGGTTGCCATCAACGCGGAGGGGGTGGCAACCCGCACCATCCAGAAGGTCAAGAAGCGCTGGGAGGACTTGAGGTCCAGGACCCTCATAAAGGCCCGGCGCCTCGTGGAGGGGGGCCGGGGCCGCATGAGTTCCATCCAGATGAGGGTCCTGGAATGCGTACACCCAGCGCTCCACGCCCAGGTCCTTGAGGGGGAGACCCGTCTGGAGTTGAGCGGTAAGTGGCCAAGTATTGCTGTTTGAGACAGGGCATGTTGCAGTGTGCTGGTTGTCTGATACTTGCCTGTATTTGTGACACAGGCCATGTACGTGTGCAGGGACATCATGGTAATGCATGTGCGACCAGTAATGTGTGAACCGCACTGTTGTTGCATGTGTTTAAATGCGACATGGGGAGCCCTATGCAGATTGTACACATGAGAGCATGGCAGTCTCTGTTCCTGGACATGGGTGGGGGTGAGGGATGGGTGCTGATGCCAGGTACATATATGGTATGCATGTCTGTGTGCCTGACCTGCGTGTCCTTGACTTGTGAATGCCATGGATGCACGACACATGTCTGTGACAATGTACAGATTCACAGATGAAGCCTAGTCATCCTTGTATCCACTGTGATTGGGGTGTACGGGGCCAGATGGATGTTACTGAGGTGAAGTGTGTGCATGTGATAGGCATGACCCATGATGCATGTGAGTTCCATTACATTGTATGTTTCGAGAGTCCATTGGACATGTATGGAAATGTCCATGGCATGCACCATGACTGTCACTGTGTGTGTTTTGCCTGGACTGACACATGTGTTGTGGAGGGACATGATGGAAGTGTACTTTGACAGTGGCACTCATCTGCTATTGCTTCCTGTCTAGGGGACCATTGTACAGTACCCTGATGCTTGTGTTCTATGTCTCCCTCTACGCAGCGGCTAGTGAAGAAGAGGGCGTAGACGGCGCTGTGGAGCAAGGCGGCGGGGATGCCCCCACGGCTGCAGCGGAAGGGGTGGGTGAGCCCCCACAGGGGCCTGCTACGGCGGAAGACGGTGAGGAGCCATCCAGGTTGGTGGTTTCCACAGAGGAGGAGGAGGCCGCCACTGAGGCGCACATGGGGCCTGGTGGAGGCATCCCTGCTGGTGCAAGTGGTGCAGTCCAGGGGCAGGGGCAGGAGGCAGCACAGGTCACCGTGGAGGGGCCTGTGCATGTCGCTGTCCCTGACCCTGTGGGTGCACCACCATGCACCAGCAGGGATGCCCCGTCCCAGGCCCGTCCGCAGGTAGAGGGGATGTCCATGTCATCTGACTCCCCTCCACCTGCGGACGAGGGGACCCCTGGCCATATGGAGAAGGTCCTGATTGGGGTCGCGATGCGCCCGGCTGTGATTCGTGATGCCGTGCGTGCTTCCCAGGAGGAGCACGCACGTCATCACGAAGAGCACCGTGCCGATGTGGCCCAATTGGGATCGTCCATGTTCGGGGGTTTCCTGCATGTGTCGGCCAATCTGGCGGCCCTCTCCTCCTCTGTGGAGACTATACGCCAGTCGTTCTCCTTGCCGTCTTCTGGCCCAGATGCCACCAGGGCCCCCTGTGGACCTGCCCTGACCAATGCAGCCAACTCGGTGGGGATCCCATCCCTGCCACAGTCGGGAGTCGGAGGTCCAGCAGGGAGGGACACCACAGCAACTGTACCCCAGCAGATGGAGGATGTGCCGGCATCATCAGGCAGGGCACGTGCACGACGGCGTCGGTGGATTCCATCAGCCTGGATGCCGTCATGCTGGCAGAGGCAGTTGCGTCGGAGGCAGCAGCAGAGTCAACGTGGGAGGCATCATGGCTCGGGGCCATCAACATCGGAGGGGCAGGCATCGGCCGGAGGGCACGAGGACCCAGGACAGGAAGTGTCTTCCGTGTGGCTGCGGTTGGGCCAGCAGATAGGTGCGGAGCGGCGGCGGGCGGAAGAGGCGCGGCTCACGATGGTCAGGGCGGAGAACTCCATGCGGAGGGCCCTGAGGCGGGCCGAGTGCCTCGAGGCAATCCGCAGGGGGTTGGAGAAGCAGATGGCGTCGTCCCTGCGGACCCTCACGGCCATGGAACAGGACCGCCTCCGGGACATAGATGAGGAGTTTGATGATGACCTGGCCCGGAACACCACGGAGTGAGCCGCTGGACTTGCCCGCCGCCTTTGTATATAGTTCTTTAGTTTTAGGTTTCATTTGTTTCTTCTTATGATTTGGAGTCGACGGACACAGCTTCACTTTTTGTATATAGTTGCATTTTAGTTAGGGTTTTTTGTAGGTTTCCTTTGTTCAGTTGGGCTCATGGACCCTTGGATGTTTTGTACATAGTTCTTCATTGGATTGTTTTATTTTTTTATTTTTTATTTATTCTCCATGGAGCAATGGTCTTTGCATTTATTTTTATCTCTCGGATTGATTTTATTTTTAATGTGACTTTGAACAACATTTTTTTGGATTTGGATTTGTAGTTTTGATTTTTTTGGACGGACATGCAGCTTATCTTTTTTTCATTGCCATTGTAGTTTGTTTCATTTCATTTGCATTCAATTTTTTTTAATACAATTTTGTTTTCATACTTCACTGTGTGGTATCATCTCATTGGTTTCATGCATGTCATGTTGGGTGTTTTCCCATTCATTTGCAACCATTGTGTGTGACGGACATGGGTTCATTTGCTTTATGAACATTGGGGGTGTAACATGTAATTTCCATTTCCATGTGGGTGAATGGGTTACTTGGTAGGGTCTTTTGGCTGTGGAGGCTGACCATAACGCACATGATTGGGGATTGTGAGGACCTGGGTGCAGGGGGACATGAGTGGGGGCCTGGTGGAGGCTGCCCCTGCACTGCTGGGGGGTGGGGGTGGTGGGGAACATGAGTTGGACATGGGCGGGGGCCTGCTGGCAGGTGCCCCACAGTGCTGGGGGGTGGGGGTGGTGGGAGACATGGGTGGGGGCCTGGTGGAGGCTGTCCCTGGTGGCTGGGGGGTGGGGGTGGTGGCGAACATGGGTGGGGGCCTGGTGGTGGGTGCCCCTGCACTGCTGGGGGGTGGGGGTGCTGGGAGACATGGGTGGGGGCCTGGTGGAGGCTGCCCCTGCACTGCTGGGGGGCGGGGGTGCTGGGAGACATGGGTGGGGGCCTGGTGGAGGCTGCCCCTGGTGGCTGGGGGGTGGGGGTGGTGGGGAACATGAGTTGGACATGGGTGGGGGCCTGCTGGCAGGTGCCCCACAGTGCTGGGCGGTGGGGGTGGTGGGAGACATGGGTGGGGGCCTGGTGGTGGCTGCCCCTGCACTGCTGGGGGGTGGGGGTGGTGGGAGACATGGGTGGGGGCCTGGTGGAGGCTGCCCCTGCACTGCTGGGGGGTGGGGGTGCTGGGAGACATGGGTGGGGGCCTGGTGGAGGCTGCCCCTGGTGGCTGGGGGGTGGGGTGGTGGGGAACATGAGTTGGACATGGGTGGGGGCCTGCTGGCAGGTGCCCCACAGTGCTGGGGGGTGGGGGTGGTGGGAGACATGGGTGGGGGCCTGGTGGAGGCTGCCCCTGGTGGCTGGGGGGTGGGGGTGGTAGGAGACATGGGTGGGGGCCTGGTGGAGGCTGCCCCTGGTGGCTGGGGGTGCAGGGGGACATGCGTTGGTGGGCAGTAGTGCAAGTTGACATGTGGGTTGGCTGGGGGGCATGGCCATGGTGGATGGGGTGCCTGCAGGACATGTGCAGGGTAGGCCCCTGTGGTGTGAGCCACCTGCAGGGGCTGTGGAGGGTGTAGAGGGAACACCTGGGAAGACCCACACGTGCAATTCACGTGTGGTGCTCCCCGCGCACCCCTGTAATACACGTACCCTGATGGAATCGCGAGTGGTGCTCCCCGCGCACCCCTGTAATACATGTACCCTCATGGAATCGCGTGTGAAACTTCCCGTGCACCCCTGTAATACGCGTACCCTGATGGAATCGCGTGTGGTGCTCCCCGCGCACCCCTGTAATACACGTATCCTGATGGAATCGCGTGTGGAACTTCCCGCGCACCCCTGTAATACACGTACCCTGATGGAATCGCGTGTTGAACTTCCCGCGCACCCCTGGAATACACGTACCCTGCTGATTTTGCGTGTGAAACTTCCCCCGCGCCCCAAAATACACGTACCCTGATGAAATCGCGTGTGGAACTTCCCGCGCACCCCTGAAATACGCGTACCCTGCTCGCAAGGGCCCAATCGCGTGTGGAAATTCCCGCACACCCCTGAAATACACGTACCATGATGAAATCGCGTGTGGAACTTCCCGCGCACCCCTGAAATACGCGTACCCTGCTCGCACGGGCCCAATCGCGTGTGGAAATTCCCGCGCACGCCTGTAATACACATACCCTGATGGAATCGCGTGTGGAACTTCCCGCGCACCCCTGGAATACACGTACCCTGCTGATTTCACGTGTGAAACTTCCCCCGCGCCCCGAAATACACGTACCCTGATGGAATCGCGTGTGGAACTTCCCGCGCTCCCCTGAGATACGCGTACCCTGCTCGCATGGGCCCAATCGCGTGTGGAAATTCCCGCGCACCCCTGAAATGCCCGTACCCTGCTGAAATCGCATGTGTAACTTCCCCTGCACCCTATAATACACGTACCCTGCTGATATCGCGTGTGGAACTTCACGCGCACCCTGAAATACACGTACCCTGATGGAATCATGTGTGGAACTTCCCGCACACCCCTGAGATACGCGTACCCTGCTCGCACTGGCCCAATCGCGTGAGGTACTTCCCGCGCACCCCAGTGATACACGTAGCCCACTTGCTGTGCTGGTACAGGGTTAGCGCAGCCCTTTGCGCTGGATTGGGTATATTGATGGCTTTTCCCTGCATGCACGAGAGGCGTTCTTGGGGGCGTAACTGGCGCTGCTGCAGGGTCGCTGCGCCACTGTGCGCCACGGCTGGTTTTGGTGGCTGGAATCCATGAATACGCTGTGCGCGGAAATGGATTTTATGAATTACCCCCTAAATGTCATCAGCCCATTCCCCAAGAATGGCTGTTAGGAGACCCTAATGTCCCCTATGGTTGAGTATTTCCTCCTCTCATCTGTTCTAGCTCATAAATTCATTTTCCTGCACCCGCCTTTAAACTAGGAAGTTTACAATTTAAATTATTCTTGTCCATTTGGGGTCAGGGGATATACTGCGTTCTGGCCCCTCCTTTTTCCAATAAAGGGAACTGCGTGAACCCAAATCCGCAATCAGCTCCCATCGTCAGCCTATCAATAGTAGGGACAATGATTCCTGTTTGTCTTCTACCTGGAAATGACCTCAACCTGTTGACATATGGTGGCGATTCCCCCCTCTCACTATGCGGACATCCTTTAGGTTGCTCTGGGTACGCCATGTGGTCTGGCGTCCTATCTTTAGGTTGGTCTAAATCGAACCATCTCACTTTCTTTGCCATCTGCAGACAGACCTCGAGACCGCATGCACTTTCTCCCTCCTCCCCATGGAGGGTTTCTCTGTCTTTGTCTGAGATATCTAGTCAACAACTTGTATGGCTTTCGTCTCTTTCATTCCTATTTATAGTCAGCCTGTCTAAGGACAAG
The DNA here is from genome assembly GCF_040938575.1 of Ambystoma mexicanum. Classification (NCBI taxonomy): domain Eukaryota; kingdom Metazoa; phylum Chordata; class Amphibia; order Caudata; family Ambystomatidae; genus Ambystoma; species Ambystoma mexicanum. The sequence continues at coordinate 68,923,542 of NC_090921.1, forward strand.
GCTCTGTTCTTCAGACCTAACAGACTTCCTTCCTTGCCTCATGAAGGGGAAACTATCAATCTTCTTTTGCTCTGCTCCCCGATTCACTTCTTGCCCTCATCTCTTGATAACCTGTCAAGGGTTTTGACCCATGTTGAATTATTAGACGGGGTAGATGTGGGGATGAGCTGTCGCCGCCCATCACTCTATCCCAGAACAAAACTAAATCAATAGACTGGTTGGATGTGGGGATGAGCTGTCGCCGCCCATCATTCCATCCCAGAACGCACACCAAAATGGTTGTCTAACCTGCCACCCACCAGTGCCAGCATGATGGACCGGAAGCGCCAGGGGTGAAAGGTGGTGTCAAAGGAAAAATAACAGGCCTGTTAGCTTAAAAGCGCTTTAAAATCACCTTTGTTTCCCTGAATGCAAGCTCAAAATGCCTATTTTAAACATCACCATATATTCAAAAATCCCAATGAACACCAGCAGACATTTGGCAGAATGTGTTCTTGTATGCATACAAAATCTGGGAAGATGAAGAGCCCAAAACAATGTTTATAACAAAACTGGCTGAGCTGTGGATGTCAGCAGCTTAATTGAAATTGGATTTAAAACCACTAAAATCGAAATGTTTCAATTAAATGAGTGACCTACTTTTGAGTGTCACATAGTTTGCAACTGTTAAATGTAATGGTTTTGAACTTAGAATCAGCATTCTAGCTGCATGCGTAAAAATTGTAAGTTTGATTTAAACTGGGAACAAACAGGACATTTATCTGAAGCTTGGCTTAAAGAAATTGAATTCTGCCTGACAACTACCCCTGACAGGAGTTGAACTGGCTCAACAACTCTTCCCAGGCCTGGCTGCATCCTGCTGCCCCCACCAAAAGGAGATCACACCTCTCTGATTGAATTAAGGGAGGGGTACCTCCAGACTGCAGGAAGTTGAACAAAGCCCTGTCCTGGGCTCAGGCAAATGTTATATTGGGGGGGTTGTAAAATGGCTTCCTCTTGGGAGAAACTGGGAGGGGCAGTGCCTGTGAGAGCCAGCTGAGCTTGGGGGAAGTGGATAAACCAGCTATTCCACCATGTGATGTGGGAAGCCACACCCCTTTTTGACCAGGGCATAATTTTAAAAAGATAGATAACTCATAGTGCGGACTGGTCAAAATTATATAAATAATATCATTATTCTTGGGATTTTTCCGTGCACATTTTAAAAGGCGTTAGGACTCTGTACCATGTTCTGAGGCAGAACCCCGCTATTTATTGATATTGCAGACACTGTGTTTAAGCTAGACAAATGAAAATTTACTGGAATGTGTGTAGAAGGGGGGTGTACAGTTGTGTCAAATCTGGAAAGGTTTAGAGGTTGTTATATGGATGAAAAGGGGAGAATTCTGTCATCAGTGGACACAACATCGTACAAAGATAGGGATCGGATGGTTTGGTGCTACAGAAAATATGTTAACTGGACCTATAATATGGGAAAAATGGTACATAGATAAATGTGTGTTTGGATCAAATATAGATTTGTGTGCAATTTGACAGGGGAAGGATCCTCGGACCATAAAACCTACAGCATCACTCTGACTCACATTTCCTTCCCCCAATCAAGGGAGAGAGGAGGAATTGGCCAATGACAAGTAGAGAGGGGCAGGCTCAGTTATGCCACGCACACACCCATTTTCAAAACACATAAAAAGGAACATTGAAACCCAGGTAGGGACATTCACTTTCCACTTTCTTGCGGGACGCTTCGCCGGGAGACTCCAGACTTCAAATCCATCAACCTCCAGAGACCAGAGATCCAGAGAGACCAGAGATTCAGAGAGACCAGAGATCCAGAGAGACCACAACTGTGCAGTGCTGAGAGCAGAACCAGAGACCAGACCGCTGTGAAGAACTGCTAGCAGAAGTCCAGCCAATCCTGACCCGATCGGTGACGAAGCCATTCCTGTCAAAAAGATAGTGTGAGTACTCTAGGACTGTGCCAGACTAATCTCTTAGTTTAAAATAATCTAATTAAAACTAGTTTAACCTATTTAGAACTACCTCATAGGAATCGTGTGTGTCATTCTGTCCTTCTTAAAGCTGAAAACTGTCACCTGTCATTTTGAACTTTTAAATTTCAAATCCGAAAAACTACCTTCACAAAATCATCCGTATCTCCGGGTCCGTTTGTGCTAGGAGCGAAATTTATCTTAAAGCTAAGATTCTAGGCTTTCCAACGAACCTAGAACCGACTTCCTACTCCTTAAAGTGCCTCCGTAATTACGCTCGACGCGCGCGATTAAATTTGCAGCGATTTGACATTTGCACAATTTCAGCCACGTGTAAAAATCAGCAGCTCCTTGCTGTCCTTTGCTAAAATTCGTTTTAACCTGCTAGTTACTCATAGAGCATTGCCAAAGTGAGCCTGAACTAATATAAACTAGATATCACCCACCCTGAACCTCTAGAGGGAATTAAAAGCATTTTAGCACATTTCTCACTTCACTGTCATCACATTCAAAGCATTTTGGGCATGTGTTGAAGCCATATCAAGTTTATTTTCTGTACTGCATATTCATTCATCATTGCATTGTCCTTGAAGCCATAAAAGCATTCTCAGCTACTTTATCCTCTCTATATCACTTCTAAGCCATCAAAAAGAGTGTACCACTGTAACATTATCAATTGTTGATCACTATCATCTTCCCAAGTGTGCTATCAAACATTAATTTATTATAAAAGTGTGATATATATATATTGTTTACTTTCCAAATAAGCCTTTTAAATTTGCAAAACAAACCTACTTCTTGGCTCAGCGGGGTCGGGGGGATTCTGAGAGAGGGGTGTTATACAAGGGTTCATCATCCAGATTATAACTTGCCATAAAAATATATAAATAAGGGCTTCCCTTGGGCATCCCAGACAAGGCACTGACTTAGTGGGATTGCTTGATTGGAGTCACTTACAAACCTTTATCGATCCTATCTCCAATGCGTCCTATCTCAAAATTTCCATCTAGGTTTACCATAGATGATCCTGGCGTTGCTCCTTGTGATGAGAGAAACTCCTATATGTCACCCCATGATATTACTGGACTCGGTTACATCAACTCTATCTGGATGCGATCAATGAAACTCCTTTATGTCACCCCATGATATTACTGGACTCGGTTACATCAACTCTATCTGGATGCGATCAATATCACATTCCCTCCGTCTCTTTAATTGCTCAATTTCTGCATCTAATTCCTTTTGTTTCCACGCTTCCTGTCTAAAGCTTTCCTCTTCTTGTCTTTTCTCTTCCCTTCTCTTCCCTTCTTTCACTTGCCCTATGCACTTCTTCGTCCCTTCTTTTATCTTGTAATTTATGTTCTTCTTCCTCTTCTCTCTTCTTTTCTAGCCTGTCTCATTCTTTGATTGCTCTCAGCCATTTGCCATACGTTCCCTGTCTTTTCTATCCTATTTGTCTTGATCCTCTCCTTGCCTTTCTTCTTCGATGCTTTTCCCATCGAGCTTGAGAAATATCTGTCCAATATCTGACCACCCATCCATTTGTTCTGTACGAGCGTTATCTCATCAGCTTTATCTTTTTATCCCTTCCATCTCTTAATCTCTCGTTCTATATCTAATGTCACATTTGGTTGTTCGCTTTTCTCCTCTCTGCCTTGTAAGATCTTAACAATCTCTTCTTTTCCTTTAGCCTTTTCTGGGCTTTCATCACTGCTTTAAGCAGGCAGTTTGTGTATCGGATTACTGTATCCTGCCACTTTTAGTTATCTCAATGGGTACAATCCTTCATCTTTGGTACTATCGCCATTTACTTCAGGTGAGGTAAGGGGAGCAAAAGGCTCAACACCTTCCTCCCTACACTGATTAAGCATCCAATCCTCAAAAGGCGGGTCTTCCTGTTCCTCTTGCACATTTTCAAGAGCTCTAAACTAGCTAACCTCTTATCCGATTTCTTCCCTGTGTACACAGTGTGCATGTATGTGGTCATGTGCTGTAAAACCGCCTTTGCTAACGATCCCCCTTGTGGGCATAGCATGAACATCTTGTCTGCTGTGCCCTTAACCCATCCCGCACTATACTGTTTGAGCTTGCATGCGTGTTTTGGCAGTGTCTTGCAAATGTGCATTAGTGGAGTAACATCCCCAATTGTGACAAGTCTCAATTGACTATCAATACTTACCGTAGATTTACACAAAATAAGTTTCAGAAAAACAACAAATATGATCGCGCACCAACAGTCACCACTCAAAGCATCTACTTCTCAATCACTTCAATCTACCTATTTCAGTCGGCGCCGACAATGACTAAGAAGATAGATATTAACTTTTGATCTCTATTGAACAAAGCCTGTCTTTGTCTCTCTTTGATATTTCACTTTTTCAATACACCAAATACACAGACAGACAAACTAGTCAACTTTACATACATCTGCTTAACGCTCTTTGCTGCTATCTCTTGGCCCTAAAATACTCCAATAGGAGTTTGAATCATTCCCTCTAATAGACCTTGTCCATGTGCCACCTAAGTACCCAGTTTGGGTTTTGGAATGACTTCTTCTAAAACTCCAGGAGCTAGGAAAGTAGGCTATACGGACACTCCTCGTCTAGATGCTCCTTGTCATACATTAAACAACCCCCTGTTACTTCTTTCGATCACCACAATCCCAATACCCCTATTTTTTCAGCCCCCTCAATCTACTCATCATTCGCCTTTTGGCTGAAGATCCTCGCGAACAACCCTTTCTCCAATCAGCCACCATCCCCTTTCGTCTGCTCAGCGCTTGTGAAAACCACGAGGGATTTCGTGAAAGAGGGACCCGTCCCACCTGTTTGACTTTTCTTGCAAGAATTCTGTATTGACTGCTCTCCACAGGAAACCTTGCGATCCTCTGGCTGGATGGCGGAGGGTATTCGATGTTCCAAAAACTCTAAAGTCATACTAGGTCGATGGGTCTGTAACAACCATCCTCTTTCTGCTACCAAGTGAACCCACGACGTTCCTTTAAGACGAGGTAGCAGTATCTGACATGATATGATATTTTATTTGTATCGTGCTCAAACACAAGTGTTTCAGAGCACGAATAGGCAAGGGAGGGGAACAGGGGAGACCACAACACAACAACAACAACGATCTTACTAGGCCCAGTGACATTGAGAACGTTCAAGTGCAGGGGAAAGGGAAAAGGGAAAAGTGCATGGAAGGGGAGAGTGGAAAGTGCAGAGCAGAGGGGAGCAGATAAATAATAATAAACACAAATAAATAGAAAAATAGAGGCAATAAACAGTGTTAGTGCAGCCAGCAAGTGGCAAGTGCTGTGTGTAAGGCAGCAGACTGGGTAAGTGCAGAAAAAGAAGAAAAGTGGGGGAGCTGTATGAGTACAGATACAGTCCCCAGTGCAAGAAGTGGCCAGGAGGCAGTGCAGGAGGGTGGCAGGGTGAGCAGGTACCTGGGCGCAGGGGACAGAGGGTGGCCAGGTGCACAGTGCCAAGAGAGGGCAGATCAGCAGGGGAAAGAGGGAGCGAAGGCAAAAGCAAAGAGGAAGGTCTTGCAGTTCTTCTGGAACCGGAGATGGTTCTCCTCAAGTTTTAGATTGGCAGGGAGGCTGTTCAAGAGTGAGGTCCCAGACGAAGATAAAGATCTACCTCCAGTTTGTTTCTTTAAAAAACAAATGACCCGGAGGGAGTTAGAGGTAGAGGAGTGAAGAGCTGGAGAGGGGAGGTATTTGCGGAGGGATAGCTGAAGGTATTTTGTACCCAGGCCCCAGAAAGCCTTGTGAACAATGCAGAGGGTTTTGAAGTTAATCCTTCCATCCACTGGGAGCCAATGGAGAGATTTCAGGGCTGGAGAGATACGATCCCAGGGCTTGAGGGCAAGGAAAAGTCTTGCAGTCCTGTTCTGGATAAGTTGCAGAGGGCGTAGATTAGAGGCAGGTAGATTTAGAAAGAGGCTGTTACAATAGTCCAACCGAGAGAGAACCAGAGCTTGGGAGACAGTGAGCTTCTGAGTGAAGGTATCAACAATGCCTGACACTGTGGGCGTATCGGCAGGGCTTTCCACTCAGTTGTTTACCCCACTCGAACCCAGAGAGTCTTCCAATTCCCCTTCCTCCTCACCTGATGAAGATGAGCAGTCCAACTTCTTTCCGCGGGATCGACGAGTGAAAGTCCTCCTCTCCTTGTGTAGATAAGGTCGGCCTCGGGAGGAAGCCACCGCGACCCCTTGGGAACGAATCAGCGGGGACTCCCCCCCGCGGCAGACAAGTGAGGCAAGGGGAAAAGCCTTACGGCACAGAAACCCCTTTGGAGTGAAGAATCCGATGCAGCGGAAACGTGAGGAGTGATCCAAGGCCAGCTGGAATGAGGGGGACCCTCAATCCGGCGGGTAGGGCGAAGCTAAGGTGAGTAGAGAGCACGGAGTGGAAGAGAAGCCAAGGAGGGGGGAACCGGAGAACGGGAATCAAAGCAAGGCAGGAGAAGGACGGGGAGCGAGAATCCAGAGCGCCCAAGCAAAACAATGAACGGGGCGTACGCAAGAGAGTGAGGAGAAGAGCAACAGGGAGAGAGAGGTAAGCAGGGGATGGTTAGGACAGGAGCGTAATAACCGCCAAGAGAGAAAACTGTAGAGCGTAGCAACTAAAGAGGAGTCCGAAGTTGAAACGCGCCGAGCCGCCGAGCGTAAACAGGGAAGTACCCTCGGCGGCGGCCATGATGGAAAGAACTAGACCGCTAACGGCGCTTGGGGGCCCAACGTAGCGGCACAGTCGAAAGGCCGCCATGTTTCCACCTCTTCCATAGCCGCCAGGAACCCGCGGTTGTGACAGTATGCCCCCTTCGAAGTCGGGTTCCCCCCGGCTTGCTGGGATATAATCTGTGAAACTGACGTAGTAAACGGGGAGCATGTACATGGGTTTGGGGCTCCCAGGTATCCTCAGATGAAGGATAACCTTTCCAATGAATAAGATATTCGAGACGGCCTCTGCGGTAACGAGAGTCCTGGATGTGGGAGACCTCGTATTCCTCCGAGGTGGGAGCAGGCAATGTGTGGAGTTTGGGGGTTTTCTGTCTTCTGTTCCCTGATACGAAGGGACGTAACTGGGAGGTGTGAAAGGTAGGATGAATGCGACTAAGAGTCTTAGGTAGTCTAAGGCGATAAGCTACTGGGTTGATCTTGGATATGACTTCAAAAGGACCAATAAACCGGGGAGATAGCTTAGAAGGACGTACCCAGCGGGGCAAAAACTTGGTGGATAACATGACCTTGGATCCTTTGTTCCATTCTGGTACAGGTCTCCGGTGTTTATCAGCTTGTAATTTGTTACGGGTGTTGGCCTTCAGAAGACTTTGGTTGGCAGTGTGATGGGCTTCCTTTAATCTAGACAGGGAGGTTTCTAAGGATGGTATGGGAGTCTCAGTCCAGAAGGTGGGTACTATAGATTTGGGATGGTACCCATACGTACAGAAGAAAGGGCTGATCCCAAGTGCGCTGTGTACAGAATTGTTATACGCAAACTCAGCTGTTGGTAAGAGAGAAACCCAGTTATCCTGTTGTTGGTTAATGAAACACCTCAAATACTGCTCAAGGGTTCCGTTTAACCTTTCCGTTTGTCCGTTGGTCTGTGGGTGGAACCCAGAAGACAGAGCCCTCTCGATACCCAGCAGCCTACATAAGGCAGTCCAGAATTTTGAGGTGTATTGACTCCCACGGTCAGACACGATCTTTTTGGGGAGACCATGCAACCTGAAGATGTCTTTCATGAAGACTGTCGCCATAAGAGAGGCCGAAGGTATCCTAGGTAAGGGGGAAAAATGAGCCAACTTTGAGAAGGAGTCCACCGTTACCATGATACAGGTGCAATTTTGGGAAACCGGTAGATCTACGATGAAATCGGTAGATATGTGCTTCCAGGGGCCTGCGGGAATCGAGTCTTGTTGAAGCAGGCCAAGGGGACTGCGAGTGGAATGTTTATTTTGCATACATGTCAGACAGGACTGGATGTAAGTCTGGGTATCGGCTCGCATACCAGGCCAGTAAAAGGATCTCTGCAGTAATTCCAAGGTCCCTCGTAAGCCTCTATGCCCGGCCACCTTCGCGTCGTGACACCACTGGAGAGCCTGTATTCTGAGGTCCTGAGAAGGAAGGATCAGCCTCCCTCGAGTGAAGTACAGACCGTCCCTCCTATCCACCGGAGTCCTCCCCACTAGCAAGAGCGTTTCTTCTGCGGAAAGAGATCTTTCCCTCACTTCTTCCAGGAAAGATGATACAACGGAAATGATCTTGATATGGGGAAACATGAGCTCTTTCTCGTATCCCAGAGAGGTCTCATCCCTGCGAGACAAGGCGTCAGCAACCTGGTTTTGGGTCCCCGGGATATATGTAATGAGAAAATGGAACTGTGCAAAGAAATGCGCCCATCGGGCTTGTCTGGTGTTATAACATTCTTGTTGACGTAGGATCTGCAGGTTCTTGTGATCAGTACGTATCAGGAACGGATGTAAGCTTCCTTGGAGAAGATGTCTCCATTCAAGACAAGCCAGCTTCATCGCTAAGAGCTCCTTTTCTATGACAGAGTAGTTTAGCTGACTAGGGTTTAGGGTCTTCGAAAAATAGGCGATGGGATGTTCTTTGCCCTGATTGGATTGTAGAAGAACGGCGCCAACCGCACTCGCGGAGGCGTCGGTCTCAAGAATAAAAGGGAGCAATTGGTCTGGCTGTCTCAGAATAGGGGCAGAGCAGAACCTTCTTTTCAGGCAGATGAAACTCTCCTCGGCTTCCCTAGACCATCGAAAGGGCCGGGAGGCTTTCTTTAGTAAGGAGGTGATTGGCAGAGTGAGTCCAGAAAATTCGGGAATAAACTTCCGGTAAAAGTTGGCCAGTCCTAGGAATCTTTGAACCTCCTTGACCGACGAAGGGGAGGGCCAGTCTAGAATAGCTTCGACCTTCTTGGGATCCATGGCGATCCCCTCGCTGGACAAAATAAACCCCAGATAGGAGACGGAGGTTCTGGCGAAAGCGCACTTTTCTGGCTTAACCAATAAGTGATGTAGCTGCAGCCTGTGTAACACTTCCTTTACATGACGGGTATGCTCTTCGGGCTGCCGGGAGTATACCAGAATATCGTCCAAATAGACGATGGTGTTTTGGCCCAAGAGATCAGAAAAAATGCGGTCCATAAACCTTTGAAAGATTGAGGGAGCGTTGACCAGTCCGAACGGCATAACCTGATATTCGAACAGCCCATAGGGAGTGCGGAAAGCCGTTTTCCATTCGTCACCAGTCCTGATGCGGAGCAAATGGTACGCATTACGTAGGTCGAGTTTGGAAAAGACTACAGCGCCTTGGACGGTCTCCAGGATCTCCGAGATGATGGGCATAGGGTACCGGTCCTTGATGGTAAGCTGGTTTAGCCCTCGGTAATCTATACACGGTCTTAGGTCCCTGGAGTCCCTCTTGGGAATGAAGAATAAAGATGCTCCTGCTGGTGATCTGGAAGGTCGGATAAGCCCGTTGGCTAAGTTGTCATCTAAGTAGCGTCTCAGGACTTCCTTTTCCGACAAGGAAAGGGGATACATCCTACAAAACGGTACTAGGGCCTGATGGACTAAGTCTATCCTACAGTCCTCAGGTCGATGAGGAGGAAGTTCCATAGGTTGTTGGTCTTGGAACACTACGGCGTACTCCTGAAGGCAGCGTGGGATACAATGGATCGTGCTCCTCTCAGGGGCACACTCCGTCTTGACGGTTTCGAACAAGGGTCCTGGAAGACACTTTTCCTGGCAGTAAGCTGAATGAAAACTTAAAAGATTAGCCGACCAATTTATGGTAGGGTTGTGTCGTCGAAGCCAACCAATCCCCAAAATGACTGGAAAATGAGCCGCACGAATGATATCGAAGCTCAGTGCTTCAGTATGTTGTTGTATGGATAGTTGTACCTCCTCTGTGGTGTGGGTAATGAGGCCAGAACACAGAGGGGTACCATCTACTCCCTCTACCTTCTGGTCTTCCTTCTTGGCTATTCTGCGAAGGCCTACCTTGTCGGCCCATAGAGTATCCAGGAAGTTCCCGGCTGCTCCACAATCCAGCAGGGCCAGAGTCTCCATTTCCTTTCCTCTGAACCGAAGCTGGACGGATATCACCATAAGACGTTGATCTTCCGAGGGTTGGGCAGAAGTGACAGAAAGAGTGACATAGGAACTGGGGAAAGCCCCTCGGTAGTCCGTCCTGCCAACTACCGAGGGCGTTCGTTTCCCGGACGTCTGGGAGGTACATCTGGACAGTCTCTCAAGAGGTGGGTGGAGGAGCCACAGTACAGACAAAGGCTGCCCTCTCTTCTCCTTTTCTTTTCTTCCGCTGTCAAGGGCGCTCTAGTTGCTCCTATCTGCATAGGTTCTTCCCGGATGGATGGACGAGCGGCAGGTGAGGAGGTCGATGGGTGAGTCTCTGGGTAAGAGATGGAGTTACGGGTCTTTCTCTTTTCGTTTCTCCGTTCAGTCAACCGGAAATCCATCCGTACAACTGCCTTTATGAGATCTGGGAAAGAATCGGGGCGAGGGATCCTAGCGAGTTCGTCCTTCAGCTCTTCGCGCAAACCCCTCCTGAAGATGGTGTATTGAGCCTCTTCTTGCCAGCCAGCTTCTGCGGCTATTCTTCTGAAGGAGGATATGTAAGTAAGTAGGTCAGAACCACCCTGACGTACGTCCAATAGGTCTTTGCTAGCCAGGTGAGCACTTTCAGTGCGAAGAAAAGTCTCCTTGAGAAGATCCTTGAACGCTACATAGTTCTGTAACACCGGGTCGGACCGGGACACCAATGGGGTAGCCCACGCTAGGGCATTACCGGTCAGGTGTGTGATCATAAATCCCACTTTGGCATGATCGGAAGAGAAGGTGTTCTGTCTGAAAGCAAAATGGATATTACAAGCTTCCAGGAATTCTTTGACTCTTTTCTCAGAACCGTCGAATTTGCCCGACACCAAAGGCAGAGGCGGTAGATCTGTGACTTGCTGTTCCCTGGCGGTAACTCTCTGTTGGAGAGCAGTATTTGCCGTTTGAAGGGCTTGAACTTCCAAGTTTAAGTTTTGTACCGCCGCGACCAATTCTTGAAGTTGCTGGGGAGTGGCCATGTCAGTATTATGGCGTTTCAAGCTATCAACAATGCCTGACACTGTGGGCGTATCGGCAGGGCTTTCCACTCGGTTGTTTACCCCACTCGAACCCAGAGAGTCTTCCAATTCCCCTTCCTCCTCACCTGATGAAGATGAGCAGTCCAACTTCTTTCCGCGGGATCGACGAGTGAAAGTCCTCCTCTCCTTGTGTAGATAAGGTCGGCCTCGGGAGGAAGCCACCGCGACCCCTTGGGAACGAATCAGCGGGGACTCCCCCCCGCGGCAGACAAGTGAGGCAAGGGGAAAAGCCTTACGGCACAAAAACCCCTTTGGAGTGAAGAATCCGATGCAGCGGAAACGTGAGGAGTGATCCAAGGCCAGCTGGAATGAGGGGGACCCTCAATCCGGCGGGTAGGGCGAAGCTAAGGTGAGTAGAGAGCACGGAGTGGAAGAGAAGCCAAGGAGGGGGGAACCGGAGAACGGGAATCAAAGCAAGGCAGGAGAAGGACGGGGAGCGAGAATCCAGAGCGCCCAAGCAAAACAATGAACGGGGCGTACGCAAGAGAGTGAGGAGAAGAGCAACAGGGAGAGAGAGGTAAGCAGGGGATGGTTAGGACAGGAGCGGAATAACCGCCAAGAGAGAAAACTGTAGAGCGTAGCAACTAAAGAGGAGTCCGAAGTTGAAACGCGCCGAGCCGCCGAGCGTAAACAGGGAAGTACCCTCGGCGGCGGCCATGATGGAAAGAACTAGACCGCTAACGGCGCTTGGGGGCCCAACGTAGCGGCACAGTCGAAAGGCCGCCATGTTTCCACCCCTTCCATAGCCGCCAGGAACCCGCGGTTGTGACAGAAGGAGTGGAAAGGCAGAGTACCTCTGATGAGGTGCAGTAGGAAGTTTGAGTTTTTAGAGACCTCAGAGATATGGGCATAGAAGGAAAGTGTGAGTTAAAGATGACCCCGAGATACTTAGCCTCGCAGGTAGGGGTAGGAGGAGGGCCAAGGGAGGCCTGCCAGAGGGCGAGGGAGAAGGATGGAGATGGTGTGCCGATGAGGAGGATCTCAGTCTTGCTGGCATTCAGACAAAGATCATTGGCGGCACACCAAACTTGAATGGAAGTTAGGCAGTCAGAGATGAGAGAGGGGGAGGAGGTGGCCGAGGGCAGCTGGAAAATGAGTTGAGTGTCATCAGCGTAGCACTGGAAATTTGAGCAGGAAATGTCAATGCAGTGAGCGAGACTTGCCAGGTATTGGTCGAAGAGCCTGGGTGAGAGGTTAGACCCCTTGACAACCCCACAGGTAGGGAGGAAGATAGATTATAGGAAGGACCCCATTGGACCTGGGAGGGTCGATCAGAGAGGAAAGAGGACAGCCAGGCCAGAGCATGATCAGTGATGCGCAGGTTATCACAGAGATGGTTGAACAGGATGGTGTGGTTAACTGTGTCGAAGGCAGAGCAGAGATCAAGAAGGATGAGGACAAAGGGAATGTTAGAGTCCAGGTCAGAGAGCAGATCTTCACGGATATTCAGGAGAGCAGTTTCTGTGCTTCTGGCAGCTTTGAAGCCAGACTGGTGGTCATGGAAACAGCCAACAGAATCTGAGTGAAGGTTCAGCTGAGAGATGGCCAGCTTTTCCAGGAGTTTGCCCAGAAAGTGGGTAATGGAAATTGGGCGATAGTTAGCCGGACAGGAAGGATCAGCAGTGGGTTTCTTGAGAAGAGGATGCACAAATGAGTGCTTCAGGGAAAGATCCTGAGGCAAAGGAGTGGTTGCAAAAATCAGCAAGGGCTGGAGCGAGGATGTCAATGTGCTCCTTGATGGTTTTAGAGGAACAGCGATGAACATGTTTTGACGAGGCTTTCATAGATCTGACTTGTCTATCGACCACGTCATGGGAGAAAATAGGAAAGGAAGAGAAGGAAGGTGGGGGGTGGTTAAAGCGGGGAATGCAAACACAGACTGAGAGGGATTGGGAAGGGCAGGAGAGAAGAGGGTGGAGAGAATGTCCAGGGTTTTTGGGATAAAGTGTGATGCAAGGGCATTGCAGAGAGCCTGGGAGGCAAGAGGAGGGGTGGAGACTGCCGCAGGGTTGTCAAGCTCCTTGCAGATTTTAAATAGTTCAGCCGAGTTGTTGGATGCCGCAGAGAAACGGGCTTGAATGTGGGCTCTCTTCTTAGTACGGACAGATAGTCGGTATTGCCTTTGGAGCAGGCGAAAGGCCAGTTTGTCAGAGGATGAACAAGAAGCCCTCCATTTCCTCTCAGCCGCCCTACACCTACGTTTAAGTGTAGCTAGGTCGGAGTCATACCAGGAATTGCACTAGGCTTTGGACTTCAAGCGGATCCTCATGACAGGGGCAAGAGCATCAAGAGTATCAGAGATAGAAGAGTGGAGAAAGGACAGGGTGTGTAGGGGTGAGAGTCAGCCATAGGAGGAGGAGGGGCAGAGAAGGTGGCAGCGAAAGCCTCCGCTGACACACGCTTCTTAGGTTGGATGTCCGAGAAAGTAAGTGGCAGTGTTGGGGTGGGGTTGGCATGGGGGGAAGAGAGTGAGAGATGGGAGGAGAGAAGGCAGTGGTCACTCCAGGAGAGAGGAGTGGTCAGAGGGATAGAGTGATGAGAGGGGGAGGCGAGGGGAGATCAAGACATCAAGAGTGTATCCTGCAGAGTGCGTCGGGCCAGAGGGAAGGATAGAGAGGGAGAGGGAATCACAGAGGTTGCGAAAGAGCAGAGATGACGGACAGGGAGAATCGAGGTGGATGTTGAGGTCACCAAGGAGGAAGAGTTGAGTGGTTGAGGCCAGGAGGGAGGAGGAGAGGTCAGCCCACTCAGAGAGAAAAGAGGTGATTTGCCCAAGGGGCATAGGGGCAGATACATATCTTACTCATACATCAATAATCAGACCGACTCAGGAAGTCAGCAAACATCAACTGTTTTAATAACAATTCTTGAAAACAGGGAGTGCAACGGACATCAACGGACACTGCACAGCTCACTCAATGTGTTCTCAAAACATTTCATAAAAAACACACCTCCATACTAAAAATGTCTCATCACTGACGTCATGCTACGTGGCAAAATAATAAAACCTACAGGAGTTTGTTATAGGCTTAAGAGGAATGTCTAAGTATACTTTCTATGGGGAATGGGATTGTAATTTTATCTCTAAGGTCAGGTAGACAACTAAGCTCATCCCTAGTGCAAGTCATCTCACATGTCATACTGATAAACAATGTTCTATTGGCTTCTCAAACTACAGGGCTCATCGCTACGTGGCCCTCTACAATTGGTTGGCATGCTTGTACCCATCTGGAATATTCCACTCGCTAGCAGTCTGCAAGCTAGTCCACATGTGCATGCGGGTTGGCTTTGGTCCTGCCTTCCCACCCAATTATCGCAACATCCATCATCACTCCTGCGGTCTGCCAGTCAACTAAGTATTTGAACTCGGCCTTGCAGTATCCTCTCGTCTCTGAGAATAAAAGGGAGTGAGTGCATGGCCTTATCTTCTGGTCATTTTGTAGCTCACCCCAAAGTCTATTTCCAACTTGACCACGTTTTGAGCTGTGTTGTATTTAATACCATTAAATGAATAAAACCTGGCACTTCTGGTGTTTTTCCATTACACCTCAAACAGAAGCACATCTTGCTTCTCACGTTCATGTATCTCCTCAAGTAGATAAACAGGCTATTCGCGGCCCCGACTTGACATTAGGCCAGGCAAGCCTTCTCAAATCTTCCTTTGTCATCAGCTATTTTGTTTAACTGCGCCACACTTTCAGCCCTTCTATTCACGGGGTGTAATTTGCTAAAATGCGTTGTGGAACATCCAGATTCTATACATAGATATATATACTGGTGCATCGCCTGCAGTCTATTCACTACGTTTAGCCAGCCTTATGATTACTTTGTCTGCTTGTGTTACTGCATCTGTACAATTATGAACAACATTGCATGTGCTTCAGTGCTTTTCCGCACATGTAATCTACATTTTCTTTCCCAAAATGTTGCACGATTCTCTACTTCGCCATCAGATTCTATACAGTCTATTCACTTCTTCATTGACTTCTCTTGTAGGTGTGCCATTTCTGCTTCATGTTACGTCATCAGTCTTCTCTTTTATTCATCTTCACACTTCTTCTGGAACTTCCTTCAGAAGAGCATCATTTGTTTGTGGATATCTCATATAGGGTTTTCTCAATGTATACCTTGTTTCAAGAATTTTCAGATGTATAGGTTCCCTCATTGGCATGTCGCAATTTCTGGGTTCCCAACATATAGGCAACATGGGGCGGGGACTTTCAGTCGAGGTACTTGGCTGATCCTCTACAGTAGTCCCGTTGTTTTTTTTTGTGTGTTTACATTCTGGGATTTGTAGTCCTAGATGTGCAATGGCAGAAGTGGTATTACAAGTCACTAAATGCAGAGAAACCTACAGGTTGGAATGGGTTATGAATGTACTGCCAACATATTAAACTTCCACTTAGCAAATGCCATTGTAAAATGTTGTAGAAATCTTTTCAAGCTGCATTTCCTTGTTTTTGTTGAAGAAAGTAGCACAGAGTGCTTTTATAAATGCATTTTGTAAGTTCCATGGACATGCTGTTAAAAAGAAAAAATGCTGCATGTACGGCATTGTAAGTAAGTGTGCTGAATCATTGAATACACAGCATTTGGTGGAGTGGTTGCAAAGAGAATATGTTGATTGAGAACCTTATTACTTTTACTTACTTTACTTTATCACTTATGTATAGCGCAAACCATGGACCCATGGGCATCAATGCGCAAACAAGACACACAACACAAACACAAGAGAATGCTCAAACAATGAGAGTCCTCAATCTAGACTGCCTGAGTGGATCAAACGAACAACCAAGTTTTTTTTAATTTTTTCTTAAAGAGCTCCAAAGGTTCCTGGCCTCTAAGATCTAAGGATAGCATGTTCCAGGCTTTTGGAGCTGCAATAAAGAAGGCTCCCCTTTCTACCTTCTTAGTCCTGCATCTCGAAAGAGGAAGAGTGAAGTAGTTCTGGTTACCAGACCTAACAGATCTGGTGTTCACTTTAATGGAAATAAGCTCTTGCAGATATGAGAGCATTAGACCGAGTCTCCATTTGAGAGTAATAACCAGAAGACAAAAGAGGGTACACGCCTCCACGGGAAGCCAATGCAAACAATGTCTAGTGGCTGATACGTGGTCGTTGCAAGATAATCCCACAACTACCCTAACGTCGCCATTTTGAACCACTTGTTGTCTATTCATGTAGGCTTTACTAAACCCAACCAACAGACTACTGCAGTAATCTATTTTTGATCCGATAATTGCTCTAGCAATTGTCTCAGCGTTAGACCGAGAAATTAAGGGTCTGAGATGCGCCAAAAGATTAATACAATAAGCTGCTGCCAACATGAGCTTTCATGTTTAACTGATGATCAAAACCACTCCCATAGTTTTGACTTTCTTCTGGGGTGTAATCCTAACCTCTGCGAGTAAAAAGCTATTATAAGGAGACCCCAGTTTATCCAGCATAGACTAAGTGCCCACAATCAATAACTCCATTTTAGCCCTATTGAAGACAAGATTGTTCCAGACCATCCAGTTCTCCACAATGGAATACACTCTGTTCAGGTCCTCTTCATCTTCAATAGGGACGACACATTGTGTGCTGTCTGCGCAGTTAGTAAATACAACCCCCTCCCGCTCCAAGAGGGCAAAGAATGGAACCATAAAGATATCATATAAACAGGGGGAAATGCACGCACCCTGAGGAACTCCAAAGTCAACTGAGACCGGTTACGCCTGCGCCTCCTCAGAAAACACTTGACTTTCTCTGTTATCCAGAAAAGAACTGATCCAGCGTACAGCCACCAGGGAAAAGTTGGCTACTTCTTCTAATCAAGATAAATAGAAGCATCCCTGTATATATATTTATGAAGGTGTTGAAATAAATGACTTATAGGCATACATGTACTATGTTTTGTTAGATGAAGATCTTGTTGAATCAGGACAGTTGCACAGTAGATTTTGATGCAGATGACTTTCATTAACGGGTGATATGTATTCTTAGGGCCTCATTACACGGTAGGCGGTAAGGGTTAACAGTCACTGGTAAGGGTACCGGTGACCGTTAACCCTTACCGCCTTATTACGAGGTCCCTTTGCGGGTTGGTACTGCTTTTAGCAGGCGTTAAAAAACGAGCCCGCAAAGGGTCCTTGGTGCTAATTACGGTACCGCAATTTGCGGTACCGTAATTAGCGCCTTCCCCATTCTCATTATGCCCTATGGGGACAAAAATGGGAATGGGGAAGGGCCTTGGTGGATGGGGAATTACCGCCCCCGCTCACCTTGGAGTAGGGCAGTAATTCCGCCATCTACCAAGGCGGACACGGTAAAATACCGGCGGCAACCATGGCGCTAATAACGCCATGGTTAACGCCTACCGTGTAATGAGGCCCTTAGAGTTCAAGTGTACATTTGAAGTGTTGAAGTGAGATGACAGGGTTAGGTTTAGAGGTTTTGGATGTGCTTGGTGGATGGATGTGTGACTCAATGAGGGAGTGTTGAGAGCATGAAAGTGGAAAGGGTAGAAGGGCTGCCCCTGTTTTATGGGGTCCGTGGACACCATGGTAGTTCACAGACATCACATGCCACATCTGAGTCTTTTAAGGATGCCTGGCATGGAAAGGGGACTGAGGGGATTAGCCAATCATGTTTGCTGGGTGCGGTGTACAGGAACAGAGGGTAGTAGGAGTTGTGTTTGCAGGAGTTGTGAGATCAGTGATAATGGCTATGGGTATGTGTTTCAGAAGGCAGACTGTGTGGATTCTAGGGGACTCTTCAGTTCAGTCCATGAGGGTACATGCTGAGAATCATGGCATTCTTGGAAATACTTGATTGGTAGAAGTGAAGTTTCCTGGCATGCAGTTAATGGCTCAAACTGGGCAAGCTTGTTTTAATTCTGTTAGAGTATGGCACATTTTAAAAGTACAGATATTGTGATTGCCCATTGTGGAGGGGATAGTTTGGGGTTTGTAACTACAGTGTCTTTGCAAGTTGAGCTGAAGGATTTTTTTAAAAGCCTAATGCAACTGTTTCCCGCTGCTCAGATTATTTTTTTGAAATAAAGCAGAGACGCACATTGAGATTTCCATTACACTTTTTCAGTCCTCAAATTGAACAATCAATTCAGTTTTCCAATAAAAGTGTATCTGCTTTTTTGTATGGTTCTGGAATGTCATCTTTTGAGAATGATAATATCAGTTGTCAGGTTGTGAATTTGTTTGTCCTTATGGAATTCACTTCACAAATATTGTAAATGCAATTTTCCTTTATAATTTAAGGAATGCATTGAAGAAGTTCCTGTAAGGAAAACAACAACATAAAAGCAACACATTAAAAATAAGGTGTTTGTTTACAACCCCCCCAAAAAAAGGTTTAATTTCAGAGCCACGACTAAAGATTAAATAACTTACATTGTGTTTAATTCCCTCCCTCCCCCGTTCAATTGGAAGTTCTGTCTGCCGACACTGTGCAACTTAACCATAACGTCCCTTTAACAACGTTTTTTCAGTGAATTTGATAGATTTTATTAGTTCAACTTAACCATGACGTCCTCTTTTTAACAAAGTTTTTTCAGTGAATATTCACTGAAGAAAACTTTGTTAAAGGGACGTTATTGTTAAGTTGCACTAACAAAAACCCATGAAATTCACAGAAGAAAACTTAGTTAAAGGGACATTATGGTTACAAGTAAAACCAAAAAACCTCAGAAATTCACCAGTTATGATATGATACCTCCATGCACTGCTAAGACTAACATCCAGGACATCAAAGATGACATCACAAATATCAGTACTGACATCACCAATGACATCACATATCGGGGCCACTTCATTTTGTTCACTGACATATGTAGGCTACTGAATTTTGTTCACTCCAAACTGCAATAAAATTCTGGCCAAGTTCCCCAAACTGTTCCCTCCACAATGAACAATAATAATGTCCAGATGTTTCATTTCAACCATGTTTTCAACCATATTTGCAGAAAATGGGAGTAAGTCTACATACTTCATGACTCGTACACCATACCAGAACACTTCTAATTCAGGGAATCCAAGTCTGTTGACTATTTCCGCATTGCTCAGCATAAACCTTCAACCAATGAGTATAAAGGCTTTCTGTCCACGCTCGCGGATGTTCTTTAAACATTGCGTTAGACAGACCGTCAGGGCCTGGGGCTCTAGATCGACTGTATAAGTTAATAAAGTGTAGAACATCATCTTTGTCGATTTGAAGGAAGACTATTGTGTTTGTGAGCAGGTGGTGATCTGTGATTACAGGCAAAGGATGTGCATACAATTTTGAGAAGTATAGTACCCATTGGGCTTCGGAGACTCCATTGATATGAACTGACTGATATATGATTGATTTGACTGAAAAATTCCCCAATCTGAGCTGAATTTTTCGGCGCTATTACCTTGAGCATACATTCCCCATCTTTTTGGTATAAAAAGGTTTTGCGCTGGAGAAACCAATTTTTATATTTAGATTTTAAAGTCGTGAACGCATCTTTCTGAAGTTCTTTAAGAAGTAGGGAAGCTATTCTTTTATCATGTCGATATTTGTTTTTTCTGGTTATGACTTTGACATTAGAAGTGTGGAGATTTTGATATATAGTTCTCCCTGTCTTCGAAGGGTGGATTTTGAAAATGTGTAATATGTTACAATACTGTTTTGTTTCTGATACCCCACCCTCAACTGCAGGGATGTATGCATGCTTGAGACGACTTTTCAATTAGTTCAACGATAGTGCAGACCATCAAAAACTATTTTGGCTATTATTTAGTTTGAGAACACCTTTTTGTTGGATTGATGCTGTAATGGCTCGGATAACAACAAGAGGCCATGTCAAAACTAGCATCTCATGATCACTATGGGCCTCATTACGAGTGAGGTGGAACGGGTTAATGGGCTCTGCTAAAGATGGCGGACCCATTAAACCCGTTCCACCTCATTACAAGCTCCCCTTGCGGGACCCGGTAAGTAACGCCTGGTCAAACCAGGCGTGGTAACCGTGTCCCGCGAGGGGAAGAGGGAGCAAACAACGGGCCGCTCGTAATCGGCCCGTTGTTTGCACCCTCTCCCATTGGGAGCCCTATGGGGCTCAATGGGAATGGGGAAGGTCCAGGCCCGGGTTCCTGGAGGGAGGAATTACCGGGCCCTCCAAACTCAGAATGGCCTGGTAATTCCCCATTCTTGGAGCCCGGACCCAGACCCGATTTCGGGTCCGGGTTCCCAGATGGGGAATTACCGGGTCCGGGATCCTCGGGATCGTCGGGTCCGGGTCCGGGTGGCCGAAGTCGTAATGAGGCCCTATAACTCTGGGTAATTACTTCCATACTGATGGCTTGTGCAAATAGTTTGGTATCAACATAGATGTAATCTATTGTGGTGTTTTGAGATCCTCTTTTCCAAATGCTCTTGGGTTGAATATCGCCCGGCAGTGAGCCATTTGTCATTACCATATTTCCGTCCTCCTTAAAGGAGGTCCATTTTTGTTTTATTACCCTTTGTTGAGTTTGTCTAGTAGAGAAACAATGTATGTTTAAATCGCCTGTGAGCATAAGATTAGTAATAGTGTAGGGTTTATTTATTAGATAATATAGATCCTCTACGTCTTAGAAAAAAGATGTCTGGTAATATTCCTGCAGGATTCCAATATATGTTAATTAGAATGATTGTAAAAGAATTGGGATGGCTTTTAACTATTTGCAGAACATTGCTGGGAGAAGCCCAAGATGAAATTTTTCAGCCAGAGCTCGATTTGACAGCCACCAAGAGTCCCGATGTAGGCCTACCCTTATTGGTTCGTTTGGCTGGTTATCCCAAGATGGTGTTTCTGTTAACCACGTCTCTTGTAGTACAACAATCGATTGTACAACTTCAGTTGCTGTTGGGCCGATATGTGGGGTAACTCATCGCCTTTGAGCGCTTCTTGCCTGGGAATTTCTATAACTGAACTCACAGGTTGTTAGTATAATTTATTTTGTTTCTGATCAGACATGCAACGATCGACCTCTTTGCGTATTTCTAAGCTTCTTTGCTCTATAGAGAGCTGTTCAGAAGTTGCAGCATCTGGATGTGATGCTGCCTGTATTAAAGGCTTCCCCCTGGAGATAGATATGTTCTGCTGTTGTTCAGCTATGCTGATTAGGTCATCAAGTGGCTCATAGGATTCTGGTCATTGGCTAGTCTGGTCAGTAACCTTGTTTTTATTTGCTTTATTTTTAGGTTTTTCTTGATTATCACACATGACGCCTTAGCAGTTTATTTTTCTGGAAGGGAATTGTTTTTGATGAAGTGTTTTTTTTTTTGAGTTAGGTGGCTTGGATGAGCTTCTCATATGTGTTGTTCTTTTCCCTTGTGGCTGTGACATACCAGTTTTTTTAGCATTTTTATTTTTCCTTGCTGCATTGAAAATAGTGTAAGAGGTTTTATTAGATATGTTTGGAGGATGTGTTTGTTTCGCACTTGGTGTAATGATATCTTGATTTAAGGTGTTGTCATCTTTGACAGCATCCCTGGGCCAAATCATTTGGTCAAAAATAGGTAAAGCTTTACTTGTGATGTCGGAAGGTTTATAAATTGCAGGAATATGCACTTTAGTGTTGACAACAGAAGATTGAAGCTCTGCATTTTTCACTGTCAATGGGAGTTGTGGTTGGGAGGAGCCACTTGCCATTAATGTATCTAAGATACCAGAATCACGTTCAACATTTTTTTGTGATCAGCATTGTTTTTTGATTTATTTTAGTATCTTTTTATCGTGTTTTTATCGCGGTGAGCGTTATGTCCACCAGTGCTACGGAGGATGCCTGACTCTTAGGAGCTCCAAATGGTTGTGTGATATTATTTGCTTTGCGTGGGGGGAAACGTGAAACGGAAATACCCAATTCCGAGGCATTTTGTGAGGAGGGCCCAAATAATTTTGGCAATTGAGATAAATCATTATTCAGAGGTTCAGAGGCAGTTTCTTGCTTGTGCTGCTCGTATTGGAATTTCAGAGCCTTACTTGTTATGGGCAGGATCCCAGCCGAGGGGGTGAAGGTATTCATTGCATCTCGTGTTTCCTGTCGGGGAAAATTGTGATGGGGTGCAATGGTGTGCGATTTTACACTAATGGGAGTAGTGGTCACAGAAGTATTTCCAGCATGATAACTAGTCTCATATGAAGTTGTAGTAGGGTGGTTTTCAGTCGTAGCAAAAGAAGAGTACATAACTGCGGCTGTTAATATCCGCCATTGGTGTCAAGAGCTGAGGTTGTGAAGTCAAATCAAAAGTTTTCCCTGACTTGGCTTCGGTCACCCGGCTAAATCGCCTTATGTCTGGATTATGCGCATGCATTTTTTTTTGCACGTAGGGGAGATTGGCAGAGAAGATTTAGATTGTGGGATGTTTTTACCCATGCATCCGAGCCCTACCACAAAAACTGTGCAGTACTGGCATGGAAAACATCATGATGGCCAGAACTTCCCAGAAAATGCACAGGGAAATGCATGAAGAATAGGCTGCCAACCATTTTTGCCTATGTTGTGAGCACAGAAGGCCACAGAGCCTAAAACCATTGTCAAAGGGGCAATGCTGATTGCCAAAAGCAACCCATAACTGGTGGGAATTCGTTTTCTTCAGGTCAAACATGGCTAATTTATGGGCACAAAATGATTTTACTGCAGAACTACACCAATGCCATTTGTTGAACCTGGACAATATACTTCCATGTAATATCTCTTGTTTGTAATGCTTGAATTCAAGACTGATCAAAAATAATGCATGCAGTACCCGCTTTTGACTGAGGGCGGCGCTAGCGGTCTAAACTCTGACAGGGAAACTGCATGTCAGGAGTTGCAGGAGAGGCCTTTACATCAAAGGCTGGGAGTTAATTAAAATCTTAACCACATGCTGTTCCCAGAAGACAATCTGATTTAATTAACGGGCCAAAGGCTGGGAAACCTCTCACCTCCAGAGATTCACACCAGGAGTTAGAATCTCACATGACCTCTTGATTGATAGAAGGCAGACTGGCTGGGAGCCTCCTGGAGACCACACAATAGGCTCTTGCACTTGAATAGGATATGTTGATTTTGACTGTTTCCTGTCAACAAAGGCCTACCTGCCAGAAGACACATGTGATCACCTACCCACCCAAGTCTTGGAGGCGGACTCCAACACTCTGAGAACTGAATTGAAAGTAAAATATATATTTTACAGAAACACTGATAACTCTTTGTAATCAAATGACAGGAATGTATAACTTTGAGAGCCTTCATTTAAAAAATGTACCTTCGATTCAAGCACAAACTCCGATTTGTGTGATGTTCTGGGGCAAAACCCTGCTATTTATGTATACTACAGACTCTGTGTTTAAGCTAGAGACATGGGAATTTACTGGAGTATGTATGGACAGGCCGTGTATATGTGTATAACTTTTAATGAAGAACCAAGGTTGCATAACCCACTAAAATCGAAAATAAGTTGCCATTTTTGAATGCAATCCCTTTGGAAGAGCAGAGTTTGAACAGAGTATACCTCATGCGATAGGTAATATGTACATGCAATGACAAACCACTATGTATTTGAGAAATGTGTATTTTGATCACATATAGATTTGTGTGCAATTTGACAGGGGAGTGTCCTTTTTGCAAGCCATAAAGATATATCAATAAGGGTTTCCATTCAGTATCCCAGACTAGGCATTGACTTAGCTCTAGTGTTGAATTGAATCCTCTTACAAGATGTTTAGACACCTACAAGGTTATTCCTTTGTGGAGGCCCTAGGATTGGTACAAGGTTTTTGGCCGGGTGAGCAGGGGGAGGCATACCTGATTTTAATGTGTACGCTGTTCTCCACATGCTCAGGACTCGGAGCAGAGACAAACTGACAATTGTTCTTAGTTGTGATTTTTTGGCCAAGCCAGGCGGGAACAAGTGTAGCATGCACTTGCAGGGGGTTGTTTTAATATACTATTTACTGCAAGTGTATTAAGTAAACAAAAATACCCTGTCACCCATCGCTTGCCACACTGCCATGCGGTAAGCGGTACTTCGGATACTTCAGCTGGTGCGGGCACACATGAGTTCTTATGGATTCTAGAGTAAAGGGGGTGGGGCTAAGCTCTCAATTTGATAATTATCTACAAAATAAAGGACAAACAATAAATAAAAGGAATATCATTTGGATGAATAGCAAGTATAGATGATTATACTTAAAGTCCTTGGTATATGAAGGTGAATCAAAGAGTGTACAAATCCACAAGAAGTCAGATGACTCCAGAGGAATAGCATGGTCCAGCGGTAAGTGGTGCTTCGGGTGTTTCAGCTGGTGCGTGCACGCTGGTGAGCGCACACAGGAGTTCTTATGAATTCTGGGAAAAGCGGTCGGGGATAAGCACTCAATTTGATTATTATCTCTCCACAAGTAGTCAGATAACTACAGAAGAATAGCATGGTCCAGCGGTAAGCGGTACTTCGTGCACTTCGGCTGGTGCGCTCGCGCTGGTGCATGCACACAGGAGTTCTTATGGATTCTAGGTAAAGGGGGCAGGGCTAAGTGCTCAATTTGATAATTATCGCTCCACAAGTAGTCAGATGACTCCAGAGTAATAGCGTGGTTCCTCCGTAAGCGGTACGTTGGGTACTTCAGCTTCCTATGTGTCAACAAACAACAGCACAATGAAATAGCTTAGGAAAACACAGCTTGATTGGAGAAAATATTAACTTTGGGTCTAAACTGCAGTGTAATTCTAACCTTGACATTGAACAAGGTTTAGTCAATGGAGCAATTTGTACAGTTGTTGGCTTCAAAACTTATCCACATGACAACAACATTCAGTTTGTCAACATCCACATTGACACAATTGCAGAAGTTAACAAAATTGGCCGGACAATAGCTCGTCTCCTTCTTTTCAAATACATGCACATATGCAGAGAGCAATTTTCTATATCTCTTGCATATGCTGTCACTATTAACAAATCACAAGGTCTAACCCTAGATCAAGTATTTATTGACATTGACAGCACAGTCTTTGAACAAGGTATGAGTCATGTAGCACATGCAGGTCAATGTACACGCAATGGTATATTCCTAGTTAACTTTGATGCAAACAAGGTCAATGCTGACATTCTTTGCATCCTAGAATACAACAGTCTACAGACACTATGCACCCCCATCTATATATGTACCTAAAATAAAAAAGACAAGAAATACAAACAGAAGCTATAGAATATCTCCCAACAATACTGCTAAAGAAACAACAACCAACTCCTTCTGCATCAAACAATACAACCACAAAATTCTCTATTGCAAAGTCAACTGTCTGTAAATGTCTCTTCTCCAGAAAGATCTTCAGGCCCATCAAACGATCCACAAGCAGAACTTTGTGGTCCATTTAAATTCAGCAACACAACTGGAGTAAAGTGTTATGCTAATGTGACAATGAATCTTCTCTTTCAATTGCCACCAATTGTTCACAACTTTTACCAGTTGTGTTTGCAAATGCTTGTCCTTCATAAAAATGTCACAAATAAACCTGACAACACTTACAGTGGGCCTCATCACAAGCCTGGCGGTAACCGTGCCGGTAGAACTGTCAGGTTGCCACCAGACTTGCTAATTTTACCAGCGCCTGACTTCCCGGCAACAGCGGGGTACTCTGACCCGGCGGCCGGTAAGTCTGTAAGTGCCCATTCCCATGAAGTCCTATAGGACTCCATGGGAATGGCGACCATGGAAGCACTATTGCCAGTGCTTCTGTGAACCTCTGACAGCGGGTGCCGTTCCGCCCGCCTGGTCTGACCCTGATGGGTGCGACGGCACCTGCCTGCAGAGTCATAGCACAGGTCGTTGCCACAGCAAGGCAACATGGTAACCGCCTTTACTCTGGTCCGGGCGCACTCGTCTCACTTCAGAGTTGGGAATGCCAAGTGTACGAACTTCGGTGTGAGGGTGCTGGGGACACAGAGCAAGCAGGATACCAAGTTTTGAGGGCTTCCTCGAAACGGCGGTGGTGACAGAGCATACGTCCCGTGTAAGCTGGTCAGCCCACTGATTGGCCCAGGGAAACTTCCGAAGAGGCTTACTTGCAGGGTTTGATGAAGGTGCCAAGAATAGTTGGACCCACTATTCCAATGGGTCGAAGCGCCTTCGCAGTCCTTCTAGGACGATCAGATGTAGAGGGGTCTCGCAGGACGACAGCGGGCTCAGGGTGCCGAACCTTCCAACGGGTCACCAGCGGTTCCTCGACTTGGCTTCTTGATGCAGGATACTTGGCTCTTTATCCTTTGTTCGTGTGAACTCAGGAGATCGACATGGTAGTGGTGTTTTCAGCCTCCTCTTATCCAAAGTTACCTTCATACCAAAACGGAGAGGACCTAATGGGAGATCTGCTCACAAACACTCACTGCATACGTGGACCAACCACGGACCACGGTGGTCCCAGGCATTCAGGACACTCCAGAGTCTCTGGCACCCAGGATGTGTATTGGGAACAGACATCCCAGCCAACATCCTGGAGGCACACAAACAAGGCATGCAGAAGCCCGCGAAAGCTTTCAGGTTTTGCGGGAAAGTGCATGACCAAATAAGGACTGACCTGGGTCGGCTCGACCTGGGGAAGGTGAAGGGGCACGGAGCCAAAGGACAGGACAAATAACCGCGTGGCATGGCCATTTTGGAGCCAGGCCACCTATTCATGCCAAAAACGGTAAGCGCGGATAACATGGCAAAAAAGGGTTCAAAACATAAGATAAACGATAGCTGCCACCAGTCCTATCCGTGACACACCTGCACAGTTCATAATAAGTCCAGCGAGAGTTTCTAGGGCATTTGGAATGACTAGAGACCCAAGGGTGCGGTAAACTAAGTTGCATTGCACTCTTGTTACATGTTGCACAAAAGCTGCAACATGAGGAAAGGACTAAGGGAAACAAAGTCTCCCAGTACTGACTGTCCTAAGGGCATGTCAGTTTCCCCATAAGAATTGAGTGCGGCTGAGGGCTGCACTACTCTGGCAAAGGTTAGATCAGGGTGTAGAACATCAGCAAAAAGTTTGGTGGTTGACACATGGAGGAAAAATGACATTCAAATATGAAATCTTTCCTAACACAGACAATGGCCACATTTGCTGTCTCATCAACATTAAGGTCCAAGCCTCCTACTTTTCGCATCTGTGAGGTACTGGGCAGGGCTCTATCTGACAATACACTAGTATTTAATGATGACACTGCATCGATGTTGTGAGAGACAAGGATTGCTTGTTCATCGGCAGTAGAACTACATGAAAAGTAGCAACTTACTTTGATTGTGTGGGGTTGTTGAGTTGTCACGCTGACAGCGGTTACGTCTGCACAATCGCGTCTTTTCTGAGACTGCATTCTCAAGACGGGTGAGGCTAGTGCCGACATCAGAGAGTGTGGGCCGCTAGTGATTGCGTCATCGCCCACTCGACAAACAGCACAACAGCAGTCCTCAGTGCTTTTCTCCTCAGGGCTTTACGCCGCAAGGGCGACCGAGGTGGCCTTATCTAGTCAGCTGACCCAGCTAGCTGACAATGTTTAAAGGCACATGCACCTCGCAGTTCTGAATGAAAGTTGAATGGGAATTCCTTTGCACTCGCCACAGCACAACAGCAGTACGCAGCCCTTTTCTCCTCAGGGCTTTAATGTATATGCAAAATTGTATACACAGAAATGAAATCAAAGATTCCAGTTTCATAACGCTATAACTAAGTAACCATAGCATTATAATGAAATACATATTCTATCTGTGCTATCCTCAGTTGTACTACAATCATAAGTACCATATATAGTTCAACATTCCACAATATTACAAACAAGTGGTACTCCCACTACTGTGCCTATATTTACTATACACAGTGGACCTATTCTTGGGGCCATGGCCTGTTTCCATGCCCCTCAGAATCTTTCCAGTGGCCTCACCCACAACAATAAAATTGACTATATAACAAATACGTACCATACACCGTCAACTAATAAAAATCACCCTGCAATCGAAATTATTTCTGCGGACACGGAAATTAACTTGGAACTCTGCAGCATTTCCAAACTCTTTCTTCACCTATAAAAACAGCTCCACATTACCTTCATTCCACTTCCCTACCACTTCTACACGCTCTTTCAGCCATCAAATCTGTCTGCGAACTACTACAGTGGCTGCGGACAGCTAAGGCACCTGCCCATACTTTTTCAATCTACAAAAATAGTACCATATCATCTTTTTCCACTCCCCCACCCTTTCCAGCCCCTCTTTCCACCACAAAATAACCCAAAATGTGTTTTCCCGACTTTCCCCCAGCGCACTGTCTGTGAACACCGGCACTGTCCGCATTTTTTCACCATTCAATCAGTGGGTGCATATGCTGTCCATGGACATTACGCCGCCCTCTGGACAAATCGGAGGCCCGTCTGCAGACTGTACTCAGATATCACTCATTCATTTTACCAACTTTTTGGTCATTTCAAAAAACACTACCGGATGGATTTACACCAAATTTACAAAAGCGCAATGTCAGGACCAAGTCGCCACTCCTGCCGCAAATTTGGTGAAAATCCGTCCAGTGTTTTGGGTTGTAGGCGTGAGCAAACTTTTTTAACATTGTGTCTATGGGAAAAACCACACATTTTGGGACCCACTATAACTTTACCCCCCTTAATGAATCCTCCCCAAACTTCACAGAATCAATCTGATGGGGCCACATACTGCAGGGTTTTGTGAGGATTTGTCCACGAGTGGCGAAGTGTTAAGCCGCCCAGAAAGTGCTCTTCCTATGGATTGGGCAACTTAAGCATAACTACAGGGCCGCTACCGCTAGCCGTGTAATTTAAGGTAATGTCCTTTTTCATGTAACCATGACCATACTAGCTGAACCAGAATGTGACATATTCCCACTTAATATATTCTAATGTTTGTTTTGCCCATAAACCCATTAATGCCCTTGTAATAGACATTTCTGTGCCGGCTGTGTAAAAATGTGCCAGTATCGCCATTTAATTACACAGTACTTCTGGCTTAGCCAATAATGGCAGTAAGGATAGCATAAAATATGATTTCCATTGCGGTCATGACAATTTCCAAACTTAAGGACACACTGCAGTTTGATTTGCCCATAATGGAAGTACTGGATTTGTTAGGAGACATATCCTTGCTGACTGTGCTAATGCATGCCAGTCGTTCTAGGTGAGAACACACCCATTTTTGCATTTTCCATAATGCTAGTATTGCATCGGTTGGACGACATGGGCATTCTGGGTGCGCTTGTGTCTACCCATAACTAAACACTCATATTTGCTTTTGCCATATAGCCAGTTATTATATTGTACGAACATATGCCTATACTAACAGTGTCTATACGCCCATGTAATTACAGCCTCATGCTTGCTTTGCCCATTTAGCCATCAATAGCACTGTGAGAAAACATTTAAATGTTAGCTGTGTGAATATGTTCCATTATCCATCCCCACGTAAAGATACCCTTTGCATGTTCCATTAAACTAGCAATGCCATTGTAAAAATACATGTAATGCTGCCTGAGCCATGTTGCCATTATCCCCACTTAATAACACACTCAGATTTTCTTCATCTAAATAGTCAGTAATAGTCACTGTAAGTGAACATGGCCATGCTGGCTGTACCAATCTATACCACTAGCTCCATGTAATTATACACTCAAGGTAAATATTACCATGTAGCCGTCAGAGCTATTGTACGTAAACTGTTATATTTCCAAACTGTGATGTTTTCTGATTTGTTTCAAGCTGCAGCTTGTGGGACCTTTCAGACACGGGTGTGCGGCCACGCACAAGCTCTGCCGGCTGTGTTCTTGTTCATCAGAAAATGTGAGCACCTCTACATGTCTTTGGGGCCCATTATGTTACGCATGCTTAGAGGCGAGTAAGAGGGAAGAGGACGCAGGGCAGCTGCCATTTACCACCTTCGGGTTACCATCACGTAGTGGGTAATCTTGTCGGGCCAATGGGGTCCCTCGTTCCCCTTCCATCATTCAAAGCCTGTGACTCCATCACACAGCAAAGCAAGAGCAAGTCAATGAAATGCCCTGCCGTGAAGTGGGCCATCAACCAATGCCTGGAAAGCATGAGTGAGGGGAGCTTCGAAACATGGCCAACTGGCCGGCGTAAATGGACTAGTCTGAGAAGGACTTCCTCCCTTTATGTTTTACTCATAGCAATAGCTGAATGCACTATATCTTTTGCCGAGGGATAGGGAGTTTTGACTATGGGTTTGGATTGATCTAGAAAAGACAACTTCCCAATCACCTTCATTCCTATGAGGCAGTCATCCTCGTCAGAGTCCTGCCTAGCTTCTCAACACACCCTTGTTGGATACAACACAATGAGGCCCTTGACCGTTTCCTCTTTCACAGGAAGTGGAAGCTAGAAAATAGGCAAGTGAAGACTGAGTATCACATTATCATGGATGTGTGTTGTCTTTCTACTGTGTTATTTCAGTTTGGCAATAGGCGCTGGTGTCAGGAGTAGGCGTTCCTCATTGCAGAAACACCATGACAAGGAAAACCGGTCAAGACGTAATCTGTGAATATTTTGATGTGATGAGCACATTTTAGTTATTTATTGCCTTACCTCTTGTTTCTATAAAACCTGTAGGCCTGGCACAGGCTAGCTTCCCTACTTGGCAACAGAACGGAAAACTAAGAAAACCACACAGTGATGAAGGGTGTTAAACAAGGTTTTTGGGCTTCTAGTGACCAAAAGCCTTCTTGTAATTGTCTTATATGAATAAGCAATTTTGAATATTGTCTAGGATAACAAGAGCCAATAGAATGTTTGAAAGTTACAAAATGATGCAACCAGTTTCATAAATGTAACAAAAGATAAACAAAGAAATATGTCAGTGATGGAACCGACAAAGGGCCGGGAGGACAGGTCAGGCGTAATGAGTTTGTCTTGGAAGCAAGACAACACAGAGCACCACAGGTTCCAATCCCGGGTCCGCGTTTAGAGACTGGGGTCTGGTATTAAGCATGTTCTAAACGAATTAATTAACTATAGTGCCCTCCATGTCCATGCTGACCATTAATGAGGCAAGGCAGGCACACAGTAGAGTGGTGAAGAGCACCCGGGATTTGGGTGGGGAAGGACCAGGGTCCTTCAGACGAGTGCTGGGGATAACACGGGTGTGCAGAGGAGTGCAGGGAGAAATCCAGGAGGGGTGGGGGAATAGTGTCACAAAGGAACTGTGAGTTCACAGATTGCGGGCAAATAGATAGACTGGTCAATTCTATCTGATTGGCTGAGTCCTTTTTAAATATGATCTCCTTGGTTTTAATATGGTTTAATGGCAAAATAAGGTACATATTTTTCTAAGGTGTCCTCAAAAAGCTCGTCTATGCATTAAAAAGCCTTCCAGAACATTGCTGTGCTGTTGTGCAAGGCTGGCAAAAATATAGTTTTAAAACTGTCACTAAAGTGTAAACTACATTCACAGAAAAAAATAAATATTAATGAATAGATAAAAATATCCCCTAAAAGGTGGAACGGCAGAGGCTCAAAGTGTGACGTTTAATTTCAGAGAGAAAATTGGATAAAGTAGCGGTACTTTCTCCAATGACACTGGGGACATCCCTGTGCGGATGGATTCTCAGCTGACTTCAATTAAACAAATGGGAGCTCCAAAGGCACTATTTAGAAAACTTTCCTTAAACGCTCCCCTGTTGTTCATTAGTGGGAAACTGTGTGCGATCCTCCGAGAGAGCGAGGCGGCGTCAACAAGTCAACACCTCCACTTTCTCCCAATTAGCGATGTTGCAGTTTGTGTCAGCAGCTCCGGCAGGAGACGGGGGTGTGGGATTTACAAGGGGGTGGGGGGCGACAGATGGGACTTCGGGCGGTGCTCGTGGGCTGCTTGCATTGCCCTGACCTCACATGACACAGTGGCCCTTACATTATGGTGTGGTGGCTCCCAGGGAGGGGCTGGCCGCGAGCTGGTTCTTTACGCATGCAGCAATCTTCAACGTCCTGCATGAGAAGTAGTATCACACATGTCCATCGCATGTGTAACGCTGTCCGACTCCCGGTTGCTCCTCATGCAACAAGAATATGGCTGAGTGAATGAGGAGATGCACATGTCTTACATGGGAAGGGCACACACATGACTCTGTCTAAATGCTGTATCCTATAGCTGGACCATCAGGAAAACACATCCCACAGGTGTGATGTCACTCGGGCGGGGGGTGTGGGGGCAATGGGCTTTAGCCGCTTCCCCCATGACCTTGGTGGTGTGTAGAGGAAGAGGGTCACCGCCTGAGGGTAGAACGACTGGTGGCTGTGTAACGATGAACTGCCTGTGCACGTGTGCATTGTGTGCACCAGTGCGTACAGAGTGCAGATGCATTAGAGCCGGTGCGAATGGCGTTTGCACATTTGCAAGATGTGTTTGGGCATACACAATGCATCACACTCCCCGCATGGCGGCACTCTTTCTGCTTTGCTTGTCTCTGCATCCCTCGCGCCTGGGTACACCCCCTTTTGGCGCAGCCGTTTCGCCGCGGGCCGGTTCGGCGCGGCCAGTTCGCCGCGCCCATTTCGGCGCGGGAGCCTTTCTGGCGCCGCCGATTTGGCGCGAGGGACGTTTGGACGTGGCTGACATTGCAGCCACATCTAAACTCCCTCACGCCAAATTTAAAAGCATAATTATTTTCAAATGCAGCACGTTGACAGGAACTGTGCCTGACAACTTGTTGCATTTGAAAATAATTTGGGGTCAAGTGACTGGCGTGAAGTGTAGTATTTTTTATTGTGATTTTCCCAAATGCTTTATTACTATTTTTTTTTTATTTGACTGTTCAATTATGTGAGTTAAATATGCAACTTTTGCTGCCTCGGGCACAATGCCAGTTTGGTCTTGTGGTTAAGTTCCAAGCCTCACAATCTTGCAGGCCATGGTTCGTCGCTGGGATAAAGCTTTTAATGTTATTCTATTTGAAAAAAGAATAATGTGATATTTTGCAAATAGAATAAAATTAAAAGCTTTAGCCCAGCCACGAACCATGGCCTGCAAGATTGTGAGGCTTGGAACTTAACCACAAGACCAAACTGACCTTGTGCCTGAGACAGCAAAAGTTACATATTTAACTCCCATGATTGAACAGTCTAAGAAAAAAAATAATAATAAAGCATTTGATATGATATGATAGTTTATTTATATAGCGCCTATACACAATGTGTTTTATGGCGCTACATAAATAAACTATCATATCATATCAAATGCTGTATTATTTTTTTTGGGCAATTCACAATAAAAAATACTGAACGACGCAAAACAATGACAATTTCCCCCCCTCCACCCCCCGCGCCAAAACATCCCCGCGCCCAAATGTTGCAGCGCCGAACTGGGCGCGCCAAATTGGGAGCGCCCAATTGTCTCCTGCGCCGAATCAGTCGCGGCGAATCGGCCCGCGCCGAACTGGCCGCGCCTAATCGTCCTGCTCCGCTCGTGCCTCCCTTATCCACCACCGCACTGCTGGGCCGTCGGGACTGCGCTGGACCCTGATAGAGCTTACTATACTGTAGAGGGGCGCATGTCTACAGCCAGGTGCTTTGCACTCTGGGCTTCCAAATGGCATCACATACCACTTGACTTTTGCTCTCGTAGTCCAGCAGACTTGACAATACAACCTCTAAGTGGGCTGGATTCCCGCTGTGGGCAGTGACCCATCCACGACGACACATATTAGCATGCAGTTTGGTGCTGGCCTCGTTACCACAATGGAGTCGTTTCTTTACCGGCGCTATTCGGCCATTCCCGAGCGCGGGTAAAAAATGCTCCCCATTCCCATTCCTATATATTTACAATAATATATATACAATTTGAGGGTAATTCGCTCAGTGGAACTCACAGACTCAGCAGGTGGAGTAGAGGCATACAGTGACTGTGAGTTTCGACAGTTGACAAAGTTCAGAATGTGGCCCATTCCACTTATACTACACAGTGGCATGCCGTAGTGTAGGGATAGTGGGTAAGTGGCCAACAAAGTAGGAGACTATGGGTCGGTCCAGATGATTTGTTTGATAACGTTTTTCCTAAAGTGTAGGAAGGGTTGGTCGCTACACAAGTCTTGGGGAATAGTATTCCATAATTTCGCTGCCTTTACAGGGAAACTGTTACCACTGATGGTGGTGAGTCTAAATCTGGGCATAGTCAGGCAGTTGGAGTTACCGGCTCTAGTTGGCCTGGTAGAGATTCTTCTTTGGAATTTGTCTGACAGGTAGCTAGGGGCAGCATTGTTAAGGGCTTTGTGGTTCAAGGACAGTGGCCCTCATCACGACTTGGGCGGTAACGGTAACGCAATTAGCGTGGGCGGTATTAGCCCTATCGCCGAACTCCCCGGCGCTAATAGCGCCGGATCACGAGTTCGGCGGTAATGTAAGTCCCCATTCCCCACTGAGCCCATTCAGGAATGCCGGCAATCTTACCGGTACTGTTGTTGCTGTACGGGCAAACCTCCGTCTTCGGTGGCACCAATTTTGTCAGGCGGCATTACCTCCATAATCATCGGACTGCTTTGATGCCATTCACGCATCAGCTGAGATCATTAACTGTTTAAAGTGTATCAAGACCACCAGGAAACATTTAAATGCCTGATGAGTGGAAATGTGTTCCAAATGATGTGCTGATTAACGCGGGTCACCAGTTTGCGATTAAGCTGGTAATAAGGGGGTGAGGATGAATGGCTGATTACTTTAGCAGCAGGTCCACCATGTGTTTGAGCTTCGTGGTCAACACAATGCAAACTGCAGTGAATGATGTCAAAAGAAGGTGTTGGTTATTTTGCAACTACCACTTAGTTCTGCTCTTAAGGTCAGCGAGCCCACATGGCAGGTGCTGCACATATAGGTGTGTGCGACAACTGCAGTGGTACCAGATATGAAGGCTTGTACTCTCAATGAGATTTGAACCCACAGCCCAGGATTAATTTGTGAAGATGGCGGCCTGACCATCCAACATGTCCAGTGGTAGAGGATTATGAAGCCTCATGGCCATGCTCATTGTAGATCATGTCCAACTTCTACTGCCTTCATTGTTCCTCGACTTCCTCTTGAAGGTTCCCCCCTTCTGACAGAACTCTTCTCCAGAAAGTCCTTCTTCTGTTTCCCTCATAGCAGGACACAGTGCACTGGGAGGACTGCTGGCCTGGGCTCCTCCTTCCCACAGTTGTGTCCTCACAGCTGAGGTTCAATAGTCTAGAAAGCTGCTTCTTTCTCCAGGGTCATCATTTCACGAAAATGACAGGGGGAACGTACGTGACATCTAATGACCCTTGACCTCTGATGACATCGCAGGATGTCATTTGACCCCACCCTGAAGTGACATCATGGGAAGCGATAGCACATGATCGTTCACCCCTTTAATGGAGTCTAGCCATTATTGCATAGAATTCCGGCCTCATTACGAGTTTGGAGGTAGCCATGCCCTTTATAAGGGCATGGCTAACCCAAACTCGGGTCTGGGTTCCCTGAATGGGGAAATAACAGGCCATTCCGACCTAGGAGGGCCCGGTATTTACCCATACAAGGAACCTGGACCCGGTACATCCCCATTCCCATTTGAGCCTCAATAGTTCTCAATGGGAATGGGGAACATGCAAACAACGGGCCAGTTAATGACGGGCCCGTTGTTAGCATGCTGGGCCGCTCGCAGGACCCGTTCAGGACGTCTGGTAAAACCAGGTGTCCTGAGCGGGTGCTGCGAGTGGACCGCGTAATGAGGTGGTATGGGGTGAACGGCGCCGGCAGCTCTACCGGCGCCATTTACCCCATACTGCCAGGGTCGTAATGAGCCCCAAAGTGTTTGTTATTCCTATTCTTTCTTATTTAGGTTCACTGCTCAAAGTGTTACACTTGTGGAACCCCCTGTCTTTTTTAAGAGGCCTCAACATAACTTCCAGCCATTCCAGAAACAAAGATTGACATGGCACTGACCGACAAACAACCCAGGAGCTTCAATATAAAAAAATATATATATATTTATTTATATATATTTTTTTTTAGGGGTAGCAAAGGAAACCTCAGGGGTTGCAGTTGCGACCCCTGGCAACCCTCAAATGATGTCCCTGTCTTTCTCCCTCCTCAGTCTAGGAAGATAGCCGTGCCTGGTGTGCACCTCTGTGTTCTTGTGGGGCCGGTGCTAGGGGTGCCCAGGCTTGTAGATAGCTCTACACAAACCTGCAATTGCATGCAACACAGAGATTGAGAGCCAATGGAAATGTCCCCCACGCTAGAACAATGAAGCACAGAGAGAGTGCCTCGCATTGAATGGTTTTATGATGATCCCCTGAGAGATTTGGGCTAATGACTACACTAGTATAGGAGGAATGGCTTTCATGCAGAGTCTGAATGCTGAATGTGTCTATAAGCATGGAGCATAGACAATTATAGGATTGACTGCTTAATGCTCAGTGTTTGACAGAGTGCGGATTAGCTGTCTCTCTGTCTCAATCTCCCTCGCATTCTCTCTCTCTCTTTCTCTCTGACCTTCCAAGTATGGCTTCTGGTCAAGAACTGCATCAGGTGCCTGCGGACATACTTTAAGAGCAGGGTGTACACACACACACACACACACACACACACACACACACACGCACACGCACACGCACACGCGCACGCGCACGCGCACACGCACACGCACACGCACACGCACACGCACACGCACACACACACACCCTGCATAGCATAATACAGCACACACCTTTACTCAGGAGTCCAATGGGGTCTACCAGAACCCTGGCTGCAGACACATTAGAGCCGGCTACAGGGCTTTCTGTGTTCTCAATAATAAAATGGCATTGGGAGGACTGTCTTCAGGACAGATGGATTTGGCTAATGTTCTTGCACTGGCGTTTCGCTCCTTATTGGCCTGACACACTCTGGAAGAGGGGAATGCAGAGCATGCAAACTGATCCTCCTCCTGAGGTAGAGTAAACAGAGGGGGAATTTAAAAAGGGCGTGGCTATTCCTGAAATGTCTAGGGTACACTTTGATGGCTTCCTGGCGGGTGTCAGTCTACAGGATGTTCTCACTGAATCAAGATACTTAACACCCCTCGATTAAAGATGTCTGCCCCTGTCTACGATATTGATCCAGCACTGCATTTGAGAGATTTATCAAGGGCAATGAAAGTATATTCTCCAGTGGGTCACTGAACATAGGGACACACTTTCTGGATTCAGTTGGCAGAGGGCTGGAATGCGGTGCATGTGTTCAGCATGTCACTCCTCTCTGCACCTGCTCTCTACACACACTGCTCTGAGTTCCGCACGATCAAACACCTTGCTCTGCGGAGATGTGTACTCAATACAGGCTTGTGATGTGTACACACAGCCTTTGGGGCTGCCATTCTTTAACGTACGGCCAACCCCATCACTTTTTTCTCCTGTCTGAGAAGCAGACTAATGGCTGGCAGAACAGGTACTGGTTAATTGTTGCTTGGGTGGCCACAAGAGAGGGGACCACTGGAGACAGGCTCCGCTAGGTATGGCCGGCATCCCCTACCTCCTCACCTGCCTTTCCTGTGCCTGGTGCCCGCACACTCCCTCCGCATCTCCTGAATGTGTTTAATGGCTTGTTGGGTGGTGGAACCTTGACCGTAACTGGAGACAAAGCCCTACTTTATGAAGTTACACATGACGGATTGGACACAAACATGTACTGTGGATTTTCATCTGGGCCAATTTACTGATAACTGATAGTGTTGTTCCAGGCAACTGTCTCCCTATGAATTTATGCTTTTTGGTGTTGGATGGGGTAGACATTCAGTGGTTAGTGACATACCACACACTCTCCCTTCCATTCAGGGAGGGCTGCGTGTTGTGTGGTCATTAGTCTGCATACATCGATAGATTACATACATGTGAGATTGGAAGGGTGCATAGATGGGCGGTTCTACTCTGCCCCATCCATTAAGAGGGTTTCACATTTATGCATGCACACCCTTTGGAGAGGACTCTCTACTTCCTGTGCTAAGTGTGGAGGCACCATGAAGTAGGACACAGGCAAGAGCTATCAAGCCAAAAGAATATGCATTAACTTAACTCTCAGGCTGGTTGGAAGCCTAACTTGCCCTATGCTAAGTTGTGATTTCCCTACCTAAATAAACCGAGGAACGCCTGAGTCAAAGACTTCAGCTTAAAAGTCTGTCTGGGTCCAAAACCTATCCTTGCTCTCAAAACTACAACAAACCAGTGTGTAGGGATGTAACAATCAAAAGAAACAGTGTTCAATCAAACGTTCTGCGCTTCTTCCAGCTCCCAGCTCTCTTTCAGCTCCCTTCCCCAAGTATAAAACAGTTCTATAAGACCTCTCAAAGATGTCACAGTTTAAAGCACAAAAGAAAGAATCATGAAGTCTCAGAATTCGCTTTGCCAGGACTTGTATTTCACTACAGTTCACAACTCAAAAGGTAAAGAGGTGAAGTCTTAGGGTTCCCTTCCCCAAGTGTTGGATTCCACCATAGTTCAAAACACACAACAGAAAAGGGCCTTAACTAATGTCTTCATCCTTCTTTAGGATTGCATATAGTTAATGGAACCAACATTCAGTGATGTATTTATAAACTGGAAAGTGCAGCTTTGTTCAAAATGCAATATACAGTGATTTTTTGTGATTGCACAATGACACCCTTGGGCCTTTAAGTGAAGTAGCGCTCTGTTGGATGGATGCGGATGCAGATTTTACTCTTACACCAATGATAAGACAGACTCAGGAAGTTGGAAAGACATAACTATTTTAATTGCAATTGTCTAAAACAGGGAGCACAACAGGCGTCAACAGACGTCCCACATCATAAGTCTCAACGCATTTCATAAAAGACATTACTTTTACAGCATAAACTCATCATACGTGATGTCACACTACATGGCAAAATAAGAAAACCTATGTGAGACTATGATAGGCTTAAGCGGAACATCTAGGTATACTTTCTCTGGGGGATGGGATTGTGATTGAATCTCTAAGAGCAGGTGGACAGCTATGCCACCCCTCGTGCAAGTCATTGTCACTCTCATGAAATACACAACGTTTCTGTGGCTTTCAAAATATAGGGTTCTTTTCTAAATGGCCCTCTATGATTGGTTGGCATGCCTGTACCCTTCTGGAATATTCCACTCGCTAGCAGCACACAAGCTGGTACCGCAGGTGCTGGAGGGTTGGACCTGACAATGCCTCCCCACCCAATTTGCCCATCATCCATCATCACTCCTGCTGTCCTGCCATTCAAATTCGTTTTTGTACTCAGCCTTGCAAGTATCACTGCACCTGAGAATAGAAGGGAATGTGAGCATGGTGTTATCTTCAGGTCTCGGTGTAGCTCGCCCAAAGCCTATTTTCATCTTGACCATGTGACAGGACACTGTGTTT
The DNA here is from genome assembly GCF_040938575.1 of Ambystoma mexicanum. Classification (NCBI taxonomy): domain Eukaryota; kingdom Metazoa; phylum Chordata; class Amphibia; order Caudata; family Ambystomatidae; genus Ambystoma; species Ambystoma mexicanum. The sequence goes on from NC_090921.1 coordinate 68,963,089, forward strand.
TGAGCTTCTTCTTCGCATTTAAGACTATTAAAGGAATAAAACCTGACACTTCTAGTGTTTTTCCATTACACCTCAACCGGAGTCTTGCTTCTCATGTTCATTGTATCTTCTTGAATAATCAGTTTCTTGGCTGCCCCAACCCTTGACACTGGGCCAGACAACGTTTCTCGACGCTTCCCTCGTTGTCAGTTGTTTTCTTTTACTGCGCCACACTTTCAGACATTCTGTTCATGGGGTCCTAGTTTGCTAAAATACTTTGTCGAACATCCAGATTCTATATACATATATATAATGGCAGCACCGCCTGCAGTCTATTCACTACGTATAGCCAGCATTATGATTACTTAGTCTACTTGTGTTTCAGCATCTGTACAATTATAATACGGTTTACATTTTCTTCTGTGCTCTCCGCACGTGTAATCTTCATTCCACACATGAAATGTTACTCAATTCTTCACTTTGCCATCAGATTCTATTAGGTCTATATACTCTCTTCATTGGCATCTCTTCTGGGTGCGTCATTTCTGCTTCATATGACGTCACAAGTCTTTTCTTTCATTCATTTTCACTCTTCTTCCCGAACCTCCTTTATTTTCAGCAGGTACATCACATAGGGTCTTTTCAATGGATACATTGTTTTGAGGACTCTTCACACTATAGTGAACATTATTGGTGTTGTGCATGTCGCGATTTTCCGGTTTCCAACATATAGGCAAAATGGGGACGGGGCTTCCGGTAGAGGCACTTGGCTCCTCTGCTACAACAGTTCCATTCACTGCGAAATGTATTATGCGGTATTCGCTGGACATTGATTTGGCTTATGCTCTTGATTTCATTCAACCCACCAGAGAATATTGGCACCTTTCACTTTAAGAGAACTTCCACATACTCTGAGACTTTCAAAACCATTCTGATTTAAGGAACGTGAACACTCTGATAAAAAAAAAGAATTTCGGGCTCTTTGCAGTTCACAGAGGAAAATAACCTAGGAGCGGAGACCTTTGATGACACACTTTGGTAATGCACAAGACCACTCCACTGCTAGTTACAATGTAGTTCAACACAAAGTGAAATGTTAATTCATTTGCGATTCGTGCACCGGCCTTCTCATGTTAAATCAACTCAACAGTCTCTTCAGTTGCTGTCTTGGCAGTTTGAAGCACATGCTCTCTAGCACCTGCTGCTAGAGCCGGGTGCCACCCTCTGACCCTTTGACGTCCCTGAGCTGGGTTCTTGGCAATAGGGAATGAGCACTACACTCAAAAGGGAAACAGGAAGCTTTTCCACCAGGCTCCCTTATCTGCTGCCCATCCGTTCCACGGAGCACTTGCTCCTATGCCAGGCTGTTGCAGGTCACCTCACCTGGCAGTCTTAACGGAATAGTTCACTCTAAAATGTTATTGGCTCAAAAGATGGGCCATAATCAAAAATATAAAATAAACATATTTTTGAACAAAGTTCATATGTAAACTTTTGAGCAAAAAAGGATCAAACTCAAAAATATAAAGCACTAAGAATCATCCATTTTGTGAAATGGATAAGCCTCCTAGTGCTTGTGTTAAGCTCTGCCCTCGCAGTAATAATGAAGCAAAAGCCGGCTGTAATAAACAAAAGCTACCAGTAGAATCCTTCCTGCAGTCTGCTGCTGGTAAGTGTTTTTTTTAATCGTTTTTGTTCTTGAAATAAAACCACAGCAATTATAAATACAACATTGTTGTATTTATGATTGCAGTGGCTTTCACATTGAGTCTCCCGGCCTGGAAAAACCCAGGAGACTCAAACTGAAAGCCTCTGCAATCATAAATACAATGTGGTTGTATCTATTATGTCAGTGGTTTTCCTTTTAATTTTCCCAGGTTCCCCCGGCTTGGGCGAGCTCGGAAACGTAAAAAGAACGCCAAGGCAATTATAAATACAACTGCATTTTATTTATGATTGTGGTGGCTTTCGCCTTGAGTCTCCCGGGCTCCCCAGGGCCGGGGGCGCCCGGGAGACTCAAAGTGAAAGGCACTGCGATCATAAATACAATGTTGTTGATTTTTGTGGTTTTCTTTTTAAGTTTCCCCTGACACCTGGCCACAGTCGCCGCCCTCCACCACCCAACACTCCTGAGAGCCCAGATCGGGCAATTGAGTGCACCTCAAGGCCACTGGGTCAAGCATGCCAGCGGCTTGCTCAGAGCCCACAAGACACTGATATCAGCTCCTATGGCTCCCCGGTTGCCAGCCCTACCAGGCAATGCACCACCCAACCACCCCAGCGGACGCCTGACCTGGCCGCAGTCATGGGGCACCTAGGCGAGATGTAGGCACAACAGCAGCAGATGGAGACTATTGCCACTGCGCCCAGCCAGCATAGGCAGATGATCAGAGAGGCCAGGAGGATGGTCCATGACAGCGCGTGGTCCAGGGGAGCCATGGATGCGTGCACAGCATCACTGACTGGGTTTGGTCAGAGGGTGCACAAGATGTGCAATGGTGTCTCTGATCTAGCCGAGCAGTTGAGGGAGGGAAGTGCACTAAAGCACCAGCAGCTAAAGGTGGCAGCATCTATACCATCCACCTCCACCACACCCACTAAGGAGTCACAACAAAGCACCCCTAGGTGGAGGTCCCTGTGCCAGTTGCACCCACGCTTCCCGGATGCTGAAGGTCGGGAGAAGAGGCATGGCATGACTATCGGTGGCCTGAGTGGACATGATATGGACACTGAGAGTTTGAGCCCTTGTTGGTAACACTCATGCAGTGGATGGAGACAAAATAATTCAAATTCCAAATAATCGGACCGACTCAGGAAGTTGGCAAAGTATTTCTGTTTTATTATCAATTATCTAAAACAGGGAGATACAACAGACATCAACGGACATTCGCACAGTCTCTCTCAGTGCAAATCACATAAAAACACTTTAATATACTAAAAATGTGTCATACATGACATCATAATATGTGGCAAATCAGAAAAACCTACAAGGAATTGTGATAGGTCTAAGGGGAACATCTAAGTATACTTTAAGTATCGGGCTGTGATTGGGAATCTAATACCAGTTGGACAGCTTAATCCCTCCTCTATTGCAAGTCATCTTCAACACTATTAAGAATGCAACTTATCATTGTCTCTAACACTATATGGTTCTTTGTTATATGGCCCTCTACAATTGGTTGGCATGCTCGTGCCATGTCTGGAACATTCAGTTCAATTACCAGCACATAAACTCATACCCAGGTGCTAGGAGGTGAACTTGGCTTCACCTCTCCACCCAATTAGCCCATCGTCCCTCATCACCCATGCCTTCTGCCATAGAGATTGTCTTTGAACTTGTCCTTGTAGTGTATTCTCATCACTACGAATATAAATTAGTATGGACACACACTTATCTTAGTTCTGGGACTGCATGCCCATCTCTATGTTCATCCTTGGCTCACATGACTAGAGACCATGATCTGGTCTATTTTGCAATAATTAAATGTCATTTAAATAAATATACTTGGCACACATGGTATTATTTTCTCTTCTCTTAACAAGGGAGGATTCAGCGTCTCATGTGCACTGCCTTTGAGAACAGATAACTGGCCTTGTCTTGCTCCAACTTTGACACCAGGCCAGACAGCTTCACAGGTCTGTGGTCTCTGCTTATTTCTTGCTGCGACACAGCTCTCGATCCTTCTTTCTCCGTGGGTGTGAGTTTACTAATATATGACTCTGATGTCCAGTTTCTATACAATGGCGTCTTCGTCTGCAGTCTATTTACTACGTAAAGCCCGCTACTACGATAGCCTAATCTACTTGCATTACTGCATCTGTACAATTATTGAACAATTTATTTCTCTTCAATGCGTCACACATACGCAATCTTCTTTTCACTTATGTAAGTTTACTTGATTCTTGACTCCGTCATCAGTTTCGATATACATTCTCTTCAGCCAATCTTTTTAGTGTGTCACCTACTGTCCCTCATGACGTCACCAACTCTACTTTCGCTTTCTCAGATTTCTTCGGGGAGTTCCTCCCTTAGATTGTCATTTCTTTGGGCATACATCTGGTATGGTTTTCTCAGTGGATACCTTTTCTCAAACACTCATCATGGTATGGACATAACTACCTACTGGTGTCAAGCATGGTGTAGTCTCAGGTTCCCAACATGCAATAAGGAGGGGGATGGGACTTCCTGCAGAGGCATTCAGCTACTCCTCTACACTCCCCCTCTGGTCAATTCATTGACAACTCCTTCATTGTGTTCCACATCTTGATACCTTCTTTTGAAGAAGTACTTCTTTGGGGTCCAGATCTTCATTGCTCCTTTCAATGATCCGGCCAATTTGATATGTTCATCCATACTTCAGGTCATGTAACTGCACTGTCCATTTGGATTACAGTAGACCAATCATCCTACATACTTCCTGTGATTCCTTGGGAACAGGATGTTAGGGAGATTTCCCACACAAGTGCTAAATTCCCTCTACCTTAGAGCCCTCCAGCTCTTTTGCTATATTTTGGGTATTGAAATTTTCATTTTCAATGTGTTTTACTTTTTCTGTGTGTCACACAGCACCTGCAGTGCAACTCCATAGGCCTCATCCTTTTCTGTGTGTCACACAGCACCTGCAGTGCAGTGGCACAGGGATGTCTTTCAGACTTCCCAAGGTTTAAATGCCTTCTCTGGGACTGCCTACCATCTCCCAGAGAGCATGTAAAGTTAAATTGACTTTACTATTCTCTTTAAATTTACATACCCAGCACACACAATCTTCCAATAGAGTGCTGGAGGGGTTGCCTAGCTTTCCCTGAGTCAACACACTCATGTAACAGTCACATGTTACCTTTTCCTACTTTAAATGGCAGGTGGCAGTGGTTTAGATCAAACTACCATGATTTTTCCCAACCACTAACAGCGGTAGCTAAAAATCGGGTCAGCCATGTAAAAACAGACTCTGGTCATCTTTTTTTTCGCCATTTCTTTTAGGAAAAGTCTTTCTTGTGTTTTTCTCTGTGAGCCAAACCAGGTTTGATCCCTTTGTTTATTGGCCTTTGGCAGGCTTCAGTGCTGAAGCCCTCCTCTGACGCCTGAGTGTCTGGGGTGGACAGGATGTGAGGGAGGTGCCCGAAACCCCCTGTGCTTAGTCGCGTAGGAGACCTAAGTGCACTCTGGTGTGATTGGCTGGCTGACTGCTGTGTGAGTGACGGCCAGGCTGGAATGAATGTGGGAAAACTGTTTAAAAGCAGGTCTCTGGGACTTAAAAAGCAGAGTCGACCACTGGAACAAAAGAACCAAAGACGAGCTGAAGGAAGAGTACTGCTGCAACTCCTGGACAACCGGTGAAGCTCTGCTGCAGGTCTCAATTGCCTGAATCTCCACCGACAGAGAAGCCCTTCAAGGTTAACTTCTTCCACTGAGTTTTATTGGGAAAACTAACTCGCAAGCCACCTGGACACCATCCTCATCTGGTCGAATTTTCATCAGAGTTCTGTTGAAAACCGGATAGCCAGAGGGAAGGAAACAAGCTTGTTGACTTTAAGGCACTCACACCTTAAACTGATGTTTTGCTAAGCTTTTGGCCTCATCCCTGGGCAGTGCAGGAACCTCTCGACGTCCTCCTTCTTGTCCACACGACTGAAGCTCAAGAATAGCGAGATCTGCAGGAACTGCCAGGAACAACTGCCTCAGCTACAGCATTTCTTCACTAACAAGGTACTGTGCAAACGCAGTCCTGAAATCTTTTCGGCCATTACGAAAGTTTGTGGAACTTTACCAACTTCGTAAGGCTTGTCCTTCCCTAAACATTCGTCAAACTTTTTGCCTAGCCAAATTCTTCTAAACACTGTGGCAAAGACTAAACCGTTTACTACCAGAACTGTGCTATCCTATACAAAGACTCTGAACCATTGATTTTGGCCCAGGCCTATGAACATCAGCTCCAACACCCCATGCCCCTGGACAGACCACCACCTAATACATTTCTACATCCCCACAGGAATCAAGCCCCAACCCACTAAACCCTGCCCGCCAGCCCTAGCCAGGTCCTCAAGACAACTTACTAAAGAAAGACTCATTCCCATCCTAGAAGCCGCAACAGCCCTTAGACCACCTTTCTCCGCAAACCCAGTAGAATTAGCAGACCTCTACAAAAAAACATTACCTCAGCCACAGACTCCATCGCTCCCCTCTTGCCTAAAAAAGCCAAAAACAAAAAACATGCCAACTCATGGTTCTCTGAAGAGCTACTCAACCTCAGAGCCAAAAAAAGAGAAGCCCTCTCCCTGTGGAAATCCCACCCCTCTCCCTCCTCACTGGAAGCCTACAAAACCCTCGCCTCCCAGTACAACAAAGAAATGACCACTGCAAAATCAGCCTCCTATACATCCAGAATAGACAACGCCAAATCTGAATCCAATGAACTATTCGCCATTTACAAAGAACTGGCATCCCCGCCTACCAATACCCAAGAAACAGTCAAAGACCAAGGGCCTCATTCCGGGTTTGGAGCTAACCATGGAGTAATTAGCTCCATGGTTGCCTCCGAAAGTGTCCCAAATCTGGCATGGTGAATGGAGTAATTACCAGTCCATTCCAGGGTTGGAGGGACCGGTAATTCCCCATTCACCTTTTGCCCTTCCCCATTCCTATTTCTGCCCCATAGGGCTCAATGGGAATGGGGAAGGAGGTAATTACGGCACCGTAAATGACGGTACTGTAATTACCTCCGAAGTACCTTTGCGGGTCCCGTACTTCACCCCTGCTAAAAGCAGGAGGTAAGGAAGGACCCGCAAAGGGACCTCGGAATACGGAGGTAAGGGATTACCGGCATCAGCACCCTTACCGGTGCCGGTAATTCCTTACCTCCAACTTCGGAATGACCCCAAGTCTGGTGCAACTCCATCCAAACTGCCATGTTAAACTAACTTAAGACTCTATAAGAAAAAATAAAAACCCACCGCAAAGCCATCCCCACAACCAAACCCCCCAAAGCCAAAGATCAAAATAACAATCACACTAATAACTACCAACCATTCTCCTTCCATGATGTGACTGAACCAGAAGTCATAGCGCTCATGAAAAATATTAAACCCTCCTCTTGCAAAGGTGACACCTGCCCAGCATCACTGATCAAAGAATGCGCTGAACCCCTAGCCCCATTCCTAACAGCCTTCATCAACGTGTCCCTTTCCTCGGGAGTCGTGCCACCCTCCCTAAAGGAATCTTGGGTACGCCTGCTTCTGAAAAAACCCTCGCTTGACCCTGATCAACCCAACAACTACAGACCCATAACAACCATGCCTTTCCTGCTAAAAATATTAGACAAAGCAGCTTACCTACAGATCCAACAACACCTGGAAGCCATTAACATCTTAGGAAAAAGGCAATCTGGCTTCTGGCCTCGCCATGGAACCGAGACAGCCCTACTAGACCTGAAAATACAGTTTTAACAAACCATGGACCAGTGCAAGCCTGCCCTACTCCTATTCCTCGACCTACCTGCCGCATTCAACCTCATAGACCATAAGATACTATGCAAACACCTCAAAAATGCAGCACAATTCTCCCAACAAGCCACCACCTGGGTCACATCCTTCCTCGAAGACAGGATCATGAGAGTCTTCTCCGATCAAGACAGCGCATCCCTGTTATGGAGAATTCTCTTATAAGGCTAATTTCCCAAACCTAGTGAGTCCCTTAGCAGCTTTGCTGGATTTTCGAGGTTTGTTTTTTTCTCCTGCTAAGAGTGAGACTCTTTTACTCCCACTCTTAGGCATGATTTGAGGTATGTCTTTGACTTGTTATGTGCTTATGGGCTATGGGGTTTCTTTTTACTCCATAGGGTATCATCTGTTTTTCTGTATGTGTGGTACACAGCACCCTCAGTGCAGTACCACAGGGGTGTCACAGTGACCCCCAAACATAGACTCCATACCCTGGGACTGACTACTGTCTCCCAGGGCATGTAAAGTCACCATTGGCTTTACTAGTCCAAAATTGTGAACAGAACCAGTACAAACCATCATATTGTGGAAGTACTGGTAAGGGGTAATTCAATTGCCCCTGGGTCTGTTTTCAAGGGGGCACTGTCCAGTCCCCCCTGGCTGGTGGCAGTGGTTACCACGCAAAATATTCTCTATGGGATTTTCCCATTGATTTGAAACGCACCACTTTTTGGTGCAATGTTAAAGATACTGCCAGTTCATTTATGTAATATTAAATCACCGGTAGGGTCTTTTTGCCAGAAGTCGATTCTAAAATGGCGTTTGTGTCCGTCTCTGTAACTCTGACCAAGGTCAAGCCCTTTGTTCCACTATTTTGGCAGGCTTCTCCACAGAAGCCCTCCGAATGGTGCCACTCTGTCTGGGTTCCACAGGAAGGGTGGAGGGGGGAATTGGCACCCTGGACTGTGTTGCCTTAGCAACCCAAGTCACACTCTACTCTGATTGTCCCAGTGGTGAGCCGCCCGGCTCACCACTTAGCATGTGTGATTGACAGCTAGGCTGATGAATGGGGGTCTTTCTGCATAAAAGCAGGGCCTTTGGGACTGGAACTTCAGAAGTCGCCACAGGACCTAAGAATCTGAAGAGGGAAGAAGCTGAGCCATCTGCAACGACGACACCATCGGTGAAGCCCTGCTGCAACTACCTCACCACTTTCCCGGCGACAAGAGAAGATCTTCTACTGGACGAGTCTTCTTCCACTGAGCTGGTGGGATCAAACAGTTTGCCCTTTTCACCTTACAAAGACGTCGCTTGGTCGAATCGCCCGTGCCAAGCACCCAGGCGGGCGGATAGCCAAGCTCACCGCTTGTTACCGCGAATAAGAGGACAGCACCTTTTAATCGGGAACTCCGCAGCTGGTTTCATCCCTGTGCAGTGCAACGACTCCACGTTCCCTCCTTGAAGAGATCCTCTCTTCCCCTGGCCGGAACCATGAACTTCAACCACTGCCAGGAACATCTGCACCCACTGGAGCTTCCTTTCTCTTTAAGGTACTGTGTCCTGCCTGGCCTCCCTTTCTACAGATTGCTGAATGTGACTATTAAATCCTTGGATACTAAACTGGGTTGGCTCCAGGCCTTCTAACTATATCTTTTGAATCTCCCCAACCTCTTTTGAACACTCTGCAAAGACTTTCAGTGCACTTTAAACCTTGTGATCCTGGGCACATTTTGCTTTGCTCCATTTAAAGTGGGCCTGGCCTATGAACTTTGGCTCTACAGTATAACCTGCCTTTCTCCCCTTGCTCTGAACTGTTAAAAGTGTTGGGAACTGTTTTATTCTTATGCTCTGCCTTTTTCTCTCCCTTTAACTACATTATCAGAGAGCCATCTTGGTTAAGCGCTCACATCTGTTCTAACAAATAGTAGTGTTTTAACCCTGACTTGTCTGATAACTATTAAAGGAGGTGTGTATACTTTACCTGAGTGTGTTTTAACTTGCTTTTGATTGAGAGTGCTAGTATATGCCATAAAGTATGTTTTAAATAAATAATTATATACTTTTTATACAAAGCTCTGGTCAGTGTTTGTTTGCTCTACTGTGTTTTGGCCCTATTGTGTATACTCTGCATACTGCCCTACTCTTCTCGAGAGAAGTCTGACTGCTCAGCCACAGCTACCAGGTAAATCTGGGTGGTGCAGACTGCTACCAATTGGGTATACTGCTTACTCCTGTGGTCTTAATCTTTTTGCAGTGTTCCCCAAGGGAACTGCACAGGATTCTGCCTAACAATCCCCCACTCCCATACACTGCAGAGTCCCACAGGGATCGTGCACCTCACCCACTCTCTATAACATTTTCACCCTTCCCCTCGTCAATGACCTCGATGAGCACAACATAGCACACACCAACTATGCTGATGACACTCAGGTCCTCCCCCCCTCACTGGCACTTACGAGCAGGACGCAGCCACCCTCAACAAGATCTACTCCATTATCCAGGCCTGGAAGGTAGTAAACAGCCTCTGTCTCAACGGAGACAAGACAGAAATACTCATAGTAGGCCCCAAACAAGTCCTCAGCAAACTTGACAGCAAATATGCCTCCTTCAATATAGACAACACAAACATCACCACCGCAGCTGCGGCTAAAACCCTAGGCGTCTACTTAGATGCCTCGCTCTCCATGTCCTGCCAAGTCAATCCTCCGCGGCACTAGCTATCAAGGTCATAAATGCCGTTAAACCTTACCTCCCCCCCAAAAACCGCCTTGCCATCGCAAGAGCTACAGTAGGAGCGAAGCTTGACTACTGCAACGTATTATTTCTAGGCACCTCCACCAAAAACCTAAAAAAACTTCAAACCACACAAAACAATGCTATGAGGGCCACCCTCAGCATCCCTAAAAGAGAACACATATCCCAAGCAAGACGAAACGCTCACTGGCTCCCTGTTAGAGAGCGTATACTCTTCAAATCACTCTCCATCACCCACGCCTGCCTTGTGCTAACATCACCACCGTACCTCTCAGAAACCATCCACAAATCAGCTCCACCATACCCAAACGCACCCAACACTGCAACCGACTCTACATCCCTACCTTCAAAAGACAAAAAGCTGGTGGATCCAGCTTCACTGTGATTGCACCTAAGAACTGGAACGCTCTACCACCGGCCTTCAGAAAAGAACCCTCCAGCACCACCTTACGTAAGGCCCTCAAAACACAACTTTTCCAATGAACCTATGCCACTATGACACATAGACTTGGAGAATGTCACGGTGATTCAACACTTCATACTATCCTGTAGATACGACTGTGCCCTGCATAGACACGACTGCACCAGACTCAGAAATGTAATGTCAATGAATTAACAATCTGTATCCACAAGCAAGCCTCCTTGTAACAGCGCCACGATGCCCCGCTGTCGCTTTATAAATCTAAATAAATAAATAAAAAATAAATAAAAAAAACTGAATTGCTGGTTGTAGTTAACTGAAACCCTTTGCCCTACCTATGAATGTATTTGGGCTGTCTATTCTTATAACCATGTCTTTTTACCCCTTTATGAAATATCTGAAGTGCCATTTTGCTCCCACTTCAGGGGAGCTAAACTTGTTCATTTACCTACCGTTTGTGTATTTGTGGTTTATTAGTGTCTGATATTGAGCTGCTCTTGCTAGTGTAATGTTTTCAAACTAACTGAGTAAATAAATGTATATTCTTTTACCAAGAAACCTTGAGTAAGTGTTTGTTTGAATCACTGTATTAGTTGGTCCTTTGTGTAACTTGTTCTACTGCTCACTCAAACTCTGGCTGCTCAGCCATCGCTACCACTTTACTGTGTAGTATAGGTTTGTACCAAAGGTGAAATTGTGCTTACACTTGTAGTCTTAATTGCATGTAGTGTTCCCTAAGGGTACTGAATGTGATTCTGCCTAACACAGGAACTTCATCCCCTCATAGGCTACGATGCTGGATATTTATTTTCCTCATCAGTCAGCTCCTTGGGTCCAAACCCTGATTCGACATCAATCATGATCTTCAGTCCTACGGCCTTTTTCACAGTTTTTTTAAACTCGGCAAGTATTATTCTGATCACACAGAATCCAAACATCACCATCACTAGTACTGCTCCAGGAAGCTTAAAATTATATGCCACCCATGGTGGAATCCATGAGAATACAGATGCAAACCAGCTGTCATCAGCAATATCCTCTGTCTTGTCTTCCATCTTGGCATGCAGGTTCGTCAACAATGTTATGGCCTCTGTCATGGTGCCATCTCGTCATCGTGAGAAGTTGTGAATGTGCAACATGATGGCCCAATGATGGAACAAACTCCTCTGTGCATCGTTCTGATCATGTCAAGGACATATCTGCTCTGGAGGGTCATTAATCTTTAACCATTTGGTATTGCCATTGTCTGGATCCCAGGCATCTACTCCGTCCGTGTTGGACTCTGACAGGGGCAGTCAATTCATTTCACATTTTTGGAAGAAATGTTGTCAATTGGCGCAAATCGACGTGAGATTATCGACCAGTCACCACCCCCAGACCAATGGTCAAACGGAGAGGACCAACCACACTCTTGAACAATACTTGCATTGTATGTTACATCAAACTGAGAGTAATTGGAAGGACATTCTTTGGATCGCCGAATATGCATACAATATTTCAGTACATTCTGGAACTGGAAAAAGTCCCTTTTATACCCTATATGGGCACCACCCTCGAACCTTAGACCTTGCCTCACCCCAACACTTAGAAATGCCCGCAGTGGACCATCTACACGCTACGATTACACAAGCCTTTAAGGAGGCAACTGCACATTTAAAACAGGCGAATGAGAATTATAAGAAAAATGCTGATCGGCATAGAAGTGATACTCCACAGTACCAGATAGGGGACCAAGTATGGTTGGCCACAAAACACATACCTCTCAAGGGAACGCGGACCTTTAACCCTAGATATTTGGGACCTTACTCTATTAAGGCCATTATCAATTCGGTGGCCGTCAAGTTGGATTTACCTGCTAATATGCAAATTCATCCTGTCTTTCATGTGTCACTTTTGAAGCCAGTGCAACCAGGGACAAGACTAAGCAAGCCACCAGACTCTGTCCTTATAGACGGGGTACCCGGATTTGAAGTTAAGAACATCCTGGACTCCAAGAGGGTGAAGTCAAAACTTTTTTATTTAATCGACTGGAAAGGTTACGGACCACAGGAAAGGTCTTGGGAACCTAGTGACCACTTGCATGCACATCGATTGGTGAAAAGATTCCACCGAAATTTCCCAGACAAACCAAAACCACGGGGAAGAACAACTTTAGGAGGGGCCTTGGGGGGGAGTGCTGTCATGATGCCTACCCCCGGGGAACTAGACCAGGTCCAGCAAGCCCGGAAGCAGGCATCACGTTATTTTGAGCAAGCCCAAAAACCCCTGCTAGGGGCTGTTTGGGTGCGGTCCTGGCGCCTATGGCGCCAGGCTCATATGGAGAGTCAGTCCTGGGGCCATAGGCGTCAGGCTCATAGAGTGGAACTTACCTGAGGCAGACCATGCTGCAAGCTTACCTGATGCAGACCATGCTGCAGAGCTCCAAGCCAAATGAGGCTTGGAAGGGACTATTTTACCTAGGGACTATTTTTTACTCGGGTGGGGCTGGGGAGGAATACTTACCTGGGACTACTTTGGAGGCTATTTAAACCACGCCCGAAAAGCAGCACACGCTTGGCGTTATTCTGCATCCAGCAGCGTAACGCTCACCGTGTCTGCAAGCCTGCTTCCAGACTTCTGCCATGCCCGCCTCGAGTCTGCAGCTCCTAGAAAAAGGAAGGAACAGAAGGAGAAAAGGTTAGAATAAGAGCAAAACCTTCGATCCTTACCTGAATTCCGGATCCACCGCGCCTTCGAGCTGGAAGAAAGAAGCATTTTACGCGCGCCGCCTCGCCTGCTGCAGCGCCGCGCTGAACTCACCGGCCTTCGCAGCATCCTCACGATCCACCGCATCCTTCTGCACGTTCCCGCCGCACTCTGGGACCTAAGGGGAACACAAGAACAGCAAAGGTGAGCCAAGGGATTAAACAGAGGCAATAGTAACTACCCCCATAGACTTACCTGATTACCGTCGGGGGTACTATTCCTCTTCACGGGTGGGCGCAGCCTCCATTGCATTCTCGCCGTACCCCGGCCCCTAAGGGGAACAAAAGGACAACAAGGTGAGACAAAGGGACAAACAAGGGGAACTCTTCTCACCGCAATAGACTTACCTAATTTTACCGCCGGAGGCATTATTCCCCGAACTTCATATTTTCTCTCCACACCTGAATAAGGGAGCAAGCAACAGGTTACATTCTGGCCTTATTTTATTGAACTGTGTAGGATAAGCCATTTCCTTACCTGAACTTCGTCAGCTACCACGAGGAACTGTTCGCTGGGGTCAAGCTGCAAACTGCAAGGAATCGGACAAGAGTGAAAGTCTGACATGTGAACTCTTACGAACTACATACCTTTCGGAGTCAATATTGTTCTGGAACTCAGCAATTCCTTTGAGCCAGTGAAGCAACTGGTTATCAACGCGTCCCTGCGCTCAATGCAGGATGGAGAGCTCATCTTTTCAAACCATCAGGTGAGACTATAGGAGGGGACATCAAAGGTGATCTGTGGGGAGAACAGCGGGGTGGGGGGATTTACGCTCAACTCCACAGGTGGTTAATTCCCTTTCTCCATTTGCACAAGAATATTCCTACGGGCCAAGCAAATGAAGCTAGGTGGGTCAGTCCAGTCCGTCATCTTGGCCCTACGCGTCACATTGGTGGAGACCGCAGCTGTCCAGTTCAGATCGACGCCTCTGTGGAGCCAGGTGAGCGTAACACAAACATCACAATCGCAGAATCATCAATGTAACCAGAGGGCGTCCATTTTGTGAAATGTCAGCCATTTGCTTTTTTACTTTCTGTCAAAACCCTTTGCAAATGTATTCTATGCCTCAAACTAACACACGGTGCAAGGCCACTGCCTGAATGCTGAAATACTAACACAGACAGGAATGTCAAACTATGCATAGATACATTGTTTTTCTCTCCCACTAAGTCCTTGAAGTCGAGCAGAAGCTGCATCTAATCAGTAGTCCAGGTGCCAGCCTGTCTTGCAAACGCTGCAGTAAAAGGCAATTAAAGCATGAATTATATTCTTTGGGCGGTGCTCCTTTGCAGAGAGTGGCATTTTCTGCTTCAGAACTGGCTGACCCTTAGCTCATGAACCGAGACACACAGATAACGTGTTAAGGAATGTTTCTCTGCTACGAACATGATATCTTTGTCGAGCTAAGAGCTCTATGTTCCCCATAACAAGAAAGCTTTCTCTGCTGCCATTGCTAGAATAACTATGTTTAGACTGAATGAAGACTTGTCATAACATGTCATATTTGTCACTACTTTCGATCACCGATCCCTAGCTTGAATGATACGTTTATGGGCGGATTGAATTGCCTTAGTAAAGATTGTATGTTATGGATATATATTGCTCTCTCTCTCTCTTGCATCTCACGAGGTCTGGAAACATACATTGTGAGACATTGAGACCTAGTCGGCCTATTGAGATACTTTGAAATAAACCAGACTTGCTTGGAAATCAAACCTCGTTTCTGTGGTGTCACTAGTGTATATGGTTATTGTGCCTTAGTTTCCATATGTGGTCTCTATGGGCTAGCAATACAACTAGAAACTTCGCTGAGCAAGTGGCATCAGATTGTGTACACAGACTTGCTTCTATCCACCTGGAAAAGGGACACACTACCACTATCAGATACCTATATCCATTACATACTTGCAGCATATCAACATAATCAATATGTAAATGCTGAAATGGACCATTTGGTTGGGGAATGACCCGCCTCTTGTTGTCCTTAGTGTATGCCAGCAGCACTTTTCTGACACACAATGCAATTTGTTATAAAAAATGAATGTGTTCTAACAAATTTGGAATAAACTAGTCTTCTGCAATTGTTGCAGCAAGACTCCCTCTAGTCAAATGGGATAATGTAGCTGCTTTAGCGCAATCACTGGCATTCCAGTGCTATTTTGTCACCACAATGCTTCTAGGGGGGATGAATAACACCCCCTTTGTTTCCATAATTACTGCTGTTCCTGCAGTGCACTTCCTTGAATCTCCATTATTTGAGTCATCAGTAATTTAATAAACCCTTCTTGCATTATCATGGTCATGACTACCTTTTCCTTAACATTCAGAGTATCAAAACATGAAATATCTGGAGAATATGCAACCCTTTTGGCTTCTGCATCTGCGGCTTCATTCCCACAAGAAATAAAATCTCTTTGCTTAGTGTGAGTGGCACATTTTAATGACCGCTATGGCTACTGGTAGTTGTAGTGCTTTAATAAGTCTGTCCAGTAAGGATGCATGCTGCACCGGAGTGCTGTCCGCACAGAGGTATCCCCTCCTTTTCCAATGCGCTAACCCTGCGTGCACGGTTGACGTCATGTAGGTAGAGTCACTGAACACGTCACTTTCTGCCCTTTGTGTTTCTCAAGCGCGACAATAAGTGCTACTAATTCTGCTGCTTGCGCTCAAAAGTGAAACGTAGTCTTGCACTTGCTACAACTTCAAATTATTCATTTAATTTTTGCCTTACTACCGCTGCGCCAGAATGCCTCTACCCACTAGTCTGATCAATTTTCAAAGAACCATCCATAAAGAGAAAGATAAAGCATTTTCTTTCACACAGTGTATTTCATCATACAATTCAACATAATTAGCACATTCCTGTACATAATGTACATAATCACCATCAGCTATTGGCCCAGGGACATTCATGATAGTATTCACTATTTTACATCTGACAATTTTGGTTGTTGGGTTTATTACTTCATAAGGTGAACCTCTTTGGGATGTCAATGTACCTTTTGGTTTCTCTAAAATAGCAAACAGAGCATTCTCGTGAAGAGAGTCATAGAACAACCCATAACAATACTTATAGACTTCTCAATTGCTAATGATGTGTACCCTAGTGCAGTCCTCTGTGTAAGTACTGCTGTCATGACTCTCCCATTGGTGTGAGAAAACAAATAAAGTTCTTTGGTATAATTGAGAATTCCCAAAACAGGAGCTGTGCAAATTGCCTTTTTCAACTCTTCAAACCCTTCTTCAGTCCATTCTATTTTTGTCTTACTCACTTGTGCCTTCTTTAAGGTTTGTAAAAGGGGTTTTGGGCATGAACTATAATCAAACACCCATGGTCTGACATAATTGCATAATCCCAGAAACTGTTACATTTGTTTCACTGTAACTGGCTTTGCATTGTTCATGATCGCCTTAGCTCTTTCAGGTGTCACCTTTTTCCCTTCATGTGAGATTAACTGCCCTATGTATACTGCCTCATCTTGACAATATTTTAACTTTTCCTTGTCTACCTTGTATCTCTTGTCTGCTAGAATAGTCACCAACTGAATCGAGTCTTGTCTGCACGCATCTTCATGTTGTGCTGCAAATTAAAATTTCATCTACGTATTGTTTCACCACACTCTTAAAATCAATATTGCCTAAGCCCACCTGTAAAACCCAATAAAGATCAATGGAGACTCACAGTACCCCTGAGGCAAATGAGTATATTTCAGTTGAGTTTGGCGGAATGTAAAGGAAGTCAAATCTTGTGACTCTTTGTGCAACAGGATCGGGAAAAATGCATTTTTCAAATTGGTCACCGTGAAATATCAAGCTTTCACTGGGATACTGCATAGTATTGTCGGTGGATTAGGAATTAAACCAAACTCTGCTTCTACAATCTGGTTAATTGGTCTCATGTCTTTTATGAATCTCCTTGATCCTCCCTGTGATTTCTTGATAGGATACACTGCAGTGTTACATGACGATTCTGTTGGCACTGAATACCTCCATCAATGCTGAGAAATATACCTTCAACTTCTCGTGACATAGGATACTGTCTTTCTCGCGGTAGAATTGTCCCTGGCTTCAGCTCTAGTTTAACTTCCCCTATCACTTTCTGCCGGCATACGTCATAAGGGCATGTAGTCTAAAGGATACTTGGCACCTTCCTCAAAATATGCTGGGCACTGCTGCATTATTGCCATTCTCTGTAGGATTTCCCTTTTCTCAATCCTTATCCAATATGTGATGCCCATAAAAAACACCACTTCATCGTCTGTTTGGTCTTCTCTAAACATGTCATCATCAGTAATATCAGTCAATCTGTACCCTTCTTCGAGAGAAATTACTGTTCTCTGTGGTCTACCCTCATTGTCGATTCCTTCAAGCATCGCCATTTCCCTTCGCATAATGTCTGCTTCCATTTCTATAGGGATTGTCTGTCCCCACTCTTCATCCATAGGTATCTGCGGTCTGAACAAGAACTCATCAGGTATCCTCACAGTCTTTCCCACTAAACATGGTAGCCATGTCAGTAAAATGCTCACTCCATACAAGTAAACATCTGGCTCTACTGGAACGCCCTGCAGAGCTACTTGCCCTGTGAATGCCAGTATAAATTCACCCACATTTAATTAGTGTATTCCTGGAGTGGAACACACTATCCCTTGGTCAGTAAATGGGATCATCATGTTCTGTTTTTTCATCAAATCTCTTCCCAAAATGTTAACTGGTGTCTGCCATGAATATAGCAAAGGAACATACATGTAACACTCTTGTATAGAGACTGGTAATTCATCAGTAAAAAGAAATCGACTTGTAGCTCCAGAAAACCGTTGAGCATTCATGGCAATTCACGAAATGGTATAGTTTCCCTGCCATGTACATGAGCGTGTAGCCCCAGTGTCTACTACAAAAGAAAAAGATGTGCCTCCTATCATTACATCAACCCTGGGTTCCTCTTGGGGGTCTGGTGTTACAGATATCACTGAACACATCAGGAGCTGTGAGCTGTCATATTGTGGGTATAAGTATATTCCTGTTCCTGTGAAGGGATTCTCTCCCACCACAGTGGCACCTCCTATCCTGGGTGTCAGTACCTGTCCTGTATTTGCGTATTGCTGTGTCTTCGTGGGGGCATATTGCGATTGCCCGTGCGGAAGATTCATTTTCACTCGCTCTGGTTACTATACCTGCTGCACTCTCGGCACTTGCATTTGATACAATGTTTGATCTTGGGCTTACCCCTCTCTTGCTTGTGAGCTATATAGTAGAGTATAACCTGTCCCCCCTCTAGAGATCTGGCCATCCTGCACATTCCCTTGGCTCCCACATGGGCGCTCGCCTAATAAGACCCCCCTTTGTTAAATCCTCCCTGTGTGTTCTGATTCTCATTCTGCACATTCTGAAATCCTCCTTGATTATTTTGGAATCCACCTATTCCTCCCCTATAGCCCATACCTCCACCCCGTGGCAATTATCCATATCCACCTTGATCCATTGCATGGTGATTGTTCGCTTGTGATGCGCCTATTGTTTTCTGCATTCCCAACGCCTCTCCCCTTGTCACACCTTCTATGGCATGATTTGACAATTTTTTCTGAACTAGTTTAGCTTCCTCAATTATCCTAGCCTTATCGTTTTTCCTATTCTTCTCCTGTAATAGCCGACAGTGATGCGCTATTGTCAACTGTATCTCAGCCCATGGTTTTGCTTCCATTCCCACTTCTTTCTTCATTTGTCTCTGTACTGGCTCGGGCCATAAATAATGCCACTGTTTTTTCACACGGCTCCCTCCGTTCAAGCTGCCATCGCTCTTGAATATCCTGAATGTAAGCAATAGGGTCTTCACATTCCTCAATCTTAAGCATCATAATTGCACCCATATCTGATGTATCATCATACTGCACCCTGAGTGCCCTCCAAACGTCTTCTCTAAGATGATTAAACGGCTCTCCATCATGTGCTGGGTTTTGTGCTGTCACACCTGAATACTCTGTTCTCCTCCATATGTCATGAGAATGGCTGCCAGAAGACCCAAAATGTCCACTATGGTCAGCGTATTTCTTCCTGTCAGATTTTCTAATTCGTACATCCATTTCCCAGCACCTGCAGTCAAGCTCGGGAGCTTGCATCTTAAATTATCCTTGTCCATCTGTGGCCATGGAATATACTGTGTTCTGGCTCCTCCTTCTTCCAATAGGGTGTAAACTGTGTAAACCCCAACCCACAGTCAGCTCCCATCTCCTGTCTGTCCATGGCAGGGATGATCGTTCCTGACTGTCTTCTCACTGGTAACGATCTTAACCTGCTCACATATGGTGGTGATTCTATCTTTTCACTATACGATCTACCTCAGGACGCTCTGGGTAGTTTATAGGATCTGGTGTTCTATCCTTAGGGTGTTCCAAATCTGACCATCTTACTTCCTTTTCTAGCTGCAGGCCTTCTTCGGGGGTGCATGCGCTCTCCCCTCTTGCCTCAAGAATGGACTCTCTGTCCCCATCTGACATCTCTTGTCCCCAAGAAATACAGCTACCCTCTCCTTCAGCCTGTTCTAAGTTCAGTCTGCTTAAGGACAATGACCTATGCTCAAGACAGAATGGGTTTTCCTCCCCACACTGTATCTGGAAGGCTAGGGATTGATCCCTTCTTTCTCAATTTCCATAGTTACTACCTTCCTTTAATTCTTGATAGGCCTTATCGATTTTGTCTCAGATATTTCCTTTATCAAGATTTTCTTCTTCCGAAACTACTTGATGCCCCTCGTGTTAATACCTTTCATTTCAGTGAAGTTAGCCTTACTGGTAATTGATCTTGGCGGGGTTAGCCTGTGCTCTCTAGCTATTCTCACCTTATGAAAACGACTCTGCCACCAAGGGCGGACCCTACTCAAATAATGGAAACCAATTCTTCATTGCCTCAAGCCCCTTCCTGACTTGCTACAGCCCTCCCAAGAAGACCCGCTTTGTGCTTTGCCTGTGTTATAATACGT
This sequence comes from Ambystoma mexicanum, assembly GCF_040938575.1. NCBI lineage: Eukaryota > Metazoa > Chordata > Amphibia > Caudata > Ambystomatidae > Ambystoma > Ambystoma mexicanum. The sequence continues at coordinate 68,983,401 of NC_090921.1, forward strand.
TTTTATGCACATCTGTACTGTTGAGCACAAGGCTCCACTCTTCTTAGGGCTGGACTCAAAAGCTAGGGAATGACTCAAAAGAATTGTCTAATGCTCCTGGTGTGTTAACTCAACCCTCTCCTTACAGGTTGTAGATGTGTTTTACTACTATTTTGCATTAGGAAACGTAATGCATACATCTTATTTAGTATAATTATTTTGTGTGATAACTGTTTTGAGATAACTAAAGTTTACTTGTGTCTATTTGTCCAGCCGACAATAAATGTATAGATATTTTTCATATACACTTGTCTAAGAGTAAGTTGTTTTTCGTTACTGTGTGTGCTCCTTGTGGGCTTCTGATCACTCTCACCCATCCTGAGACTTAGTCTTGAGCACCTGCCAAGCTACCTAGATTGGCTGGCTTATCTAGAAGATTCCCCGGTTTCACTAAACCGAGGGTGGCCTCCTAAACTTTTGCCCACCAGGTCAGGGTTTAGAAATCCATCTTAACAATTGCAAATGCGTGATGTATGTTTTCCAAGGTACTGCTCCCTCTTTACTGTGGTAATAGATGTTTTGTGCTTTCTTAAATGTTGCCCCTCTTGACTTTGGCAATTGAAGATTTTATCTCGATACAATATTACTCCCTTTTTACTCTGGCAATACTGTTTGTAACCTTTCTTTCCTTTAAAGTGATTATATCACCCAGATAACGATCTTTCATTAGTTCCACATTCAAAACTATCATTAGAGGTCAGTGTTCCTTGGGTTTCCTAGCATAGGTAAGTTCACTGGTTTCTGCACACGTGTACGTGCCCAATGCTGCCTCTGCATTTTCTCTTGATTTCTGTTCTCCTGCTCACCTGTGTTGTCTTCCCGCGACCCGTGCCACTTGGAAAAGGAGCCGCCTTGCTCTTTCTACAATTCGACGAACAATGAAGAGAATCACTCTCTCTCACGGGACGATCTGCCAGTCTACTGTTCCCGGCTGCGTGACCTCTGCAGTTCAGAATTTACACTCTGAAAACCCTCTCTGGACCAAACTCTCCCTGAACAACAGCGGTGGCCAACCTTCGGTTTCTGTAACTGCTGCTTCCAACTCCAACTGCTTCTTTTGGCCTGCACCTGAGGGGGTGGTAAATACCTGACAGTCCCTCCCAGTACTTCAGTTATTATGGGAATTGAAGTCCCCAATGTTCTGTTTTCTTTTTGTTCCACAGATACATTCTTCCCTTTTAATTAATGTATTCCTTTTAGTAAATGTACCTTTAGCGAGGGATTAATAATTGGTCCAGATTTAAAGGAGAAATACTTTTATTGGAAGTCAAGGCCTCAATGCTTTTCTTTCCATATATCTTTCTCCAATGCCAACTTACCAGATCCTTGCAAGAGACAAACATGGCCAGCAAGCCGGCCTATGAAAGTCTTGGGTTCATTAGCATTACCAAATTTTAAATGCAGCTGACATAAAGATTTCAGAGCTAATACAACGCCCTCAATGCGCAAAGAAAATGTTTGAGTCTTGGGCATGGATTACCAACCAAGACAAAAGAGCCAGAATGCATTCAGCAATTGCTTTGGGTGTAAGTCGACACAAACTTAATGTTCAACCTCGGTACCTTCTTCACAGTCCTTCATGACACCATAGAGCTCAATTCCTACGATTAAAAATGAACCTCCTGGAGACGAAATAAATCTTATGGCAAAGACGTGATAAGGCTGCAAATGATAATCTTTGTCACTTTTGCCGGCACTCCACAGAGTCAGCCAAACATCTCTTAACTAGTTGTGTAGGCACCAGTATCCAACGATATCTTTATCTCAGGCAATATGCACCTGCTGTCGAAGACATGGAAGCCTGGTGGTCTAAGATTACTTCTGGAAATAACATTAAAATTGTCTTGCGACATAGTGGACTACATGGATTGTCTGCTAAAGACTGAGTATCATCCTCTTTTACTGTTGGACCTTGAATCTAAAGAATTAGAATTTATCAGGGCAAACTGGGCCATATTTTTAAGTTTGAGAGGGACTTAAGGATACAAACAAACTTAACTGGTTGGTTAAATTATTTTTGTCTTTGAACTGTAGTTTTCAATAATAATAAAAAATTAAAAAATAATGATTTTCACTACCGACAAAGAGGGTAGATCTAAGAACAAAAGCCTCACTCTGACAGCAAGCCTTTAAACATTCTGGCTACAAATAACTCTCCCTGCGTTTCTCCCAATGTAGTCATCTCAGTTCCCTTGGGCACCTTCTCCTCACATGTGGGAGGAGACTTTAGGCAGGGATTCTGTGAGGACAGGTAGACAATTTAGGGTTCCCAGTGCTATGTTGATGTGTTCTTGCTTAGTGAGTCTGAGGAGTAGTCTTGCTGCTGCGTTCTGTATGCATTGTCGTTTTTTGGTAAGTTAGTCTGACATTCCGAGATAGATGCTGTTGGCAAAGCATTTTCTTGACATGATGAGGGAAATGATGGCAGGTGAGCTCTGTGGGAAAGTGAAAAAAGGTATTTTCTGCTTGATAGTGTGTAGGTGGAAAAAGCACTATGTTGACTTGTGATATCACACATGTGTCAGCCCTGTGAGCCCTGCTCAGCTGTGGAAGAGGTCTGAGTATTCCCACAGCCAGGCTGTTATGCTGCAAGACTGTAACCCTTGAGGTTGCCTCTCTTTGTTACTGTTGTGAGGACAGGTAACACCCTGTCCAGAGAGACAGCCAATCCACTGGAAGCCTTCCTGGGAACAGGAATTAAAAGGCACACCCATTAATGAAAGGAGTAGCCTCACACCAGGGTTTTGTATACCAAAATGGCTGTTGATTCGATTGAGATGGACAGGAGGCAGTTAGTGTAGACAGAGGGACACTGGAGGAAAGTTCCATCATTGTTTCTCCCTGACCACTCCACCTCATGTAGCATAAAGCACTTTGGGTGTGATGTCAGAAGTCAAAGTCTACTTGTTAAAAGGGCAGGGATTGTACCATTAAACAGGCTTGATTTTGACCAATGCATTGTAGACTTTTGCCTTTAAAAGTAGGGGTCCCCCACTCCTTCTCAGATTCACTTTGGAAACTACATTTAAGTAAGAATGCATTGGACTTATGTTGGGAGAGTTGACTTTCCAGTGAGTTGAGACTGAGTGTCCAAGACAGAGGGGCGCCTCTCTACACACTCCCATGGGACACTGGGGGTGACATTTGCTGCTGCAACAGGAGCTGCCTCTCTGCTAACCACTTTGCTTCACATGACCTCATTGTGGTGAAGGACGCCTGACTGTGTGTGCCAGCCTACTATGCTGCTGGGAGCTTGAGTAGTAGGTGTTACATTGTCTCTGATATTCCAGAGTTGGATTCACAGTGTCCTGAAAGTCAAGACAGCCATTGAACTGGTTCAACTGCCTTCTAATGGGTTCACCACATTTTGCACTTCTGGACCTGCTGGTGCTGTCTTTGGCACTCGATTGAGCTTCAAACAACTGTACTTGAAACTTCAAAATAGCTTGAAGCTTCACTGTGTCCCCACAGAACCCATCATCTGCTTCACTTGAATCAACTGCTCATTGCGAGAAACAATTCGAACCACTGGAGTATCACTCATGAATACAAACCAGTCATTACCGAACGACTTGACATGGATTGATCCTGAAAATCTGATTTGCTTAACCACACACTCAAGCAAAAGGAACACATCTTTGAAGCATTGCCAAACTTCAACTCGAACCACATGAACATCATTCATCGACCCTTCTTACAGCCCATCTCCAACCGTCTCAAACCTGGGCAGATCATAATGAGTGCCCTGAGCTGCATTGCCAAAAGCCTCCTTCAAAGCGCTCTGAAATATTGCATTCGACTCACTTACATTGCAACTACCCCAGTCACCAATAAGGTGCATGCAAACCAAACCCTTCTTTACCATTGAAACCATTATCGACCACCCCATACACCTGCCAACCTATCATCACATTCAATTCCCAAATATTTGTACACATTTTCTGGTAATGGTTCTCCCTACCACCATGTAAACCGCTGGTTTATTGAACAATAGTCTTTGTCTTGCACCAGTCACAGCAGGGCCACTTACAATAAAGGAATGTTCCAAGTCAACTAATCCAATTAGATTCTGATATAAAATGGTGTTGCCTTCTCTGAACGATGAATGCTAAATGACAACCAGCCACCAAGGAAATGCTGGCATATATTGCATATGCTGGCATATATTGTATATTGTATACATGTATTTGGTAATTTCCTTGGACACAGGCAACAAAAAATGATTAACTATTATAAGCAGCCAATCAATTGTTCTTGTTTTTGGCACTACATGCATGTATCATTACAATTTACATGATTAGAAATTGGCTCATGTATGTTTGTCGCTTGGAAAACTGAAATCAAAAAACAGAGTATCCCTATTCCAAAATTGTGGCCCACGAGCCCAGGGATTTTATAGGGTTTTACATAATGAGCGTTATACAAAAAAGTCAGTATTACACTTTACCTTGGATACATTAACAATGCACTTTCCAAGTGTGCCTCCTCTTCATGTATTTCTGTTTCCTATAGCCCTTGCGTAGTTGACCAAATTCACTTTGTTGTGTTTATGATCCATAGATGCTGTGGAGCTTTGCCAGAATGAGTGAAATGGGAGTGGTAAATTGGAGTTCTTCTTCTGCAAGTGAATTCATTCTCCTTCGGCTTTCTGAAGATAGTCGACTGGTGGTCCCACTCTTCACCATTTTTCTGGTGATATATCTGGTCACGCTTCTGGGTAAGCTCTCCATCATGGCTGTAATACAGAATGACCAATGCTACCATCAGGCAATTGCCTGATGCAATTGCCTGATGGTAGCTGCATCCTAGCATTAGGTGTGGTGGTATTGATATCAGTTGAATGTGTGCAGTCTGGAGGATGGACACCAAGAATGGGTTCTGGCTGCGTTACGCCTGTGTAGGACGCTTATGTGTGCAGGTAGGCCGCTTTGCCATGGCATGTAGCTGCTTTTTATTAGAATGATGAGGTGTTCATGGAGTAATGTTTGTATGTGAGCAGCAAGGCATACATTTATGGAGGGGTGTAGCTGCACTCAAATTGTGTGCCGATGTACATTAAAGAGTAAGCATAGTGATATTGGAGGTGAGTGTTTGGGTGGAGTTATGATCTAAGGAGTTCGCTATTCCAGATTTCAAGGGTGCGTTTGCTTAATAGTGACTTAATAAGTGTAATCAGTGGTATCATTGCTCGATATCTCATTGAGCATTGTCATCGGGGTGCAATGACTCAGTCGCTTTTTTTTTATTGTATAAAATGTTTTATTACAAACCTTATACATCTTACTCAATAAACAATTCATACAATCATATAGTTTAAATAAATCATTAAGAATCGTGCATTGATAAATATTTCCACTAAAATTATCAATTATTAGGGCCTAATGCCGCTTACTCCATATCAAGAACACAGTTTGTGCTCGATAAACCAATTCATTAAGGATCAATCTTCGTAAAACCATTACTTACAATCTCACAGATAAATACACTTAACCTCTACCGATGAAAGAATGTCATAGGTGCCTTGCTAAAATTCTACTACGATTCTACATTCCTATATTCATTCACTCCTCAAGATCAGCCATTCATTCTTTCAGTCAACTACACTGGTCAGTTTCAGAAAGTTGACTACCTGAATCACCAAGGAAGAGACAGAGCTTTGCCTACCATTTAGGCGCTGGACTGCCCCTGGGCAGGACAAAGGCTGATATGCAGGGAAATTTCTTCTCTGTGAAAAGGACAGTGAGCTAAAGACTTGGTAGAGTCTCTCCCAGGGGTTATTCACCCAAGAACAGGTCATTGGGCTGTGTTTTTGCTGGTAGAGAGATTCCCAGACCCCCCTTTGTTTGCATACATTAACTTTGGGTTTCACCCTAAGTTAACAGGGCAATCCAGACGTGGACCCCTTGCTCACTGTTCTTAGAGAGGCAACAGTTTCAACTCACTGATGATGCCCAACAAGGCTTCAACACGTGTATGGGGTTACTGATGGTACTCTTGTTCAGAGGAGAATTGCCTAGCATTTAGGCGCTGGACTGCCCCTGGGCAGGACAAAGGCTGATATGCGGGGAAATTTCTTCTCTGTGAAAAGGACAGTGAGCTAAAGACTTGGTAGAGTCTCTCCCAGGGGTTATTCACCCAAGAACAGGTCATTGGGCTGTGTTTGTGCTGGTAGAGAGATTCCCAGACCCCCCTTTGTTTGCATACATTAACTTTGGGTTTCACCCTAAGTTAACAGGGCAATCCAGACGTGGACCCCTTGCTCACTGTTCTTAGAGAGGCAACAGTTTCACCTCACTGATGATGCCCAACAAAGCTGAAACACGTGTATGGGGTTACTGATGGTACTCTTGTTCAGAGGAGAATTGCCTAGCATTTAGGCGCTGGACTGCCCCTGGGCAGGACAAAGGCTGATATGAGGGGAAATTTCTTCTCTGTGAAAAGGACAGTGAGCTAAAGACTTGGTAGAGTCTCTCCCAGGGGTTATTCACCCAAGAACAGGTCATTGGGCTGTGTTTGTGCTGGTAGAGAGATTCCCAGACCCCCCTTTGTTTGCATACATTAACTTTGGGTTTCACCCTAAGTTAACAGGGCAATCCAGACGTGGACCCCTTGCTCACTGTTCTTAGAGAGGCAACAGTTTCACCTCACTGATGATGCCCAACAAGGCTGAAACACGTGTATGGGGTTACTGATGGTACTCTTGTTCAGAGGAGAATTGCCTAGCATTTAGGCGCTGGACTGCCCCTGGGCAGGACAAAGGCTGATATGCGGGGAAATTTCTTCTTTGTGAAAAGGACAGTGAGCTAAAGACTTGGTAGAGTCTCTCCCAGGGGTTATTCACCCAAGAACAGGTCATTGGGCTGTGTTTGTGCTGGTAGAGAGATTCCCAGACCCCCCTTTGTTTGCATACATTAACTTTGGGTTTCACCCTAAGTTAACAGGGCAATCCAGACGTGGACCCCTTGCTCACTGTTCTTAGAGAGGCAACAGTTTCAACTCACTGATGATGCCCAACAAGGCTGAAACACGTGTATGGGGTTACTGATGGTACTCTTGTTCAGAGGAGAATTGCCTAGCATTTCGGTGCTGGACTGCCCCTGGGCAGGACAAAGGCTGATATGCGGGGAAATTTCTTCTCTGTGAAAAGGACAGTGAGCTAAAGACTTGGTAGAGTCTCTCCCAGGGATTATTCACCCAAGAACAGGTCATTGGGCTGTGTTTGTGCTGGTAGAGAGATTCCCAGACCCCCCTTTGTTTTCATATGGGGATAGTCCTGTTTTTGCTTGGGCTGTCACTCTCATTGACATTAAGACCAATGGAAGGGCTTCAGGCCATTTTAGCTGGCTAACTTGTTCTTCAGAGCACAGTTATGTCTCTACTAATCCAGTCGATTATGGATGATTTGCGGAATTAAATGTCTTACTTATATGTAATCCCTCACACACATTTTTGGTGACCGATGCTATGAAGTGTGAGCCATTGTCGGACCAGATCACCCTTGGTAAACCAAAACGGGGAAAGTACTCTTTTAGTCTTACTTTTGCGGTTGACATTGCAGTGTTATCTTTCAGAGGGAAAGCTTTGACCCATTTGCTAAATGCACAAACTACAACCGGAACGTATTTAACATTCTGACATCTTTCCATCTCAATGAAATCAAAGATTACCTTGAAGGCACGGAAGGTGGACCAAAGCTCCCCATAGGTACTGGTGTTCCTTCCCCAATGTTATGCTGTAAACATATCATGCAATTCTTGACCAGGCGGTCCGCTATTTTTGGTATGTTGGCATTTCTCAATACCGGGTCTAGGTGTTTACAGATGCCTTTTGCGCTTTAATGACAACCACTGACATGATATGATATGATATGATATGGCATTTGTAACGCGCCTATACACAAGTGTTTCAAGGCGCGACGAGGCAGGGAGGGGGAACAAGGGGAGACAGACAACGATCCTACTAGGCCAGGTGTCATTCAGATCGCGCAAGTGCATGGGTAGAGGCGACGGGAAAAGTGCAAGGGGAAAGGGAGAGGGGAAAGTGCAGTACAGGGTTAGTAACGAACAAGATACATAATAAGTACCAGCTGGTGGCAAGTGCAAGATAAGTGCAGACAAGTGCAGGGAGGAGGGGCTGTAGGGATACAGAGACAGTCCCGCAGTGCAGGGGTTGCCAGGAAGGCAGTGCAGGGGAGAGTGGCTGGGCCAAGGACAGAGATTGGTGAGTTTCAGTGATTTAGCAGGGGAGAGGGGGAGAGAAAGCAGAAGCAAAGAGGAAGGTTTTGAGGTGCTTCCGGAACCGGAGATGGTTCTCCTCAAGGTTCAGGGAGGCAGGAAGGCTGTTCCAGAGGGAGGCCCCTGCTGCGGAGAGAGATCTCCCCCCAACTCGTTGCTTGGAGAAGCGGCTGACCCTGAGGGAGTTGGAGGCGGATGAACGAAGTGCTCGAGAAGGAAGATATTTAGTAAGGGAGAGTTGAAGGTATTTTGGCCCCAGAAGGCCTTGTGGACAATGCAGAGGGTTTTGAACTTAATCCTCGCAGCCACAGGGAGCCAGTGTAGCGATTTCAGTCCTGGAGAGATACGGTCCCAGGGCTTGAGGCCAAGGACAAGTCTCACAGTCCTGTTCTGGATGAGTTACAGAGGGCAGAGAGTAGATGCAGGCAGCTTTAGGTAGCGGCTGTTACAGTAGTCCAGCTTCGAGAGAACCAGGGCTCTGAAGACAGTGAGCTTCTGGGGGAAGGAGAGGAAAGGAAGGATACCTCTGAGGAGGTGCAGCTGTTAGTGTGACTTCTTAGAAACGTCAGAAATGTGTGGAGAGAAGGAGAGTGTGGAGTCGAAGATGACCCTGAGGTTTTTTGCCTTGCAGGTGGGAGCAGGAAGAGGGCCAAGAGAGGCCGGCCAGAGAGCATCAGGGAAGGAGGTAGTGGGTGTGCCGATGAGTAGAATCTCGGTCTTAATGCCATTAAGGCAGAGGTTGTTGGCGGCACACCATTCCTGGATAGCAGAAAGACAGTCAGAGATGAGGGAAGGAGAAGAGGAGGCCGAGGGTAGCCTGAAAATGAGCTGGGTATCATCCGCATAGCACTGAAAGTTGGGGCAGAGAGCAGCGATGCGGTGGGCGAGAAGTGCCAGATACTGGTTGAACAGCCAGGGAGAGAGGTTAGAACCCTGGGGGACACCACAGGTAGAGAAAAAGATGTCAGACAGGAAAGACCCCAGTTGGACCTTGGAGGGTCGATTTGAGAGGAAAGAGGTCAGCCATGCCAGAGCCTGACCAGTGATACCCAGGTTATCATGGAGACGGTTGAGCAGGATGGTATGGTTGACAGTATCAAAGGCAGAAGAGAGATCATGCAAAATGAGAACACAAGGAATGTTAGAGTCAAGGTCCGAGAGCAGGTCCTCACGGATGTTCAGGAGAGCAGTTTCCGTGCTTCTGGCATCTCTGAAACCACACTGATGGTCATGAAGGCTACCAACAGATTCAGCATGGAGATTAAGCTGGGAGATGGCAAGTTTCTCCAGGAGCTTGCCCAGGAAAGTAGTGATAGAGATTGGGCGATAGTTAGCTGGGCAGGACGGGTCGGAAGAGGGTTTCTTAAGAAGGGGGTGCACAAGGGAGTGCTTGAGAGGGGATGGGAAGACTCCAGAGGCGAAGGAGTGATTGCAGAAGTCAGCACGTTTGACACACTGTTTGAGGATCACTCCATGCCTGGGCTGTCCAGATACAACATTAGACCATGGAAATAGCTAGGGAAGGACTTCTTGAAGCTAGGAAAGTGAGGTATTTTTAGTGCTCAACCCACGAGAAACCAACAATATTCCCTCCAAACCCCCCAAAGACACCTGGAGGTAGAGGGGGCATGGAAAAGAAGGCTCCAAGCAAGATAGGGTGCATGGTCAGGTGCCACCCACAGATGAACTTATAAAGCCTATATCAGTGAGGCTTCTTAACGGACACTGAGAGACTATGCCTCTGTTTGGGGTATGCAGAAGTGATGAAATGGAAGGTTTTACCATGGAATGACCAGGTGCAAAGGACTGTGGTCGACTAGAGAAAAATATGTAATTATAAGCATTGTAGCATGTATATTACTTATATTAATGCCTGTTTTATGGTTTCTGTAGAGATCACACCCCTCATCTCACTGTTGCCCACGTCCAACTCCACTACTATGTCTCCTTTCTATGTACACACATACACACTTTGTCCCCTTGATCTTGAACACCAAGTGGGATATATCAATAACACCTTCATAAGAATAAGGAATGATACTCATGCAATACTGAACAATACCAATGTTCCCACCATCCACAAGACAGGGAGGAGGAATTAGGATGGTGTATATATATATATATATATATATATATACTCTCGCATTGTCAACTGCTTGCTAAGCATCTTTTAGGGCCATGTTTTTGGTAGAAGGAATGACAGTACCACAGGTAACTTTGATGGGACAAACATAAATAAATTTGATCAGCAGGAGCTACTACCCTGGGATGCCTAGTGTTTGCTAACAGGAGCACTGCAAAGACTGCCTATACCAAATGCACAGACAGGAATTCTAGACGCACACATCAATGATATATTTTTTCGAATGGCACCAGTAGGAAATCGGGAAGTGTCTCCTCCAGCATACACAATTAACAATAATCCTGCCATGGTACTCTTTTCTCTGTGTAAGGAAGGTTGTAGGTATATGGGTACATATGACAAATGTATGAATACTGCAGTTTTGGTGAACAAAACAAGGATCTTGCACATTGGGGGATCAAATTACTTTGTTTGCAGGAATCTGGCATATCCACAGTTACCTAAAGATTGAAAGGGAACGTGTTACTTAGGGACACTTTTACCAGGGATTTATTTGACATCAACCTTAGAAATATCGAAACAACATTTTAGGAGGGATATTGATGATGATACAACTAGCCAAATATTAGGGGATGTTTCAAACGTGATAATTCCCTTTTGGGGCATAGCAATAAACTCCTGAGATAGTAGAAGTAGACATGAGTATTAGAAAGAACGATTAATGAGACAACTGATATACTATTCAATATGACATTATAACAGATGGCAATTTGGTTGGATGCACTTCAAATTAGCATGGTACTGGACACAATGCTTGCTGAAAGAGGAGGAGTTTGTAAAATGGTAGGGTCCTCTTGCTGCATTTATGTAGCAGACTCCTGCCCTACTGTGTTTCAGGCTATTAAGAGGTTACACACATTGGGGTTCAAAATTAATGTTAACAAAGTAGTTGGAACATCAGTACTTGGGCTTGTAATTTGTTTACTACATGGCGTTGGAAAATACTTTCTGTTCTTGCTATGATCACTGCTGCAATTCTCTGTTCCTTTTGCTACATACATTGCTAAACTACTTCAGGGTCTCTGCTATACCCGTGCTGTTCTAGAGCCCTGGAACACTTACAACCTGAACACTTGCCCCCTGGGAATGTGAAGAATGCAGTAATTATGAAGGATATGGAAATTCAGAAATGTATGAATATCTATGTACATACATTTTATGATGCATAAAAAAATAGGTTAGCTTAGGCTAAAAGGAGGGTTTGTGAAAATGCATTAATTCAGGATAGCCTTAAGCTCCTCCATTTTGTTTCATATTTTGCATTCCATTTTGCGATCTCCTATTTAGACTGGAAGGAATATGTTTGCCATACAGAAATGATAAACCACACAGAAATGTTGTTGCAAAGAATGATGAGCTCATTGTTTATACAGCCTTTGGGTCATGAACAGCCAGGACCAGCAAGATAAGGTATACAGAGTGCCTTCTCATCTGCAGCTATTGATTTCGTGGGTCTCACAAATGCACATACTAATAATTTATGATACAATCTGTTGTCCTGTAAGGTCATAAAGTCAATGTACAATCATGAAATCACTAAAGTTAGAATGTACAAGCATGAAATCACTGATGAATGTATGTTTTTACAACAAAAAAAACTATTTGTAGCAAGGGCTGTAAAGTATCTATGACATGACACTCACACCAGATTTCATGTAAATTGGGGTGCATAAAAGAAGTGATTATCTTTCTGTAAATTGCTCACTTCTCCACAGCTATTGTTGTGTTGAATCTGGGTCTGCTTGAAGAGAATAAACTCTGTTGTTATACTCTTCTCGGTGTCTGTTAGTCTTATCATATTTGCAGTACAGTTACCAGATTTTGGTTTTACAGTTACTAATGTGACAGTGGACGCCAGTAGTCAAGAGGTTGAAGCAGTGTTGTCGTAGAGCATAGAAGGAATGTGGATTATATGTTATGCAGTGTTGTCTGAGATGGAATCAAAGTACTCACTAATTGAGATATAATTGTTGGCCTGTTTGTGGGGAGTTAATCATTTCCAGAAGTATGTGTGGGGTAATCAGTTAATAATCAATACTGAGCATACATCATTGGTAGAGTTGTTATGGTGAAAGTCCTGTATAAGGTTATGTCACAACTAGCAAGATTGTCTTTAAGATTTCAAGATGATGACTCTGAAGTGAGATACGTTCTCGGGGTGGCTGTTTTTTTAATCAATGTTAACAGTATTAGGCAGAAATAAGATTGTAGATGAAGAAAAGGAAGAAATAGTGGCTGTATTGTTGGAGGCAGTGTCTTGGGAGAGATGGGAGGAAGAGTTAGACATGGACAACATGTGATTTCAGCTTAAAGAATACAACACATAAAGTTGGCTGATGAATAAGAATTTAGACAATTGGGAAATAAAGGAAACATTGTCTAGAGAAAGAGATGTCTTGATAAGGGGCAACAAACATTGACTCCCCAGGGTGATCCTGTCATAACCGGGAGCAAGCAAAGAGTCAGAGATAGATATTGGTGGCCAGGAGTTGACATAAGTGTGGAAAGACTAGTGTAATGGCTCACTCACCGACTTACCAATGCAGAATAATAAAATGTAACACATCCCAGCGGGGAATGAGACAGGTTGCAAGATTAGTACGTTTATATAAAGTTGGTATCCAGAGAACTCTGCTGCCTCGAGAGAGCTCTGGCAAACAATACAGTTACATGGAAATATAAAGTTAAACAACGCCATAAATGACGCAACTAACATAGGGTACTATTACAGTGTAAGATTGGCTGAGGAGTGATGGCACATATGTCGTTGTAGGTGCTGCTTCTTCCGGATAGGTTGCCCAGATGGTGGGAGAGTGAGCGTCATGAGGTCCAGCTGGCTGTGTCCGGGAGGGGTGAGGGTTTAGGTCACGACAAGGTAGATTTGACACTAACTAAGCTGGCATGAGAAACTACCACTAGACATATAATAAACAACAATCATTAGTATAGCATTGAGTAAATCTTGAAAACCTATACATTGTATACACGTGATTACATCATCCTTCATTGGGATGTTTATGAGGTACAGGGCTTAGGGGGCTGTGATAATCTGGGCGGTTCTTGGCACATCAACGAGAGTGGGGAGTATAATGACATATGTTAGTTTTAGGGCACAATATACTGCGACAGAGGTCTGATTTTAGTTGGGGCACTCTGGAGTGGGCTGCACAGCAGGGTCACACTTCTGGTACATCAAGAGAATACCTTAGGAGGGCACAGGGTTACATTGGCAGTAATTTTCCAACAGCGGGGGTAAGAGGGCAGGAGCGGGTTTTGTGGAGATGGATAAGCTACAAGGCATGGTTCGAGCCGGTTCACACACAGGAGAGTGATCACAGAGGAAGGGTGATATGATAGATTCTATTATTAGTTTCAATTATCCCCGGCGCATCCATGAGAAAGGGATTAGTGAGGCTTTCAGATAGTGGATGAAAAGGTGGGGGCTGTGAGCGTGCTGTGCGCGGTGCTGCGGAGGGGAGAGGAGACTTTTTGCAGAGTGCGGCCTAGTCCGAAGATCGAATTGAGGGCGCACAAAATGAAAGCCAAGTGTATCCCGCAGTAGCCCCACTTATGCTAATGTTAGCATACGGGCAATGGAGGCATCCCCCGCTAATGCGTGAGCAAGTGGGTTATTTCATGCTGAATGTGTGAGGGAGGCCCAAACAACCCCTCACTCCCACACATTCCCCCCTTTCGTTACATCTAAAGTAACAAACTAATCCTTATTACTATTTTCACTCTGATAGTACTCTGCTTCCTGCACTGCCTTGTCCCATGCGGGGGTCCCTTTTATTGGCATTCACGCCCTGCAAACACCTCGTAAGCTTTGACCATATTCATCAGGTGTACATGTCATGTATATTCCTCTTTCCCCATCCAAGTCCACCCACACCTCCCTGTACCATTATAATTCACGTGGCTCTTTAATGGTGGTGTGGTTTAAGTTATCCACCCTGTCCCCATACTGATGATATATGGCTGTCAGGCGATACTTAGAGGGGTCTGACTCCCTGGTTTGTATTTGAGCGTCTTTCACATTCGCTGCCATTTGTCCATTGTTGTCAGCATCCTTGCAGAACTAGGCATTGATTTTGCACAACATTGAATGCCCATCTGACACACACAGAAAAATAGCAAAAGAAAAATTATGACTGAGACATTTGTTTTCATCATCACACTGAACCAGGATGGTATCCAATTAAAAATGTCTTCAAACCAGTTGCTCGCCTCTATTCCTCCTTCCTTATGCATTCTTTCCCCAAAACTATGCACTGCCGAGATGACGTGTGAAAGGGTACCATTGTCCGCTTCTTCAGACGGTACGAATGTACAGCAGGCACTCCCGATTTTTCGGCAAACACTGCTGTCCATTGTTGTGAGAAGGTCCAGGACGTACCGGTTCTGCATTGACATTAGGCGCAAGGCGCGAAGTTCCACCTTTATGACGTTGAATCCTTCTTCAGTGTCATTGGCCAGTTGGATCAGCTCCCAGCGGTCGATCTGCAGCCATTAGGCGTTTGTACACACTTGAAGTCCTGGCACCAAGAGGGAAGCAAAAAATGTTTCAGCAAAGTTGAAGAGCTTTTATTTATCTGGAATCTCAGCCAGGTGGTCTGATGACTTTCTGGAGGTATAGTTGGATGACCGTTATTTGCGAGACACCTTGTCTTGTAGTTAGTTTTCAGACAGGATGTCGAATGTGGAGGGTTCTTCTGTTGTCTGTTTAGGTGCTGCCGATATGTCAGCCAAATCTTTCCCCCCTTGGTTTTGGCTTTCTGGAATCACCATTAATGCCGAATGCAGTGTGGCCATGGCACAGGTGCCCCTCCAGGATGGCGGTAGATGCAGGTATACTTTCTTGCCACATACCCAATACATGTCCATGAGTGCTACTGTACCCTTTTCCATATCTGGAATGATGATCGTTTTGTTGCATTGTCTGTTAGAGCCCATCTGTACCTTCCCTTAGCCATAGAAACAAAGTTCATGTCCAACTTCTTTCTGTGTTTTAATGGGCTTCTCGAGAGCTGTAACCCACATGACCTTTGCAATGTGCTGGGACAAGACGGGAGTGCATGTCTCTTTGACCCATTGAAAGTTCTCTTCTGTTAGACCTCGCAATGCCTCTGCTTTACACATGATTGTCTTGTCATGCCACTTGTTTTCCGTGAATCGTGTACCTCTGATAACAAAAAAGGGTTCTTTGAAGCAAATCACTCCTTGTGGTTTACATGTGCAGGTTTTTTCATTCCGCAGCATTTCTATTGTAACTGTTTGTGATTGGAAGGTGCTTCGAATCCTACACAATACTATATTAACTAAACATTAGGCATCCGACAAGGGTACTTCTTGAGGTATAAGAACTTTGGGTGTGCCAGAGGCATGAGGAATGAGAGAGCAAATGTAACAACTTTATTTCGTTGCTTGTTTGGCGCTGGCGCTCATGTCTGAGTACCATTTGTTGGATTGGTCGGGATGGCAGGGGTCTTCAATTTTGTCTAATCCCAGGCCATGGTATGCATCATAATTCTTCCCTCCTGCCCCCCTTTTCCGTCTCCTGCTCCCCCCTTGATCATTATATAACATCTTTACTCTTTGATACTTTATAGGAAAAATGTCCACCCATGTTGCATCATCTCGTTCATTATCATATTGCCACGACTGTGATACCAAGGGATCTTGGGTGGTTGGGGCATTGGGGCTAAAGTGCATGTCAGTGCCATGTGTGTTTGCGAATGTCAGATCAGGCGTACAGAACAGGGAATAATCATCATCGTATTTATTAATTTCATCATCAATGTTATCACTTATAGCAGCATGTTCATGTTTATGTTTATGTTTATGTTTAATCATTTGTATAGCACGCCACGGTACCCAAAGGCTTAGGGGCGCTCACAGAACAATTATACAAGAAACACATAGACATTGACACAAAACAGAAAATGCAAGTGCTAGGAAGAAACAATAAATTAAAAAATAAGCTATGCTTAAGCCAAAATAAAAGACATGACGATGATTTGAACATGACTTAGAAGCCTCAGAGAATTACACCAGTCTTTGAGGTCAATCCTGCGGACAATCTTTAGGTCCGAAAGTCTGACCACCTCCGGCCCAGTTCTTTGTCTAAGCCAGGCTAGGACCTTGTACCACAAGGCTTCTTTAAATTCTTTACCATTGACCTTGGCAATGTTTGTGATAAGAAGGTTTCTCTGGTCCCACACAAAGTCATGAGTACTCATGTCCTCAATTTTAGGCATCAAACGTTGTGTTGTGCCCATGTTCAGTGGGGATCCTGGTTTAGGAATAGTACTCATCGATATAGGATAATTGATCTTTCCTTGAACTGGTTTCTGAGCCAGTTCTGGGGTGGACGCACATAATTCCAGATACCGAGACAATAGTATCCACATTAGTGGTTTGGGTATATTTAGAGATGGTCAAAGTAGCCCTTATAGGCTTCAGGATTTCACCACTCAAGGAGTTTTTTGTATGGCCTGATTTAGTTGCTCCTTATGTGAGCCAATTTGAACAGCTTTATCCAATTTGGCTACCTGAATCATATCGATATGGTTGCCGGAATCATTTATTAGGGGGTCAACGTTCGCTTTGGATGAGAGTAGGTCCACTGCCAGTTCTTGAGAGAGTCTGCCAGTAGATTTAAATCAAAAGGGCTTGAGCATAAAAGTAGTTCTTTAGCTATACTGGCCATAAGATCCGGCCAGTGAGCATGGTCAGATGGTCCTGTTCGAGAAGAGGTATATCTGACTCCCTCTTGAGGGGTAGTATTATGTAGTGGACGATGATCTGTGTTGTCACCTGGGTGATTCTTGGATCGTTCCGGGGCCCAAGAGGCCAAGGGAGTAGGGTTGTGCTTCCTGGTATGATGGATATCGCTGTTATCAGCTATGAAGGCACACTGCAGGAGTATAGAAGCGGTGCTGTTAGCACTTGTTGAAAGTTTATAAGGCTCTTGATGTGAAGGTTCTTGGGCTGGGTTTTAGAGAGAACAGCTGTCTCCTCAGCTTTAAACGTAGGCAGATTACTCTGCAGTCTTTGTCTTCTACGGGTGCTGAGAGACAGAACCTCTAAAACCCGATCGCCTGGGGAAGGAAGGGGGGTAGCTAAGCCAGCTACTGGACTATCTGATTCCGTTCTAACCGCTTCCAAAATGGGCTTAGCCCTAGACTGTGAGGTATGAAATTTATAGTCCGTGTCTTTTGGACGCAGACCAGATGTCACCAGCTTTTCTATTTGCCGCCATGGTATCACCCCCCCCCAGAAACGGAGCACGTGAAATCTATGGCTGGACACAATGTAAGAATGATTAAGGGTCCAGACAGCACCTTTCTCTGCGGCAGGCTAGCTATTCAGGCAGACTAGCTGCCAAGGCACGCTACAGCTGGATAAGTGAAGCAATATCACTAAAAGCAAGCAATATCACTAAAAAAAAGAAATGGGTCGGGAAAACAAGCAAATGGGCAATCCCACTCTCCAGAATGGACTGTCCTCGAAATCTCGTCCTATGTGGACTGAGAAAGAGAGCGCAACTCTTACCGCTCTAGCAGTGTGGTGCCTCTCCGATAAGTGCCATCCCGAAAGGGTCCGGATGTGGCTTATGAGCTCCTCGACTCAGAGACTCCAAGCTCCAAACTCTCTGTAACCGCAGGCTGTGAGGAGCCGTGCGCGCTGTAAGTGCAACAGACACCGTGGGAACCGAGGGCCTACATCCAGCAATGCGCACCTGGCAGCCCGATGAAGCAATTAGAGGAAGAGACCTAGGACCTAGGTCCAGAAGTTTGGACTAAGCGTCAAGCCGCACGGCAACGCGGAAAACATTACCGCCGCTTCCCACCCTCTGGATCAAAGACTGTAGGTGCCAGAACAGGGGTTTTGACAGTTCGGTTTTTATGCAATGTTGTAAGATTATAATTTATGGAGGCGTTATGTGACCGAATAACCTTAACTCCAGTCCATATAAGGCTCGATCCTTCTCGTATTAGGTTTACCCCACTCCCCCCTCTTTCATATCTCCAAATATGAAAGACACACTCCAGTACATACCAAGGCAATATAGCATTACAGAAAACACTATCGCGGCAAAGTATAGGCCGCACTCATAATTGTAGTGTCTATTCACTCTATTATCTACCATATCACTATCTAAACTGGAGTCGTTGTTAGTGAGGGCCCTCCTTCCCATCATATTTCCACCTAAATGAGCGATATAAAATGGTTAAGTACATCTTAAATTACTTTAGATTTTTCTATATACATTCTCTTTCCATAAAATAGCACATTCTTATTTACAAATCCACTCATATTCCTTATCTTATTTTGAATAATCAAAAACTGTTTAGCAAGAAAACACAATTCTTCTTATATTCACTTTTCTACGTGTATTTCTTTAACTTCTTTTAAAGTCCATAAAGGTGCTTAGAAAAGGTAAGCTCCGTAGAAAGACATGAAGAAATAGCAAGTGACAGAAAGAGAGAGAGTGAGAGATGTATGCTGCAAGCTTCTTTAACGCAATTTTCTATACATATTTCTTTATTGTTGCATATTTTCTTCATTGCATGCTCGCTAAAATCCTTTAGTTTTGTATTTCATGTTTCATGCCTCTATTTTAACCCCTTGCAACTTCTTGGCTTTGTTGTTGCTCAATCTGGAGTGTTGTGCTATCGTGTGCCATTCTCACATCTGAGAGATGCACCCAATACTCAACCCCTTCACTTTTACCATGGTAGGTGTGCAATATATCACCTTGTAATGACCATGAAATCGTGGAGAGTTCCATCTCTGCACGAAACTACGCACATACACATTTTCTCCTGGCATTAACTGTCATGTGGGGCTATCTTGCGCTGGCATTTTTGTGTCTGTTTCATTATCCCCAGATTTAAACGTACCACTGCTGGCGGCTCTAGCTTCCCGGTCATAGCCGCGCAATCCTGGAATGCACTCCCCTTAGATAGCAGAATGGATCAACCTTACTCCAGATTTAGACGGAAAGTCCACACCTGGATACAAACAAATGACGCCTAATCTGTCTTGTCCCGCACGTGTAGCATGACTGCACCTGCTACCTAATGCCGGTTAGGACTTACCATTCTCATTTGTATCTGTGACTAATACATCACTTGACTGCAATCTTGTAATGCCATATGCGACCACCATTCTCTGTACATATTAATGTGGCAGTAATTCTATATATTTCCTGTATTTACGTACCCATTATGTAACTAAGCTTCACGTCTACTTGTCATTTTGCACCCAGCTACCTAAGGCTTTGGTGCACTTTATCAAATAAATAAACAAACAAACAAACAAACATTATCCTGTGTGAATTGTGGTGCTATTTACTTTGCTATGCTTCGTACTGCACATGTCAGCTGCGTGAGGTATTCCTTAAATTCATCCCCTAGCACTGTGGCAGCTCTGTGAGCTTCTGATGTTCTCCTTACTGGTGATAGTGGTGTATAAATGTGCCATCCCATCACTATTTCGTGCGGGCTCAAATGGTGGTCCTTACTCGGTTGTGTTCTGAGTTGGAACAATGCTAGAGGTAAGCAATACACCCAGTTATTACACAACTTGGACAGTTTACTTTTGAGCAGGCCGTTGATTTTTTCCACCATTCTGTTTGCTTGCAGGTGATAAATTGAACATAATTTGTGCTTTACACCTAACAACGTGGTTACCTCCTTGAAGAGATCATTTACAAAATGGGTGCCATTGTCTGACCTGATCACATCGCATATACCCCACCTGGAGAAAACCTCTCGTACCTAAAACTTCACTGCACACGTCGCGTCGGGGTGGGGACATGGCCCAGCGTCCACCCACCGTGAGAAGGGACAAACTATTACAATGAGATACCTTGCACCATTACATCATTCTCCCATATCTGCATAGTCAATGTGGAGATACCTTGCACCATTACATCATTCTCCCATATCTGCATAGTCAATGTGGAGCTCTCTAAAAGGCCCCACAGGACATGGCAGTGTTCCTCGTAGTGGTCTGAATCATCCCTGAATTATATGTTTGGCATGTACTGCATTCAATTGTCAATTTTGATAAATGTTCCTGCAAATTCGGGACAAACCATTCTTCCTGAATCTCTGCTGCGATGTGTTGTTTTATTACATGTGTTGGAAAATGTAGTTGTTGGAATGCTATCAGTAACAATTCCACTGGCATCACTACCTTCCTTGTCAGTTCATGTCACCATATTAAATCTGTCGATGATTGTTTGCATCCTCTTTTTCCCCATAATTCCTGTTTTTCTAATGGGGCATGTTTTTGCAATTCTATTATTTGTAAAATCGGTGTGCAGTTGTATCCTTCTTCCTGCACTTCTGAACTGGTTGGTTTTACAATGCACTGTAGTGGTTTAGGGACATCAAAGTAGGCTGCTTCTTTTGTGGCAGAGTCTGCTGCTGCGTTCCCAAATGAGATTGCGTCCCCAAGTGAGATTGCGTCCGTGTTATTGGTGTGTGCTTGGCCCTTTACCAATGATACCACTGACGGTTCTGCTAGTGCTTCAATTAGGTCATTCAATAGTGCTGCATGTTGTACAAGTGAGCCACCTGCCCTTCTAAACCCACTTCTTTGCCATTGTGACAACCCTGAGTGTACCGTTGTTGTTGCATATGCCAAATCAGAATATATCGTCACTGCACATCCTTTGGCTGTATGTAATGCTTCAAATAGCGCTATTACTTCTGATCCCTGCGCTGAATATTGTGAGGGGAGGCATTTGTGCACAATAACTTCATTCTCTTCTCCTTCAATTCTAACCACTGCTCCCCCTACATGTTTTTCTCCTGTCTCACTATCTATTGATGCTGACCCATCTACAAAGTATATTCCCCCCCTCGAGGGCATTTTCACTTGCTTTCGGAATTTCATCTTCTTCTCCTTCATATGTGGCGCAATCATGTGCCTGCATGTCTTGTACTGTGCATGGCTCAGTGATGAATGTGGGAGGGTTCACTGTCTTACATCACATGGCCATTTGGGCTGGATATTATGATCTCGTATGCTGTTGCTCGTTGTGTTGTGAGTGTTGATTTGGACCTTTCTAAAATAGCAAACAGTGAGTGTTCTCCATAAAGGGTCACAGAACAATCTATCACAATTGTGGCCCTTTTCTCTATTGTGAAGGCCGCTGCTGCGAGAGCTTGTTTGCATGTGAAGTGGCCTTGCATCACTGAGTCTAGTGTGCTGTAATATGCCAATGGTTTGTGCCCTAACAATGTTTTCTGTGTTAGCACTGCTGTCATCAATATTCCATTGCAATGTGAAAACAGGTAGAACTCCCGGTCATAATCGGGGTTCGCTAAGACTAGTGCGTGTGAGATGAGGTCTTTTAGTTTGAAAAATTGCATCATCATTTCTTGTGACCATATTATGGGAGTGCTGTCGTTTTATGCTTCTTTTAACCCGTGCAATAGTGGGCGTGTGTATGCTGCATAGTCCAGTATCCATGCATGGCAATAATTACAAATGGCAAGACATTTCTGCATTTCCTTTACTTTCTTGGGTATTGGGGTGTGACGTATTGCTGCTGCTCTGTCAGGTATAATTCTTTTGCCATCTTTTGAAATCAATTGTCCTAGTATAACACTTCCACTAGGCAGTATTGCAGTTTACCTTTGTCCACCTTGTATCCTTTCGTTGCCTGTACATTTAGTAATGAAATAGAATCGTCTCTCCACTGTTCTTCACTCTTACTGCAGATGAGGAGATCATCCACGTACTGGATAATCGTGCTCTCTACATCCACATTACCAGGGTCTTCATGAAAAATCCTATTACAGATGCTTGGGCTCTCACAGTACCCCTGTGGTAATCTACAATGTTCATATCTGTTACCCCCAATGTAAATGCTGTGATATACTGGACACGCAAGTGCTTTCTGCGGGCTGTCCTAGTCTGGGTATGTTTCTGTTCCGGGGACAGAAAAGACATTGTCCCCCACCACAGCTGCACAGCGTAAAGGTGCTGGCGCACAATTTGCAGTTGTTGCAAAAATATTAGTGTTTGTGTTTCCCATTGTGTTCAGACATGCTACCTGTTGTTGCATACATTGCTGCTGGGGTTGCTCTCTGGGTTGCATTTACTGTGCTCTCTTCTGATGCTCATTATAGCATTGTTTGTTCTGTCCACTCCCACCCATTGGTAACCCATATGGGCTGCCTGGATGTAGGTGACCACACTGCTGTTCATTCCCTGGGGGAGGCGGCCTTTGGTAATATCCCATTGGTTGCATTCGGCATTCTCTAGAAAAATGTCCCCACCTCCCGCAATTCCAACACGACCCTTACCCTCCAAATCTCTAGTTCCCATTCCCCCAAATCCTCCTCTCTGCCTCCGGTGCCCACCTCGTCCTCTTGCGGGTCTGCCCTGCCATTGAAGGACTTTGTATTGGTCCTCTCCCACCCATTGTTCTTGTCCATTTGCAGACCAAGTTGCTGCCATCCTCACTGGTGTGTTCCTGACCCCTCCTCTCCTTCCCCCTGCCTGTGACATTCACTAATTTATTCTGGACCAATTTAGCTTTGTCTGCCAACCTTCTCTGTTCTATCTGTTTTTCTCTTTCTTTGATCCTCCTACAATGGTGTACTATTATGCTCTGAATCTCTGGCCAGCCTTTGGCTTCTATCCCAGCTATTTTATCCAAGGCCTTCTGTACCTCCTTCGGGAGCCCTTTTTTAATTATGAAGTAATTCTCCCATAGTACACTGCATTACTAAATGTAAGTCTGGGGTGTCTGGGAAGGTCCTCCGCAATGCATCCCATACTCGTGCCCTCACATTGTTGAATGACGACCCATCATGGCGGTCACAGTTCATTGTTACTCCCGGGAAACCGGCCTTCACCCACACCCTGTCTGCTTGATCACTGACGGTGGGCACTAATACACTTTTTACATCCCCTATGGCCAATGGTACCCCTGCTGTGTTCTTTTCTAATGTATGTATCCACTTTCCCCGTCCCACCCGAAAGTGGAGAGAGGAGTTTCAACAGGTTATTTGTGTCTATCTGTGCCCATGGTATGTAGTGCAGTCTCCCTGCTCCCTTATGTATCACCAGCATCTGTAATTTAGCCTTACCTCAGTTTTTACTTACCGTTCCCTTCTTTGTTTTACTTGCCAACATGTTTCCTACTCTTTGCCTCAACCTCCCTTGCCACCTTGGGAGCTCTCCCCCATCCTCTGGGTCAATCCCTAATGGGAGCGAAAATCCTGCCGCTGCCGCCCCCTCCTCGTACTCATCCTAATCGCTCCATACTTCATCTATTTCCTCCTCTGACTCTCTTTCATCATGTCCCTCTCCTCCTTTGTCATCCGCGGCTTCGGCTCGCACTATTCTTATTAGCTTGTCATCTGAATGGAAGAAAAACTCTCCTGATTGCCACTCATGTTCTGGTCCCTTTGGCACGTTCCCCTGTGGCAGCGGGGATGGTGCTGATCCCCCCGCTACGCTGGGTGGAGGTGTTAAGTCACTTGCTACACTGGGTGATATCTCTACTCCCCCCAGCAGCATCTGTCCCCTATCCCACAGTGCTCTTAGCCGGGTTATTTCCATTTCAGTATTAGCAAGTTGTCTTTCTAAATCCCCAGTAAGCTGTGCTAGATCTACCGGAGGGGTGCTAGTGGGCCCATATAGCCCTCTTCGATCATAAGGCGGTGATGCCATGGCAACTGGGGTTGTCGGGGCACTCGACGCAGGCATATACCTGGGCTCACTGTACCCTACTGCGGGCCTCGTTAATAATGGGTAAAGCTTAGTGAGATAATTTTCTCCTGTTTTTACTGAACACTCCTCCACCATTATTCCCTCTCCCTCCGTCTGGGCTGCCGGCCCTTCTGACGGCCTTTCCTTATTTGTATCGCTCTTCGGGGCTGCTTCCTCAAACATTCTCCACGAATCTAGTACTTTGCTAACAAATGGGTTGCTACAAGATCTAACACTCTTCTCTCAAAGGACCCTCCTTCTGGACATATTTTGGACGAGCCCTCTCCTTTTATTTCTGTGAGCCATTGTTCATTGTACTTCTGTATTTTTTCACTGTACAAAGGGAGGTGTTGACAAATATGTGCTAGTGGCATACTCCCTCCCATCATCTCTTCTCCAAGTGTTCTTCCTTTTTCACCACTCTACTGTGTATGTTATATAATATAACTAAGACAACTCTTGCCTTTCTTTTATCAATACCTTCTGAATCGTACCACGTTAAATGTCAATATCCTTTTTTACTAACACCTTTTTTCAGGAACCACAAAACGACAAAACATTTTTTATCAATACTTATTGCATAGACACCATAGACACATATATGCTTTGTCGACAGACCAACACAAAGTACTTCAACAACATTGAACATGTAACATGTAACATGTACTATCTTCTGCTTTATATCGCCCCTTTATTTGTTCTAGTTTCTTAACCCTTATTCTTATTGTCTCATTCACTCCCCACCTCTGAGCACCCTTAGGCTACCTCCTTGAAGAATTCTGCTCTCACGGAAAAAGAATATTCTAAATTACTACTCCGAGCCTACTAAATATATGAGACCCCTATGTTTTTTTCTTTACTTCCACTTTTATCCTGCACTGGTCGAGACAATGCTACGCGGCACCGCTTTCTACCCCCCTTCGGAGCTAGGATCCCGTATTCCTTTTTATCTCTTTTTCCACAACAACCTAATGCCCATATAAAGGATAGATAAGAAAAGCCTAACAGTTCCACTCACACAAGCCCTGAACCTAAACTTCTAATTCCCACTATTTCGTTACCCTTATCTTTTACACCATTATTTCTCAATGTTTGCCCCTCCTCTGAGAATCTCGCAACCAGTACTCTCATGTCCAGGGTGGTCCAAGAGCCTCCATTCACTGTCTATCCACAATCGGGGCCGTACCCCAACCAAGCCGTGACCCGCCTCTGCGAGCAGTTGGGTATTTGCAAAGATGGTGAAGATCCTTGGAACCTTTCTTTTTTGTGTGCACACTGGTCAACCGCGGAGGCGACGGTTTTGCTGGGGACGTTCCGGATCTTGCCGCACAGCATGGGGGCCTCTCTCGATGCACCTTACTCGATCATGTCGCGGGGGTCACCAAATGTAATGGCTCACTCCCCGATCTACCAATGCAGAATAATAAAATGTAACACACCCCAGTGGGGATTGAGACCAGGAGAACAGGTTGCAAGATTAGTAAGTTTATATAATGTTGGCATCCAGTGAACTCTGCTGCCTCGAGAGCGCTCTGGCAAACAATACAGTAACATGGAAATATAAAGTCAAACAACATCATAAATGATGCAACTAACATAGGATACTACAACAGTGTAGGATTGGCTGAGGAGTGATGGCACATATGTCATTGTAGACGCTGCTTCTTTCGAATAGGTTGCCCAGGTGGCGGGAGGGTGAGCGTCACGGGGTCCAGGTGCCTGTGTCCGGGAAAGGTGAGGGTTAGGTCATGGCGAGGTAGAGTTGACACTAACTAAGCTGGCATGAGAAACTACCACTAGACATATAATAAACAACAATCATTAGTATACCTTTGAGTAAATCTTGAAAATCAATACATTGGATATACGTGATTACATCATCCTTCATTGGGACTTTTATGAGGTATAGGGCTTAGGGGGCTTGTCCTCTGTGATAACCTCGGCGACTGGGCGGTTCTTGGCACATCAAGGCGAGTGGGAAGTATAATGACATATGTTAGTTTTAGGGCACAATGTACTGCAACAGAGGTCTGGCTTTAGTGGGGGCACTCTGGGGAGGGCTGCACAGAAGGGTCACACCTCTGGTACATCAAGAGAATACCTTAGGAGGGCACAGGGTTACATTTGCAGTAATTTTCCAACAGCGGGGGTGAGAGGGCAGGAGTGGGTTTTGTGGAGATGGATGAGCTACAAGGCATGGTCCAAGCCGGTTCAAACACAGGACAGTGATCACAGAGGAAGGGTGAAGTGATACATTTTATTATTTGTTTCAATTATCCGTGGCGCATCCATGAGAAAAGGATTTGTGAGGCTTTCAGACAGTGGAAGAAAAGGTGGGGGCTGTGAGCGCGCTGTGCGCGTCGCTGCAGAGGGGAGAGAAGCCTTTTCATAATATCAGAGTGCAGCCTAGTCCAAAGATGGACTCGAGGGCGCACAAAATGGAAGCCAAGTGTATCTCGCAATAGCCCCACTTATGCTGATGTTAGCATATGGGCAATGGAGGCGTCCTCCGCTAATGTGTGAGCAAGGGGGTTATTTCGTGCTGATTGTGTGAGGGGTGGCCCAAACGATCCCTTACCCCCACACACTTGTCACGGAATGTTGGGCTTGCCCGAATTCATATTAATGTTGAAAGATGAGAAAACAAGGAGTTAACCTAATTGCACCTTGGAAGGAGCCTGGTAACAAGTGGGGATAGCCATGTTTGGGCCAGAATATGGATTACAATTTGAAATTAAATGTGTGTTAGCGATGGTGGACCATTATTCCAAGTGGACAGAAGTCAAGTTCGTGAAGAGCACAAGCACCACAGAGGTGATAATGTTTAGTGATCAAGTGTGTTAGAGGGAAGATGTCCTAAAGTAATTATAAGTGGCACTGGTGTACAGTTTAAGGGTAAGAAAATGATGGAGTACACCCAGAAGGTTGGAATCATAGAAAACATTCCAGCAAAGGTTCCAGGAAGTAATTGATTAGTCGAAAAGTACAACAGAGTAAAAAGTGTGGTCTGTAGAAAAGGCAATTAAGAATGGAATACATGTTATGTCAGCAGTGGCAGAACCAATATGTATCACGGGGATCCATGTGAAGTATTTAACAAGAATGTTGCTGTTCAATTTGATAAGGAGCAGAGAACCGAACACAAAACTTAATCTTGTGTGGGTGAGTATGAGAGAATATCACTGGGCAATTGGGTGAGAATAAAGATAGGAGATGACGTATGAAAGGAGATGTTAAAATGTTCGGATACCCTTGAGGTAAGAGAGGTATTGAGAATGCAGCAAGAGTGAAAGATGGTTCCATATGGAATTTCAACTGGCTTTGTAATTGGAGGTGTGACAAGGTAGGTGCATGGAAAAGCATCAGGGTGGCTTTCCTGGCCCTCTGGGAGGGAATAGTAGTTGAGGAGCAGGCAGACAATGGGCTTCATTACACGGACGGCGGTAACCATGGTGCTATTAGCGCCATGGTTGCCGCCGGTATTTTACTGAGTCCCCCATGGTAAAAGGCGGAATTACCGCCCTATTCCAAGGTGTGTGGGGGCGGTAATTCCCCATTCACCATGGCCCTTCCCCATTCCCATTTTAGCCCCCATAGGGCTCAATGGGAATGGGGAAGGCGGTAATTACAGTACCGCAAATTGCGGTACTGTAATTACCTCCAATGTCCCTTTGTGGGTCCCATCCTTAATGGCTGGTAAAACCAGCCGTTAAGGTAGGGTCCCACAAAGGGACTTGGTAGTAAGGCGGTAAGGGTTTACCAGCATGGGTACCCTTACCGGTACTGGTAAACCCTTACCGCCATCCGTGTTATGAGGCCCAATGTCATTTGTGAGAGGAGAGGGGCTGGGATGAATGAGGGTGCATGTTATAATGGCAATTCAAGAAAAGTCACAGCCATGAGGGCAAGGAGACCGCCAGTGTGGTCCACGATTTATAAAATGCATTAGAGCAAATGATCCATATATCATGCTAGGAGTTAGTATGTTTACGTTTAAGTCTGTTTAAGGTCTTACGTTGGTGAACACATGCTTAAGGTCAGCACACTAGAGTGCCATGTTCACAATTCAGAATGTACATCCTGTTTATTATTTATATTTTATTTGTTAAGGGAAGGTGGTGGAGGGGTAGCTGGACAGGAGGGATACCTCTGTCCATGGTATATGCCTGTACAGCACTGTTAAGCACTTCCTTAAATTGGGCAAAGGGTTTCACTTGTACATGTCCCTAGTTCCTATGTCTATGATATATGCCAAAATTACCCTGCAAATTATTTATTCATGTCGGCTGTGCCCAAAGATATGCCAACATGCCATATTAATACTCATGATGCAGCATTGCCTTACCCTGGAGGCTAATAACCCTCATTTATGACAATAGGGCTCGAATTTGACTTTAACACAAGGACCCAGTATTCCACCTCTCTTCCTCATGCACCAACTTCTACACAAGCCCATAAACATGCATACCTCAGCTTCTTGTACACATACACACTCATTTCAACACACATGGTATAGATGCTTATCAATATACTGTGGAATATGTTTACCCATGACAATGCACCCCACTGCACCCCTTTGGCAATGGGGAAAGAAAACTGCTGAAAATGGAGGCGACAACCCCTGTGCACACCAAATCTTTCAAACTGTGCATGGTTCATAAACCACAAAAGAGCTGCAAATACTGACACACACAGGCAAAGTTGATGTCAAAGCAAGAACTCCCTGCGAGAGAATGCCAGTGGGTGTTGTTACCTGTCACATGAATCAAGGCCACGAAAGTGGGCTTAAATTCGAAAATGCCTTTAAATACAGCTTCCTAATCAATGGCAACCTTCAAAGTGCTGTTTTAGCGCTAAATCCAGTCCTTTTCCCAGTGAATTATTAAAGGGAAAAGGGTCCTGAAATCATAGATTCTCCGGGCAGTCAGAGTCTACCGAGTCTTACCGAGATGGGAATTGGATGCCAGGATAAACCATAATAAATGTAATGCATGTGTCTGATTTTAGTAGAGGGCATAATAGTAAAAATGTGTATTTGTGGGAAAGCTAAATTGTGGTCAGAATCAATGTGGGAGTTCCTAAATCACATCATTAAGATAAAAGCTCTCTTCATACTGCCAACCAGGACAAGGCAAGTGGTTGTGCCCACCCACAGCCTTGGGGGCATGTTTTGAAATTCCACCCACACCATAAACTTGGGGATGGCATATGATAGTATAAATATAGGAACTTCAATCCACATAGGACACTGCATCCAGAAAACATCCAGATTTCCGTGCAGCACCTTGTTCCAGAACTCTTCATCTTGTAGCTGACTCCAGACTTCTTTGAAGATCCAGATTTCTTTGCAGACTCTAGACTTTAGCATTGCTGAATTCTTGCTAGCTAGACCCAATTTCAAAACATCCAAAACTTAAAAGGATAATACTGATTCAGCTTGGCTTTCTACCATTAAGGCTTGCCTGCTGAAACTTGCATCCTGTAATCTGCCGTGTGCAGTGACCAGAAGGGTCCATCCAAACCCAGTCTGAGGCGCAGTCCAAAATTGACCAGAACCGCGCCGCTGAGCCAATCCCTCCAGAGGTGCCCTGTTGCCGGTAGACCTGACAGATCCAATGTCCAGAACTTTGACGGTCCAAGTTTAATTACAAGGGACTGTAAGTATTAATAGGAAGAACAGTGACCCATAGTTTATCTGCATTGTATCATACCAATCTCAACCCATCCCATCTTTAAATTCAAAACCCTAGTATTGTTAGTATCATTCTTGCGCTGATTTTTCTCATCTATGTTACAAAACCATAACCTCTTAGTGATTTTGAGTAACTAAAGTAAATCCTGTATGAAATCGATTATCCACCACGTGAATGGTTGCGCTGGCCACGTAGCTGTGAAGATTCATGAGTTGCCTTCTCTTTTTCCTAGTCATTAATATAGTGTAATAAAATGTATCTGTCATTTTTAAAACCGAATTCCTGTTCCATTTTCATGCCTATTTTGCAAAAATGCCTTTCACTAAAACCTCCATAACTTCTTCATTTTTAAAGATAGAAACGAAATTTCAACTCTCACTGATACCTAAGACCCTTAGCTACCCCCACAACTGTAATGGCCTGTTTCGCCAATATTGCATAGTAAAAGTTTGCTGCAGGTTTGTAGTTTTCACAAGTTTACACGTGTCTTTTTCCCATTTCAAAGTGCTTCTTCCATCCCATACTGATCTAAAGTGTGTACTGTTGTTTATATTATAGCTCATGTGTGTTAGGACCTGTTTAGTGATGCTTTCCTTAGAAATTTTCTCCATTTAAGCATTTTTGCACCCTTTTGAATTCTTTTAAAAAGCGATTGTCACCTGTCAGTTTAAAATTGTCACTTTCCAAAAACGGTTTTCTCTCCCAAAATGCGTAGCCGGGGAAACCCCCCAGTTACCGGCAACACCTAACACCATGGGCATTACGAGTACCACGGACATGGAAGCACCGACTTGAAAATGGTGGAAAAACCGTGGACAAGGTGGCGGTATCAGCGCCACTTCGAACATGCCGTCAAAAAGTGCCTGGTCAGTCGAATCAGGCCACAGGTTCAGCAAATGAGCCCAGCTGGGAGCCACACCCACACCCAGGCCAACTCCAAACACAACTATGCAGGCAGCAATTGTAGCAGCATTGGGACTGGGGCTATTGAACCTAGAGGCAGCACTGCACATGGTGGCAGTAATGGTGCAGAGGAGGAGGCGCAGGTGGCAGTTAGCAAACCCTGCACCCACGCCAAACCCAATTGTGCAGCCGGCACGACCGCGTAGGCAGCCTGCAATAGCCTGCATCAGGGCCTCACCCTGGAACCTGACCCCAGGACAGATCCACACATTATACCAGCTGCACCGTCCAACAATCAAGTACATCACCACCATGATTGAGGACAACATCAGCAGCCACATTGGCATTTCAACCGCAATCCCCCCTCCTGAAAGTGGTGTTGGTACTGCATTTTCTTGGCACCGGAACTTATCAGCACACAGTTGGTGAGCTGCACAGGCTCTCACAACCCTGTATCTCTAAAATATTGGGACAGGTACTGGATGCCCTGCTGCGCCATGTGTCGGAACACATCGCCCTACCCCGTACCCTTGCACAGGTCATTGCCACCAAGTTGGCCTTCCATGCCATTGCCGCCATGCCATATTGCATAGGTGCATTAGACTGCACCCACATAGAGCTGACAGTACCATGTGCAATGGAGATGGTGTACCGCAATAGGAAACAGTACCACTCACTGAATGTACAGATGGTATGTGACGCCGGACAAGTGATAACACATTGCTGCGCACACTTCCCGGGGTCAACACATGACTCAATGGACCTGCGGAATTCGACATTGCCACACTACATAGAACACTACGCTGGACAAAGCACATGGCTATTGGGTGAGTACAACTGCCAATACAAAGGTCCTGTGGAAGGGAGGGTGTGTTTCAAGGGCAATGACCTCTGTGAGTGGGCTGCTACAACTGCACATGCATCACCCCCTGGCCCATGTAATGGACGGTCAGCATAACCCATACATCACAAAGCTACACATGACAGTGTGCCCGTACACACTCTGCCAAATGAGACACACAACCAATACTACCACAAGGCCATACAACTTGAGCCACTAATACAGCCACCCACACTATGCACCCCTGCCCCCCCAATGCACATGTGACATCCTGCAACAACCACAACATCACAGTCTATTGATTAACTCCTCTATGTGTGTACATCACTGCACAATGCCATACTTACCAACCACTATTGTCCGTAAGGGCAACTGCATATGCACATCAAGTCGTTGGGCAATGCCCAAATGCCAAGGTCGACAACAATGACCCATGAATGGTAATCACCCACTGGTCCAACCACTGCTTGGCCCATATGGATGAATGAATAATGACACAAGATTGCACTGCATCTGATCAAGACATGATACCATAAACACTGACATGTCCCACACATCTACATCCCATGTAGGTAATGCTGGATATGCACTCACGCCATGGCTGATGACGCCTGTATGGAGGCCAAGGAACAGGCATGAGGAGGCGTACAACAGGGCACACGTCCCCACACATGGCATGATTGAGAGGACATTTGGCCTACTGAAGGCCAGGTTCCGCTGATTGAGCAGATCTGGCGTATCACTGCTCTACAACCCAGTAAAGACGGGTAGAATTGTGCTTGTGTGTGCCATGCTGCACAATCTGTGCATGCGCAGGAACATTCCGCTGCCCCCAGACATTGAGGATGATGATGGAGTTGAAGATGGAGATGGGGATGGGGATGGTTATGCGGATGGGGATGGGGATGGGATGGCACCAAACCCTCCTAGGGGTGCACAAGAAGGCCAACGGGCACGGGATACACTCATTCGTGTTTACTTTTGAGAAACTGCACATTGACAGCATTGCATGGATATGACGATGCCGGTGAATAAATGGATTGACTGCAAATGAAATGACGGATGTCCACTCATTATGGATTTTTTCAAAGGTGTTGTATTATTAACAAAACTGGAAAGAAGGTGCATTGGGTAGGGAAGCTGTACACCCGTGCCCACCCACCACCCAAATGTACCCACCCCCAACCAGGCCCCAAACTACTAACCCCCTGATGAACCTCCCTCACCACCCAAACGTACCCACCCCAATACACCCATTGTGTCCCAGAATGTTATGTCTATTGCCATCCCCACATGGTACTATTTGCGGGGGCGCTTATGCGCAGGAGTGTCCTTGCTGGAGGGTCCAGTCAGCCGACTAGAGCACCTCCGTGGGCTGCCAGTGGCAGATCTGGATGGGGTGGTGCTGGCTGAGGTGACTGCTGGTGTGACTATGGGCACACGTCCTTTAATCGCCTGCTGGGCAACCAACATTGACTCCGCTATGCTGGAATGCACACTGTTTCCTTCCCTGACATGGCGTGCCAGGGTGACGATGGTGGTGGAAAATCGTCCAATGGCCCTGGAGAGCCGACCCACCGATGTTGCATTGCTCTCACATTGCAGCCTCGCCTCCTCCCGCTGATGCATGGCCTCGTCACGCTGCAGCCTGGCCTCCTCCAGCTGCCTTTCCACGAGCTGTGTCAGGAGGGCCTGTTGTTCTTCAATGAGCTGCATGCGCGTACTAAGCTCAGCCATGGAGGGCGCTGCGGAGTGCAAGGGGCTGTGCAGTGTTTGGGGGCTGAACATTAGGCCATGGATGGATGACTACTCATCCATGTTGTCCCCCTCACCCTGTTGTACGACTTCGGTCTGCATGGCCGGGGCACTGTCATCACTCGATTCAGCCTCCTCAGCAGTGCAGATGGGCTGCAAGATGGCATCCGGGGCCATGGTGGGTGCCTGCATTGGGATGGTAACGTCCACTAGTGTTAGTGTGCCCAATGCAGCTGGTGCTAGTGTGCCCAATGCAGGTGGTGCTTGTGTGCCAGAGCAGCTAGCATCGCCCTCCTGGGCAGGAGTGCTGCGTTGGGCACGTGCAGGTGGCCGCTGCGTCACCTCTTGGCCGTCGTCACTGTCACTTGACATGGCTGTGGGGATACAGAGGGCATGCTGTTAGTTGTGTGATGTTACTTGATGTGTCCATCACATGCATCAAACTGAACGATCCATGACCACTTGCATGTACACACTGATGACTATTGATGCACTCAGGTGTGTGTGTCTCTGCTTCCACTCAGGCATGCACTGTATGCATGTCCTGGGGACATGCATTGGGGATGTGTTACTTGTCATCTGGGTGGGCAGTGGGTCCATTGGGTCACTCCTGCCCTGGCTGGGGTTGGTGGTCAGTGGGTCCATTGGGTCACTCCTGCCCTGGCTGGGGGGGTGGTCAGTGGGTCCATTGGGTCACACCTGCCCTGGCTGGGGGGGTGGTAAGTGGGTCCATTGGGTCACTCCTGGGGTGCATTCACACTTATGGCTTTGTACTTTGTGCACTTACCGGCATCTGCAGGTGGTCTCACTCCTACCTCTGCGTCTCCGATGCCGTTCATTCCGTAACCTTGCAGTCGCGGAAACTGTGTCACTGTTGTCACGGAATCACTGGATTCCAGGCCGGCAGACTCGTAATGAGGCCCAATGTCTTTCATTCCTGAATACCTGCTGATTACTTACATCTGTGTAGGATTGCTCATTTGTATTTAAAAAATACTTTGCAGGGGGACTATTAACCTAAACGCTATCTGTTCACAAACCAAAACTGTTCTTTTTCCTGTGTTTTCTATTCTGCCTTATTATAAGTGAATTCAATTACTTTACTTATTTTCTGAATTGTATTGTCACCCCTTGGTGATTGCTGCCCCATATATATGTATATATATTAAAATTGATGTGTGATTTGAATATTAAATAAACAAATACATATTTACTTTTACAAACTAGCCTTATTCCTGATCCAGTGTGACCTAGGTGGTATTTTGAGATGGGTGTGATATGAGTGGTATATCATTCAGAATATTGAACTTATAGACAAAAATAAATAAGGGTTTCATTGCACACTACATGCTAGGTGAGACCTGGGTGTACTCCTGATTGAAATCCCTTACAGCTGGGGGCTTGGGCCAAGATTCTGATTTTGAAATACCACCCATGACAGTCTAACACAACATACTAGCCTGCAGGGTACAGACACCTAGCTGGGTTGGGGTACTGTGGGAAATTGATATTTCTAAAATGGCAACCCCAGTACAAATTGCAAGGGAACACTACCTGCACAAACTGTTTGTCAGGGGTGAGTGGCCCGAACAGGATGAACAGGTAATACTACAGGAAATAAAACAAGTCACTGCAATACACCTAGATACATGGCAGGACAAGGGTCAATTACACCAAGCGCTTAGCAACTGTACATGGAGCAGTGTAAAATTGCCAAAATAGCAGCCTACCTGTACCTCCACATAGGAATAATACAGGAAAAGCATGCAGACAACATAGATCTGGCAAAGAAGCAAGGTGAAACACTGCGGAAAATCCAAACTAATCTGGACTCTGCAGAGCAGAAGAGCCAAGAATCAGAAACAGAGGCTAGGCAGTATATTACCAAATTAAAGGAAGATCTGGCTCTCTTACAGCAAAAGAGTGCAGAACAAGATACGAAATTACAGACACTTCAAGATGATTATCAGGAAAGAGTTGACTCTTTACAACAGAGTCAACAGAAACTGGAGCATCAATTAAATTATAATAGATCTGTGCAGAACAAATAGTCACCTTACAAAAACGCCTAGAATCCTTGAAAGAGGAAAATAATAAATTAATTATTAAAGACATCCACTCTCAAGAGTAATTTGATGAGGAGCGCCAGAAATGTAGTGCGTTTAAAAAACAGAGGGATGACCTGGCTGAACACAGACGCACTCTAATTCAGGAGAGGGACGCCTTGGCCAGGAAGTCAGCCAATTAGAAACTAAGTTAGAGGAAAGAAAGCTGGCCCTCAGGAGCTTAGTGAAGTTAAAACCGAATATGAGAAGCTACTAGAGCACAACAGGTGGGTGGTGGATGCTCTGGAAAAGAACACTCAGACTAATAATGACAAAACTCAGGAGGTGAGTCTCCTGCAGCACAATTTGGCCCGGTATTTCCAAACCAGGTAGGAAGCACAGAGAGACAATGAGGCTCTCTGTGAAAAGAATGACAGGCTCCACCAACAGATAGCCATGCAAGAGCAAAACATTGAGACCAGAAAGGCCTTAATAGAGGAGAAAAAGAGTCAGATATTGGCATGTCACCAGGGAATAGGCGCTGGAAGAGATGAGGTAGGAAGGGACAGAGAAACCCCTGAGCATATCATCAGGACCCCTGTCATCAGGGACTTTAACCCCTTCAGTACCATGGATTCTGCTGCCCTCATATCCACTGGCTCATTTGAACCAAGGACCACGGGGATGGTAGACTTCAGTAGGATTAGCAACATGGGACTGACAGATCAACGCCTCCCAGAAATGGATGAGCGGGCATCTCTGTGCAGATTCAAAAATGTTAGGGCTAGCCTCTCTGATCAGGAAGACTCCAGTGAGGGGAGAATCAGGGAACTAGATCCTCAAAAATACCACCTTCCAAAGGATCAGTCTGTAAAATTTGGTGGGGAACTCCATGAAACTAGACCCACAAAGAGTATCTTAAAGACCTCCTCCCAGCTAGGGCAGTGGGGGGGGGGGAGTACACAGCCAATCCTGGTAGCAAGGGAGAGTCAGAAGACTCTCCTGAGCGCCACAAGCCTCAAGAAACTAGGCCTCCACATTCTGCAAGTCATTCCCAAGCTCACAGAATCAGGGAAAGCCTAGAGGATCAGATAGCCACCTCCTGTAGCAGTGCCTCTGAGTCAGAAGATGAGTATACACGGGTGACTAAGACTAAAAAGTCCAACAAAATTAAGAGGGCCATACTGAAAGATCCCCTGAAACAGATCAAGGCCATTAGGAGCGTCCTAACTCCCTATCATAAAAATGCTGAGTATTCAGTTTAGGAGCACCTCGAGTTATACGAGCAAATGATGGATACTTTCCATTTGAAAGATAGCCAGAGTTGCATTCAATATGTCAAATGGACATTTTCCCCTAAATACTCCAGCTTCTTTGCAGGGCTGGAGGATCAGAACCACTCAAGATGGTCCACCTTAAAACATTTTTCTGTACATAGGAACCCTCAAGAGGCCCGCAAGGCGGCCTACAACTTGCAATGTGGGGAAGACCAGACCCCACAAGAATTTATGCAAGAACTGAAACGTGCCTTTGCGCAGACGACCAGGAGGGAGCAGACAGACAGTAGGGAGTTCATTAATACCTTCTTTCATGCACTCCCTAAATACATAATTACCCAGCTGGTGAGGGACTTTTATGAGAAGAGATCACTAGACAGGGTCATTAAACAGGCAACTCGTATTTACGAAGTGCAGAAACTGGTAGAGAATAAAAATACAAATAAAAACCCCAAACCAGCTAACACCACTGCTGCTGCTGAGGTGGCGGAGGTGAAGGTTGCCCCCATTTTAGACCTGGAGATGGGGGGACCTAAAAATATTCCTGTGCAAAATCCTTCTAACCAAAGAACCAGAAGGCCCTCTGGCCAATCCCAAACGGGTAGCCAGGGAGGTAATCCCACAAATGGGACCCCTAACTCCCCGGATTATATTAGCCCTGTTACAATGGCAGCAGACCCGTCCTGGGGTATGTGTGGATTCCCCCAGCCCAAGGGAGTGGGGGATCCAACCAGGTAGCTGCCAACCCAGGAAACTTCCCTCCTAACTTTCCCCAGGAGGGCAGTAATCCCCCAAATGCCGGGTTGAGCTTCTTTCCCCGGTACCCGCCAAACTTCAACGCCCAAAACAACCCTTATTTCTATCCCCACTTTCCTGAGCCCAGACAGCCCAATCCGGGAGAAGGGAGGCAAAGGGTGGAGGGTTACCAGAACTATCCCAACCAAGGGTATTATGGGAGAAGGCACAGTTAACCTTCCTGTGATCCACCTAGTATTGACCAGAGACCCCCGTACCAGCCAGAATGGGTGTCCCAACTGGAGCGCCAGGTCCAGAATTTATCACAGGATCTGGATCGCATGTTGAAGGCTCAGCAGAACCCTCAGATGAACATGGCGGCCCAGAACACCTCAAATCAAGGGTCTGGTACTCCAGAGCAATGACGGGGAGAGAACCCCGAGAAACCACCGGTTCCCAGGGAGGAGGCACAGAGGAAAGGGGGATGTAAAGCCTGAGAGGAAGCTTCCTTCCACACTTGTGAAAAGCCCCTGGAAACCCAGGAACCGGAACCAAAATCTCCTGCCCCTGAAAGTATGCAACCTAAGGAACAGAGGGCGGTTAGGAGAAATAAAGGGCCTAAAAAGACCCATTTTGTGGGGGAGGTTAGAGTCTTCCAATTGGAAGGAGAGGGGTCCTCAGAGGACTCTGGGAACAGGATCTTTTCCTTCAGGGATGGGGGAACTCCTCCCAAAGAAAAATGGGTCCCGAGAGATCCTAATCAAGACTGGGTAAGTGTGGGGATTGAGTTAAAACCGCCCATCTTTGAACCCCAGAATGATTGCTTGGAAAATCACCTTGCCCAAACCTATTCTGGTGACTACTTCCAAAAAGGGGGGGGCAACCCAGAATCAGAACCAGGGAGCCCAAAACTTCCCAAATATCCAGCTGTCACCTTTTTCTTACAGATTCCCAAGCTCGCAAACCGAACCCTGCCCAAACTACCCCTCTGTCAGGATCAATAGTAAAGAAATTAACCCACCAATTGGCCCAAAATGCACATTATCTTTTCCCTCTTGAGGAGAAGGAAGGAAGATTTTATGCCCCGGTCCAATTACAGGGGCAATGTACATTTTTGGCAGTGGTGGACATTGGATCCCAAGCCACCCTTCTGTCAAAAAGGGCCTTTGATCAGCTGAAATCAGGAAGGGGGGAGAGATACCAGATCCCTCTCACCCCTCCTCCTGGACAACTTCAGAACTTCGATGGGAATGAAATTCCTGTCAAGGGGACTGCGTATTTAGACATTAAAATTGAGTGACACAAGGTGAAACACCCGGTCATAGCTGTGACTCCAGAGGGCACACCATGTTTACTGGGGAATTACATCTTGCGTAGATTGTCTCCTCTAATAGATTGTGTAAACAAGGTCCTCTGGACCCAGACTAACCGACCAATAAAATTAAAACATAGCGTCAACCATGTTAGTCTAAATGGCATATGCCACATGGTTGAACAAAAACCTGACCAAATTGAATTCCACTTTCAAAACAAAAACCCTGACGTGACAGTAATTGCAGTAGGACAAGAAACTAGTGATGGGAAGTCCTCTCTATTTTTGAAAAACAACCTTCCTTCCAGTCTCATGTGGCATTCCACACTTGAGGGAAATACTCTAAAATTCTATACCAATTCACAATCAGAAAATCCCACTTCTATAGTCCAAAATGATGAGAAACCAGCTTAAACCTTGGCTGACATTCAGAAAATTGGAGAACAGTTATTCATCCCTATTAAGTTAAATGGGGGGAAGGACTCTGTTCTCGCCCGAGTGTGCATGAACAACGGTAAAAGCTTCATAAGTGAGGCCATGTTCTGAAAACTCCCAAAAGATCCAGCCATTCCCACATTTAAATTGATAGACAAATGGGAAATGGACCTGGAAACACCCAATTTCAAACATCTCCTGCCTAGCAGGTGTATGCTCAAAATTTCCATAGGCAACAAGAGCATAGTACATAATTGTTGGGTCGTGCGAGATGTCTCTGCAACATTATATTTAGGCAGTGACATTCTCAATCACTTTGCCATTAGTTTTGACCTAATGAACTTCAAAGCCTGGTCCCGATTAGCGGGTAATCCCATGGACTTTGATGATCCAGAGAAAGCATTTTGGTCAGCTCAACTGCTGCCATATGCAGTTCAAGTTCAGATTGGACAGGAAATCGCCATCCTAGAATGGACCCGACAATTCCCACTCGAAGTAAAAATTAAAAGAGGACAGAAACTGAAAAATCCTGATGCATATGTTCACCTCAATGCCCATTTCCAACAGCAAAGGTTGGGGTTAAACCCAACACCATTAGTCAATACAGAACACAACACCATTCCAATAGTGGTGGATAACAGCAACCTTAGGAGTATCACTCTGGGTGCAGGCGGAATTGGAATGGTGGTTGATGACCAACATTTTTCCATAGATTTCGGTAATGAACTGATAGGACCAATCCCCAATGTCTGTTTTGACAGTGATAGCAACAATGACACAACACCAGACAGGATCTTCACCCGGCACAGGGGGAATTTCCTGTTGTGCTCTTCCTGCCATTATGCTAAGGAAGAGGTGACCTGTGACTTCAGGAGGGATGAGGTGATCTTTCAAGTCCACCAGGACTGCCTTCCCGACTTGAAGCCATCAGGTCAAGTCAGAAATTTAACCATGGACTTCTTCATCCAGCTAGAGGAGGCCGCTGAGATAGCCAAACCAGAAGTCCTTCCAGGCTTCAGGCAGATGGTTGAAGACAGAGTCAACCTAGCTGATGCCTGTGAGACACTGGATCAAAAGCAAAAGTGTTCTTAGATTTTCAGGATCTCTTTGCGGTGGACTCATATGACTGTGGTCGCACCGAAATCCATACAACAACAATTCCCACGGACCCTGCCATGACTCCATTGTTTGTGAAGCAATATCCCTTACCTCTCGCATCCATGGAGTCCCTTACAAAAATAATTAAGAACCTTGAGCCCCGTGGGATAATTCGTCCAGTCCACAGCACCTTCAATAATCCGGTGCTGGGGATTTTGAAACCAAACGTCCAGTGGAGACTCTGTGCTGACCTGAGGGAGCTAAACAAATGGGCCCACACTTCCCGATGGCCTCTTCCCTACATTGACCAAGGGCTGGCCCAGATTCAGGGGTCACAGGTATTCACTGCCATTGACCTGACCAATGGGTACAGTAGAAAGGACCAATACAAGCTGGCCTTCACCTTCGTGGGGCAGCACACTTGGACCTGGACTCCCTTCGGATACATCAACTCCGGCAATGAATTTAATATCTTTTTGCATAAGGCCATGCCTGACTTGGGTGAAAGGGGTAACCTGGCCTATGTAGATGTTGTCCTAATCTAAAGCTCAACTGTGGAGGAACAAATAGCGGAGATCCGTTATGTTCTGACACAGTTGAGGGCTGCCATAGCAAAACTATCATTCCAAAAGGCACAGTGGTGCAGGACCTGTGTCAACTTCTTGGGGCATGAGATAACTCCTAAGGGTCTCCGTCCCCAGGAAAAGAAAGTAGAAGCACTCTAGAAACTAAAAGACCCCACAAATCTGTGGGAGCTATGGAGCCTCCTTGGACTGACTAATTACAGTAGAAAGTTCATTGAGGATTACGCAGAGATCACAAGACCCCTCATCCATCTGTTGAAGGGGGGGTCAAGTGGGAGTGGGGTCCAGAACAAGCTGAGGCTGTGAGACAACTCAAAAGAAGCCTCTCACAAGCGCCTTGCCTAGCTTACCCTGTCAAAAACAAGGAGTTTTTCTTGGAGACAGGGTTCTCAAATACATGCTTGACTGCAGTATTATACCAAAAGCATGACAAGGTCAATAAAGTCATCTCCTATGCGAGTAAGACTTTATCCCCTGTGGAGGAAATTTCCACGATTGTGAGAAGGCACTCCTGGAAACGGTGGGGGCATTGAAGAATTACCGCCCGTTCATCCAGGCGGAATACCTCATAGTGGAGACACCACACCAGCCTCTGCAATATCTTCAAAGTGACAGAATCCGGGCCGGAAATGTGAGAAATCCCTGAATTACTTCCTGGATTCTGTCAATGCAAGGCTTTCCTGTGGAGGTCAGATATGGCCAAAACAAGAAGAGTCCCCTGGTCTGGCTGACTTGCATGATTGTGCCAGAGAACACTGTCTCAAGGACGAAAGTCTTAAAATCAAGGAAAACATGGAGGCATACCTTAATTCCCCACACAAAGTCTATGAAGAAGACAAGTGTGAGGGAATGCCCACTGTCTATGTGGATGGGTGCTCCTACCATGTTAACAACGGGGAAAAGGAACTTGTGGCCGACGTGGGGAATGCATGGGTGAATGATGCCTCAGAACTCGCCGCTGGGTACAAAATCGGTCCCTGAAGTAGTCAAGTGTCAGAGTTGATGGCTGTGCATCAAGCCATCCTCACTGCTGTCCAACACCAACTCCACGAACTGGTAATAATCACAGATTCGAATTATGCACGGAACGGGTTCGTGGAGCACCTGTTTAATTGGAAAACCAGAGGTATGCTATCTGCTAACAATAAACCATCAAAAGATCAAGGGTCATTCTAAAGTAGAGGGACCAGACAAAACTGGAAATTACTTAGCTGATCAGCTGGCCTAAACCGGAGCCATCCAAGGGGATCTACTTGAGATCGAGTCCCTGTTGGGGGAAATCCAGGTCACCACTATCACTAGGTCCTAGACAAATGCTCACAATGGACTCTCAACTGCCCAGTGGAGTAAGGAGACCCCATATGCTGATTTGATTACGGCTCAAAAAGGGGATCCAATAATTGGTAAGTTTTATCAACACATTGAGGACTCTGAGAACTTTCCCCTGACGGATACCCACTGCATTGGGAAAGAGGACCTCAGAGTGTTGATGAAATATCCCAAAAAGTTCCGAATCAAGGCGGTTTGTTGGTGAGGAGATCCATACCTGGCCATGATCAGGGGGTGGTCCCTACCTCATTTTGAAGCCTGGTGCTAAGTCACGCCCATGATGCGGCCACAGCTGGTCATCGGGGGTTTCATACGACATTAGAAATCTTGCGAGAGGTTGCATACTGGCCACACATGGGGCAGGACCTCGACCAATATTTGACGGGGTGTCTTGTGTGTGCACAATTTCAGCCAACATCACTCACACACAGTGCTCCCCTCCAAAAGAGGGGGCTGACACTCCCTTGGTCAGGTTTGCAAGTCGATTTCATCGGGCCCGTGATCCGCTCCTCTAGGGGGAACAAGTACATGTTAACCATAACATGTTTGTTTACTAAATGTGTGGAATGTCTCCCAGCCCCAAATAGCAAGGCAGAAATAGCGCTGCCCTGATGATCAATCACATCTTCTCGCATTTTGGACTACCCCAAAGGATTGAGTCAGACCGAGGTAGTCACTTCACTAGCAAAGTGATGACAAA
This sequence comes from Ambystoma mexicanum, assembly GCF_040938575.1. Taxonomy (NCBI): domain Eukaryota; kingdom Metazoa; phylum Chordata; class Amphibia; order Caudata; family Ambystomatidae; genus Ambystoma; species Ambystoma mexicanum. Next base: position 69,026,267 of record NC_090921.1, read on the forward strand.
GATGTGGGAGATACTTGGGGTAAAAAGGAAACTACGCATTGCACACCGGAGTCCTCTAGTGGTGGGGTTGAGAGGTACAATAAAACTATTGTGAGCATATTAAAAAAGTTTGTAGCCGATTCTGGGCCAAGTTTGAATATTCGATTACCCCTTGTCCTGATGGCGATCAGATCTAACCCTTCTTCTGCAACAAACATTTCTCCATTTGAGCTGTTGACTGGACGAAGGATGGTGCTACCCCAGCATCTGCTCTACAGAACCCAAGAGCAGACATTGATAAATGCCTCCACAACTCATGAGTATGTTGAGAATCTGAGAAAACACCTTCAACATGCTTTTGCGTATGTTCAGCGGAATCTAGAAAGATCTGCAGACAGTATGAAGACCCACTATGATCTTAAGACAACTTAAAAGTAATATCAAGTAGGAGACCGGGTCTACTTGACAATTTCCAAAGGAGGTGCTTTTAAAATTGTGGACAGAATTTCTCCAGTCGCCTACAGAATCTGTATCCCCAACGGCAATTTGACAGAAGGGGAAGACAAGTGGGTTCACATAAACCAGCTAAAGAGTTGCCATCTCAGGCATACTTTGCGGCAAATAGAAGAGCCTACAGGAGACCCAGAGGGAGAAAATCCGGAGATCTAAAAATAATTATTAAATGTCCATTGAGTGCGTAGGAAGAAAGAGTGTTAAGACCATTATTAAACATAAGCAGGGAATATTGTAAATTACATGTTTCCGCCCCACTACACCCCTGGGGGAACAGTAGTGGGGAAATTTCTATTACTGTACTATGTTCTATTTTCTAATACTGGAATTGAATCTGGGAGGAAAAAGCCCAAGAGCCCGGAGTGTCGCTCCACACTTCCAACCAGAACCAGCAAGAAGAGCGTGTTGCATCCATCGCTGACAGGAGAAGCACCCGGATCTCTCCACATTGACCGAAGGAAAAATAATCCCATGTGCCTGACTCGCCCACGACTGGACGTCATGCTGGATTCAGGGGGGGGGTGTGTGGAATATTTTTACCCATGCCAATGCACCCCACTGCACCCCTTTGCCAATGGGGAAAGGAAACTGCCAAACATTGAGGCGATAACCCCTGTGCATGTCAAATCTACAAAACTGTGCATGGTTCATAAACTACAAAAGAGCTACACACCCTGACACACAGCAAAGTTGATGTCAAAGCAAGAACTCCCTGCGAGAGAATGCCAGTGGGTGTTGTTACCAGTCACATGAATCAAGGCCACAAAAGTTGGTTAAAATCTGAACATGCCTTTAAATACAGCTTCCTAATCAATGGCAACCTTCAAAGTGTGTTTTGGTGCTAAAATCAGTAATTTCCCCAGTTAATTATTGAAGGGAAATGGGTGCTGAAATCATAGATTCCCCAGGCCATCAGAGGAATCCAGGCCTCAATGACTGACAGTTGCATCAGAAAATTAGATGTCAAACCCAGTTTTAAAGTATTTCTGTTTCCTGATTAAAATGGCAAAATTCACCTATTTAAAGCATGTTTGTGAAGGGCTAATTCTTTTAAATGTCCAAATCCCTTAGAAATGGTGCTTATATTTTATATGTGTGAAATGAAAAGGCTTTAATTTAAAGGAACCCAGTCTGGAGCTAATCAACTATATAATTCTGATCTGACAGTGCCTTGCCTGGGAAAGTTGATGTCTCAGCCTGACAACCCCTTGCTACAGGAAGGCTAACGGCTGCTTAATGGTTCCCGCATATTGACAACAAGCATCAGACATTCATCTCTGGCTGAGCTAAGAACAATGGCAAGCTGCCCAACAGATCTCTACAGGGGACCTTCCCTCTCCAGGAAGGGGACACACCTCCCTGATCAAAGGACTGGACAGCTGTTGCTTTTGAAGGGGAGGTACAAAGAAAAAAAAAACAGCTGTGACATTTTAAAACCGTATTTGTGTTGAAAGTTGAAACTCTTTAACTGAGCAACCTAAAGAAGTATACATCTAAAAATTGGTAGATAACCTAATTTTAGGCCAATGCTTTTAAGAAGACATTCATGAAATCTGTACCACTTAAGGAAACAAAGTTATGAAAAAATCCTTATGGTAGCTATTAATGTTGCAAGCCTAAGATTCTATGTACATGATCCAATGATTAGTGCCCAGAGGTGTACCAAATTATAAATTATTAATCCAAACTGTTATGATTAAAATTGATGACATCTTACCGAGATGGGAATTGGACACCAGGATAAACCATAAAAAATGTAATGCATGTGTCTGATTTTAGTAGAGGGCATAATTGTAAAAATGTGTATTCATGGGAAAGCTAAAATGTGGTCAAAATCAATGTGGGAGTTCCTAAATCGCATCATAAAGATGACAGCTCTGGTCAGACTGACAAAATGACAACCAGGACAGGGCACGTGCCTGTGACCACTCACAGCCGTGGGAGCGTGTTTTGAAATTCCGCCCACACCATAAACTTGGGGATGGCATTTGATAGTATAAATATAGGAACTTCAATCCACATAGGACACTGCTTCCAGAACCCATCCAGATTTCCACACAGCACCTTGTTCCAGAACTGTTCATCTTGTAGCTGACGCCAGACTACTTTGAAGATCCAGATTTCTTTGCAGACTCTAGACTTTAGCATTGCTGAACTCTTGCTAGCTAGACCCAATTTCAAAACATCCAAAACTTAAAAGAATAATACTGATTCAGCTTGGCTTGCTACCATTAAGGCTTGCCCGCTGAAACTTGCATCCTGTGATCTGCCGTGTCCAGTGACCAGAAGGGCCCATCCAAACCCAGTCTGAGGTGCAGTCCAAAATTGCCCAGAACCGCGCCGCTGATCCGATCCCTCCAGAGTTGCCCTGCTGCCGGTAGACCTGACCGATCCGATGTCCAGAACTTTGACGGTCCAAGTTTAATTACAAGGGACTGTAAGTATTATTAGGAAGAACAGTGACCCAAAGTATATCTGCATTGTATCATCCTAATCTCAACCCATCCCATCTTTAAATTCAGAACCCTAGTATTGTTAGAATCCTTCTTGCACTGATTTTTCTCATCTGTGTTAGAAAATCATAACTCCTTAGTGATTTTGAGTAACTAAAGTAAATCCCAGTACGAAATCGAGTATCCACCACGTGAATGGTTGCGCTGGCCACGTAGCTGTGAAGATTCATGTGTGGCCTCCTCTTTTTCATAGTCATTAATATAGTATTAAAACGTATCTATCATTTTTAAAAACAAATTCCTGTTCCATTTTCACGCCTATTTTGCAAAAACGCCTCTCACTAAAACCTCCATAACTTCTTCAATTTTAAATATGGAAACAAAAGTTCAACTCTCACTGATACCTGACCCTTAGCTACCTCCACAACTAAACAGAACATTGTAGTTGACCCGTTTTTCTCCAATATCGCATAGTACAACTTTGCTGTGAATGTGCAGTTCTCACAAGTTTACAGGTGTCTTTTTGCCATTTCAAAGTGCTTCTTCCCTCCCATCCTGATCTATCCTGTACTGTTGTTTATATTATAGCTCATGTGTGTTAGGACCTGTTTAGTGTTGCTTTCATTAGATTTTTTCTCCATTTAAGCATTTTTTCACCCTTTTGCATTATTTTACAAAGCGATTGTCACCTGTCAGAAAACGGTTTTCTCTTTTGTTTGGGGAGGGAAGATTGCATTTAAGCTCTAGACATTGTCTATCATTCCTGAATACCTGCTGATTATGTACATCTGTGTAGGATTGCTCATTTGTATTTAAAAAAACTTTGCAGGGGGACTATTAACCTAAACGCTATCTGTTCACAAACCAAAACTGTTCTTTTTCCTGTGTTTTCTATTCTGCCTTATTATAAGTGAATTAAATTGCTTTACTTATTTTCTGAATTGTATTGTCACCCCTTTGTGATTGCTGCCCCATATAGATATATATAAATTTAGGAGATGTTTGGGCCAGGGGGGGCAAAGTTATAGAGGGGGTCCCAAAACAACTTTTTTTTCCCATAGACTGAATGGGGGATAATCTTTGCCCACGGCTACAGGTGAAACTGCTGGATGGATTTTGACGAAATCTGCGGCAGGTACAGGGGCTTGGTCCAGAAAGCGTGCTTTTGTAAATTTGATGACCATCCGTGCAGTATGTTTCTTTATAATTATCAAAAAGTAGGTTGGAAATAATTAGTGATATCTATGTTCGCTCCGCGGTCACACTTCCCTGTTCGATCGACGAACTAGCTACCGATTGGCTAAGGGGCTGGCGCCATGACCACGGACACGCGACGCCTCTGCCCATTGGCTGCTGCGAGACGTGTTCTGCGTCAGGTGGTTTGGATGCGCCTGACATCTTGGATCCGCGGAAAGCGGAGCAACAACCAGCGTACACCTGCTTTTTTATAAAACTATTTTGCTGTGTCACAGAGCATTGGGAAAGGTTCAGACAGTAAGATATGGGTGATCAATGAATATCTTCTTCGGTCGTCATGATGTCATTTCTATGGACACCTTGTACGCACAGTAAATGTGGGGTGTAATAACGATAGCACTTCAGTCCATGTAGTGGACAGGGAATTTATAACTGTTGAAAGCACACGCGTATTGGTAGGCAACATTGAAATTGATAACATGCCGTTATATTCATTAGTACGCCGCCATGGGTGGCACATGCAACGGTGGTTGTGGCCAGGGCTTAGAGTCTTGGATGCATGGCCGTCGGCCGAAGGCCGAAGGCCTTACTTCCAAGACTGTAGGCCCTGGCCACAACCAATGCCGCATGTGCCACCCATGCATACACCCATAGTGTTGCGTTTTGATTGGCATGTTGTGGGGAGTGCGTGCAGTCTTGGGTGCATGGCTGAAGGACATGCAACCAAGAACAAAGTGGTAAGTACTAGACTTGGAAGACACTGCACACCCATCCCGTGTAAGATCTACAGACATACAGCTAGGAGGGAAGCCTCTGGGCAGAGGAGCTGAAGGATAACACACCTATAGAATAATCCCCACTACCACACATCACTAAGGCGGTTGTGGGGAGACCCTGCAATCTTTGGTGCATGGCTAAAGGCCATGCATGCAAGAATGAAGTCATAAGCAGTGGAGTTACAATTCAATATGGGTGTGGTGGAATGTGCTAGTTGTGTTGATGCCCTAGTCTCTTAACTTCATGGCTGTAGACGATGGTCCGAAAAGTAAATTTATAAGCAGCTAATTTACAAGGACCATGGTTTCCATATGCAGCGATGGTTGTGGATAGGAACTCTACTTCTTGTACCTTGGTTAAAAGGCATAGGTGGTAGGTTACTCACCAAAGATGGAAGGGCAGCCTATAGGCACTGCAGCATATTAGTTCCATAGATTAGACGTGTAGATTCCCATGTGTAGAAAATGCCTGCCAATATACTTACTCCTTACTTTGTTCAGATTCCACATACTTTTTTTTTAATTGGCTATAGCCGAAGTATCACTTTTTCCATTTCTGGGATGAAAGAAAAAGGTGTGTTAGTGTTTGCATTTTTTTTAAAATGTATTACATTGCATAATAGACAGTTAACTTTTTTTGACCCTCATATTTAGTTTACAAACCAGTGTACTGTGCATTGGGCTCAGTTTCTGTGTTTGCTCTGGGGAAAACAAACCTTGTCGGATAAAAAAAAACCTTCATTTGATATGGTACTAACTACTTCATTTTTTCCTTTCAGAGTTTTCTTCATCTTTCTGATCAATGTTATGTTTGTTGCCTTCCTGCCCATTTATAACAACAGTTAGATACCTGTAGGCGTATTCTAACTGTGCATTTGTTCCTACAGATTTGTGATACTCATTCATTTGTGTCTTTGGCATATCCTGTTTCCATTATCTTTCCCATTAATGTGTTCTTTGTTGCCTTCCTGCCGATTTTAAAAACAGTTAGATACCTATAGGCGTTTTCTACCTGTGCATTTGTTTCCAACGGTCTGTGATAATCATTTATTTGTGTCATTCTTCCATCCTGTTGGGTAGTTAGATACCTGTGGGCCTATTCTAACTGTTTGTAGTCTTTCACACACTATGTTGACACTTTTGAAGTACACATTCATTCGTAAATTTTGGCTTCAAGAACATTAAATGCGCATTTTTTTTAGGTTAGCAGGCAACCTCTACTTTAGAGTAATGGTGCTATCATTACATTCAAACCATCCAGAATTCTTTTTAATGTATGCAGTGTAGTGACCTGCATTGGTTGTAGCTCCTGCATGGTAGATTATTCCTACTGTTGTAAAGGTTTTCTTTCCAAGTGACACTTGACCGTGCGTGAATCCAGTCAGTTTGCAGTTGCTTTTGGTGCCATCTGCATTATAACGTAAAAGCATAAGTATTATGTAGGCACTATGTGATTGTATCAGTAAGGTAGAGCGATTGTCTGAATTGCAAATACTACATAATCTGCCATGGTTTGCATTTTGTACAAGTTGCTGAAATGGAATACTCTCATTATTTGGTATGGAAACATACACAAATCGCTCATTGGGGATTTCTTCCTGTATCACTTTGTTACAGAGAGTGCATGTATGTTTCCACATGTACGAAATTTGGAAGATTTCATTTACAGGTATGCTTTTGTTTTCCAATACTAATAGTATGTACATTAGAAATTCTTGTGGATCTTCTTGTGAGTTCATAGTGAATCTCACCATTCCAGCACAGTCGTCCAATTGTTGCCATGAACACTGTATGTGTTGTCAGGATTGCTTGTTGCATTTCTATGCAGCGCTAACATTTGCAAACACAATTGGTCTGTGCTGTGCAGGTAAATATTGTTAACAATTGGTGGCAATTGAAATAGAATATTCATTGCTACATTTGCATAGCAACTTACCCCACTTTCATTTGTAAATTTGAATGGGCCAGCAAGTTCTGTATCTGAGTGCATTTTTCGTTTTTTCTGTTGCTTCTTTGCCGACGTGCCTGGTTTACATTTCCTAATAGGTTCTTCTATGTTTGCTGCAATTGATGAAACTTTACCTTCTTCTCTTTTCTTTGCGGAATTTGCTGTTGCATTCTGTTGCATTTCTGTTTCATTTACTTTTATTTTACCACGTTTCACTTTATCTGGAACAGGGTATTGTTTCAGATGAGGGGTGTACAGTGAACGCAATCTATTCTATTCTAGAATGCAAGGAATATCAGCTTTGACTTTACTTGAATCAAAGTTTATTAGCAATAGACCGTCTAGTGTACGTAAGCGTGATAATGCTACGTAGCTCATGCCTTCCTTAAACACTGTCTTTCCTATATCTATCAATGCTTTCTCTAGGGTAAGACCTTGGGATTTATGAATGGTAACTGCATGTGCAAGAGTGAGAGAAAATTGCTCTCTACGTACTTACATGTCTTTGAAGAGAAGAAATCGAGCAATTGGGCGCCCTATCCTTTTCACTTCTGAAACTTTATCAAAGCGAATATTTACAAACTGAATGTTGCTATCATGTGGGTATGATTGAAAGCCAACAATTGTGCCCAGTGCTCCATTAACTAGCCCTTGCTCTACGTCAAGGTTACGTTTAAGCATTACTCTACAATTTAATGATAATATTTTTTCCAACCCAGCTGTGTTGGAGATTGAATTTTCTAAACTATTTAGTCTTGTTGTGGCTTGCTCACACATGGGTACTGTCATACCATGTACGTCTAGTTTGTGTGTGGCACTAATTTCTATTATTGATTGATTTCTTTCTTTAACATTGTTTCATTGAATTTGAAACAGCTAACAAGAGTTGGCATTAAGGCCATACAATTGGCATTTTTGTGCGTTATTTGTTCCATAACATCAGTAGCACATGCATTATCGCCATAAAGTGCATGTATATGCCGCTTTTTCAATACAGCTTGTGCTCCATGCGATAACACAGCAACTCTAATACTTTTTAAGATGTTGGCATAAGTGAGATCTGCAGATTGCTGCATGTTCTCAGTTAATTCTCTGTATTGGAAATGTTGCCAAAGGGTAACATTACCTATGCTAGCAACAGTTTTCCGATAGAGTTTGTGGCCTAAGGTTTTAAAAATCGGTTCACCTTTCACTTGTGTCAATTGTAGAAGATCTCCAAAAACTATAATGTGTTTCCCTGCAAAGAGTTCTTTGTTATTACTTTTAAGTACTTCTTGCAATCTGCGGTGAATCAAAGCCAACATTAGGTTGGAGTCCATGCTCACTTCATCTATTAGTAGCATTTTCATTTGTTTCAATACTGTACGTAATTCCATTGAAGCTTCTGCAGAAAGTTTGTAGTAGTCTAATTTATTTTGATGCTCTACTGGAAGCAATAGTAATCGGTTTAAAGTCACACCGCCTATGTTGTAGGCAGCTAAACCTGTGGGGGCTGTTACAACAACTGACAGTTTGTTGTTTGTCAATTGTTGAAGGAACTTGCTGATAATTTTGATTAAGAATGTTTTCCCTGATCCAGCTTCACCACTGACGTACAGCAGTATAGGTTTGTAATTTTGGCAGCTACATTCTTTATTTTCGTGTTGTACACCATGTACAATTTGTTTTGTTACGTCTTCAAAAATGGTGCGCTGATCTTGATACTGATACATGGTGTTTTCTACTTCTGCCATAGCAACTTCAGCCTCATTTGCTATTAGTGGTTGTCCTAATGGTTCTTGTCTTCCTGTTACAGAAGGTTGACTACTGTCGGAAGAGTCTTTATCTAGTTGGCCCTGAATTTCTTCATCCTGTTGCTGCTCATTGTGTAACATTATTTTGTACTGCGTAAAGTTCACATTGGTGATAGTGCTTTCATTTGCTTTGAAAGCATCTTCATAGCACTCATAATTATCTAGTATGTCTTCCTCTTTTCTCTGTGGTTTGAAAAGTTGTAACAGAGACATGTGATATAATTCTTTCTGTTGAGGAGTTTTTAATGACATTTTCACATGATTAATTAAGCTTCGTTTGTTAAGTTTCACTAAGCTCCCTTCACAATCGGTCACTCTATATCTACGTTTGCTTTCATCGGGTTTTACATTATTTTTGTATGCAAAGGTTTGTGCTATGTGGTATAGGCACATGCTTTCCAGAGTGGTACTCCTGTTCGGATAGTATGTGTCCAGTAAATTGTTTTTAGAATGTCTTGGCTGTTGGGATCATTTCTGGTAATTGTTTCCATGTCCGCATATGATTTTAGCACTCTTTTTCTAGATTTTGCAGGACCAAGACTGAGCCATAATATGTTGTCTGATTTTCCATACAAAGCAGTGCCGGTTAAACGGTCTGCTGTTTCATAGGCCCCACATTCTCTATGAGAGAGCATTTTCAAGCCTAGTCTGTACAATTTCTGTGATAATGTTTTGTCTGATGCTAGGTCATCCCAGAGGTCTTGAAGCTCTGTTTTTTCTGCTTTTGTTAAGTAGGCTGTAACATATTGTACAACAGCAGTTGAATTGTCTGCAATGTACTGCACATCCATGTTTGCATTCCATAATAGGGCAATGATTGCATTGTAATCATTTATAATTTTGATTCTTCCTTTCTTTTTATGTAATACGTGTTTTTAGGTGATTTACCATTAACATTATGTCGAACTGAAGACATGAAGTTGTTTACTTCACCTGTTTCTGTAACTGGTCTAGGGAAACCAAAGCGGCATTTGGGGTAGTATTTATCTTTGTTTTTGTATTTACGGCGAAATATTTGCCACATTTGTGTCTTTGAAATTGTGAAATCTGCCCATGCAGCTCACTATGTGTCTGTTGTGAAGGGATTTCACATGTGACATATTTTTGGATAAACTTGCACATAGTGCTATCACTGTCATGCCCAAATTACGGTGCACCTTTGATCCATAACAGCATGTGAATATGTGGTGCTCCTCTCGCTTGATATTCTTTTCTCCAAAAGAAGTGTTGCACTTCTCCAAGGGGAGGAACAGTTTTATTGCAAATAAAGTGTAGCATTGCAATGAAACAATGATGGAAATATCTTGAGACATTAACTGGATCTAGAGAGCAAAGTCCTCCAGGTGTTAATATATCTATGTTGCTTTTGTTGCTGTTTGCTATGCGTAGGAACTCATGTAAATCTTCCCATGCATATTCTGCGCAACTTAGCGTAACAAACCAAGTTGGTGGTCTACGGTTTCTGATCATGCAACGCACGTCTCCGTGCCGTCTGAACCAGTATTCCTTTGTACCACGCATGTTTGCAAACAAATTTGTTATAGTTGATTGTAAAACCTCATCTTTTTCTTTTAATTTTTGTAATAACTGCGTAGCTGACATATTTTGAAAGTGCGTTCCAGATTTAAGAATGTGTGCAACTCCATAACATAGTGTTGCTAATTCACTTTCATAGAGTAGGTGGAATATGTATACCACATTTTGTCTAAATCTGGGATCTTGCGAATACTTTTGTAATGAGCGGTATTCTGATGCTCCAATCTGAATGGGTCTACCATCGTATCTCCCACCTTTGACAGTAGGAGATAGCAGTGGAAAAGCATGTGCTTCTATACTTTTTTCCCACATACTCATTGGTGACCCTTTGGTTTGTCGCATTTGGTAAGTTTCTAGTGCATCATCTATGCTTTCATTGGAATGCAATGGATGAATTGTGTAATGGTCCAAAAGAGTGAATACTGTAGCTGGATCCAGAAGTTCGAATTGTCCAGTTTCTGATGGCTCTTGAATTATTTCAGTTATTTGCCTTAAACTTTCATCAATATTTATTTCCTTGTAGTACTCATTATTGTCTTTTAGATATTGCAATGCTTGTCTAACTTTGTGTAAATCCACTAATTGTTGCCACATTTTTTTGTCCTTTGTTGGTACTCCATTTACCAAGACTATTAAAGAATGCTCTATTGAACGTTCCACTCCTAGAGTGTGTACATTTTTTTCCGTTAGATTTAATGGCAAGTAAACTACTTTGCCACGAATGCCTTTCACCAATTCAGAGGAAGGTAATTTTGCTGTTTTTGGATGAAGGCGTATAATTGCTTGAAATGGGTGAACTCTTTGAATTATTATCCTCTCATACAAATTGAGCTGTTGCAGGATTTTTGGTAATGGAAACAATTCCAAATTATTTGTAATAGCACGGGAAGGAGTGTGGTTGTTGTCTAATTTTGCAGTACTGTAACTGCAACATATTAGGCGTTCAGTTATTTCATATTTGTTTTCAGCTAAAAGGTACAAAGCTAATTCAAACCATTTAGAGTCTTCATTGTTTTCTATTTTGTATGCTATGTCCACATTTTTTGTGTTCTTATTGTAAAACATTCTGCGGCAACAAACACACATATGGTTTGGTACTTCAGCCGATGACCTTTTAAATTTTATTATTTGTTTCTGTATGTGTGTAGTAGAAGTTTTCTATGTGCAGAATTGTCGATACTATTTTCTAAAACTGTTGCATTTTCTACGTGGCTCTCACTTCCAAAATACTTTTTCTGGATACGGTCCATTTCGTCTTGTAAGTATTTGGGTGTACCATGCAGAAGAGTGATATGTAAATTGCCTAAGCTGGACTTTTTGCATAGTATATTTTATACACTACATTTCTTACATTGGAATGATGTACTGATGTACTTTTGCAAATAGGCCCAACAATGCAGGCTAATGAATGTCCTTTTAGTCCTGTGTCTTTCCGCACTGCACAAATATCCATATTTTGCAGCACTTTAATTTTACTTTTGTCTTTACCTTTTACATATTGATTGAGGAACTGACGTAAAGATTTGAAGGCTTTGTTTGGAATGGCACACATTGATGTGCACGGCCATTTGTAAACTGGACGGTGTGGTTCTACTGAATCGAGAGGTAATTCTGAGTTTTCAGGAGATAGTTTTGTAAGCAGTGTTTCTTGTTCCATGATGGTAGTATGGATTTTCTCATACCCTCTCCCACTGCTATGGATGGCAATTGTGTTTGTTTGATTTTGTTTGATTTTGTTTGTATGCTTCTTCATTAAAATATGGCTCTGTGGTTGTTGTGTGACTCCATTCACCACCACAAACATGTAAGACATTATTTTTGTTCACATTCCGTTTATTGCTGAGTTTCTTTTGTAGTTTGGTTCTTATTTTTGTTAGTGCTTTCATCCTATTTAACACTAATATGAACAACTTCCTTTTGAGAATGATTGTAGAGCTTGTAGGATTAACTTTCTACGGTAGGTTTTAAGGGGTGAGGATGATTTTGGTCCTCTTCTTAGGAGATTCTGAAGGACTCTGTGATGAAACATTTTTGCTAAAATACTTTTTTTTTACTATGGGTTCTTCTTACACTATCAGGATTATTAGGAACATTGTTAGCTTTACTGGCAGCCTTTCTTTGACAACATTTCTGTGCTTTGTGACACTTTTTGATGGAGGAGGTACAGTTTCAGTAGGTAAAAAAATATACTTTGGTCTGTTGTCCAATGTATGTGTGCAGTGTGAATGAGTGCATAAGTCTGATGGGGAAGCTCTTTGTCATGGTGTGTCAACGTACAGTGAACTCTAACAATCAATTGGTAAGGCTACTTTACTGTTTGTATATTACTACAATGTGCTTCAGATGAGAGTACAAAGTGGCCTACTTGTGACAAGAACCATTATTAATAACCAAAAAAACTTGGTACAGCAACTTCTTTTCACAATCTACCCTTCTAAGGATCACCTATGTTATTTCAGTACCAAACACACAGAGATTTGTCAGCCATTCTGCCTGTTATTCTTTGTTCAATAAATGGATATTTGTAGGTAGAATGGTTTACAAATCAATGCTTGCTTTGGTGCCCAAAATAAACAAATAAGCCATGCAGCCTCTTTAACGATTAGTTACAATATAAAGGTTGTTCTGTACTTACTTTTTGTGCAAGATGACCAGGTTTCTTTGGATATGTCGTCTGCAGGGTAGATGCTGTTGATTCTCAGGAGAGTAGTCTTCACTGCGAATTAAAAAAACAAAATCAATTACTTTGTGTGTTTGCAGCAGTGATGATACTGCAGACATTACTTGCGCTTCTTTCATCAGAGGATTGAACTTTCATATTTAAACCCAGTGCACTTAACTTCACTTTGTGAAGTCTTGGCATAGTACTTGCAATATGGTACTTGTAAGTCCTTCAAAATAAATAAATCTTGTAAGGGTATGGAAATGCCTTGTTCTTTACAAAGTTTACTATGCATGGCCGAGAGGTTTGTAAGCAATAGGGCAAAGTACTAGATGGGAAAACATTTTTTACTTGTTAATGAAAAGCACGATGTCGAAAAATTGGGAGACCCTCAGAAGGAAATGTCAGCACTGCAATCGGGAGCGCTTACTATTCTCATACGATCATATTGCAAGTACATTACTGTAGGCCGTACAGAGTACAGAACTCTGACATTCTCACATACAAAATTGAGGTCTACCCTAAATAGGCATGCTTGCAATGTATTTACAGGTTATGCGGAAGACAGTAAGCAGTCGTGCGATTTGTGAATGACAAATCGGCAATCTTGCACTTTAAAGGGGGAGCGTTGTTATGTGTTCCTTATGGACATTTAGCGGCATTATTTTGTCTAATTTAAATCATAAGGCTTCCACATGTTCTCTGATTAAAATATACATACCTGTGCTCTATACTGATGCATGTGGACATGTATGGAGCTGTATGTAGAAATTCGCAATCCTTGCACAGTAGCTTGTGAAGTAGGTGCTTTGCAATGGTATGCGACTTCCATTCAGAATCATCAACAGTAATTTTGAAGTGCGCAATGTTGATGACGAAGTTAAAATTAGCGATGTTCTATGTGATTGGTGGATGATTGTGCGACCGCTTAGTTGTGTCCAATGAGGGACTCGCTTTGGTGCCAAAGAAAGGGTGGAAGGACTGGGTACGAGTTACATGCCGCACAAAGGCAACACTTGTCCGCTGGTAGGGCGTGTCACATACGGGTCTCTACAGCAAATTCTGCATGGAAAGGCGACGGTAGTCATCAGCCAATCAGATGTTCACATTACTCTTTTGTGTGGAAAGACGGTGCACACACTGAAGATGGCAGAGGTGGAGAGGGTTAGGGTTTTGAGGCTTGGAGACATTTTCGTGCAAGGCTTACAACACTATGCCGAGAGTAGGCATGTGGCACACCATTTCGATGTGCGAGGAGTGGAGGTGGTGTGGAGCGCTGACACTGATGCCAATGCTGCGGCAATTCTGCAAGTTTGTAGTGACATGCATAGAATGACCACTCCTCATGTGGTAATTTTGCACTACGGCGCTTGCCATTTGGGATACCTGACTTCACGTACTTTGTTGGCAGATTTGGCACCGTTGGTTGAAGCACTCATGACCATCTTCCCAACAACTAAAGTAATTTTTTCTGCTTTACTCCCGAGAGTACAATGGAACAACACTTCTGTTTTCTGTCCAGATCAAAGTATTGGGAGGTGTATCATCAATTGCGGCATGCGTGCATTCATGCTACGAGTTGGTATGTTTTTTTTGCAGCCACAAAAACATTGCTCCAACCAATGCGCATTACTTTGAAGGAGATGGTGGTCCATTCTTTAGGAAATGCAATGTTCTTTTGGAACTTAAGGCTTGCTTTAGAGAAGATTCTGTAATATTTGCAAGAGTAAAGCAAGGACAAAAAATACAAAACAATACATAAAATACAAGATGTCTGTACATATCTGGCCAAACGAAAAAAAAATGGCTCTTTTCAGAGCCTACCTTAAAGGGGAAAAAGGGGAATAGTACTTTACTGTACCGTCGTCATGCTCTGATCCTGTACATGTCCAAGAACATGGCGGTAGTTAGAAGCCAGCACATATCACCAAAGGGGATTCGAAGGGTGGAGCCGCATGTAAATGAGAATGAGCTGCGCTAGGGATTGGTCCATAAAGTTCAGTAGGTGTGTTCTGACAGACGTACTTTAATAAGACCGTCTTCTCCCTTACAGGAGATCACACAGCCATGGCTTTCTATGCTCGAAAACAGATTATATGGATTTTGGGAGACTCATGGATACATTGGTTGAAGGTGCATGCAGAAAGCTGCAGTTTATCTACAAATCTCGGATTTCCACATACGGAAGTGCACTGGCATGGCGTGCGTGGCATGAGATGGCTGGACTTGGTACCTCTTTGTGTTACTTTACTGACAGAGCGTCCTCCAGATATACTGATCATTCATTGTGGAGGAAACTGTTTAGGCCTTCTATCTGGAATTTCTTTGCAATTTGCAATGAAGGAAGGACTCGCGAAGCTCATGGACATGTTTCCAAATTGTCAAATACTTTTTTCCCGTATTGCCCAAAGACAAATATGGCTGCGTTCTTCAGCGTTTGGTCCACAAATGGAGAAAGCGAGACGCAATGTGAATAAGGCTGTGTGTGCATTTTTAAGAGATGTTGGCATGTCCTCTTTCCACAATGAAAACATTTTGTTTCGCAGCACTTTCATTTTCCGCAGAGATGGAGTCCACCTCACATATGCTGGCAATCAGATTTTTCTTCGCAATGTACAAAATGCATTGTGACCTCTTTTGCAATCACACTAACCTATCTGACAATCCGTTTTCCCCAATCCACTGTTTTAGACCCACACAACACACCACCGAAAGGCCCTTTTCAGAGCCGCCACTTACTCTAAATGTACACTTTATTGCATTTGCTCCGCATGCATCCTCCCTTTTTTCCTGTATGACTGTCTGCAAACTTTTTCAGAACTCCGCAGGGGTCTACGGCCATCACTTCATAGTTCTATTGTTATACTGAGAAAGGCGGATCTGAAAAGAGCCTTTTCTATAATTTTTGTTGTTTTTACGTTCATTGCTTAACAGCACACAACACACTAGGAGAAGAGGCGAAAGGAGGGTAAGGAAGGGACACCAGCCACGGGGATAAAAAGGGCAACTAAACAGAGAAAGATTTAGGGTGAGCTTTATTTAGGTAAGGAGCAGATCTTCTGGTGCTCGGTGACTGCAGCCTCAAAAGCACTTCGAAAACTCTCCCACCTGCAGAGTACTGCGTCACAATACGTGCTCACTACTGTCACCTTTGAAAGGTAAGGATTAACAGCATTGCGAATGGCTTGTGAGGCAGCTGGAGGAAGGCACTTCCCCAAAGGAGTGTCTCTTGTGGTGGGAAGATTGGATACCGAGGATGCTGTAGAGGAACTCAAACGACTACGCTCTTCACATGGCACCACCTTGCGAATGTCCGCAGTGTGGAACGAAGTGAGGTGTCGCTTCATGGTTGTCGTACCAAAACTGTACGCTCCAAATCTCCCGCGACACACCACCACCTCGCACTGGTTACACTTCACCAGGTTCGCACATGATTTTGGTACATTTCCATAAACGGAAAACAACCGCCACACCCACGACTCCCGCCGAGTGCTCCTAGTGCGAAGTTCCTCTACTTCATTCTCTTCCTCCTCTTCGTCGTCGATCTCTACATCCTCACCCATATATATCTCTGCAGGCCCTTGGTGAGGTGGTGGTGGTGGTGGTGGCGGGTTTGGGGGCGGTGCAGAGGCTAATGAGCCAACAGCAGCCATGGAAGCCATACCGATTACTTTCCTTTTGGTCACTACAGCAGTAAAGGCAACACACCTCAATCTGCTATAGCTAGAAGGACAATGAAGATGCGCTCGGGGGTGTGGCCTTTTGTAGGGGTTCAGGGGTGTGCCTCGTGACCGTCTTCATCCCTACATAGCGGTACACAAATGTTACACAGCAAGTCCTGAGGTGGCCTATTGTTTGGAATGTGTGAAATTACATTTTTACACTCTACAATACTTTGTCTTGTGTCTACAAGGTTATTTGTATTGTTGCAGAAGCACACCAACCGCGGAAATTAGTCTCCACGCTCAGCGTAGGTGCGGTCACATGATGACGTCCTCAACACATCCGCCCCAGTAATTCAAGTCTCCTGGACAGCAAATGCAAAGAATCAAACGTGCGCATGCGCACAAGTGTCCTACAGACAGTGTTCGGGTTCTCAAACTACTTCAAAGTGCGACACAAGTGAGACGGACAGTTTGGAACAGGCGCAATGTTCGCAATACTTAAGTTTCTCCTGCGCATGTGCAGCATGCTATGTTCACTGTACGGACAGTTCCTATGTCCTTAGGACAACTGCATTTTGTTTGCCTACGAACTTGCCGGCAACCATGCCTGTTCTACGGATGGCACCATTTTGGCTGCGCCCGATACGGACCGATATACTTTCCTTCACACACTCCCATTTTCCTCATTTACACCCATTCCGCACATCAGGTGTGTTCTACGAACATGTATTATCTCGTTTACAAGCGGTACGCCGAGGTAGTATATCATTTGAACACCCCTTTCTGTTTATGTACGCACAATTTCACCATATTCTGCAGTCACACATCACATCCATCTTACTTGACATTACACAGCACCCACATTCCATTCCTTGCGGATAGGTCGGACAGGCGCGCTGTTCACGAACATTTTACGTCTTTTTAAAAAAGAATTCTACACACAAACTCTTTCTCTACAACTACTGTACAAAAACATTTCAAACACACACACACACACACATCAATCTAAAGAAATAGCGTGGGAAGCGGACACTGAAACAAATATGGGGGAATTAGGATTTAACACAGGCTGGTTATGAGGAGAAGATTTGTGAGGGGAAGAAGGGATGGATATTTCTTCAAAACGTCTATTTTCCTGTTCAAGGTTTGGGGATGGTTCACTAGGGAATGGAGAAGCAGGGCAGGTGCAGGTGGGGCAATGATAACAAACCTTTCCTCTCACACAGTCCTCCACAAAGTGTAACGCTCACCTGATTCCCACGGAGGCGCCGACCCGTTCTGGACTGCTACAACTTCTTCCACGGTAAAGCGTAGTGCTTGGAAGATGGACTGGACTGGACCCCCAAACCTCGCCTGTCTGGCCCGTAGAATAATCCTTCTGTAGAGGGGAAAAGGGAGTTAACTGTCTGCTAGATTGTGTGTGAGATTCCCCCCTTTTTCCCCTTCTCACCCTCCTCGAACCCTAGCTGTGCCTTCCGCAGACTCTCACCTTAATTTCTGTATGGACGAGCTCTCCATCCTGCTTCGGACGCAGGGGCGCGTAGATTTCCAGTTACTTCACTGGATCTCGGATTTGGCGAGGGTTCGATGTCTGCTTGCCTTTACCAAAATGCTGCCCTAAGTATATAGTTCAAAAGATCAAGTCTTATTTGTCCCTTGGCCTTTGTTTAATTTTCAGGGACTAGGTGCGGAATCCGTGTGGAGGAATGGATTCGCCGAGGTAAGCTCAGGTGAGTACTTTTAATGAAGGTGTGCCGTAGTGGTTTGCTCCGACACCTTAATGAGTGTGTCTTATTTCCTCATAGGGGCCGGGGTACGGAAAAGCCAGAAAAGCCGCTCCGACCCGAAAAGGGAACTGAGGTCCCAACAAAGTTCAGGTAAGACTTAAGGTGAGTAATATGTCCTTTTGCAATTAGTTCGTTGCTCACCTTGTTTTGTCCTTTTTCCCCGTAGGTCTTGAATGCGACCGATGTCGCCTATGGGCACTGAAAAGGTTGCCGGCGCCACGTGAAGGTAAGTGGAAGCAGCGCGGCAGCGTGAGAAGCGGAGCGCTTCTAACTATTGTCTTTCTTTTTCGTAGGTGCTGGGATGCGGCCGATGTCGCTTATGACCGCTGAAGAGCTAGACAGCGCCACGTGAAGGTAAGTGGAAGTGGCGCTGCAGCAAGCGATGAGATGCGTTTCTAACCTTTGACTTTCTTTGCAGGATCGACGGAGTGAAGATTCGGATGCTGGATGAAGGTAAGTAATGTCCTAATGCTTGCCTTTCTCTCCTTGCAGGTGTTCCAGGTGCTGGCGGGCGTGGCAGGAGCCAGGATGCAGGAGCCGACTCGGTGAGCGTCCTGCTGCAGATGCAGAATAACGCGAAGCACGTGTGGCCATCTGGGCGTAGTTTAAATAGCCTTGGAAGAGCTTCAGGTGAGTGTTCTTCCACTGGCCCCACCCGAGTAAGAAAAGAGTTCCTGAAAGAAAATAGTTCCTCCCCAGCCTTAGTTGGCTTGGAGCTTCAGATAGCATGGTCTGCCTCTGGTGAGTATGCAGCATGGTCTGCCTCAGGTGAGTTCACCCAAGCATTACCATATGTTCTGCCATGATGAGCCTGGCGCCTATGGCGCCAGGACAGATGCCTTTTATGAGCCCGGTGCCAAAGGCTGGGTCCTGCTTGGTGAGTATGAAGTCTGCTTCCGGGGACGCTGGGCCTGACCTGGCTCCTCGGGAGCAGGCATCATGACACAAAGTCCCGTAAACTTTGAAAATTGTCGTTTAATATGTCAATTTTCTGCTCTATCCTTTTTATCCTGTCTTCTTCTGTCTCGTTTGTTGCCTTTTCTTCTTTTCTTTCCTGGTCTGTTAAAAAAAAAGATACCTAAGTTGAATGTCTCTAAAATACTGGTCACTATTTTGCATATGCAGAGCACTGTGTACCATTATTGTCACTGTCTTCAGACATTTCCTCATGTGGGAAATACTTCTCCAGCCACTCCAAAGTACTAGCCATTTCTAAGTCAAAACAACAGAAAGCAATTATTATTTCTGCACCACATACCACAAAAAAACCTCACCCATATAAAAAATGACCTGCACTCACTCTTTTGCTGTAATGTCCCTTTGTCCTACTGCGTCCGTCCACTGTCGTTCCAGGCTGCCGAGTTTCTGTGAAGTGATTACGCTGGAAGCATCCTTTCTTTTTTAATGGTACCATCCACTTCATTCTACATGGTTATTAAATGTGTCATTTTCTTTTCCAGCTTCAGGTTTCCATATTCACTTATTACTACTTATAATATCTTTATGTCCTTCTTCTACGTTGCACACTTTTTGTGTAAGACAATAGTACATTTTCAGCTACCCCCGCCTCTTTGGGTAATGTTGATCCTGTCCAGCCCGTCCGCAAACAGGCGCTCAGTCCGTCCCTTTCCAATATCAATAGGGAGGGGGTTCTGTATGTTCTATGTTAAATGTATGTCAAGTACGTAGATTATACAACATATCTCTCAAAATCACAAGATTACAGTGTATATTCTGCTCAACGACTTCATTGCCACAATTTCATCCTTAAGTTCCACCTCCAGGGGACGCTATGGTTCAGTTGCCTTCCCAAAAACCAGTGAAATTCACTACAAAAAAAACGTTGTTCAGGGGACGTTATGGTTAAGCTGCCCTAACAAAAACCTGCACACTTCACTAAAATAAAAACGTTCCTCCTCCCCTTTATGCTTCAAATTAAAACCAAAAAACCCCTGAAATTCGACAGTTATGGTAAAGTAAGCCCCCAACCCTGCCACCACCCCTGTGCACTGCTAACACTAACACCCAGACCATGAACGATGTGATCTCAAATGTCAATGCTGACATCAATGCTGACATCACTTGTTTAGCCCCTTTCTTTTCCTTCCCTGCCATACATATATATGTGCATTCAGTAAAAAAATTTCACTAAAGGAATGTTATACTTCATAGTGCAACCAAACACCACTGCACATTCCCCCATTATAGTAAGCTAAGCAACCATAACTCGCACCATCTACGTGCATTGCTAAGACTAACACCCAGGACATCAAAGATGACATCACAAATATCATTGATGACATCACTGATGACATCACATGTGAAAATAATATTCCTAAAAATTCCCTGCCTACAAGGGGTTCTTTCTATTATGTTGGTAGCAAGATGTCAGGGGTGATTGTGTAATGTTACACATGTAATAACTAGCTCACAAATCTACACTTAATACACACTTGTGCTAAAACAAACAATACATATGCCGACCCAATGCTTATAACTGAGCGGCACATACAGGGAAACTGAAGTAGGGTAGAAAGAACTAGCAGCATCCCACAGTTTATCTTCCTGTATAAAAATTAATTGTGTGTTTGAGGCCTGCTGTTGCCCCATGCATGTGTATCATGAGCTGACACCAGACCCTAAGGAAAGTACTTTAAGAACACACGACAAGCGCAACGTTTTGGTATACAGCACCTTTGCAATTTTCATATTATGCTGGTCAGTGAATAAAACCATCTAGCCTACATTTTTCAATGCACAAAAATAAGTGAGGCACACATGTGATGTCATCAATATTTGTAATGTCATCTTTGATGTCCTGGGTGTTCCCTCAACAACGTTTTTTTGTAATATATATATATTGAAATTGATGTGTGATTTGAATATTAAATAAATAAATATGTACCTTTACAAACTAGCCTGATTCCTGATCCAGTGTGACCTAGGTGGTATATTGAGATGGGTGTGATATGAGTGGTATATCATTCAGAATATTGAACTTATAGACAAAAATAAATAAGGGTTTCATTGCGCACTACATGCTTGGCGAGACCTGGGTGTGTGCCTGATTGAAATCCCTTACAATACGCACATGATATCCCACACATGCACATAGACACACGCACACTCACAAGCAATGCCATCTTCAATTCACTCCCATTTACATACATACATACACGCACACACACACACACACACACACACACACACACACACACACACACACACACACACACACACACACACACACACACACACACACACACACACACACACACACACACACACACACACACACACACACACACACACACACAATAAACAGAGTCTCACTCACTCACCCACTCACTCACTCACGCACTCACTCACTCACTCACTCACACACATGGGCACACAGTCATTCCCAATGACTTCCTCAAAGATACTCATTCCTTGCATTTCAAACACGCACTCCGTTGGTTATGGGCTAACTGGTCTCTGGCAATAGGCCATCGATTTATGGGGCAGTAGGACTTGTCACATCCTTTGGGTCCTTCTCTGCTGTCGGCACCTGGGGCATGCAGGGCCCTCATGGTTGAAGACCTGCAATTTCCACTCCATGGCATGTCCTGGATAAGAAAGTTACACTGCGGCTGATGGTGAACTTCATCTGTGAAGGTAAACAAATAGAGTCAATACAAAAAAGACATTATTTCCCTACTTTTCAAAATCAAAACTATATGAAGCACACAAAACAGAACTGTACTTAGCTCAGGGGCAACATGCTCACCGTGGAAACAAGACGACACAAAGCAACACAGGTTCGATCTCCGGGTCAGCGCTTAAAAACCACAACTAAGATATATTCCTGTAACAGCACCTTGATGCCCCCGTGCTGTGTGAGTGCTTTAAAAATGCAAAAAAATTAAATAAACAATTAAATCTGTAGGTGCTTTAACACGTATTTAAGAAAACATCAGTGGAAAGATGTTGCCCATACCAGCAAAAGCAGCCATTCTTGCACTTGGTCCACTATCAATAAAAATGGGGCCAAAATCATGTCGAGCGGTTTTCGTGAGTGCATGAGCAAAAATGGTGGCTTTTGCATTTGGGAAAGCCAATGGAAAAAAGAAAAAAAACTATTTTTTTGGTGCCATAACCTTTGCTTATTTTGACAGATTTGTACCAGACTTTCCGATGGAGTGTAGATGTCCCTTTGGCATTTTGACTTGAGTCGACACATGGGTCAAAGACCATTAGCGACAAAATTGTGTGAAACCCATTGGCGCATTGATTCACTGCAACTGTCTCGTGACCACCATCGCCCTGTGAAATACATATTAGAAAGCGCAGCAGTCTATTGAAGCATGTGAATAATAATTCTGCTCATATGGGGATTCATTAAAGGGATACATATGAGGGCATGCCATTTGGTTTAAGATACCGATTCAGCAAGCGAGATTGGAAAATATTTGTAAGGACAAGTCAAAACGAGCAAAATGTGGAGGGGCAAGCTTCCCTTCACTGGGTGCCTCTCAATGGAATGCGCGCCCCCCTCTTCTAAGAGACGGACAATCCTACTGGTCCTTCAGAAAGGCATTGAAAACATGACTTTTTACATATAGCCCTCTGAAAACTGTATGCTACCACCTCTGACCCCCTTCCCTCAAGGTATACCTGGTTGTAACATCGCTGTGATGCCCAAGGGTTTTGTGCGCACAACAAATGTAGAAATAAATAAATAAATACAGAAATAAATAAATATGATCTGCTAAAGATACTGAATCATCATTCCAAGCCCATGTGACACAATCCAGAGACACTACAAAAATATGGATAGCAATACTTATGGCAGCTCATGAGACAATCATGAACAAATGTGCGTATCAATCTAAAATGTACAAGTAAAGTAACAAAAAAAAACAAAAATCACAATTTTACAGGTAAATAACTGAAAGTGACTAACAATAACACTATATTTAAAAAACAATATAGGAAGTTCAACTTCTGGACTGTTTTAATAACCGGTTTAACTACTTAGACCGCAATGAAGAATGAGGTGTAGAATATTACACAGTGAAGGTCTTGCAGGGATTTGTGGTACATAGCTTTGAAGGAAATGCTGTCACTACAGATTAAGATGTTGCGTGTTCACTGCACATTTGTGGTGCAACGAATGGACCACAAGAACCAGATAATGGAGCTAAAGTTGGCTATGCCTGCATGGCCCACATGTCTAAAAATGTGCCGGGATATGGAATATCTCGAGAGTGAAGCGAATAGTAGGTTTTGTCATAACTAGATTCTCACATCAATAACGCACATTTGAATGGATTGTGAGGACCTTAAGCTGATCAGACAGAAGCACCCCTTGTCCTTCGTCCAGGAGTTCCCACCACTAACCCCAGAATTTGTGTATAATCTCTTGCTCCAAGTGTTTCAAATTAGCCTTGTGTAAGGTGTTATAAGACATCCAAATGTGCCTCCGAATTGTAAACGTTAAGATGTGGACATGTTGGGTAGAAGTTGGACCCCCACCAGGGCTTCTGGGGGTCCCAGCTATGGGAGGCCCCAACACCTCCCATTTTGCCCAAAGAAATGCAGCAGAGTTCCAAGCAAGCAGCAACAGGTTCCAAACTGTTTTTATTTCTGGGCAGAAAAGAACCACAGAGGGCTTCATGCACAGTGAAAATCTAGGCACCATCTCCCCCGGGGTGGGCTTGCAAGCCAGCTTTGTAACACACTGCAGGCTGACATCACAAAATTGGACCAGCTCCCAGAAACCTCCTGAGATTGGCTGCTAAGTGATAAGTAACCTATAGTGCCCTTATAGGACGCCTGATCATTGGACATTTGGACCTTGGTGTCAGTGGGCTGGCTTAACTGCTCCTCCCCCATTACCTAATTCTAAAATTGTTGCATTGTGAATTTGTTCCCATTAGTTTTAGCTGAAGAGGCTTTTCGCCCTGGGCCCTCAGCGTTCATTGGCCAGAGCTGAGCCATTCTTGTTACAATTATGTTTCAAATGAGTCGTGGGTCTTGAGAAAATGTCTTTTGTTCCCAGAGAAAAAACACTGGGCCCTGGGTGTTCTGCTCTGACTTACTCGTATTTGTGAAGAATTGAAAATGCTTGTCTGCCAGAGTTTACTGTCATTCAAGGAAAGGATTCTTATCTTACTGTAAGACCTTGAGCTGCTCCTGGGTTTGCGAGGCGCATTGCTGAAGTCAGCATGAATCCCCACTGCGGCTGGTTTTCAGTGAGACAAGTGTACTTGGCTGTAATTTTCCTGAAACGTGGCTTTACACTGTGCTATTTGATTAGGTTAATTCATATGAGCATCTGCAAGCCTTAAACAGGAATTCTTGTGTTTTTTAGATTCTGGTATTGCTGCATTCAGGCTAATGTAGGTTGCAGTGTTGGTGAACTGGGTGTCTTTCAGCATATTTGTCACCCATGGGCACACTGGGGCCTGGTGCAAATGATGAGTGTGCTCCTTATTCTTCCTGCTGTTCTTCCTGTTGATGTGCCTGGGGTGAGGGGCAGGAGTCAGTCACCAAGCAACATTCATCTTCTTCCGGTCGGCATATCTTTGTCAATCTTTGTCAATTCTCTGAAGTGTCCATAATTGTTGACATGATTGTCGATGACTAGTACATGTAGGAGTATTTTCCTTCTGCGTTCTACCACACTCACTTCCCTTTGTACTTCCTCGATCACAGGGAGTGTCCACCTTTATTACTGCTGGAACCATGTCGCGCACCGCTATCTTCTCCCTTAGTCCAACTCTTCCTTTCACCATGTCTTTTATTTGCATTCTGATCACTTCTTTTGCTGTTCTCTGACATCTTGCAATGGATGCTGATCTTGCACAATGATGCTGCGCTCAGTACGAGTGCTTCAGTTATCATCTTTAATCCACCAGCCAGTCATGATGGCATCCATAATCATGAAAACGCTAGCCAGTTCTTGTCTTTCTCTGTTCACATGTGTTTTCTGCTGAACCGTCCTTTGTATGCTGGTATTTTATCCAATGTTGCTTCAGATTCGCTCGAGAAGTAGTTCCCCCCCTCTTTTCACTCCTCTGTCTGTTTCTCTTCTTCCGTTGTTTGGGCTTTCGGTGCTTTGTTCCGTCATCTCTACTTCCTACGGTTGTTTTCCATCTTGGGGAAGTCGTCAGGCCTCACATCTTCCTTGGGCATCACCAAAAAGGGCATGCTGATGTGCACCACCGAACAGTCTCCTCCCTAATTCGGTGGCAGTTTCTCTTGATCTTTAGATCCATAGGCTCAATAGTAGTCCATAAGCACTGCTGTTCCTGCTCTCAACTCGCTACTTGTCTCAACCTTTTTGCATCCAGCATGTTCGTCCACTTCTTTTCACTGTTGTGCTGGTAACGTAAGGCCGCGCTTTCAGAGTGTTTATTGACATAAGTCCTTCTTCATTCTTTATCCAAATCACCATCTTCGCACTCTTGTCCCACTCTGTTAGGCACTTATCATATTTTCCCTTTTTTTCTTTTTTTTTCTTTTTATCTTGCAGCTTGCACACTAGTGCATTTTCTAGTTGTCTCTTCTCTCTCTGGCCCCTTTGCTACATACAGTTGTTCTTCAATGAGCTGCCAGTAGTTGTTCATCATGGGTAGTGTCTTGATGTATTCTTCTTTCATAGGGGATTTCCTCTTTTTACATCAATCTCAATGTTGCTGTCTTCCCATGCAATCTTCTTCACGTTTGGAACACTTTGAGATACATGGGCGTTGTGCTTTGGTGTAGGTATTTCTGTTGGAATCAATTCTCTCAAGGCACTCAAGGCATAGGTGATTAAAGAGCAGTCAGGACAGCTCTCCCCAGTGGTGTTCCTACCAATTTTGTACATGTGTGCATGTTGTTGGATAGTTCTGCTATGTGTGTGAGGTGTATGTTTTACTCCTTTTGTTTCTGCAGTTACTCTGCGCTTACCTCTACTTACTTTATCAGCAGTCTTTTCCTCACCCTCTGATACTGTATGTCTTCCTGCTTGGGTTAGGGAATTTTAGTAGGAGGTACAGCGGTAATGCCCACTATTACATATGAGTTTTAAATGACAACCCCCATTATTCCGTTCATCATTAACAGTCCCATCATGAGGATAAGAGTCCTTATTGGCTTGTCCATAACCACTTACGCTGCTGGGTCCTTGCAGCTGATGAGATGATAAAGTTGCCCGCCTGAATATCACAAGAAAGGCATTAATACGTTATTACTTGTTAGTAACCTCAAGCCCTGAAAACTAAACTATCACTGAGGGCAAAAATGAAACCTCCACCCGGACATTTCTTGTTGAGGGGTTCTCAATGTGGGTCGGACAGTATATGCATTGTATTCAAGTTGGGGAAAAGTTTGGGCTATGTATTCAATGGAAGCAAGGAAATATACTTCAGGGAAACATGCTCTAAGGGTCCTGGGTTTTCTGATAGAGTGGGCAAATTGAGTGGGAAAGGCTTCAGAATGGTTGAATGAGTAGGCCTCAGGGTGATGAATGGGAGGTAACATCAAGGACATTTCCTACACAATTCTAACAACACACATACGTCACAACCTGCATGTGTGAGAAAAAGAGAGAGAACAAAAAGTGTTACAGCTGTCGGGTGCACAAAATAGAATTTCAAACTGATTTTATCAAACTATGCACACAGGGTTGTTGGTCCCTATTCTAGCTGCTTGTGAGCGTTGGACCATAGGATGGCCATGTTTCCCTAACTCGAGAGTGTTCGTGCTGTCTTGGGTTAATGAAAATCTGTTGCGTTGGCCCTGTTCATTGTTGCTCCCTCGTTGCCAGGGTGGCCACCTCTTTGTAGGGCTTGACGCCTTACACATCTAACAAAGTCTGTCAGGAGGGCAAAATGTCCCACTCGAGTCCCTAGCCATTTGAATTTAGTTGTCCGTTGTCTTCAGGCCTGCCCTGGGTCCTTTGTATCTGGCGAGAAATGAAAAAGAAGCACTTGAGACCTGAGAATTGACATATTCTTCAATTTCTTGACCTAACCTCTCTGCACTACTCTTACACTATTCAGTGTCCTAGTGGGAGGAGCCAAGGGTACATTTATGTACCATCCTGTCACCACCTAGTGTGCATTCAATGGCGGTCTGACCGTAACTTGTTGCACAATTCAAAATTTACCTGGAAAATGGGTAGACAACCACGGTCCTATAGCTGTATCCTTAACACATCTGGATCATCTGCACTTAATTTAGGTGAAGATACTCATGACACACTTGGATCATATACGCTCAATTTAGGTGGTAGTGTACAAATGGGCCTTTGAGCCTTTGTATTTACTGTACTTTACTTTAATCTATTTATATTGTGTGCCTTTGTCCCGGCGGCATTAGGCGCTGACAAGCTATACACGGAAACATCAGGGTGGTAAATCTGTCATATAGGGTGGCTGCATCTCTAAATTAAGAGGATCATTAAGAGAATCGCAGGGTTTTTAGATCTTTCTTCCATGGCTCCTCTCGCGTGCCCCGCAGTGAACTGCAGGCACTTTAAGCTGGCACTAATGAAATTTGCTACCAAGTATTCGCTACCTGTACCAACCCCCTCTTTTTATCTCTTTTTTTTCTTTTTGGTTTTGTTCTCTATCAATCCCAACCATCACAATTTACTCCCATGTCCTGTATACCACCCCATGTCCACTTGTTAAACCCTACACTGTTAATTACTCATTTAAGTCTAGCATTGTATTACTCCACTACTTTCATTACTGTTGCAGTTAGACAATATATTTCTCCCCTCATGATCTACTCCCAAATTTTAATACCACCATTATTCTCCAATTCGTACAGCAATTACCATTTCCCTATGTGTGTTGGATAATGCATTTGTGCCAGTGCTGTTTTCAAAAGCGCTAGTGGCATGACTACTTGCACTGTGTTATTTTGTCGCCAAATGGTGTGTGTTGGGAACATGGATCATCCACCCTTTACCCAGAGTTCTCTCCTCCCGGGGTGCAGCTCCCCGCAATTCCATGATGTGTGTCTCTTGTGTATTAGTGTACCCCACTCACATCACCATGTTCCTCACTCCTCTCAGGGCAATGTGTCTCTCCTTCAGTTTTCTGCACTGTGTTCTAGTGCCAGTGTGAGAGCCACTCGTTTTGTGTGCGTGTTTAATGAGATGGCAATCGTGCACCCCTAACTTTCTCACGTGTCCTGTCTTCCCTCAGTCGCACTACAGCATTTCCTAACCTCTTGACCCCATCAGTCTGATCGATAGTTAGTGAACCATCAATGAAAGGCACGCCTCCCCCTCAAGTGCACCTTTCTCCACCTTGTGGGTCTCATTGAATTGCTCTGTGTTATTTGTGTATGCATGAGCCCAGTCTCCTTGCTGAAAGATCAGAATGTAGCTGAATTTACTCTCTTGCAATGCACTATCTTAGGCACCACCTGTGTACCGTGCACCCCCACTATGCCTAAACAACCTTCCTTACTTTCAGCATGTGTATGCCTGGTGTTGAACAAGTTATGGCTTTGTCTGTGAATAAAAAGGTCATTTCCACTCTGCTCATGATGTCACAAATGTCCCTTCCCTAATGGATGGCCTAGTCACCCCACTGTCACCCAGAAAGGAAAACGTTTTGTTACCTATCACCATCCCTATGCAACCGAGCTCTGCAGGATTGAGTGTGCTTGAGTGTGTGTGGCAGAGTGAGACAAATCAAGTTTGTCTGGGGCTGTCCTATTAAGAGTATAATGTCAATCCATTTCCTTTGAAAGGGTTGTTCCCCACCAAGATGACCCCTCCCAGCCATCTAACTGGTACTGTTGCTATTGTGTCAGTGTTCTGTATGGGTGCTGACTGCTGTGCAGTGCCCCTGCGTTGTGATGCTTTTAAGTGTGTGTTGGGAACATGGATCATGGGGTAGTGGTGCTGTCATTTGTTGAGTCTGTGTCTGTACCTGTAGTGGTGACAGTGCCTGTGTTGGTGCTTGCGGTGTCTGCCGAAATGATCCCTGTATCTGTCCTTGCCCCTGGATACTATTGTTGTTCCTTATTCCCCCCCCCCATTTTGCTTTGCTCCCCCAAAATGACTGTGGTCCCTGCTGTCCATAGCCCCGAAATCATCCCTGCATCTGTGGTCCAAACTCGCGTCCTCCTTGGAGTTCCCCCCTTCTTTGAACCCTTGCTGGAGCCCACCCTGCCCCATGTATCCTCCCTACATGGGCGGTGCATATTGTGGTGGTTGCTGATACTGCTATTGTGATGCTGGTGCAT
Source organism: Ambystoma mexicanum (assembly GCF_040938575.1). Classification (NCBI taxonomy): domain Eukaryota; kingdom Metazoa; phylum Chordata; class Amphibia; order Caudata; family Ambystomatidae; genus Ambystoma; species Ambystoma mexicanum. Next base: position 69,055,814 of record NC_090921.1, read on the forward strand.
GTGAGTTGGGGCTGGTTTTAACTGCCCCTTCCATTGCATACTTTAATAATTTATTTTGTACCAACTTGGCCTCATCTGCCTTTCTCTGCCTCTGCCGTTTGTTTAACCGTCTTCTCTTGCCACAATCTACAATACACACAGTCAATTTCTAGCATGCTATACTTGCTGCCTCCCTTCCATAACCCCATGCATGCTGCTCCACCACCCCCTACTGAGCCTCTATCATGTTTGGCTGTGATGTCTTGTTCAGTCCTTCTCTCCTCCTCCCATCTCTTCCTTTCCCATTCCAGTGCAACCCACTCACTGACCACTTTTATGGCCCATTCATCCTCCTGCTTTTGTACCCATTCCCTTGCCATCTATCCCTTCTCCACAATATTTTCCCATAAGATCCCTCCCTTCCTTCCTCCTCCATTCCCTTTCTTCCTATTCCAGTTCCCCCGCTCTCTTCCTGTCTCTCTCCTCGCACTGCACTTTAATTTCCCTGTCCCTCTTCCTTCTCTCTTCTCCCTCCATTTGCTCTGCCCAGTCAAGCTTTTTGCGCTCCTTCTCCCCTCTCCCTATTGCTGTGGTAACTCCTTGCACCTCCCCCCTTATCTTCCCTTTAATTTTGAAAAAATACATGTGGTGCTATTTATTCCTCTGTACTTGTGCCTTCAATTCTGCTTTCATGCACTGCAGCCCTCCTTTGCACGCTCCTGTTCTGCTAGTGGGTTGTTCTGCACCTTCCTGTTTGTTCTCTTTAGTGTATTGTGATGGTTTGTATGTGGTGTTTAAATGCCCTTCTGCTGCTTTAATTTCTCTCATGGAATGCATTCCTTGCTTACCATCTGTGTCATCAAATATTACACTCCCGGAGGTGCAGAAGGGTGAGACTCCTCTTCCCTCTGCTCGTGCTGGTTCAGCATCTGCTGACGCCTCGCCACTTTCCTTTCCTTCATGCGCCACAGTTGAACTCTAGCCAGTCGCTTTTCAGCCTCTTTCCCGTGTAAGTGCTGTGTATGTGTGTCAGTAACAATTGCTGCACGCCTATGGAGAAGCCGCCTATGGGCAGCCATGGTCTTATTTATTTGCCTTCAGTACTTTTGAATCATAGCACACTGTGTTTTACTAACTTATCTTGGCATGGAAGCTGTGTGCTACATAACAGTTGAAGGGGAGTCATTTCTCCGCTACCCCTAAATGCATTATGCTTTTACCTCACCTCAAGTTGAGAATTTCGGTAATCCGCTGTTCAGGGAGCAAAAGTTAGCAGATAATGTAACATTTCCTTTTTTTTTTCTCTTAAATTTCAAGAAGGCTCTGCACCTTAGCCAGTGCACTCCACGTGCAGCCCATCTTCATCAAACCATTGCCTTCTCCGGCACCCCCCCACAATCTTGCGCATGTGCCTTCCACAGACCACCTCTGGGTCACCTCTCCTTCCTCTCCAAATCCACACCACTAGCTCCTCACCATCAAAAATCTGTGTCCTATGCATCAATCTAAAGGTGACGTCACCAAACTAAAAACACAGTACAAATGAACAGACTAATGTGCATACACAGAACAATAACCCATTGCTTCCAATCCCACACAACCCCACAAAGATCCCAAAATAAAACCCCACAATCCCCACAGCTGTCTTCCACTCACCAGGGTGGAGTATCCATTAATCATGTTCAAATATAATCAGTCTGCACCCGCTGCGTCACCTCGCGTGTGATACGCTCCCTCACCAGGGGAGCTTAACCAGCCGATTATCTTCGGCAACGTTAGGCAGACTCTAGCTACCTCCTGCGGGTATCCGTCATCTATTACCGAGCTAAAACACTCAATCAATAGGAATCCTCATCTACTCATCGAACTATAACGCAGACTCATAGGAATACCACACCCCTGTACATGTAATCGCCATCCAGACCAATCAGCGCGGCACTCCGGCTGACACGTGGGGAGTCACTACCCCACCCAATATCCTCATAAACACAATGAACCACTACCTCCGCTCCAGTCCCGACTACAATTCACGTGACGATCACCACTGATACGCCGAATTTCACGACAACGTATAACCACCCGCCACCCTATTTACAATGCTTACAAAGGTTTACTTGGCTGTAATTTTCCTGAAACATGGCTTTACACTGTGCCATTTGATTAGGTTAATTCATATGAGCATCTGCAAGCCTTTAAACAGGAATTATTGTGTTTTGTAGATTCTGGTATTGCTGCATTCAGGCTAATGTAGGTTGCAGTGTTGGTGAAGTGGGTGTCTTTCAGCATATTTGTCACCAATGGCCACACTGGGGCCTGGTGCAAATGATGAGTGTGCTCCTTATTCTTCCTGCTGTTCTTCCTGTTGATGTGCCTGGGGTGAGGGGGCAGGAATTTGATCTCGATTTTCCCTCTTCAGACTCTATCTACAACGTTGCATCTCTATCAACCAAAAATGTTTCGGTTCTTTGAGAACTCCTTTCAGGCGACCTAGTGGGATTCCTTATTCAGCATATCATACTTACATTTGCACTTGAGGTATGAAAAAAAACGCTTAAAGACGCTTTGGATGGATGAATTAATGGGTGACTTTATCTTTCCTTACATTGACACTTTATAAGGATTTATGTACTTATGATTAACTATTATTAGGCATGACGTGGTACCTATACATGTTATTTGTTATGTAATGATTGTCATTTAATGTTGTGGTACTATAACTTGTACAGGTTATATGAACAATGGCTGCAGAATGTATGGTGAAAGGTTGTATTAAACATATCATCTAATGAAAACAAAGTGTGAAAGAGCAGTCGAGAGGGATAAATAAGACTTGCCGGTTAAATTCTCACCCAGAGACCATCGTTGTCACCATACAATGCTGGGGTCAGCTTTTGTAGAGGCAACTTAATTTTCACACTATGTCGGGAACACATCTTGGACCTGATTGGAGTGCTTTTGGGAGTAAGGAATATATTTAAGTTTTCTTTTGGAGTGATCAGCCTTCAAAGATCCACAGGAAATGCATTTTGATTTAAGCAATTGGGTGACTTACGTGAACTGGTTTTTATTGCCCACTTAGCTGTAGAGCCTTACCTTTCCAGCAATCTTTCAGTTTTCTGTAGATACTTTTGGCTTCTTTGAGTTCAATATTTTCAGGTAGCAGGAGGGTTTTGCTAGATTTGTATATGACCAACAATTGAAGATGTGTTTGACTTCATTAGGTAGGATTCATAAACATGATTACACATTCGCATTGTTGTGCTTCAAATAGTCAGAGTAGAAGCAAATTGCTCTTCCTAAAGGTAATTACCTTCAATAATGAAAAACAAAGAAATCCTCATGTTTCTGTGTTAATTTACATACCCTGTTCTATTTCAAAAATAAGACAAGTGTTTTAATTGGTCCCTGTGGGGTTCAGAAAGCCTGGTGCGAAGGCTATAAAGCATCGGCATTATAACTCTAGGTAATTGCAACCTGGATTCCTAATTGAACAAAAGCTGTGATTCTGTGTCTCCTCACAATGAGTATCTGCAGCGGCTGCACCTGCGGTTAGTATCCTTGCTCTGAGAAATTTGATAAGAAATGTTCATGTGTATAGTAAACATTTGATGGAATTTGTTTGAGGAAAGTGTAAATATGCTTGCCCAGGACGTGTAGTATGTCATCCCAGTTCCTCTAGGTCAATACTAAAGTTTCTATAAGGATGTCCGTACTCCAGAGTTTACTTGTTAAACAACACTCACTTCTTGTTACTTCTGTGCAGAGGTTGAAGCAGCCTTCCAGGACCCAAAGGGATCCTATAGCCTTAAAGAATATCTTGACCAGGACAGCATGATGTGATGGGTATGCAGGGATTCACGAAGGGGAGAGATAGGTAATACCTGTTCCAGGGAAGTTCTTTGTGCTAGATATTAGGTGATTATATTGTATATGTTAATTGATCATAAAGTGTCTCATATATTGCTCGCTTGGAAGGAAACTTCAGAGGGCAGTGAGATGAACTTCATACCAAACATCCTGGAGAGCATCGTGGTCAATCATGGCTTTGATTGTGATGGGCAGTGGGTCCTAGAGGAGTAGGGCAAGTAGGGAGAAAGAGCAGAAGCAAGAGGAGCGGGGCAAGTAGGGAGGAAGTGAGGAAGCTAGAAGAGGCACACAGAGAGTATGGGATGTTGGGTTGAGTGCAGAAGAGAATGGGAGGGAACAAGGTGGTGAATAAACTCAGATAGACTCAGACAGGGCTCGAGGAGTAAGACCATTGACTGTAGACTAGCAGAACACATTTACAAAAAGAGCGTTTGTGCATGGTGAGCGAACTAGCATGTTGTTGGTAGGTAGAAGTATGAAGGAACTGGTTAGAATGCAGACAGTGCATGTAGAAACTCTGAGTATTTTTTCTAAATGGAGGAAGGAGTAGATAGGAAGGGCAAGGAGTAGGCTTAACATAAAAGAATGTCCTATTCCTATTTATGTATTTTTTTTTTAATTTAAAGATATATAGGGGGTCATTACAACCTGGGCACAAAGGGTCCCGGGCACCGGTAATGACACCGGTGCCGGTAATTCCTTTGCGCCCTATTCCAAGGTCCCTTTGTGGGTCCCTCCCTTAATGCCTGGTTTTACCAGGCGTTATGGAGGTAACCCGCGATTAGATACCGGGGTCAATAACGGTACCGCAATTTGCGGTACCGTTATTGACGCCTTCCCCCTTCCCATTGAGCCCTATGGGGGCTCAAATGGGAATGGGGAATGGCTTTTCAAATGGGGAGTTACTGGTCCCGCAATGGTCAGAATAGACCGGTAAATCCCCATACCACCAAGTCGGTGGGGGTACCGGTATTGGTGCTAGTCATGACGCTAATAGCACCATGACTAGCACCAACCTCAGAAGGAGGGTCACAGTTTGTACAAAAACCTTTACCTATTTGTACAACATTCTTCTTCATCAGTAATATGTCCATTAACCATTAAAAGAAAAATAATAAAAGAGAGCCGCCAGGAGAGAAGAAAGCAGCAAAGGATCAAGTCAAAAAGAATGATAGGGAGAAACAGCAAAGCAAATCAAAGTTTCCATTCACTGCCCGTCTCTGAATTGACAATGTCATTCTAGGTGAAGTTCATATTTTTTTTTCTCTTCTCACTTCTGCCTTCCCACTCAAGGGATAGAGTATTAATTTGTCTTTTTAGTTTATTTACTCTCCCCCTTTATTTGAGAGAAGAATCTCCTTCAAGAAATGTACTATTGCACATGTCAGTCTAAACTCTTCACCCATGCAGATAGTTCTACAGCAATCTATGAGCGAGTATGAATATCTTGACCTTGTAATCCTTCCCAGATAGTTAGTCCTTTCTTCCTTTTGTCTGTAAGTCCATTGCAGCTCAAGGCTACATGTTTCAAGGTTTCACTATGGTAACTTTCCTTGCAAAATCTGCAGGTAAAGTATGCTGAGTTAATATCAAATATTTTCAATGACTCCTGCGTGGGGAGACAGTTCAATCGAAATTTCAGGTAGGTTACTGGGGAATTTTATCAAGTATTTTGGCAGATCATTGAATGCAATTTGTTCAGTTGAGCCATCTCTGTTCAGTTTATGGCGTCCTCTGCTATCGGTGGTCAGGATTCAGTCCACCTCCCAGAGCCTTTGCTTTGCTTTATCCGGGTTGGTGATCAGCATTTCCTCCATGTTTCCTGCTGCCTCCAGAATATCCTTTTCATCTCCTTCACTGGGAATTCTCCGGGATCCTTGTGGTTTTTTAATATCGAATATGGGTCTGGAGTATCTGGCATAATGCATTTCCTGTAAAGCACAAAGGTCTTCCACACAACAATTCCATAAATTGAGATTAGCACCATTTTATGCCTTATTGATGCAGGGGAGGCCCTTTTGGGGAGCTTCAAGTCCGGCCTCCACAATGCACCTTCTATCTCTCACCACAAAGTCCATTGTCGTGCTTGCTGAGTCTCGGCACCATAAGTCAATATAGACCCCACTTTCACCTTATAGAAGTCCAGCACCGGCTTCATTGTGAACTTCCGCTATTGTGTTTTGATTGCCATGGCTTAAGCTGCAAGGGCTCTCACACATGCCCTTAGTTCACTTTGCCAAACCTTATCTTCAATACTTTAGCTCACTACAACTCCCAAGTACACCAAGGGCCTCATTACAAGTATGGAGGTAGCCAAGCCCTTAATAAGGGCATGGCTGCCTTCATACCGGGTTCCAGTACCGGGTTCTGTGAATGAGGAATTACCGGGTCATTCCAACCTTGGAGGACCCGGTAATTCCTCATGCAAAAAACCATTCCCCATTCCCATTTGAGCCCCCATAGGGCTCAATGGGAATGGGGATGTAGCTAATAACGGGCCCGTTAATAACGGGCCAGTTATTAGTTCCTTGGTCCCCTCGTGGGACCCGGAAAGGAAGTCTGGTTTTACCAGACGTCTGTTCCGGGTCCCGCTAGGGGTCCTCGTAATCAGGCATAGCGTAATGAACGGTGCCGGTCCTGTACCGGCACCCTTCATTATGAGAGCGCAAACCTCGTAATGAGGCCCCATTTTCTTTACTTGTGGGAGAGGCATTTTGCTGATTGTCCACTTGAAAGTGATCTTCTGTCTTGCCCTCAATCTTGTTAGGATCATAATGTTTGATTTCCCCTCATTGATTTGCAGTCCATTTTTAGGGCATTATCCTGTAGATGTGCCAGTAGCCTCTGGAAGCCAACAGGGGTTTGATCTATAAGGACTAAATCATCTGCATAAATGGCTCATGGGACATCAGCACTGTTGATATTTGGTAGAAATGTCCTTAGTTTGTTTAGGTTTTCATGTAAATCCGACAAGGAAGAGTTTGAATAACATTGGTGCCAATGGGCATCCTTGCTTTAAGCCTCTCCATGTTTTCATTTCTTTTGTCAGCAGACCTTTTGAGTTCAATTTTACCTGGACTTTGGGTTTTATTGGGCTCAAAATACTTGCCGGGCACTTCCACCTTTCCAACTTTTCCCATCAGAGCTGTCTTTCCACACTATCAAATGCCTTTTGAAGGTCCATTAATGGCAGGTATATTTTATTCTCACTCCTGATTGCTTTCAGTTTCAGTAAGTTTATCAGAAATAGATTGAGGTCTGTTCCAACACCCTTGCTGAATCCCGATTACTGCTGGTCTCTTATGTTTGCCTTTGATGCCCATTCCTGATGATATGGTTGTATTAAGGCTGCAAATAGCTTGCCTTGCACATCCAGCAATGCAATTAGCTGGTAGTTGTTATGATCAGTTATCTGCCCTTTTTTGTAGATTGACACTATAATCTCTTTTTTCCAGGTTTCTGGTACTTCTCTTTTCTTCGGGACTTCTTTACAGAGTAGTGAGATAAACGGGATCCACACTTTGGGATCGGCCTTGATGGCCTTGTATGTTAGGCCATCCAGGCTGGGTGCAGATGCTCCATTCGCTCTCTTTATTAAAGCTTCCAGATATGGGTTGTCGAATTCAATCCACCAGTCTTCTCCCGCTTTGGGTAGTTTTTCTTGTTCCAGTGTTTTGCTTGATCCAAATAAGTTCTGATAAATAATAACCCAATTTTCTTCTGTAACTGCATTTGGTAGGCTCATATCCTGAGTTAATATTGTTTTATTGACGAGTTGCTACATGTCCCTAATATTTATCCATGCCATTGTTCTAAGCATCATTTCCACAGCAGTTTGGTTTAGATATACTTCAGAAATCTGAGATTCTAGAACGAGATCTACTTGAAAACAGAAAAGGGGCGGCAGAAATCCATAGTAGAGACGTGGACCCAACATAGCAACAACAATGCTCAGAGGGCACAGATGGGCATAGACATGCAATCAGAGGGCACAGATGGGCATACACATGCAACTCCTATGGCGCAGGAAAATTCTATGGGGAGTGAGGTCACAAAGTAGGAGGGAAGCCCCACAGAAACCAGGAATAATTCATGGAAGTTCATGAAAAATGCTAAGCCCCCATTAGTCATATGGAGCCTGTTAAAGGACATGGAGAAAGACAAAACAATGGATAATGGATTCAGAGAAACCTACAACAAAGAGAGTATACTTACTAACAGAGAAGTGAATGTATGGTCCCAACAAGACATAAAAGAATCCCAGGCGCCCCCGAACTAGGAGGGAACGAGGGAAAGCGTGGTCTCTACTTTAACTCCACGAAGGGACAATGAGAAATGCGATACAAACGGACATATCGAAACCCACAATAAAGAGAAAATACTAATGAATATAGAAGTGAGCCTATGGCCCCACGGAACGTTAAAAGAGACACCGATGTGCTCCAAAACAAAGACGGAGGAAATGAAACAGTGGTCTCCAGCTCACTTTCATCTGCACTTGGTGATTTGGTCTTGTCCCCATAGAACATAACCCTTTACCAAAATCCAATTAATTAATCTCTCTTTCAGACCCACTGTAATGTAATGGCGGCTTTGAATATATCGCAATAAATGAGAATTACAAAGACCAAGCCTTACTAGCTGCAATGATACGTACACATTTGGTATTCGTGAAGAATTGTATTACCTCATTACAATTAAGGGTGGATGAGGAATCCTCAAGTTCAGCAGAATTGCAAAAGAAATTACAAGAAACTCTCGATGCAGAGAGTGCTGAAAAGAAAATGTTGCTGAACACAATTTTGGAAATCTTAAACTCACGAGAAAGAAGAGAAAAAAAAGTCAGGGTGTCATGGAGAATTTGAGTCCCACCAGGAAAATCCCAGTAGGGGCACAAATATCAATAGAAAAGAATAGTTCTGAGGCACCTCCCACATGGAAAATGTGGAACAGCTCGTTGATCATTCTAGTACAAACTTAAATATTACAAGTCAAAGGGCCAATAATACCTTACAGAAGGAAAGTGAACTGCAAGGATACCCCAGAATTGACACAGGAAAGCACAAAATTCCCACCCAGTTTTTCAGAAAAAAATTAAAATTATAACTGGAGAGGTGAATAAGGAATCTAAACAGGGGAAGAACAATGGTAAAACCCCACACAAAAACAAACTGAAATCAAACGGGGCCAGTGGCTTTTTAAAAAATATTTCATACCTTCTAAAGGAGAAAAAACAAGGTTCAAAATCTACAAAGAAAGAAACACAGAGCAAAGCCCCCTCAACTGACTTGGTAGATCCAAGGACTGTAGGCTTACATTTCGGTAGGCAGAAAGAAGCACGAAGAGGGAAAGGGAGGCTGCTAACACTCTGACAAGGTGGCTGGTAAGGAAAGCAAATTGAAAAAGAGGACTGTAGTGTTTTGAGGCCAAAAGATGGCTCAGAATGTGGCCATTAACAGCAGTTAATGCCTCCATTTTGATTTATCTGATCGGCTGTGATGCTCATCGAAAGTGTTGATTTGTTTTATCATATACTACAATTATTTAAACATACTTAAAATTCAGTATGACAACAGTCAACATCATAAAAAAGTATATGAAAATAAAATGATCTTATGTTAATAACTAATTCTTAATTTCCAATTGGCTACCTGCCAAAACCATTTCAAGCCTATCCATCATCTTTGCATGTGCATTAAGCAATAGACCATATCATAATTCCTTAATGCAAGGTTACATCTAGTGAACCATTTTGGTGAATGCAGTAGTTTCTCCCTTTTGAAACATGTACTTTCTCAAATACCTGTCATATTGGTCCTACCTTGAACATGAAAAATCTACTGACATGTCTGGTCCACTCCATCCCTGCCCATGCCACATTAATTTCTTAAATAGCCATTTCATTGAAAGAAAACATCATGTAGACACATGTGGTCGACCATGGTTCCTTTGATTTGCAGAAGCTACCATCATCTTTAGTTCATTATTAAGTTGACAAGTATGCCAGGTCCCGTTCAACCTCAACCGCTAATAATTCATTTTCTCTCAATCAATCTCTGACTACTCTTCCAAAGAGAAGATTCATATGCCTCTTGATTTGTTATTTGATATGTTTGGTTTAAGCTTTTATAATTCAACCCATCATTACTACAGTTGCATTAGAGTGCATTGCGTGTAAGGGAAGCAGTTCTTTTGTATCTCCAGACCGTAATCTCAGTAAAGAAGAATAGTGGGGATTAGAGAAGGACACATGAAAGGGGGAAAGAGCAATATCATATAGGCTAGGTTCCTGTTGTGCAAGAATATGGGCTAAATGAACTCTTGGAGTAGAGCTTAGAACTGTCGGAGCAAGGACAATCACCTTCAAAAAAGTAAGTTTACAACAGCAATAGTGTTTGCGTGTGTACATGTTGTGAATGCATTATAGTAGTGTGCAAGACAGTTTGTACGAGTGTGTGGGTTTGCTTGTTGGTTGGATTGAGTCTGTTGTAATGCGTGTGTAGAAATGTGTGAAGGATTGACATCTGGCAGGGGCGGAGAAGCCCTGGCATTTTTGATTTTTATGTAAGCATCAAATGATGCAAGTAATTCTCAGAGAGCATGCTCTCCTAAACAGAGCCCCCTCTTCACACACTCCAAACCAAAAGCACAGTACACACCTGTACTTAGCCGAATCAGTAGCCTAGTCAACAGCCCTACTCTCCCATGGCACAGAGTAGACTCAGCGCACAGGTGCCATCTTGAGAGCTGCAGCGACAGTCAAGTCACTGCGGCACAGGGGCTGCATTTAAGATATGCACCTCTGTTGCAAAATCCAATAATATGTATTTATGGTCCTTGTGGCACGTTAAGGATTCAAAATAAGCCATACCTACGTTGGGGTATGATTGATGATATTTCTCATCATTATTACAGCCACATCCAACTGATATGTTATGTTATGTTGTGTTAGTTTATTTGTGATTTATACTGTGCACCGCTGCCATTTTTGCCAATAGTGAGTGAGGTGAGGCTGAGTGTCCAGGACAAAGGTAAGCTTCTCTATCCACTCCCAGGGCACATTGGGAGTGACTCTCTGCTAACCACATTGCTTCTCAGATCCTCATTGGGGTGAAGGACTCTTGACTGTGTGCTTTAGCCTCCTTTGCTAGGAGCCTGAGTAGTAGGGATGAAATTGACTCTGATATTCACAGCATTCTGAGAGCCGAGGCATGCAGTATCCCTGATTGCATCACTTTGAACTGGTTGCGCTGCCTTCTAATGGGTTCACCACATTTTGAACCTCTGGACCTGGTGGTGCTGTCTTTGGCACTTGATCAACCTTTGAACCACCATACTTGAACATCAAACTAGCTTGATGCTGCACCGTGTCCTCACAGAGCCCGTCACCTGCTTCACTCGAATCAACAGCTCATTGACAGAACCACCTCAAACCACTGGAGTTTCAGTCATCTCAGACAGATCAGAGAGAGTGCCATGATCTGCATTGCCGAAAGCTGCCCTCAGACCGCTCTGAACTAGTGTATTCGACCAGCTCAATGCCAGTTTCCTGCTTGGGTCAACACGATCTGCATACCCAAACAGAGCTCAATCTAGTTGACCACATCTCGTAGCCCGGTTCAACGCTAACAAACTGTCAATATGTTTCTATTGACCCATGACTGCACCCGTGGTCCATTTTGGTTTGTGTACAGTGCAGTTTTCTTGCATATGGTGGGTTTAAATAAAGTATATATAATTTTATAGAACCTCGATTGGACATTCCCTTCATAATGGACTGTTATTTTGCTGTGAATCACACTCACACCCCTCCTGAGAGTATACACATTATAACTAAAGCCGAATTTGGTATATCTCTTAACTGTGCCTGTTTCACCTTTGTGATTGGGATCACTTTTGGTTTGTATAAGTAGGATGGCTTAGTAGGTGGCTTTACTACTCATCATTAAACACCTGCAGATCAGAAGGCATTGTGCTATAGATGGTGGATGATTTGTACATGTACATGTATGTGTTAGAGCTTGGGCACATACATGTACATGTTTTTGGTGACAGGTGTGGTGGTGCACCAACACCATTAATGCAAGGACATGCACAAACAACATGATTAAGATTTACAGTGCCACACGGGCATGTATTGTGGGAATCATCACGTAAGAGTTGTACAGATGCATGTATTTGGACATAGTGCACTTGCAAAACAGCTTGGAGCTCTATCTTATTTCTCATCATCTTCAAATGGAATCCTGCTAACCTGTCATCACATTCAATTCCCAAATATTTGTACACATTTTCCAGTGATGTTTCTCCCTAACAACATGTAATATTACGAACAATAATCTTAGTCTTGCACTGTAAAGAAGCTGATTCATACACCAGGTAGACAATGATGTGTGTTTATTTGTTCAGTTACACAGCAAGAAAACCCCAGCACACACACCATAATCATGATCACCAACTGTAGCAACACTGAATACAGCCATTCAACCACTGTGCTTGTACAGTCCATATTCCATCTTGAAATTCCACATTCCACTGGAAGACACATTGCAACACATCTCCCCCCCTCAGCCATTACAATTGCAAACACAATCTAAACACACACTAAACCAACAAACTATGTACATGCCAGAAGTTCCGTATCTTGTTTTCCCAGAAGAAAGAACCTCCTAAATCACAAATAAAATGTACATCGCTGAAATCGCCAGTTGCAGAATTCATGAGCACTCTTCTTATTGCATTGGCTTAACCTTGTGCCACTATTGCCATGTTCCACACCTGACCTCCACGCACCCTCATGCCCCTGTTAACACCTCCATCACCTGGATTCAAATACAACATATTCTCTTTTTTCTTCACAAACCTTTTTCTCAACTCGTACCCAGTCGCCCACTGCAACTTCTAAACTTCTCCATCCTGATTTCTCATTTGTCCTTCTCACCCACTCATCTTTCCTTTAATCCATTCTCTCCCTCACCTCTTCCACAACACATTTGTGTGCTCTTCCTAACCAAGGAGGTGAATTTCTGGTACTGGGTTCCTCCCCCTCATTAGTTCAAAAGGACTCACACATGTGGACAGTGGAGTAACTTTTCTGAAAAAGTTGGGGGGGACATAACATCTGAAGAAAAGGTGCCCGATACAAATGAATGGGGACAAAATGGTGTGCCATGAAAGTTGGGGGGGACAAACACCCCAGCCCCCCCTAAAATTACGCCCATGCATGTGGATGCATGTGGGACTAATCACAATGCATATTCGCTGTCTCTCACTACCAACTTCCTGTCCCTGCCACACTCTCCTGCCATCCGCACTGCCTCCATTACACAATGATTTACCCATTCCACCATTCCATTGGTTTGTGGCTGATACAGCAAAGTCCTGCTGTGTTTCACCCCACATAGCTTAAGATATTCTTAAAAATACCCACCAACAAATTGTCTCCCTTTATCAGTCAAAATAGAGCCGGGTAGACCTTCCCTATCAAATACACTCTGCAGAATCTCAACCATCACATGAGGTGAGATATCTCGCACTATTCGTACATCCGTCCACCTTGAAAAATAAATGAACTAGGTCAACAATGAATTTCCCCCAACTATTTCCCATATCCACAGGGCCTAATATATCCAGGGCTATCTCACTCCACAACTTCTTTGGCGTGCCAACATTCACCATTGGTTGTTGGCCCGCCACAGCACTATTACATGTACATCACACTCAATACACCTCCCCACTATCCTCTCCACATCTCGATCAAAATCAGGCCACCAATACTCACTTCTCAAAACCCCCTTGGTCTTTGATACACCTATGTGGCACTCATGTGCAATGTCCACAAACCTCCTCCTGAAGCCCTGGGCAACAACTCCTCGATCCCATCTGTACAAGATATCCCTCTTCACACACAATTCAGACCTCACCTCCATAAACTCCTCTCCTCACCATTTAATAACCTTTTTTTCCAGCCATCCATTTGTACAAAATGTATAACTCTCTCAAACATCTTCTTCTCCCTCAAATCTATTGACTACTCCTTGCGAGTAATAACTCTGTCGTGGGTAACATACACAGTATCAGTGATGGCATCCTCCACATGACAATCACTACCCTCATTCTCACTCACAATAAGTCTTGAAACATGGTCTGCCAACACTTTTGCTCTACTCGTGATCACTTCCATTACCTCCACGTCCACTCTTCCTCGTCCCATTACTTACCTCATGAGGCCCTTGCCTCCGACAAAGGACCTTCTTTTATTTCTTTTTATTTATATAACTCCTCCCCCACACCCATGTCACTTAGTTTAATTTTTCCTGCCTCTGGCAGGTTGGGCTTGTTTTTACTTCCCGGCGCGGGGCGCTGGGGAGCTCTGAATGCTGGCCCCCTGGTGTGGCTGTGTGGAGGGGCCTTCGGCTCCCTCAGGTGTGGCAAGACTCCTGGGTTCCCTGTGGGGCTTGGGACCCGGTCGAGTCAGGCTGCCTTGCCTGGTTTCTGCTGGGCTTTGGCCAGCGCAGGGCATCATAGCCCAGGTTCTTGGAAAACAGACCCGGGTTAAGGTAAGGAGTTTGGGGGCATGTTTTCCCGTTGCATGGCCATGATGCATGGGCGGCTGTGCGCGGCTTGGCGGCTCCTTTTTCTTGTTTGATCCACGTGCTCGGGAGGTGGGTGGGCTCCGCCTCTGGTGCTGCAAGCAGTGTTGCCATACGAATTAATTGATGTTATTCCTATTGGTTGTTGCTCTTTCTGGCCTCTGTTTGAATGTGGGAGAGGCACGTTGGCAATTGTTCGCATGTAGAGCCTTGGTTCAGTGTGCAGGGGTCTTTGGTGGTGAAGCAGGTTTCCTTTGGTCACTGTTTTTGGGCATACTCAACATGGAAAACATTCTGCAAAGAGCAGGCATCTGGTCCTGTCTTCTTCTTCTTCTTCTTCTTCTTCTTCCTCTTCTTCTGAGTTATACAGAAAGAGAAAGAAGAAGGCTAAGCATATTTCCCTGACCAGAAAGGAATTGAAGAAGCTACTTAAGCATCATAGAGGGAGTCGCACACATACTCATGGGCACAAGCGCAGGCGTCTGTCTTCGTCATACTCCTCTTCTTCTGGCACTGAGTCATCAGCCTCTTCTTGTTTCTCTTTGGCTGATGCTGAAGGGAAGTATCTGGACAGAGAGGGAGTGGAGGAGGTGCTTGCTCAAGTTGGGGATTGCATGGGATTTTCAGAGCCCCTGGTACCGGTGGAGGGGGCCGACCCTTCTATTCGCCAGTGTAGGCATACACCTAGGAAGGGGTTTCCATTGGTTTCCGATATCCGGGATAAAATCCTCCGGGAATGGCATGACCCGGAGAAGATGTCAATGCCCCGCTTCATGTCCAAACTTTACCCATTGAAGGGCGAGACTTTGCTGTCTGATCCAGTTGAGGTCGACAATATCCTCACCAGCCTGGTGGGTCGCTCCTCTATGTCGGCCGAGGAGGCGGCCGCCGAGTTAATTCTGGCCTTAAGAAGGTTCATGCAGGGGCGCATCTGGCCCTTCGAGCGAATATCTACGGTTCCTACACGGCTGAAACAGTGTTGAATGGTTTCAGGAAGTTGAAAAAGGCTGTCAATGAAGGCTCTGATTGTGCCCCTTTGCTTACAGACATGCAGAGACAGGTTGAGCTTTTGGCCGATCTGGCTTTTAATGGGGTGCGTGGTTTAGCCATGGCCATGGGGGCTGGTGTATCTGCCCGGAGGCATTTGCACCTGAGGGACTGGAAGACTGATGGGTATCAGAAGGCGGCTGTCCTGAAACTTCCTTTCACTGGGTCCAGGCTTTTTGGTGATTGCCTTGAGGATAAGGTGCACAAAGTTTTTAGGGTGGACAAACATGCTGACAAACTTCGATGCAAGCCTCCTTCAATGGCCAAGTAGTCTTCCTCTGGTGCTGGTCAAGTGACCAGCAGGTCTTTTCCTGGCTCCTCATCACATTCTTTTCAGAGAGCTAGGGGGGGTCTGGGTCCTCCACGCTCTTCACGTCCTGGGCCGGCACCTAAATTCTGATGGTTTGGAATTGCCGGTGGGCGACGGCTCTGGCAGTTTTTTTCTAGTATGGGAAAGGTGGTGTTCCGACTCATTCATGGGTTCTGGACACAGTGCAATGGGGTTATTGAGTGCATTTCCTGTCTCCTCCTGTCCAGCATTGCATGGTTCGAACTATGGTTCCCAGGTCTCGGTTCAAGAGGTTGGCCATGGATGCCGCTCTCTCCGAATTAGTGTTGAAGGAGGCCATCATGCCCGTTCCTCTCCCTGTTCAGGGTCAGGGGTTCTACTCGTTGGTGTTCCTGGTCCCCAAACCTTTGGGGATGTACCGTCTAATTCTGGACCTCAAACCCCTGAACTGCTACGTCCAAAAGGAACACTTCAAAATGGAGACTATACAGAACATTCTTCCGATGTTATTAAAGGGGGATTGGATGACATCTCTGGATCTCCAGGACGCTTATTACCATGTGGCTCTCCGTGCCTGGCACATGAAGTTCTTCCACTTTGCAGTGGGATCCTGACATTTTCAGTTCAGGGTGCTCCCGTTCGGACTGCGATCAGCCCCCAGAGTATTCACCAAGCTGGTGGCTTCCCTGGTGGCGCACTTTCATCTGCGGGGCATTTAGATATTTCCCTACCTGGACGATTGGTTGATCAAAGCGTCCTGCCGGCAGACTGTCATGTCTCATCTCCGATTGGTCTGCCAGGCATTGCAGGACTGGGGTTTCCTGGTGAACTGGCAGAAGTCTCAACTGGAGGCTTCTCAGGATCTAGTTTTCATTGGTGCACAGGTTTGCACCAGGATGGGGAGGGTGTTCCTGTCCCTCGAGAGGGTCCGTCGCTTGCTGGTTGTTCTGAGCAGGTGTAACGCTCACCTGACTCCCACGGAGGCGCTGGTCTATTCTGGGTTGCTGTGGCCTCTTCGAGCGTGATGCGCAGAACTCGGAACACCGACTGAACAGGACCCTCAAATCTTGCTTGTTTGGCCCGTAGGAATATCCTTCTTATGGTTTGAAAGGATGAACTCTCCATCCTGCTTCTGGTGCAGGGGCGCGTGTTTGTCCAGTTACTTCAATGGTTTTCAGAATGGCGCTGGCAAAATCCACTTGACATTTCCGAGCAGAACGCCATAAGTATGAAGATTACAAAACTTCAAGTGTAGAGCCTCCTTTTCTGTTGCCTTCCTAACCTGTGATCTGTCCTTTATTTCAGGTGCAGAATGAAGGCGATGCGTTGAGGGATTGAATTGCCGATGGTAAACTCAGGTGAGTTAGCGATGGGGGCGATCCCTCTTAATGTCTTTATATTCCTCCAGTAATGTCTTTTGTCCTTTCCCCATAGGGGCCGGGGTGCGGTACCTGCCAACGAAGCGGCACCAACCCGAAATGAGGAATGGTCCACCAACAGAAGACCGGTAAGTGTTATGGCGGAAAATTAGGCTTTCCTCATATGTTCCTTCTGCTCACCTTTTGTCTCTTCTTCTCTCCCCTAGGCGCAGAGATGTGGCGACCGGTGCAGACAGTCGCAGTGGAGCCAGAAGAACTCCCGAGGACAGGTGAGTGAAGCGCGGCGCTGCAGCGAGCAACGCGGTGCTTTTAAATGAAAGTCTTTTCTCAGGAACGCTGGCGTGAAGGTTCCGGATGCAGGTAAGAAGTTTGATAAAATTCTTGGTTTTCACCTTTCTCTTCTCTTCTTTCCTTACAGGTGTTCCAGGATCGAGATGGGCGTGGCTGGAGACCAGATGCAGGAGCAGACACGGTGAGCGTTCAGCTGCTTGGATGCAGAACAACACGAAGCGTGAGCTACTGTCTGGGCGTGGCTTAAATAGCCCCCAAAGTAGTTCCGGGAAAGTATCCTTCCCTGGCCACACCCGAGTGGCAAAATAGTCCCAATGAAAAAATAGTCCCTTTCAGGTCTCAGGGAGGCCTGAATCTTGCAGCATGGTCTGCATCAGGTAAGTGCACAAAACACCTTCCTTTATGAGTCTGGCGCCTATGGCGCCAGGACTGATGTCCAACATGAGCCTGGCGCCAACGGCGCCAGGACAGAGTCCAAAGAGCCCCTATAAGGGGCCGCTGGGCTTTTACCCGGGGGCATGATGCCTGCTCCCGGGGGTGCTGGGCCTGGCCTGGTACACCGGGGGTAGGCATCATGACAGCACTCCTCCCCAAGGCCCCTCCCAAGGTCGTTCCCTCTGGAGGTTTCAGTTTGTTTGGGAAATTCCGATGGAACCTTTTTACCAGCCGAGGTGCATGTACGTGGTCGCTGGATTCCCAAGACCTTTCCTGAGGCCTGTAACCTTTCCAATCAATTAGATAGAAAAGTTTTGATTTTCAGATCTTAGAATCCAAAATGTTCTTCACCTCGAATTCAGGCTCCCCATCTATCTGAATTTGTTCTGGTGGCTTTATTAATCTGGTTCCTGGTTGCACTGGTTTCAAAAGTGACACATGAAAAACGGGGTGAATCCGCATGTTAGCTGGTAGATCGAGCTTGACTGCCACTGGGTTAATTATAGCTTTGATCGAGCAAGGGCCCAAATACCTTGGATTAAAAGTTCGAGGTCCCTTGAGCAATAAGTGTTTGGTAGCCAACCATACTTGATCCCCTAATTGGTATGGAGGTGCCTCACTCCGATGCAGATCCGCATTCTTTTTGTATTTCCCTTTCGCTTGTTGCAAATGTGCAGTTGCATCCTTGAAGGCTTGAGTTATCGTGGAATGCAAATGGTCCACTGCGGGCATTTCAAGGCTCAGAGGTGAGTCCAGGTCTGAATGACGAGGGTGATGTCCATATAGGGTATAAAAGGGGCTTTGTCCAGTTCCAGAGTGTACCGAGTTATTGTATGCATATTCGGCCACCCATAAAATATCCTTCCAATTACCCTCCGATTGGTGCAACATACATCGTAGGTATTGTTCAAGGGTCTGGTTCGTTCTCTCCGTCTGACCATCGGTCTGTGGGTGGTCGCTGGTTGAGAGTCTTACGTCGATTTGTGCCAGTTGACAACACTTTCTCCAAAAATGAGAAATAAACTGGCTTCCCCGGTCAGAGACTAGTATGGACGGGAATCCATGCAAACAGATGATATTTTCGAGGAATTCCTTGGCTAGGACAGAAGCTGAAGGTAATCCTTTCAACGGAATAAAATGGGCCATCTTGGAAAATAAATCCACCACAACCAGAATAGTATTGTATGCATTACAAGGGGGTAGGTCCGTGATAAAATCTAGTGACAAGGTGTGCCAAGGTGCTGGTGGAATGTCTAAAGGCTGAAGAAGACCGGCGGGTTTTGTCTTTTGGCCTTTGTTTTGGGCGCAAACTCCACAGGACATCACGAAAGATTTAATATCCTTTCGCCAGGAAGGCCACCAGAATTGTCGTTTAATTTTTTCCTCAGTTTTGGCAATGCCAGGATGTCCTTCCATCAGGGTATCATGATGACGGGAAATAACCAGTTCTTGCAATTCCTTTTCTGGCAGAAATAAGCGTCCTTGGAAGTAAGGTAGGCCATTGTTGACCGAAAAGTAAGACCCCCTTTGGATCCAATCCTGCAAGGCTGTAGAGTCCAGGAGTTGTTTTACCCGTGCTTGAATGTCTTCAAGGGTTTGTAAAGAGGTTATCCCCAAAATTCTTTGTTCGGGAATTATCGGCACATGTTCTGAGTTTGTGTCTATTTCTCCCATTCCTATTCGAGATAGCGCGTCCGCTTTGCCATTCTTACAGCCGGGGCGGTAAGTGATTACAAAATCGAACTCAGCAAAGAACAAAGCCCATCGGAGCTGACGTGACGATTGAGCCTTGGCAGTTTTTAAATATTGTAAGTTTCGGTGATCAGTGATCACGGTGATGGTATGCCTGGTGCCAAGAAGATAATGGCGCCAAGCCTTAAAGGCGGACTTAATGGCTAATAATTCCTTGTCGGTGATTGCATAATTTACCTCAGGCGGCGAGAACTTTCTGGACAAAAATGCTACGGGGTGCAGTTGGTTGGTTTCAGGGTCTCTCTGAGACAGGACAGCTCCCATGGCTAAACTGGACGCGTCGGTTTCGACTATATATGGGAGATCGGGACGCGGGTGCTTCAAAATAGGTGCGGACGTGAATTTAGCTTTCAATTCCTGAAAGGACTGTTCGGCTTCCTCGGTCCATTCGAAGCGTTTATTTTTTCGCAAGAGTGCAGTGATGGGTTGTACCACACGTGAAAATTCTGGGATAAATCTGCGATAAAAATTAGCAAAACCAAGCATGCTTTGGACACCTTTCACCGAACTAGGTGATGACCATTTGAGGATGGCATCCACTTTTCGTGAGTCCATTCGGACCCCTTTAGGTGTCAGGATGAATCCAAGAAACTCAACCTCGGTGGTATGGAAAACGCACTTTTCCAGCCTTGCAAACAGTTTGTGCTGGCGCAATTTCTCAAGGACGGCCCTGACATGCTTTCTGTGATCAGATTCCGAAGAGGAGTACACAAGAATGTCATCGATATATACGACAACACAAACATCGATGAGTTCCCGAAGGACATCGTTCATGAAGAATTGGAAGGGAGCAGGCGCGTTGCACAACCCGAAAAGCATCACCTGGTATTCAAATAATCCATATTTTGTACGGAAGGCCGTTTTCCATTCGTCGCCTTCTTTTACTCGCACCAGATGATAAGCCCCCCGGAGATCTAACTTGGTGTATACGCAAGCATCCTTCACCTGGTCAAGGAGTTTAGGGATCAGAGGCAGAGGGTAACAGTTTTTAACAGTTATCTGGTTCAAGGGGCGGTAGTCGATACAAGTTCTAAGGTCGCCTTCTTATTTGGGCACGAAGAACAAAGCCGAGGATGCCGGAGACTTTGACAGGCGAATGAAACCATTGGCTAGGTATTGATCTAAATACTGTCTCAAATGCAGATTCTCAGGTTCAGTAAGGGCATAAATCCTGCTACAAGGGGGTTGTGCACCAGGCACCAGATCGATTTGGCAATCGTACGATCTGTGGGGAGGTAACGTGTTGGCCTGTTCCTTTTGGAAGACGTCCTGAAAGTCTTGGTATTCCGGAGGTAGTTGCATGGAGACAGAGGTTACAGACGCTAGACTAATCTTCAGATTTTCTGGGTAGCAGGTTTGTGCACAATCCGGGAAGGTTATTCTCTTCGCTCGCCAATCAATTCGAGGATTATGTGTCTCTAACCAAGGGATTCCGAGAATAACCTGAAACTGTGGAGCCTTGATTACATCAAGCACGACTGCCTCCCGATGGCCGTCCGGACCTATAAGTGTCACCTCAGCAGTGGAATGTGTTACCGGTCCAGAGGCAATTTCGGTTCTATCGACTGTGGTGATGACATCTTTGCTGGTTTTAGGACGCAGAGGGAGGTTAATCCTAGAGACCAATTCACGATCCACATAATTTCCTATAGCCCCACTATCGATGTATGCCTTTATTGCATGCAACCGCTTAGGCTGTTCCGGATCTACGAGGACCATTGGCACAATGAAATGCGAGGTCTGAGAGTTAGTTTTCAAGCTCGGCAAGCGGACCCCTACGCTTGTCGGGCGTGGTCGCTTCCCGAAACAGAGTCTTCATGGTTTTTATCAGCGGCTCCTACCACCTTCTTGGGCGGTTTTGCCGGGCAATCTCGTAGAAAGTGTCCAGAGGACCCACAATAAAGACATAATTGCATCTGCTGTCTTCTTTCACGTTCCTTTTGAGTTAAAGGTCCTTTAACCCCTCCGATTTGCATAGGCTCAGAGACATCAGCACCCTTGGGGTTAGCGTGGGTCTTGACCAACACACGGGTCTCAAACTTGGACCGATCTGCTTTTCTGTTTTGCAGTCTGTGATCCAATTGGACCACTAAGTCTATATATTCTGTGCATTCTTGGGGCAGATTGACAACTTGGGCCAGGACATCTTTAAGTTCTCCGCGTAGACCTCGATAAAATAACGTGATTCTTTTATCCTCTGGCCACCCAGTTTCCACAATTAGTCTATTAAAGGTTGCAATCTAGGATAGGAGGTCCTGATTGCCCTGTCGCAGGGATAGGAGTTCGTTTTCCAGAGCCTGCCCCTGAGAGTGTCGAGCAAATAACCTTTCCATGCTTGCTTGAAATCCTTGAAAATCACGGAGAATCGGGTCATCTTGAGTAACCAGTGGAACTGACCAATCGGCAGCACAGCCGCTGAGATATGACAATACAAAGGCTACCTTGGTCTGGTCATTAGGGAAGGCCCCAGGTCTGCATAGGAAAGGCAAACGACACTGATTCATGAATACGGCGAATCGTTTGGGGTCCCCAGCAAAGCGTTCGGGTGGGGCCAGCGGCATGTTTCCAGGTAGATTAATCTGCACAGGATTACTGGGAACCACAGGAGCGGGGTTCCCCCTGGAACCGGGTAGAGGAGTGTGTCCAGCTTGACCTTGCAAAAACTGTCTAGCCAGGTCATCAGTTCTTTCCTTTGATACAATCACTTCCCTCCTGAGAGCATTAGTCTCTTGACGAGCGGCGTGTACTTCGGCCCGTAATTCCCCCAGTAGTTGGGCCAATTGATCAGTCTCAGAAGTTTCCATAGCGCCTGGGTGGGAATTTGTAGGAAGGCTTCGCGTTCTGTAACGCTCACCTGACTCCCACGGAGGCGCTGGTCTAGTCTGGGTTGCTGTGGCCTCTTCGAGCGTGATGCGCAGAACTCGGAACACCGACTGAACAGGACCCTCAAATCTTGCTTGTCTGGCCCGTAGGAATATCCTTCTTATGATTTGAAAGGATGAACTCTCCATCCTGCTTCTGGTGCAGGGGCGCGTGTTTGTCCAGTTACTTCACTGGTTTTCAGAATGGCGCTGGCAAAATCCACTTGACTTTTCCGAGCGGAACGCCCTAAGTATGAAGATTACAAAAGTTCAAGTGTAGAGCCTCCTTTTCTGTTGCCTTCCTAACCTGTGATCTGTCCTTTATTTCAGGTGCAGAATGAAGGCGATGCGTTGAGGGATTGAATTGCCGATGGTAAACTCAGGTGAGTTAGCGATGGGGGCGATCCTTCTTAATGTCTTTATATTCCTCCAGTAATGTCTTTTGTCCTTTCCCCATAGGGGCCGGGGTGCGGTACCTGCCAACGAAGCGGCGCCGACCCGAAATGAGGAATGGTCCACCAACAGAAGACCGGTAAGTGTTATGGCGGAAAATTAGGCTTTCCTCATATGTTCCTTCTGCTCACCTTTTGTCTCTTCTTCTCTCCCCTAGGCGCAGAGATGTGGCGACCGGTGCAGACAGTTGCGGTGGAGCCAGAAGAACTCCCGAGGACAGGTGAGTGAAGCGCGGCGCTGCAGCGAGCAATGCGGTGCTTTTAAATGAAAGTCTTTTCTCAGGAACGCTGGCGTGAAGGTTCCGGATGCAGGTAAGAAGTTTGATAAAATTCTTGGTTTTCACCTTTCTCTTCTCTTCTTTCCTTACAGGTGTTCCAGGATCGAGGCGGGCGTGGCTGGAGACCAGATGCAGGAGCAGACACGGTGAGCGTTCAGCTGCTTGGATGCAGAACAACTCGAAGCGTGAGCTACTGTCTGGGCGTGGCTTAAATAGCCCCCAAAGTAGTTCCAGGTAAGTATCCTTCCCTGGCCACGCCCGAGTGGCAAAATAGTCCCAATGAAAAAATAGTCCCTTTCAGGTCTCAGGGAGGCCTGAATCTTGCAGCATGGTCTGCATCAGGTAAGTGCACAAAACACCTTCCTTTATGAGTCTGGCGCCTATGGCGCCAGGACTGATGTCCAACATGAGGCTGGCGCCAACGGCGCCAGGACAGAGTCCAAAGAGCCCCTATAAGGGGCCGCTGGGCTTTTACCCGGGGGCATGATGCCTGCTCACGGGGGTGCTGGGCCTCACCTGGTGCTCCGGGGGTAGGCATCATGACAGCAGGGTTCTCAGGAGGCAGTATGTCCCGGCTCGCCTATCGCTGAAATTGCAGGGGCACATGGCTTCTTGCGTGTTTCTAGTTCCCTGGGCCCGTCTTCATCTACGCCCCCTGGTGTCTTACCTTCTCTCCCACTGGCTCCCTTCATCTCAAGCTTTCGAGGCTTTGATTCCGATGTCCCCAGCGCTGTGGGTCTCCCTGCAGTGGTGGTTGGGGGCTCTGCAACTACAGGCTGGGGTGTCCCTGATCATTCCTCCTGTGACCACACTTACTACCGACGCCAGTGGAAGGGGCTGGGGAGCTATGTTGGGGGTCCTCTCTGCTCAGGGGTTGTGGGAACCAGAAGAGAGCCATCGAACATCCAATTTGCGAGAGTTGTGTGCCATTCTCCTGGCACTGGTGTAGTTCAAGAGGTTGCTGGAGGGCCGTGCAGTTTTGGTCCAGACGGATAATACGACAGCTTTGGCTTACGTCAACCGCCAAGGGGGTTCCCTTTACCGCTTGAATGCCCCGGCAGCTCAGATAGGTGCATGGGGGGAATCACATCTGGTGTCCCTGGTGGCTTTGCATATCAGGGGGGTTGACAATGTTCGGGCAGATCTTCTCAGCCGCTGGTTTCCCTCCTCGGTGGAACTGATCCTGTCGACCCAGGTTTTTGCAGAGATCTGTGTCAGGTTCGGGACCCCTGTTCTGGACCTGTTTGCGTCTCCAGCCTCAGCAAAAGTTCCCCTCTTCTACTCTCTTTTTCAGGCAGAGGGTGCGTGGGGGGTGGACGCCCTCTCTGTGCAGTGGCCTCAGGGTCTCCTTTATGCTTTTCCACCTATTCCTCTTCTGCCCCGGGTGGTTCAGCGCATCAGAGTGTCCAGGGTGACTATTGTTGTTGGCTCTGTTCTGGCCCCACCGGAGTTGGTTCCCCTCTCTGTTGGAGCTTCGGTGCCAGGAGCCTTGGCTGGTTCTGAAGTGGCCTTGTCCCCTTCTGGGGGAGCTGCTGTTGGGGGTCCGCCAGATACAATGGGCAGTGTGGCTATTGTGCGGGCTAGGCTGATATCTCAGGGGTTTTCTGGTCCTGT
Source organism: Ambystoma mexicanum (assembly GCF_040938575.1). NCBI lineage: Eukaryota > Metazoa > Chordata > Amphibia > Caudata > Ambystomatidae > Ambystoma > Ambystoma mexicanum. The sequence goes on from NC_090921.1 coordinate 69,080,650, forward strand.
GGTAGAGTCCATAATGAATACTCTTAGACCTTCCACTCTGAAGGCTTACGGCAGACATTGGAGCCATTTCCAGGACTGGTGTGGGCGGTCTGGGATACCTCCCCTGCGTTCTGGCCTCCCCGCTATCCTTCAATTCCTCCGGGATGGGTTTGACAAGGGCCTGGCAGTTTCCACGCTTCACTCTCAGTGGGCCTCCATATAATTCCTTTTGGGGGACTCTGATGGGCACTTGGATGGGCAGGTGTTGGTGGGGAAGTTGCTCAGGGGTTTTTCTTCTTCCCGTCTTTGTACTTATAAGGGGCTTCCTCCTTGGGATCTCCCTCTTGTCTTAAAGTTTCGTCAAGGGCCTCCCTTTGAGCCCATTTCCGAGATTGATATGAAACATCTGATGCTGAAGACTGCCTTTCTGATTGCCATAACTTCTGCCCGTAGGCTTGGGGAGATTGGGGCTCTGTTATGCCACCCCCCTTTCCTGAGGGTTCTGCCGGACTCGGTGGAGCTGAGGTGTGATTCGAAGTTTCGCACGTTCAGGGGCTGTCCACCAGAGGTTTGGCGGCCTCATGGGCCGATGCAAGGGGGGTTTCTCTGCAGGAGATTAGTAGGGCTGCCACCTTGGCTGATCAGAGCACCTTCATCAACCACTATAGGTTGAATGTCTCCCACTCGGGGTTGGTTCCTTCGGGGTTGGAGTTTTGTCTGTGGGGATGTACATTTGGAGTTATTAAAGGTGTGTGTTTTTGCACTGTTTTGACTCTGTGTCTCATTGGGACCTTTTCCCCGTTTGTTGCTTTGGTATACCTCATGAGGAAAGTACTGGGACGAGGAAGAGTGGACGTGGAGGTAATGCTCTGATTACTTACTGGTAATCTTCATTACACCTAGTCCTACTCTTCCTCGTCACAGTACTGACGACCCTCCTCACCCTCCCTGCGGGGAAGGTCCCATGCTACGGCTTGGTAATATGAAACTAAGTGACGTGGGTGTGGGGGAGGAGTCATAGAAATAAAAAGAAATAAAAGAAGGTCCTGTGTCAGAGGCAGGGGCCTCATGAGGTAAGTACTGTGACGAGGAAGAGTAGGACTAAGAGTAATGAACATTACCGTTAAGTAATCAGAGCATTACATACATTTGTCCTTGCATTCTAGCTATCCAGAAAACCACTTTCCTAAGTACCTTCTCAAGACCAAGACCCTTTTTCTGAAAAATTGCTTTCAATGGCTTATGGTCAGTCCTGATAACAAATTCTGCACCACACACAATATTGACAAATGTTTCCATGCTCCATTGGCAAGTTAGAGCCTCCTTCTGCATCAGAGAGTTTTGTTTCCACCCCTCTAGCATCCTCGAAGCATGTGTCACAATCACTTCTCAACCATCCTCCTCAACCTGAGTCAAACCAGTCCCAACTCCTGAGTCGCTGGCATCCACAGAAATTACACTCCTCCTCCTAGTGTCAAACATGGCCAAAGACCTTGCCATGTCAATTTCCCCTTTTATCATTTGAAACTGCCGCTCACATTCTGCATCCCACAAAAACTCAACACCCTTCTTGAATAAACTCCTCATTTTCACAATCTTGTCTGCAAAGAAGTACAAACATTTCTGATAAAATTCAATAATTCCTAAGAAGCATCTCAGCTCTCCCTTCCCTTTAGGCAATCTTATCTTTTTGATCCCATCCACCAAACCTTTCCTCGGCCTCAACCCTTTACTTGATTTTTCATGCTATAGGTATTCCACCACCTCCTTACTGAACACATACTTTTCTGCTCTCAATGTTATCCCTTTCTGTTCTAGTATGTCCACAACTTTCTTTACATTCTCCTTGTGCTTTTTCCAACTATCTCCATATATCAGGTTGTCATCTTGAAAACAATGCACACCGGGGAGCACCTGCAACAACTTATCCATCACTTTCTGGAAAACCGATGAGGCTGAAACCCGACAGAAAGCCATGCTACAGAACTGAAATATGCCCTTGTGCGTGAAGAAAGCTGTCAATTTCTTAGACTTTTCATTCAACCATATCTGATGATATGCAGATGCTATACGCAGCTTCAAGAAAAATGTTGGCATACCTATCATTTCCAACATTTCCGTCATATTTGGGAGAGCAAGCTTTTCTGCTACATCACATTTATTAAACTGTCTTAGGTCCACACACAGCCTCAACTCCCCACTTAGTTTCTACACAACCATGAGGGGAGACGCCCATTCGACTCTCCTGGCCGGTTCTATTATGGCAGCTTCCTTCAATTTCTTAAACTCATCCTTTACTCCATCCCTTAACACCATTGGAACTGGAAATATCCTATGACATCAATTTTCCCTGGGTTGTATCCACCAGGCTTCTTATCAGATGGCACTATTTCACACACTTTACCACCCACCGTATTTTCACATACCTCACGTGACATTAGTGATAATTTTGCCCCTGAATCTGCCATCATCCGTAGCACTTTCTCATTGACACATACCTTAGCAAATGGACTGTCACACTCATCGACCCCACCTCGTCATCTTTGATTCTACACTTTCCTTCCCCGCCCACATCGCTGATGTCTCAAAAAAGTCAAACTTCCTTCTGCACCTCCTCAGAGGTACTCTGCCTTTCATTTCCTTCCCTCAGAAGCTCACTGTCTCCCAAGCTCTGGATCTCTCTAGGTTGGACGTTACAACAGCCTATTTCCAGATCTATCTGCCTCTACTCTCCGCCCTTTGCAACTTATCCAAGACAGGACTGCAAGACTTGTCCTTGGCCTCAAGCCCTGGGATCGTATCTCTCCAGCTATGAAATCCCTCCATTGGCTCCCTGTGAATGCAAGAATTAAATTCGAAACCCTCTGCATTGTCCACAAGGCTTTCTGGGGCCTGGGTCCAACATACCTTCAGCTTTTCCTCCGCAAACACCTCCCTTCTCGAGCTCTCCACTCCTCTACCTCTAACTCCCTCAGGGTCTGTCATTTTTCAAAGAAGTGAGCTGGGGGTCGATCTCTGTCTTCGGCTGGGGCCTCCCACTGGAACAGCCTCCCTGCCACACTAAAACTCGAGGAGAACCATCTCCAGTTCCGAAAGCACCTCAAGACCTTCCTCTTTGCTTCAGCCTTTGCCTCCACTCTCCCCTGCTGATTTGTGTTCTCCTTCCGCACCGTGCACCTGGCCACCCTCTGTCCTCCAAGCCCAGGTACCTGCTCACCCTGCCACCCTCCTGCACTGTCTCCGGGCTACCCCTTGCATTGGGGTCTGTATCTGTACCCATACAGGTCTCCCCCTTTTTTTCTTCCAGCACTTATCAGACCTACTCTGTCTGCCGCCTTAATCCCAGCACTTGCCCCTTGCTGGCTTCACTACCATTGTTTGTTGCCTTATTAATTATCAACTTATTATTATTTATCTGTGTCTCCTTGCTCCGCAATCTCCTTTTTCTACCCCCTTCCTTGCAGTTTTCCCCCTCCCTGTCTCCCATGCACTTGCGCATTCTCAAAAACATTCTGAAACACTTGTGTATGAGCGCGATATAAATAAAACATCATATCATATCATTACACATAACCATACTTACAGTTACAACCTCTAATCACTCTTCTTCCTCCTCTCCAGCGGATTGCTGCACTTCCTCATTTACATATAACACTTTTCTCTCCCATTTCCAAGAGAATAATTCCTACAGCAATTAGCATAGTGGCCCCACCTTTTGCACTTGTTACATCTTACTCTCTTCCCGGGGCATACCAGGGAGTTTGCAAAGTGGTTGGAAGTAGCACAGCTAAAGCACAGTTTTTCATCCCCCTTGAGCTCTTTTGTTTTTATCATTCTTGCTATCAGAAGTGTTGTGTCCTCTTTGATTATTTACTTTGTTCCTCTTCTTTTTTATCTTGACATACTCTTTCCCTAGGTCTCCTACCCTTAATATTTAACTGGTTGACATTTTATTTTCCTTCTTCCCAAGTTTTGCAACACATGTCATAGTATGCTCATGACACCACCTTGTCCAGGCTCGGTTCATCCTTTAGTCCTAATTCCTCTCATATCTTGTCATTACAATAATGAATCATGAACTGATCCCTTATATGTTCATCTAACTTTTCTCCACACTTGCAGTTGTGAGAGAGGTGTTGTAGAGCTGTTAAATACTCCTCCATGGACTTTCCTTCTCGTTGTTCTCTCACGCCAAATTATATCTCTCCATTTTGATATCAACATGGCGATCAAGTTTGTACAGTGCTCCATCAAATTCATTGGTACCACTTTTTTTATCCAAATTTGATATTTCTGGTAGGGTTTCATAGATCCATTGTCCTGCATAACCCAAAAACTGCATCAGAAGCGACACCTTACGTTCCGTGGATATAGTATTGCCACAAGCGGCTTTCAAGTAATGTATGAAACCCTTCCTCCAGGGTGACCACTTTATTTTCCCAGGCCCCGGAATGCGGGTGGACCCGGTACCCCGGACACTGCCATATCCCTGTTCCAGGACCTTTTCCTAAGGTTCTTTTGGGCACTGTACAAAAAGGCTGCTCCTTGATGTATTTGACCACAACAAAATGCTGCTCTTCGTTGTATTTCACAACATCCCTTTTATTATTATTATTTTATTTAGATACCCCACATCTACTGATGCTGATTATAGCCTTCTAGCACGTTAAGATCCAAACTAACGTTTTAACACTGTGGAACTCAAACTGTTCCTCTGTTCTTTGAGCTAGATATATCCATTAGCATGAATGCTCCCTTTCCTTCACAGGTTGCAGAAAGCGCTCCTTTTCGCTTGTGTCTTTCCTTTGCTTCACAGGCATTTGCCAAAATGGCCTTCCCAGACCAACATGCAGCTCAAGGTCCTCACACGCACGTGTGGGTTGGAAACTCCTCATGTGGTATTCCATCAGCTGTTCCGTCAGCTGCTGTGCGCTTGCGAGGTGCACGCACACACCCACTCATGGCATATGTACGTGGTTCACGCATGCGTGAAGTTACCCTCACTTTATTTGCAGGTGATCAAGACTTTTGAGCTTCTCCCTAATGTACGCTACTTGGCCCTCTGTTGCGCCTGCCAGGAGATTTCACTCACCGCTTCTCCACCTAGGCGTATGTGAGCTGAGCAGGAGAGCTTCTTTGATTCACATCCCGTGGCCCACTACGTTCCACTCTGGCACTCTTTTCTTCAGATCCAGTGGCCATCTATGTTCCATGGCTTAATATCGCTGTAAAAATATGGCGATATTCTTGTATGCCGATATTTTGCGGGGATATTAACACATGGAACCCAGAAAACCACCAGCACATCCATCATAAACTTTAAATAAAAATTCGACCACTGTGCTTGTACAGTCCATATTCCATCTTGCTATTCCACATTACACTGGAAGACACATTGCAACATGCACCAATTGCAGTAGGGCCACGTACATCAAAGAGATGTTCTAAGACAGATAATAAAATAAATTCTGATATGCAATGATTGTGCCATCCCTGTAGGATGAGTGCTGAATCACAAGCAGTCGTCAGGGAAATGCTGGCATATATTGTATACGCATGCATGAATAATACTGGTGTATATTGTAAGCAGCATCATGAAAAGTGTGACCTGTATTATATATTGTAGACCATGGCATCACTAGCAGTTGCTTTACAGTGGCAATGTTGGTATCAGGGTACAGATATCATAAACAAGCTGTAAATTCTTCTGTGTACTGTTTGTTACCAGTCATCCATGTGATGTGTTACTCAACAGAGCATACTTTAAATTGCATGGTATTTTATACAGTGGCCCTCATTATGACCCTGGCGGTAAGTATCGGTCATTACAGGCATGGCGCAATTACCGTGCTGGCAATAGACTGCTAAAAGTGGCCCAATACGAGTTCGCGGGCATGAGCTTTGCGCCATGCTGGTAAAAAAATCACTGCTATGCCGCTAAAGGCCGAAAAATCCCCTTATCCGGCATCGTATGCAGTGCAAATAGCACCTCCGGCATCCTAACTATCGGCATTAGCCGTCACCGCTAAAAGCGGTAACCGCAAATAGCGGGAACCGCTATTAGCGGTGACCGCAAATAAGCGGATCCGGAAGTAGCGTCATCGCACAGGAAGGGGAAAGAGCACGGCGGCCATCTTTAAAAGCACAATCCATTGCCATCCACCACAACCAGGAGACATCTGACCCCCAGAACTCCCACACACCTCAACCACCACCTGTCTGGATTGAAAATGCCAAAAGTTGTGAAGAAAAGTGGAGATCGGCTGCGCCAGGAGCGCTTCTCAAGAGAGGAGCTGACCATGTTGGCTGAAACCCTTCAGGAGCATGCAGACGTCGTGTTTGCAACAGAGATGACCCGACCGGCGCTGCTGCGGAAAAAGCAGATTGGGGCATTGGTCGCCCAGAGGGTCAGTGCTGTCGGCACAACACCCTGCACCCCAAAGCAATGCCGCAAGCGATGGGATGACCCACGTCTCCACGTGAGAAGCATACTGGCGGCAAACAGAAATCTTGGGATGGCGACAGGTGGAGGTGTAGAGTCGCCCCTAAAACTCCAGCCATGGGAGGAGATATGTGCCTCCACCATAGGCACGGAGTCCCTAGAGGGAGTTGGGGACATGGAGAGAGGAGCCCCGTCATCAGCCGATGCAGGTAGGTGTCTCAAATCTAACTATGCCAATACCACTACGATGATGTCTAGATGAGTGGGAAGTGCAATGATGTATATCAGGGTCCACCAGACACATAAGAACAAGACTGCCTACAGGCAGTGCAGAGCATCACCTTGTCCACATGCATGATGCACCCCATTTATGTTGCTACCCACATGCCTCCATGCATCACCCACCCAAGAGTGAGACAACCTGTATGTCACTCCCTCCAATGTGACTCATCCACCGATCCATATCAATGCAGCCACCACAATGCATGCTCAATGCCTGTAGACCCATCACTAACCCTCTCCCTCCTTTGGTCCCCCACAGGCACACAATCAGACAGCACCAATGATGACACCGGTGCCACCCCAGCTAAGAAGGCCAGGGCCGAAGAGGGATAACACCGGCCCTCCACTTCAAGGGGCATAAGGAATCCCCTACGTCACGAAAAGGCCAAGAGCACACCACAGGCCACAGCACCAATGTGCTCCACGTCCACTACATTGGCACCCACAACAACCAGCATCAGCCAAGTGTCGGCAGCCGAAGGAACTGCATCGGCTGCAAGCAGCACCATTGGGGAAACAGCTGCCACAGCAGCAATCTCAGATGACGAGGAAGGGGATGTGCTGCATGTTGCTACTCCCCCCAATGGCCCCCTGCATTCCCCCCACCTGTCCCCATGCAGCCTGCCTGACACCAGCATGCACGGGCTATCTCCGGCTAACTCATGGCCGGCAACTCCCAGCCAAACCACACCTTTACCGGAGGAACACAGTATTTTGGGCACCCTCAACCATACACCCCAGCCCCAAACACCCAAGAGGGGATCCAGGACATTATAAGGCACCAGAAGCAGCTCACTGGCCTCTTGACACAGCACATTACAGAATGTGGTAGTTCAAGGGAGGACATGCGTGAATGTGCTGCTTCCATGAGGTCAGCAATTGAGTCCAGCTCAAAGGACATATGCGCAGAACTGGCCGCAGTGCAGCACGTACTGTCCGAGATGGTGCAAGCAATGCGGGACATGCGTCCATCCGAGCAACCGAGTACATCCTTGGCTGCCAGTTCCACCAGGACCAGCCCCGTGCGCAGGTCTGGCAGGAACGTACCGCGATCAGACAGGGGTGCACCTGGTGCTGGAAGAGGGGGATGCCAGTAGGCACTGCCTTGTGTACTGGTGCCACGTGGTCCACTGGTGCACAGTACTGCACACCATGTGTAGGGGAGTTGAGGTGGGAGGGGGGAGTGGGTGTGTTGGGGAGTTCATGGGGGAGGGGGGCAGTGGGTGTATTGGGGAGTTGAGGGGGGAGGGGGAGTGGGTGTGTTGGGGAGTTGAGGGGAGGGGGAGTGGGTGTGTTGGGGAGTTGAGTGGGGAGGGGGGAGTGGATGTGTTGGGGAGTTGAGGGGGAGGGGGAGTGGGTGTGTGGGGTGGAAGGCCTGTTCACTTAGTTTTGCGTATTCAATACACTTTTTGGTTAACCAGAATTCACATGTGTGGACATTGCTTATTGCGTACGTGTGCTTAATTGGGTAACAGTCTACAATGTCCATGTCCCGGACACACCCTGTGCCCCGAGTGCCATCTCCATGTTACCCCCCCATCCATGTCTGCTAGAAACATTGGTTGATCAGAGTCTGATGCATGGCACATCCCTCCTGTGCATCATTATGTCCATGAGGTGCTGCCCCATCCCCAACCTCCTCATCCTCATTGTCAGGTGATTGCAGTTCAGCATCAGGGGGCAGGGGCACATTCCGTCTGATGCACATATTGTGTAACATGACACATGCCATGACGATCTTGCCCACCTCATGATGCCCGTACAGGAGTGCCCCACCAGACCTGCTGAGGCAGTGAAAACATGCCTTCAAAAGGCCAAATGTCTGCTCAATCACCACATGGGTACGTGTATGCGCACGATTGTAGTCCTCTTTGTGCCTGTTCTGCGGGTTCTGGACTGTGGTAAGGAGCCACCTCTTCAAGGGATAGCCTGCATCACCTGCATGTGGGCAACAATGTATGTGTAAGTTACCACATCATATTTGACCTCATTGAGTGACAACATGGCATGCATGTATTTCTTATTTTCAAGCCCATTTCTGTGCATGGGTGGAGACACACGATGTGACTGCTATGTGTGTATTCCTCTTATGGACTGGTTTGCATGCCATCTACTAGTGGGCACAGGGGGGTCAAGTTCCTTGTGAGTGCCCATGCACTGTGTTAGTCCACAGATGATCTCACTACGCACAACAAAAGGTGTCATTCAATTCAGTTGGGCCTCTTTGTCAGCGTAGTGGTGTATTGATGTTTTTGACCCTCATTTGACTCCTTTGTACGCAGTAATGGGGGACTGTCCTTTCAGTTGATGGTGTTTGGTGCTGTGTATTGGCTATAGTCATTGTTTGTAGCTGCATTTTAATGAGGGGGATGCAATCTGATTTGGTACAGTGCACATGCAGATGGCTGTGGAATGGTTGTGACACTGCTTCATTTACATGGTAGGGCTGCTCACATCTTGCATTATGTGGGCATGTGTCAGGTCCAGTCTGGGCTGCTTTGGGGCATGAGCATGCTCCATTCCCTCTGGCACTCGAAGCCAGGTGAAGTATGCATCTCCCCCCATCTCAGCCATGTGAAGTATGCATCTCCCCCCCATCTCAGCCAGGTGAAGTATGCATCTCTCGCCCCCCATCTCAGCCAGGGGAAGTATGCATCTCCCCCCCCCATCTCAGCCAGGTGAAGTATGCATCTCTCGGCCCCCATCTCAGCCAGGTGAAGTATGCATCTCTCCCCCCCCATCTCAGCCAGGGAAAGTATGCATCTCTCCCCCCCATCTCAGCCAGGTGAAGTATGCATCTCTCCCCCCATCTCAGCCAGGTGAAGTATGCATCTCTCCCCCCCCATCTCAGCCAGGGGAAGTATGCATCTCTCCCCCCCATCTCAGCCAGGTGAAGTATGGATCTCTCCCCCCATCTCAGCCAGGTGAAGTATGCATCTCTCCCCCCATCTCAGCCAGGTGAAGTATGCATCTCCCCCCCCCTATCTCAGCCAGGTGAAGTATGTATCTCTCGCCCCCATCTCAGCCAGGTGAAGTATGCATCTCTCCGCCCCATCTCAGCCAGGTGAAGTATGCATCTCTCCCCCCCATCTCAGCCAGGTGAAGTATGCATCTCTCCCCCCCATCTCAGCCAGGTGAAGTATGCATCTCTCCCCCCCATCTCAGCCAGGTGAAGCATGCATCTCTCCCCCATCTCAGCCAGGTGAAGTATGCATCTCTCCCCCCACCCATCTCAGCCAGGTGAAGTATGCATCTCTCCCCCCACCCATCTCAGCCAGGTGAAGTATGCATCTTCCCCCCCTATCTCAGCCAGGTGAAGTATGCATCTCTCCCCCATCTCAGCCAGGTGAAGTATGCATCTCCCCCCCCCATCTCAGCCTGGTGAAGTATGCATCTCTCCCCCCATCTCAGACAGGTGAAGTATGCATCTCTCCCCCCCATCTCAGCCAGGTGAAGTATGCATCTCTCCCCCCCATCTCAGCCAGGTGAAGTATGCATCTCTCCCCCCCATCTCATCCAGGTGAAGTATGCATCTCTCCCCCCCATCTCAGCCAGGTGAAGTATGCATCTCTCCCCCCCATCTCAGACAGGTGAAGTATGCATCTCTCCCCCCACCCATCTCAGCCATGTGAAGTATGCATCTCTCCCCCCCATCTCAGCCAGGTGAAGTATGCATCCCCCCCCATCTCAGCCAGGGGAAGTATGCATCTCCCCCTCATCTCAGCCACGTGAAGTATGCATCTCCCCCCCATCTCAGCCAGGTGAAGTATGCATCCCCCCCATCTCAGCCAGGTGAAGTATGCATCTCTCGCCCCCCATCTCATCCAGGTGAAGTATGCATCTCTCCCCCCTATCTCAGCCAGGTGAAGTATGCATCTCTCCCCCCATCTCAGCCAGGTGAAGTATGCATCTCTCCCCCCCATCTCAGCCAGGTGAAGTATGCATCTCTCCCCCCCATCTCAGCCAGGTGAAGTGTGCATCTCCCCCCCTCCATCTCAGCCAGGTGAAGTATGCATCTGTCCCCCTCCCATCTCAGCCAGGTGAAGTATGCATCTCCCCCCCCCATCTCAGCCAGGTGAAGTATGCATCTCCCCCCCCCATCTCAGCCAGGTGAAGTATGCATCTCCCCCCCATCTCAGCCAGGTGAAGTATGTATCTCCCCCTCATCTCAGCCAGGTGAAGTATGCATCTCAGCCAGGTGAAGTATGCATCTCCCCCCCATCTCAGCCAGGTGATGTATGCATCTCCCCCCATCTCAGCCAGGTGAAGTATGCATCTCTCCCCCCATCTCAGCCAGGTGAAGTATGCATCTCCCCCCACCCATCTCAGCCAGGTGAAGTATGCATCTCTCCCCCCCCCCATCTCAGCCAGGTGAAGTATGCATCTCTCCCCCCCATCTCAGCCAGGTGAAGTATGCATCTCTCTCCCCCATCTCATCCAGGTGAAGTATGTATCTCTCCCCCCATCTCAGCCAGGTGAAGTATGCATCTCCCCCCCCCCATCTCAGCCAGGTGAAGTATGCATCTCCCCCCCCATCTCAGCCAGGTGAAGTATGCATCTCTCCCCCCCATCTCAGCCAGGTGAAATATGCATCTCCCCCCCCCATCTCAGCCAGGTGAAGTATGCATCTCTCCCCCCCATCTCAGCCAGGTGAAGTATGCATCTCTCCCCCCCATCTCAGCCAGGTGAAGTATGCATCTCTCCCCCATCTCAGCCAGGTGAAGTATGCATCCCCCCCATCTCAGCCAGGTGAAGTATGCATCTCCCCCCCATCTCAGCCAGGTGAAGTATGCATCTCTCCCCCCATCTCAGCCAGGTGAAGTATGCATCTCTCCCCTCCCCATCTCAGCCAGGTGAAGTATGCATCTCTCCCCCCCATCTCAGCCAGGTGAAGTATGCATCTCTCCCCTCCCCATCTCAGCCAGGTGAAGTATGCATCTCCCCCCCCATCTCAGCCAGGTGAAGTATGCATCCCCCCCCCATCTCAGCCAGGTGAAGTATGCATCTCTCCCCCCCCATCTCAGCCAGGTGAAGTATGCATCTCCCCCCCCACCATCCCAGCCAGGTGAAGTATGCATCCCCCCCCCCATCTCAGCCAGGTGAAGTATGCATCCCCCCTATCTCAGCCAGGTGAAGTATGCATCTCTCCCCCCCATCTCAGCCAGGTGAAGTATGCATCTCTCCCCCCCCATCTCAGCCAGGTGAAGTATGCATCTCTCCCCCCCCATCTCAGCCAGGTTAAGTATGCATCTCCCCCCCCCCTATCCCAGCCAGGTGAAGTATGCATCTCCCCCCCATCTCAGCCAGGTGAAGTATGCATCTCCCCCTCATCTCAGCCAGGTGAAGTATGCATCCCCCCCCATCTCAGCCAGGTGAAGTATGCATGTATACGTCAATCAGCAACCCACATCACATTTCCATGGGCATAACATGCGACTCACCGAGAAGCCAGGATGTCTGCCCTATATGTCGCTCCATGTAGCGTGGTATTGTGGAGTTCCTCAGGACCATTGAATCATGGATAGATCCGGGGAATCGGGCACAACAATGTGTGCTGATCCTGTTTCAGTCACATACCATTTGCACATTAATGGAGTGGTATAGCTTACGGTTGCTGTACACTACCTCCATGGCATGTGGGACCACCAATTCCACATGGGTGCAGTCGATGGCGCCAATGCAACTAGGTATGCCAGCCAGTGAATGGAAACATACTTTGATGTTTGAGATCTCCTGGGCAGACAGTGGTAAGGAAATTTGGTCATCTGTGTGCTTGAGGAGGGCATCAAGCACTTGGTTCAGCATACGTGAGAATAATGGTTGTGAAATGCCATGCAAGTGTCCCACTATGTGCTGGTAGGTTCCTGTGGCCAGGAAGTGGAGCACAGACACTACCTTCAGTAGGGGTTGGATAGCGGTGTGTGTTTCATTCAGACTGGCAATGTCGTCATATATCATGTCCCCAATGGTGGTGATGGTGTCCCGGTCCATACAGTACAGGGTGTGGATCTGCTCAGCGGTTAGGTTGAATGGACTGGCTCTGATGCGTGGGATTGGTGGCTGCCTGCATGGTGCCACTGGCTGTGCTGGTAGGGCATGCTGGCCCTGCCTTGCCCTCCTTCTCCTCCTGCGTCTCCTCTGTGCTGCCTGTTGTTGTTGTTCTTGATGTTGTTGTTGTTGTAGCACTTCCACTGCAATCAGGTCCTCCAGCCCCAGCATTGTTAGTAGTATTGGGATCATTGTGGAGTGTGACTGGGTGTGGGAAGGGGTGGGGTGTGCTCCTTTTGTGCTTGCCCAGTCTGTATAGCCTCCACCTGTGCTGATTGTGTGCACTTGTGGCAGTTGGGAACACTGCACATGGCCGTTTACGGTTGGTCCGCGATGGCGGTATTAGCACCATGGCAGTAAGGTACTTTACGCCCTTCACAATGGGGTTAATTGCATGACCGCCCGACTCGTGATGTTCCCCACTTTGCGCCATGCTGGTATTTACGGCATGGGAGGTCGCGTGCCCACGCCCATGGCGCTTTTAGCGGCACCGTTAATTACGGTGCTGTTAATTGCGCATTGTCAGGTTATAATTGGCCGGAGCGGTAAATGATGCCGGTAATCATTTACTGGCATCGTTTGCCACTTACCGCCAGGGTCATAATGAGGCCCAGTGTGTTCTAAAAGAGTATACTTTAAAATGTACTTTTTAAACCCATTATTTATTTTAAAAAGATGATTGCGAGTAGAAAATCACCAAATTGCTCTTCAGTTTTCTGAGGTTTTTGGTTGGTGGAGAGGCCACTTCTTCATGAAACGCTTCAATTAGCAGCCCAGAAGCGAATCCCATCATACCTCCTGCCAAACCTGTTTAATGCAATTGCAAGAGATTTCATTTAATTTTCCAACATTCTTGAAAGACACCACTGCCAGCCAGCTATCAAGTGCAATTCCCAACTATTTATATCCATATATATGTTTGTATATGTTCCTCCCAACAATCATCCACACCTCGTATTAACTGTACCTAATAAGCATCGTAGTCATGACCCATTACAGTAAGCACAGTTACAGCACAGAAACACGCAAGGCAGCCAATCCAATCAGATGTAAAATTATTGAATCATCCCTGTACGATGAATTCTGAATGAAAACCACCCACACTGGGAGAAAAGGATTGGCTTACTTTAAAGTATGATTGCATTAAGTTTATCATCGGGTGGGTAAAATAGGGATTGGTCAGAATTCCCCAAGCTAATGCCATGTCCTTGAAATGCAAACTTAAGAAGCAATGGGTTGCTGTGCAAATGGGATACACCCAGGGGCTACAGGTAGGGTGCAGGCGTAACAGAGAACTAGGACGTGTAGTATGTCATCCCAGTACCTCTGGATCAATACAATAAGTAAGAGCAGTCTTAGAAGATCCAAAGGGATCCCCTAGGCTGTCTAATATTTCTCAAAGATTCTGGTCACAATCCACAGCAAGATCAACCAAAACCACATAAAGGACCCCCATCACCTTTGCCACAGTCATCTATGGGGAAAGTGTCAAGACAAGACAGGGAAGACAGAAGCCCATTCTAGGAACCAGAATGACTATGGGTAAATGTTTAACTTGTGTCCTGGATGGCCTAAATAACATGACAACTCCATGAGATGATTCACATGTTTTGCAGGATGCTAAGTGCTTTGTCTATTTTTTTTAGTCTAGAAGCTGCAGTTTCTTTATTAACCCAGTTGTACCTTCTCCCCAGGTTACTATCTAGAGGGTATTGACCGCTACAGTTTGAGTTCTTCATTACCGTCAGGGTTTAAAAGCAATCGCCTTATCTGCCTAATCTCCCTCTGAAACGTCCTTGAGTATACCCAATCTAAAGTTGCTGAGAGTTATAAGGAGTTAAAGGGATGTGCCTTTCAGACACTGAAGCCCCATGTTTTCCTCTCCCCTCTTGCCCTCCACCCCTCAACACTACTACCACTCGACGTCCCCCTCCATTCCACTACTTCTCTTCCCACTCCATTACAATATTATTCCATCTCTCTTCTCCAATACTATCTCCTCCCCCCACTCCACTACTGCCCCTCCTCTCCACTCAACTTCTGCTTCACTCTCCCTTCTACTTATTCACCCTCCTTCCGCAATTTCATTCACATTCCACTCAGTTTCTCCACATGCCAATTCTTTGCTCAGACCATTTTGCTCAGTTTCTTTCTCTGACCCTACTAAAAGGACACAATCTTAGTGTTAAAGACAAATCAGCCATTTACTCCTGGAAAATCAAGGATTTAGATAGAATTTCTGTTAGTGAAATTAGAGAAGCTCTTGCTTCTATTGACCCTCTGCTGCCTTGTGAGGATTTCCTTGCAAGATGCTGTGTCATGATGGATACAGTGTGTACTAAGACAGCCTCTTTAAAATTAAAAAAATGTAGGATTTCTAAACCCTGGTTTACAGCAAATCTCATTCCTTTGTGCAAATCCATTAGCAGGACAGGCGGAAAATGGAAAAATAAGCAAACTTTAGAGAATTTGAATGGGGCAAAGAGTGCCTTATCCAAATACAAGTTGGCCATTTTTAAGGCCAAGAGAGATTACATCTCTATAAAATCAAAGATGCTCACAATGTGCCTAGGGAATTGTCTTCCATCGTCTCGAAATTATGGAATCCTGGTTGTAGGATAACCACAATTGAACCCTCTTTGGTACAAGCCAATATTTGTAACTCTTTTTTATTGATAACATTGAAAAGATTAAGAGTGACATTGTTATTAAAACCCAAACTGTCAATACAGCTCCTTTGGGATTGCCTATTGCACAACCCTCAGAGGAATTAATTAATCAGCAGGTACAGAGTCTGTTCCCTGCGTTGGACTTTCATCCTGTTCTGGAAAAAGAAGTACGCCAATTATTGGAGGTCCTTAAACCGACCAATGATTCACTTTTTCCTCTCCCCACATATGTAGCAAAGCCTCTATCTTTCGACCTTTCCCCTTTCATGCCCAGGTTCATAACTATATCGCTGATGCAAGGGATAGTCCCTCATGTCTTGAAAAATGTCTATAGTCACCCCTCTTTTGAAAAAAACTACTCTGGACTCAAAATTATAGACCAATTTCTGGACTTTCTTGACCAGCAAAAATCCTTGAAAAGGTGGTTACTGGGCAATTTCAGGACTTTGTAGAGCGGGAATCACTGCTGGATAAATTCCAGTCTGTTTTTAGTCCAAGATATGGAACAGAGACTGCCCTCCTGTCCGTTCAGAATGAGATACTGGTGGCCACGGCCCGGGGCCAGCTCTCCTTACTGGTGATGCTGGACGTGTCCGCAGCTTTTGACACAGTGAGTCACCTAACTCTGCTGGATCGATTGCAGATTGTGGGAAGGGTCTCTAAGCATGCCATAGAGTGGTTTCGATCATTTTTGCAGGACCGTCATCAACAGGTGAAATTGGGTGAATTCCTTTCTGATTCGATTGGGTGGAATTGTGGTGTCCCACAGGGATCATCACTCTCACCCTTATTATTTCATGTAAACATGCGTGTGCTTTTGGAGATTTTGAGATACCAGGGTTGAGTTTTCATACCTAGGATGACACGCAGATCTTCATCAGATATATTAACCAAGATGAAGCATTTGATAAGCTACGTCAATGTCTGGATGAGGTTGACCATTGGATGTCTAGCAATCAGCTGCAATTAAATGCGGGTAAAACGGAATAGATTCTATTTCGTCTAAAACATCTTCTTAAGGCAGCAAAGGAATTACCTGTTCCAACTGTTTTTGGTGCAAGTCTAAGGTTTGTCTCTAAGGTCAACAACTTTGGCGAGGAGAATTATGCTTGAGTGGTGGGTATTCTGATGAATTCCCATCTAGACTATTGTGATAGTCAGTTGAGCAATTTCAGAGACTGCAGAGGGCCCTAAATGCGGCTGTCAGGCTGATTTTTAAGTTAGGCAAGGATGCCCATGTGTCTTCATCTCTCTGTGCTTTAGACTGGCTGGCGGTGGAGGACGGCATTACATTTAAGTTGACCTGCCTTGTTTTTAGATGTTTGAATGGGCTTGCTCCAGCCTATTTCAGTGACCTGCTTCACCGCTCTCAGCACACGAGATCCAGAGACTGCGATCTTCTTTCAATTCCTTGCTCAGTTTATACTACGAGAGGAGACCAAAGTTTTGCTCTGTTTGGACCGGGGCTGTGGAACCTGCTACCAATTGAGATAAGGACTATGAAGTCATTATACCAATTTCGTAGGGCTCTCAATAGATCCATTGCAAGACTTTTGTTGTTTAAGTAGTTTCACCCAAACATGTGTTGATGTGTTGGCCTTTGGATCCTGGTTCTGTCTTGTTTACATGCTATACACTATCTGTGCCACTATACATGTATTCTGTCACGTGAGCGTTATAAATGCAAAAATAAAATGTATTAATAATCTTACTCACTCGCCTGACATGCACACACTCACAACACAGTATCTCTCCAACCAGTAACTCACCTTTTCGCTAGTTGAAAAGCCTTCCTCCTTCTGGTCTCTTGGTCTGCCACTTCATCCTCCTCTGACCTCACCTAAACAACCCACACCTTCCTGGTTTTGGTCCATTTTTGTCCTCCCCCTCCTTGTCCACTTGGACTTCTTCCACTAGCCAATGTTGCCTTGTCTTCCCCACCCAGCAGGATTTACGATGAGCTGAATGCCTAAAAAGGGGAAAGACCCAGCATTGTTTTGCCGTGTGGGTCCACCATGCCAGAAATTAATGTGCCTGGTACACTTTATGTCAGGGGACATTGGGTCTGAGCTGAGTATTGGGAGGGGTTTAGGGATTTCAAAGAGGCACACAGTGGCACCGTTGTAATAGTCTCTCTTTTGGGGCTCCTTGGTGGCTTCTGAAGCGTGGTGTGCATTCATGGCATTTGGCAGCACGCCATGTTTCTTGGGGCCATTCATTTCCTCTACTGTGCTGATTGCTGGCTCTCGGAATCCAATGGATGGATTAGTCTGAATGGAGGCTTTGGTGTGTTCTATGCTTGTGGATAGTCCACCCAGGCTTTTAATGACTGTTAACGTATGGAAAAACAAAATTAAAAATGGCAATCATTTGTTGCAATTGATATGGGGTGGTACTGGTCATGTACATGCAGTCAAATGTGGAGGGGTCAGAAACTGGGTTGCTCTCAACTGCCACTGTACCCATCTGGGTAGGACTGGCTTTGGCTTCAACCCTTGTAGGCCCAGGCAGGATGAGAGGAGTTCCCATTTTATCTTGACAAAGTCAGGCGCCTGGCCTTGCCACACTTGGCAGTCCTACTCATCCACATGCCTAAGAAACAGTTTGATAGGCACGTTCAGAAGCGTACGTGATCTGAGTCGTCAACCTCCAGTTAGTGAAGGCTGTTATAGTCCAGTTCGATAGTCCACTAGGCTTAATCACTCTGAACGTGTTATTGAAGAGTTATTAACCTGCTTCAGATCTTGTATATCAAATGTTGGTGGATCAAATGCCTGTGCCATATAGGAAGCAGTTTTGCTAACGTGTCGCTCATTTATAATGGAAGCTTGAAGATGGCCGTCCACTGTGAAGCCTTCATGTGAATGTCTTATTTTAGGCACTATTTCTAGTGTGTCAATTTCTAATAATCCAAATTATAATGATGCATGCCACGTAGTGTGAAAAACAAGTGCTAGTGATTGGCTTGCATACATCTGCTTAGAATTGTTTAACAGGAAGGGAAGCATGTCTTGTTGCCTGTTTCCAATGAATTCTATTTCCCTCTAGCATCCATCTCCTGTACGTTTATTAAAATGCGCACGAAAGAGATCTTTGTTGATGTATTTCAACCGATTATCGGATGCAGTTGTCTAAATTCTCTAATCCGGGGCTTTCAAAATTGCAGCCTATGAGCTCACATATTTTTTTATAGGGTTTTACACAATGAGCGTTACACAGAAAAGTCAGTATTACACTTTTACTGGGATACATTAACAATGCATTTCTATGTGCCTCATCTTCATGTATTTCTGTTTCCTATAGCCCTTGCGTAGTTGACCAAATTCACTTTGTTGTGTTTATGATTCATAGATGCTGTGGAACTTTGCCAGATTGAGTGAAATGGAAGTGGTAAATTGGAGTTCTTCTTCTACAAGCGAATTCATTCTCCTTCGGCTTTCTGAAGATAGTCGACTGGTGGTCCCACTCTTCACCATTTTTCTGGTGATATATCTCATCACGCTTCTGGGGAACCTCTCCATCATGGCTGTAATACAGAATGACCGATGTCTACACACCCCAATGTATTTCTTCCTCAGCAACCTCTCCTTCTCAGATGCCTGCTACTCCTCTGTCACTGTGCCCAAACTTCTTTCCAACATTGTCTCAGAGAAAAGTGTGATCTCCTTTGATGAGTGCATGATACAGCTCTTCTTCTATAACTTCTTAGGTAATGCTCAATGCTTCCATGTTGTAGTGATGGCCTTTGACCGCTACACAGCCATTTGTTCTCCGTTGCACTACATGGCCATCATGAACAAGTGGGTCTGCATCAGGCTTGTGACTTGTGCTTGGTTTTCTGCAGTTGTGCACTCTCTCTTGCACACTCTCATGATATTCAGGTTACCCTTCTGTGGATCACATGTGGTCCAGCATTTCTCCTGTGACATCCCGCCCCTGCTGGAGCTCTCCTGTGCTGACACAACAGCCAATGCGGTGGCCCTCTATGTCATGTTTGTCATTGTTGGCGTGACATCCTTTCTCATTATTGTCGTCTCTTACTTCCACATTGTCTCCTCCATCCTTAAGATCCGCTCGGCTCAAGGCCGGCATAAAGCCTTCTCCACTTGTACATCCCACATGACAGCAGTGTTTCTGTTCTACGTAACGGCAGGTTTGCGGTATTTACGGCTCAGGTCAAGATATTCCTTTGACATTCAGGACAAAATTGTGTCTGTGATTTTCAGCGTGGCCACTCCATTGCTAAACCCGATTATATACAGCCTGAGAAATAATGATGTCAAAAAAGCTATTTGGCGGGCAGTCAGGAGGTAGTATTTCCCTCAAGCATAATCCAAAATGGGGACTTTGAACACAACCCCTGTTTTTGGGTCCTGCTGCTCTGATTCCAGTCAGAAGAAGCAGGTGTATTAATGGCATAGATGTGCTGTGTTCAATATGGGTAACGTGTCTTTACACAATAGTTATTACTGATCACCTTTTGAGAGTTTGTCCTGCAAGCAGGACAAAGGCATCAGTCTTTTCTGTATATGTAGACATGAACATTCTGTGCATATACTCCATGCAAGGATTCTACACCAGGAACATTATGAGAACACCACATTATCAGACGATTGGACATTTACTATATAGAGCATTCACTGACATGCATAGTAGACTTTGCACAGCATAGACTGATCTGGGATATGCACTATGCATTGCACTGAGTAACTGTGAGACATGTATTAAGAACCGCGTTGAATCATCATCAGTGTATGCGACCCATAGTGGAAGTCCCACTATCAGCCAATGATACGCATACGGTTGATATGGTGCATCCATTTTACCATCAATCAATCCATCTGTATAGTGCATGTGCATTGAAGGCAAGCTTCTTCTGATGCACCACACTGATCCATAATGAGAATCCATAGCAACGTACCAGCACCCTTTCCGGACCGCCATACTATGAGAATGCCGTTAAGCACTTACCATTAGGAAATGGTCTATAATTGATACTTTGTGGCAAGAGTTCTGATGCCCTAATATTTGTTTTGAAAACTAACGATGGAGTGAAAAAGGCCAACTGTGAAATGTCAAACAGTGGACTCATTTACAAGACTAAGATACAAAGGCTGCTGCTGTTCTCTTAGGTGCAAATGATGATTACTTCAAAGTGGCTTTTGAAAAAATATGCAAAGGAATGATTCTTTAATAACGGACCGATTCATGAAATCAGCGTCCATTCATTGCTTCCATCACAATTCTAATTTGTTACAGAAAAACAATTAATTAGGGAGTAGAAAACCCCATGGATTCAACACAGTTGGCAAATAAGCATTACAATAAACACATACTATAAAATACCACTAAACACAGTGATGAGATTCTTCTACACATCAAGCCAGCACTCAAAACGGTCCCAAGTTATCAGGTGCTAATAGGGTTTACTTCTACTCCAGTTCTATTTCCATTGTAAGAAAAACATGTATATGGGGCAATCAGAATTCACTTGTTGAGTACCATTGACTTGACTGAGCAGAGCAGCTGCAGAATGTTCGCTAGTTATTGAACGTCAAGCATTAGCCCTGTCACATATTTCGAAGTGTCTGTGGGTCAACCTGAAATGTACTACAGCCAACTATACCCAGGAAGATTGAGCGAACATCAATCACACCTGGAAGGGCCTTCACAGTCAAGGAAAGACATGAGACGTGGTGATGAAGTGGCAAGTCTCTGTAATTCCAAAAGTCGTCAGTTTCAACAAGGATTCTCCAGGCAGCAGCAATCTAAGCCATTTTTGCCGAGCTTCCTCCAAGTTCCCAGATGAGCAGACGTTACTACAATTGTACGGAGAACCAGAAGAATGATGTAGGGGACACCACTCATCAACACATTCCAGTGGTTCCTGAGGAGTTATGGTCAAACAGATCTACGAAGCGCACAAAACCAGTTTGGAAATTGTTTCCTTGACTTATTTCTTAATTGATAGCAACACATTTTTGATCCTTTTCCCACATTCTGATGTGAACTATGGATGCCCTTCCACCTGCCACCGGCAGTGAATGTCACGAGTTGAACATCTAGTGATATCAGTTTGAACACATCCCCCAAATACAACATAGATACAATATTGGCGATTTATGCCAAGTTTTTCTAAAAGGAGATACCTATTTTGTCCCCCATAAAATGATGTTCCTTACTATTAATGTTTGACCTTCTCCAAAATTCTTTTACATCTAGAATACTACTATCTTTTTTGGGGGCATTCTTTTCTCCTAAAATATCCTCTATTTTACGAACTGGTCTAATACTCTAAAACTGCAACACAAGAACAGGAAAATATATATATGTGCATGTAGCATTTTACAGCAGAAAAGATATACCATGAAAGGTTGCATTGCCTACTACTTTCCATTAACCTGCTTACCTTTCTGGGAACCCATTCACTCTACCTCCATAGACACGTAGTTGGCAATCGGGACCATGTGTAGTCTACAGTAAAATACTGAGCCAATCTTTTTCCCTATCATTTGGTAATAATACTTTTCTGCCACTACTTCCACTTGTGTCTCTACTATTTTTACTAGCAAAGGACCTTTGGGATTGGCATAGTAGAACATCAAGCAATTAGTATAAGTCCCTAGTTGCACCCGGTGTATCACACACCAATCTAGTGCTCCCTCTCTATCTCTCTCTCCCTGGCTCACTCTATGCATCGGTCCCCTCTCTCGCTCTCTCTGGGCGGAAATAACAATATCAGGTGTGTGTTTTCTGGAGACACCCCAGTCGTTGCTGATAGCAGTGTGACCAGTGAATAAACACAGCAATCTTGAAGGGGGTGGTGCTGTGGTTTTTTATTATTAAACATAGAATGTGAGTAGCAGCGACAGCCACATCCCCGGCAGCTGGGACTTACCTTTTTTATGGAGAAATGCATTGATATTGCGCTTGTCCTGCAAGAAGTTTGTCATCACACTCAGGGTGCATTGGGGGGAGGTGAGAAGGAATGGGATATGCTTTGTGAGGACTACTCAGGTTCTGTAAACCCAGGTAAGGGACCAGAGGATCAGTCTGCAGGGTCTATATTTGCTCCCAAAAAGTGTTCAGCAAACAAATTTAAACATTGCATTGATGATACCAAAAGACACAGATCATTGGTCTTAATCTGAGCATGACACGGGAGGATAGCTCAGGCGCAACGTGCTCGCCTTGGAAGCAAGACAATGAGCGGATCAACGCAGGTTCGATCCCTGGGTCTGCGCTTGGAATCCTCTGGGTATTAAGCATGTTATAAATAACCCATTACAAAGAGAATTACAATCATTTCTAAAAAGGAAGGACATTAAAGTGCCAAGGACGAGTATACTTGTCCTTTTTACATAGACTTCAATAATAGCCTGGCACTTAAGGGGACATAATAATGTGGATTCTTCTCAAAAGAAGCTCATGATCACATCCAGCACCTAGTATTATAGATATTAGCAACAACTCTTTAATGAATGCATCTTTCCTAGGGCGTTTAATCATGCTCTAATTCACTCTTTAATTAAGACGCCCTCAAGATTCAGCAAAGTGTTTTCAGTCACATTCCCACACTCCCTCTTGAGGCTAAACTCTTAGAAGCCACTGCAACTTCTCCGCTATTGGGAAAATAAATCGTCACCCTACTTCACAAGATCAAACCCTTCCTGCCCTCCAAGCAGTACAGGATCTAGCCATTCTCACATAGATAGGAGAAACACCCTGCTAGCAGGTCCCACAGCTAGACACCGGCCCACCTTATCACTACGGCACGTATGTAAGACCGGATCCAGAGGCGTAGACAGAGTAGGGCCCACTCAGTAGCCTGTGCAGGTATTTACAGATGTTAATGTCACTGCAGTGGACCCAACTACATTACAGGCCCATGGCCACTTGTTAGACAATCCTGGCTTACCAGCTAAGATCATGTTATAAAATGCATGTATCACCTACACAGTTACGTCGGCCAGCACGCTGCTTTACCAGGCAGCTAATTTAAACGACTTGTGTGAATTACAGCATGTGCACAGTAAATCCATTGCAAGACTCAAGACCAGACAGCCCCACAAGGCGAAAACAATGAAACAGTCATTCTCCTGTTACACTCTGGTTCTTTCGAATTCCCTCCCAGTAGCAATCTGTACTACTCCACCACTCCTCCTTTTCCAGAAGGACCTGAAAATGTGACTATTTCTGTCATACCTGACCATAACGTAGACTCAGAGGTGGCATTCCTCTCTTATCCTGAGTGCAACATTCTTGAATTATTTGTATTCGATATTTGTAACTCTTTTTTTATACCTCACACCTACAGAGGATAAGTTTGGGTTTTGTATATAGAAGGGGGGAGTTTTGAGCGGTAAAGAAAAGTATTCAGCAAAGCTGCAATCAGTGAAAGCAATGGAAGGAAACATATATGAACAGGTATACTCAAAAGTCAGAGAGGGACTATCTGCAACTCAACACAGAGCTACCGTGTTCACTGTTTTGTGTAAAGCTACTGGCTGCCCCTCAACACTGTTGCCTATTAATGTTACCCTAGTCGTACTGTGCTGTACGGCTTCAGAGTTAGGTTTGCACCATAGAAATATAATGATATGATGAACAGAACTTCACTCATTTGAACAGTCTTCATAATACCTCTTAATCGGGGTCTAAGCCTTGTAATGGAACAAAGCACTCTCTTCTCCATGTCTGCGATGCTCTCCGGCTTGCTCCAGTATAGGGCAGAAACACTCTGATCTGATTTCTTTACCTATTGGCAGCATTCCATTCAATACACTTAATTTTAACATGATGAACAGAACTTCATTCATTTGAACAGTCTTCATAATACCTCTTAATCGGGGTCTAAACCTGGTAATGGAACAGAGCACTCTCTTATCCATGTCGGCGATGCTCTCCGGGTTGCTCCAGTATAGGGCTGAAACACTCTGATCTGATTTATTTACCTATTGGCAGCATTCAATACACTTAATTTTAACATGATGAACAGAACTTCATTCATTTGAACAGTCTTCATAATAACCTCTTAATCGGGGTCTAAACCTGGTAATGGAACAGAGCACTCGCTTATCCATGTCTGCGATGCTCTCCGGGTTGCTCCAGTATAGGGCTGAAACACTCTGATCTGATTTCTTTACCTATTGGAAGCATTCAATACACTTGATTTTTCCTGATAGACCCTCCTCTATACTTACCACTACCACCACAACAACATGGATGACTCCTTTTTACCTAGCAGTGATTAAGGTTTCCTTCAAGTCCTCAGGGATTGGTTTGGGATCAGTGGATAATGTACTGCAAAACATTAGCATTCCTATATCTTCAATACAAACATATCTGGAACACTCTAGTATCCATTTCTGAACAATGTGGAATACTTCTCTATAGAACATAGAGCAAGTAAACCTCTCTTGGTAATAGGAACTTCTATTTAGTGTGTTAACTGCCTAAGAAATAGTGGTTTAAAGTAATATCAATGTGGAAGGATATGTTCATATGTTTTACTCTTAAATCAAACATGCATTCCAAAATAAAAAAATCAAAAACAGGCAGTGTTATTATATCTAATACATTCTGGATTGTGTAGATTCTTTTTGAGGGAACTTTCTGCTTGTGGGAAGTCTGATGCTTAAAACAACAGCAATGTCAAGCATAAGTCTTTCATTCAATAGTAAAAACCTCTTTATGAATGCGGAAGTTCCTGTTCACTTTCGGGTACCTTTTTGTTCAAAAAGAAGTTTTTGATATCATTAATAATTATGCTGCTCATTTGCTCGTATCGTTCAACTAAAAGTGCTATTTCTTTTATCCTCAAATTTCACGTCCTCTTTCAGAAACAGAGGCAAGTAACAAAATTGGAGCTAGCCCAAGTAAAGAAGACACTTAAAAATAAAGTTTAAACCTAAGCAGAATGCGATAATTTTACCACCTACATTATGACCATTATGGAAACAATGGGCCTCATTATGAGGCTGGCTGCTGCGGAATGAATGGTGCTGGTAAGGTACCGGCACGGCTCATTCCGGGCCGCCACATTACGAGTTTGCTCGTGGGTGGCGGTATGCACGTCTGGACCAGACCAGGATGCTAAAAACTGACCCCTCATTAACGGGTCCGTTGTTAGCATCCTCCCCATTCCCATTGAGCCCTATGGTCCGGGTCCCGAGAAAAGGGAATTACCGGACCCGCAAAAGTCCGAATGGCCCGGTAATTCCCTTTTTTCGGGACCGGACACGAGTTTGGAGGTAGACATGCCGGTAATGATGGCATGGCTACCTCCAAACTCGTAATGAGGCCCAATGAAAGGACTGAAATACCTGGTCAAGGAAACAAAATAACTTGGACAGAACATCAAATGGAAAATGTAAATGCCAGATTACCCATAGATCATACGCTCATGAATGCATTGGATGACAGAAGTGTAAATGCTGTGATTGTCTATGTAACAGACATGGTTATCCAATGTGGAGTAGGGAAGCAATACCGGATAGCCAGAATCCTTCAAACTGGCATAACTCTGAGGCCGCCGTTACTGAGAAAAAGAGATTGCTGCAACATAGTAAATGCCACATTTTCAGGATGCTTAAACTGGGACAAATATCTGAGCAAAAACTGGAGAGTGCAACTTGTTTTGATCCACCCTAGATATAAGAGTTGGTCGCATAGGGACAGAAGCTCCATGAGTTGTGCGCATTGGTTAGCTATGTTCTGTCTCCTCCGGTCGCAGACTAGTAAGTCCTTCTGGATACAATAGAGCACATGAAGCATGAAATCAATCCCACTAGAGCTGAAGAGTGGGTGTCATACATAGAGCTTATTTATGATAAGCAAGATACTATCGACCATTTTAAGATTGACTTGGAGTTTACCCAGGGGAATTCTGATTTCAGCATGTAATAGATAGAATGGAAAACATCTATAAAACACAATCTCCCAGGTCCCATGGCCAGATGGTCTAGCTAACCTGGTGATCAAAAGGGACCCTGAGCTATGGGCCAGGATATTGCACAAGCTGTTTCAGCGGTTGTTGAAGAGTCTGAAAATCCCCACTTCTGGTTCCTGGTGACGGTCTATTCTAATGCACGTGTTAGGGAGAATTCTCAGAAATGTGCCAATTCCCTCTACCTTAGAGACCCCCAACTACTTTGCTGGATTTTGAGGACTTGATTTTTTTTAACCTGGAGAGAGTGAGACTCTTTTTCCCACTCTCTCATGAATTTTACTGTGATTTTTAATCTGTGTTTCTTTGTGGTTTTGGAGTCTGACAAACTCCAGAGGCCTCACAGGAAACTCTCTTAGATTCCCCCAAGGTTTAAATACTTTCACTGAGATTAACTACTGTTTCCCAGAGCAGTAAAGTGAAATTGACTTTGCTTACCTTTTGTAACTTTCTAGATCCAACACACACTATCTTACAATAGGGTGCTGGAGGGGTAACTTAGTATCCCCATTTTGTCTAGCTTCTCATGTAACAATTTTATGTTACACTTTCCTCACTGAATGGCTGGTGGCAGTGGTTTACTTTTTACTACCATTATGGATTTTTACTGCGGGGTGCCATTTCTGTCAAAATGGCCCTGGTCTTCTTTTTTCGCCATTTCTTTGATGAAAGGTCCTTTTTGAGATTTACTCTGTGCGCCAAACCAGGTTTGGTCCCTTTGTTCATTTTGTCTTTGGCGGGATACACGAGTGAAGCCTGCTTCTGGATCCAGGGTGTCTGGGGTAGGCAGGAAGGGAGGGAGGTGCCCAAAACTCCCTCTGCTTAGTCTCCTAGGAGACCCAAATGCACTCTGTGATGATTGGCTGGCTGACTGTCCAGCAAGGACAGCCACCCTGCTGAGTGACTGACAGCTAGGCTGGAATGAAAGGGAGAGAACTGTATAAAAGGCGAGTCTTTAGGCTTGGAAGGCAGAGTCGACCACAGGATGAAGGAACCGAAGAAGAACTTGAAGAGGACGGCTGCTGCAACTCCTGGACCATTGGTTTGCCTGGTGAAGCCCTGCTGCAGTGCTGAATCTCCAAGTTCGCACCGACAGAGAAGCCCCTGCAAGGACGACTTCTCCCCTTGAGTTGGTGGGACGAATTAACTCCAATGTAAGCTACCTGGACATCCTTCTCAGAGCTGGTTGAATTTCCACAGAGTTGTTCCTGGAAACGGTAGAGCTATGGAGAGGAACACCAGTTTGTGTGCGTTGCTTTTAAGTTGGGAAAGAACTCCAGGAAGATCCTCCGGATTTCCAGGACGCAGGACTGACCAAGCCTGAGTCCCCTCAACAGAGTGCGGGACCTCAGAAGCAAGGAAAGTCCATCTCTACAGCCAGGAACCGCAGTGCTGCTATTTTTGGTAGACCCGAGGAGCCGTAACACCGGACAACCACTGAAAATGAAGTTTTCTGGTTGCACGTTTTGACCATCCGAGTGCACTGCAAGAGTCCTCCAACATCCTCCCTCTTGCAATTAACTCCCGCAATTAACACATTTGATTGAAGAGACTATGAGATAAATTGGCCAAATTGGACTGAGCTTGTATTTACTCAATCTATTTACTAAATTTTATACAGAAACAACTGTTGATGTTAGATCCAATCTCCAGGGACAACTAAGCCGACACGTGCACACTATTGACAGCCTCACACAAGGCTCTGTGATGGCCCCTTTTATTTAATGTATACATCACTAACCTGGAAAATGCATTTGCGACTTCCAATAAGTACCCCTGAAACTCAACAACCTAAAGACCACCTTACTATCCCACGCAGACGACATAGTGCTGTTTGATAGAACCCCCACTGGTTTACAGTGCTGCTTGACGGCCCTTGAGACATACTCTGAAGAGAAACATTTACAAATAAACAGTGGCAAGTCCAACATCATGGCCGTGGGAAGCAGACGCGTGGTCAAAAACTATCAATGGAAGCTAGGTGGTGCTCCAAAGGAGCACCATATATCTACCGAGACATAATAATAGGATCTACGTCATCGTCTAAGCCTCAACAGCCCTATGTCATTTCTAAGGCCTTAAGTTGGCTTGTCCTGATAATCTGTCCAGGTTAAAGGGGGACTCTCTATAGAGGGAAGGATCACTATCTATAAACTAGCATTATCGTGACAATATTATACAGACTTTAAACTTTCACAGATGACCAGCATAAATGGCTGAACACAGTCAAGGACAATTTGTGGAGGCACAGTTTAGGAATGCCTCCATCTACTCCGTTTGAGTCAATGCCTATGAAACTTGAGCTCATATCATTAGCTACTCTAATAACAGAAAAAAGAAGCTTGTTACTTCATAACATCCAGTCTGGTGGTGGCAAGACTCTATTTAACTTGCAAGCCTCTGAAGAGAAATCTGAAAAGTGCCAACCGTACTCTTATGAAAACGCTGCATGCTTCATGCGCAGCATTTGAAAAGATAATTGGGTGGTGTCCAGACATTCTTCGTAATACTAACTCTACTGTAATACAAAAAGCTCTAGTCGACAAAGCATATGTACGGGACAGAATAAATAACATCTCCCATGTCCATGGCAGGAAAGCATTCAAGGAGTCCGCTCTTCAATCCTTCCCGAGCCCTTGAGCCACATACGATTTAACATTGATCAGAATATGTGACGTTACAGTATGTTCCTTCGCTTTAATTCACTCCCCACACAAATGGTGTTGAGAGACAGAGAACATATCCTGTCTGCAGAAAGAAAGTGTAGAATTTGTGACAGCTTGGTCAAGACTGCTAGACATCTACTTGCACAGTGTCCCAAGTTGACCTCACTTTATTAGATTCTGATCAGAAGTTTGTAAGGCGTATGCAAGACATTGCTGAAGACCAATACTGGGCCACTGTAATGAGTGCTTAAGCAAATATCATCCTAAATAGAGCATATGTGGGCTGAAACCAGGCCTACAAGATGGCAGAAGAGAATGGTAGTTGTAGGATAGAAGATAAAATGATGGTTTTAGGTAATTGTTCGATTTTGTGATCAATTAACTTTTAATGCAATAAGAACTGTTTGCATTGGAACACTTGATATGTGTTGAAATATGTGTATTTTAATTTCATTTTATTTGGTATCCTTCACTGTATATGATGTGTTAAGGTCTTTGTACAAACCTGATACACTTAATTAAAATACATTTGAAAAAACTGCAAAGAGCCATTAACGGCAATGCATGGAGCTGTAGTTCTAAAATCAATGGCGCCTCAAGGCTGTTTATTCTGTAGTAATATGATCGGCCAATCCATCAAAGTGAAAATCATAGGGACCACCGACACCTACTCAACAACTGAGAAACATGACTGATGGGGAGAGTGGTTCTAAACCCTGATGATCACTGAGAGCTACCAATGAAACAGGAGAATAAGATGCTAGGGCTTGCCTTTCTAACTCAGGTCTGACATCCTCATGTGTAACTATGTTATGGATATCTCCATGTGTTATAGACCCATATGTGTATTCTGCACATCATAGGTTAGGGGTTTGATGGCAATGACTCCACTTTTCATCCTTCTAATGTCAAAACATTGAGCGCCATTACATTTGATAACCATAATACCTATTACAATACCTAAGGATTGTAAAATTCTTGTACTCCTGCTCAATACGGTCTTTCAATGACTCGGTTCTGACATCAGGCACCACCTTCAATAAGAACATGCGAATTTATGACATGCAACTTGTTTGAAAGTAGAATTGTGGATCAGCACCACACAGCTGCTCCCAACCAGTCAACATCAGGGCTGCTTATCATTACCCAACGCACTGTTTGCTATATCAGAAGTTCGTAGTACATGCAATGGGAGGGTTATCAGCAAATAAAGTCTGATAAAGTATGCTGCCTGATTTTGTTAATTGCCAGGGCAATGACCCAGTAGGCCAGTTGACAACCTGAACCAGTTGCCATTAGGCCCAGGGGCAAAGTGGAGATGATTCCTTAGTCTCTTGGCCCTGGTCGGTGACATATTGCAGGTCACATTGCCACAGTGCTGACACATTGCAGGAGACAGTCACATTGCCACAGTGCAGGTGATTCCAATACGTTTCCACTTGTGGCAAACAGGGCAGACCACCTGTCTAGGCTTGGACCATCACTAAATCCCCTGTTAATGAAAGAGCCACATGCCCCTGGCTGAGAGAGTCTAAAGATTACCAAAGCCAGACCTAAATCCCCCTTATTTGAAATAAGGACTTTCCCCTTTAGGGAAACCATGTCTAAATATTCAACATGAGTTGTGTGTACTGTACTGCTGTTGTAGTGCTCTCTGCTCTGCTGTTATCTGTGACTTCTAGAATTCAGAGAAATGTAAAGAAACTGAGGTGGGATGCATTGTTAGAACACATGTGCTCCACAGTAACTAAATTATCTAGTGTCACACAAACCACTTGCACAATACTTTCAATGAGTATGGATTGCTAACACGTTTACACAGTGGGTTCCCAGTCTGTAACTCTCCCACTACACACACCACAGCTTTCAGTCCCCTACAGATTGCTGCAGAGGGGTCACAGGGCAACAAAGGTGGCCGACCAGCCAGATATAGGCTTTTCCAGCCTTATGTAGCTCCAGGTGCACTCAGAGGAACCAACTAATCCTAACCCTCCCTCAAATATCATTTACAAGTGCAGACCCTCTTGCAAAGACCTAGCCAGAGGGAGGAGGAATTGGGGTATAAATA
This sequence comes from Ambystoma mexicanum, assembly GCF_040938575.1. NCBI lineage: Eukaryota > Metazoa > Chordata > Amphibia > Caudata > Ambystomatidae > Ambystoma > Ambystoma mexicanum. Next base: position 69,111,752 of record NC_090921.1, read on the forward strand.
TAACCAGTCACAGTTGCTGAGTGTTGATTACCTGACCATGAGGCACAGCTTTGGAAAAAGCTGGATGCAGGACAAGATGAGGTAACATCGAGGGCAAAGAGAGAACAGGATATAGAGACGAGACCTAAGAAGAAGTGTTGACATCAGGGCCATATAGGCAGCAGAATGGTATGGTGGTAGCAGAAGAGACACAGGAGACTGTGGCAGCATTGAAAGTGGTTAGAGAGCAGCAGAGACCTGGGAGGGGGAACAACATCGAGGCGATAGTAAGACAAAACAGGTAGTGGAAGTCACATTAGTGATCAAGGAAGACGTGGAAGCACCTTTAGTAGAGTCAGGACAGAACAAGAAGGAGGCAACATCAAGGGCAGAGAGAGACCATGAGGAGGTGGTAGAAGAAAAGGGCTAGGAGGAGGACGTGGAACCCAGGAGTCAAGGGAAGGAATTGATATCATGACCCGAGAGTGGAACAGAACCAGGCACCTGGACAGAGGAGGGTGGCCCGAAGGTTGTAGAAGGGAAACAAGGAAGAAGTGTAGCAGAGAGTGAGAAAGGACTGGGCATAGATAGTGAGAACAGTAGGTTTCCAGCAGACCAGGGTGCCCCTTGGCCGAAACAGATGGCAGGATGGAAGGAACCCTTGGTAGAACCAGCTCAGACAGGTTAAGGTGAAGAGTTCTAGGATGGGTTTAGTGCAGGGACAGTTCTCTAACTGCCTCTGCAGCTAACAACTGCAGACACACGGGCTTGCAGGACATTGTGCCAGAGAAAGACAAGCAAAAGACGATGGTTCCATACAACCCTAAGCCCACAATGTCAGAATAGGGGAAGTGAAGCGAACAACCTCCCCATAACTGTATAGACTTAAACATTTGTCCAGAGACTCAAAAGCCCAACTACCCAGTTAGCAGGAATAGCACGTCTTTGGGAAAATCACTATTCTTTATATTATTGTGTATTCTGGGTGCTCCCATTTTTATATTTCAGTTGACCACTACTCCGAATCAAATTACTAAACTGATAGTACTTCGTCTTGATGTTCCCCTTGGTGCCAGTTGTCCTAAAAGGGAAATAGGGACAACTGTAAATGTATTCGTATTGTTCATCGTAATATTATAGCTAACTTCCAAATTACAAAGCAGGTGGAAAGCGACCATGAACCTTTGCTTCTTGCTTTATATCTGTGGTAACTGGACATGTTTACCATTTGAGTTCTCTATGTGAATCACAAATAGAGAATGTGGAATGGGAATTAATGGAAACATTCCTGGAGAGGATGTGAGAGTGGACATGTTGGCCGCAAACTCTTGACATGATGTAAATTCAATAAACAGAGAACCCTTACCAATTTTGGTGACTCTGACACAACGTTTTGGTGATGAGGGAGCAACTGCGACAAAGGTCTCACAGAGGTAGACAGACTTAGCTGTGGAGCATCGAGCATCTGCAAAACCAAGTCTACAATTGCAAGATATGTGGTCTGTCGCAAGGCCGGAGGGATCCACCAATTAAGGTAGGAAAAGCTGGCGAGAAAATCACTGACAGCAAGGAAACTGAAACAGTGCAAGTACACATGAGGAAATGACTGCATTAATGCACTGAATGTTCACCTGTTAAAGACTAAAGAATCTGCCAGGGCAAACACAAACAAATAAAGACAAACACACCCAAAGAAATAGGAAAACATGAATAGACGAATACTGCAAATACAGGGAGTTTCCAGCTTTGAGAGAAGCTGAGCAGGAGACATGGATGAGCATGACAAAAATCAAACAACTGGACAAGTAGTACACTGCAGACATGACTACAGCAATACATAGATTCAACTTCTATGTCGGAATACACAGAGAAGAAGAAAATATTGAACAATATTTCCCCACCATCAAAACATTGGCATTGTCATGCAGGTATGTCATTGTAAAGACCACAGAAGTATTTATAAGGGACCAACTTATTATTCAAACAAATAATTCAGTGGTACAAGAAAGATTATGGATGTGCAGTGAAACATTGATGCAAGAAACCAGTGCTATTGCAAAACAAATTAAACACATTAGGCCGTGCTCTTAAGAAATAACAATAACAAGAGGAAGTAACTCAGGAAAGAAACAAAATAATTAAAGGGAATGAGGCAAGCTCATGATAAATACCATAAGTAAGGTGGCAGAAAGCATATGGATGATAAAAGACAGGGAAATGAAGAAGGGCATAAACGAACTGCGCAAATTCGACAAGGATCATAGATGACAACCTTACAACAGGAGGACAGCGCAAAGCGATGGTGATAGAAACAAACACTATACATGTGGCAGGCTACGACACTGTGCAAGCTCGAAATATTGACCAGATGTGATACTGGCACCACAATATCTCTCTAGGAGTACAGCCAAGACTGCAAGAAGAGACCCTCCGAATACCCATATGCCTACTAATTGGGTCAACTGGACTTAACAGAGGTGTTGCCCAGTCAGAACAGCTGGTAGATTATCCACCATTGAGACTTGCTGAGATAGATTTACACACTAGTGGGGATTGCCAAATGCACATACATGGGGTACGACGTCCTTTCATCGCAGGATTAACCCTCGCTGGGTTTTTTCAATGAAATGTTTATCGAAAGAAAACTCTTCCAATTTTGGGGGGGCTACAAATATATATATATATATGGGTGTTCGGGAATACAAACACATTAGAGGTGTTGAGGGTGTGGGGGGAATCCCCCCCATAAACAAAAAATAATCTATGAGTTTTCTTGATAAAATTTCCACGGAGAAAAACCCAGCGAGGGTTAATCCTGCGAAGAAATGACATGGTACCCACACATGGAACCCACTGAGCCAGGTTTACAGCTGATCAGAAATCCCATCTGTGATGTCATCAATGTGCTCATGGGTGGCCCAATAAGTGGTCTAAGAGTTACTGTGGCATAGCTTTCAATAGCTGTTTTTTGTTGCATCAAACCGGCACCTTAGCATCTCTTCAACTAATGTTTTTTTTTTGTTGAGCTGCACTTCCTACCATTTGGGATTTCATCACTGTGCGCTTAAGTTACGTAAAAGGGTGTTTCAAGTTGGACTAGTGTTCCTTACCTGAAGCTTAGCTTTTCAGAGGTTTTCGTGAAATCGAGGTCCAACTGCTAAAGAAATGAATGCCGAGGATTTCAGTGATGTAACCAGACTTGGGACCACAAGCTACTGCGATGGGTAGGGTGGGTACAAAGAAAATTAGCCGAAACTTTCATGATTTACCAACACATGCTTAACAAGTCAAACCTACTTTTTAAAGAGTATGTACTGCTCCTTCAAAAAATGTCACCACCTGGTCTCTCTGCTAACCGACTTACCTGAAAGAGGACTTCTTGGAAATGTAACACCGTGCCTACATGACCAACTGGAACTACGGGTAGATACTAGTGGTCACCACTTTAGGTTCTGCCAAAGTTGAGTTCTCATAAAAAAGAAAACAAACAGTCATGTCATAGTTGTCGTTCCTCATAATGCTCAGAATGATTACTATTTAAGCCTACAAGACATTAACTAACCTCATTCAGATACACCCTTCAGACCTCCACACAACTCTAACATGCATTCTATTTCTGTGTCCACCTTATGCATATCTATTTACCTTTATCGTGGACATATTGACTCTGCCCAAACATATGCCTGTATTCCATTTTAAAATACAGGAAACCTATATCCTGTTCACATTTGGAAATGTTGGCCTTGCTTAACTAAAGGACAGCATGTAACTTTACGATACATGATGGATTTGTCCACAAACATGTGCCATCATGGGCTATCAAGCCTTTGCTTAGGCTTGACGGCAGGGACGTCATTTCACTAAAATGCCAGGGGTAGCGGAAGTGACATCACATGAACCGTGACTCCTGATGACATCACAGGAAGTGATGTAATTTGACCCCACCATGAAGTGATATCGCAGGAAGCCATGAAATACGACCTTTCACCCTTGACAAATCAGGAAGTGGCTTCACATAGCATTGTACAGCTTGTCAAAGTTATTTGCAGTAACCCTCCTAAAAAGGCTTGCGGAATGGGTTCAGGATACCCAAGTTACCTTTATGGTTGGAAACTGGCATGATTATACAGGGTCTGAAGCTTTATCTGAGCCTTGCCAAATACATACAAATTCTCGGCATTCCGGGCTCCGTGACCATCACGGATCTGAGCTTTGACTTCAACCAAAAGGACAGGAATTTCATGTGGAGAACATTGAGCAAAACGGGTGTGCCAGGACCTCTCCTGAGATCAAATGTGGCTCGTCGCGATAATTCCACAGAGCAGGTATGTTACGGCATGATAGGTGAATTTAGTGAAGAAATAAAGGTGGGAAAATGGGTCTGCCAGTGTGTTTTGGCCCTTCTCGTTTTTACGTATACGCCAATTCACTCAAAGGTTTTTTTCACCCTCTTAAAAGAGTGACGTCCCAGGGTGTGATGGCAGGAGACTACCGGTTCTTAGCTACACAGACGATGCAGCCCTAATGGCAACTAAACCTAAATCCTCACAATTGCTTGTTGATGGGTCCACAGCATATACGATTGAAAGGCGGGTTACAGTCAACTAAAAAAACTCTCAAATAATGTGCAGTTCTTAGAACACAAAGCCCGCCCCACGGGTCTGTCTGAATGGGCATTTTCTAGAGGTGTATAGAAAATGTAAGTACCTCTGCCTAAGATCCAATGATAAATTGACTTGGGACGGTCACTTATTGAAATGAGGCACTACGATCAGACAGATCACGGGGGATGTTCAGAATTGCCCAAGGCATCAGACATTACTCAACTGAGCATATGCTGACTATCTACAGATGAAAAGCAGAGGTGTAGGGGTCATACATGTAGAATACGGGGTTACACTAAACCAACCTCCTGCAGTTAGGTGGAAAGGTATTCTTAAGAAAGCTACTTTCTGTCTTTCAGTCTAACTCTTTCTATACATCACATCTGGAGTCTGGTGGATATACTTAATGGCCATGGTCCATGCCAGATCTATTTTATTCTGGTATGGCCTTTGGTTGGACAGGGGGGAGAACCTGACCAAGGCTTTGGTCAACGGCTTGCTGTCACTAAGCTGTTGGAGCAGAATTGACTGGCTTGCCCATGTTAAGCTATTTCTAAACAGGTCGGGCCTGAGATCCTGTTTTACTGACCACGAATCACTGACCAGAATTCCTAAACGAATCTTGAAGCAGTTTCTGGTGGATGGGGTAGAGCCTACCTTTAATTTAGTTCCAAGAGAAGACTACCAGGGCATCTTCCTGTCATAGGATCTTGATCAATAGAGTGAGGTTGGATGTTTTGCCACTGGCTGTGCACTCTTGTAAATAGAAAGGTGGTGCCAATCAGTATTGTACGTGCAGTGCTATAAGGAATCTGGCATATTTTGTTCTGTTCTGCCCCATCAATGCAGACATTAGAAAGAACTGGCTGACAAGCATCATCAGGGAAAGGGCTGAGATGCTATAGACCTGCTTTCACTTTCCCACTCTTCAGCTCGGAGATGAGAGTTGCCTTCACCCTGGGGTCACATCTTAGCAGAGCATGGTCAAGGAAGAATTAAGACAACTGGAGCCATAGAAGAGCGATCGCACTAGGTCCAACATATGGGGTGGGGGGTGGCACTGGGGCCCTGGCCCTGGTCGGTATGACTGACTGGGCATTCCAGCGCTACCTGATGTATTGTTCCAGATCGAACACTTTAACACGCTAAGGAATCTTTACACTTTCTGCACTTTGCGTGATGCTTGATAGGCCTCGAAATGTTACCTGATTTTTTGTAACAGACTGAATATTTTAATATGCAGAGGAATTTTAAAGCCTTTTCATCTGAAACATGCATCGAACTGCATCACTGATATATGTGAAATGTTATGGCAGCGTTTAAATGTTGCTTGATGTACTGCACTAGTTTGACCTTTGCTATGCCGTGAACTGTTGGAAAAGTAGATCTGTGAATCTTTTATAGTGTTGCCTGCCGAAATGTAATTGAGTTGATAACCGCTTGCCTATTACTTGGCCCACTGGACTAGGGTGTTCATGCCAGTAATAGGCAAAAGTGGCACAGAGGAAGGTGTCTTCTGTGGGCCATCTTCCTTCTTCAGCCAACTAGTCAAGGTGCCAACTCCTTGAGCAAATCTCCTCTTGTGGCAGGCAGCAAATTTCTTTGACTTTTTTGTATTCATAAGGATATCTGATCTTACCAAAGAATTGAGGGGCCAAGATTCAGTGATAACTATGCTGGCCCTTTTTTCCTTGGCCACCTTGCTCTATTGGCACTTTATCCACTGTTGCTGTTTCTGGGTAAGTGAACTTGTTTGTGATACCTGACTCACTTAGTTTAGAGCTCTTGCACCTGTTGGTAGCTTCAGTCTGGGGTATAGGGTTGCTGGCAGGTTTCTTATTCAAACAGGTCAGGTCTAGGAGTCGGGTCATCATGTCCCCTTGATTTTTAAGATCTTCAGGCATACCCCACATAAATTCAACAGGATTTTAACAACACATTGTAAAACACCAAGGGCCTCATTACAACTCAGGCGTTAAGGGTTAACGCCGTCGTTAACCCTTAACGCCTGATTCCAATTTTAACGGCTGCTTTTAGCAGCCGTTAAAATCCATGGCGCTAAACTGCCTTGGTGCTAATTACGGCACCGTAATTTACGGTGCCGTAATTAGCGCCTTCCCCACTCCCATTATGCCCTATGGGGCAAAAATGGGAATGGGGAAGGGTAAATGGGAAATGGGGATTTACCGCCCCACTCACCTTGGAATGGGGCGGTAAATCCACCATTCACCATGGTGTAAACATAGTTTACACCATGGTGGTAAAGTTGGTGTACTTACCGCCTGGGTCGTAATGACCCCACAAGACTAAAACTGCTCTTGGGGTCATCCTCCAAATTATCCTGCAGACTTAAATGGTTTCTAGAAAGGGATGGGATCAAATCTGTGTTTGTTTCATAGATCATTTTAGGGCTTCCAAAAAGTCTTTCTTGGGGGGGGGGGTGGGGTACAGAATGAGAAACGTCCATGCCATCATCACAACCTCATTACTCCCAGATTTAACAACACCTCTTTCTGTTGCAGATATGTGTAGTGTCCCACTTCCTTGCTGGATATGTTTTGTAAACTTCCATGTAAGTCATAGCACACATCAGCAGCCAGTAGTTGTCCATGTCATACTCGCCTGGTTGGGGTTTGCAACATCCTCAACTATGGGCAGATTAGTCAGCTCTTGGAGGAAAAGTAGGTGTTGATTCTTCCCCTTGCCACTCTGTTAGACACTCCTGCTGGGTCTATGTGATCAGCACTCCCCACCATGTTTGCACCCAAAGAGGTGTTTCACGTTACACAAGTTTTGGGATGTGAAGGGGGACCTTTCAAGATCTAAGGCCAAATGCCTTGATGTTACATGCAAGGACAGGTTTTGTGTGGCCCTGGGATTTCTCTGGGATTTTTCAACAATTGCCACCACAAATATGCCACAGCTCCCCAGCCGCAGCCGCACTGTAATATATACAGTATGTGACCCAGAAGGCTTATTGAAATCTTCGCCCGCCTCACCTTAATCACAGGGCTGGTTGAACGCTGTTACTTGAGCAGGGAATCGTCAGCAAGGGGAGCAGGGGTCTGCCAGCCCCACTGATTCCCAAACGGACCACAAACAGACCACTTTCACAAACCACTTCCTCAAACTGCACCTACATATAGAATGTAGAGGTGGCAGTCCTACCAATGGGTTATACCTATCTGATGGCTACTCCTGGGACAAACCTACCCTAGACAATACTTCAATAACATCATTTTACCACAAAATTGGCCCTGTTCACCACATGCAGTGTTACACTAGGGATTCATATTGGTTGGCAGTTTGGTGAGGGGAGAGAAGTCCATGGTACGCAACAATTGCAATTAAAAGGTACCCCTCACTTTTTTCCCAGTCCACCTCACCCTGAATTTTGATTCAACTTGGCCTTGTGTGTCATCTCGTGTCTGGCTTTTGCAGGGGAGTTCAGCAGGTGCCTTATCTGTACTTGGCAAATAATGAATAGCCAGTGTTCCTTGTACCTCGGTCAGGTGTTTGAGGACCGTGCTTGAGACAAAATGTCCTCCTATTTATTAAGATTTTCCATGCTAATTCTAGTGTATGTGGTACCCCTTGAGACCATTGGAGACTCTCCTGGTCTGTTCTCTATAGACCATTTCTCTGTTTATTGGCATACAATGTGCCTGCACCTGGACATCAATGCTTGTTTATGCACTGTGGATGGTTATCTTGTCCTCCTGTTCCATTGGTACGCTACTCCTTTCCTCACATTCTGACATTGGCTGTCTACTGAGAGCTATTGTCTCGCAGCTTCAAAAGGGCTTCCCCAATAAATGTGTTTTTGTGAATCCAGCATCTTTGATTCTGGAATCGTGTTAATTATCAGAACTGCTGCAAACTACGCGTTTAAGGAAAATTACACTGAGCTCTGCACCATCACCCCCATTTGCAGTTATTTGTGTTATCGTGTGCACCTGCCATGCGTGGGTTTCCCTGCCAGTGCATTCTGCATCTATCCTGCCTGCTGGTGTATTCGCCCTATCAATGTAGTGAGTCCTACCTCTTCACTATATTGGTGTCAGCACACCACATGTGCTCTAGTTTCATTTCCTACGCTAATGTCATGTAGGTTAACTAATTCTTTATGGCAGCTGTGTACACATTACTTATTTAAGCAGCTTTGGTTATAAATGCTGTTTCAATGCATACTGGCTCTTGTTCTTACAGTTCGGGGATGAAGTGGGGTCGTCTATGTTTGTAGTGCTTCTCACTCATGTGGTATTCGCAGTTGCACGGGGAAGAAGGTGGTATTTTGCCTTTATCTGTACCATTACAAAGAAAACAGCCGTCAGGGTGAGTTTCTTTTCTGTTGACAAGCTGCCTGTATTTAGGTGGAACATTGTGGGTGACTTCCAGAGCATTGGAGGGTCGAAGACCACCTTTAATGTATTAATGTATTATTTTAAATAACATTGAATATTCAAATTAAAAGCACCGAGTCCCAGACGTTGAGGTGGGATGGTTGTGTTGTCAGTGTTCGATCAAGGATTTCTCCATAAAATAGCTAATGAAAAAAATCTGGAACATACTATAAATTCACTTTACTTGTCAGCCACAACTCTGCTTATGTTCAAAATGCCACTTGTTTCTGAAGCATTCGAAGTCCAATTGGCTATCATTTCTCATTCCAAAACTTCTACAGAAAAACTGCGCTAATACCAGTGTATACTACAGTTTTTACTTCCAGCCAGAAAAAGGGAGCCATAAGATGTTGAGCCCCTCAGGGAGACATTTGTGGTTGAGCAAATCGGGGGCCATCCGGTTTAGAGTGAGACATGATTGGTACAATGAAAGGTTAGTTTGAGCGTATGCTTTATAGTGTGTGCGCTCCGTGGGCTCTGGGGTGATGGGAGTGGTTTGGCAGTGATAGGAATCACCAAACCACATCTAATTTGATATTGTTATGCAGCAACCAGTTTGAGAGGACTACTCATCTTGCTTAAAGGAGGACATGAGATCTTCCTTCTGTTTAGCAACGCTCCTGGGGTTTATGCTCACTTGGACCATTTCTCTGGGTCTTCAGGCCATGCTGGAAGTGAGATAGTTGTTGCAGGAAGTTAAGACGCCTGTCACTGTATGGGAAAGTGATTTGATTTCCTAAATGAAAATCGGGATGGAATGTGGGAGAAGATCGACCTGTGTTTCTGTTGTAGTGAGACCTTTCCCACTGGCTGTATGGCGTCTTACTCGTTTGGAGAGGCGATGCTAGTGTGCCATATACATAGTAACATTGTCAGGTACGCACGGCATTTACACACAGTGATGCAGACTGCAGGTTGAAGGCTATGTTAGGTGAATGATTGTCTTTGTAAAACTAACAGTAAATTACTTCACAGTTACATTATGAACCCCCAAACATTATTTTTAGAGCAGCCATTTATGTCAACAGTTATCAGTTTAATTTGAATGTGGTATTTTCATTGTTTTTAAATGCCTGTGCCCCAAATATCGTTTTTTTTAACATATATATGTTTAATGTATATCTTTTTTTCTGTGTGTGTTAGGGTAGTAGTCCTTAGAAGGAATTTTTGTAATGTTGCATTGTTGATGGTCTATCAGACTAGTAAAGATGACACTACATAGCTGACTTGTAACATTGGATATGTCATGTGGTCTCCCATTTATGCAGACACATCTTTATTGACATTTGTATGAGTTTCCTCTATTTCAGAGGTGAATTGAGTTCAGTTCCATTGTGGTGTCTATGTTAGCCATAATAAAGGATGTGTGTGGAACCCCTCAGACCTAGACAACTCCAGCACTGCCACCTTCCTTCTCGGTCATCCGACCCATGAAGCATGTCAGTTGTGGCATTAGCCGCCACTTTCTCTACCCCTCCTCCTCCTCCTTTGGCTGACTCACATACATCCTGACAGAGCCCTTTCCATGCTCCACTCTTGTATCTCTGATACGCTTGATGTTCTTGCCCCTGTCATGAGGATCCGCTTGAAGCCCAAGTCCAAGTGCAACTCCTGGTATGACTCTGACCTCGTCACCCTTAAACGCAAGTGCAGGGTGGCTGAGAGGAAATGGCTAGCTTCTTGCGCATCCTCTGACAAACTGGCCTGCCGCCTGCTCCAAAAGCAATACAGTCTCTCTGTCCACACTAGGAAGAGAGCTCACATCCAAGCCCACGTCTCAGCGGCATCTAACAACTCAGCCGAACTCTTTAAAATCTGCAAGGAGCTGGCCAATCCTGCTGAAGTCTCTACCTCTCCTGTCTCTTTCAAGGCCCCCTGCATGGCCATGGTCTCACATTTAATTTCTAAAACCCAGGACATCCTGTCCACCCTCTCACCCTCTACTCCTCCCCCCTCTACTCTCTCCTCTACCCCCCCCCCTTGTGGCCACCTCTCCTCCCTCTTTCTCATCCTTTCCTCTGTTCTCCCCTAACAAGGTTGTTAGACAAGTCCAATCTATGAAAGTCTTGTCAAAACAGGTTTTTCCCTGTTCTTCCAAAACCATCAAGGACCACATTGATACACTTGCTCCTGCCCTGGCTGACTTCTACAACCACTCCTTTACCAATAGAGCCTTCCCTTCCCCCCTGAAACATTCTTTTGTGCACCCTCTTCTCAAGAAAACCTCAGCCGATCGCTCCTGCCCGGCTAATTATTGCCCGATCTACATTAGTCCTTTCCTGGGCAAACTCCTGGAAAAGCTGGCCATCTCCCAGCTTAATATTCACACGGAATCTGTTGGTTGTCTCCATGAACATCAGTCTGGCTTCAGAGCAGCCAGAAGCACAGAAACTGCTCTCCTGAACATCCGTGAAACCTGCTCTCTAACCTTGATTCTAATCTCCCCTCTGTCCTCATCTTACTTGATCTCTCTTCTGCCTTTGACACGGTCAACCATGCCATCCTGCTTAATAATCTCTTTGATAACCTGGGTATCACTGATCAGGCCCTGGCCTGGCTGAGCTCGTTCCTCTCTGATCGACCCTCCCAGGTTCAACTTGGATCCTTCCTTTCCTCTATCTTACCCTCTACCTGTGGTGTTCCCCATGGGTCTAACCTTTCTCCCTGGCTGTTCAACCAATACCTGGCACCTCTCACCCACTGCATTGCCACTCTCTGCTCCAAATTTCAGTGCTATGTGGATGACACTCAGATTGTTTTCAGGCTCCCCACTGCCATCTCTTCTCCTACTCTCATCTCTGACTGTCTGTCTGCTATCCAGAAGTGCTATCCAGAAGTGGTGTGCCACCAACGGTCTCTGTAATGCCAAAACAATGGCAGTAAAACGGAGATTCTCCTCATTGGCACACCTGCACCCTCCTTTCCTGTCACTCACTGGCCGGCCTCCTTGGCGCTCTTCCTGATCCCACCTGTGAGGCTAAGAACCTTGGGGTCATCTTCGACACCACACTCTCCTCACATCTCTTACATCTCCAAGAAGTCAAACTACCAACTGCAGCTCCTCAGAGGTATTCTTCATTTCCTCTCCTTCCCCAGAAGATCACTGTCTCTAGAGCTCTGCTTCTCTCTAGGCTGAACTACTGTAACAGACTCTTTCTAAATCTGCCTGCTTCTACTCTCCACCCTCTGCAACTCATCTAGCTCAGGACTTGAAAACTTGTCCTTGGCCTCAAGCCCAGGGATCGTATCTCTACTGCACTGAAAACTCTGCATTGGCTCCCAGTGGCTGCAATGATTAAGTTCAAGACCCTCTGCATTGTCCACAAGGCCTTCTGGGGCATGAGTCCTCAATACCTCCAACTCTCTCTTTGTAAATACCTTTCTACTCAAGCTCTTTGCTCCTCCGACTCCAACTCCCTCAGGGTCAGTCGCTTCTCCAAGCAACGAGTTGGTGGGAGATCTCTTTCTTCAGCTCAGGCCTCCCTCTGGAACAGCCTCCCTACCTCTCTGAAAATTGAGGAGAACCATCTCTGGTTCCGGACGCACCTCAAGATCTTCCTCTTTGAATCTACCTTCTCGCTTCCTCTCCTCTGCTGATTTCCTGTCTGATACTGCACTGATCACCTGGTTACCCTCTGATCTCGGGCCCAGGTCCCTGCCCGCCCAGTTGAACACCTGCATTGCCTGCTGGCAACCTTTGCACTTGGATATGTACATGTAACCCTACAGTCCCCCTACCTGCACTTTTGGACACCTGCTGTCTGCACTTACCCTTGCACCTGCCACCTGCTTGCGGCGCTTCTTGTTATTGTTTTGATGCCATGTACAGCACTGCCCCCTCCCTTTTCCCCTGGCACTTTTCCTCTCCCTCCTCCCTACACTTGTGTGATATCAATGTCACCTGGCCTACTAAGATCGTTGTCTCTGTCTTCCCTCTGTTCCCCTCCCTTTCCTCATCGCGCCTTGAAACACTTGTGATAGGCACGTTACAAATTCCATATAATATCATATGATATCATATATCATACCACATAATAAAGATCCATATGTTTTCAAAAATCATGTTTCATAAAAGAGAAAAGAGAAGTTCAACACAATTCACCACAATTCACCACAATGAATGACAATAATATTAGAGTACAGAATTGTTATCTTTCAGATAGCTGTACGTTCCATTACATCTGCAATAAATTATAAACCAATACACCCAATAAGCTTCCAATACACCCAATAAGCTTCAATCTGCATGCAGAATTTCCTTGAAAATCAATGCCTCTTGTGTCAGTCACTTCTGAGTGAATGAGGGAATTGTGTGCAACGTTTTAATTTTGGAGAAACGTCTACTCTTTGTCAACATATTGATGAAAGATGTGTATATGCCATCTTGAGAAACTGGCGTACTGTGTTAGGAAGTCTGATGGTCAGTTTGCCTGCTTGGCACGTAAGTCTGCTTTCTATGTCTGCTTTTTTTCTATCTGTTTCTACGCTCTGCTTTGATGATTCGTTTAGTGTGAGATGCACTGAGACAAACCAACGTTGAAAGTAGTAAAGATTTGCTTTCAACATACACATGGAATTCTGTGTCCATGTTCAGGATTTCCTGAGCGTGTCAGTTCTATTTTCTTAAAAGCAAGGAAAGCAGTGCGCGTTTACAGTTTTAGAAACATTGGACGGATTTTAATGTTATGACTATGGGGGTTAGTATGATCGATGCAGATGCAACATCTTTGGTGCAGATGGATGCAAGACAGAAGAAGCCAGAGTGTTGCACTGGTTTTAAGTGTTTGGTGGCAACATCTGGGAATATGTTTATTCCATGGGGAGAGACCAATGCCTGAGGATATCAGGAAGAATTCAACTGGACCATGTTGAGAGAGCACCCCACCCCCCATCTGTAGGCGCATCAAAGCAGAGGCAAGCTCTCAACCCATCCAGCGGGTGCATTAGAGGTGAACTGCTGTTGAGGACTGGACTTGCCTCTCTCTGCCAGCTGCACTGGTAGCCAGGTACCACACAGGATGTAAAGGACTCCTACAGGTGCTATCTAGCTTCCACCTGGTTGGCAGTTAAGAGAACAAGGGCCAATCTTGTTACTGGCCCCCTTTATTGTGTCTCAAATTATCCTGAGAGCCATGAAAGTCAGGGTGCCTAGTTTCAACATGTTAAGACACATTCGAACCACACCTTTGAGCCAATGGCAACTGAAGATTCCCCTTTGTACATATGGAGGGCTTAAACTGGGGCTAATAGTGAATGTCGTTCTATGGACTCAGTCGGTTCCCCTCGGCTAGATGTGCCATGCTCGAAAATGTGAGCCATGTTTAAGTTCAGTGATGAAGTCCCCTTTCTGTTTCTCTGGGCCTCTAGTTGAGTGACTAAGAGGGCCTGGTGTGCCACCCCCTCTTAGCAGCCATCTCATGGCTGGGGATGTTCACACAGACCCCAAAGGCACTATCCCTTTGAAGCTGAGATGTTTACAATCATGGCTTCACTAAGAGAACTCAATTCCACTAGTGAAAGAACGACAATGGGAGGGGGGTGGATTTCAGTTGTCCTCTAGAAAGAAAATAAGCACCACCCCACCCATCTCACCGCCAGTAGAGGCAAAACATTCCCATAGTGCTCGCACAAGTGTACATGGACACCAGAGGCAACACACATTCTCCTATGGCACTTTCTTATCAAGCACACTCAAGCATCAGAGGCATCATCAAAACACAGGTAGATAATCCATATAACAGATACATGTTGCCTTTGGTTATTGTTATATCATTATTAATTGAGCACAGACCTAGCTGTGAGAAGCAATGAAGCTCTTCACAGAGGTTTACACCAATACAGATGCATAACGGAGCACTTTACAGAGGTATACAACAGTACAGATGCATAACAGAGTGCTTTACAGAGGTATACAACAGTACAGACGCATAACAGAGCGCTTCACACAGGTATGCAACTGTACAGATGCATAACGGAACGCTTTTCAGAGGTAGCAACAGAACAGATATACAGCAGGGGTAGGATATAGAGGAAGAGTATGGCTGTACAGGGTGGTGGGGAGGAGCGGTTGGGTGGTGTCTTGCGAGTCAGGTGGTGCAGGGGTGATGGAATGGCTGAGTTGATGAGGAGCAGAGATGGGTCTTGAGTTCATTTCTGAATTGTAGGAGTGTGGGGGTGCGTCGGATGCTGGACGGGGAGGAAGGTTCAATAGTCATGAGGGGTATGCAGAAAAGGCTTGTTTTCTGCTCCTTTCCTCTTTGCAGCAACACATTTCAAGTCTGCACTTGTCCTGGCTTTTGATGGTGTGCTGTCCACCGGAGATGCTGAGTTTCTCTGCGAGGTAGCTGAGCTTGAGGGGGACTGCCTTATAGAACATGCAGCAAGACTTGAAGGTGATTTATGCATGCAGTGGGAGCCATTGATGGTTTATGATGGCCAGGGTGGTTTGTGATTGTTTTTGCGTAGACCCTTGATGAGGAATGTGCCCAAATGTAGGACACTTCTCAGGGACGCAAGGGAGGATGATTGGAGGCCTTTGAGGAGGGCATTGCCCCCCTCTAGCTGGAATACGAATAGTTCTTGAACAGTGGATCTAAAGCTGTCCGGGGGGAGGAAGGGCTTGACTTTCCATAGGAGGGAGTGCTGACAGTGAGCAGTCTGAGTTTGCTAAGTGTGTCTTGAAGGAGAGGTGTTTGTTGTTGGGGAACCCAAAGGACTTGGCACAGGAGGTGAGCTTCGGTGTGAAGCCCTCAGAGTTCATGGTTGATGGACAGGTCTGGATTTCTGGGTGTTCCGTGTTGTAGGTGAGGGGTAGGAATTCAGTCTGGAGGGGTTGAGCTTCAAGTATGCACTGGACATCCAAGAATTGATCAGCGAGAGGCAGGTTTTGAGCCTGTGGATATCCTTGATGGAGTTGAACTTGAGGAATAGCTGTGCGTCGTCAGTGTATTGGTGTATGTGTATGTTGTGTGTGGCATGGAGGGCTCACAGTGGCTCCATGTGTAGATTGAAGATCACTGAGAGAGGATGGAACCCTGTGGGACACAAAAGGTGATGGGTAGCACTGGCGATCTAGAGGAGTCCGTCTGAACAAACTGCTGGTGGCTGGCAAGGTAGGACTTGAACCAGCGTAAGACAAGGTCGCTGATCCCCATGTGCTGATGTAGGGTGTCCAAGAGCACCTGTTGGTCTACTGTGTCGAAAGAGGCTGAGAGGTTCAGTAGAACCAGGAGGCAGGACTGGCCATCCTCAAGGTTGCTGAGGGCACCGTTGACCAGCTGTATGGTTGCGGTCTCCGTGCTGCATCTGGGTCTGAACACAGATTGGTAGGGTTGGAGGAGATTTTTAGTGTCGATGTGCTGCTGCAGTTGTGCAGCTTCTCAATGATCTTACCTAAGAAGGGAAGATGGGTGATGGGACAATAGTTACCTAGGTTGTTGGGATCCACAGTGGGTTTCTTTAGTAGAGTTGGTTCCCAGCAGAGCACAGTCAGTGAACAGAAGCAGGGAAGAGGACCTATGTTCTAAAAGGTTTTGCATTCCCTTACCCTGGCATAAAAAACTAACAAAACCCAGATACATACATGTTCTGCACCAGAGGGGTACCCCAAGGAGCCCAGAGTGGTTCGAAGAAGAAAGGAGAACTTAAAATGGCTTACAATGGTGAACTAACTCGATAAAGGTTTGGCTCAGCTCAAGAATCAAAAAGCAGGCAAAGTTGAACCAACCAAACTCGGGCAATCAGAGCCCTGCAATCATTCACAGTGCCAGGTGCAGATCTTCATAGGGTGCCCAGCCCAGGGGAAGAGTTTATAACACTGTATTAGGCCATAGACCCGGTTATCAGATGTGGGTGTTTGGAGTAGGGTCTGGAGGAAGGGCAATTGAGGAGGTTGGAAAGGGTGGAAGGACCTTGGTGGAGGTTTGAGATGGTGTAGGAGTAGGTGCATCAGGAGGCAGAATGTAGGGAAGAAAAGGAGTGAGATGAAAGGAAAAGAGCGTAAGCTTGAAGGAGGGATTCCTGAGGCAAAGGAGGAGGACATCAGGAGATGGGAGTAGAAGACGAGTAGGAGGAGGAAATAGTGGAACATCAGGAGTCAACAGGAAAGAACCAAGTCAGTTAGATGTGGAGGTTTGAAGTGGACAAGTTCGGCCCAATACAGGTGAAAAGGGTGAGACCCCGATCTGAAGGAGTTGAACCAATAGTGTGAGCTGATGCAGGCATGTGGCATTGAGGGGAGGGGGAACTGTGCTAGACTTGGAGTTGTAATTTGGTGACAAGGGATGATGTCATAACATAGGGCGAGAGAGGTGATGAACGCCATCATGACACCGTTATTTGGAGAGAGAAAGGGTGCAAGAACACCTTCAATCCAGGAGTGGAAGACATGCCAGGTGAAGGCCCTGAGTGAACTAACAGGAAAGCGTGAATGAAATCCTTAGAATTGAGGAGAGACTTTGATACTCCCTGCCGCTTCCTCGTATCCTGTGTTTTCAACAAATGTAATTACTTTGAAATTACATTCAGTATTTGTGGGTTAAGGGTTCAAAAGTGGCTGTGGAGGGGTTTGGTGTATTGGTAGTAACGAAGGGGAAGGGGCCATTCGGATACCCCCATTTTAAAATAAAAACAGTCAGAGTAAAATTTCCAAGTAATGATTTTGAAGTAAATTACCTAGAAGTAATTACAGTCAGTGACACGGAACCCAGCTGGTAGCAGAGCTTTAGCATTCCTGATGGCCAGAAATTATAACTTGAACACTGTATGTGATGGGAAACGTTCATAATCCCTGGGAACTCTCTTTCCCAAAGACTTGAGAGTGTTGAACTGCGGCGAAGGACCCTACGGCTTGAGGTCAGCTTCTTTTTGGACCTGAAGCACCCTGCTGACAGTACCGACTATGATATGATAGCGGACCCGGGGATCGATCCTGTGGTGCATCGTGACGTCTTGCTTCCAATGCGAGCACGTTGCCCCTGAGCTATCCTCCCGAGCCTAGAAATGGCCCATATGGTAATAGCCTGCTTGTTGTAACAGGCAATCCCAGCCTGGTGGCTCCCATAATGATCTGTCCACATCGTCATTCTTTAGTAGTTCATTGGTAACATTTCCGAAATAAGGGAACACGTAGCACATGTGTGATGTGACAGCGCCTGCCGGTGCAGGTGCTTCATCCCTTCATGAATGAGAAGCAGGCACATGTCAGGGTCGTTGCTTCCTCGACCCTCAATGTCAAACGCAAGGAGGCCTTCATGTTCTTGAGGCAGCCGGTCAACCCATTCCCATACTCGGTCTGTGAATCCAAGCAGCACAGTATGGCGGAGGCGCAGATGTGCAGAGGCTGGACACACATTAAGGGATGCCTTTAAATAGAAAATTAAGTCACAGGAGTTGAAGAACCATAAAATACATTTGTCATCTGCGGAGAAATCTATGCAGACAAGAACTGTGCTTATACATAGCCATCTGACCACTGTGGAGAACTGCTTTTCACTGATTGTTTACGCAAATGCAATTAACCAAAGATGGCCGAGTCAAGAACCATCTATGAGTTCCACCTGGTGATGAGACTGCCCTTGTCTAGCCCAAGCCCCACACCAGAGGGGTGAGCCTGGAGTCAGATCACAATGCTGTCCAATCATGGCCTTTTCAGGACTCATCCTCTTTAGTGCAGTCATGTAGTGCAGTCATGTAGTACAGTTATTAGTGCAGTCATTAGTGCCGTCCTGTAGTACAGTCATTAGTGAAGTTATTAGTGCAGTCATGTAAGCAGGAGTTGGGTTTTGGTGAGCAAAAACCTTTTGGCTCAATTGAGGTGTGATTCCTTAACATATGTAAATATGCCTATTCTTTGGACCAAAAAAGAAAAGGAGAGTTAATAATTGCAAATTCCCTCTACCCACGAGCTAACCAATAATCAGACCCACCTGCTTACTTACAAACCGTGTTCTTCACCACTCACGAGAGAGGCAATCTAATTGGGCCACGGGGACTTGGGGTGCGCTGGTCCCTTAGAAGCCGTGTGAGGCGCGCAGTCTTAAAGTCATCTGCTTGCTTGACAGAGTTCATCCAGCCTGCTTGTCCTTCTTGAGCTGATGCAGAGGTGTCTCCAATCTGCACCGGTGGGAGCGCGTTCGTGCTGTGGTGAGGTGCGTGGATAAATAGCTGATGTGACTCCAGCCAGGTGATGTTCAAGGTTCCCAAGAAAACAAAAGCTTGGTGGACATTTCTAGAATACAATCCGAGGTATCTGATTATATATAGGCACACTGTATAACTATAGAGTAACTTCAGGAGACTAAGAACAATGCAAACACAAAAAGCCAGTGTTCTCTACCTTGCATTGGACCCATCTGTTGCTGAGAAAGATTAATGCATTTTCTTTCAAAGCCTGCCAGACTTCTCTTCAGATTTTAGAGACAGAGTTAACAGAGTAACACACACGGTGCTATAGAATACATGAGCCTCTTCAGTTCCACCCTCATTGGTTGCAGCCATGGTGCTTATGGATGGAGTCCTGGGATAGCCAGTTCTCCTTAAACTCAGAGCTATGAATATGAGAGCAGGAAAGCTGAACAAGGATCCTCATTAAACACACTTTTCCATTCTAACAATGTTGGGAATGCCATATTAAGAAGGTTCATGTTAATCAAACACAATTCCTGCAAAAGAATAACTACAAAGTGGGATCGTATAGCAATCTTGCATTGTCAGATTTAAAAACACAGCAGCTGAATGCATCGCTGTGTTGTTTTGCATTTACTTGACACCAACAGCATCTACACTTCTTTGTAGCAAGAATTTGGAGAAAATTATCTCCAGCGCAAACTTGCTAGAATTCCAGAAACACCTGAAAACCTACCTCTTTAATCAGAGCCAAACCTGCAAACAGAACATCATGATATCTTATATCTCTACTTGAGCGCCAAGATACCCTTAGGTGATAGGTGGCCATACAGAAACCCTGTTAACATAACATAACATAACATAACATGGTCTTAAGAATCCATTACTGCAGCCAACTTTTGCTTTTTTAAATGCAATATGTACCTGCAGATCCCCGGATAGGCTACGCAGGCTGATTCTGATTCCACAATCAAGCGTAAGATTTGCACTTTGCATCACCTTTGGAAGCATTAGCAGCAGAGAAGAGGTAAGTCTGTGTGTTGTGCACTCTGTATGCAGTGTCAGGGGCGTGAAGCATATCTACCTACACTTTCGTTTGCATGCTCTGCTGCTTAAAATTTGACGAATACAAATAACCCCACCAAAGTTCTAAATAGTTCAATACACAGGCCCTCATTACGACCCTTGCGGAGATCCATGGTGCAATTTGCACCATGGACCATGGCACAGAGCTGCCAACTCCGCCATGGGGGTTGGCGGACTTACCGCCCCATTCCGACCTTGGCGGGGCGATAAGTCCCCAATCCCCATTTACCCTTCCCCATTCCCATTTTTGCCCCATAGGGTATAATGGGAGTGGGGAAGGCGTTAATTACGCCACCGTAGATTACGGTGGCGTAATTAACAAGAGGACCCGTAGCGCCATGGATTTTTCCGCCCGGAAAATCCGGGCGTAAAAATCACCATGGCGCTACGGAAAGTCGTAATCTGGCGGAGAGGTACGCCATGCATTATGCTGGCGTAAACCCCTCTCCGCCAGGGTCGTAATGAGGGCCACAGTGCTTTATATTGGAGTGAGACTCATTTTGTATATTTGGGGCATCCATTGTGTCGCGACGTGCAAGACTGTAATTGCTACTGTCTTGTGTCCTCACCCGTTAAGTGCCCTGGAGTGAATTGCCCGGCAGCTGTTAGTGAGAGTTGACAGTGGCTGTTAATTCACATATCCGGTTTGTAATGTGGCACTGCTGGTGTGGTTGGCTCGATGGCCCATGCGTTGGGGTTCGCCAGTTGCGCCTCTGTAGTTATGGTTAAGTTGGTATTTTGGTAGCCAATATTTTCATGTGTATACCCTTTTGTGCTGTCTGCAATATCTAGGTGGCAGAGTTTGGTGAGTTTTCGCCTGGGCTGTCCAAACTTACATTGGCCTCACAAAAGGTGCCTTTCCTATTGAAACTTTTGCATCTACAGAACAAAAATGCTCATCATTATTTAACCCCTTAAGTGCCATGCTATAATGCAAGCCCATGCAAAAAGGATGAGCTTACTCCTCCTTGGCACTTGCACCCTTTTGGCAATTAAATATTCAGATCTGCAGGTTTGATCTGGAAAACATTTATTGTCTGAGGAGAAAATAATACATTTTGTTTGGCTGGATCCAGATCTGTGGTCACCCATGGATCCTGCAGCAAAAAGTGCATGCACTGAGAAAAGACATGTAAGTGGCCACATAGGATAACATTTTGGCCTGTTCTGAATCCCGGGTGGGAGATGACTTGCCACAGAGGGAACTGATGGGGACATTCTTTGCAAAAATACTTCAGTTTGCAAACGTGTTACCTGCAGATCTTAACCAGATCTGCAGGTGGCAAGTTGTGAATAGAAAGTCAGATTTGGGATTATGGTAAATGAGAGGTTTTGGGATAAAGACCTATATGTATTATTGCGGAATGTGTGTTTTTGTTTTTCAAGTGGCATACGTGGTTCTACCACTGAACTACGGAACTCCATCCACAGCTCTTGGGGACCTCATGCATTGAGTGAAGGCCAACAGGTTAAAAGAAGTTCCATAAGGCAGGCCATCCACAGGATATACTGTGTTTGCTGGGAATGCGACTCGTTGAGATCCGCAGATCCTCTTGGAAATGTAGCTCTACTCCTGGAATCAAGAAGCACAATTCTGTCTTGCAGTATCAGTGTGCATGTGGGCCAGCAGACACAGTGGATTCCACTCTTGGATATGACTTGCCTTACCCCTGGAGGTGCAGCTGCATACGCGTAGATATTGTGGCTATGCCCAGGACCACATTCGAGTCACTGTTGTGTTACAAATGATGAATGCCCTCGACTTTTTTTCAGATTAGAAGAATTATGGGAGGCCGTTCAAGTCAAAATGACAACTTTGTGAATGTGACATATTGAAGTGAATGAGTAAGGCATACACTGAGATGACTATAATACGTATCGAAATGAGTACATGTATTGAAATGAGTATGACATACACTGAAATTCAATGAATAAGACATGCATTGAAATGAATATGACACATGTTGAAGTGAATATGACATGCAATGGAATGAATATGACACACGTTGAAATAAATATGACACACGTTGAAGTGAATATGACATGCAATGGAATGAATATGACACGCATTGAAATAAATATGACACCAATTGAAATGAATATGACACGCATTTAAATAAATATGACACCCATTGAAATGAATATGACACACGTTGAAATAAATATGACACCCATTGAAATAAATATGACACCCATTGAAATGAATATGACACGCATTTAAATAAATATGATTCACGTTGAAATAAATATAACACTTATTGAAATGAATATAAAACACGTTGAAGTGAATAGGACACGCATTGGAATGAATATGACACCCACTGAAATGAATATGACACACGTTGAAGTGAATAGGACATGTAATGGAATGAATATGACACCCATTGAAATAAATATGAATCACTTTTAAATAAATATGACACACGTTGAAATAAACATAACACCCATTGAAATGAATATGAAACACGTTGAAGTGAATATAACATGCATTTGAATGAATATACCATGCATTGGAATGAATAAGACATGTGTTAAAAGTAATAGAACATGCATTGAAATAAATATGACACCCATTGAAATAAATATGACTCACGTTGAAATAAATATGACACACGTTGAAATGAATATGACACATGTTGAAGTGAATAGGACATGCAATGGAATGAATATGACACCCATTGAAATAAATATGACTCACGTTGAAATAAATATGACACACGTTGAAATAAACATAACACCCATTGAAATGAATATGAAACACGTTGAAGTGAATATAACATGCATTTGAATGAATATACCATGCATTGGAATGAATAAGACATGTGTTAAAAGTAATAGAACATGCATTGAAATAAATATGACACCCATTGAAATGAATATGACACACGTTGAAGTGAATATAACATGCATTTGAATGAATATACCATGCATTGGAATGAATAAGACATGTGTTAAAAGGAATATGACACCCATTGAAATGAATATGACACACGTTGAAGTGAATGGGACATGCAATGGAATGAATATGAAACCCATTGAAATGAACATTGCACACACTGAAGTGAATGTAATATGGATTAAAATTAATTTAACATCCATTTGAATGAATAAGTCATTACCTCCATGTCTCCATTCCTCTTCCCAGTACTTACCTTTGAGTACGTTGCGTGGTCACTGGAACTGTTTTCTTTTCAAGCTGCCCTCCTCCAATTGGAAGGAGTTATCAGGTGTTCTAGGGCTTTGGTGGTCTTCAGGTCTTCGATCTAGTGGAATGATGTTATGGTTCGGAAAGACAACACCTTGGCTCTTGCTTCCATCAACCATCAGTGGGCTACGGGGTCCCACTCCCTGGAGGATCTGGCTTTGTCCATTTGGACCTGGGGCACGGCACACCTGGTCTCCTTGAGAGCGGTCCATATCCGGGGGGTGGACAATGTGACTGTGGACCGCCTCAGCAGGGTGTTTCCGGTCTCAGCAAGGTTTTTCAGGATGTGTGTCAGTGGTTCGGCATCCCTGGATGGACCTCTTTGCCTCCCCCTGCAACTCTCAACTTTCCTGGTTTTGCTTGAGGACTCTGTCCCCCAGGGGTTTGTGGGGGGGTGGACGCTCTTCCCTTGACTTGGCCCCTCAGAGCTTCTTTATGCCTTTCCTCCAAATCCGCTGATTTTGCAGATCATCAGCACAATAAGATCATCTCCACGTGTGTTTATCCTGGTGGTCCCTTACTGGCCTCAGAGGGGGGTTCCCGGGCCTTCTGGAGATGCAGTTAGCTTCTCATTGGGTGTTGCTCAGGTGGCCGTCTGCATTGCGGGTGGTAAAAGTCCCCCTTCTCCTCTCTCATCCCTTGTGGGTTCTGGAAACAGAGAGGAGGGATCTCCTGGCATTAGGCCTTTCAGCTGCAGTGGCTGGGATGGTTCAGAGGGCGCGTCAGTCCTCTACACCTAAGTTCTGACCGTCATTGGGCTAATTGTCTGGCTTGGTGTCACCTGAAGTGTGTCCTGGCACTGGAGTGTGGCATCCCAAACATTTTGCAATTTCTTCATGAAGGGGCGGAGAAGGGGTTGGTGGTCTCTACTTTCTGTTCTCAGTGGTCTGCCATTCGGGCTTTCCAGGTTTCCTGGTCCTCTCCGGTATGGGGCGAGGCTCTGGTCTCAACGCTCTTGAAAGGGGTAGCAGGTACTCATCCTTTGGGCCCAGTTGGGGTTCCCCGTGGGACCTTCCTTTGGTCATGTCCATATTGCAGAAGCCTCCATTTTAGCCCCAGGAGGAGGTGGAGATGAAATAGTTGACGCTGAAGACTACCTTCCTGATTGCCATTACTTTGGCTCAGCATTTGGGGGAAATCAGGGCCCTCTTGCGTAGGCCACTGTTTCTAGTGGTCGAGGAGGAGGCTTTGGTGCTGGGCTGTGACCCCTCGTTTGTGCCCAAGGTCGCCTCTTGGTTCCATCGGTCTCAGGAAGTGGTTATCTCAGCTTTCTTTCTTGCTCCGTCCTCTCCTAGGGGGGAGGCTTGGCATTGTCTGGATGCCAAGCAGGCGGTCTTACATGATCTGTCCCAGAGAGGGTCCTTTTGTCTCACTGATCAGGGGGCAGGGGACTGTGGTTGCCAGGCTTCCATTCCAACGATTAACCGGTGGACTAATCTTTGATTCTATGAGTCTGTGGGCCTCTGTACTGCAGCTTGGGTCCAGGGTCGGTCCACAAGAGGGCTGACCGTCTCCTGGGCAGGCCTGCGGGGGCTACCTTTGTTGGATATTTGCCGAGCTGCCACATGAGCTAAACCTAATACATTCATTCTGCATTACCAACTCAACATGGAGGGGCTCCAGTCTACGTCCTTTGGTGTGGGTGTCTGGAGGCTGTGTCTGGTTAAGGTGGTGATAGGAGTCATGATCAGCATGCCTTTGGCTTTTTGCTGTATCTTGAATAAATTGGTGTTGGGTGGGTTTCGCATTACTGTTGGTGTCTGTGTCTTTTGTGGTGGGCATGGGCGTCCTTCCTGTTTCTGCTTTGGTACAACTCAAAGGTAAGTACCTGGATGAGAAAGAGGGACGTGTAGGTAATACTCAGATTACTTACTGGTAATCTTGAATATTCACCCTCCTCCTCCTCTGTCACACCCACCCAGGACCTTTGCTCGGCCCTGGCTGCACACTTCACTGAAAAAACCCAAGACATCCTTTTCTCTCTCATTTCCACACCACATCATACACCAACACTTTTGGAGCCTCCCTTTGCCACTCTACCACTTCTCCTCTCTTCTCTCAATCCCATTGCACCTGATGAGGTCACCAGACAAGTCCGATCTATGAAGGCCTCATCCAAACAGGTGGACCCCTGCCCCTCCAAAACCATTAAGTACAACATTGACTCTCTTTCTCCAGCCTTGGCCGATCACTGCAATCTCTCTTTTGCCACTAGAGTTTTCCCATCTTCTCTTAAGCACTCCATTGTGCACCCTCTGCTTAAGAAACCCTCTGCCGACCCCTCCATTCCAGCAAACTACCGCCCTATCTCTATCACCCCCTTCCTGGACAAACTCTTAGAGAAGCTGGCTATCTCTCAGCTCACCCTCAACATTGAATCTGCTGGTTGCCTCCACGACCATCAGTCTGGCTAGAGAGCATCCAGAGGAACGGAAAACGCTCTTCTGAATACCTGTGAAGACCTGCTCTTAAATCTCGACACTAAGACCCCTCTGTCCTCATTCCTCTTGACCTCTTCTCTGCCTTTGACATGGTAAACGACAACATTCTGATTGCACGTCTCGGTGACACCCTGGGAATCACAGGTCAGGCTCTGGCGTGGGTAACCTCATTCTTTTCCGGCCTTCCATCCCAGGTGGAACTTGGGTCTTTTCTTTCTAATCTCACTCTTTCAACCTGTGGTGTTTCCCAGGGTTCTAACTTAGCCCCCTGGTTCTTCAAGGT
The DNA here is from genome assembly GCF_040938575.1 of Ambystoma mexicanum. Classification (NCBI taxonomy): domain Eukaryota; kingdom Metazoa; phylum Chordata; class Amphibia; order Caudata; family Ambystomatidae; genus Ambystoma; species Ambystoma mexicanum. The sequence goes on from NC_090921.1 coordinate 69,137,878, forward strand.
CTACATGGCTGCGCTCGCATGTGTGATTGTCACTTTTATCTCTAACTTCCAGTGTTATGCTGATGACATGCAACTCTCCTTCAGGCTACCCTGAGCATCCTCTTATACCTTTCTTATATCTGACTGTCTGTCCGCAATTCAGCCATGGTGTGCTGCAAACTACCTCTGCCTCAGTGCCAGTAAGACTGAGAACTTTCACATCAGGACTCCTTCTCCCACGTTCCCACTTTCTTTCTGGTCAGCCTCCATTGGCCCTGCACCCAGCTGTGAGGCAAAAAACCTTGGGGTCATCTTCGACTGCACTCACTCCTTATTCACTCACATTTCGGACATCTCTAAAAAGTCCAACTACCAGCTGCACCTCCTCAGTGACACTTTTCCTTTTCTCACCTTCCCCCAGCGACTCACTGTCTCCATAGCCCTGGTTCTCTCAAGGCTGGACTACTGCAATAGCCTCTTTCTCAACCTCCCTGCCCCTGCTTTGCGCCCTCTGCAACTCATACAGAACATAAACACAAGACTTATCTTTGGCCTCAAGCCCACAGACCGCATCTCCCCGGCGCTCAAATTCCTCCACTGGCTCCCTGTGTCTGCAAGGATCAAGTTCAAGATCCTCTGCATTGTCCACAAGGCTTTCTGGGTCATGGGACCTACCTATCTGCAATGATGCCTACCTAAATACTGTCCTTCCCGAGCCCTCCGCTCACCTACCTCCAACCTTCTGCGAGTGAGCTTGTTCTCCAAGCAGAGATTTGAAGGGAGATCTTTATCCTCAGCAGGGGCCTCCCTATGGAATAGCCTCCCTGCTGCCCTCCGTCTTGAGCCTGATCTCCTTAAGTTCCGGAAACTCCTTAAGACATTCCTCTTCTCCTCTTCATTCTCTATCCATCTACCCTGCTAACCTCTTTCTCTGCTCTATCCCTCTCTTCCTCCTTTTCTGCACAGTTTGCTGACTGGCCGCCAGGTGTACCTCAGAGTCTCACAGGTCCTGGGCACCCTCACTAGTCCTCTCGCACTTGCCTCTGGGCCTTACACTTGCCTCATCGTTACTGCACTTGGTCAATGACCCATGAGAGTGCCATCTCTCAGCACTTACCTCAGCTTCTTACTGACTGGGTACACTTGGACTCCCCCTGCACTTGTCCTCCCCCACCCACCTCCCCTCTCCTGTACTGTCTTGCACTTGCATGATCTGAACGTACCATGCCTTGAAAATTCATCCATCTATCTTCCCTTGTCCCCTCCTTGCATGGTGGCACCTCAATGCACTTGGAAAAACTGCAGAATCGTCATCAGACCTATTTGCTGTCATCTACACTGTTAATTGTATTATATGCACTTACTCTGCCTGTGGAGATTTGTATCTTTCAGAAATTCAACGCCTCTGAAGGACTGTTGCTTTTTCCCCTTGTCCCCTCCCTCCTTGAGTGCTTTGAAACACATGCTTTGTGTATAGCCGCTTTACAAATCAACATTTTTTCTCTTTTTTGAGTCCATCTACTTTGTAATGATGAAAAAATGTTTTGTAAAAATCTAAAAAGATTATACACAAATAAAAAATAAAAATAAAAAAAATAAACATTACCATACTATACCATACCATACTAGTCTTACTCTTCCTCGCCCCAGTACAGACTTCCCTTCCCTCCTGCCCGTTGAATGAAGGTTCCCAGGCCCAGGCTTTGGATTACTGCCGTGGGCTGGTTAGTTGAGAAGTTATACCTCCTGGGAGGGGAGGGGCAGCCAGTGGAGGGCTTGAAAAGAGAAGAGTTAATACAATTAGCAGTGTAGATGACAGCAAATAGGTCTGATGACGATTCTGCAGTTTTTCCAAGTGCATTGAGGCGCCACCATGCAAGGAGGGGACAAGGGAAGATAGATGGATGAATTTTCAAGGCATGGTACGTTCAGATCATGCAAGTGCAAGACAGTACAGGAGAGGGGAGGTGGGTGGGGGAGGACAAGTGCAGGGGCGAGGGGGAGTCCAAGTGTACCCAGTCAGTAAGAAGCTGAGGTAAGAGCTGAGAGATGGCACTCTCATGGGTCATTGACCAAGTGCAGTAACGATGAGGCAAGTGTAAGGGCCAGAGGCAAGTGCGAGAGGACTGGCGAGGGTGCCCAGGACCTGTGAGACTCTGAGGTACACCTGGCGGCCAGTCAGCAAACTATGCGGAAAAGGAGGGAGAGAGGGATAGAGCGGAGAAAGAGGTTAGCAGGGTAGAGGGATAGAGAAGGAAGAGGAGAAGAGGAATGTCTTAAGGAGTTTCCGGAATTTAAGGAGATCAGGCTCAAGACGGAGGGCAGCAGGGAGGCTATTCCATAGGGAGGCCGCTGCTGAGGATAAAGATCACCATCCAAATCTCTGCTTGGAGAACCAGCTCACACGCAGAAGGTTGGAGGTAGATGAGCGGAGGGCTCGGGAAGGACAGTAATTAGGTAGGCGTTGTTGCAGATAGGTAGGTCCCATGCTCCAGAAAGCCTTGTGGACAATGCAGAGGGTCTTGAACTTGGTCCTTGCAGACACAGGGAGCCAGTGGAGGAATTTCAGCGCCAGAGACATGCGGTCCGTGGGCTTGAGGCCAAGGATAAGTCTTGCGTTTATGTTCTGGATGAGTTGCAGAGGGTGTAGAGCAGAGGCAGGGAGGTTGAGAAAGAGGCTATTGCAGTAGTCCAGCCTTGAGAGAACAAGGGCTATGGAGACAGTGAGTCGCTGGGGGAAGGTGAGAAAAGGAAAAGTATCATTGAGGAGGTGCAGCTGGTAGTTGGACTTTTTAGAGATGTGCGAAATGTGAGTGAAGGATAGAGTGTAGTCAAAGATGACCCCAAGGTGTTTTGCCTCACAGGTGGGTGCAGGTGCAGGACCAAGGGAGGCTGACCAGAAAGAGAGTGGGAATGTGGGAGCAGGAGTCCTGATGTGAAAGTTCTCAGTCTTACTGGCACTGAGGCAGAGGTAGTTTGCAGCACACCATGGCTGAATTGCTAATGGACAGTCAGATATAAGAAAGGTATAAGAGGTTGCTCAGGGTAGCCTGAAGGAGAGTTGCATGTCATCAGCGTAACACTGGAAGTTAGAGATGAAAGTGACAATCACACATGCCAGCGCAGCCATGTAGACCTTGAAGAACCAGGGGGCTAAGTTAGAACCCTGGGAAACACCACAGGTTGAAAGAGTGAGAGTAGAAAGAAAAGACCCAAGTTCCACCTGGGATGGACGGCCGGAAAAGAATGAGGTTACCCACGCCAGAGCGTGACCTGTGATTCCCAGGGTGTCACGGAGACGTACAATCAGGATGTTGTGGTTTACCATGTCAAAGGCAGAGAAGAGGTCAAGAGGAATGAGGACAGAGGGGTGTTGGTGTCGAGATTTAAGAGCAGGTCTTCACAGGTATTCAGAAGAGCATTTTCCGTTCCTCTGGATGCTCTCTAGCCAGACCGATGGTCGTGGAGGCAACCAGCAGATTCAGTGTTGAGGGTGAGCTGAGAGATAGCCAGCTTCTCTAAGAGTTTGTCCAGGAAGGGGGTGATAGAGATAGGGCGGTAGTTTGCTGGAATGGAGGGGTCGGCAGAGGGTTTCTTAAGCAGAGGGTGCACAATGGAGTGCTTAAGAGAAGATGGGAAAACTCTAGTGGCAAAAGAGAGATTGCAGTGATCAGCCAAGGCTGGAGAAAGAGAGTCAATGTTGTACTTAATGGTTTTGGAGGGGCAGGGGTCCACCTGTTAGGGTGAGGCCTTCATAGATCGGACTTGTCTGGCGACCTCCTCAGGTGTAATGGGATTGAGAGAAGAGAGGAGAAGTGGTAGAGTGGCAAAGGGAGGCTCCAGAAGTGTTGGTGTATGATGTGGTGTGGAAGTGAGAGAGAAAAGGATGTCTTGGGTTTTTTCAGTGAAGTGTGCAGCCAGGGCCGAGCAAAGGTCCTGGGTGGGTGTGACAGAGGAGGAGGAGGAGGGGGAATATTCAAGATTACCAGTAAGTAATCTGAGTATTACCTCCACGTCCCTCTTTCTTGTCCAGGTACTTACCTTTGAGTTGTACCAAAGCAGAAACAGGAAGGACGCCCATGCCCACCACAAAAGACACAGAAACCAACAGTAATGCGAAACCCACCCAACACCAATTTATTCAAGATACAGCAAAAAGCCAAAGGCATGCTGACCATGACTCCTATCACCACCTCAATCAGACACAGCCTCCAGACACGCACACCAAAGGACGTAGACTGGAGCCCCTCCATGTTGAGTTGGTAATGCAGAATGAATGTATTACGTGTAACTCATGTGGCAGCTCGGCAAATATCCAACAAAGGTAGCCCCCGCAGGCCTGCCCAGGAGACGGTCACCCCTCTTGTGGACCGACCCTGGACCCAAGCTGCAGTACAGAGGCCCACAGACTCATAGAATCAAAGATTAGTCCACCGGATAATCGTTGGAATGGAAGCCTGGCAACCACAGTCCCCTGCCCCCTGATCAGAGAGACAAAGGGACTCTCTCTGGGACAGATCATGTAAGACCGCCTGCTTGGCATCCAGACAATGCCAAGCCTCCCCCCTAGAAAAGGACGGAGCAAGAAAGAAAGCTGAGATAACCACTTCCTGAGACCGATGGAACCAAGAGGCGACCTTGGGCACAAACGAGGGGTCACAGCCCAGCACCAAAGCCTCCTCCTCGACCACTAGAAACAGTGGCCTACGCAAGAGGGCCCTGATTTCCCCCAAATGCTGAGCCAAAGTAATGGCAATCAGGAAGGTAGTCTTCAGCGTCAACTATTTCATCTCCACCTCCTCCTGGGGCTAAAATGGAGGCTTCTGCAATATGGACATGACCAAAGGAAGGTCCCACGGGGAACCCCAACTGGGCCCAAAGGATGAGTACCTGCTACCCCTTTCAAGAGCGTTGAGACCAGAGCCTCGCCCCATACCGGAGAGGACCAGGTAACCTGGAAAGCCCGAATGGCAGACCACTGAGAACAGAAAGTAGAGACCACCAACCCCTTCTCTGCCCCTTCATGAAGAAATTGCAAAATGTCTGGGATGCCACATTCCAGTGCCAGGACACACTTCAGGTGACACCAAGCCAGAAAATTAGCCCAATGACAGTCAGAACTTAAGTGTAGAGGACTGACACGCCCTCTGAACCATCCCAGCCACTGCAGCTGAAATGCCTAAGGCCAGGAGATCCCTCCTCTCCGTTTCCAGAACCCACAACGGATGAGAGAGGAGAAGGGGGACATTGACCACCCGCAATGGAGACGGCCACCTGAGCAACACCCAAGAAGAAGCTAACTGCATCTCCAGAAGGCCCGGGAACCACCCCCTCTGAGGCCAGTAAGGGACCACCAGGATAAACACACGTGGAGATTATCTGATTGTGCTGATGTCCTGCAGAATCAGGGGATTTGGAGGAAAGGCATAAAGAAGCTCTGAGGGGCCAAGTCAAGGAAAGAGCGTCCACCCCCCCACAAACCCCTGGGGGGCAGAGTCCTCAAGCAAAACCAGGAAAGTTGAGAGTTGCAGGGGGAGGCAAAGAGGTCCATCCAGGCATGCCGAACCACCAACACACATCCTGAAAAACCTTGGGACAAAGAGACATCCCAGCGGAGACCGGAAACACCCTGCTGAGCCGGTCCACAGTCACATTGTCCACCCCCCGGATATGGAACGCTCTCAAGGAGACCAGGTGTGCCGTGCCCCAGGTCCAAATGGACAAAGCCAGATCCTCCAGAGAGTGGGACCCCGTAGCCCCTTGATGGTTGATGGAAGCAAGAGCCAAGGTGTTGTCTTTCCGAACCATAACATCATTCCACTAGATCGAAGACCTGAAGACCACCAAAGCCCTAGAACACCTGATATCTCCTTCCAATTGGAGGAGGGCAGCTTGAAAAGAAACGATTTCCAGTGAGCACGGAACGTACTCAAAGGTAAGTACTGGGAAGAGGAATGGGGCATGGAGGTTATGACTTATTCATTCAAATGGATGTTAAATTAATTGTAATACATATTACATACACTTCAGTGTGTGCAATATTCATTTCAATGGGTGTCATATTCATTCCATTGCATGTCCTAATCACTTCAACGTGTGTCATATTCATTTCAGTGGGTGTCATATTCATTCCAATGCGTGTCCTATTCACTTCAACATGTTTTATATTTATTTCAATGGGTGTTATATTTATTTCAACGTGAGTCATATTTATTTCAACGTGTGTCATATTTATTTCAATCCGTGTCATATTCATTTCAATGGTTGTCATATTTATTTCAATGGGTGTTATATTTATTTCAACGTGAGTCATATTTATTTCAACGTGTGTCATATTTATTTCAATGCGTGTCATATTCATTTCAATGGGCGTCATATTTATTTCAACGTGTGTCATATTTATTTCAATGCGTGTCATATTCATTTCAATGGGTATCATATTTATTTCAACGTGTGTCATATCTATTTCAACGTGTGTCATATTTATTTCAATGGGTGTCATATTCATTCCATTGCATGTCCTATTCACTTCAACGTGTTTTATATTCATTTCAGTGGGTGTTATATTTATTTCAACGTGAGTCATATTTATTTCAACGGGTGTCATATTTATTTCAATGCGTGTCATATTCATTTCAATGGGTGTCATATTTATTTCAATGGGTGTTATATTTATTTCAACGTGAGTCATATTTATTTCAATGCGTGTCATATTCATTTCAATGGGTGTCATATTTATTTCAACGTGTGTCATATTTATTTCAATGCGTGTCATATTCATTTCAATGGGTGCCATATTCATTCAATTGCATGTCATATTAATTTGAATGTGTGTCCTATTCATTTCAATGCATGTCTTATTCATTGAATTTCAGTGTATGTCATGCTCATTTCAATACACGTTGTACTCATTTCGATACGTATTATAGTCATCTCAGTGTATGCCTTACTCATTTCAATACATGTTGTACTCACTTCAATATGTCACATTCACAAAGGTGTAATTTTGACTTGAATCTTGTTTGCGAACGACATTCAATGGTCTCAACACTGAGCATGAGATGAACGTTTTTCTCTAATAATTGACTCATTATGCAAAAAGCTGATGACATACCCAAGACTTTTCATATGACAATGTTACTTTAGTATTGATCACTGAAGAGAACCATCTATTGTGTTACTGAATAATACATCTATTGCTTGCTCCACATCTGTTGCACAAGACAGTCTGGGCAACAGATGCATAGAGTGGAACAAGCAAGCAGAATATACCTGACTATGTATAACCTTACTCATTATTAGTAGTCGCTCATAACAACCACCCTTTCCTTTGTCTTTTTTTATTTGCATAAACACAGATCCTATGCAATAAGTACACACTTACTCTTCTTGACGTACTATATTGTTATTGATGTGATTTGTACTCAAACATCCCTGTTTACACAGCACTTGATCACAACTTGTAATACATTAATTATAGAATGGTGTAAAGCATCACTATAAATATGAACTGCTAATATGCATAATGTACCCATAGTTGATAACTATCAATACAGACATGGGTGTCATTTCAGATAAATGTAGAATCACTCATAGTTCAGAAAAACAATGTCTTACACAGTAAGCTGACGTCACACGCACAACACTAGATGTGGAAGGTCGCTGCCGAAACTGCCGATTAATAACCAGAGATCAGCAGGTAAACTGTCAAATAATAAAAACTCTCAGAAGGTTTATTTTTATAAGGATACCAGCTAGTCTTATCCTACTTTGATCAATACACATTTGAGGATCTGAATAGGGCTTGATTTGAATAATTCAGTAAGCAGTGTCACCGCTATGGTTTTTCTGTGAAATGTTTTACCAACTACTGGAATGAATAACCCCAGAACCCTACCGGAAATTGAGTTAACGCGTCATCCCCAACTTTGTTCATAACTGCTCCAATTCCTTCCAGAGTGAAAATGAAGGGGAGTAGGCTGAAAACAGAATTTCTTTTTTCTTTCTTAATAACATTTTAATTTTTTAACAACTCTGTTCCCAAATGTCCAGTCTGGAGGGGCCCGTGACAAACGTTTTTTGTTTGCAAAATGTCAGCCAAATCCATCATGCAAGTCAAAAGTTATTGACAATTCCATTTTTGGGTTTCCTATGGAACTAGCTACACACCTTAGCTATAGTGTGGCGACTGTCACACACTAATAAATATAGGATAGTCCATTTGAGCCAACTTCCATAGTCCACCATACCAGCTAATAGCCATTGCTGGAAGTTCACCTCCAGTTCTGAGCCACATCAGAAAAGCATTGTGGGTTTGCAAATTAGTGCAAATGCAAATTTTGTTCTGCAGGATATTGGGCCTCATTCCGAGTGTGACGGTAAGGGATTACCGGCACCGGTCTCGTTAACGGTGAACGGTATCCCTTACCGCCATACTCGGAATGAGGCCCATTGTCTTTGAGGTCAGTGCTATTTTTTAAATAGCTTAATCAACCCAAGACAGACATACTGCAACGCTGTCAGGATAACTATACACCCAGTTGCATCCTTATTAGGGATCATCCCGGCACTATATCATCCCGTGTGCCCTGACAGCCGTGCTGTTGGAGCATTGGGGCATGCATATAAAGCTACAAGAAAGTTATGGTGGGTATAAAAAGGCTTGACATGTAAAAGTAGGATATTCCATTTGAGCCAAGTCACACATTCCACAATGCCACCTACTAGCAATTGCTGGTAGTTCACCCACAGTCTGCAGCCACATCATCAAGGCATTCTGTGTAGGAGAATTACCCCAAATGCACACCTTTTCAAGAGGAAATTGTCTTTGTCTCAGATGGCAGAGCAACTTCATATAAAGCTCTATCACCCAGACATTTTGCAAGACTGTCAGGACCACTACATACCTGGTTTATATTACAGTGCCTGCGGTAGTGGCCCTGTAGTTAGGGCTAAATTGCTCAACTCATAGGAAGAGTACTTGTTGTGCGGCTTATAACTTTGGTGCCGTTCCATGAATCCACACTACCCTTTGCAAAAAAAGTATATGTCCACCTCAGAAGGATTTTGTGAAGGTTGGTGTGGTCTTGTCCGGGGGGGGTAGTTATAGGGGGAGGTCCCAACATTTTTGAAATCCTCATAGGCACAATGGACAATGGAAAAGACAATGTGCTTGAATCAAACCTGCGGCTTGGTCGAGAAAGCATGCACTTACAAATTAGGTGTAAATCTGTCCAGTAGTTTGTTCAAGAATTGGCAAAAAGTAGGTGAAACTAAATTAGCGATATCTGGATCCAGTCCGCTGACTCATTTCCTGATTCAGAGTACGCAGATGCCCCTGGACCAATCAGTGGGTAGCTTGGTGTCCGCGGATGCCAAATACGCACTGCAATTGGATGTTCTAAAAAGGTAAGGTGCGTCACATTTCTGAAATGGTTGTCATATTGGTCAGTGGACATTGCAGTGATCAAAAAGTATGGAAATTCTTTTTGGGGTAATTTTGTTTTCATGAGTGAAAAAAGCTGTGCAGGTCTAGCCGAGTCCACGGTCAGTTTTACTGGTCACGGACGTCATTGGGAGTGGGGGGAGGGGTTCTGGGTGAGTCTTGTTATTTGAAGGTGTATTGTACTTGTTTATGTGGTTTAATTCTATTGTGGTGGTTGTGGCCAGTGGCAAGATTCTTGGGGCATGGGCATAGGACATGCCCCCAAGAATCTGGCAACTGGCCACACACATTATAGTAATATGTGTTGAGTAAATATAGGTACTGCAAGGGGAGTATACAGTATTTGTAATATGGTGAGATGATATAAAGTGCATACAGTATTTATGATTGTCTTACAATTAAGGATAGTGCTTATGCAGCTGGAGAATGGTGGCACTATAAGGGATGTGATGGGAAAGGTTGGCAAGTATGACATTTATTTGGAATGAAAAATGGAAAATGCTGCAGGTTTAAAATTGTTTATTACATCAGCACTGTGTGTAACTTTTTTTAAAAGAAAGGAAAAGCAGATGCAATCTATGTATAGAACATTTGTAAGTGGTACTTGGTATGTTGGCAGTGCATTTAAGTAACTGCCACATGATGTAAGCAGGTGCAGAATGCTGGAATACATGCTGGAATACATGACATTTGATAGAGTGGTTAAAAACTATGCTTATTGAGAATGTTTTTCAGGGTAAGTGATAGCAACCCTGTATATATATCTTTGTAAAAGTGTTGAAAAACATACTTAAAAAAATATAAGCATATCTGCATTATGTCTTTTTAGATGCAGATGCTGTTTAATGTGCAAATAGAAATCTAGGAGAGTTTCACAGTATGTGTTGATTCTGCTGACTGTGAGTGACAGGAGATATGTACTCTTGAGAGTTCAAGAGTACATCTTGAGTGTTGAACAGAGATGACAGGGTTACATGCAGAGTTTTAGGATGCGATTCGCCAATGTATGTGTGACTGTTTGAAAGCAGCCAATAAGGGAGTGTTAAAACATAAAATGTCAAAAGGATAAAGTGGCTGCTTTGTGCTATACACATCGGTGGACATTGGGGGATTAGACAATCAGATTTCCTGGTTGTGGTGTACAGGAAGACAGGGTAGCACGAGTTATTTTATTTTGTGTGCAGTGAAAATGGCTATGGCTATGGCTTTGAGGAAGGAGAGTGTCTGGATGGTGTGTGATTCTTGGATCCATTGGTTAAAGGTGTACTGTGAGCAGTGTGGATTACTTGTGAATCTTGGATGTGATGAATTTAAAGTTTCCTGGTATGGAGTCCGAGGAATTAAGTGAGCAGAATGGTTCCTGTGTTGTCTTTCTGGCTTTTATTTGTTTGAGGATTTTGTTTTTGTTGTAGGAGAGGCGAGGCGTGGAGGGAAGGGAGAGAAGGGGCACCAACCACAGATACGGACGGGCAGGTGGACAGGGGAAGATGTTGGGCGTGCTAAGGTAGAGTGAACAGTGTGTCCATGTGCTCATTGACTGAAGCCTTTCGAAAGCACCCCAAAACTGCTCCTTCCTGCAGAGCGGTATGCCACAGTACAAACAGAAAGCTGTGATCCTTGAAAGGTAAGGATAGGCAGCATCCTGTATGGCCTGCGAGGCAGCCGGTGGGAACCTCTGCCCTACAGCAGTACCCTGTGTGGTGGCAGGGGTGGGTGAGGAATATGGGGTAAAGGAAGATAGCCTACTTCTCCCTGCCTGAGAAAGGAATAGCCTTTCTCAGAGCTCCCAGATGGTTGGCTCAAGTGTGGTGGGGCATGAAAGTGGTCCCAAAAGTATGACCATGCACTGAATGCATTTCACTTGGGCAGCCCAAGCTCTTGGCACACCTCCTGTGGTGGTAAAGAACTGCCACATATATGACTCTCTCTGGGCGCTGCAGGTAGGAGCTTCCTCAACCTTATCTTCCTGTTCCTCGTCATCCTCTGCATTATCACGCCTGTTCCCCTGTCCAGGCCCTCCTGTTGGTGGTGGTGGTGGCCCCTGGCGAGGAGGAATGGACATGACTGAAGCCATAGAGGGCAGGTACGTCATGTATATTTGCCCATGATGTGGAAAAAGAGTTTGCAACCTGGGACACTGGTGCAGTTATTTTCCCCTTGATTGTGGCTGCTTTTCAGGCCACAAGTAAAGGACAGATATGGGTGGACAGCGTAAAAAGCTTTCACTGGGCGGACGCAACCCCTTGGGCTTGGGCTTTATGAGGTTGGCAAGCTTGCTCAAGTATTTGGCTACCAGGATTTTACTCAGGTTATCATGTTGCCAGTGCAAATGCTTACTCACAAGAACACAAGCACCTTTTGTACTTTGCCAGCATATTTATTGGAATATTTCCTTCTAGTTATTTTTCTGGCGTGCATTACTTTTTTTAAAGTCCAATGCTATTTTGTCTTGCACATGTTCGTCTAAGGAGTAGGTCTATTGAACTACATGTGTTTATTTCACTTTAAGATATATGCTCACTTACTGTGCATATGTTCATGTGTGCCAGCTTTTGATTGTTCACAATGGGGCAAAAGTACCTGGGCATATGTTATTCTTGCAGCTGGTCCTTTTTCCATTTTCTGTGCTGCTTTAATGCAGTTAGTTGGGATTGTGTGATCCTTGGCAAATAATGTAATCTCACTGTGCATTGCCTAAAACATTGTGAGTTCCTAAAACATGCAATATTTTAAACATATCTAGTGGTTTGGAAGTGTTTTAAAATCGTTGTAGTCATAGGTTTCGCAACAGGGGACACAACGTTAATGTGGAATTTAGCTTAATTTCAGGGGTTTTGTTGCATTAAGTTGTCACCTTAACGTCCAGGCAACAAAAGTTTTTTCCTTTAATTGCACGTTTTTTTAACAATATATTACTCACCTTAGTGTCCCTGCAACTAAAGTGTTTTCCGTGAATATATATATAAGTATACATATTCAGTGAAAAAATGTTGCTAAAGGGATGTTATGTTTAGACGTAAAACTGAAAAACCGTTTGAAATTTGCCAGTTATGGCAAGCTAAGCAACCATAACTTGCGCTATATCTGTGCACTGCTGAGAATAACACCATAGACATCAAAGATGACATCATAAATGTTTTTTCACTGATTTTCATAGATTTTTATTAGAGAAACTTAATGTCCCTTTAGCAACGTTTTTTTCACAAAATGTCATAGATTTTACCAGACCTTCTCTTTATTTGCTATACCAATTTCTTTTTTATTACACCTAAAAATCACACTCACCCACAATGTAACTGCTCCAGTGTCCGCAGACAGTGTCAAGATCCGCAGACATCAGGTAGCATCAACAAGACCCAGAAGCAAGTGTTTCAGAGCACGACAAGGCAAGGAAAGGGGAGAACAAAACAACGATCTTACTAGGCCCAGTGACATTGAGAACATGCAAGTGCATGGGAATAGGGGAGGAGAAAAGTGCATGGAAGGGGGAGAAAAGGAGAGTGCAGAGAAAGGAGAAGCAGATAAATAATAAACATGAATGAATAATAAAGGCATCAAGCAATGGTAGTGCAGCCAGCAAGTGGTAAGTGCTGGGTTAAGGCAGCAGACTCGGTAGGTCTGATAAGTGCAGGGAGAAAAAGGGGGGCTGTATGGGTAGAGATACAGACCCCAGTGCAAGGGGTGGCCCGAAGGCAGTGCGGGAGGGTGGCAGTGTGAGCAGGTACCTGGGCCCGGAAGAGGGTGGCCAGATGCATGGTGCAGAGGGTGAACAGAATCAGCAAGGGAGAGAAGGGGCAGAAGCAAAGAGGAACGTCTTAAAGTGCTGCCGGAACCAGAGATGGTTCTCCCCATGTTTTAGAGTGGCAGGGAGGCTGGACCAGAGAGAGGCCCCAACCAAAGACAGATATCTACCCCCAGCTTGTTTCTTTGAAAAATGACTGACCCTGAGTGAGTAAGGGGTAGAGGAGCGGAGAGCTCGAGAAGGAAGTTATTTGCGGAGCTATAGCTGAAGGTATATTGGACCCACGCCCCAGAAAGCCTTTTGAACAATGCAGAGGGTTTTGAATGTATTCCTTGCATCCGATGGGAGACAATAGAAAGATTTCAGAGCTGGAGAGATACGATCCAAGGGCTTGAGGCCAAGGACAAGTCCCGCAGTAGTGTTCTGGATAAGTTGCAAAGGGCGGAGAGTAGAGGCAGGTAGATTTAGAAAGAAGCAGTTATACTAGTCCAACCTAGAGAGAACCAGAGCTTGTGAGACAGTGAGCTTCTGGGGAAAGGAGAGGAAAGACAGAGTACCTCTGAGGAGGGGCAGTAGGAAGTGAGGTGCATCAGCAATGTGGGCAGAGAAGGAGAGTGTGGAATCAAAGGTGACCCGAGGTTCTTATCCTTGCAGGTGGGGATAGGAGGAGGGCCAAGTGAGGCCGGCCAGAGAGTGAGGGGAAAGGATGGTGATGGTGTGCCAATGAGGAGGATCTCAGTCTTGCTGGCATTCAGACAGAGATCATTGCCAGCACACCAATCTTGAATGGCAGTTAGGCAAACAGAGATGAGAGAGGGAGAAGAGGTGGCCGAGGGCAGCCTGAAATGAGTTGAGTGTCACCCACGTAGAACTGGAAGTTTGAGCAGAAAATGGCAATGCAGTGGGTGAGAGTTGCCAAGTATTGGTTGAAAAACTAGGGCGAGAGGTTAGACCCCTGGGGAACACCAAAGTAGAGAGGAAGATAGATGATAGGAAGGACCCAATTTGGACCTGGGTGGGTCGAACAGAGAGGAAAGAGGTCAGCCAGGCCAGAGCCTGATCAGTGATGCCCAGATTATCACAGAGACAGTTGAGCAGGATGGTATGGTTGACCGTGCTGAAGGCAGAGGAGAGATTGAGTAGGATGAGGACAGAGGGAATGTTAGAGGCAAGGTTGGAGACCAGATCCTCACAGATGTTCAGGAAAGAAGTTGTGCTTATGCTAGCTCTGAAGCCAGACTGATGGTCATGGAGACAGCCAACAGAATCGGAATGAAGGTTAAGCTGAGAGATGGCCAGCTTTTCCAGGAGTTTCCCCAGAAAGGGAGTAATGGAAATTGGGCGATAGTTGGCCGGACAAGAAGGATCAGTTGTGGGTTTCTTGAGAAGAGGATGCACAAGGGGGCGCTTAAGAGGGGAGGGGAAGGATCCTGAGGCAAAGGAGTCATTGCAAAAATTGGCAAGGGCCAGATCGAGGGTATCAATGTGGTCCTTGATAGTTTTAGAGACACAGGGATAAGCCTGTTTTGGTGAGGCTTTCATAGATCAGACTAGTCCAGTGACCTCATCATTGCAGAAAAGAGGAAAGGATAAGAAGGAGGCTTGGGTGGAGGATGAAGGAGGGTCAGCAAGCACAGATGGAGAGGGGAAACGAGAGTTAGTGGAGGAGAGGGTGGACAGGATATCCTGTTTTTTTTAGATAAAGTGAGAGGCAAGGGCGTTGCAAAGAGCCTGGGAGGCAAGAGGAGAGGTAGAGACTGCAGCACGGTCGGCCAGCTCCTTGCAGATTTTAAAAAGTTTGGCCGAGTTATTAGTGTCATGATCTCTGCTTCCAAAAGGTCAGGGTTTTCCCAACTCCCTTGGAAGCAGATCCATAACCCAGGTTCCGAGTGCCAACCAGTCCCAATTGGGACCTTTTGGACCCAGTCCTGGCGCCAGTGGCACCAGGCTCATAAATATGCCCAGTCCCAGCGCTGGAAGCGCCGGGCTCATAATGCTTGGGTGGACTTACCTGCAGCAGACCTTGCTGCTTACTTGCCTGCCAGTTGAGCCTCTGATCCTCTTCTGTTTGGAACTACTTTTCCTGTTGGGTGGGGCAGGAGCCACTCCCTAGGTTCAGAACACTGGAACTCTTCTGGAAAGCAGGAACTCTTTTCTTACCTAGGCGTGGCTGTGGAAGGAGACACCTAAGCACTACAGGAGGCTATTTAAACCACACCCGATGGATGAATCTTGCTTTGCGTTATTCTGCATCCTCTGCAGCAGAACGCTCATCGTGTCTTCTGCATCTGATCCTGGGCCTAAGGAAAAAGGCTTACCATCCTGAATCCAGTCTTCAGCAACACCTATAAAGACAAGAAAGAACAGGTTAGCATTACGGTCTTCAGTGACAGCGCTTCACTTACCTGGTCCATCGGCTGTCACCAACGCTTCGCACTGCATTCCGGCATCTGAAAGACAAAGGCTTACCTACTCTTCGTGCGCTCCGGAGGTCTTCGCACTGCATTCCGGCATCTGAAAGACAAAAGCTTACCAACTCTTTGCACGCTGCGGAGGCCTTCGGCGCTGCATCCCGCATCTGAAAGACAAAACAAGGTGCGTTTAAAGACATTGGGGAACTTTAATACTCACGTGCTATTACTCCTTTCCACATCTAACCCAGTGGGTATTCCGGCACCCTGCAGCCGCTCCGAACTTGTACCTGCAAAATAAAAAGACAGTTAGAGCGCATCGTGAAGCAGGCAACAAGCGCTTACTTACGTGCTTCCAGGCGCTTCTATTCATCACACGGGCTCCATCTTCAACTCACTTCAGCCCGTCATCCGCCATCGCCGGAACCCTGCAAAACAAGAGACATCATTACTAAAGACTTTTAAAGACATTAGAATTGCTCGAAACTTACCGTTCGTGCAGTAAACGACGGACAGCAGTCCTCTGAAGTCAAGAGGCCTGCTCCCCTTATCCAGTGAAGAAACTGGTTACAGCACCCTGCCCCGAGGCAGATGGAGAGCACGGCGTTCACTTACCTAAGGTGAGAGCGTTAACCCTTGGGGTTCTACAGGAGAAGAGAAAGGGAAGAAGAGTGAGACATTCAATAACCCAGTTCATTAATCCCATATTTTCTATCTGCAGACATCTTACCCTTCGAGTCAGACATACAGTGCACAGAGGTCCAGCCCAAAGAGCCAGCCGTGTGTTACACATCACCTTTGAAGATATGGTATACGCCCAGTCAAGACCGGCGCCTCTACGGGAATCAGGTGAGCGTTACAGAACGCAAAGCCTACCGCAAAACTCCCGTCCAGGCGCTATGGAAACCTCGGATACCGACGAGCTAGCCCAGTTACTTGGGGAACTAAGGGCAGAAGTGCATGCAGCCCGTCAGGAAACGAACGCTCTAAGAAGGGAACTGATTATTTCCAAGGAGCGAACAGATGATCTCGCTAGACAATTGCTACAGTCACAAGCCGGACAGACCCCGTTACCCGCATCTGGGGGAAATCTTCCTTCTACATCCTCTATGAATCCAGTGCAGATCAACCTACCTGGGAATGTACCTCTGGCTCCGCCCGAACGATTTTCTGGTGACCCAAAGAGGTTTGCAGTATTTATCAATCAGTGCCGGTTGCATTTCTTATGCCGGCCAGCAGCCTTTCCAACTGATCAAGCTAAAGTAGCTTTCGTGCTTTCGTACCTTAGTGGCAATGCGGCAGACTGGTCGATCCCTCTAGTAAATCAAGATGATCCGGTCCTCCATGATTTTCAAGCTTTTCAGCTCAGTATGGAAAAACTGTTCGCAAGACATTCACAGGGGCAGGCCTTGGACAATGAGCTTCTTTCGTTGCGACAAGGTAATCAAGACCTTTTGGCTTATATTGCGTCTTTCAACAGACTGATAGTGGAAACTCAATGGCCTGAGGACAAAAGGATTACGCTGTTTTATAGAGGTCTACGTGGAGAGCTCAAAGATGTGTTAGCCCAAGTAGTGAATCCCCCACAAAATTGTTCGGACTATATAGACTTAGTCGTTCAAATAGATCACAGACTGCAGAACAGGAAGGCCGATCGTTCCAAGTTTGATGCTCGAGTATTTTCCAAACCGCCAACTCCTTCCAAAGGAGTAGACTCCGGGGAACCCATGCAAATAGGGGGCCTGAAAGGTCCTCTAACACAAAAGGAGCGGGAAAGGAGAAAACAGTTGCAATTATGCCTCTATTGCGGAAACTCAGGGCACTTTCTTCGAGACTGTCCGGTGAAACCTGCCAAGAAGGCAGTAGGAGCTGCAGTTACCAAAGTTACAAACTCTGAGCAGGGAAACGACCTCGCCCGACAAGAATAGAGGTCCTGTTGCCGAGCGTGAAAACCAGTTCCGTGACCTCGCATTTCGTGATACCTATGGTCCTCATTAGCCCTGATAATCCGGATCGATTACATGCAATTGAAGCTTACGTCGACAGCGGTGCCATCGGCAATTATGTGGATCATGAAATGGTTTTGAGGATGAATCTAACTCTTTGTCCCAAGGCTGTAAAGGACGTCATTACTACGGTGGATGGAACGGAGATAGCCTCCGGACCAGTAACGCATACCACTCAAGAAGTGACGCTAGTAAGTCAAGATGGACACCATGAGAAGATCGTGTTCGATGTGATCAAGGCTCCTCAGTTTCAGATTATTCTAGGAATACCTTGGTTAGAGAAACACAATCCTCTGATCGATTGGCGAGCAAGAACGGTCCAGTTTCCAGAATGTGTCTCTACTTGTCACCCTCCACCTGGTGTTGCACTGGCAGCAATTTCTTCAGAGACTCCCCAATTACCTCCCGAATACCTAGAATACCAAGATGTTTTCCGGAAGGATCAGGCTAACTCTCTACCTCCTCATAGGTCTTATGACTGCCAGATAGACCTGATACCTGGATCTACTCCTCCTTGTAGTAGAATTTATGCCCTCACCGAGCCTGAGAACCTTCACCTTCGACAATACCTGGATCAATACCTGGCAAATGGGTTTATTCGTCCTTCCAAGTCCCCTGCTTCTTCAGCTTTGTTCTTCGTTCCAAAAAAGGAAGGAGACCTTAGAACTTGTATAGATTATCGCTCCCTGAACCAGATCACCGTCAAGAATAGATATCCGTTACCTTTGATCCCTGAACTCCTGGACCAAGTCAGAAAAGCATGCATATATACAAAGCTGGATCTTAGAGGAGCCTACCACTTGGTACGAGTAAAAGAGGGCGATGAATGGAAGACGGCCTTCCGCACCAAATATGGGCTATTTGAATATCAGGTCATGCCCTTCGGACTTTGCAATGCTCCGGCCGCCTTTCAATATTTTATGAACGATGTCCTCAGAGAGCTCATAGATGTGTGTGTTGTTGTTTACATTGACGACATCCTCGTTTATTCTTCATCGGAATTTGAACATCGGAAACACGTGAAAATGGTCCTCGAAAGATTGCGTCAACACAAACTTTTCGCTAAATTGGAAAAATGTGTTTTCAACGTGACTGAAGTTGAATTCTTGGGATTCATATTATCACCTAGAGGAGTGCGTATGGATTCAAAGAAGGTCGATGCAGTTCTCAAATGGCCATCACCATCCTCCGTAAAAGGTGTGCAAAGCATGTTAGGCTTCGCTAACTTTTACCGCAGGTTTATCCCCGAATTTTCTCGAATAGTCCAGCCCATCACTGCCTTGTTAAAGAAAAACAAACGTTTTGAATGGTCTACCGAGGCGGAACAAGCTTTCCAGGATTTGAAGACTAAATTTATCTCTGCACCAATCTTAAAACACCCTCGCCCCGAACTCCCCTACATCGTGGAAACTGATGCTTCAAGCCTTGCCATGGGGGCAGTTCTATCACAAAAGGACCCGGTAACCAATCAGTTGCATCCCGTGGCATTTTGGTCCCGCAAATTCTCGCCTCCTGAAATCAATTACACGATTACTGACAAGGAACTTCTGGCTATCAAGTCTGCCTTTAAGGCTTGGCGGCATTATCTGCTGGGGGCCCGACACACCGTTACTGTGATTACGGATCACCGAAACCTGCAATATTTGAAAACCGCAAAAGCCCAATCCTCTAGACAACTCTGTTGGGCATTATTCTTTGCCGAGTTTGACTTCATAATTACCTATCGACCTGGTACAAAAAACGGTAAAGCTGATGCCCTTTCTCGGATGGGAGTGGAAGAACACTTGATCAACCCTAAACCTGTACCAATCATTCCCGAACAAAGAATTCTGGGTGTAATCGCCACAGAATCCATTGAGGAAGTTAAGGATAAAGCCAGGCAACTTGTAACTCCAGCAGACATACAGAATTGGCATCTGCAGGGAAAGGACTTTGCAGTAAAGGACAACTTATTGTATTTCCAAGAACGATTATACCTGCCCAGCACAGATTTACAGAAAAAAGTAATCTCTTGTTATCACGATTCTTTAATGGAAGGACATCCCGGTATGGCCAAGACCTCAGAAAAGATCAAGCGCTACTTCTGGTGGCCGTCTTGGAAAAAAGATATCAGAGACTTTATAATGTCCTGTGGAGTATGCGCCCAAAACAAGAGTCAAAAGGAAAGACCAGCAGGCCTGTTACGCCCTATTGACATCCCACCTCGCCCTTGGCATACGCTTTCTATGGACTTCATCACCGATCTACCTCCATGCTCCGGATACAATACGATTCTAGTAATCGTGGACTTATTCTCCAAGATGGCGCATTTCATTCCGCTCAAAGGCTTGCCAACAGCAGCAACTCTGGCCCGAGAATTTCTCGAAAACATCGTCCGACTGCACGGTTTTCCTTCGGTTCTAATTTCGGATCGAGGTAGTCAATTTATTTCTCATTTTTGGCGAAGTTGCTGTCGGTCGGCTCAAATTGATGTGAGACTATCGACCAGTCACCACCCTCAGACCGACGGACAAACCGAGAGGACCAATCAAACTCTGGAACAGTATTTACGCTGCATGCTGCAACAAACTGAAAAAACTTGGAAAGACATCCTTTGGATAGCCGAATATGCCTACAATAACTCTGTCCATTCTGGAACTGGGAAAACCCCGTTTTTTCTTTTATACGGCAGTCACCCTCAAACCTCGGAGTTGGATCCCCTCCAAGATCTTGAAACACCAGCAGTAGACTACCTGCATTCTACAATCACCCAAGCCTTTAAGGAAGCTGTTTCTCACCTTCAAAGGGCTAAAGAACAATACAAGAAAGGAGCAGATCAACATCGGAAGGAAGCCCCTCAATATCAAGTAGGGGATCAAGTCTGGTTATCCACCAAATATCTACCTCTAAAAGGGCCACGCACATTCAACCCAAGATACCTTGGTCCCTATTCCATCACTACCATAGTAAACCCATTAGCGGTCAAGTTGGACTTGCCCCCGCACATGAAGATACATCCGGTCTTCCACGTCTCTCTATTAAAACCCGTGCAACCTCAAACCCGACTAACTAAATCTCCAAAACCCATCCTAGTTGATGGAGAACTCGAGTTTGAAGTCAAAAGCATTCTGGACTCCAAGATCTCCAAATCTAAACTATTTTACCTAATTGACTGGAAAGGCTACGGCCCCCAAGAGAGATCCTGGGAACCTGCTGAATATGTCCACGCTCCTCGCCTAATCAAAAGATTTCACCGAACATTTCCTGACAAGCCAAAACCCCCGGAGAAGCCCGGTTTGGGAGGGGCCTTGAGGGGGGTACTGTCATGATCTCTGCTTCCAAAAGGTCAGGGTTTTCCCAACTCCCTTGGAAGCAGATCCATAACCCAGGTTCCGAGTGCCAACCAGTCCCAATTGGGACCTTTTGGACCCAGTCCTGGCGCCAGTGGCACCAGGCTCATAAATATGCCCAGTCCCAGCGCTGGAAGCGCCGGGCTCATAATGCTTGGGTGGACTTACCTGCAGCAGACCTTGCTGCTTACTTGCCTGCCAGTTGAGCCTCTGATCCTCTTCTGTTTGGAACTACTTTTCCTGTTGGGTGGGGCAGGAGCCACTCCCTAGGTTCAGAACACTGGAACTCTTCTGGAAAGCAGGAACTCTTTTCTTACCTAGGCGTGGCTGTGGAAGGAGACACCTAAGCACTACAGGAGGCTATTTAAACCACACCCGATGGATGAATCTTGCTTTGCGTTATTCTGCATCCTCTGCAGCAGAACGCTCATCGTGTCTTCTGCATCTGATCCTGGGCCTAAGGAAAAAGGCTTACCATCCTGAATCCAGTCTTCAGCAACACCTATAAAGACAAGAAAGAACAGGTTAGCATTACGGTCTTCAGTGACAGCGCTTCACTTACCTGGTCCATCGGCTGTCACCAACGCTTCGCACTGCATTCCGGCATCTGAAAGACAAAGGCTTACCTACTCTTCGTGCGCTCCGGAGGTCTTCGCACTGCATTCCGGCATCTGAAAGACAAAAGCTTACCAACTCTTTGCACGCTGCGGAGGCCTTCGGCGCTGCATCCCGCATCTGAAAGACAAAACAAGGTGCGTTTAAAGACATTGGGGAACTTTAATACTCACGTGCTATTACTCCTTTCCACATCTAACCCAGTGGGTATTCCGGCACCCTGCAGCCGCTCCGAACTTGTACCTGCAAAATAAAAAGACAGTTAGAGCGCATCGTGAAGCAGGCAACAAGCGCTTACTTACGTGCTTCCAGGCGCTTCTATTCATCACACGGGCTCCATCTTCAACTCACTTCAGCCCGTCATCCGCCATCGCCGGAACCCTGCAAAACAAGAGACATCATTACTAAAGACTTTTAAAGACATTAGAATTGCTCGAAACTTACCGTTCGTGCAGTAAACGACGGACAGCAGTCCTCTGGTAGAGACATGGGCTTGGATGTGGACTCTCTTCTTGGTACGGCAGAGAGGCTGTATTGCCTTTGGAGTAGGTGACAAGCCAGTTTGTCAGAGTATGAACAGGAATCCCTCAATTTTCTCTCAGCCGCCCTACACTTACATTTAAGTGTAGCTAGGTCTGAGTCATACCAGGAAGTGCACTTGGCTTTTGGGCTTCAGGTGGATCCTCATGACAGGGCCAAGAACATCAAGAGTATCAGAAATAGTAGAGTAAAGAAGGGACATGGCTATGTCAGGGTGTGAGTCAGACAAAGGAGGAGGAGGGGTAGAGAAGGTGGCAGCGAAAGCCTCAACTGACACATGGGCCGGATGTCCGAGAAGGTAGATGGCAATGTTGGGGTTGGCTTGGCTTGGGGGGAAGAGAGGGAGAGATGAGAGGAGAGGAAACAGGAGTCACTCCAGGAGAGGGGTGGTCAGAGGGATAGAGAGGGGAAAGTGCAAAGGGATCAAGACATCAAGTGAATGTCCTGCAGAGTGAGTCAGGCCAGATGCTGGGATAGAAAGGGAGAGGGAATTGCAGAGGTCACAAATTAGCACAGAGGAGGAACAGGGAGAATCAAGGTAGATGGTGAGGTCACCTAGAAGGATGAGTTGAGTGGTAGAGGAAATGAGGGAGGAGGAGAGATCAGACCACTCAGAGAGAAAAGAGGTGATTTGACCAGGGGGCCAATAGTGGAAACAGTAAGAGGGTGGCTAGGAGAGAGAGAGAGCCTGCAGACAATGCATTCAAAAGAGGAGTAAGTCTGAGTGGGAATGATAGTGGCAAGGATCCACTCAGGAAAGATCAGGGCTACACCCCCTCTGGGCCGGCTGGATCTGGGTGCAGAGAGGATATTATAGCCATCAGGGAGGAGAGTGTCAAAGCTTGTGACAGAGCTGACGGTGAACCATGTCTCTGTAAGACTGAGGACATTAAGATCCAGTTCTTCAAGGAGGTATTGATATTGATATTTTATTTCTATAGTGCTTGTACACAAGTGGTTCAGATCGCGACAAGGCAAGGGAGGGGAACAGGGGAGAACAAAACAACAATCTTACTAGGCCCAGTGACATTGAGAATGCACAAGTGCATGGGAGAGTGGAAGGGGAAAAGTGCATGGAAGGGGGAGAAATGGAAAGTGCGGAGCAAAGTCGAAATAGATAAATAATAAAAAATACATAAATAAATAATAAAGGCAACAAACAGTGGAATTGCAGCCAGCAATTGGCAGGTGCTGGGTTTAAGACAGCAGACAGGCTAGGTCTGTTAAGTGCAGGAAGAAAAAGGGGGGACTGTATGGGTACAGATACAGTCCCCAGTGCAAGGGGTGGGCAGGAGGCAGTGCAGGAGGTGGCAGGATGAGCAGGTACCTGGGCACAGGGAAGAGGGTGGCCAGGTACACGGTGCCAAGAGAGAACAGATCAGCAGGGGAGAGGGGTAGCAAAGGCAGAAGCAAAGAGGAAGGTCTTGAGGTGCTTCTTGAAACAGAGATGGCTCTCCTCAAGTTTTACAGTGGCATGGATGCTGTTCCAGAGGGAGGCTCCAGGTGGCAGATGTCGGACAAGTGTTTGACAGCAGAGCGAGGGTTAAGAGTGGCAAGATGAAGACAGTTGCCAGCCTTAAAAGACCTTCCGGGGAGGGGTACAAATCAGAGGATTGCCCTGTGGAGGTGTGGAGGTAGCCTGAGGTGGAGCAGCGAAGAAGGAGAGAGAGGGCAAGGTAACCAAGGGTTGAGAGGAGGGGACAGCCGGAGATGAAAGGAAGTTGATAAGCCGGGAGAACCGCCTATCAAAGAGGAGGAGATTGGCCTGAGTGCATTGGACCATGATAGGGCCTTTCAGGTAGACATTTAGGATTACTCTGGAGCAGTCAAAGAAACCCATGAGGACTTCCCAGTGAGTGCCACCATTAATGGGAGTGGAGGAGACAGGACAGAGCACAGCGATCTTATGCAGGGTACATAGATTTGGTGAAGGAACGACAAAGAGGATGTCAGTGAGGGTCTGCCTAGACGAGGCGCTAGAATAGGTATCAGCGAAAGGCAGAACTGGGTTGGATGCCAGAATATCCTTCTTAAACTAATTCTTTCCAGACTTAGTGAGAAGGGAAGGATAGTTGATAGAGAAGAAGTTGGAATAGATGCGAGAAACAGAAAGGGCCATGGGTGAGAGAGAGAGGAGGCAGAGGGAGGTGAAAGCAAGTACAGCGGTATGGAACAGTCACTGGGCTTGCAGGTTGCATTCAATGGCCAATGTTAAATGCATAACACACCCAAATTTGATTTTCAAGTTAAATGCAGAACACGCCCAAGTTTGACCATCAAGTTAAATGAAGAAAAAACCCACATTTGATTATCAAGTTAAATACAGAACAACCCAAGTTTGACTTTCAAGTTAAATGCAGAACACACCAAAGTTTGACTTTCTAGTTGAATGTAAGGCCCCGTAGTTATGGTGAAGAAGTGGGAAACATATGTTAAAGGTGAGTGAGAAACGACTTGATTTGAGTAAATAGCAGGGAGAGCTGCGAGTACTAGCAGATAAGGGAGCCAGGAAGGTAGAAAGGTGCAGTCAGGAGAAAGGGGCTAACCCGTGGTGCGATGAAGAAAATGAGTCATGGTAGTCCAGTAGTCCAGGGATTAGCAGCCTCAAGGAGGGTTGGGTTGTAGCAGAAAGTCTCATGTAGTGGCCTGTCAGTGGACAGGGAAGCAGACAGGGTCCTTTGTTATGGGCCTTTGTTGTTCCGGGCCGCCTCCCGCCTCCCGGTTCCTCCGATTGGCTTAAGAGTCAGGAGCAGCCAATAGGAGGCGGATCAGAGCCATGCCACAGGTAGAGTCTTTGTGGCATAAAGAAACCGCCATTCTTGAATCCCCCGACAACAATGGGCAATGCGTTGTGGATCTGCAAAGTATTAGAATCAGCTGATTTGAACAGTGCAGAGAATGCTGTTAGGCTCTGAGAGGTCAGCCAAGCACATTATTTATATTTACTACACTCAAACAAAACTTTTTGTTCAATCCATCATTTCAAAATGTAAACATTTTTTATTTATTTATCTCCCAATATAATGGTATGCATCAACCACAAACCATGATATACACCTCATATTATCATTTCAGTATTGTTCTTCATACAGACTCAGATGCACCAAGAGCTCATTCCAAAACAACCTCTTACCAAATAGTAAGTACACTGTATTTATTTCTCTATTATTACCATGCATTATATAAAAAAATGTATAAGCAAACATCACTATTTTTTTATTTTCACAGAAATGGCAAACCCACTTCAGTCGTTGGAAGAAATCTTTCAAAAGAAAAAATGAGTGATGATGACATCTCCAATGGTAAACCATACATATTTCAAAATAAACAAATAAATGTATTTATACAGTGTTCATTGACATAATAATTTCTTCTTTTTCTATAGTAATTACTTTATAAGTCGAAACAACACCCCAATTTAATTATGAAGAATTCCAAGAATCACAAAGACAATCCCTATCCCCAACTGTACATGACAAAATCATGATCTTGTCTGTTTAAGGAACTTTTAAATTTTGTTAAAAATCATGTTATTAGAAATGTTATTTTTCACTATCCTTCTTGCATGTGTCCACCTTGCCCCAGCAATTAACCCCATCAAATTTCCAAAATGTAAATGAAAACTTGTTTGATTAAACTTCTCTCCCAACCTCCCCTGATGATCATTGTATACAAATTCCAAACTCTCCCTTTTATGTTTCCCATTCCGATACCCCATCCCTTTCATAAATACAACTATTGTTTATACAATAAATATCTTATATATTATTCTGTAATAGTTTTTTATTTTTTAATACCCCAATTAATAGTCAGGGACTATAAGATTGTTCGGCGTGTCTGATCACAAAAATGGGGCATCAGCGGACATTGTGCAATGTCTGGACATGTCCGTTCAAGCATCACACACTTTTAATTAGTCCACAGACAGAGGACTCATTTGCGGACATCCATGCGCATGCGCCCTGCATCTCCTGCTCAATGGGTGACCGCGGACACTCACCGCTGCCACATAAATCCTCCGATGTCATCACGTGACCGCACCTGTGTGACGTGATGGCCTGTTGATGGATGGTGTCCATGACTACGAACTGTTTGAAACTGCATTTTCGGTCAACATAGGGTGTTTCAAGTTGGAAGTTTACCCTTGCAGAGTTCCTAGACCCATTCTGAGTTGAAAACATTCAAAGGACTATTTTTAACTCAGTAGTCCATGGACAGATTCTCTGTAGAGATCCATCCATTCCTTTCAGTCTCAAAGTGGTTATTCAGGAGAGATCAGCTGACAGAAGCTACATTTGCAGCAATGGCAACTGGTATGGCCAGTGCTCCTCCTTTCCAGGGCCACCATCACCACCACAACCACCCGGAGGGCCTGGACAGGGGAACAGGCATGGAGATGCAGAAGAGGATGCTGAGGAAGAGCCAGATGTCGCAGAGGAATTGCCTACCTCAAGCCCAACATAGTGGACCATGGGTGTGTTTTTTGTTTACCACTGTTCGGGGTGCACCGGTGGCTAGAGCTTCCAAGGTTAGCTTCTGTGACTGAGTGCCATGCTATATTCAGTCACAAAAGACCTGGGCTGTACTCCTACAGGACCACCTCCATGCAGCGCCACACCAGATCCAACCACGCGGGTGCTCTGCGATAGACTGTTCCTTTCTCAGGGAGAAGCAGGTTGATGATCTCTACCCCTTCTTCCTCGACCACTCCTGCCACCACACAGGCTACTACTGTGAGGCAGAGGATCCCGTTGGAAGCCTTGTAGGCCATACAGGATGCTGTTGACCCCTATCTTCGGAGGGTCACAGTATTCTGTTTGTACTGCAACACACCAATCTGCAGGAGGGAACTATTTCAAAGTGCTTTTGAGGCCGCGGTCAAGGTGCACGAGAAACACAGCGACCTACCTTAAAATTCAGGCCCGCCCAACATCTTCCCCTATCTACCTGTCCCTCCATATCTGTAGTTGGTGCCCTGTATCTCCCTTCCCTCCTTTCCCTCCCCACCTTACCATGCCCCACCTATAAAAAAAAACAAAAAATACAAACATTTAAAAAAAAGGTTTCTTTAGGATCCAGCTAACACAGTTAATAAATAAAACTGAGAATGAAAATCACAGGACCTTTTGCAGTCTGCATAGTCCATGGAAGATTTGAATGTCCGTGAACATCTGAAAAATTCTATGTGAGCGGTGGAGGAATAAAAAACAATTAACTTGTTTTTCATTCAAACACGAGGTTACAACAAATCCAATTATATATTACTCATAGGGTGTATATGACCCCTCAGATGATTGCAACGTTCAATAATGCGGGAATACAAACATGTCCTAAATGTGGAGAGATGAACGCAGGAATGATACGATATGACGATATGGGTGTCATCTACACCAATTTTGCAGATGACACCCAGATCCTCATACCTATCTCAGGGAACTATGACAGGATAATACAGTCATTAACAAAATATACACAATCATCCAAAACTGGATGGCCCTAAACAGCCTGTCTCAATGATTAGAAAATAGAAATTCTCATTGTGGGATCGCCAACTAAAATAGCTGCACTTCACTCAGACTACTCCTCTATCAACATAGATGGCTCCCTGATCCCAGTACTCAAGCAAGTAAAAACATTAGGTGTTTACTTAGACACCAACCTCACAATGACCAAATATACTAGCATGCTCTTGACCCCTACAAACTGCCCTACACTGGCTAGAGTGTTGGTATTATCCAAACTGGACTATTGCAATGTACTACTGCTAGGGACCTCCAAGACCAACCTCAGCAAAGGGCAACTCATGAAAAATAAAGTTCTTAGAGTAGCATTAGGGCTAAAAAAATATGACCACATAGCTAAGATTAGGAAAGATGCCCACTGGTTACCCATTGAAGCCTGAATTATCTTCAAAACTCTTTGCATTACGTCTTGCTAAAAAAGCACCAATCTATCTTAATAATGTAATACAGAAAAAGAAACCACCAGAACACTAAGATCGAATGAAAATCTACTCTTAGTGTCACCCCGCTATAAACATTTGAGAGCAGGGGGTAGCAGCTTCCAAGTTTTGTCTCCCAAACACTGGAACTCCCTCACTATTAACATCAAAAAATTAACCTCTTTCCCCGCCTTCAAAAAGCAACTGAAAACATGGCTATTTAACCAATACTAGTAATTCCTGAACTAACAGACTGTTTACCTGCCTTAACTGTAACTATGTCTTATGTATAACCTGCATTTGCTTACTGTTATATTTTGTATACTGCTCTATTGTGTGACAAATTACTAAGATGTCTGCAACCATGCCATGATACCCCAGGGTCTGGGTGTGTAACAAATGAAATAAATAAATAAATATATATGTTCTGGGCGTGCCCGGAGATAAGGAGATTCTGTGGGGAGGTGGCCCACCTTTTGACTGAGAAGGGAATTAAGCTGCAGGTGGAATCTTTGTGGGCATGCATGGTAGGGGGGGGTTTCGAGGCTGCGTAAGCTGGCACATGTGAGTAAACTCAAAGACTTGGCTTACATACTTGCCAAGCACAGAATCGCCATGGGCTGGAAAGCAAGCAATAGACCAAAGGTAGAAGTCTGGTGGCAAGACCTTCAGAAACGGTGGTGTGGGGTGAAGCAGTCAACAGAGGGGGGAGGAGGAAGCAGGGACACTGATGGCTTGGAGGCTGGAAGCACTTAGTAGCCACACTATCTGAATCTTCCCTGACCAACCTAGAAGGTGATGATTCCTTGGGGGTCGCAGAGAAAGAGAGAGGGATACCCCTGAATGGAGCGATGGAAGGTGGGGAGGGGGAGTAAACTTGGGATGGGGGGAGGGTAATGAGACTGCATGGACATAACATGATACTTAAAAGCTATGATTGAACTTCACTGTCTGGTCTCTTTTGGTTGGGATTATTCAGTTGTATATACTGAAATAACAAATGTTCTACAGATTTTAATAGTTTTGTCTCTTACTTTCACAAAAGAGCTTCACATTTTTGTTCTGTTTTTCCTTTTTGTTTACTTCAACTTCTAAAGAATACTTGAATCCATATTTTATGTGCTCACAGAAACTGCTTTAATGCATTTTGAATATTTTCAAGAATAAACCGTCAGATGCACTCCTGCGTAAAGTCTCTGCGTAAATCTCTTCAAGGTTTTTTCCCAATATCACATTTGATATTTTCATTATCAAAAGATGTCATGTCAACATCAGGTCAAAAAAGCACCTACATCTTTGTACACTGTGTGCCTTGCTTTCTCAATGTGTAGACAAAATACATTTAAATGCACCCACCTTTGTCTATGAGATTTCTGAGAAAAAATAATTTTTGAATGTTGAAACAGTTCCATCTACTTTCCAAATGTGTCCTTCATAAAAAAAACTGTAAAGAAATGCCAGTAAAATTGCTCAAACTGTTGCCTCCACAGTGAATTGCAATGATATCCGGAGGCTTCAAATTAACCATATTCTCATAAAACGGGAGGAATTCTGCCCACTACATTTCTTGAACTCAATATCATGAAACTGGAAATTCATCTAATCCAAGATTCTGAGACAACCCACACTTCTCAGAATACACCATTAGTCAATGAACCCAAGAATCGCCCATGATGCAGACCCTTTGCTTCCTCAAAGCCATAGCCATAGCCATCTTCACTGCAAACAACAAAGATATCTCTTGCGACCCAGTCTTTCTGCACACCACACACCTTTCCATTCAAGGCATCCTTAAACGACCTGGATGGCACGTGCAGTGTTCAAAGACTACTGCCTTCTCCATGGACACTGTAGCACAGGGCAGCCCTTTTACCCAAGATTCAACAATATCTGCATCTAACAAGACATAGTACAGGTATGCTTGTATTTTTTAAAGTATTTTTTGACTCATTTACACATGTATATATTCAGGGTTCCTGCCACTTACCCTGTAATAAGCTTTTCAATAAGTATATTCACTTTTTTAACCACTCTACAGATGCAATGCATTGCAACATTCGGCACCTGCTCATATCAAGCAGTAGTTCCAATGCAATTATTTTAGGAGTATTTACATGAAAGTAAAAAAATACATATGTCAATTTATATAAGCACTGTGTGTAACTATTTTCTCAAACAAAGGAAAAGTAGATTGAAAAGATGTGTACAACATTTTGAAATGGCACTTCGTGTGTGGAAGTTTAATATGTTGACAAAATCATTGCATACTTACCAACATGACTCATTTCAATGTATAGGTGTGCATCAAGTCTTGGTGTTTTTCTTTGTAGTCTCCCATTACAAACTCAGACTACAAGTCCCAGAATGCAACAAAAAAAACAGGACTGGACTGGAAGATTCCAAAGTGTGATATTTATATGGAATGAAAAATGCTATGTGTTTAAAATTGTTTCTTTTATGGAGTTGTTTGGAAATCCTCACAGATGCAAAGGAAAAGAAATGTTGCTTGCGGTGGCTTGGTCCTGAAATCATGCTTTTGTAAATTTGGTGTAAATTTGTCCCGTAGTTTTTTAAAAATGGCTAAAAAGTAAATAAAAAAATAGTGATTCCTGGGTGCAGTCCGCAGACTCATTTCCTGATTCATGGTAGGCAGACACATCTGGACCAATCAGCGGGCGGCGTGAGATTGTACGTGCCTGCAGATTGCATGGTAAAGAATGTGAGGTGTGTCATATTTTTGAAAATAGTTGCCCTGTAGGAACCACGGACAGACGCTGGTGAGGATTAAGTGTGGAAAACCCATTTTTGGTTATTTGTTGGCCGAAAGAGGGGCTGGAAAGGGTGGGGCTGTGGTCCATGCCGCCAAGAATCTGGCCACAGGCAACACATAGTATAGTAATATGTGTGTAGTAATTATGGGTACTGTAGGGGGAGTATACAGTATTTCTAAAATGGTGGAATCATATAATTGAAGTGTATATGTTATTTATGATTGTAGTACAGTTGAGGATAGTGATTATGGAATATATATTTGTTAATTTGTGAAGATAAGAAATAGGATAATACTTGGTATGGTTATTTAGTTGCATACGGTAATAAAGCTGAAATCTCTGTTTTGCTTCTGTAAAAAAGAGTACAATGTGTTAAAGAGGATAGTTTAAATGCTTTAATTGCATACAGTTGTAGATAAACATTTACCTGTTTGATCCTCATAAACAGTACATTCTATGTACTATGTTTGGTACCACGTTAGTGTGTGATACACTGTTGTTGTATTGACATTAAATGGTCACTAGGAAACAAAATCCATAGAGGATTAAATATAACATATTATAATTATATGTGTGATAGAAAGTGTGTTGAAATGAATGGTGTATTCTAAGTATATTGGACTTTACAAGAGGATTTGCAGTAAGAATAACTGTGATGGCATATATATTAAGTTTATTGCAATGAGGTATTTTAGAAGTAGTTAGATACCTGTTGGCATATTCAAAGTGTTTATGGTACTATAGTTTAGTGATTACATTTGGGGTGAAGGAATATTAAGTAGGCATTTGTTAGATTTGGTGGTAACGTTGCTGTTTTTTAATTAAATTGGATTTTCCAAGATGTTTTGCAATAACAGAAACTGTTATTGCATATTTTAAGTGCATTGCAATGAAGGGTGTTTTTGAAGTAGTTTGATACCTGTTGGTGTATTCTAACTATCTTGGTTTTTAAAAGTACTATTGTAGTGTTATGGATGTAGTTACAAACCTGTTGGATGTATTCAAACTGTTTATTGTGCTACAGTTTAGGTTGAAGGAATATTTAGTAGGCATGTGTTAGATTTGCTGGTAACATATGTTTTGGTGTAAGGGAAGTGTTGTTACATTCAAACCAACTACTTATTTTTTGACATTTGCAATATAGTGGCCTGAAGTGTTTGTAGCACCAGTGTGGTAGATTATACCCACTGTTGCGAAGGTATAGATTCCAAAAGATACTAGGCCATGTGTGAAGCCTGTAAGCTTACAGTTGGTTTTGGCATCATCTGCATTGTACCTTGGAAGCATTAGTATCACATATTGGTCATGTGAGTTTATTTGTATGTTGGAACGATTGTCTGATTTAAAAATAAGGGCATAATCTGCTATGATTTGCATTCTTCAGAAGCTTGTGAAATGGAATGGATTCAGAATTATTGTATGGATACATATACAAATCGTTCTTTAGGAGTGGTCTCTTGTGAAACATGAAAGCAAAGATGTATGTTTCCACGAGAATGACATCAGTAAGATTTCATTTATAGGGATGTTTTTGGTTTCCAGTACTCGTAGTACATTAGGAATTCTTGTGGATCTTCCTGTGTGTTTATGGTAAATTTTACCATTCCTATACAGTAGTCCAGTTCTTGCTTTATACCTGAGACAGTGTAAGTGCTGGCAGGTATTTGTGGCATATCTATGAAGGACGAGCATTTGCAAACACAACTGGTCCGAGCCGTTTAAGTAAATGTTGTAAACAATTGATGGCAATTGAAAACGAATCTTGGTTGCTACATTTTCATAGCAATTTACTCCAGTTGTGTTGTTGAATTTAAATAGACCAACAAGATGTGCCCCTTTATCCTTTGATGGGCCTGGGGTTGTTTCTTTAAATGAAGAGACATGTGTCTCTTTGTCTTCTGATGGACGTGCAGTTGATTTTGTACTAGACAGTTTTGTAGTTGTATTATTTGATGGAGCAGCAGTTGGTCTTTTTTTCTGAAGCAGTATTTTTGGAAGATCTGTTACAGGTTCTGTTTGTATTATATTTGGGGAGTAAACGGAAAACACCACTCACCACCAACGCCCAGCAGCCAACAGGACTCAGCATACAAATAAGTCACAGTATTTCAAATGAGCCATTCTAAAAGGGAAAGAGAGGAATATTAGGTGTTTACCATAACAAATTGTCCTATTGAAGACAGTTCAAGGATAAATCCTTGTTGAAAATACCTCCTAGCTGAGAGAAATTCCAAATCCATTATAATTGTGTCCAAACACCACACCCACAGTTAACAACAGCACACAGTGGTGCACTATGTTGGTGCTGAGATTAATTCCGTCCACTCTTTTCCAAAATATATTCTCCACACAATGTAGGTATACAATCTTAGCTAGTCATTGTCCAATTTCATTTTTATACAATAATCGTATTCATTCTTTGACACTTGATAACAATGTTCTGTCTTTAACACACAGTGATAATGTTCAATCTTTGCCTTGCCACACACAATGAAAATGTTTTATCTTTACCTTGTCAACGCGTGTTATACATCAACAAACATAGGTCTTCACCAGGCCTAGGTTCAAAAAATAATAAACACAACGTCCAATACAATTGCAATCTAATTTCCAAGGTTTGAATGGTTGACCCAATGTGGTGGTCCCTCGTGACTATAGGTTAATCCATGCAACTTTCCGCTCCTAAATTTCATATAGCCGACTCATATTAGCACAACACAAACAAACCCCTTATTAGCACATTTCTGCATTGCGAGACGATATTGTGTATCTATATTTGCATTCCACAAGAAGGCAATGATTGCATTGTAATCATTGATGTACTTGGAGGCTTCGTCCCTTTTAATTTTGTATGTGTTTTTAGGAGATTTGCCTTTCACGCTGTGTCTAAAAGAAGACTTCAAGCTATTTACTTGCCCTTTTTTACAAACTGGTCTAGGGAAACTAAAGCGACCTTTGATATAGTATTTACCTTTGTTTTTATATCTACACCAGAAGTATTTTCCACAATTATGCTTTTGAAGGCGTAATATTCATGTACCTAGGTCACTATGTGTGGTTTCTGAAGGGACGCTGCATGTAATGTATTTTTCAATAAACTGTAAAACAGTAGCAACACTGTCATGGCCAAATTTGGGAACATCTTTTATCTACAAAAGCATGTGGATGTGTGAAGCTACTCTGGATTGATACTCTTTTCTCCAAAATTAGTGTTCCACTTTTCTGAGTGGAGAGGTAGTTTTAGTGCAGCATGGTAATGAAGCAATGGTGAAAGCACATTGATACATTGACAGGATCAAGAGAAGAGAGTTATCTTGGTGTTTTTACATCTATTCGGTCTTTATTTCGGTTTGCATAGCCTAAGAAGTCATGCAAGTCATCCCATGCATATTCTGCACAATTTAAAGTAACACACCATGTGGGTGGTCCTAGATTCCTTAGCATACAACATACATTTGTGTGATGTCAGAAACAGTATTCTTTTGTACCATGCATGTTTTCCAAGAGATTGGTGATACTTGACTGCAAAACTTCATCTTTGTTTTTTATCTTTTGAAGCAGTTGGGTAGCAGCAATGTTTAAACAATTAGAGCCTCGTTTTAACATAGAGTTGTTAGCTCACTTTGGAACAGGATGTGGAAAATATATTCCACATTTTGTCAGAATCTGGGGTCGTCAAATTCTTAAAGAGCGATATACTGATGCAGTAATTTGCATGGATCTTGCATCATATCTTCCTCCTTCTCCTGTAGGAAAGAGTAGAGGAAAGAACATGCTTCTACACTATTCTCACATATGCTTGAGGCATTTGATATGTGTCTAATGCATCTTCTATAGTGTCTTTGGAGTGTAGTGGGTGAATTGTATATTGGTCTAAGGTTTTGGCTGTAGTAACATGATCTACACGTTCAAATTGTCCAGTTGGTGGTGAATCTTGAATTACATGGGTGGTTTCTTTTAAGTCTTCCTTAGTGTTTATATCTTTGTAGCATTGATTTTTTTTAGATATTGTAGGGATTGTATACATTTGTTTAAGTCGACTAGTTGTTGCAAATTTTCTTTGGTCTATTTTTGGAATGCCATTAACTAATACAATCAATGATTGATCTATTGGGCATTTTACTACGATATGATATGATAGGTTATTTATAACGTGCTTATTACTCAGAGATTTCTAAGGACAGACCCATGGATCGAACCAGTGTTGCGCTGAGTTGTCTTGCCCCTGGAACATTCTCCTGAAACTCCTCAAGTTTCTTCATTTTCTTTAAGATCTAATGGCAAATATACTATTTTGCCTACAAATGCATTTTAGTAACTCAGATGGAGGCAATTTGGCAGGTTTTGGTTAAAAGTGTATTATTGCTTGAAAAGGGGGTACTGGTTGGATTATAATGCTCGCATACATGTTAAGTTGTTTGAGAGCTTTTGGAAGTGGGACGATTTCTAAGTTGTTATTAATATTATGTGATGGCATTTGGTTATTGTCAAGCTTTGTATTGCAGTATGTTCAAACTATTGAGGGGTCTGTTATTTTGTATTCATTTTCTGTTGTTAGATATAAATCTAATTGAAGCCCTTGGTATTCCTCATTGTCCTATATTTTACTCTTTTTATAAAAAGTTCTGTGAAAACAGACACATACTTGGTCTGGTGTTTCAGCAGATGTGTTTTGAAACTTAGCTATTTCTTTTTTGCATGTGTTTGTTAGGTAGTTGGAGTCTGTAAGGCTTTCACTAATGTTTTGTGAAGTTACTGATTTATGTAAGTCAACTTAAGTTCCAAAATATTTACTTCGGATGTGCTCTATTTCTCGAAGGAGTTTTTTGGCTTTTCCATGTAGGAGAATGTTATTTAAATTTTGGAGTTCTAGAGCAGGACCTTTTGCATAGTGCAGTCTATTCACGATATTTCGTATAGCAGAATGTTGTCTTGCTAGCATTTTGATGTGGTGGAAGGTGCTTTGTAAAGCGGTTCCTGAAATGCAGACTTAGGATCGCCCTCGCTGTCCTCTGTGGCTGGGCACTTGGCATCTACATTGAAATATGGTTCTGTGCTGCTTGTGTGTATCCATTTACATTCACAGAAGTTTGAAAAGGTATCTATATTGACATTACGCATGTTTAGAAGTAATATTTGGAATGTATTTATTAATTTAGTTAGTGGTTTTTGTAAAATACATTTTTTGGAATGCTTTACTGTGGCTACGGTAATATTGGTAGATCTAGTGTAAGGTTCATTAGTAGGTCTCCTTTGGTGTGTACATATTTTTTACTATTAGTTTTTGCAAGAGGGGGCCCTTACTTTTCTTTAGTGGTAGCTGGTTTTGTTTTGATGAGTGAGGTTACTAGCTGTGTTGTTTGTATGTTTTCTGTAAGAAAAAATGGCAAGACTTGATAAGCACCTATAGATTAGAATTGGTCATGTTGGCCAGCATGCATGCACTGCAACATATTACATTTCCACACACTGTGCCATCTAAAAATGTTGTGCACATCTTTTCAATCTGTTTTTTGTTTCTTTTAGAACAATGTACAGGTAAGTGGGAGGAACCGTGTATATATACATTTGTAAAAGAGTTAAAAAAATACTTAAAAAAATATAAGCATACCTGTATATGATGTCTTGGTAGATGCAGATGTTGTTGAATCTGCAAATAGAAATATTGGAGAGTGTTACAGTAGTATTTGATGAAGGTGGCTGTGAGTAACAGGAGACATGTACTCTGAGAGTTCAAGAGTACATCTGAAGTGTTGAACTATGATGACAGGGTTACATGTAGAGTGTTTGGATGTGATTGGTGGATGGAAGGATGTGTGACTGTTTGAAAGCATCCAATGAGGGAGTGTTACAATTGTGGATGTCCGTGGACATCGGGGGATCAGCAAATAAGGTTTCCTGAGTGTGGTTTGGAGGAAGACTCAGTACCAAGAGTTATCTTTGTTGTGTACAGTGAAGATGGCTATGGCTAAGGTTTTGAGGAAGCAGAGTGTCTGGATTGTGGGTGAATCTTAGGTACATTGGCTCAAGGTGTATTCTGAGAAGTGGGTATTGTCTGAGATTCTTACGCAGCGGAATTTCAAGTTTCAAGGTATGGAGTTTGAGGAATGATGTCAGTGGAATTTCTCCCATTTTGTGAGAATATGATTAACTATCAGCATCTGGACATCATTGTAGTTCATTGTGGAGGCAACAGTCTGGGCTATGTTACTGGAATTTCATTACAGTTTACAAGAAAGGATACATTTGGAATAGCTCAGAGAAAAATGTGGATGCGTTTGGATGTATTTCATCTACAAATTGAGAAAGCAAGGCACAGTGTGAAAAAAGTTGTATGTGCTTTTTTGCGGGATGTTGCCATGACAACTTCTCATAATGAAAATATCAAATTTGATATTTTCAACATTTTTCAAAGCGATCGAGTGCATCATATTTTTCTTGAAAATGTTCAAAACGGATTGAAGCAATTACTGTGAACACATACAATATGGATTCAAGTATTCTTTAGTAGCAGAAGTAAACAAAAAGGAAAAACAGAAAGAAAAATAGAAGTACTTTAATAAAGTTCAGTAGATCCACTTTAATTAAGTTCATTAGAACGTTTCTTAGTTCAGTACATAAAACCAAATAATCAAAAAAAATATGTAAATGCTAGAAAGAGAAAAAAAAGGTTATTTTAAGAGCCACCATTTTTGAACAATTAAAATGATTTTAATTTCCCCACTCCACACCTAGAATTTTCCAGGTGTCCGCAGACACTTCACTATCTGTGGACTATGTAGGCAGCAAAGGGTCCTGAGATTTTTTTTAAAGTTCTTTTTTTTAACTTTGAAAGGTGACCCTGAAAGGAACACTTTTTTTGTATTTTGTGATTTTGTCATTTATTTGCTTATTTTACAGGATAGACAAGGTCATTTGCAGGAGGGAAGCGAGAGGTGGACCGGATTAATTTCGGCAGGCCTTACATTTAAGGTAGGTCACAGTTTTTCCCATGCTCCTTGACCGCAGTCCTCGAAAACACTTTGAAATTTCACTCCCCAGCAGATCACTTTGACACAGTACAAATATAGTACTCTGACCCTTGAAAGGTAAGGGTCAACAGTGATCTGTATGGCCTGTGAGGTGACCACCGGGATTCTCTCTCCCACAGAAGTAGGCTGTGTGGTGACAGGAGTGATTGAGGAAGATGGGGTGGAGGCCATCAACCTGCTTCTCCCCTAGAAAGGAATTGCATTTCTCAGCACACTGTAGGGGTTGCATCTGGTGTGGCGGTGCATGGAGGTGGTCCCATTGGAGTATAACCAAGGTTTTCCATGACTGAGTATGTCCTTGCACTCAGTGTATCTCCCCTTGGCTTCCGGAGCCTTCGGTAGAACCCCAATGACTGCCTCCTGGAGGTGAAGGTAGGCACTTCATCTACCTCATCTTCCTCTTCCTCTTCATCCTCTTCTGCATCTCTGCACCTGTTCCCCTGTCCAAGCCCACCATGATGGTGGTGGCCCCTAGGAAGGAGGGATTGGCATAGCCAAGACTGATGCCATTTGTTAGAAAGATAGCTCTCCAATACAGCTCATCTCTTCAAAGCAGGTGCTTTGAGGATCTCTCCCAGATTGAGAATGAATAAAAGTAATGGGTGGGTCACTTCAGAGGAACTATATGCAGACCACACAAGTGTCCGTAGACTACAGAGTCAAAAATAGGCAGTGGGAAGTTGTAAAAAGTTGCCAGATCAACAAAGAATGGCTCTAGGAGCTCTGGAAGGGGAAACGTTCAACTTTAAACATCCTAGATTGGATTTGGGTTGTTTTACCAAAGTCAAAAGAATTACAGCGGAATTGACCATAGTCGATTTTGCCATAATTCGACTTTGGTAAAAGAACCCAACAATGATCAAACAACTCAAATTCAACCCCCCCACGCCCCTGTACTTACCTTTTTGTGAGCCATTGCTGCTTCTCCTATACCCACGCAGCATCAGTTCTGTCCTTCTAACGCAGGTCGGATCTGACGCCGCAGGGACCCTTTTTTGTTTTGTTTTGCATGTTATTGTATTTTATTTTTGAGTCCCCTGCTTCCACTGTCAAGAAAGCAGGGGTCAACCCTGCAAACCCTGAAGCAGAAAATATCAAACATGGGAGCAGGGGACACTGCTGCAACCCCGCTCTTCATGTCTCATGTTCAGTATTTTCAGTTTTGTTTGAATGGTACTGGCCGAATTCGGTGAAGTGTACGATTTGTACAAAGAAATTTGATCCATTTGGGTATTTCATTTATATTGGACAAAAATGTGGTTTCAAAATGTCCACGGTCAAGGACACGGTCCACGGACAGGCCATTATGCCGCATGGGTTCAGTCACATGATGATGTCCCTGGACATCCACGGAGACACCATTCAGGTGGGAGAAGCCAGGCACATTCCCATGGGTGTCATCCAATGGGCGCGCTGTCGGTGGACTCATTTAAAGTGCATCATGCCATACTGGACATGTGCAGACACAGCACGATGTCCGCAGACACCCCATTGCAAAAAACGCACACCTGAACAGTCATATAGTCTACAAACAATTAATTGGAGTTTTCTAAAACAATTATGTGAGAGCAATATACAATGTAGTATAGTCAAAAAAACTGTATTTATTCACGAAAGGGATGGGGTAGATGGGGTATTGGAATGGGATATATATATAATCATGAGGTGATGCCATGTGGAACAAAGACAAATCTACAATGTGTTTCTTACATAGTAGAAAACAGCTATATCGGGGCACTTGCACTGTGGCTAGTGTGTTACAGATAAAACAACCATCATTTCAATTTATTTAATTTTATTAAACCTATTTATATCTATAAAAAAGTATATATATATAGCAAAAGAATTAATCATAAAAAGTTATTAAACATACATTTTAATATTCAATTTTCACATACATTACTCGAAAATGAATCTCCAATTATTTAACCTTGGAGCATAGAGAGCCATCTTATTGTGCAAAAACATTTCATTGTGCAAAATAGTACAAAAAAACAAAAAAATCCAAAATAGCTTTAAAAACATTTTCTAAGCACAAATAGCAATCCTCTTAACAAAAGTGGCGGCTACCCATTCTGGCTACCCACTTCAGCGTAGTCAACTACAGGTGTCCTAAGGAACAAAAAACAACAATTCCTCTTTGTCTTTATCAGACTTCCCTTATCTCATAGTTTTGATGAGATAAAGTCTAGCAATCCCCCACTGGGCGCTGATATCCGTCTTCTTCAGGACTGTAAAGATAAGACGCTTTTCCTTTCAAAGTTGCGACTTGTAAAGTACTATTTCTTGCTCTACTCAACAGAACATGGGGGTGGATCTCTGTAATAGTCCATCCTTCTCCATCCGTGTAATGGCAGTGCAAGTTACTACCATGGGATTAAATAGGAGCTTTTCAGTTAAATTGTTTTCTTCAGATATTTCACTGAACAAATTCCTTCATAATTTGTTAAAGGAAGAAAGGAAAACCCCTCTGTCCTTTTTCAATGCGTTTCAACGTCCTTTTTTTCAATGTAACACAATCCCTAGAAGTAATTAAAGGGAGGTCTCATCGGTCAACCTCATTCAGGAGCCTTCTCTTTTCTGAGTGGAAGTTCAAAAATCAGTATTGGAATGGGAAACATACATGAGAGCATATAGAATTAGCATACAATGATCATCCTGGGAGGGAGGGAGTGAAGTTTTATCAAAGCATCTTTCATTTATATTTTGGGAATTTGATGGGGTGATTGCTGGGGGAAAATGGAGCAGGTACAAGAAGGACAGTGATAATCAACATTTCTAATAACATGATTTTTAAAAGTTCTTTAAAGTCATTACTAAGTTCATCCAATTTTGCAGACAAGATCATGAATTCATTGTTTCTTCATGTAAAGTATGTACTATAAGAAAAGAAGATATTATTATTTCACTGAGGTCTGTATGAATGACATTATTTGTGCTATATAGAAAGATGTCTTGTTTACCATTAGAGATGATATTATTACTAATTTCTTCTTTTGAGAAGTTTTCTTCCAACCAGTGGTTGTTTTGGAATGAGTGCCTGGTGTATGTGAGTCTGTATGAAGAGTTGTACTGAAGTGATACTATGTGGCGTACATTTATGGCTTGTGCTTGGTTCACTCCATTATATTGTGTGCTAAATGAAAAAATAATGTCTACATTTTTATATGATGATTTTGTACAAAAAGGTATGTATGTGGATAGTTAATATAAGTAATGTTGCTTTATATATATATGAGTTTGTTGGTTGAAGGGTAACACATTTTTTGTTGTCCCCTGTTCTCCTGGGCTTTGTGTACGCTACCTGATGTCTGCCGACAT
This sequence comes from Ambystoma mexicanum, assembly GCF_040938575.1. Classification (NCBI taxonomy): domain Eukaryota; kingdom Metazoa; phylum Chordata; class Amphibia; order Caudata; family Ambystomatidae; genus Ambystoma; species Ambystoma mexicanum. The sequence goes on from NC_090921.1 coordinate 69,179,009, forward strand.
TCGTCCTGTCCGCGGACTCTAGAGCTGCTACATTGGGTGTGAGTATAATATAAGGAACTTGTAGAAAATTAAGGGTGCACTACTAAAAATCTATGAAATTCAGTGAAAAAATGTTGTTAAAGCGACATTATGGTTAAATTGCACTAATAACAAGTAAAACCGAAAATCCCAAGAACTTCGCCTGTTATGATAAGCTAAGTAACCATAACTCGTGCCACCACTGTGCACTGCTAACTCTATTTATCTCTCTATCTCTTTATCTGTCTATCTATCTATCTATCTATCTATCTATCTATCTATCTATCTATCTATCTATCTATCTGTCTGTCTGTCTGTCTGTCTGTCTGTCTGTCTGTCTGTCTGTCTGTCCGTCCGTCCGTCTGTCTGTCTGTCTGCCTGTCTGTCTGTCTGTCTGTCTATCTATCTATCTATCTATCTATCTATCTATCTATCTATCTATCTATCTATTTATCTATCTAAAGTTTTCTTTTTTTATATGGCGCTGCTCGCCCATAGGCCTCTTGGCGTTCACAAGACTTACAAACATATAACTGAATTTCATAGGTCTGTATTAGTGCAACTTAACCATAATGTCCCTTTAACAAAGTTTTCTCACTGATATGTATACATCATAGGGCCTGTGGTATCGGACCTGTAGTTCAGGTTAAGTTGCTCAACCCATTGGTGACGTTTTATCCACGGGGGCCAAGTTATAGGGGGGGTCCCAAAATGTGTGATTTGCATCATATATGCAATGGAAAAAAAATGTGCTCACGCCTTCAGCCCAAACTGCTGGATGGGCTTCACCAAATGAGTGGCAAGAGCAGTGGCTTGGTCTCAAAAGCATGCATTTGTAAATTTGGTGTAAATTCATCCAGTATTCTTTTTAAAAACAGCTAAAAAGTAGGTTAAAAAGAATTAGCGATATCTGGGTTCGGTCCGCTGACTCATTTCCTGATTCAGTCCATGAATATTCCTCCAGGGGCTGTCGTGATGTCCGCGGACATCAGACGCACCTGCTGATTGGATGGTGAAAAGCGCCAGGTGCGTCATACTTTTTAAAATGATAACCATGTTGGAACCAGAGACAGCCGCCATTGTCCTCAGACAGCGTGATAAAAACATTAAAAAAACACAACATTGCACCTGAGAAACTAATGAAACAATCTCTAGGGAGGTGAGGGGTGATAAGGATGGGACGGGATAGGGCCATAAAAAGCCAAAATAACTGGTGTTGTTCATCTCTGAAGTCCTCAAACAGTCTGGATGCTCGGGGGCAGCCCTGTGATGTTCGTAAACATTTCAGATGTCCGGGGACATCCATTCCTATTTCTGCATTGCAGGGTTGGTCAAAAGCAGTTTTTGGATGGCCTATAACTAAGTGGAACTGCATGGACTGTTGCAATGTTATGTTAGACCTGACACTGAATGGTTATGCAAAGTTTGTTGCCGTTTTCGCAAAAAAGGGAGAAAAATTAGCGGGTGGGCTCCAAAAATATTTAGTGCTGTTTGGTGAATCTGCACAAAATATGCAAAACGATTTTAGACATATATTTCAAGCTTTTTGCAAAGTTTTGTGGAATTTTGTGAAGAGGGGACAAAATTAGAGGGGGGTCTCAACATTTTTAGATGCCTTACAGCTTTGTTGCTGTTTGACAAATCTGCAGAAAAATGAGCAGAAAGATTATAGATCCAACTTTGAATGTTCATGCAACGTCTGAATGGATTTTGTCACGATAAGTTATACGACTATTGTTTGTTTGTACATTTTGAAAAGAATGAAAAAAGGGATGGGTTAGCAGGAAACTGTGGATGGAGCATTGCCAAGGATCCAAAAGCATGGTTCCGCAAATGTGTTAATGTTTTATTCTTTAGGAACTGTTATAATTTAGGTACAAAAAATTGTGATATACCTTTGGTCACTGAGGTATAGCCCGTGGCCATGGGCAATCTCCCATCTGTCCTCATCTTACTCGATCTCCCATCTGCCTTTGACATGGTCAACCTTGTAACTAAGGCAACACTGTTTTTCAAGCTCAATGTAACCAAGAGCGAATTATATCTATGTAACTAAGATATATGTGTACATATAAGACAATCTCTGCAACAGTGCCTCGATGCCTGTGGGCTGTTTGTGCGCTTTACAAATAAATAAATAAATAAATACATAAATAAATTAAACCATGCCATCCTGCTCAATTGTCTCTGTGATAACCTGGATATCACCAATCAGGCCCTGGCATGGCTGACCTCGTTCCTCTCTGATCGACCCTCCCAGGTCCAACTTGGGCCCTTCCTTTCCTCTATCTCACTCTCTGTTGTGTTCCCCAGGGATCTAAACTCTCTCACTGTCTGTTCAACCAATACCTGGCACTCCTTGCCCACCGCATCGCCTTCTCTGCCCCAACTTTCAGTGATATGCGGATGACATTCAGCTCATTTTCAGGCTACCCTCAGCCACCTCTTTTCCCTCCCTCATCTCTGACTGCCTGTCCGCCACCCAGGAGTGGTGTGCCGCCAACAATCTCTGCCTTAATACCAGTAACACAGAGATTCTCCTCATCGGCTCATCTGCACCCTCCTTTCCTGTCACTTTATTGGCGGCCTCCCTCAGCCCTCTTCCTGCTCTCACCTGTGAGGCTAAGAACCTCGGGGCATCTTTGACTCGAAACTCTCCTTTTCTCCTCACATCTCGGACATCTCTAAGAAGTCAAATTACCAACAGCACCTCCTCAGAGGTATTATTCCTTTCCACTCCTTCCCCCGAAGCTTGATGTCTCTAAAGCTCTGGTTCTCTCTAGGCTGGACTACTGCCACAGCCTCTTTCTAAATCTGCCTGCTTCTACTCTCCGCCCTCTGCAACCCATCCAGAACAGGACTGAGAGACTTGTCCTTGGCCACAAGCCCAGGAATCGTATCTCTCCAGCAATGAAATCTCTACATTGGCTCTCAGTGGATGCAAGGATTAAGTTCAAGACCCTCTGCATTGTCCACAAGGCCTTCTGGGGCGTTGGTCCTCAATAACTCCAAATTTCTCTTCCCAAAAACCTTCCTACTCGAGCTCTTTGCTCCTCCACCTCCAACTCCCTCAGGGTAAGTCACTTCTCCAAGCAATGAGTTGGTGGTAGATCTCTTACTTCGGCTGGGGCCTCCCTCTGGAACAGCCTTCCTGCCTCTCTGAAACTTAAGGAGAACTATTTGCAGTTCTGGAATGCCTCAAGACCTTCCTATTTGCTTCTGCCTTCACCAGTCCTCTCCCCTGCTGATTTCCTGTCTGATACTGCACTGGCCGCTTGGCTACTCTCTGATTTTGAGCCCAGGCCCCTACCTTCCCAGTTGCACACCTGCATTGCCTCCCAGCAACACTTGCACTTGGGTCTGAATCTGTTACCCTACTGTCCCCCTACCTGCACTTTGGACAACTGCTGGCCGCACTTCTTGTTATTATTTTGAGCCCATGTACAGCACCGCCCCCTCCCCTTTCCACTGGCAATTTTCCCCTCCCCACCCCCTGCACTTGCACGACCTAAATGTCACTTGACCTAGTGAGATAGTTGTCTCTGTCCTCCCTCTGTTCCCCCTTCCTTGCCTCATCGCGTCTTGAAATACTTTTGTATAGGAGCGTTACAAATGCCATATATCATACGGATCAGCAGCCTATTTTATCACTTGCAAAGTAGCTGGTGGGATTTTGTGTCTGACAGAAGTAGGCTGTGTGGTTACAGTATTGGTTGAGGAAGACGAGGTGGAGGAAGAGAGCCTACTACTTCCCAAGAAAGAAACAGCCTTTCTTATAGCATTGTGGTGGTTGGATTTAGTGTGGCGGTGCATGGAGGTGGTCTTGTAGGAATACTGCCCAGGTAATATGCGACTGAGTACAACGTTGCACTCAGTGCATTTCACTTTGTTAGCTTTAGCTTTTGGTACATTCCCAACAGTGGTAAATAACTGCCACACCCATGATTCTCTTTGGGTGCTAGAGGTAAGTACTTCCTCTACCTCATTTTCTTGGTTAACTACATTCTGTTTTGATGTATTGTGCTTCTTTTGTTGTGTAGGTCCTCTAGCTGGTGGTAGTGGCAATAGCTGATGCCATTTTGTAAGGTAAATAGCAGTTTTGCTAATATTCTTCCAAGTTTGTGCTGTGTTCTCGATTGTTAATGTATAATGAGTAAGAATAGGTGTAGGAGCTATACAAGAGTACATGTTTAGCTTCAAAGTTCCTAGGCCAGCTGAAAATGTAGTTCCAAACTGTTCATGAAGCATGGACCCCTTTGCGAATAGCAGACGCATATTTTTAAGGCGAAACTTTCTAAATTGGACAAAAATGTTGCTATATTGGGGTAAGTATGGTATTAGTAAGTTGTAGGAAATTAGGGTGCACTAATAAAAACATGAAATTCAATGAAAAAACTTTGTTAAAGGGACGTTATGGTTACAAGTAAAACCGAAAACCCTCAGACATTCGGCAGTTATGGTAAGCTAAGCAACCAAAACTCGCACCACCACCGTGCACTGCTAAAACTAACACCTAGGACAGCAGCCAGCCAGCTTGCAGCACAGACAGGATGTATTCATCGAAGAACGGTAACATCTGAATGCTACCTTGCTTTGATGAATGAATCACAATAGGCTGTGCTGGCCTGGCAGGGCCCCTGAGCCAAGCCTCCCATCCGCTGGCGATGGTGTGGCTGGCATCAGTCAGGAGGCTGCCGAGGTAGCCGGCCCATGAATTGTAACAACATACTCGAGTCGACTCAGCAATTACATTTGAAAGTTGCTTGGCCCCATGCAGGTTCCACACAGATCATCGGAGGACTAACACTGAAAAAAATAATGGGTCCACACTAGGCAGCTCGCTATTCCCTATACTACTACTAGCCACAGCTCGCTCACTGCCCATGAAGTGCCCACCTCCAGCAGACACAGGTGGCATATTAGAAAATGCCCAAATAAATGCTTTGTGCACCAAAACCGAACGGCCTCGTCGGCGTCTAGCATAGGCGCTCGGTAATGGCACATTGAAATGGCCACATGCAGGTTCCACACAGATCATCCCTCAGGACGGAGAACAAATACTGCGGTAAGTACTGGGTAATGGATAGTGAGGCACCACATCCGTGCATAAAAAATGTTGTCCACTAAGACAATAAACCCCTGCTTCACAAACAGCTGTCTCTACTCGTAGATTCCACCACAATCTGATGTATTTGGCTGTTTTAGCCTAGGCGCCTGGAAATGGTGCCTTGAAATGGCCGCATGCAGGTTCCACACAGATCGTTGCAGCAGCAGGCACTCGCACTGTACTCCATGAGCTATTTCATTATCTACGCAGTGGTAATTAAGCTTTTTCGTACCGAGCGCATAGGCCCACAACAAATCTTCTGTTGTTGTTTCCAGGGCAGTTTCTAGACCATATTGCCCAGGCTGAAATACCAGACTACACCCCCGCCTCGTGTTGCTCCCTCCCATACTGCTAGTGGTCAAAACCTTACCTTAACATCCCAAACCTATCGATAACCTCTCCCTAAACCTTATTCCGGTTCTCCTACTTGCCCCTTCCTATCCAACCATCGTCACACTAACCCTCCTTTCCTGCTGGGTTGCGAAACCCTGTATAAGCATAATCTTGCAGTTCCCAAAACCGCTGTGGGGGTTGTTCGGTCATGACACTCCTGGGCCGGGAGCTATGGACCCTGACATGGAACTGTAGGTATGCAAAGTTATGTTGTTTTATGAATTGTGTTGTAATGTAATATTTGGGCATACATACAACTGGCAAGGTAATTTGCGGTGTCATCTTTTGGCTGTACTGTTAATTAAATGCAACTCTATTTTCATTACTGGTGTCAACGAGTAGACATGCCTTGAGTGTGGTTTTGCAAAATAAGTATAGTGTTTAGCTATATGATGATGATTTTTTTTTAAAAGAACAAAAGGAATGTTAGCACTTTCTCAAGCGTTTACACAAAACATAACATGCAACAGACACATGAACCCTCCATAAGAAGCATTTTTTGTAAAGTCACAAATTGATGCGGTTCCCGGATGATGGTTTGAGGGACAATTTTACTAGGCAAGGGGTGTGCCACTTTTATTTTGGTCACTGCACCTATTTCTTGTCCCAGTCCGACTCTGCACAGTTAAGAAATTATTAAGAAAACAAAGACTGCTTTTGGCCTGCTCCCATTCTTTTTCCCATTCAATAGGCATATTTTGAAGGAATTTGCAGCAAATAAGACCATTATTCTCTTGTCTCATATACCTCTGCTTGTAAAATTATGACTACATGCTTCTGCTTTTTCATAAAAATAAATACGATGGGGCTCATTATGAGTTTGGCCTGAGCCCTTAAATGCAGCAGTAACGGTATTACTGCGCATTTAAGGGCTGGCTAGATCACGAGTTGGGCAGGAAATGGCATGTTTACCTCCAAGTTTTAGCTGGAGTAAAAAATAACAATTCTTGGCCCGTTATCAGGCGTTTTTGGTGCTATTACCACGGGCGCAGTTAATGCTGGTGGTAATAGCACTTTCCAACCCCATGGACCCAACGGGGAATGGGGATTTACTGCTCCCCCTGCAACTCGTTATCTGGCACAAATTGCTCTGGATACCGCCCAACTCGTGATGAGGCCCTATATAGGGTACATTAAAGCAATATGCCCCGAGTGGCGGGGGCATTACCGACTCATGCAATGTAGAGGTGCCTGCAAAGAGTACATTACAGTAGTCTAGCCTGGCGTCGACAACTGCACGCACAATAGTCAGACAGATATCTGTGGATAGGAAGGCTCTGGTGGTGTTTATCAATTTGGTAGTGTATGCCCCCAAGGAGGAGATAGAGTTCAATTTGCGGGTCAGTAATTGGATTGCATCGAGGTATACCCCCAGTGTTTTCACCGCAAGAGAGACTGGGTCTGGGTGCCATCAATGTTGAAGGCTGAGTATTTTGGGTCAAGTTTTTTTAGCACCGCAGAAGGTCCGACAAGAAGGAGCTTGGTCTTCTCATCATGGAGACTAAGGCCAAGCATTGCCATCCAGGACAGGATGGTTCCGTAGGCTACACTGAGAGTCTCAGCGTTGTTTAAGTAGTTTTGCTAGAGGGTCAAATACATGTTTGTATCGTCAGCACAGTTTGTGTAGGTTATGCGGGAGGAGTAAAGATCTTATGGAACTTCACATTTAATTGGAGCTGGAGTAGCACTGACATTCTCAGTGAACACTCTCCTTGCTCTGCCCTCTAGGAAGGAGGCAATCCAGGATGATCCTGGACGTAGCTTCGGGTGAAGGTTGAGGTGGTAAGATGGTGGCAGAGAATGTTATGGTCCACAAGATCAAACGCCGTAGACAAATCTAGACCGAGTAGCAAGGAAGTTCTCCCTTCATCCTTAATCTCATCCACCTGGTTTTTGAGGTCTAGGAGTGCTGACTCTCTACCATGGCCTAGTTGGAAGCCAGACTGGTGAACTCCCAGGATATGATTTGCTTCCAAATGGTGCTGAATTCGGACATAGGCTGCTCTGTTCATAATTTATAGTTGGAAGGTGACTGTGGTAATTGGCTGGTAAATCTTAGGAAGGACAGGTCAAATTCATTTTTTTTTGTAGTGGGAGAACACATGCTTTTTTAAGGCAGGACAGCACTGTGCCTGCCATTAAAGCTTTAATAAAGGCAGTGATTAAAGGTGTCAATCCTGCAGCACAATCTTTGATGAGAGAGGCAGGGCATATATCACCTTTACATCTCAAGGGTGGGGAGACTTGGCTATTGGCTATTGGCTATTGGGGGCTGTTGGTCATGGGGGGGGTGGTCGCTGCAATGACTGGGCAAGTAGGTATAAGAGAGGATCCTTTGGTGAGAATTTGTGTGCGTAGCGTATCAATCTTTAATAACACGGCATTCTGTATATTGGTACACCATGTTTTGTCTTTGGTGAGGGTAGAAGGTGGGGTGGTAGGCACTGCAAACTCCCTGAGGATGGTGAATAGTTCTCTGGTGACAGAGCCAATTCTTGTTTTGAAGGTGGTAGCTTTAGCATGAATGATACCATTAGGAGATACTCAAGAACACCTGCCTTAGGGTGTCTGAGGGTGTTTTCTACCAACATGATTCAGCAAGTCATGCTTCCGTCCAGGATGTCAGGAGTAAACCAGGAGTTGATATGTCCCACTGGCTTCGATATTTTAGGTGCTATGGGGGAGATGGTGTCTACTGCAGTGGTTGAGGTTGTGGCATTGAGATCTGCTAGTGTATTGGGATCTTGTTAGCCGATGTGCTCCTGTTTGAGAGTATCGAGAAAGGGTAGGATGCAATCTTTATTTAGTTTGCGATAGCTACGTGCCAGAGATGGTGGTAGCAGTAAGCTAGAAGTTTTGGTTTGCTGGCAGAGTGGGATACTGAGGCAATAATTTGGTGGTCAGACCACGGCAGGGAAAATTAGATGTAATGGTGACGAGGCAGTTGAGGTCTGCAATCCAGTCCAGGGTGTGACCTTTGGCATGGGTAGGAGTAGCAGGATGTACTTATTAAAACCTCATTTCTCGACTTCTGCAGAACGCTTGAACATTTAACCTGGTTGAACTGGTCAAATTCTACAGGATCAAGTATTTTTCAAACCTTTTGACCAACACCTATTATTAATTAATTTTAACATTTTTTATTTGTTATGTTTTATTGGTTAAGCAAGTCAACCTTTAACATTAAAAATAAGAAATTACATATACATTCCACCCAATTTATGTATTTATTTATTTATTTTTAAAATGATTTTATTTTAAAAAATACATACATCAATAACTTTAGGGATTGGATCCAAGAAGCAACAGACATTAAATCAAATTAAAGCTAGATAAGACATCACATTCAATGGGTGTGTGTCTTAAGCTTTTGAGCCTATTCGGGGATTATTTGATAGAAAATTAGGCATGTCCATTGTTGAAGATTTTAGAGAATCTTATCTTTTTTAATTAGATGAATGCGAATCCTGCCATGCACCTGTACCAAGGGTATCATCAGGTTTAACATGGAAGCTAGGAATGCAGAGCCAATCAAGAAGCATGACTGAAATGGAAAAGGGACCATCTATGGTAAGAACATGTTGCACAGTTGTATATTACTAAACCTGCTCGTGGATAGACACGTTTATGGTACTTTTTTGTGTGTATTTTATTTCATAGTTATAGCATATGCATGTCTGTAGATACCTTGTTTAAGAGTATGAAACCGTAACGTAGCAATTGAAGTAGACGCTAAGTAGGGCCTTTCCTCTAGTCATACTGGTTTTACCTAATACCCTTGTGCCTGTGTTCCGCACCTTGCTTTCTTTGCCCTAATTGATAACAATTAAAAGTTGACACTGATGTGGAATGGGTGGCATCAGTATGCAAGCGAGCGAGAATCAATTTCGGTGCTTACTCTTTTTTATCAAAATGTGTCACAATGGCATGTCTACTGCTCAATTTTCTGATGTAATTAGATAAGAAATGCCACTGGATGTATGCAGAGTTCTATAGGTGAACGCATGAAACCCAATATTCACGTTAGGTCCCAATGCCCCCTGATTTGCCCCATGCCACACTCACTGCCTGATGTCTGCCCTTTGTGGAGCATAGTGCCTGACTTCTCCCTAAATGCTGCTCTCACTCTCCAAGTTCTTTCTCAGCGTAGGCCCTGAGTTCCTCATTCTCCTATCTGGCTCCGGGATCCAAGTGTGGAAAAAGGGACAGTGAAGTGATTGAAACTGCTTACATTCTAGAGTCTCCCATCTGAGTGGCCAACAGGAGGCAATGACAGTTCTAATTCAAATTCCTACATGACCTCGTATGGGCCAAGACAGCAACACCTTCTGCGTGCAGACCCAGGACCCATTCACCCCAACCATGAGGGCCTGCCATTCCTCTTCACCTGAAGACAATAGAGGGGGGGCTTATTGAAAGTGTTCCCCATCCACCTAACACATGGGGTCCATTGTGCTATTAGTGGTGCAGCCCTGTCCCTAATGTTTTCACCACCCCCCATCTCCCATTATGGATTAGTGTAATTGTATTAGTCCTTGCTTACTTATTTGGTTAACTCTGTATCACCTGAATATTTCTGGAGAGTCTGACCAGATAAATATGTTTATGTGTAGCCCAGCCCAATGCTATATATGGAATACATGCTTTGTACAGCACAGGTTGGATAGAGAAGATAACAAGATTAAAAACAAAGCATGTCCAATGCTAGTCAACATATGGCAATGGGGAATATTTTTATTTTACTAATAGCCCTGCTTAGCCTGCACAAGTACATATTCTTCTATGTGTAGCATGGGTCTAAGGTCATTAACAAAAGGACTGTCCTGTGAATGTCTGCCAGACCGCTGCAGAGCTTTGTAAATAGTAACCAAGGCTACAGCCAGCATTACCTAGTAACCAAATACTAAACTCTATTCACTTACCCATATGTCTAACTCCTAGACCTTAACTCCTATCTGCTAACAAATACACCTTTAACCAAACTATGTAGCCGTTACTAACCATGGCCTCATTCTTTAGCCCATGCCACTAATACCAAATTACCAAATACAAATGCCCTAAAAATACAAGGCATTTTCTGCAGTGGTCTTCCACCCAAATAATCAGGACTTTCTATCATCCAGGACCTTTCAATAGGATGTGGTTCACACTTATTGAGACACGCTGTCTGGCATTGTGACAGTAAATTGGTAAAATTACTGGAGCGGCTGGGGACTGTGTCAACACTAGACAGGAGTAACTGAAAAGAACATTTTGACACTGGTCCCATGACAACCACTCTCTCAGGACTCATGAATAACCCAGCTTTGAGACTCAAGTATAATGACACCAAATATCTGTTGCGTGAACAAGCTGACTGACAGTAGAGGAATATGCGTGCTGTCTCCCACAAGCCTCAAACTCTCACCAGGATTTGACGCAGAACCAGGACTTCAGTATCAGAGTGATGCTAAAAGCCCGCTAGGAGTTTTTTTAGATGAAACAAGGAGCAGGAAAGATAGACGTTGTAGTTTGGATTCCTCATAATTCACAACATGGTGGCCTGTGGGTTGTGCTGGGTCAGCAGTTGCATGGGGGGCTATAGACGTACGTTGGTAGTAAGAGAATGTGGTTTAGGGTAGTGGATCGAAGAACATTTCCAAAAACAATGCAATCACGTTTTTGCAATGTTGCTGGCCCCTTGCTGAGTCTCAGGGGCTTATCCTTACTGGGTGAAACAGCCATGCTTTATTCATCCAGATGCTAAGAGTTTTACCACCAAGGGTAGTGAGGAGTGGTCACAAATTTGCATATGGATAAAGTGTGAGGTGGGGGTATCCTGCATCCAGGGATGATATTGCCTATTTACGCTACAGAAGAGAGGATGGGGAAGAGAGGATGCCTCTATGCAGTTTTTTATGTTGACTGAATTGTGCTCTTGTATTTGCATTTACAACTGTTGCAGAAGCTGGTAAGATGTCTGAGGAATAATGTAAGCGAAGGCAGCACATGTACCCCAAACTAAGCCCTAAACTGTGCAGCTTCTGTGTGTATGTCTGTGTCTGTGTGTCGTGCGTGCATGTCTGTGTTTGTGTGTGCCCTCTGTGACCACAAACACAATGCAACATTGCCCTCTTTCTCTCTCCTACTAAAGTTGAACATTTTAAGTAGTGATGTGTAATACAAAGAAGTATCTTGTAACACCTTGAAAATTGAGCAACTGGAAGAATCTTTTGGATCCTGTATTTACACTGCTGTGTGTGATTTGTGTTTTGCATCCTAAAAACAACTTTGCTTTTGGCAGACTCTTTCTCTTTTTATTGATCTAAATTTGCTTGGAGACACAGGCAAATGCGGTTATGTGGATATCATTCTTCACGCATTCATGTTTATGAGGTATGTTGGCTTCAGTGGTTGGTCTGCTAAAAAGGCAGCTCAGTCAAAGCAGTTTGCTTGTGGTATAGTGGCATATAAAACTGGTAAGCTTTGCAACTTGAGTAGCAGTTTAGTCGGGAACACCACAGAATTTCACAGGCAGAACTTAAAACATTTGCACATCACTACCGGGGATCAGATGCCCTCGTATAAATTCTCGTCTCAAGGAGATCTGTCACCTTCTGTCTCTTGCAAAACTGAACATCAAAGCATAGTTGCCATTGTGCCATATGTCTCAACTTCATGAATGCCTGCTCCTATCTGTACCTACACAATTAACAGCCTCCTTGTGAATGTCTCCATTATTATGTAGGTGATGTGGAACTTTGCCCGATTGAGTGAAATGAAAGTGGTAAATTGGAGTTCTTCTTCTGCAAGTGAATTCATTCTCCTACGGCTTTCTGAAGATAGTCGACTGGTGGTCCCACTCTTCATCATTTTCCTGGTGATATATCTGGTCACGCTTCTGGGGAACCTCTCCATCATGGCTCTAATACAGAATGACCGACGTCTACATACCCCAATGTATTTCTTCCTCAGCAATCTGTCCTTCTCAGATGCATGCTACTCCTCTGTCACTGTGCCCAAACTTCTTTCCAACATCGCTGCAGAAGGAAGCGTGATCTCCTTTGCTGAATGCATGGCACAGCTGTTCTTCTACACCTTCTTTGCCAACTCTCAGTGCTTCCATGTCGTAGTGATGGCCTTCGATCGCTACGTGGCCATTTGTTCTCCTTTGCACTACACAGCCATCATGAACAAGTGGGTCTGCATCAGGCTTGTGACGTTCGCTTGGCTGGCTGCAGTGGCGCACTCTCTCATACACACCCTTATGATATCCAGGCTACCGTTCTGTGCATCCCATGTGGTAAACCACTTCTCATGCGACATCCCGCCATTGTTAGAGCTCTCTTGTGCTGACACAATGGCTAATAAGGTCACGCTCTACGTCATGTTTGCCTTTTTTGGTTTGACATCTTTTGTCCTTGTCATCATCTCTTACTTCCACATTGTCTCTGCTATACTGAAGATATGCACGGCTCAAGGCAGGTATAAAGCCTTCTCCACTTGTGCATCTCACCTGACAGCAGTGCATCTGTACTACATAACAGCAGCTTTGCGCTATTTAAGGCTGAGATCCAGCTATTCCTTTGACGTTCAGGAGAAAGTTGTGTCAGTGCTTTTCAGCATGGTCACCCCAATGCTGAACCCAATTATATATAGCCTGAGGAATGATGATGTCAAAGCAGCTCTTTGGAAAGCAGTGGGCAGGTAGAGTTTTTCTCAAGCAGAAAACATACATGGCATCTGACCACTAGCCCTAGTTCTGGGAGCGGGTGCGCTGCGTACTGTCAAGAGAATCAGCATTACTCATGGCATACATGCAATGTGCCCAAGAGCGTATCACATTTAAATATCCTCACTCTCACCCAAACATGTCTCAACCTCACAGAAACATCATACCTTGCAGAGACTATAACCGAATCCAACTCATCACAACCCACAAGGACTTACTACGCCAACCAACTGCACATTCCACGCATCAGCAGAGCCAAAACTGGAGAGCTGGGCTTCCCCTACATAGCCGCCAAGCTATGGAATGCTCTACCCCCCAGAGATCAGAGCAGGAAACTCTCTCCTTGCCTTCTGGAAAAAAATAAAAACTTCCCTTTTCATCTAACCCTCTGTATGTTTTTTTTACCCCTGTAAAAAGCTTGTAGGCAAAATTCTATATATGTAACTGTCAAGGGTTTTGATCCATGTTGAATAAATAGACTGGGTAGGTGTGGGGAGGAGCTGTCGCCGCCCATTATTCTATCCCAGAACAAACTAAATCAATAGACAGGGTGGATGTGGGGATGAGCTATCGCCGCCCACATTCACGCCAGAATAGGAGAACTGCACAGACGAGACCACTCCAAAGATACAACCTTCTTGTGGGGGGTTCCACATCACCACTCTACTGTAAGGATGCCATCAAAACAATGTTAAGCAAGGGTCCTATACTATCAAGCAAAAGACCACTCTATTGAAATGCAGTAATTCAAGACAACTCAAAAATGGATGCAGTACCGACAAATTCCCCAAGGTGGTGCTAGCAGTCTAAACTCTGACAGGGAAACTGTATTTAGGAGTTGCAAGAGGGGCAGGGACTTCAAAGCTTGTTGGTTAATTGAAAATCTATCCACCTGTTGTTCCCAGAGGCCAAGAGGCTGGGAAACCTCAACACCTCAGAGATTCCCACACTAGGGGGCAGGATATCACATGACCCTGTTGATTGATTGAGGAGAGACTTCCAGGCAGCCTGTTGGAGCCCACCCAAAAGGCTCTTTCTCTTGAATGGGGTATGTTCATTTTGAGTGTTTCCTGTCAACAGCCCTCTGCCAGCAAGGAGAGACATGTGATCACTGACCCACCCAGACTTCTGGGGGCAGACCCAAACACTTGGGGAGTTGAATTGCAACAAATATATATTTTATAGAGACAGTGATAATTTATTGTGACCAAATGACAGGAATGTACAACTTTGAGAGTCTTAGTATGGAAAATGCCCTCACGATTTGAGTCCAAACTCTGATTTGTACCATGTTCTGGGGCAAAACCCTGCTAATAATGATTATTGTAGACAATGTGTTTAAGCTAGAGACATGGAAAGTTACTGGGATAAATGTGGAAGGGAAATGTACCTTTGTATAATTTTTGATTAAAAACCAATGTTGCAAAACCCACTAAAATCGAAAATAAGTTGCCATTTTTGAATGCAAGCTCCTAGAAACGCCAGAGTCGGGACAGGGACTATCTTTAGTAATATATGATGTGTGTATGTGATGTCAAACAACTGTGTACCTGGGAAATATGTATTTGGATCAGGAATAGATTTGTGTGCACATTGACCAGGGGAGTGTCATTTCTGCAGGTCATAAAAATGACATCACTCTGACACACTATCCCTTCCCAAATCAGGGACCAAAGAATCTATTGACCTATCAAATCAAGAGAGGGGCAGGCTTAGGGATGCTAGCCTCTCCACCCACTTTTTAAAACACATAAAAAGAGACTGCTGGGACAGGTAGGGACGTTCAATTCCATTTTCTGTGGGCCACTCTGCCGGGAGACTCCAGACTTCACATCCATCAATCTCCAAAGACCAGAACTTTACTTCAGAACTTAAAGCAAGGGCCTAAACCCACAAACTGAGAACTGTTCTTAGCAGGCCTCAGCATCCTTAAAATAATTTGCAAACTATTCCACAGCCGGGGGAGCTGTTTCAATTCTTTGCCAAGAACAAATGCCAGAGACCAGACCAGAGATCCAGAGAGACCCAGACCGCTGTGAGCAGAATCGGTGCCTGATTGACCCGCCGAGCAGAGAGAACCGGAGTCCAGTCCAAAACCTGACCAGATCCGTGGCGAGGCCCATTCCTGCCCAAAATATATTGTGAGTACCGCCAGAACTGTGCAGAACCCAATCTCTTAGTTAGAATAATCTAATCCAAGCTATTTTAACCTAATTAGAACAACCTCCTAGAAATCGTGTCATCTGTCATATGTAAAGCTGCACAACTGTCACCTGTCAATTCTGAAGCTGCAAGCTGTCACCTGTCATTTTGAGCTTTACTTTAAATCCGAAAATCTACCTTTATTAAATCATCCGTATCCCCGGAACCGTTTGTCCGAGGAACGAGATTTAACTTTCATCTGAAAGCTTAGAATCTAGGCTTTCCAACAAACCTATAACTTCATACTCCATATACTTTGTCCGTAATCGCGAGACACGCACTCGCTAAATTTACAGCGATTTGGCCCGATTTCTTTATCTGTAGAAATCAGCAGATTTTTGCTTCTCTTTGCTAAAATTCGTTTGCAATCTGCTAATCATTCATAGAGTATTGTTAAAGTGAGCCTGAACTAATATAAAGTAGCCATCACCTACCCTGAACCTCTAGAGGGAATTAAAAGCAATTTTAGCACCTTTTCACTTCCTTGCAAACCAGATTAAAGTAATTCGCCTGTGTTTAAAACTCATCCCAGTTTTCCCTAATCTTGCTGGGAGAACAGGAACTGTGCATTACATTATAAAGTGTGATTTGTTGGGATTCTTGAAGACTGTGTGCTCTCCTTCCATTTCTTGTATTGCGTAGGGGGGGAGTGAATTGTCAAAAGAAAAAGTGATCATATTACCTTTTGCTAAAATCATAACAAGTTATTTCAGTACTGCATTTTATTCCACCTTGCATTTCCTTTAACCATATAAAGCATTTTTCCCACCTTATTCTTCTGTTCCTATTCATAAGTTACCTCTTGCTGACTACTGCTCATATTCACAAGTGTAATATCCATTATCAATTTATTTATAGAAGTGTGATATAGATATATATTGTTGAATTGTCCAAATAAACCTTTTAATTTGCAAAACAAACCTACTTCTTGGCTCAGTGGGGTCAGGGGGATTCTAAGAGGGAGGTGTTATACAAGGGTTGTCATCCAGAGTACTGAACTGGATATAAAAATACATCAATAAGGGTTTCCCTCAGCATCCCAGTGTAGGCATTGACTTAGCTGTAGTGTTGATTGAATATTGCTTACATAACCAATCTGTATGTCCACTGTTCCTTTGACTGTAACTAAGCATTCTGTTTGTAACAAGTGCCACAATTCCTCCGGGCTGTAGCGTGCTCTACAAATTTGATTAAATAAATAAATCTGGGCTTTGATATGAATACAATAGGTTGTTTCTGTTATCTTTCAGTGAAGTGTACCTAAGATACTGGTTACAGCGTTTATTTCAGTCTGAAATGTAGGAAATACAAACACATTTTACAAGGCAATGCAGATATTGGAACGCAGAATAGCACAGGGGCAACTTGCCGGTCTTAGAAGCAACACCACGCATAGCAGCGGAGGTTTGAATCCCGGAGTCGCGTTTAGAAACTGAACTCTGGTATGGTATTAGGCATTATAAAAAACCAATTAAACAAATAAAATGAAGAAATGTATGTTGTCAATATTCTATTTGGGAATGCTCTGTTGAAAGTCAGGATTCAGAAAGCATGATGAGGAAAACCTGCATGGAGTGTAACTGATGGTGAAATGTCTTCTGAATTCCACTAGCTGATGTGAGGCAGGAACAGTGCACATCTCACATCAGCCAATGTGGTGCATGGTGCATTCATTGATTTGACATAATTTAGGCATCTTTTATCTGCAGCACTGTCAGATGTGGGAAACAAAATGTGTACCACATTGACTAATTAATGCCCTATTCGCCATATTTACTGCTGGAGAGAACCATGGTGTGCACCACATTGATTGATATCGGGACATTAACTATTTTGACAAATGGTGACATGGTGCACTACATAGAAATAGGGAGACATACGCTGTGCACCAAATTGATGGTGAGGCATGCACCATACACTCCAATGACTGACCGTGAAGCGTGGCCTATGGGCTGCATTGACTAATGGTAAAACGCACTATGCACTTTACTGACTGATGGTCAGACATGCACCGTGCATTGCAATAAATTATGCTGAGACATGCACAGTGGACCACATTGACCATGGGAAGCACGCCAATGGCAGACATTAGCCATGCATTGCATTATCTTATTCTGAAACATGCCATATGCATTGTGTGAACTGATGGTGGAGCTTGCACTATACAGCACATGGAAACTTGCATGCACTATGCAGCACATGGACACTTGCATGCACTATGCAGCACATGGAAACGTGCATGCACTCTGTAGCACATGGAAACTTGCATGCGCTGTGCAGCACATGGACACTTGAATGCACTCTGCAACATATGGAAACTTGCATGCACTATGCAGCATATGGACACTTGTAATCATTATACACCACGTGGACCCTTGCATGCACTATGCAGCATATTGGCACTTGTAATCACTATACACCACATGGACCCTTGCATGCACTATGCAGTACATGGACACTTGCATGCATTATGCAGCACATGGAAACATGCATGCACTATGCAGCACATGGACACTTGCACGCACTATGCAGCACATGGACACTTGCATGCACTATGCTGCACATGGACACTTGCATGCACTATGCAGCATATGGGCACTTGCAATCACTATGCACCACATGGACCCTTGCATGCACTATGCAGCATATGGACACTTGCATGCACTATGCAGCACATGGGAAGTTGCATGCGCTATGTAGCACATGGACACGTGCATGCACTATGCAGCACATGGCGACTTGCATGCACTATGCAGCATATGGGCACTTGCAATCACTAAGCACCACATGGACCCTTGCATGCACTATGCAGCATATGGACACTTGCATGCACTATGCAGCACATGGACACTTGCATGCACTATGCAGCACATGGACACTTGCATGCACTATGCAGCACATGGAAACTTGCATTGCACTATGCAGCACGTGGACACTTGCATGCACTATGCAGCACATGGACACTTGCATGCACTATGCAGAATATGGACACTTGCATGCACTATGCAGCATATGGGCACTTGCATGCACTATGCAGCATATGGACCCTTGCATGCACTATGCAGCACATGGACACTTGCATGCACTATGCAGCATATGGGCACTTGTAATCACTATGCACCACATGGACCCTTGCATGCACTATGCAGCATATGGACGCTTGCATGCACTATGTAGCACATGGACACTTGCATGCACTATGCAGAACATGGAAACTTGCATGCACTATGCAGCACATGGACAGTTGCATGCACTATGCAACACATGGACACTTGCATGCACTATGCAGCATATGGGCACTTGCAATCACTATGCACTACATGGACCCTTGCATGCACTATGCAGCATATGGGCACTTGCATGCACTATGCAGCATATTGGCACTTGTAATCACTATGCACCACATGGACCCTTGCATACACTATGCAGCGTATGGGCACTTGTAATCACTATGCAGCACATGGACCCTTACATACACTATGCAGCATATGGGCACTTGTAATCACTATGCAGCACATGGACCCTTGCATGCACTATGCAGCATATGGGCACTTGCAATCACTATGCACCACATGGACACTTGCATGCACTATGTAGCATATTGACACTTGCATGCACTATGCAGCATATGGGCACTTGCAATCACTATGCACCACATGGACCCTTGCATGCACTATGCAGCATATTGACACTTGCATGCACTATGCAGCATATGGACACTTGTAATCACTATACACCACATGGACCCTTGCATGAACTATGCAGCACATGGACACTTGCATGCACTATGCAGCATATGGACATTTGCATGCACTATGCAGCATATGGGCACTTGTAATCACTATACACCACATGGACCCTTGCATGCACTATGCAGCATATGGGCACTTGTAATCACTATGCACCACATGGACCCCTGCATGCACTATGCAGCATATGGACACTTGCATGCACTATGCAGCACATTGACACTTGCATGCACTATGCATCACATGGACACTTGCATGCACTATGCAGTACATGGACACTTGCATGCACTATGCGGCATATGGACACTTGCATGCACTATGCAACATATGGGCCCTTGTAATCACTATACACCACATGGACCCTTGCATGCACTATGCAGCACATGGACACTTGCATGCACTATGCAGCACATGGAAACTTGCATGCACTATGCAACACATGGATACTTGCATGCATTATGCAGCATATGGGCACTTGCAATCACTATGCACCACATGGACCCTTGCATGCACTATGCAGCATATGGACACTTGCATGCACTATGCAGCATATTGGCACTTGTAATCACTGTGCACGACATGGACTCTTGCATGAACTATGCAGCATATGGGCACTTGTAATCACTATACAGCACATGGACCCTTGCATGCACTATGCAGCATATGGGCACTTGCAATCACTATTCACCACATGGACCCTTGCATGCACTATGCAGCATATCGACACTTGCATGCACTATGCAGCATATGGGCACTTGTAATCACTATACAGCACATGGACCCTTGCATGCACTATGCAGCATATGGGCACTTGCAATCACTATTCACCACATGGACCCTTGCATGCACTATGCAGTATATCGACACTTGCATGCACTATGCAGCATATGGGCACTTGTAATCACTATGCACCACATGGACCCCTGCATGCACTATGCAGCATATGGGCACTTGTAATCACTATACACCACATGGACCCTTGCATGCACTATGCAGCACATGGACACTTGCATGTACTATGCAGCATATGGGCACTTGTAATCACTATGCACCACATGGACCCTTGCATGCACTATGCAGCATATGGACTCTTGCATGCACTATGCAGCATATGGACACTTGCATTCACTATGCAGCATATGGACACTTGTATGCACTGTGCAGCACATGGACCCTTGCATGCACTATGCAGCATATGGACACTTGCACGCACTATGCAGCACATGGACCCTTGCATGCACTATGCAGCATATGGACACTTGCATGCACTATGCAGCACATGGACACTTGCATGCACTATGCACTGTATGGACACTTGCATGCACTATGCACTATATGGACCGTTGGTACAGCTTGCTAGGCCCACTGTATTGACAGGACCATGATGATTAGGAATACTACTGGTCATACTATTGACAGAACGACTACTTATTTAACTGGTATAAATAATGATGGTATCAGTTCTACTGCTACTTCTACTAATAGCAGTCCGATTATTACTATCTCTAGTTATGCCGTTGTAGGGCAGGTACAAAAAGCAAACAACAGGAACATTCATGCAGCAGCTATTGAGTGCACTCTTGTGCAAGGATAACAAGAGTTATTCCATGCAAACCCGGCCGTGATAGAATAGTCACCTCCTTGGAACTGGAAACGATCACTCACTCGGATCACACATACAAGTCACAGGTTTTTATAGTGGTAAACCTGTGGAATTAACATATCAGATGAAAACATTTCCACTTTCCCCATTGTCCAAAACCCTATATGACCCTAAACATTCACACATATGTTGCTAATCCATTGAATACACATTATCTTAGAAACCCCCCTAATATGCTCTAATTTTACAGTCCTAACTGATAATTGATCTCTGATAATCAGATATTCTGTTACACTGATGGATCGCATTGTGAGATGAGACACTTGAGATGTGCTTTTCACTGGTGTTGTCATATGATCAAACAACTTGCCATAGTCAGATGGTTCTTTCTATCTTTCAATTGAAGTACATGGCTCATCTCGGGCTAATCCCATCTTGAAAGACACCCCCTCCCCAGAACATGTGTCTTTCTTATTACACAAGGAACCCAAATGCCTTTACAACAACACAGCCATGTGCAGCTCTCTGGATTATAAGTCTCTTTTAACTGTTCCTGCAAGATTTTTCTTTCTGGCTGCTGTATAGATCATCTCCACATCCCATTTCCATCTCCTGCACCCGGCCTGACTTCCTTAAATCAGCCACTTACCTTACACTGCACCTCGCGCTGACATTCTCGCCCGTGACTATCCAAACACTTGTGTAGGAAGGGAATTACCTTCTAATTAGCTGCCAACTGCAGGCTTCTAAACGTGAGCTAATGCTCTCTCTTCCAACAAACCCTTCCAGCTGTATCTATCCCTAAGAGGCTAACTCCAAAAATGGCGAAACTCTTGCTAACATGGGCCATGGCCCTAAAACAAAAAACAGCATCCCTGTACTAAATGTGTTTTCTAACAGGCACTCTGGCCTCTCATTCATCTGCTACTAAGAGTTCCTTAAATGCAAAATTACATAATATATTCTTTGTTCTTTCTCATACTAATAGAATGCAGCATAGCTCGCCAACACTGGATGCATGTCCTCAACACACTTTAGCCACAGTCTCTTCATTTCAACATTGTTGCTGCTCTTCCTTTCATCCCATAATGCGCTCTAGAGTGCGGCAATGCTAACTATAAAAATGACATGTGCTGCGCACAGATGCTGTACATGCATCCCAGAACCATGGCTGGCCCTACTTGGCACCACTAGGATGTATTTCACTACAAACAGCCTTTCTAATACTGTAATCATGCACATAGTGTGGTGAGTATGACCTCAACTACCACTGGTACTAGCGCTATTTTACATGTATGTGTCCCTAAACAACATCTTTGTTTACGTTTATCTGAGTCTATCTCTA
The DNA here is from genome assembly GCF_040938575.1 of Ambystoma mexicanum. Taxonomy (NCBI): domain Eukaryota; kingdom Metazoa; phylum Chordata; class Amphibia; order Caudata; family Ambystomatidae; genus Ambystoma; species Ambystoma mexicanum. Next base: position 69,201,137 of record NC_090921.1, read on the forward strand.
TTACCCAGTTTAATGATATACTACATTATAAAACAGGTCATTTACGGCCACTATGAGAATCAAAGACTTTTTTTACTTTGAGGAAACCCACCCGCCCATTTTCACAAGTTTGATCACGTGTGATTTTCACTGCACACTTCTGTATCGCTCCCACCCCATAACGATATTTCAGTGCCTTGTTTCTTCATTGTCTACCCCATATATTTTCTCATTTTTCTTTTCATTAGCATAGTTTCCACTGCCACATCTTCCATTCAAGTCATCTTGGTTTGGCATCTTTCATGTACACAAATCTTTTCTCTGATCTGATCATTTTTGGCCTTTGGGCTGCTTTGCAGCAAGTCATTTTTTCTGGGGGAATCAAGGATGGAGGAGCTTTCGCAGAAACCGTTTTTTTCATTTTTTTTTTCAACCCTGGGTCATTTTTCAACTGGACATTTTGGTTGGGTTCCTTAACCAGTTTTTTGCTCATAGGGCTGAGTGCCTTCAACCTACCAATTTATACATCTCCTTTTACGTTCATCTGTAATAAAAAGCAGAATGAGTTTCTTTTGAAAAATAAACATGTCTCTATCATCATTACTTTTTCCTTTTGACCCAACCCTTAAATAATCTTCTCTTGTGTGTCCTTCAGACATTTTCATATCACTTTTGAACATCCCTGCCTTCTAAAACAAACTTTATCATATGATTTGTTTTTTTACATACCAAAACTACTGATTCTCTCCCTTTGCCGAACATTTTTACTTGTTCTTAATGTATGCTCTCTAATACCTGGACCTGGTGTGTTTACAATGAACATACTCACTTGCTTCTAGTTTTTAGGCAATAAATACATTTGCCTGTCTCATTCTTGCCCTTAATTCCTGTTGGCTTGCCCTTTCATCACTAAATGATATGTCCTTTCAGGGGACATACTTATTTTCCCTCTACATCACAATTCTCAGATGTAGGGATCAAAAAATAACAAAAGAGAGACAACATGAAAACAATATAACAAGACTGGACGTCTTCTTCTTTTCTTGTCTTCTAGGTGCATCCATAGTAGAAGAGGATATTGCTGTTAGGGATACCTGTTCTCTGTAGAAAATCGAAACTGAGACAAATGTCATTCAGGCACTGGCAAGAGGGTCAAGTTTCTTCCTAACCTAAACCCTGTCTCCTTGCTACTAACAAAAAATGTTCACTAGAATTGTTTCTCATTACATTCAGCCCATTTTACTTATGGGCTTTCATGACTCATTGGTGCACATAAGAAGGAACTTGTCTACTGAACCTGTACAATATTTAGATCTGTTCTTGGTTTTTTCCATGCTTAGCTGAATGGCCTTCGTCTGCTTAGCGGACATGCTTATACTGCTCAGCTGAATGTGCTTCCTCTGCTTTGCTGAACCTCCTTCTACTGCTCAATTGAATGTGCTTCTACTTTCCTTCCCCATCTCCCTTTTGATCGCATAGGACCGTGGTCATTTTCCTTCTGTGCTGTGTTTTCATCCTGTTTGAGACACAATAAACATTTTGCTGTGCTACACTAATCTAGCCTACCCCTGTTATTCTGGAATCTGGTACTGATTCTTACTACGTGCCTTCTCATGTTAACATAAAACACTCATTGTTTGCCTATTCTATGCATTTCCTATACTTTTTGTCAAATCTACTCTTCTTAGCGTCCTGCCAATGATCAAAAAATAAAAAGGGTTACCCATCTTTTATTTGACATCTTCTATGTCCTGCGTTGTCTGAGTGGCCATGCTTGCATCTATATACTATCTAATCAAACCTGTTTTGCACCTATCTTGGGAAAAACTGGCTACATAATCAAAACACTGTATCTCTAACTGCCTCTTTTACTGTTACTCACCTGGGTTCTTTTACTCCTAATAATGAACAACAGTGTGTCCACACCCTGTGGTGTGAACCATTGCTCACCTCTTTTCTTCTCTCCTTATTCACTGGTACTCACCTCTGTTGTGGTATGTCTCTTCCCTTATCAAGGCCATGCAGACATTATTTCTATGTTCACTAAAGGTCCATGATCTTCATCTAGAACATATAAACCAATACCATTAAATACATTTAAATAATGTTATTTTACTTACCCTTGTATGTTCTCTTGAATTGGCTCTGTACAAAATGTTCCTTTTACGGTTGACTCAATTTTGGTTGATCATATCCCTTTGGTCCTTTATTAATTCCATCATCCTTTTTTATTGAAATGCACAACTTTTTTCAATTTTGTCCATCAACCTTCACTGGTGCCATTTAATTTTTCAAAATCCAAACGTTTTAATTATTTATACTTTTTATCCTTTTAATGTCCAATTATTCATTCATCGATTCACTTATTTATTCATTTTTCCTTTCATTCATTTTGTATTTATTTATTTATTTCATCCAAATGATGGCATTTTTTTAAACTGAGATCTGTATTCCACGAAAATTAAGTGCTCTTAGAATACTCCTGCTTTTTGTCAACCTCTGCATAAATAAAGAATAACTTATTCAAGCTCTGTGTAGAATCAATCTTATTCTTTATCTAAGGTTATACAGTTCAACATAAAATTAGATGCTTCAAGAGCTAACATCAAAAGAAGGTTTTTTTTTACCAGAAGTACAGAAAATATTTACAACACACGGAACCAAAAGTATCTTGGAATAACAACCACTTTGTGTGTGTAAGACAAACTCAACCTCAAGTATCATTTGTCAAGAAGTTCACATGAGCATAGCAAGCACATGGACAGTTAGACATTTATAACATCATGTAAAATTTTCATTTAGTGTATTTATGCTGCTTTACACAGAAAAAATGATTTGTGTTTTTTGAAAATTTTACGTGATGTTATAAATGTCTAACTGTCTACTGGCCTCATCACGCGTTGGGCGATATTAGCCCTACCGGCAAGCCCCCCGGCGCTATTATCGCCGGATCACGGGTTTGGCAGTAATGGAATTCCCCATTCCCCACTGAGCCCATTCGGGAATGCCCCATTCCCCATTGGGCTCAATGGGGAATTTTCAAGCTCTTACCGCCGGCAGATTTTCCGCCGGCGGTAATAGCGCAAATATTCAGCGGATTTCCCCCAGCTCAGAGCTCGTATATAGCGGTAATAGCGCGACCGCCGGATTTAAGGGTTACCCCCAAACTCGTGATGAGCCCCTATGTGTTTGCCACTTTCATGTGAACTTCTTGACAAATGATACTTGAGGTTGAGTTTGTCTTACACACACAAAGTGGTTCTTATACCAAGAAACTTTTGGTTCTGTGTGTTGTAAATATTTTCTGTACTTCTGGTCACAAAAACCCTTCTTTTGATGTTAGCTCTTGAAGCGTCTATTTTTATGTTGATCTGTACAACCTTAGATAAAGAAGAAGATTGATTCTATACAGAGCTTGAATAATTATTCTTTCTTTATGCAGAGGTTGACAAAAAGCAGGAGTACTCTAAGAGCACTTAATTTTGTTGGACCTATTCAATTGTAATTGTTGTTCCATAGTCCACCTAACATTTTGGTACTCTCTCCAAGTCTTCTTAAAATTATACTGAATGCTACTATACTATCGCCATATGCAACAAAATGTTTGCTTTTCTCTCTTTTTTAATGTGTGATGTTCCTAAAGAAACACCACTTCATCCTTCTTTACACCCTATCTAGATATGTTGTCATTAGTGACGTTTAATCATCCCAGGCTTTTCTTATGAGAACCATCACTGTCCTCTGTGGTCCATTTCTATTATTCATTCCTGGATCTTTTGCCATTTTTTCTTATACTATTGCAGTTTCTAATTGTATGGGGGTCATCTGTCACCCCTCTTTGTTTGTAAATATCTGTGGTTTGAGACTAAATCCATCAAATATTCTCAACCCTTTTTCATTAGGTCACATAGCCATCGGCAACACTGCTCTTTCATTACAACAATAAAAAAAACTCTGGTTCTACCAGAAACGTCTCGTAAGGTCTCTTGCCCTGTGCATGCCACTATGAATTCAACCACATTCACATAGTGCATTCCAAAAAGTGGACCACACTATCCTTAATTCACTAAACAAAATCATCATGTTTAGCCTTTATCATCCAATGCCTTTCTCAAAACTTTGGCGGGTATCTGTTGCAAATATAACAAAAATGTGTCATAAAACACTCTCCCCCAGAGACTACTAATTCATCACTAGGCAAACAACTGCATTTATAGTTTTTAACAAAAAACATCAATCTTCTAATATTCATTCAACACCTTTCTGTCTTTGATGCATGGACATACAGTCCCAATGTCTACCACTAGAACAAAACATTTTCTCCCTTTGCTATATTAGTGCCACTAACAATTCTGAGTACATCAAGTCACGTTTTGAAGCTGTCACACTGTGGGTGCATGCATACCCTTGCTCTTTGTGAAAGCATTTCTTACTTTCATAATGACACCTTCACGCCTGTGTGTCACTATTTATTCCATGTTTGAATATTGCTGAGTCTGCATGTGGGCTCCCTGCACTTGCCTCTGCAGTAAATCTGTTTAGCACCTTTCCTAAACTGCTGTACCAGCTGCACTCTCAGTGCTTATGTCTAATATAATGTCTGTTCCAAGGCAAACCTCATATCCACTTTGTTGAGTGTATACAGGCGGGTATGTGGTCCCCCTCTAGAAAATTGCCTGTTTTGCACGAACCCTTGACTTCCGCACATGCGTGCAATGTGTCCTATCATTCCACATGTCCAGCATACAGGATGTCTCCTAATTTGCCCTCCCTGCATGCCTTGATTATCATTCTGTATGTTTTCTATCCACTTTGATTATTCTGGAAAAGTCCCTGATTATTCTGGAAGCCTCTGCCTCGGAAGCCTCCCCTACCTCGTGCTATAAATCCATTATCACCTTGATTAAACTGCCTTTGGTTAATCACCTGTCGCATGCCTGCTGTTTGCTGTGAACTCGACCCTTCTCTGCTAGTCAACATCGTCCCTTCTATGGCGTATTTTGAAAAACTATTTCTGTACTAATTTTGCTTCTTCACCTTTCCTGGCATCATCTTTCTGTCGATTTTTCTCCCTTAGTAATCTGCTATAATGTGCAATGGTCAGCTGTATTTCTGACCATGGCTTTGCCACCATGCCCACTAATCTTTTCAGCTGCTTCTGTTCTGGCTCTGGCTATTGGCTCTGGCAACCCTTGAATATATGGTAGAACACAGGTATAGATTTCCCCAAGGTTTGCTAGTCTCCAGGCTACATTCCTCCTGAAAATTCTGAATGTAAATAAGAGGATCATCCCCTTCCTGCATCTCTTTTGTCATTATAGCTCCCATATCCGACATGTTCAGATGCAGCACTTTGAGTGCTTCCCAAGCTGTTGCTGTACAGTTCTTAAAGGGTGCTCCTTCGTAAGCTGTGTTCTGCATAGTGACACTCGAGTATCCTGCTCTCAACCAAACATCGTCTGCTCTCTCCCCAAGGATAGCGGCTAGAAGACCTTTAATGTCTCCTATAGCTAACGCGTTTCCTCCTCTCATTTTTTCTAACTCATGTATCCATTTCCCAGCACCAGAAGTTACATTCTGGAATTTACACCTTAAATTATCCTTATCCATTTGTGGCCAAGGTATTTACTGCAGTCTGGCTTCTCCTTTCTCTAACAAAGGAAACTGCAATATCCCAAACTCACATTCATCCCCCATCGTCTGTGTTTTCATAGCAGGGACAATGGATTCACACTGCCTACTTCCTGGCAGTGATCTTAACCTGATCACATAAGATGGCAAGCCCCCCCCCTATCACTATGGGATTGCTCTCTAGGTCGATCTAGTCGGGCCAGAGATTCTGATGCCCTCGATTTGGGTAGATCTAGATCTGACCAACTCACTTCTTTGTCTGTCTAAGAACACCCCTCTCCTCGGGATCACATGCACTAGCACCCTGTTTCTCTTGGAAGTTTTCCCCTTCTTGGTCTGACATATTTTTTGTCGCTAACTAATGTGGCTCTCACCTTTCTAGTCTCAAATTAAAATCAACCTGCCCACAGACAAGGCTCTATGCTTAAGGCAGAACAAGCCTCCTATGTTTAGATCTGTCCATACTGCATATTTTTTGCTTTCATGTGTGTGTACACTGTGTGCTCTGTCGTATCTGTATGAGTGCAAACTGCTGATTTCAAATCCTGGTGTGTTTGCGGTTCTTGTGTCTGATGCACCGTCTTTCCCATGGCGTGTCTGCATTTCTTTTTTTTGTATGAACCAGCCTTGATGTTTACAGACGTTCCTCGAGGCTGCCCTGAATGTGCGATAACTTCTGCATTCCTCTATGGTGATCTACTGCTACTCCCGCTTGCTCTCAAAATGCCTTCTTATCCACATCAAACAATCTTTGCTATGACCACAGTAAAATAAAATCTCAATATTTAAAAACATGCACATTTCTGCTCTTCCTATTTTTCTCAAAAGATTACAAGATGTTCGTATTTTCCACATCAGCAGTTATGCTAACTGAAAAAACAAAAGCATTGTGTGTGTGTGTATGTGTGTGTGCCTGTGTGCAAGGATGTATTGTCTGTAGTGTACTGATTACCTTTACATTCCATAAAATCACATGTCCACGTGTGTGTGCGCTTACAAGTGTTCATGTGTACATGAGTGTGGGTGTTTGCGTGCATTCTCTCTAATGTCAGTGCATCTACATGAATGCCTGCCCATGTCGCTACAGCTTGCTAGCACTTCCTTCAATGCTTACTACTTACTTCTTTATACTAAAGACACATTTTTTCCATTTATTTGATGTACCCCACAAATGTGTTTACATACATTTCAAGTGAAGTTGAACATTAGACGTGCTTCAGATTGAAGTGTATTACAATGTAAACGGTGGATCAGCCATCAAATTATTGTGTTTACTTAATAAAAGAAAGTGTTGTTGCATACCAGCTGCTTTCTTTTCTCTGAGTGTGAGTGTAGGATTGTTACCTGCTAAATTATTAAACTTAGGGTTGTCCTAGACTGGAAATAAATCTCAAAAGACAAATGTTTATTGTGTGTATGTTGTTCGCGGGCAGTTATTTAAGCATCCATGGGCAGAGCGGTGCCCAATTGCTGAATAATAACTAGGAGTTAGGCGAATGCCTACAAATCTAAGAAATAAATGAGAATATTGTGATAATGTGGTCAACAAACAATACATTGAGTACTAATTGCAGAAACACTTACAAAATATAACAATGTATACATCATTAGCCAAAGCTGCCTCACCTCTGCTTGCAGTAGGACCACACCATCAAAGGGCTGCATCCCTTAAAGTTTATGAGACCATCAACACCACTAGCACTGGTAAACATAGTTGTTTTTTATTATTAATTGTTTATTGGCTAAGACACTGTTTAACCTTAACAATATTTCATTATACAACATTACAGTACATATTTATAATTTAACACATAGAATTGTTTCAATTCATTACACATACACAAAAAACTCATAAAACAGTGAAACAGTTCTCAGGTTCATGCTTTTCACTAGTCACAATTTGATATTGAGTTGCAACTACAAGTAAATTCTTCTCATCTTCTTCACACAGACCAAAATAAAAAAATGGTAAGTAACACAGGAGCACAACTCAAGCAGCATTTCCAAAATTATTCGTAATCACGCAACTGACTCCCAGGAATTTGGAGAAATAAAGCTTCCATATATAATTAGATGTTCTGATGTTTTGGTAGCTCCCCCTTCTCCACAAACGCAACAGGAAACATTACAATCAATTAATTTATATCTACTCAACATCTCCCGGGTTCTAAATTGATTCCAACAGAATCTTACAAAATCTTGTGCAAGTTTTGGCCAAGAGGACAGTCTCTAATGTGGTGCAAGGGACCCTAAGCACTTGTGTTTGTGTGACAAGTGCTGCATACTCTTCTGATTATGTAGTCGGACTGTTATCATACACCAATCGAGTTGACATTTTTATTTATTTTTTTGCTTTATTTAGAATGCTCACCAGTTCCATTCTTGAAAGGCCAATTTCCTTAAGAATTAAATGAAATGAAGTGATATTTTATTTATATCGTGCTCTTACGCACGTGTTTCAGAGCGTGACCAGGCAAAGGGAGGGGATCAAGGGAGAACAAAAAACAAAACAGCGATCTTACTAGGCCAAGTGACATTAAGAAAGTGCAAGTGCATAGAAAAGGGAAAAGGGGGGAAGTGCATGGGGGGGAGTGGAATGTGCGGAACAGAGGAGAGAACAGAATAAATAGTAAATAAAATAAATAAATAAAGGCGATAATCCATGGTAGTGCAACCAGCAAGTGGTGGGTGATAGATTAGTCAAATAGAGTATATCTGATATACTGAGATCGCAAAACATTCCAAAACCATTCCGAATGTTTTACTCACCCAACACCAAAATCACATTCAATTCTCAGTAGAGCAAGATAGGGCAGGGCAGCAACAATTTTTTTAAAAAAAACAAGAGTTTCCACCCAACTGTACACAGTATACTACACAAACCGAGAACAAATAGTATTGTTTAATATGCTTCTTGAAGGAATTGCATCTCTTTGCAAAGCAGTGAAACAGTAAGTGCATACACTTCTCTGCTCACCTGTGTTGAAATGTTCTTCTTCATACGAATACAGATACAATTCTCTCTAAACATAGTTTGCAATATCTTTAACTTTCTCTTTCTTATGAATACTTGTTGGATTTTCTTTTTTGGGAATGTGTTTCAACAAGACACACAAACAGTGCCAGGTCTTTCACTTGAAGAAAATTTCAAAAAGTGCTTTTGAAAAAGTGAATCCTTTGAAAGCATAGGATAATCCTGTGCACTTCCAACTAGTGTTTCTTCACTGTACAAATCAAATGTAAAATGCAAATTGTCAACCATGTCCATAGTAGACACCAGACTTTCTACAGTTCCAGTCGTCAATACATTATTTGAAAATGCAAGTGACACACATGGGGCCTCATTACGACCCAGGCGGTAAGGGGTTTACGGCAGCGTTAACAGCGCCGACCCTTACCGCCTGAGTACGAAGTCCCATAGCGCCATGGCGCTTTTAACACCTGCTTTTAGCAGGTGTTAAAATCCATGGCGCTAAGGGACCATGGAGTTAATTACGCCACCGTAATTTACGGTGGCGTAATTAACGCCTTTCCCACTCCAATTATGCCCTATGGGGCAAAAATGGGAATGGGGAAGGGTAAATGGGGATTGGGGATTTACCGCCCCCGCCAACCTCGGAATGGGGCGGTAAATCCGCCAACCACCATGGCGTAAACGTAGTTTACGCCATGGTGGTAAAGTCACGGCCCAGGCGGTAACTTACCGCCTGGGTCGTAATGAGGCCCATGGTGTTTTGAACTCATAAAGTTTAAGAAGAAGATATTGCATGTTTGTGTGATGTGCAGCCAGCATACATGGCGAAACTGACGTAAATATCCATTTGTCAAGACATGCTAGGGAATTACCCTCAAGTCCAGTTATTTCACAAAATGCTGTCATACATTTTATCTAGCAATTTCATTTGACGTTTGAAATGTTCAGTTTTGTGTAATGACGCTAGGAATTTCTTTACAACTTTGCAGGATTATTACTCAATATTGCACATTGAGGAACATTTCCAGACAAGAAACATGTGTTTTAGTTCGTCTGAAAACTGTGTTTTGCAAGTTTGGTGTAACGTTCAGTATTTTGTTTTAAAATGAGCAAAAAGTAAGTAAAAAAGAATTTGTGATATCTGTGTCCAGTCCACTGACTCACTTCCTGAATCGGTATCCCTGGACACCTCTGGACCAATCAGAGAGCAGCGTAATGTTCATGGACATCATATGCGCCCGCTGATTGGTCAATTAAAAACGCGAGGTGTAACAAAACTTTTTGAAACGGATGCCATGTTGGATTCACAAATTGTGCCTGTAGTCCGCGGACATCACGGTAAAAAACATTAAAAAAGACAACATTACACTTGTCAAACTAATGAAACAATCTCTTGGGAGGCAAGGGGTGATGAGGATGGGATGGGATGTGGTGTGGTATGTCCAGAAAAAGCCAAAGATGGGGCAGTTATCTTCCCAAATGTTCAGGGGCATTGCTGGGATGTCCACAAACCTGACAAAAGTATGATGGCACCTATGCATATTTCTGCATTATATGGTCAGCGAAGAGTAGTTGATGTATTGCTTATAACATTGGTGCCATTCAATGAAACTGCGCAAAAATTCATAATTTCATTGTAGATCCAACTATAAATGATTCTGCAAAGCATGGTGCTGTTTTGCTAAGACGTGGCAAAATTAGGGGGGGTACCAAAATGTTTGAATGACTTATAAATGTGGTTGCGTTTGACGAATCTGTGTGGAAGTTTGCAAAAAGAATTTAGGCCCAACTTTGAATGTTTTTGCACAGTTTGGTGGGATTTTGTCAAGAGGGGGCAACATTAGGGGGGTCTCAACCTTCTCAGATGGCTTATAACTTTGGTGCCATTTGACAAATTTGCACAGATGTTTGCAAAAAGAATATAGACCCATCCTTGAATGTTTGTGCAAAGTGGGAATTGATTTTATCAAGTTGTATCACTATTGTTGTACATATATGTGTACGTATGTTTTGACACTTTTCAAAAAATAAAACATAAAGCATGGACGGATTTGCAGCTTACTTGTGCTGGGAGCATTTGCAAGGACCCACAAGTATGGTTTTGCAAATGTTTCATAAAGTAGGCACAAAATATAGTGATATACCTATGGTGATCAAGGTAGAGCCTGGGGCCATGGCCGAAGGCTGAATCCCATGATCCGGACAATCTGGCCACTCGACATGGCCACCAAGGACCAGCAATGGGGTAAAGTTTCGAGATAGCTTTGAATGGAAAAATAATTTCTGCTCGCGCATGCAGCACATAGTGCTGGACAGGATTGCAGCATACATGTGCGAGGAGCACTAGCTAGGACATGAAAGCATGGTTTTGATTTTTTCCAAAGTGTCAAAATGTAGGTACAAAAAATTGGGATATACGTTTGGTGCATGGGCAGTGGGCCTGACCCTCAGCAAGGACAAATGACTCCTCTGATTTGCTTGTTGGGGAATGCAGAATAGACAAAGTATTAGGTTTGAATGGGAAAATAAATTCTGCTCGTGGCTACAGCCCAAAGTGCTGGTCGAGATTGCAGCTAACTGTCGCAAGGAGCATCAGCAAGGACCTGAAAGCATGCTTTTGCAAATCTGCAATGTGTTTTATTTTTTCCAAGTGTCAAAATATAAGTACAAAGAATAGTGATATGCCTTTGCTGCCTGGGCAGTGTTCCCTGAGCAAAGACAAATGTATACTCTAATTTGCTTATCGCGGCATGTGGCATGGCCAAAGCCCTAGGTTTGAATGGGAAAACACAATTCTGCTCAAGGCTACAGCCCAAAGTGCTGGACGGGATTGTAACAAACTTGCATGAGGAGCACAAGCATGGACATAAAAGCATGCTTTTTCAAATCTGTCCTATGTTTTAATTTTTCCAAAGCTTCAAAATGTAAGCACAAGAAAGCTGTCATATAGCTTTGGTGTCTGGACAATGGGCCTGGCCCTCTGCAAGGACAAAGGTCGCCTCTGATTTGCTTGTTGGGGCATGTGGAATAGACGAAGCAATAGGTTTGAATGGGAAAATTAATTCGGCTTGCGGCTACAACCTGAAGTGCTGGGCGGGATTGTAGAAAACCTTTGCGAAGAGCATAAGCAAGGGCCTGAAAATATGCTTTTGTAAATGTGACCTGTGTTTTATTTTTTCCAAAGTGTCAAAGTACAACAAATAGAGATATAACTGTGGTGCCTAGACAGTGTGCCTGGCAATCGGCAAGGACAAATATCTACTCTGATTTGCTTATTGGTGCATGTGGCATGCTCCATGGATTTGGATTTTGGAGACTGGACATGGCTGCATAACATGAGAACTGGCCATTGGTCACATTATGCAGTATCTTATGCACCTACTCCTTCCCAGGCCCTTTGCAATGCATTTGCCTCTCACTTCACCTCCAAAACCCAGGATATACTGAACATCCTTGTCATGCGCTCCTTCAACCAATCCCTTCCCCCTCTGACTACCCCAGCCACTCACCCTCCTCCTTCCACCTTCTCCTCCTTCACTCCTGTCTCCCCATAAAAATTCACCAGAACTGTCAACTCCATGAAGGTCTCTTCCAAACAGGTTGCCTCTTGCTCTTCCAGAACCTTCAATGACAACACCTCCCCTCTTGCCCCTGCTCTTGCTGAGCTCTGCAACCACTCCTTTGCTACTGGTTCTTTCCCATCATCCCTGAAACACTCCCTTGTGCGCCCCCTCCCTAAAAAACCCACTGCAGACCCCTCCTGCCCAGCCAACTACCGCCCCTTTTCCATCACCCCCTTCCTGGGGAAACTGCTTGAGAAGATGGCCCTCCCCCAACTCAACTCTCTCTCATAATGAACTTGTTGGTGATCTGCACGACTACCAGTCTGGAGTCTGAGCATCCAGAGCACGGAAACTGCTCTTTTGAGCACCCATGGAGTCATCCCTTGACTCCAACTCCCCTGCTGTCCTCATCCTCCTTGATCTCTCTTCTGCATTTGACAAAGTGAACCATTTTATCCTCATAAAAAGGCTCCATGATATCCTGGGTATCTCGGAGCGGGCACTGGACCGGCTCACCTCCTTCCTAACCGACCATTCCTCCAAAATCATACTGAGCCCTATCTCCTCCCCTAGTTCTTCCTCCAATTGTGGTGTCCCCCAGGGCTCCATTCTTTCGCCCTGACTCTTGAACATATACCTTCCTCTGCTGATACGCCTAATTTTCTCCTTCTCCCCCAACTTCCAGTGCTACGCTGATGACACACAACTCTTCTTTAAACTTCCGACTGACGCCCTTACACCCTCCTTCATCCCTGACTGCACTCTGTGCCATCCAGACCCTGTGACCTGCTAATGACCTCTGCCTCAATGTCAACAAAAGAGAGATTCTCCCTATTGGGTCCCCTGCACCCTACATCTTACCCACGCTCTGAACTTCCTCCATGGGCTCTCCCACGGCCAACGCATCTGAAGCGAGGAATCTCGGAATCATCTTCAACTCCTCCCTCTCCTCCCTCTCCTCCCTCTCCTCCATTTTTGTCCAAAGAACCTGGTTAATCAAATTAACCAGTTACAAAGAAAATGTGACATCATTTTGCATTCAAGAAGCAACATAACAATTACAAATCACCATTCACTTACCTCAAATCAATGACAACCTATAAAAAACACACTGTCACATTGTCAAAAACTCAGTAGTTATAACAGTGGGGGTGACATTCTCATGACATTCCTGTAGCACACGTAAGACACAACAATACACACCCAAACTAAAAACTGCCACAGGCCAACCCATTACTGGTCGATCCCCAAACCCCCAAAACAATTCTTCTGTTTTTGCGCATTTTTATCGCACTTGTTTTAGCCCATTACAGCAGCAATGACTCACCACCATTGGCTGGCACATTTCCTGTCGTCACGAGAGACACTGTCAGGCCGATTCATGGAATAATTAGCGCAGCGCAAGTGGCCAAAAACGTGCGAATCGCAGTGGAATAGCGAAAATCGCAGTGCAAGTGCGAAAATCGCACGAAAAGCAGCGCACATCGATTCATGGAAGGCCGTGCGCGAGAAAACCATCGGATGTGCGATAAAAAAGTGCGCGGCACACGTTGGCGCCCAGGCCATCTAACTGCGTGCGCCAGGTCACAGCGAAAATCGCACAGGCCACAGCGAAAATCGCACATAGCGTGGCGCACGCAACAAAAGTAGGCGGAACACGGGGCGTAACACTCGGAATGGGGAACAACTTGCCAAAATGTGGGCGTCATGGGGGAAGTACAGGGTACGAGTGCGCGGAACGCCCACACGCTCGCCTACAACACGTATTCATGGAATAGAATAGGGCAAAAAAGCGCACGCTCAAACCAGCGCACAGGCACAAACACGACTGCCACAAGAAAGCAGGCGGTAGCGTCTCTGCGCCTGTAAGAAATGTGCGCCAAAAGGTGCGCCAACAAATAGCACCTATATACAGCCATGATGAATGTCCTATACTGTGGCCCTCCAGGACAAATGACGTGCAAAGGGCTACCCACAAACACGGACACCCGCTGACAAAAAATACGTGTGCGTGCATACCGGGGTGCGTGGGAAGTCTCACACGCGATTTGTCAGGGTACGTGGATTTCAGGGGTGCGCGGAAAGTTCCACACGCGATTTGTCAGGGTACGTGGATTGCAGGGGTGCGTGGGAAGTCTCACACGCGATTTGTCAGGGTACGTGGATTGCAGGGGTGCGCGGGAAGTTCCACACGTGATTTGTCAGGGTACGTGGATTGCAGGGGTGCGCGGAAGTTCCACACGCGATTTGTCAGGGTACGTGGATTTCAGGGGTGCGCGGGAAGTTCCACACGCAATTTGGCCATGTACGTGGATTTCAGGGGTGTGCGGGAAGTACCACACGTGATTTGTCAGGGTATTTGGATTTCAGGGGTGCGCTGGAAGTTCAACACGCGATTTGGCCGTGTACGTGGATTGCAGGGGTGCGCGGGAAGTTCCACACGCGATTTGTCAGGGTACGTGGATTTCAGGGGTGCGCGGGAAGTTCCACAAGTCATTTGGCCGTGTACGTGGATTTCAGGGGTGCGCGGGAAGTACCACACGCGATTTGCCAGGGTACGTGGATTGCAGGGGTGCGCGGGAAGTTCCACACGCGATTTGTCAGGGTACGTGGATTTCAGGGGTGCGCGGGAAGTTCCACACGCGATTTGGCCGTGTACGTGGATTTCAGGGGTGCGTGGGAAGTACCACACGCGATTTGTCAGGGTACGTGGATTGCAGGGGTGCGCGGGAAGTTCCACACGCGATTTGTCAGGGTACGTGGATTGCAGGGGTGCGCGGGAAGTCTCACACGCGATTTGTCAGGGTACGTGGATTGCAGGGGTGCGCGGGAAGTTCCACACGCGATTTGTCAGGGTACGTGGATTGCAGGGGTGCGCGGGAAGTTCCACATGCGATTTGTCAGGGTACGTGGATTTCAGGGGTGCGCGGGAAGTTCCACACGCGATTTGGCCGTGTACGTGGATTTCAGGGGTGCGCGGGAAGTGCCACATGCGATTTGTCAGGGTACGTGGATTGCAGGGGTGCGCGGGAAGTTCCACACGCGATTTGTCAGGGTACGTGGATTTCAGGGGTGCGCGGGAAGTTCCACACGCGATTTGGCCATCTACGTGGATTTCAGGGGTGCGCGGGAAGTACCACACACGATTTGTCAGGGTACCTGGATTGCAGGGGTGCGCGGGAAGTTCCACACGCGATTTGTCAGGGTACGTGGATTTCAGGAGTGCGCGGGAAGTTCCACACGCGATTTGGCCGGGTACGTGGATTTCAGGGGTGCGCGGGAAGTTCCACACGCGATTTGGCTGGGCACGTGTATGACAGGGGTACGCGGGAAATTCTACACGCGATTTGGCTGTGTGCTCCCAGGTATTCCCTGTACACCCTCCACGGCCCCTGCAGGCAGCACACACCACAGGGGACTACCCCGCACACCTGCTCATGTCACCCAGCACCCCCACCCCCCAGCATCCAGGGGCACCCTCCACCAGGCCCCCACTCATGTCGAACCACCACCCCCACCCCCCAGCCACCAGGGGCAGCCTCCACCAGGACCCCACCCATGTCTCCCACCACCCCCACCCCCCAGCATCCAGGGGCACCCTCCACCAGGCCCCCAATCATGTCTATCACCACCCTCACCCCCCAGCAGTCCAGGGGCACCCTCCACCAGGCCCCCACCAATGTCTCCCACCACCCCCACCCCCCAGCCACCAGGGGCACCCTCCACCAGGCCCCCACTCATGTCCTCTATCACCCCCACCCCCAGCATCCAGGGGCACCCTCCACCAGGCCCCCGCCCTTGTCTCCCACCACCCCCACCCCCAGCCACCAGGGGCAGCCTCCACCAGGCCCCCACTCATGTCCCCTATCACCCCCACCCCCCAGCATCCAGGGGCACCCTCCACCAGGCCCCCACTCATGTCTACCACCACCCCCACCCCCCAGCAGTGCAGGGGCACCCTCCACCAGGCCCCCACCCATGTCTCCCACCACCCCCGCCCCCCAGCCACCAGGGGCAGCCTCCACCAGGCCCCCACTCATGTCTCCCACCACCCCCACCCCCCAGCAGTGCAGGGGCAGCCTCCACCAGGCCCCCACTCATGTCCCCTATCACCCCCACCCCCCAGCAGTGCAGGGGCAGCCTCCACCAGGTCCCCACTCATGTCCCCTATCACCCCCACCCCCCAGCAGTGCAGGGGCACCCTCCACCAGGCCCCCACTCATGTCTCCCACCACCCCCACCCCCCAGCAGTGCAGGGGCACCCTCCACCAGGCCCCCACCCATGTCCCCTATCACCCCCACCCCCCAGCAGTGCAGGGGCACCCTCCACCAGGCCCCCACTCATGTCTCCCACCACCCCCACCCCCCAGCATCCAGGGGCACCCTCCACCAGGCCCCCACCCATGTCTCCCACCACCCCCACCCCCCAGCCACCAGGGGCAGCCTCCACCAGGGCCCCACCCATGTCTCCCACCACCCCCACCCCCCAGCAGTGCAGGGGTACCCTCCACCAGGCCCCCACCCATGTCTCCCACCACCCCACCCCCCAGCCACCAGGGGCAGCCTCCACCAGGCCCCCACCCATGTCTCCCACCACCCCCACCCCCCAGCAGTGCAGGGGCACCCTCCACCAGGCCCCCACTCATGTCTCCCACCACCCCCACCCCCCAGCCACCAGGGGCAGCCTCCACCAGGCCCCCACTCATGTCTCCCACCACCCCCACCCCCCAGCCACCAGGGGCACCCTCCATCAGGCCCCCTCCCATGTCTCCCACCACCCCCACCCCCCAGCCACCAGGGGCAGCCTCCACCAGGCCCCCACTCATGTCTCCCACCACCCCCATGCCCCTGCAGTGCAGGGGCACCCTCCACCAGTCCCCCACCCATGTCCCCTATCACCCCCACCCCCCAGCAGTGCAGGGGCACCCTCCACCAGGCCCACACTCATGTCTCCCACCACCCCCACCCCCCAGCAGTGCAGGGGCACCCTCCACCAGGCCCCACCCATGTCCCCTATCACCCCCACCCCCCAGCAGTGCAGGGGCACCCTCCACCAGGCCCCCACTCATGTCTCCCACCACCCCCACCCCCAGCATCCAGGGGCACCCTCCACCAGGCCCCCACTCATGCCTCCCACCACCCCCACCCCCCAGCCACCAGGGGCAGCCTCCACCAGGCCCCCACCCATATCTCCCACCACCCCCACCCCCCAGCAGTGCAGGGGCAGCCTCCACCAGGCCCCCACTCATGTCCCCTATCACCCCCACCCCCCAGCAGTGCAGGGGCACCCTCCACCAGGCCCCCACTCATGTCTCACACCACCCCCACCCCCCAGCAGTGCAGGGGCACCCTCCACCAGGCCCCCACCCATGTCCCCTATCACCCCCACGCCCCAGCAGTGCAGGGGCACCCTCCACCAGGCCCCCACTCATGTCTCCCTGCACCCAGGTCCTCACAATCACCAACCATGTGCGTAATGGTCAGCCTCCACAGCCAAAAGGCCCTACCAAGTAACCCATTCACCCACATGGAAATGGAAATTACATGTTACACCCCCAACGTACATAAAGCAAATGAACCCATGTCTGTCACACACAATGGTTGCAAATGAATTGGAAAACACCCAACATGACATGCATGAAACCAATGAGATGATACCACGCAGTGAAGTATGAAAACAAAATTGTATTAAAAAAATATGAATGCAAATGAAATGAAACAAACTACAATGCCAATGAAAAAAAGAAAAGGTGCATGTCCGTCCAAAAAAATTAAAAACACCAAATCCAAAAAAAATGTACTTCAAAGTCACATTAAAAATGAAATCAATCTGACAGAAAAAAATAAATCCAAACACCATTGCTCCAAGGAGAAGAAATAAAAAATTAAAAAATAAAACAATCCAATGAAGAACTATGTACAAAATATCCAAGGGTCCATGAGCCCAACTGAACAAAGGAACCCTACAAAAAACCCTAACAAAAATGCAACTATATACATAAAGTGGAGCTGTGTCCGTCGACTCCAAATCACAAGAATAAACAAATGAAACCTAAAACTAAAGAACTATATACAAAGGCAGCGGGCAAGTCCAGCGGCTCACTCCGTAGTGTTCCGGGCCAGGGCATCATCAAACTCCTCGTCTATGTCCCGGAGGCGGTCCTGTTCCATGGCCCCGAGGGTCGCAGGGACGACGCCATCTGCTCCTCCAACCCCCTGCGGATTGCCTCGAGGCACTCGGCCCGCCTCAGGGCCCTCCGCATGGAGTTCTCCGCCCTGACCATCGTGAGCCGCTCCTCTTCCGCCCGCCGCCGCTCCGCACCTATCTGCTGGCCCAACCGCAGCCACACAGAAGACACTTCCTGTCCTGGGTCCTCCTGCCATCCGGCCGATGCCTGCCCCTCGGATGTTGATGGCCCCGAGCCATGTTGCCTCCCACATTGACTCTGCTGCTGCCTCCGACGCAACTGCCTCTGCCAGCACGACGGCATCCAGGCTGATGGAATCCACCGACGCCATCGTGCACGTGCCCTGCCTGATGATGCCGGCACATCCTACATCTGCTGGGGTACAGTTGCTGTGGTGTCCACCCCTGCTTGACCTCCGAATCCCGACTGTGGCCGGGATGGGATCCCCACCGAGCTGGCTGCATAGGTCAGGGCAGGTCCACAGGGGGCCCTGATGGCATCTGGGCCGGAAGACGGCAAGGAGAACGACCGGCGTATAGCCTCCACAGAGGAGGAGAGGGCCGCCAGATTGGCCGACACATGCAGGAAACCCCCGAACATGGAAGATCCCAATTGGGCCACGTCGGCACGGTGCTCTTCGTGATGATGTGCATGCTCCTCCCGGGAAGCACGCACGTCATCACGAATTGCACCCGCGCGCATCGCAACCCCAATCAGGACCTTCTCCATACGGACACGGGTCCCCTCATCCGCAGGTGGAAGGGAGTCAGGTGACATGGACATCCCCTCTACCTGCGGACGGGCCTGGGACGGGGCATCCCTGCTGGTGCATGGTGGTGCACTCACAGGGTCAGGGACAGCGACATGCACAGGCCCCTCCACGGTGACCTGTGCTGCCTCCTGCCCCTGCCCCTGGACTGCACCACTTGCACCAGCAGGGATGCCCCCACCAGGCCCCAGGTGTGCCCTTGTGGCGGCCTCCTCCTCCTCTGTGGAAACCACCAACCTGGATGGCTCCTCACCGTCTTCCACCGTAGCAGGCCCCTGTGGGGGCTCACCCACCGCCTCCGCTGCAGCCGTGGGGGCATCCCCGCCGCCTTGCTCCACAGCGCCGTCTCCGCCCTCTTCTTCACTAGCCGCTGCGTAGAGGGAGACAAAGAACACAAGCATCAGGGTACTGTACAATGGTCCCCTAGACAGGAAGCAATAGCAGATGAGTACCACTGTCAAAGTACACTTCCATCATGTCCCTCCACAACACATGGGTCAGTCCAGGCAAAACACACACAGTAACAGGCATGGTGCATGCCATGGACATTTCCATACATGTCCAATGGACTCTTAAAACATACAATGATATGGAACTCACATGTATCATGGGTCATGCCTATCACATGCACACACTTCACCTCAGTCACATCCATCTGGCCCCATACACCCCAAACACAGCGGATACAAGGGTAACTATGCTGCATCAGTGAATCTGTGCATTGTCACACACATGTGTCATGCATCCATGGCATGCACAAGTCACAGACACGCAGGTCAGGCACACAGACATGGCTACCATATATGTACCTGGCATCAGCACCCATCCCTCACCCCCACCCATGTCCAGGAACAGAGACTGGCATGCTCTCATGTTTAAAATCTGCATAGGGCTCCCCATGTGGCATTTAAACACATGCAACAACCATGTGGTTCACACATCACTGGTCGCACATGCATTACCATGAAGTCCCTGCACACATACATGCATACATGGCCTATGTCACACATACAGGCAAGTATCAGAGAACCAGCACACCGCAACATGCCCTGTCTCACACAGCAATGTTTGGACACTTACCGCTCAACTCCAGACGGGTCTCCCTCTCAAGGATCTGGACTTGGAGCACTGGGCGTACGCGTTCCAGGACCCTCATCTAGATGGAACTCATGCGGCCCCGGCCTCCCTCCACGAGGCGCTGGGCCTTCACGAGGGTCCTGGACCTCAAGTCCTCCCAGCGCTTCTTGATCTTCTGGACGTCGCGGGTTGCCACCCCCTCCGCGTTGATGGCAACCACACAGTCGGCCCAGATCCTCTCCCGTCCTTCCTTGCTGGCGCGGGACGATCCAAAGAGGGCATCATACTGCCCCAGGACATGCTCCACCAGGACACCAACTTCGGTGGCAGTGAAGCTGGTGCCCCTCTGCCCCTCTGGCCTGGGTTTGCCACTGGTGCCAGATGTGGAAGTGCCCGACATGGCAACCCCAGAGGCAGGTGTGGGTGGGCAACTGGGTCCTGGGGCTGGGCTGTGGAGCGATGTAATCCCAGTCGGGAGTCTTCAGTTCCAGCAGGGGTGGACACAGCAACTGGACCCCTGCAGATGGCTGATGTGCAGGCACCAAATGGCAGGGCACGGTGGCAGCAGGCAGGCAGGCAGGCAGCAGCAGATGGCACGTGGGAGGCTGCTCGGGGCACTGGGGGGCAGTAATTCGGCCTTCTGGGCAGGAGCGTGGTCTTCCGTGTGTTTTCGCATGGCCAGCTTGATACGGAGTGATTTGGCATGTGAAAATCCTGCACGTCAGCGTGAAATTCGAGGAAAGGCCCTTAGCGCGTAAGCGCGTCAGCACGCATACGCGATTCTATTGGACCAAAGGCTCTCAGCGCGTAAGCGCGTCTGTGACGTGAACCGCACAGGTGTTTCCCAAACATCACGTGATGACGGAGCACACATGGAAAGACTGCTCGTCAGAGTGTCATCGCGTGTAATTGGACAAAAGTGCACGTACACGCGATTGGCCTATGTACGTGTATTTCAGGGGTGCGCGGGCACTTACACACGCAAGTACGTCAGCGCACCTGTATCCCGGGGTGCGCGGGAATTTCCACACGCTATTGGACTGGGTACTGGATTTCAGGGGTGCGCGGGTCACACGCTCGCCTACAACACGCGCAACGCATAAATTTGCACGCTAACAAAATAACAAGCTCAGACCCAGGATGAACATACCGTTCCTAGCAGCAGAGGCCGTGGGCTACCAAAGGAGGAGGAGGAGGATAGTCAGGGCCAGAATACTCACACCCAGAACCAGCCTTTTCGGGATGCCTGATGACCAGGTGTATGGGAGGTACAGGTTTCCACCACACATAATACTGGACCTGGTGAGTGAGTGGGAGGATGACCTCACATCACCCACCCTGTGCTCCCAAGCACTCAGCCCCCTGGAGAAGGTCCTCAATGTACTGCACTTCTTAGCCACTGGATCATTTCAGCGGACAAGTGCCATAGTGGGTGGGGTATTACAGGCCACCCAGTCACGCTGCCTACACCAGGTCTTGAACTTCATCACTGCACGCCCATCAGTCCGCAGGCACATATACCTGCCCAGAACACCTGCAGAAAGGCATGCTGCCGCCCTGGATTTTTACGGTGTGACACGATTCCCCAAAGTGCTAGGTGCCATCGACTGCACCCATGTGGCTCTACGTCCCCCCAGGGCATCAGAGCACATCTATTGGAACCGCAAGCACTGGCATTCCATCAACGTGCAGGTAGTATGTAATGCCAAGGGAATCATCACCTCAGTATATGCCAACTATCCTGGGTCCACCCACGACAGCTTCATTTACCGAATGTCCACCCTAAGCCGGGACCTAGAAGCTGGGCGGCATGGCGATACATGGCTGCTTGGTGAGTATGAATGCCACTGCACATGCATGCATGTCAGATACTGAGCAAGGTCACAACCCCACCAATGATACCAATCACCACCTCCACAGGGGACAGTGCCTACCCTCTCAGCCCCCACATGATGACGCCAATTGGGAACCCCACCACTCCACCCGAGGTAAGATATAACACAGCCCACATTACAACCCGGGGCATAGTGGAGCGCACATTCGGAGTGCTAAAGTCACGCTTTCGCTCCCTTGACCGTTCTGGCGGGCAGCTGTTATACGCTCCCCCAGTAGTGTGCAGGATCATAGTGGCAGCATGTGTCCTGCACAACGTTGCAACATGCCGGGGCCTGGCCGTGGACATGGTGGGGGCCCCACATCCCCAACCACATGCACAGCCGCTGCGCATGGGAGTGGAAAGGGCACGGTGGGAGGCAGCCCGTAAACAGCTAGTGGCTAATTACTTCACATAGAAATCACACCCCTGTGGAGTGCACACTGCACTGGCACATTCCATCTGACAATCAATGATGACTCAACCTTACACTGATCCTGAATGTCTGGAGAATCAACCGTGAAAACCATATCAGCCTGAGATTGTTCACCTGGAAGTGTTACAATGTGTGCATCCCTACCCACACAGACACCACCAAGGCAGTTTCGTGAAGAAACACATTCAAGCAGCTAAAATGAATACCCACTTGCAAAATGCAACAAGAGGACAGTGCCATGTCAGCCAACCCATCCCCAGCACTGCCACACGACACACTGTGCCATGTCATGCTATTTGCAGGTAAACAAAGTAATCCCCACAACATGACACAAGTGTCACAATGTACAGTGTCCCTAATTGAAACTTGCAACACCTGAAATGCTCACAGTAATGCAGGACCAACAACAAACTTGAGCAGGTACTACCATTAACATGACATCACAAATGTAATAAATTAGTAGTCTCACCACCTGGAAATGCCTGCACTCCCACCACTTCCAACTGTACAGTGTTGGCGCCATGTAGAGTTGTAGGTGCACTGCTGCCAACATGGACCCCATCTACAAACTAGAGGGCCTTGTGTAGACATGAGTAAGGGACCTGCAAATTGGGAGGTAGACACAGATGATGAGTTACACATCAATGCAACATGCAGTGTACAACACAACAGCAATATGCACTAGGAATGTATACACAGTATTGACTAGACTACCCACACATGTAGTGGGAGTCCAATGTCTCCATGTACGTCGATGACTCTTGGGCACACCCTTTGCAAGCCCATGGAAACGGGAAGCAGGAGGGGTGTGTGTGACTCAAACCCAAGCATCTGAACCAAATACATGACAAGCCTGCATGTGCCCAGCCACAATGCAGCGTATGCCCACAGGAACCACGGAAGGCAACAAATTGTCCCAAAAAAATTGGGAAAAATAAAAATAAAAATAAAAATAAAAAAAAATCAAAAATGGCCATTGATGGGCCCGGGGGGGTTGGGGAGGCCACCCAGGAGGTCCGAGGACAGGGTGCACGCCAAAACCCACCTGTGTGGATCGTGGGAAAAAAAACACCTCCATGGCTCATGGCCCACACGACTACCCTATTTTGGGAGTATCACTGCTGTCGCTATTATCACCCTGTGCAGCTGCATCCGGAGGTGGTTGCACTATGGGAGGCAGCCCACGCAAGGCCCTAGTCTGCTCCTCCATGGCTGCAAGCATGCGGGTGTGGTAGGTCTCGTTCTGGAGGATGAGTGTGCGGAGATCCCCATGCAACAACTCACGGGATGCCCGGACCTCCGCCCTCGTTGCCTGCATCTCAGCTGAGAGCGTACGGGTGAGACGCTCCAGCTGCTGTTCTGTCCTTTGGTGTGTTGAAGCCTCAAGCTCAACAAGAGTCGTCCTGAGGTGAAGGAGCTCCTGCCTCAGGGCTTCCCTGTGGCCCTGGGACTCTATGGAGATGGCCTCCTGCAGAGTCACCAGTGCCGCCCGTCTGTCCCAGTTGGACGCCAACATGTCCTCCCTGTGTGACTGGCAGATGGAGTCGGTTGCCTGCTGTAGTCGCTCCATCAGCCTTTCAGGGGGGACAATGGAAGTGGCCACCCTATCCATGGCCTGAGCCATCATCTCGGATGATGCTGCCTGTTGGGTTGCCATACCGTAAATGGATTGCTCCCATGCGGTATTGCCAGGTGGCGCACGGCCACCACGTCGGCGGGCACCACACCTGTCTGGGACAAGGCGAACTGCGCCTTGCTGTGCCGGCACTGCCTGAGGCTGCGGGACTGCATTCCCTCTCTGATCTGCTGGCCCAGGAACAGGATCAGATGTCGCAGAGTGTGACCCTGCATCCGTAACCACCAAAGGCGTAGCTGCCAACACTGACACCCCCATTGAGCGTTCTGACCCTGGTGCAGGTGGGTGGGACAGAACAGAATCCCTCCCTGGAACACTCACCTGCGACGGCACGTAGGTCTCATCATCCGAATCAACACCTGAGTACAGCTCGGGGAAGTGCAGCCAGAGACACCCCTTGAGAGCACGACCTGCAGCACTTGTGGGTTCTCACCCACCACCACACCACGTCCCTCACTGGTGGTTGGTCGCCCTCGGACCCCTCCTGGGTCTGCACCATCTCCACAACCCCAGCAGTATCAGGTGCGTCTTCCCCTGCAAAGACATAAAAACAAAGAAATGGAAACAGGCATTAGCACCATGGCACACAATGAGGGCTGAGAAGCAAGAGAACCAGTACTTGATTGACACATGTCCCACATGACTAAAACCCTCCCATGCATGCACCCTCACTGCATATGAAGGGCAGGCAAATGGCACACACTGATGACACCAAGATGGAAGATGAACACATTTTCTGCATGCTGCCTGGCAGTGGCATCACACATTGGCCTGTGATTGCCAGGTGAAACACACATGCCATCACACAGATGGCATGTACCATTGCTATTGAGTGAAGATGGAGAGGAGGGCAGCACCTATTCATTCAGTCCAGTTCCCGCATGTAATAGCTTTTCTAATTTAAACAGGTCAGATTTTTCACCTGGAGCTGAAAGTCCAAAATGGTCCAATTGCACAGGGACATGTGTGAACAAATGATATCCAGGTAACAAAGTCACTCCACTTTACCATAGCCATGTCAGACATGTGACTAGAGGACTGAGAAATGCCTAGTAAAAGTGGTGGAATGCAAACAATCTGCCTGAATGAACAGAGAAAAATAAGCAACAATGTTGTGGCAAGGTGACACTTCAAGGGCAACTGGCGTGCTGTTGGGCTAGATCTCTACTGTTGGCAGAAGGGATACTGCTATGGCCAAATGCAGCTGTGCAGGATGTATTGCATGAAGCACATGGCTGACCCATACGACTCAGGCGCACACACTCTCACCTGGCACACAAACAGAAGCCCTCACACACACACCATGCACATGGATGACACACACATGCATGTGCACTCACCGGACAATGCCTCGTAATCAGGCAAATCTCCCACGCCTTGGATCTGTTCCTCCGTGACGTAGGTCCCAGCGACTGACTCATGTGGAGTGAGTTCCATGTCCACTACTGGAGACCCACCTCCAGTCAGTAGAGTTGCGGCATGACTTGAGGCCAGCTTATTCTTTGCCCTGCGCTTTAGGTCATTCCAGCGCTTATAGCAATCATTGGCTGTGCGCCTCATGATTCCAAGGGCACTTACGATGTCCGCAATGGTCTGCCAGTGTGCCTGGCGTTGTGCAGGTGTGGTCTTGGATCCTGCAACAATGACCATCTCGTTATCATGTCCGGACACATACTCGACAAGTGCATTCAGTTCGTCATCCGTGAAGCTGGGCTTCCTCGACGGGCCGGACTGTGTAGCCGTGTCTGGGGCATCAGCCTGTGCCGGACGAGCACTCTTCCTCTTCCGCTTGGAAGGTGGTGGTGATCCTGAGTGTCCTGCGCCGCTCTGGACACTAGGGGCAGGAGCCCTGGTGGACTCGGTATCAGGAGTGTGGGATTGCACACTCAGCATGGGAGTTGGTGCAGGCATTGGCTCAAGTGTAATGGTGTCAGGGGGAATGTCAGCAGGATGGACTAGGATCGACACTGTCCTGGCTGGGTGTGTGAGAGCTGGTGTGGATGGAGCGCAGGTGCCCCTGCAGCCTCTCCGCCCTGCCTACTTGGGGCAGCAGATGGCCTTGCTGCCCCAGGTCCACGTGGCATGATGACATCTGTCATGATCTCTGCTTCCAAAAGGTCAGGGTTTTCCCAACTCCCTTGGAAGCAGATCCATAACCCAGGTTCCGAGTGCCAACCAGTCCCAATTGGGACCTTTTGGACCCAGTCCTGGCGCCAGTGGCACCAGGCTCATAAATATGCCCAGTCCCAGCGCTGGAAGCGCCGGGCTCATAATGCTTGGGTGGACTTACCTGCAGCAGACCATGCTGCTTACTTGCCTGCCAGTTGAGCCTCTGATCCTCTTCTGTTTGGAAATACTTTTCCTGTTGGGTGGGGCAGGAGCCACTCCCTAGGTTCAGAACACTGGAACTCTTCTGGAAAGCAGGAACTCTTTTCTTACCTAGGCGTGGCTGTGGAAGGAGACACCTAAGCACTACAGGAGGCTATTTAAACCACACCCGATGGATGAATCTTGCTTTGCGTTATTCTGCATCCTCTGCAGCAGAACGCTCATTGTGTCTTCTGCATCTGATCCTGGGCCTAAGGAAAAAGGCTTACCATCCTGAATCCAGTCTTCAGCAACACCTATAAAGACAAGAAAGAACAGGTTAGCATTAAGGTCTTCAGTGACAGCGCTTCACTTACCTGGTCCATCGGCTGTCACCAACGCCTCGCGCTGCATTCCGGCATCTGAAAGACAAAGGCTTACCTACTCTTCGTGCGCTCCGGAGGTCTTCGCACTGCATTCCGGCATCTGAAAGACAAAAGCTTACCAACTCTTCGCACGCTCCGGAGGCCTTCGGCGCTGCATCCCGCATCTGAAAGACAAAACAAGGTGCGTTTAAAGACATTGGGGAACTTTAATACTCACGTGCCATTACTCCTTTCCACATCTAACCCAGTGGGTATTCCAGCACCCTGCAGCCGCTCCGAACTTGTACCTGCAAAATAAAAAGACAGTTAGAGCGCATCGTGAAGCAGGCAACAAGCGCTTACTTACGTGCTTCCAGGCGCTTCTATTCATCACACGGGCTCCATCTTCAACTCACATCAGCCCGTCATCCGCCATCGCCGGAACCCTGCAAAACAAGAGACATCATTACTAAAGACTTTTAAAGACATTAGAATTACTTGAAACTTACAGTTCGTGCAGTAAACGACGGACAGCAGTCCTCTGAAGTCAAGAGGCCTGCTCCCCTTATCCAGTGAAGAAACTGGTTACAGCACCCTGCCCCGAGGCAGATGGAGAGCACGGCGTTCACTTACCTAAGGTGAGAGCGTTAACCTTTGGGGTTCTACAGGAGAAGAGAAAGGGAAGAAGAGAGAGACATTCAATAACCCTGTTCATTAATCCCATATTTTCTATCTGCAGACATCTTACCCTTCGAGTCAGACATACAGTGCACAGAGGTCCAGCCCAAAGAGCCAGCCGTGTGTTACACATCACCTTTGAAGATACGGTATACACCCAGTCAAGACCGGCGCCTCTACAGGAATCAGGTGAGCGTTACAGAACGCAAAGCCTACCGCAAAACTCCCGTCCAGGCGCTATGGAAACCTCGGATACCGACCAGCTAGCCCAGTTACTTGGGGAACTAAGGGCAGAAGTGCATGCAGCCCGTCAGGAAACGAACGCTCTAAGAAGGGAACTGATTATTTCCAAGGAGCGAACAGATGATCTTGCTAGACAATTGCTACAGTCACAAGCCGGACAGACCCCGTTACCCGCATCTGGGGGAAATCTTCCTTCTACATCCTCTATGAATCCAGTGCAGATCAACCTACCTGGGAATGTACCTCTGTCTCCGCCCAAATGATTTTCTGGTGACCCAAAGAGGTTTGCAGTATTTATCAATCAGTGCCGGTTGCATTTCTTATGCCGGCCAGCAGCCTTTCCAACTGATCAAGCTAAAGTAGCTTTCGTGCTTTCGTACCTTAGTGGCAATGCGGCAGACTGGTCGATCCCTCTAGTAAATCAAGATGATCCGGTCCTCCATGATTTTCAAGCTTTTCAGCTCAGTATGGAAAAACTGTTCGTAAGACATTCACAGGGGCAGGCCTTGGACAATGAGCTTCTTTCGTTGCGACAAGGTAATCAAGACCTTTTGGCTTATATTGCGTCTTTCAACAGACTGATAGTGGAAACTCAATGGCCTGAGGACAAAAGGATTACGCTGTTTTATAGAGGTCTACGTGGAGAGCTCAAAGATGTGTTAGCCCAAGTAGTGAATCCCCCACAAGATTGTTCGGACTATATAGACTTAGTCGTTCAAATAGATCACAGACTGCAGAACAGGAAGGCCGATCGTTCCAAGTTTGATGCTCGAGTATTTTCCAAACCGCCAACTCCTTCCAAAGGAGTAGACTCCGGGGAACCCATGCAAATAGGGGGCCTGAAAGGTCCTCTAACACAAAAGGAGCGGGAAAGGAGAAAACAGTTGCAATTATGCCTCTATTGCGGAAACTCAGGGCACTTTCTTCGAGACTGTCCGGTGAAACCTGCCAAGAAGGCAGTAGGAGCTGCAGTTACCAAAGTTACAAACTCTGAGCAGGGAAACAACCTCGCCCGACAAGAATAGAGGTCCTCTTGCCGAGCGTGAAAACCAGTTCCGTGACCTCGCATTTTGTGATACCTATCGTCCTCATTAGCCCTGATAATCCGGATCGATTACATGCAATTGAAGCTTACGTCAACAGCGGTGCCATCGGCAATTATGTGGATCATGAAATGGTTTTGAGGATGAATCTAACTCTTTGTCCCAAGGCTGTAAAGGACGTCATTACCACGGTGGATGGAAAGGAGATAGCCTCCGGACCAGTAACGCATACCACTCAAGAAGTGACGCTAGTAAGTCAAGATGGACACCATGAGAAGATCGTGTTCGATGTGATCAAGGTTCCTCAGTTTCAGATTATTCTAGGAATACCTTGGTTAGAGAAACACAATCCTCTGATCGATTGGCGAGCAAGAACGGTCCAGTTTCCAGAATGTGTCTCCACTTGTCACCCTCCACCTGGTGTTGCACTGGCAGCAATTTCTTCAGAGACTCCCCTGTTACCTCCCGAATACTTAGAATACCAAGATGTTTTCCGGAAGGATCAGGCTAACTCTCTACCTCCTCATAGGTCTTATGACTGCCAGATAGACCTGATACCTGGATCTACTCCTCCTTGTAGTAGAATTTATGCCCTCACCGAGCCTGAGAACCTTCACCTTAGACAATACCTGGATCAATACCTGGCAAATGGGTTTATTCATCCTTCCAAGTCCCCTGCTTCTTCAGCTTTGTTCTTCGTTCCAAAAAAGGAAGGAGACCTTAGAACTTGTATAGATTATCGCTCCCTGAACCAGATCACCGTCAAGAATAGATATCCGTTACCTTTGATCCCTGAACTCCTGGACCAAGTCAGAAAAGCATGCATATATACAAAGCTGGATCTTAGAGGAGCCTACCACTTGGTACGAGTAAAAGAGGGTGATGAATGGAAGACGGCCTTCCGCACCAAATATGGGCTATTTGAATATCAGGTCATGCCCTTCGGACTTTGCAATGCCCCGGCCGCCTTTCATTATTTTATGAACGATGTCCTCAGAGAGCTCATAGATGTGTATGTTGTTGTTTACATTGACGACATCCTCATTTATTCTTCATCGGAATCTGAACATCGGAAACACGTGAAAATGGTCCTCGAAAGATTGCGTCAACACAAACTTTTCGCTAAGTTGGAAAAATGTGTTTTCAATGTGACTGAAGTTGAATTCTTGGGATTCATATTATCACCTAGCGGAGTGCGTATGGATTCAAAGAAGGTCGATGCAGTTCTCAAATGGCCATCACCATCCTCAGTAAAAGGTGTGCAAAGCATGTTAGGCTTCGCTACCTTTTACCGCAGGTTTATCCCCGAATTTTCTCGAATAGTCCAGCTCATCACTGCCTTGTTAAAGAAAAACAAACGTTTTGAATGGTCTACCGAGGCGGAACAAGCTTTCCAGGATTTGAAGACTAAATTTATCTCTGCACCAATCTTAAAACACCCTCGCCCCGAACTCCCCTACATCGTGGAAACTGATGCTTCAAGCCTTGCCATGAGGGCAGTTCTATCACAAAAGGACCCGGTAACCAATCAGTTGCATCCCGTGGCATTTTGGTCCCGCAAATTCTCGCCTCCTGAAATCAATTACACGATTACTGACAAGGAACTTCTGGCTATCAAGTCTGCCTTTAAGGCTTGGCGGCATTATCTGCTGGGGGCCCGACACACCGTTACTGTGATTACGGATCACCGAAACCTGCAATATTTGAAAACCGCAAAAGCCCAATCCTCTAGACAACTCCGTTGGGCATTATTCTTTGCCGAGTTTGACTTCATAATTACCTATCGACCTGGTACAAAAAACGGTAAAGCTGATGCCCTTTCTCGGATCGGAGTGGAAGAACACTTGACCAACCCTAAACCTGTACCAATCATTCCCGAACAAAGAATTCTGGGTGTAATCGCCACACAATCCATAGAGGAAGTTAAGGATAAAGCCAGGCAACTTGTAACTCCAGCAGACATACAGAATTGGCATCTGCAGGGAAAGGACTTTGCAGTAAAGGACAACTTATTGTATTTCCAAGAACGATTATACCTGCCCAGCACAGATTTACAGAAAAAAGTAATCTCTTGTTATCACGATTCTTCAATGGAAGGACATCCCGGTATGGCCAAGACCTCAGAAAAGATCAAGCGCTACTTCTGGTGGCCGTCTTGGAAAAAAGATATCAGAGACTTTATAATGTCCTGTGGAGTATGCGCCCAAAACAAGAGTCAAAAGGTAAGACCAGCAGGCCTCTTACCCCTATTGACATCCCACCTCGCCCTTGGCATACGCTTTCTATGGACTTCATCACCGATCTACCTCCATGCTCCGGATACAATACGATTCTAGTAATCGTGGACTTATTCTCCAAGATGGCGCATTTCATTCCGCTCAAAGGCTTGCCAACAGCAGCAACTCTGGCCCGAGAATTTCTCGAAAACATCGTCCGACTGCACGGTTTTCCTTCGGTTCTAATTTCGGATCGAGGTAGTCAATTTATTTCTCATTTTTGGCGAAGTTGCTGTCGGTCGGCTCAAATTGATGTGAGGCTATCGACCAGTCACCACCCTCAGACCGACGGACAAACCGAGAGGACCAATCAAACTCTGGAACAGTATTTACGCTGCATGCTGCAACAAACTGAAAAAACTTGGAAAGACATCCTTTGGATAGCCGAATATGCCTACAATAACTCTGTCCATTCAGGAACTGGGAAAACCCCGTTTTTTCTTTTATACGGCAGTCACCATCGAACCTCGGAGTTGGATCCCCTCCAAGATCTTGAAACACCAGCAGTAGACTACCTGCATTCTACAATCACCCAAGCCTTTAAGGAAGCTGTTTCTCACCTTCAAAGGGCTAAAGAACAATACAAGAAAGGAGCAGATCAACATCAGAAGGAAGCCCCTCAATATCAAGTAGGGGATCAAGTCTGGTTATCCACCAAATATCTACCTCTAAAAGCTCCACGCACATTCATCCCAAGATACCTTGGTCCCTATTCCTTCACTACCATAGTAGCAGTCAAGTTGGACTTGCCCCCGCACATGAAGATACATCCGGTCTTCCACGTCTCTCTATAAAAACCTGTGCAACCTCAAACCCGACTAACTAAATCTCCAAAACCCATCCTAGTTGATGGAGAACTCGAGTTTGAAGTCAAAAGCATTCTGGACTCCAAGATCTCCAAATCTAAACTATTTTACCTAATTGACTGGAAAGGCTACGGCCCCCAAGAGAGATCCTGGGAACCTGCTGAATATGTCCACGCTCCTCGCCTAATCAAAAGATTTCACCGAACATTTCCTGACAAGCCAAAACCCCTGGAGAAGCCCGGTTTGGGAGGGGCCTTGAGGGGGGGTACTGTCATGATCTCTGCTTCCAAAAGGTCAGGGTTTTCCCAACTCCCTTGGAAGCAGATCCATAACCCAGGTTCCGAGTTCCAACCAGTCCCAGTTGGGACCTTTTGGACCCAGTCCTGGCGCCAGTGGCACCAGGCTCATAAATATGCCCAGTCCCAGCGCTGGAAGCGCCGGGCTCATAATGCTTGGGTGGACTTACCTGCAGCAGACCATGCTGCTTACATGCCTGCCAGTTGAGCCTCTGATCCTCTTCTGTTTGGAACTACTTTTCCTGTTGGGTGGGGCAGGAGCCACTCCCTAGGTTCAGAACACTGGAACTCTTCTAGAAAGCAGGAACTCTTTTCTTACCTAGGCGTGGCTGTGGAAGGAGACACCTAAGCACTACAGGAGGCTATTTAAACCACACCCGATGGATGAATCTTGCTTTGCGTTATTCTGCATCCTCTGCAGCAGAACGCTCATTGTGTCTTCTGCATCTGATCCTGGGCCTAAGGAAAAAGGCTTACCATCCTGAATCCAGTCTTCAGCAACACCTATAAAGACAAGAAAGAACAGGTTAGCATTAAGGTCTTCAGTGACAGCGCTTCACTTACCTGGTCCATCGGCTGTCACCAACGCCTCGCGCTGCATTCCGGCATCTGAAAGACAAAGGCTTACCTACTCTTCGTGCGCTCCGGAGGTCTTCGCACTGCATTCCGGCATCTGAAAGACAAAAGCTTACCAACTCTTCGCACGCTCCGGAGGCCTTCGGCGCTGCATCCCGCATCTGAAAGACAAAACAAGGTGCGTTTAAAGACATTGGGGAACTTTAATACTCACGTGCCATTACTCCTTTCCACATCTAACCCAGTGGGTATTCCGGCACCCTGCAGCCGCTCCGAACTTGTACCTGCAAAATAAAAAGACAGTTAGAGCGCATCGTGAAGCAGGCAACAAGCGATTACTTACGTGCTTCCAGGCGCTTCTATTCATCACACAGGCTCCATCTTCAACTCACATCAGCCCGTCATCCGCCATCGCCGGAACCCTGCAAAACAAGAGACATCATTACTAAAGACTTTTAAAGACATTAGAATTACTCGAAACTTACCGTTCGTGCAGAAAACGACGGACAGCAGTCCTCTGAAGTCAAGAGGCCTGCTCCCCTTATCCAGTGAAGAAACTGGTTACAGCACCCTGCCCCGAGGCAGATGGAGAGCACGGCGTTCACTTACCTAAGGTGAGAGCTTTAACCTTTGGGGTTCTACAGGAGAAGAGAAAGGGAAGAAGAGAGAGACATTCAATAACCCAGTTCATTAATCCCATATTTTCTATCTGCAGACATCTTACCCTTCGAGTCAGACATACAGTGCACAGAGGTCCAGCCCTAAGAGCCAGCCGTGTGTTACACATTACCTTTGAAGATACGGTATACGCCCAGTCAAGACCGGCACCTCTATGGGAATCAGGTGAGCGTTACACATCAACGTGCACCAGCGCACGTATCATAGGCCTGCTGACCTGGAAGTCAGCCATGGAGTCAGCCAGGTCTGGTGCCACAATGGGCTGGTCCAACAAGGGCTGAGCATGGATGGTGTCAGCCACATCAGCCTCAACGGGAGGGGGGGGATTATGGGTGCCCTTGACTGGTCCTCCACACATGGGGGGACAGGCTCACCCTGCAAGTAACGACCACGTCCCCTACCGGATCCACCACGGCCACCACTTGTGGCTCTTCCACCTTTGCCACCCTTACGGAATCCTCGCCTCCCAGCCATGGCACTGATGTTAATGTGCGTATGGGAGTGGCTGTAAACTATTGTCCTGGGCAATTGGGGGTCAAAGGGGTTGGGTACCAGATGGTAATTGTACCCTAGTGCTCTAGCAAGGCTGAATGTAAGCCCTGGGGAAAGATGACGGGTCACGCTACGCACAGGAGGCCCAAAAAAGGGAGATGACGTGCACGCAACCCCTCCTAGACCACGTGTGCAGAAAGAAAAACCTGCACTACGCTGTGGCACCCAGTAACACAAGAATGAACGTATGCGTGTCACACGCAGCCTAGAATGACCTCTGAAGGGGTAGGCTACTCACGGGGCAAGCACAGATGTTAGATACGTGCGTGACTCACCGTCTGCCAGGTAAAAGAGCGTGAAAAAGGAGCGCGTTTGGTTGGCAACACCCCCGCCAAAAGAAGATTTGTACGCTGTCTGAGGAGACAGGACAACAGTAGAAGGGAACACTGTTTGAGGGAACAGGCCCAGGTAAACCAGTAAAAGAGAAAAAAGAGAAAAAGCTGTCAGAGGTAACAGGGAGTACGAACTTGAAACGCTGTGAAGTAAATCGCTTGTGAAACGACAAGAAGTACAGAATTCACCCACTCGCTCTCCACGAAAAGCACGTACAAGGAAATGGTGTTCTACACGTACCTTTTACACAGGCCCACACGTCCAGCGTCACTTACGCGGTGTGTACGCGCTAGGGCCATTTCCACCAATTACACGCTTTGTCACTTCTGCGTTTAGGGCCATTTCCACCAATTACACGCTTTGTCACTTCTGCGTGTAGGGCCATTTCCACCAATTACACACTTTGTCACTTCTGCGTGTAGGGCCATTTTCACCAATTAAACGCTTTGTCACAGCCGCGTGTACGCGCTAGGCCCATTCCCACCAATTACAAGCTTTGACACTCGGACGTGTCTTTCATTTTTTTCACACGCAACATTTTCCAACGTGTGCCCAATTCAACGTGCACGTGACTTCATAGAAGCGCATACGCTGGCGACGCATTTACGCGCTAAGGGCCTTTCCTCGAATTACACGCAGACGTGTTGGATTTTCACGTGCCAAATCACTCCGTATCAAGCTGGCCACGCGTTCACACACGGAAGACCACGCTCCTGCCCAGAAGGCCAAATTACTGCCCCCCAGAGCCCTGAGCACGCTCCCACCTGCCATTTGCTGCTGCCTGACTGCCTGCTGTCCACGTGCCCTGCCATTTTCTGCCTGCACATCAGCCAGGGGTGCTGTTGCTGTGACCACCCCTGCTGGAACCAAAGACTCCCGACTGATTTTCCATCGCCCCACAGCCCAGCCCCAGGACCCAGTTGCCCACCCACTCCTGCCTCTGGGGTTGCCATGTCTGGCACTGCAACATCTGGCACCAGTGGCAACCCCCGGCCAAGGAGGCAGAGGGGCACCAGCTTCACTGTCACCGAAGTTGGTGTCCTGGTGGAGCATGTCCTGGGGCAGTATGATGGCCTCTTCGGAAGGTTGCGCGCCGACAAGGAAGGACGGACTTGGATCTGGATGGACATCGTGACTGCCATCAACGCGGAGGAGGTGGCAGTCCGCGACTACGAACGTGTCAGGAAGCGCTGGGAGGACTTCAGGTCCAGGACCCTCAACAAGGCCCGGCGCCTCCTGAAGGCAGCGGATGTCAAGGGGCGCCGGGGCCACTTGTCAGTAGATCAGATGAGGGTCCTGGAACGCATATCCCCAGCGCTCCACATCCAGGTCCTTGAGAAGCAGACCCGTCTGGAGTCGAGCGGTAAGTGTACATGCATACTGATTGTAAGCTGTGCGTGTGGTGGTGTGCCAGGAGTGTGCAGGTTGAACATGTATTTTTATGTGGCCAAGTAGGCGGGGTGTACAGGGCCGTGAGGGTGACACATGCGAGGGGTCTCATGTGTGACACATGGATGGTGCTTGTGTGTGTGGGCTTGCATGGCACAGGATGTGGAGGAATGATTGTTTGGTGTGACATGGATGTCGATCAAAACACTGCGACAGTTGGCGGAGGTGTACACATGCATGCAAGTTTGGTGTTGTGTGTGCATGTGTAGTGTACTCCCTATGTTGCATGTGATGTGTGGATGACCTTTGCCTGCTCATGCTGTTGTATGTGAATGGATGGTGCTGGCTGTTGCATTATGGCTGTGGTATGGCTCATGTGTGCAAGTTGAAATGACATGTGTGTTGGGGGTTGTGATGCCATGTCTGAGGTTTACCAATGCCACTCATGTATAACTGTAATGTGTGTATGAGTCCTTTTTACAGTGCCCTGATGCCTGTGTTTTCTTTCTCCCTGTCTGCAGCGTCAACTGATGAAGAGGGCAGAGAAGGTGCTGTGGAGCACAGCGGCAGGGGTCGCACCACCAGCCGGAGACGCAAGGCCCGGATCCCCTCCCAGGTTGTGATCTCGTCGGGAAGTGAGGAGTCCGGTGCAGCGTCCCAGGCCGCAGCTGCCGAGGGGAGGTCCAAGAGGCAGAGGTTGGAGTTGGACTCCTCGGCAGCAGAAGGGGCAGCTGGGACCCCACAGGGCCCAACGGGGGAAGATGGCATGGAGTCATCCAGGTTGGCGGGGGTTTGGTGGAGGAGGAGGCCGTGCAAGCGACAGTGGCGGGGTCTGGAGGTGGGGATTCCACTAGTGCTAGTGGTGCAGTGCAGGATCAGGGACAGGAGGCAGCACAGGCCGCCGCGGAGGTGCCTGTGTGCAATCCTGTCCCTGCTCCTGTCACTGCATCATCTTGCACCAGCGGGGATGCCTACCTCCAGACCCGTTCTCAGGGAGAGGATTGGCTTACGACACTTGGCCTTCCACTCCCTGCGGATGTGGCTATCCTGCACCAGGTTGTGCCTGTCCAAGGTGGGGTGGCGTTGCATCAACGGGCCATGCGAGCTGACCTGCAGTCTTATCATGATGAGTCTGCACGTCTTCTCGCATGGCTCGTTGACCGCGTTGACCCACTGGGACAGCTCACCAGGGCTGGATTCCTCCGTTTCCTGGACCTTGTTCCGACCCCCTTCTCCACAGAACCCCCTATGCTCCAGTCGTCCTCCATGCCATTTTCCCACCCATGTGTCACCTGGGTGCCCTGTGGAGCTGCCTCCGACCGTGCGGCCAGGCTGGTGGACAACAGATCCCTGCCACAGTCGGGAGTCGGACGTCCAGCAGGGGTGGCCACGTCAACGACTGCACCCCAGCTGGAGGAGGATGTGCAGGCACCATCGGACAGGGCACATGGACAGCAGCAGCTGCAGCAGCAGGAGGCTGTAGGTGGGAGCCACGATAGCTCAGGGCCTTCAACATCGGAGGGGCAGGCATCGGCCGAAGGGCAGGAGGACCCTGGACGGGAAGTGTCTTCCGTGTGGCAGCGGTTGGGCCACGCCATAGATGCGGAGCGGTGGCAGGCAGAAGAGGCGCGGATCACGATGGTCAGGGCAGAGAACTCCATGCGGAGGGCCCTGAGGCGGGCCGAGTGCCTCGAGGCAATCCGCAGGGAGTTGGAGGTGAACATGTCGGCGTCCCTGCGGACCCTCGGGGCCATGGAACAGGACCGCCTCAGGGACATAGACGAGGAGTTCGATGATGCCCTGGCCCGGAACACCACTAAGTGAGCCGCTGGACTGGCCCGCCGCCATTGTATATAGTTATTTAGTGATAGGTTTCCTTTGCAGTTTATTTTTCTTTGGAGTCGACGGACACTGCTCCACCTTTTGTATATAGTTCCATTTTAGATAGGTTTTTTGGTAGGTTTCATTTCTTCTCTTGGGATGATGGACCCTGAATACTTTGTACATAGTTGGACTTTGGATTTGGATATTTTTTTAACTATGAATATTTTTTGCCATGGAGCAATGGTTTTCTATTTCTTTTTTACCTTCATTTACTTTTCATGGACTTGAACTTTGGAAGATATTTTTTCATATTGTCATTTATTGATTTCATTTTGAAAAGAGGCAGCCTGCTTGATTTTTTGATTATTTTACTTGTGTATTTTGGTTGATTTTGATAGCCATTGCTGTTGTTTTTAATACATTATTTTTATTTTTTCATTCTTCATTGTGTGGTTTCATCTCATTGTTTTCATGCATGTCATGAGATGGGTTTTCAGGTTCCCTTGCAACCATTGTGTATGTGTGAGACACATGTGTTGATTTACATTGTTTCCATTGGAGTACTATCATGGGCACATGTAATACTTGGTTGTGTCTTTGGGCTGTGGTGGCTGGCCAAGAGGCACATGATTGAGGATTGTCAGGGCCTGTGGGCAGGGGGACATGAGTGGGGGCCTGGTGGAGGCTGCCCCTGCACTGCTGGGGGGTGGGGGTGGTGGGAGACATGGGTGGGGGCCTGGTGGAGGCTGCCCCTGCACTGCTGGGGGGTGGGGGTGGTGGGAGACATGGGTGGGGCCCTGGTGGAGGCTGCCCCTGCACTGCTGGGGGGTGGGGGTGGTGGGAGACATGGGTGGGGGCCTGGTGGAGGCTGCCCCTGGTGGCTGGGGGGTGGGGGTGGTGGGAGACATGGGTGGGGGCCTGGTGGAGGCTGCCCCTGCACTGCTGGGGGGTGGGGGTGGTGGGATGCATGGGTGGGGGCCTGGTGGAGGGTGCCCCTGGTGGCTGGGGGGTGGGGGTGGTGGTAGACATGAGTGGGGGCCTGGTGGAGGCTGCCCCTGCACTGCTGGGGGTGGGGGTGGTGGGAGACATGGGTGGGGGCCTGGTGCAGGGTGCCCCTGGTGGCTGGGGGGTGGGGGTGGTGGTAGACATGAGTGGGGGCCTGGTGGAGGCTGCCCCTGCACTGCTGGGGGGTGGGGGTGGTAGGAGACATGATTGGGGGCCTGGTGGAGGCTGCCCCTGCACTGCTGGGGGGTGGGGGTGGTGGGAGACATGAGTGCGGTTCTGGTGGAGGGTGCCCCTGGTGGCTGGGGGGTGGGGGTGGTGGGAGACATGAGTGGGGGCTTGGTGGAGGGTGCCCCTGCACTGCTGGGGGGTGGGGGTGGTGGGAGACATGGGTGGGGGCCTGGTGGAGGCTGCCCCTGCACTGCTGGGAGGTGGGGGTGGTGGGAGACATGAGTGGGGGCCTGGTGGAGGGTGCCCATGGTGGTTGGGGGTGGGGGTGGTGGGAGACTTGAGTGGGGGCCTGGTGGAGGGTGCCCCTGCACTGCTGGGGGGTGGGGGTGGTGGGAGACATGAGTGGGGGCCTGGTGGAGGGTGCCCCTGGTGGCTGGGGGGTGGGGGTGGTGGGAGACATGGGTGGGGGCCTAGTGGAGGGTGCCCCTGCACTGCTGGGGGGTGGTGGGAGACATGAGTGGGGGCCTGGTGGAGGCTGCCCCTGCAATGCTGGGGGGTGGGGGTGGTGGGAGACATGGGTGGGGGCCTGGTGGAGGGTGCCCCTGGTGTCTGGGGGGTGGGGGTGGTGGGAGACATGGGTGGGGGCCTGGTGCAGGGTGCCCCTGGTGGCTGGGGGGTGGGGGTGGTGGTAGACATGAGTGGGGGCCTGGTGGAGGCTGCCCCTGCACTGCTGGGGGGTGGGGGTGGTGGGAGACATGAGTGGAGGCCTGGTGGAGGCTGCCCCTGCACTGCTGGGGGGTGGGGGTGGTGGGAGACATGAGTGGGGACCTGGTGGAGGCTGCCCCTGCACTGCTGGGGGTGGGGGTGGTGGGAGACATGAGTGGGGGCCTGGTGGAGGCTGCCCCTGCACTGCTGGGGGGTGGGGGTGGTGGGAGACATGGGTGGGGGCCTGGTGGAGGCTGCCCCTGCACTGCTGGGGGGTGGGGGTGGTGGGAGACATGGGTGGGGGCCTGGTGGAGACTGCCCCTGGTGGCTGGGGGTGGTGGGAGACATGGGTGGGGGCCTGGTGGAGGCTGCCCCTGCACTGCTGGGGGGTGGGGGTGGTGGGATACATGGGTGGGGGCCTGGTGGAGGGTGCCCCTGGGGGGTGCGGGTGGTGGTAGACATGAGTGGGGGCCTGGTGGAGGCTGCCCCTGCACTGCTGGGGGGTGGGGGTGGTGGGAGACATGGGTGGGGGCCTGGTGCAGGGTGCCCCTGGTGGCTGGGGGGTGGGGGTGGTGGTAGACATGAGTGGGGGCCTGGTGGAGGCTGCCCCTGCACTGCTGGGGGGTGGGGGTGGTGGGAGACATGAGTGGGGGCCTGGTGGAGGCTGCCCCTGCACGGCTGGGGGGTGGGGGTGGTGGGAGACATGAGTGGGGGCCTGGTGGAGGCTGCCCCTGCACTGCTGGGGGGTGGGGGTGGTGGGAGACATGAGTGGGGGCCTGGTGGAGGCTGCCCCTGCACTGCTGGGGGGTGGGGGTGGTGGGAGACATGAGTGGGGGCCTGGTGGAGGGTGCCCCTGGTGGCTGGGGGGTGGGGGTGGTGGGAGACATGAGTGGGGGCCTGGTGGAGGGTGCCCCTGCACTGCTGGGGGGTGGGGGTGGTGGGAGACATGAGTGTGGGCCTGGTGGTGGGTGCCCCTGGTGGCTGGGGGGTGGGGGTGGTGGGAGACATGGGTGGGGGCCTGGTGGAGGGTGTCCCTGCACTGCTGGGGGGTGGGGGTGGTGGGAGACATGAGTGGGGGCCTGGTGGAGGGTGCCCCTGGAGGCTGGGGGGTGGGGGTGGTGGGAGACATGGGTGGGGGCCTGCTGCAGGGTGCCTGGGGGGTGGGGGTGGTGGTAGACATGAGTGGGGGCCTGGTGGAGGCTGCCCCTGCACTGCTGGGGGGTGAGGGTGGTGGGAGACATGAGTGGGGGCCTGGTGGAGGCTGCCCCTGCACTGCTGGGGGTGGGGGTGGTGGGAGACATGAGTGGGGGCCTGGTGGAGGCTGCCCCTGCACTGCTGGGGGGTGGGGGTGGTGGGAGACATGGGTGGGGGCCTGGTGGAGGCTGCCTCTGCACTTCTGGGGGGTGGGGGTGGTGGGAGACATGGGTGGGGGCCTGGTGGAGGCTGCCCCTGGTGGCTGGGGGGTGGGGGTGGTGGGAGACATGGGTGGGGGCCTGGTGGAGGCTGCCCCTGCACTGCTGGGGGGTGGGGGTGGTGGGATACATGGGTGGGGGCCTGGTGGAGGGTGCCCCTGGTGGCTGGGGGGTGGTGGT
This sequence comes from Ambystoma mexicanum, assembly GCF_040938575.1. Classification (NCBI taxonomy): domain Eukaryota; kingdom Metazoa; phylum Chordata; class Amphibia; order Caudata; family Ambystomatidae; genus Ambystoma; species Ambystoma mexicanum. Next base: position 69,242,099 of record NC_090921.1, read on the forward strand.
AGACATGAGTGGGGGCCTGGTGGAGGCTGCCCCTGCACTGCTGGGGGGTGGGGGTGGTGGGAGACATGGGTGGGGGCCTGGTGCAGGGTGCCCCTGGTGGCTGGGGGGTGGGGGTGGTGGTAGACATGAGTGGGGGCCTGGTGGAGGCTGCCCCTGCACTGCTGGGGGGTGGGGGTGGTGGGAGACATGAGTGAGGGCCTGGTGGAGGCTGCCCCTGCACTGCTGGGGGGTGGGGGTGGTGGGAGACATGAGTGGGGGCCTGGTGGAGGCTGCCCCTGCACTGCTGGGGGGTGGGGGTGGTGGGAGACATGAATGGGGGCCTGGTGGAGGGTGCCCCTGGTGGCTGGGGGGTGGGGGTTGTGGGAGACATGAGTGGGGGCCTGGTGGAGGGTGCCCCTGCACTGCTGGGGGGTGGGGGTGGTGGGAGACATGAGTGGGGGCCTGGTGTAGGCTGCCCCTGCACTGCTGGGGGTGGGGCTGGTGGGAGACATGGGTGGGGGCCTGGTGCAGGGTGCCCCTGGTGGCTGGGGGGTGGGGGTGGTGGTAGACATGAGTGGGGGCCTGGTGGGGGCTGCCCCTGCACTGCTGGGGGGTGGGGGTGGTGGGAGACATGAGTGGGGGCCTGGAGGAGGCTGCCCCTGCACTGCTGGGGGGTGGGGGTGGTGGGAGACATGAGTGGGGGCCTGGTGGAGGCTGCCCCTGCACTGCTGGGGGGTGGGGGTGGTGGGAGACATGAGTGGGGGGCTGGTGGAGGGTGCCCCTGGTGGCTGGGGGGTGGGGGTGGTGGTAGACATGAGTGGGGGCCTGGTGGAGGGAGCCCCTGCACTGCTGGGGGGTGGGGGTGGTGGGAGACATGAGTGGGGGCCTGGTGGAGGCTGCCCCTGCACTGCTGGGGGGTGGGGGTGGTGGGAGACATGAGTGGGGGCCTGGTGGAGGGTGCCCCTGCACTGCTGTGGGGTTGGGGTGGTGGGAGACATGAGTGGGGGCCTGGTGGAGGCTGCCCCTGCACTGCTGGGGGGTGGGGGTGGTGGGAGACATGAGTGGGGGCCTGGTGGAGGCTGCCCCTGCACTAATCGCGTGTGTAACTTCCCACGCACCCCTGTAATACACGTACCAAGCCAAATCCCGTGTGATAATTCCCGCGCACCCCTGTGATACACGTACCTGGCCAAGTCGCATGTGAGAATTCCCGCGCACCCCTGTAATATACGTACCCAGCCGAATCGCGTGTACAACTTCCCGTGTACCCCTGTAATACACGTACCCAGCCAAATCGCGTGTGATAATTCCCGCGTACCCCTATGATACACGTGCCCTGGCTAATCGCGTGTAAAACTTCACGCGTACCCCTGTAATACACATACCCTGGCCAATCGCGTGTTAAACTTCCCGCTTCCCCCCGTAATACACGTACCCTGGCTAATCGCGTGTATTACTTCACGCGTACCCCTGATATGCACGTTAACCGCTTTGCGTTCCTTGTTTGGCAGCCCTGTAAACTGGTCAAGGGTTAGCGCAGCCTTTTGCGATGATTTTGCGATTTTGATGGCTTTTCCTTGCGCGAGGGCGTTCTTGGGGGCGTTACTGGCACTGCTGCAGGGTCGCTGCGATACTCTGCGCCACGGCTGGTTTGGGAGCCTAAAATCCATGAATACGCTGTGCGCGGAAATCGGTTTTAGCGCACGTGCCTGGCGCAGACAATCGCACGCGGACACTCTGCGCCAGCCGCTTGCGACACTTTTCTGCGAAATTCTATGAATTACCCTGTGTGTGTGCGCAGGATTCCTGCAGCTTCATTGCCATCCTGCAAAAGCTGAAACATAGCACCCTAAAGCAAAACTGCACAAACTAACATTCCTGACCTTTTCCTAAACCCACAAATAAATCCTTGTGCCCCATTGGCTAGTGCATTTCCCATCCTTGTCGCAGGACTTTGGTTGTGTGCGGGATTCCCGCGGACACACGGCCAAACCGGTGAAAAAACTGGTGAGAAAATACATCCCAAATGAAAACTGCCACAGGCTAACGCAAAAACATTTTCTACTTTTTTTCCCCTGTTCGTCTCATTACCATGCAAACGATCAACCCGTCATTTGCACAGAATCATGTGCCGAGTTTTATTTTTTACAAAGTCTGAAAATGTAACTACAAATACCTTTGCTACACATTTGTACTAATAGACCTATCTATGAAACAAATATCCTATCCTTTTTTCTCCCTCCTCTGTTGCTCAACCTTTCTCACTGTCTAGGGTTTGATTTGTCAATTCTTTATTTTATATTTTTCTTTTCTTGTTTTAACACTTTTATTCTTAATTGGCATTGTCTTATTGTATCACCTGTTTTTCTTTTCTTTTTATATGCTTTTTCTTCCCAAGTTCTGCACCTACTCCACCTACAGGCAGCATCATCTCCATCAGATGGCACAAGCAGTGATGAAGATGTGCAGCAGGTTACAGCGATGGATGACCACGCCACCATCTGGGTCCCCACTGCATCACCACCACTGAAGAAGGCAAAGACTTTCATAATGGCTGCGGACAGCTGGAGACACTTCATGGTGCCAGAGCACCAGAGTCTAAAGGAGGTGGAACCAGCCCGATGCAGTCTGGCAAAGGTGCAGTGTTGAGGGCCATCCACCGTTGCGTCCCAGATCCTAGGGACATCGTCTCTCAGTCACTCTCTAATCTTGGTACAGTGGGACAAAGGGCCTCATTACAAATCAGGCGGTCCGGAAATAATGGTGGCGGTGATCCCGACTCCTGCAGGCGGGAGGTGATGTCCCGCCAGGTTTGACCTGGCGGGTTTAACACCGCCCGCCTGCAGGCGGACGAGGAAACACTGGCAGCATTACGAGATGCTGCCGGTGTTTCCATGATCCCCATTCCCATTGAGTCCTATAGGACTCAATGGGATTGGGGATTAACACCATTCCACCTCCGTGATTCCCGGGAAACCGGAGTTGTAATGCCCCGGTAATTCCGGGAATCACGGAGGCGAAATGGTAATACGAGTCCGGCGGTAACCAGCCGGTTTTACCGCCTCGGTTACCTCCGGACTCGTAATGAGGCCCAAAGTGTTAGAGCCCTGCATGTGCGTGATCTGAATGACACCTGGCCTAGTAGGATTGTTGTCTGTCTTCCCTCGGTTCCCCATCCCTTGCCTCGTCGCGCCTTGAAACACTTGTGTGTAGGTGCATTATAAATGCCATATCATATCATATCTACCAGCAGGACCACTGAATGCAGAAGGTGAAAGTCCATGCAGAGCAGGCGGCACCACGCCCATCTAGTGCCCCATCCTCCTCCACCTCCCAACCAACAGCTCCATCACCAACACCATCAACACCAGCAAGGGCTTCTCCAGAAACCACAGCCTCACTTTCCATGTGCAGAACCCAATCGCCTACACCAGCTCCAGCTCCACAGGTGATTCTGAATGATTGGATGGGATTAGGCCCCATATGCCTCAGCAGGATCACTATGGGAGGGGCACCCTGGTTGAGTGGGCAAGTGGCATACAAAATCATCAGCAAAACTGCAACCATCTGGAGATTTTTTTTTTTTTTTTTAAGGGCCTATGTTACCCCGTCCCACACTTAATTTTCTTATTCATGAAATAAATACCAACATAATTTAAAAAAACACTGAAAATACAAAAAGAGGTAGTGTTATTTCGTTTTCCCCTTGTGAAACGATCCTACCGTAATGTTCTACCCTTCCAAGTTCCCACTCCCTCCCTTTATATCCATAACGGTTATTTTAAGAACACTAATAAATGTATTTAAAAATTCCAGGAATAATTCATAACGTACATGCCTCAATGGCATATGTGTGGTAGAAATACTCATGTGTGCATTATTTCACTCATTCCTGCAGTAATAACAGTAGATTCTCTTTAATTCCATGTACACCGAAAAGAATGCTGACAAATCTGTTTCCTGCACTCTGACACCCAAACTTGCACGTGTTCATCCATGTACCCTCTCCCACTCCTTCATACTATATTCACTCCCACATCTTCTCACACTTCCACCTTTCGCATTCCCTCCATCTTCGTTGTGACGCACTTTCTTTTCCTCTGCCTGCCACTATTGCCACAGTAATAACGCTGCTGCTAAGCCGCGGAATTCCCATGATCATTACCCAAATCTTCACCCAATAAGGGCTCCCTAGTCCAACCCCAACTCTCTACTTTATGTCAATACACCCATTTCCCTCATCTAAACACACTTTTGTTCTAATTTAATTTTCCGGTTCCCATGTTATTACTGCAGCAATCGCTCACATTTCCTTTCTGAAAAGCACAATGGGAGGTGTACACACATTTTAGGGAGCACAGTGAACCCCCCTTTCTGCCAGATATTAACTGTTGGACATAGTTACCCCAGGCCAGCAAGTTATTTCTCATTTGGAACCAATCATTCCGGCTGTTTTCGTGCTACGCTATTAAAAATAGCCCCCAAAATTAAAACCTGCATGACTAACCACTCATTCTATTAATTAACCCTCAGTTTTACCATTGTATTCAGCAAACACAAACTGAAACTACCTATTGCACATGGCTTCTGAAAGAACCTCATTGCAGACTACAAACAACACAACTCTTTACTTCTAATGCCAACTGCCTGTGGTCACACACCCCCAACCGGAAATGCAAGGGTCCCCTTCTGCATGCAAAGCCTTAGCACATCACACTTAGAAATCTTTGATGCATGCAGAGCTAAGGGACCTTCATATCTGCCTCATCATCATCACAACGCACTGCAACCAATCCTCATTAGTCACAAGATTCTCACCCACACACTACTCTACTCGACCATTAGAAATGAGTGTCTGGCAATCAAATGGGCTGGCAAAGGTACTTAATAGGTTGCCCTTTTACTTTGCCCTATCTGACAGGGCTAGCTCATTATATTGAGACAAATCAATGGACCTATTATGTGGGACCCTTGACAGTTCAGTGTGGCCTAGGTGGCAGGATGTGTCAGAGAGCACATTAACAATTGTAGAATGAGGGTCCCAGGAAAGAACGTACACAGACTAAGCCAGAAATAACTCGCTTCTGGGTAGGACCCACGAGTTGAAGCGAGTGTCGGAGCAGGAACATGAAGACACTGCTGATCACTGCAACAATCCTGAGTAGACTTCTGCGTCCGCTGTCAAACCCCTCCTCACAAACTGGGAAGGAGGATATTGGATGGGCCCCTACCCGAAATATCAAATGACAGCCAAAGCCTGCATCATGCAAACAGGCTAGCGCCTGTCGGGGTAATTTCCCGGGGCCGGCAGGGCCATCCGCTGACCTTTTGGGTTGAGGAGGCCCCAACTCCTCCTGTGTCCCAACAGAGTATGAGGCACACACAAGAGCCAATAGTTACTGCTGTTTATTACATAAAAACAGGCAGGGACGGGCTCACAGGTCATAGGCATCCGACCTCTCGATCCGATCACGGTGGGCTCGCAGGCCCTTTTTCTAGCTGTATGACGCGGCTACGTGCGTCACCTCGGAAGACTGGCCCCAAAACCTAATGCCATCTCTGGTTGGCTCCCCGAGTTGTAGGGTCAGTATAGGTACATACAGGAAAGCCTGTTAGTGGTGGAGGAAGGGTCAGGTGGTACGCTTTGGCCATCCCTAATAATTGTTACACAAAAGTTGTTACAAGCGGACAATTAGTGATTGGCTAAACTATAATGTCGTCAGTGGTGGGCCCCTCGTATTGTGATTGGTTCACCCATGAGCTCCCAAGCCTGGGACCATCATTGTTCCCAGCTCGCTGTGTACCTGATACTGGCAACAAAGTATGACTATGTGTCAGTGGTGGAAAATGGACAGGTCTGACTATTAGATAATGTGCATGTCTTTCCCATCGCTGTCGGTGTCTAATTTCTTACTTTGTTGTTTCAGTCTGTGTCCCAGACATGAGACCCCAGCGCTTCTCTGGTAGGCCTGGTCACGTATTGTGAGACCGTGGCTGGAGCAGAATTATGAGCATTTGATTTGTATTTCGGCTCTGGGAGTGTTTGGCAGTGGCAGGTGTAACATTGGAACGGGGAGCACAGCATGTAGATTTTTACATTGCGGCCTTGCCTGTCAGCTCTCGTCGGGGTGCGTTCTGTGTGGTCAGCACCTTGCAGCTTTGTTCGAGATGCTTCGGGCTGGGGACTCTTGCTTTGCGGCCTACCTTGGCCTGGTTTATGGGTGGCGGTACATGGTCCATAATATGGGGGTCGCGAGGGGCGACAGAGATTCATATGCATTAGTCTAAATATAGGGTTACATCTTCACAGTTGTAGGAGTGAGGAAGCGTTTGCAAGCATGTACACAAGCTCTTCTGGCGTCTTGCGTTTCTGCGGTGCTGTAGGTGGCCTATGTGAAACATAACAACGATGCATGTGTGGGTGTAAGTGGTCCTCTACGTCATAGCACTGAGTATGTCTTTGTGTGGATTGGTGTGTGGGTGTCCAAGGTGCTTGGTGGTACGTGTGTTCTTGTCCGTTAGCTATCTTCATCATGGCATCTCTAACGATGGCGGTATTTTGTGGTTACTGTCTAATCAAGTTGATCCATATGGTCGATGTCAGTTCCACCTGAGGATCCCCCACGTGGTTTGATTGACGGGCAGGTTACTTGGCTGTGTGGGACGTGGCCACAGTGGATCTTCAACTCTGGGGCGGCCTTGAGCGGGCCCAATTCCTCTCGCAGTGGGTGCTTGGGTCGTGACGTCCTAGATAATGGCTTGAACGAGAATCGGGGGAAGGGATCGTACCATTTCCCCTCTTCAGTCCCCCTCTGGTCGACTTGTCGACCACAAAATTATCCACTCTCTTGTCTCCTCGTACTCGCCATACCTTCGTTATTCCGGCCAAGTGTCCATAACGGTCCACATGATCTTCAAATGACCAGTACATATAAACACATCTGCCACCGTGTTTGCAATAAACTCATTTCCCAACGTAGCTTTTCAGGTTCCTTGGATTCTCAACCTTTATTGATGGTTGGTACAAGTCAGCTTCTACTATCTGCTGGCGCAGCCGTTCACGTTCCTTAATAATGATGTCTGTGTGTTGGTCATCTTTGGCTGGCATTAGGACGTGCATACCAATCATTTCTTCAGCGTGCATTTGGACCTTTCCTTCCATACTTTTATCCCCATCACAAACGCCATTCCTAAAATTATGCATCCTGCTATAACCTTAAGACCATATGAGAGCCAAGATGGCAGCCAGGACCAGATGTAAGAGAACCAGCTACCATCTTTCTTCACTCCCTTTGCTTCTTCTTCCATCTTGGCGTGCATCTTGGCCAGCTCTGATACTGCCTCAGATAGCGTGGCATTGTCCTCGTCGTTGGCAGGAATAAACGTGCAACACAAGCTTCCAATTTTTGCACAAACACCTCCTTCAATTGCTGTTAGGAGTTCCAGCACATACCTGTTCTGTAGGGCCACCATCCTGATCGCCCTTGGCTCCTCCTTTATAGCATTGAATCAGTTAACCGTGGAATTTATTGTCATCATTAGCTCCCATCTTGTAATCTGTAGCCACTTTTCATTTGCATATGCCTGTACCCCTGGATGTTCGATGGAGGAAAAGAACATATCCGCTCTGCTGAACAGTCTGTGTGCTGGTGGAATGTCGCTCAGGGCAGTTTCTGACTTTCCCCACAGGTAGTTCCCTGTCAGTGGTTCTCCTTGTTGTTTTACTCTTGATAGATGGGTAGTGTCGTTCCATTGCTTTCCTACTCCCATCTTCAGCGACCTTTTCTTCCTTTTATTTCCTTCATCCATCTTAGGGAAGCTCTCCATGTTAACGTGTTTTTGTGGTACTACCAGTGATGGTACGTTGATGTGTACCATGGTGCATACTCCATTCCAAAATGGTGGCAAGCTGCTTTATGCCTTCGATCTGCAGGCCCAATAGTGGTCCATCAGAACTGCTGTTCCTGCACCCCCCTCAGGAATCTTTATTGTTCTATTGCAACCTTCATTTGCTCCATCGTCAACTTCTCCATCATGATTGTAACACAGTGTTGGTGCTGTGAGTGGAAGTATTGTTATGGGTTCCTCCTCTTTATCTAACCATGTCACCAGTGCTGCACTCTTTGTCCATTCCTTGTAGCATTTGTTGTTTTCTTCTTGCACTGTCATCACTGGTGACTTTGCCAATGTCAACATTTTGCTTCCCACAACTCCGTCCACCCACCCACCTTTAGTATACAGCTTGCCATATATTAATATCGGTGGCCTTTCCTAGCATACTAGTTTTCCAGCAACTTCTTTTGCGTACCACTCGCATGGTCAGTAATTCAGTGTAACTTCTTCTGTCTCTACTTTGTATGGTCCATCTGTTATGTACCTGAGCCCTTTCGTCTGCTGCCACGATTCGTCATACATTGGTAGTATTTTGATGAAGTTATCTTCATAGGGATACGTTGATCTTGATTTCCATCTCAGTGTTGCTCTTTTCCCTTGGAATTGCCCACGCGTTTGGAAAAATGCTAGGTACAACAAGCATTCAGCAGTTGTGGCTGGCACTTCAGTTGCCACAAACGTTTTTGAGGCGCTCATGGCGTATGGGATCAACAAGCACACATAGCAGTTGTCCTTAGTCGTATCCTTGCCAATGTTGGAGATGTGCTTGTACCACATGTAGAAACGTGTGCGGATTCTGTAACATGTGTGTCCACCCCATGTACATCAATAGAAACACTACGCTTATCTGTCTTTATGTTGGGCCCCATACTACTTGTACCACCTGACACCATGTTCGTTGCAGCCATGGTAGGGGAGGTGTTAGTAGAGGGAGATGTCATCACATAGAAAGCATAGTAGGCCTGCCAGACAGCGGCAGTAATCAGACCAGTGGTCAAAAATATCCCAATCATTTTTATTACAGTTGCTAATACCACTAGCATGTCTCTCTTACCTTTGATGCAGTCCTGCAGCTACTTTACTTTTAGATGATATAGATGCCCGCCTGAAAATCTCTCAAAATATGCGTTATTTTGTTAGTATCTTTTAGTCATGCCCTGCTTACCAAGTATTCGTTCAATGCCCAGGCGAAAAACTGTTCCAACACTTTCCTTACCGTCCTATATCTTAGGGCGGGTAATGCTGCGTGTAGATGTGGGAATGATTGAGCTATTATCATAAGGAACGTGTTATCATATACACGTATTCTTCTTCTCTTTAAGTGTTTTGGCTCTTTTATAATGTATACGAACTGGTGCGACAGTGCTTCTGGGGTGTTATCATCCGCAGGTAGCATTTACCCCTGGGCAATGACGTATGCTTCAATGACGTATATTCCCTTCTCTTTTCATTACATATACAATAGCAATGCGCAATACCTGCATGTGCGCGACAAAAGAAAAGAAAGCATGCACATGTTTACACAGTGTGGTGTATATTGCAGATTGTTTTGACAATGTTCTTTATTAAATGGTGGCTGGTGGGGCTCGTGGGGGTTAATTTTTGCTCATTTATTTATCTTGCCTGGGATCTCGTGACCATAGGGTGGGTCATGGGTGGTTGGTCGTTTATGTTCTTTGCAGTATTTGGTGTCTGTACTATGTCTTTATTGCTGTCAATTGTTTCTGAAGCGTTGACCCCTTCTCTGAGGTGAGGGGGGTCTGTGCTTTGTAGGGCTTGATTTCGTGGATGTGCATCCACACGTCTTTACCCCGGAGCTTCACTGCTCGAGGGGCTACTTTGTCCACCAGGTACGGACCTATAAATCTAGGATTGTTCCAAGTTCTGCGGAAATTTCTTAGGAGAACTTTGTCTCCCTCTTTCACTGTCCACTGTGCTGGTTGTTCTTGTTCCTCGTTGGATGCTTCTCCTTGCTGATTGTTCTTCGACCCGCCCTGTGTCCGTTCGATCTGTTGAGAGATAAAAAGCGGCACTAGTAACCAAGGAAGAGACATACTCATGTATTTCTTCACCAAAAACAGTACTTGTGGCATGGCAGTCAGTTGTGGCCCTTGATGGTGGTGTGAGTGGGAGGTGCATTTGACATCCGGTCACCACCTCGTTGAGTGTAAGGTGGTGGTCTGACCCTGCCTATTTCTCAAATCAAATAAGGCCAAAGGGAGGCAGTACAGCCAACTCTTTTTGGTTGTTTGTTGGATCTTTGCTATCTCTTTTTTTAGGAGGCCGTTGAGGTGTTCGCAGACGCCATTTGCTTGTGGGTGATACACGCATCAAACTTATGTTTGAGTCCCAAAAGGGCAGTTACGTGCTGGAACAGTTAATTGGCAAAGTGTGGGCCATTGTCTGACCGCAACACTTCACATACCCCCCTTAGGAACACTTCCCTCACCGAGAATTTGGCTGTTCTGAATGTATCTGCATGGGAACAGGGACCAGCCTCGATCCACCTCGAAATTGGCACACCACCACAATCATGTATCTGTAACCTTGACATACATTGATCATGTCAACATAGTCAATGTGTAGGTGCAGGAAGGGTCCTTCAGGCCAGGGTATTGTATCTTTGATCACTTGCAGTGTGTGACCGGCTGTAAATTGCAGGCATGTGAGGCAGTTGCTAATGAAATTTGCAACATGTGAGTTTAGCTCGGGACAGAACCATGATTCTTTTATCCGTGTAGGAATTACTTCTTTATCTGTATGCGTGGACAGTGTGATTGGGTCGGGGCTGTTTTCAATAGGGCCAGGAGTGTCACAACTTTCCCGGTATTATTCTGTCACCATAATGCATCTGTGGGGGACATGGTGCATCCTCTTTTAAGCCTTCCTTTTCTGCCATTGGTGCTGCTGCCTGTAATTCCATTATTTGTGTCTCTAGGATGTGTGTGTACCCATCCTTTATCAACATCTGTCTAAACCCCCCTTATCTTTTTGTTTTTCTGGGAGGGCCCATGTCTCACCAAAATACGCAGCATATTTCGCATGTGTGTCTGCTATTTCAGTAGCTCTTGATATTGGGTCATCCCCATTAGTGTGCGCCTGGCATTTTACCAATGCTACTTCTTCCGGGTAATTAATTACTTCAATTAGTTCAGCCAGTAGGAGAGTGTGTTATACTGGAGTACCGGTTGCTCTCCTGAACCCTCTCCTTTGCCATTTTATTAGTTCTGAGTGTACTGTTGATGTAACATATGCATTGTCAGAGTATATAGTTACTCTTTTCTCATTGCTTTCTTCTAGGGCCAAAATGAGAACCACTAGCTCTGCTGCTTGCGCAGAATAGTGTTGTGGTAATTGTACTCATTTCACTGGAATGTAAGTCCAGTATTCCCTCAATCGTACTACTGCTGCTCCTGTCCTTCTTATCCCATCACTCTGATCAATTGTTGATGACCCATCTATGTACATTATCTCTCCCCCTCTAGAACATTTTCTTCCACTCTCCTGGTACTTGAGTAAATTTCAACTGCCTGTGTGCAGTCATGTGCATGCTATCCATCTTCTACTTCTTCTGCTATAAATCGGGCTGGGTTAACATTACTGCATCTTACTATTTACAGCTCTAGTCTCGAGAGTATGATCTCCTAACCTGTAGCTCTTTGAGTGGTAATTGTGGATTTTGGCTTGTTCAATATTGCAAAAAAGGGCGTGCTCCACGTATAGCATGGTGGGGCATCCCATAGTTATTGAAGAGGATTTTTCTACCGCAAATGTTGCGGTATGTGAAACTTGTTAAGTCTTATGAATCAGGGTGTAGAGGTATTGAGAAAAATGCATTTCTGAGATCGATCACAGTGAATATGACACCTCTGCTGATATTCCACACAGTATCATTGCTGGGATAGCTGCTATTGGGTACACTGCCTCTTCAATGTTGTTGATGGTCCTGAGATCTTGTATGAAACGCCATGACCCCCCCTTCGCCTTGCTCACAGGGTACACCGCGGTGTTGGTTGGTGACTCTGATGGTATCAGTATTCCTCTATTCACTAGGGCAGTTATTGTTTCATAGATCCCTTCATCAGCTTCATTGGATAGTGGATACTGTTTCACCCTGGGCAACATTGCACCTTTCTTAAGCTTAATTTTTACTCCTCCAATGCTCTTTATGCATCCTACGCCATATGGACTAGTGGTCCATAGAGAGGCGGGTACTGCTGCTAAGTCTTCCCCGTAGAAGGGTACCTGAGTGGTGGTTGGTGCTCTAGTGCCATAGCCATTTTTTGTGCTACCTCTTTGTATTTCACACTCAAGCAAATATAGACGTTCACCTGGAACACCATCTCCCCATCTCCTGCTTCATCTGAAAATAGATCCTCATCTGACACCTGTGTTAGCCTGCATCCTTCTGCCAGTGCTATTACTGCTCTCCATGCTTTCCCCTCCCCATCCTGTGCATGAACTGCAATGTAGTCTGTGGTTGCCACAATGCTTTCTATGTCCACTGATATGATAGCCCCTTCCCTTTCAATGGTCAGTGTTTCTGGTCTGAAAAGGTAAACTGCTGGTCTCCTCCACACCTTTCCCTCAATTCCTGGTAGCCATGCTAGTGCCATGTCCGTCCCATATTGGAAGAGATCCCCATCTACTGGCTCTGCCCTCGCTACTGTTTTGACACAGTAAGCCTGAAGTATGTGCCGTGCTGTGGAGCATACTATTCCCTTATCAGTAAATGATATAGTCATGTTCAACCTGCTCATGATGTCTCTCCCGAGTATGTTTACTGGCAATTGCTTTGAGTATAGCAGTGGTAGAGACAGTTCATGATCTCCAACAGATATGGAGATGTTATCAGTATAAAGAACCAGCCCTTGACCCCCAGAGAATCCTTGAGTGAGCGTAGCTTCCCCTGACAAATTGAACTTCCCTTCCCTTATGCAGGACCTAGTGGCCCCAGTGTCAACTAGGAAGGAAAACGTTTTGTCACCTATCCCCACCTTAATGCCTGGTTCCTTCGCAGGGTTAGGTGTTACCGATAGGATGGGACACATCAAAGACATCTGTGGGCTGTCCTATTGTGGGTATATTGACTGTCCGCTCCCTGTGCATGGGTTGTGACCTAGTATTGTCACCCTCCCCAATTGTGTCTGTTTTATTGTTGTGTCCATGGGTAGTGACTTGTCGTCCTGTATTTGTGTGAGTTGTTGTACTGGCTGAAAATGTTGCTGTGCTGTTGCCACTTGCTGTTGTGCCTGTTGTTGTAGTTGCTGGTACTGTACTTGCGGTCGTTGTGGTGTGTATGTTTGTAATTTTTGCTGAGGTGGTGGTAGTGGTGTTTGCTGTTGTATGAGAGGTGGGGCTTGCTGTTGTATTGGTGCTCCTGTCCCTTGCTGCTGTTGTTTTTGTTGGTAAAATTGTTGTCCCTCATTGTAACCCTGTATGCCCTTGTTCTCCCCATCCTGTCTGTGCCTGTCTTGCTCTGCATGTGCGTGACATGTGTCCTACCAGGCCACATGTCCAGCACATTGGTGGCTTTCGTGCTTGCCATGGGTACCCCCCAGTGTTGTCTGAATATCCATGTTGCCCACATTGGTTCGGCCCCCGGAACCCTCCCCCTGGGTGCTTGGGTCGTGACGTCCTAGGCCATGGCCTGGATGAGAATCGGGGCAAGGGATCATCCCATTTTCCCTCTTCGTGCCCACTTCCCCTGCCCAAAGATTCACGCGCCCCAAAGTCACAACTCGCTGTAGGAGGTCCCTTTCGAAATCCACAACTCACCCTTACACCTAAGGGCTCCAAACCAACCCAGCATGGGAGACTGGTCCGGTAGGGAATGTAATCATGTACTATGTATGAAGACGCTTGTTGTCCACTGCAAATGGTTTTGAGATTAATCTTCAGTAAGTAGTGCAAGGTCAGTTTTGACCATTAGCATCCTGGAAGTGAAGGCCTGCATTTCATGCCTCCTGATTGCCAGCTCCCCCGCCGCCATCTTCCCCCATCCCTCCATCGCCTTATTATTATTTTTTTATTACCGCTCTCCCCCCACTTATCTTATTTCGGCTCTCGCGACCCCATCCGCATCTTCGGCTCTGCTCCCGATGACCATCGTGGAAAGGTAAGAGGGCACCATATGGATTCTCTCTTCCCTTTCCATGGTGGCCATCTTAAGACAGTATTTTCAGTCATTCAACGGGACGTGCGAGACATACTGTTCAATGACGGAAAATACTGTTTTTTTAGCACTCTGGGATACCACTTTGGTAGCCCAGGGATCTAATGGCCTTAAGCCCCCATGTGCTGGAATGGGGGTAACAGCCTAGATCCCTTGTTAATAATTAACTTGGGATGCTGGCAGTTATGCCCCATTTCAGCCCTTGGAACACGGGCTTAAGGCCACATTGATGTTTTATTGAAAGATCGTATTGGGCACATGTTGTGGTCTATACACTACCAGACCAGTACTGTGTTCTTTTTGTTTATTGCACTTTAATGCTGCAATGTTCACTTTGTATCAGGTTTACATTGATGATTTACTATATTGTAACATATGTGGACATGCATGTAGCCTGTCTTTGTGATGCACTTTTTTGTGGTGTTTGCACATATAACTGATTTTTGTTGATGATGTTATATTTGTCATTCATTCTAATTCTCATTTGCAGTCTGAGTTTATTTGTATTGTTTGATATATGTTGTTGCTATTGCATCCACTAATAACATTGATTGAAAGGTTGATCCTAAATTCAAAGGAAGTCAATTGGATCCTATGCCATATACCTTCCTATACACAATAAGGTACAAATGGACTCTGTAAGGAAATTGCATATGGTAGCGTCAAAGGCTACCCTTGACATTAGCGCAAAACGCGGTCACCTTTGTGTTAGCAGTGAAGCTATATTAATATATACTAACTCATAAGGATCACCAGGAACATATTATCTTAAAACAAAGTTTAATTTAGAAAAATACACCTATTTACACAAATAGACATGAGCCTCATGTGGCACGTGGGATATGCATAACATGAAACAGTATAATATGCATAAATGTGGGTTAGTAGGTAAAACAAGTGACTATTATTTCATGTATTGTTAAGTCAAGTAGCAATACGCAAACATTGTGTCTTTTGCTAAATTAAAGTTTGTTTTAAGATAATCTGTTCTTGGTGACAAGGGTAGCCTTTGACTCAATCTTTCCTCTTCAATACTCCTGTCTAACCCTCTAGAGTCAGGCCCCCACACAAAAATGAGGGTCTCCGCCCTCAAATATCTCACAGGAAATGGCATATGTAAATCTTTATGCTGCTATCTCGTGAGCTACCATTTATTTTTATCCTGTCTATGGCGAAAAGGGGCATATGACCCACCATATTGAGTACTCTTCACTGGATCCCGATAGAATAGAGGATTCAGTTAAAAATATTATGTATTACGCACAAAGCACATAACAAAACTGCTATACTTTACCGAAAAGTTGACAATCTCTGGTAGTACACAAAATTTGCAGAGTAGAGTAACTGTACGATTGAACTTTCTTAGGTTGGAAAGTTCTGCACCAATGAACCAGTCTTTTACTGGTTCTGTTGTGAAAATATGGAATTTGATTCCTCCAGAGAGTAGAATGGTTGCAGATTATCTGTACGTCGCGAAAGCCTGTTAAAATATGTTTTTTTTGGGGGGGGCTCATTTTTAATTAAATGGCCCCTCAATGAAAATTCTTCAT
The DNA here is from genome assembly GCF_040938575.1 of Ambystoma mexicanum. Classification (NCBI taxonomy): domain Eukaryota; kingdom Metazoa; phylum Chordata; class Amphibia; order Caudata; family Ambystomatidae; genus Ambystoma; species Ambystoma mexicanum. The sequence continues at coordinate 69,257,696 of NC_090921.1, forward strand.
ATTTTACATGGTTATCCTATGATACATCCGATATTCATTTCATGTTAGTGTGTTGTAAATCTATTTAGGTAAATAGTTTAACCTTATGAATTTGTTCGGAATTCTTTTTAAAATGAGTGTTAATTGTATTTTATGTATTTCCTTGTGCCAACCTCTAATGTTGAATTACAATCTTTGAAAAACAAAAACCCCTTTTCCGAACATCAACTTGTTGGTGCACGTGACAATGTTTCACTCACAATGGGGTTTTGGGGTGCAAAGGTTGTAATTTAACAGAAGAGATTGTAAATATTGCGAGCATGAGATATTTAGCCACAGATGTCAGCATTCAATGTTAGTGATTTCAGAGCTCCAGGAAAAATGAACCAAATGATTTGTTTTTTCAGACTAGGCTGTTTTCAGAACTGAATATTTGGGATTGTGCAGATTTAAATGAATTAATTCAATTCATGCTGTTGACATTGTTTTTGATTCAGCATTTTTGATTAACCAAGCGCACCAACATCCTGGGGTATTTTGCATTTCAGTTGTCCATAGGCTGATTGTCCTATTACAGCCTTCATGATATGGACGCTGCCGGTTAAGAGAATTAGGGCCTGATTCATGGAAGTGTTTTATAATGACTCAATCCCATGGGAAAATGTTCCATGAATTAGGCCCTTAATTTCTGCACTGTGCATTAACATTGAACACTGACTTTGACCAGTGAACGGAGGATAGCACAAGAGCAACGTACTGGGGTGCAAAGCAACAGAGGTTCAAATCCCGGATCCGTGCTAAGAAACCAAACTCAGGCCCGGTATTAGGTGTGTTATAAAAATACAATACATTTTTTTTATATATATATTTGTAGACTTAGGAGTGTGCTGTGTCATCAAAACCCTGTTCTTATCTTATCCTGCTTATGAACACATACATACATACATCCAAAAAGATTACTTGGATTTTATTATTCAAAGAAGGATGGCACAGAGGGCCTGATTCATGTAACATTTTTCTATGGGATTGCGCCATTATAAAGCAGTTCCATGAATCAGGCCCAGAATATTTATTTACAGTAATTAGCTTGCTTTTACTTACTGTGTTGGATGTTATTATATAATGTAATAACTTCAAACATGAGTCATAACTAATACCAAAGTATTTATTTTCATGTGTTAAAAATAATGGGAAAAAATAATTCCTCCTTGACTTTGCCCTTACTGGATGGCATTCTAAAATAAAATAGCAACACCTTCAAACTACCTAGTGGCGTTATTGGGGTGGTCAGGAAGCAGCCCCATGATTGTGAGGGGTTCATGTTGCGTGCACCGTATTGATGACACATGGGATGGCAGTGAACAGGACGCAATGTTGCAAATTCATATGTATTGAGTGCAGTTAATTATGTGCAGTGTAGTTAATTATGGATGGGATATGTTACGTGCTACTATTGTTTAGAATGTATGCATATTCGATCTTCGCACATGTAGACAGATAAAATATTAAAACTGAAAATGCAATATGAACACAATCTACACACGGAGTGCTATGCAAAAAACATTGTAGATGGGATTATCTTACAAAATGCATATTTACTTTTAAACTGATGTTCTCAGGTGTTCAGATGGCAGTAATGAGTAAGTCAGTAACTTTAACCATTGCGGTTAGCTGCTGCACATGAATTTTAAATAGCAGGGACATTTATCGACGGAAAGAAGAATGTGTCATCTAGTAAGAAGGTGAGCTTGCAACCAGGACAAGGTTTATGATTCATCAATCCTGCAAGGGCCCAGATGTTATCTCCCTCATAGTATTGAAGTCGCATATAGGGGGATGATCATTTGTTTGGGCTGGTAATACAATTTGGGGGCTGAAGCCAGGGTATCCAGCAGTTAATTGTTTTTTACAGCTCACCATAGATTGTATGTTCTGCTGGAATTGTGGTCGCATAAATTAGTATGTCTTCAGAAGAGCCAGGAGTCTGGGATAGTTGAGATCGTAATAAGCAGTTCAAAGAAGATCTTGTTATTCAGGCCTTCCTTGTATTTGCTAAAATATGTAAGTGGACCATGTGCAATCACGCTTAAAGTTAAAGGCCTTAGGACAGTTATTGCTAGTAATGAATTATTTTGAGGTGAGATGATTAAAGGGCCATCCGCTCAGGGTAACGTGAGCGATAAACTGTAAATCGTTACTTTTGGAAATTTAGTTAAGGATGATTTTGAAGTTGGGCTTATAGTTTCTGTTAGTATATGACATATGAGTAATTTCACGGGACCAAAGTGGAACCAAAGAGATCTACTATGCCAATGGCTTTCTCGATGGTGTGGCATGAAAAAGGCCAGACGTTACAAACGCCTGGCAGGTATAGAATACCACTCTATTTTGTAGGCATTTGTAATCTTACCATTGATGCTGGAATTTAAAGAATCGAAATAAGTGTGGATCTCACTGGGGGGAAAATGTGTTGGTTACTGCAAGTAGGTTTACTTACAAAGAGGTATCCCTTGACCTGTTCTGTTCTATTTATTATGGTTTTCTGATTATCGAAATCTTAATGGGACATTAGTGTGATCTTGGTTGAATGCAGCATGCCAGATAGTTTACAAGCAGTTGTCTGTTTTTGTAGATCCATACAGTGTCTGCACGGCCATTGATATGTACTTCAGGTGAGAGGTGGGATTTGCTATTTCTAATTATCTTGGTGCAATAAATGAAAAGCATTTGGCATGCAATCCCAGTGTTTGGCTGTATCAAGGCAGACGCGTCAATAATTGCCAATCCCCATGATGCCCAACTTGAGAGACCAACAGGCCCATTTGCGTATTTACAAACTACCTTCATGAGAGAGGCCTTTAATTGATCCATAGGGACTTGTGAACCATGGTTGCTTAGAAATCAGGCTCGGTATGATGGCTTAAATGCCTGAAAGACTTCTAAATGCTTGCTTGTTTACTGAAGAGATGCAGAGATTTCTGTAATCCACATCCTTTACGGTGAGTACTGGCAATGGTTAGGCATGCAGGTGCATACTATTAGAGTAAAGTGATTGGAAAATGAAGAAAGGCATTGGTGCATTTAAATCTGATTTATGTAGATACCTTCTGTAACTTTGTTGAAGTGTCATGTTAGATCTTTAGAACAAAGTATTCCTTAACAACTTGACCATGAGGTGCATAGAATGATCAATGAGGTATTAAAAAAGGGATGTATCTGCATGTTAGTGTCCTTTCCCCAGTTTTCTCTAAAATATCAAATATATATTCACACATAATGCTAGACAAAGTATCCGAAAAGCCCTGTTGAACAGGATCTCAAATACTTTAACACAACATCCCCTGCATCTGCCACTAGTCAAGGCAATTCTTTTGGCCACCACTTAAGAGAGAGGAAATGTCTACCCTGCAATGCTGGGGTGATTCCTTAGCTCACCAGAGGATATAATGTACCATCTGATTTCAAAGATGTGGGGAGAATTCCCCTAAGGGAGTAGGAAGCGAGGAACAGCCTTAATGGCTTCCTATCATCAAGAGTAGAACGTGTAGCATTTAATGAGGATTTTGTGAAACCATTGCGGTAATATTTGGCAAACTTCCACCCCATCTGGCACCCTTCCGTACTTTGCTAGGATGTTAGCATGAACTGTAATGCAGCAATTGCCAAGAAATATTTAAACTCAACATCATTTGGATAGGATTAAGGGGGGTCCATGCCACAATATAAAATCAGTGGTAGCCTCCATCTTAGACTATGGGCCTGATCACGACCTTGGTGGTAACCCTTAAATCCGGCAGTATCGCTATTACCGCCAGATTTAAGGGTCCGCCGAATCAGGGCTTCGGTGGATTTCGCCCCAGTTCTTGGCTAGGGGGAAATCCGCCGAAACTTGCGCTATTGCCGCTGGCGGGAAATCCGCCGGCGGTAAGAGTGCAAATTTTCCCCATTGAGCCCAATGGGGAATGGGGCATTCCCGAATGGGCTCAATGGGGAATCGGGACTTCCAAGTCCGCCCAACTCGTGATCCCGCGCTATTAGCGCCGGGGGCTATGGCGGTCACGCTAATAGCCCCCATGCTAATATCGCTAGCGGTACCGCCGAGGATGTAATCAGGCCCTATGTCAGGTGAAAGAAAGACATAGGGCCTCATTACATGGATGGCGGTGGACCAAGGCGCTGGTAGCACCTTGGTCCATGCCGGTAAAATACCAGCAACACCTTGGAGGAAAGGGGAATTACCGCCCTATTTCAAGGTTGGTGGGGTGGTAATTCCCCCTTCCCCCATTGCCCTTCCCCATTCCCATTTTTGCCCCATAGGGCATAATGGGAATGGGGAAGGTGCTAATTACGGCACCGCAAATTGCGGTACCGTAATTAGCTCCCTGGTCCCTTTGCTGGTTGGTTTTTAATGCCTGCAAAAAGCGGGCGTTAAAGTCTCCAACCCGCAAATGGACCTCGTAGTAAGGCGGTAAGGGTTAACGGTCACTGGTACCATTAACGGTGACCGTTAACCCTTACCGCCGTCCATGTAATGAGGCCCATAATTTACTGAAGAGTTTTGTTTCTAGTGTTTTTTTCCCAGGCATTCGATAATGTTGTCAGGAACCTTCTTGAGTTGAAATACTTTTAGTTTTTATTGGTAACAGTTTTACTACTTTGTACATACAATCATTTTTGCCATTCCAGAACTGTAGTTTTAGAAATTACAGCATACCTCTTGTTTTTACCACCATAAAACTTAAGGGAAATCACTTTGAGTTTCTCTTTAAGAATCCTGGATGACATCTCAGTATGGATGGACTCTAGCTGTGTTCATCTTAACCAGGGGAAGATGGAGGAGGTCCTCCTTACACTAATAGGGAATCTCTCCCCACAATCCACCCCAACTTAACTTCTGGAAAACATATCTCAGCCTACATGCTTAGTTCATAAACGTTCATGGCATTCAGGGATGATATTTGAATATCAGGTGGCTATTTGACTCTTAAAGCCACTGGACAATTGTGCAGTTGATGGAGCCTTAGTAACTAGTCACTTGGACGTTTGCAATACACTCTTGGGCGGTACATTAATTAGGTTACAGTTGCACTACTTTTTTGGTACAGTATACCACTCTTCGATACTGTCAGACAGCCCATCCAGCTTAGCTGAATAAGAGATGCGTAATTCCTCCCTGAATTGGCTACCGTCTTTCTGGACTCATTTTAAAGAATGTTCCTCTCTCCCACACTGTGAATCCTGCATACAGACATCAGAATGTGGGTCCCTGCTCTGCCATCTTTTTAACATTTACTTTACTCCACTAATAGTATTGATCAGATCCTCCAACATGGATATCTTCCACTATGCCTATTCACACAGAGCTTATTTTTAAACTGAAGCTGACTAATACAGATGCTCACACACATGTTCAGATGTTGCGGGGTCTCCAGTGTAAACTGCACCTTTGTGTACTTCTTTAAATAACTCCCTCAAAACAAAAACCATGCTGTTTGGCTGCATTAAACATGTAGTCCTTTGTTCTATGTGGCCAGCACAAAAGAGAGACTATCTGGTCTCGTACATAGTAGTAAATAATATGGGGGTCTTCCTCAATACAGATGTGTCCATGACCACCCAAGTATCTGCAGATGTAGAAAAGTGTTATCTAACCTATGTCTCCCAGGAGAAAGCCACCAGTGTGGGCCAGGACCACCCAGATCCACAGCAGAAACTTGTCTTTCTGGAACTGGCTTATACTTTTGTTGTAATCCTCAACCAACATTGCACATCTCTCAATTGACCCATAGCCATGTCTGTGCCTCATAGGTCCAAATAAAAACAAAAATTCAAAGTCTCTTAAATCAAATCACATTTTTCTGGGACTCCCAGAGTACTTGCTGAGGCTGTAGGGAGTATGAAATGCTACTGCATGTCTGCTGATGAGAAAAGCTGCATGCCCTACACTGTGTAAAGGTCAAGGCACGAGTGCCATTGAAAGGCCTCTTGTTTGTTACATTGGGCATTTTATGGCAATGATCCATAATTACTAGGAAAACATGTACTCCCTACAGGCCCTCATATATGACACACTCATCTCTACTTTTCATCTCCCTTTTGAAGCAGCAGATGAGAAGGGGACATGCCTTTCAAGACCTTGGAACAAAACTGTGGAATTCTCTGACCTATGAACTAGGAGCTTTGGAGCTCTGGAAAACTATGTGCTCTTTAGGAAACTTCTGAAGGTCTTTTAAACAGTGGTGTAGGACTGGGTTGTGTTCTGTTCCAGCACCATAAGTGACAACAGTTTGCACTTTAAAAGTAAAGCTAACTTAGCATAATTAAACATAAAAAGTTATACCAACATAACATGATGCAGCGTGGTGATACGATATGATATGACATGGCATTTATAACGCGCCTATACACAAGTGGTTCAAGGCGCGACGAGGCAAGGGAGGGGTAACAGAGGGAAGACATACAATGATCCTACTAGGCCAGGTGTCATTTAGATCACACAAGTGCATCGGAACGAGGAAGGAGGAGAGTGCAGTACATGGGATAAAAGAATAAATAACAATAAGTAAAAGTACGGCCAGCAGGTGGCAAGGGTAAGTGCAGACAGCATGTGTCAAGTGCGGTAGTGGGACTGTAGGGATACAGAAAACAGTCCCCAAGTGTGGGGGTTGCCACGAAGGCAGTGCAGGTGTGTGACTGGGCGGGGAGGGGCCAGGTAACCAGTGCAGTTTCAGTTTCAACCAGGAAGTCAGCAGGGGAGAGGAGGAAAAAAAGCAGAGGCAAAGAGAAAGGTTTTGAGGTGCTTCCAGAAGCAGAGATGATTCCCCTCAACTTTCAGGGAGGCTGTTCCAGAGGGAGGCACCAGCCGAAGAAAGAGATCTACCACCAACTCCTTTGTTGAAGAAGCGAATGACCCTGAGGGAGTTGGAGGTGGATGAGTGAAGAGCTTGAGAAGGAAAATATTTAGGAAGAGAGAGTTGAAGGTATTGAGGCCCCAGACCCTAGAAGGTCTTGTGGACAATGCAGAGGGTTTTGAACTTAATCCTAGCAGCCACTGGGAGCCAGTGCAGAGATTTCATTCCTGGAGAGATACAATCCCTGGGCTCGAGGCCAAGGACAAGTCTTGCATTCCTTTTCTGGATGAGTTGCAGAGGGGGTAGAGTTAAAGCAGGAAGATTTAGAAGGAGGCTGTTGCAATAGTCCAGCCTAGAGAGAACCAGAGCTCTGGAGACAGTAAGCTTCTGTGGGAAGGAGAGGAAAGGAAGGATACCTCTGAGGAGGAGTAGCTGGTAGTGTGACTTCTTAGAGACATCAGAGATGTGAGGAGGGAAGTAGACGGTTGAGTCGAAGATGAGCCTGGGTTTTTAGCCTCATAGTTGGGAGCAGGAAGAGGGCCAAGAGACGCCGGTCAGAGAGTGACAGGAAAGGAGGGAGCGGGTGTGACGATGAGGAGAATCTCGGTCTTACTGGCATTAAGGCAGAGATCATTGGCGGCAGACCACTCGTGGATGACGGACAGACAGTCAGAGATGAGAGAGGGAGAAGAGGTAGCTGAGGGTAGCCTGAAAATGAGCTGAGTGTCATCTGCATAGCACTGGAAGTTGGGGCAGAGCACAGCAATGCAGTGGGCAAGAAGTGGCAGGTATTGGTTGAAAAGCCAGAGAGAGAGGTTAGACCCATGGGGAACACCATAGGTAGAGAAGAGATAGAGGAGAGGAAGGACACAAGTTGAACCTGGGAGAGTCGAACAGAAAGGAAAGAAGTCAGCCACGCCAGGGTCTGACCGGTGATCCCCAGGTTATCACATATACAGTTGAGCAGAATGGCATGGTTGACCATGTCAAAGGCAGAAGAGAGATCCACTAAGATGAGGACACAAGAGTGTTGATCCTGGGAGGATAGCTCAGCAGCAACGTGCTCGCCTTGGAAGCAAGAGGCTTCCCGGGTCCGTGCTTAGAAACCTCTGGGTATTAAGCGCGTTATAAATAACCTATCATATCATATCATATCAAGGTTGGAGAGTAGGTCTTCACAGATATTTTTCTTCCTATGTTGGCACTTGTAGTATGTGCGATCCCAGAAATTAATGCCAAACGGTAGTCCAAATATGATGAAAAACTCTTAGTTTATTGTTAATTCGTATATAAATACATTCTTCATGTATTAATTTCATACATAGCATTTAACATATGCTTGTTGTACAGTTCATAATGGTCACTCATCCATTTTTCATGCATTGACTCCATACATTTATGCACATTTTACATACCCATTATGCAGATACATCCTAGGCATATTGAAATATTCAGATCTCCCAACATGTGTTTCCCCACAGCACTGGCCGTGGTTCCTCAGGAGAGATTCCCTTTGTAACAATTGCTTTCTTTATTAATTTTTGTTTCAATTCTTTTGATTAAGAAAAAATTCTCATCGCCAAAGCTGATAAATCTCAATATCTTTTTTCCAAATGACAGAATCAGCAAGGTCAGGATCCGCAATGGGTCCAGGTGTTCACGGAGGTTCAGAAGTGCAGTTTCCGTGCTTCTGGCAGCTCTGAAGCCAGACTGATGATCATGGAGACAGCCAACAGATTCAGTGTGAAGATTAAGCTGGGAGATGGCCAGCTTTTCCAGTAGTATGCCCAGGAAAGGAATGATGGAGATTGGGTGATAGTTAGCTGGGCAGGAAGGGTCGACAGAGGGTTTCTTAAGAAGAGGGTGCACAAGGGAGTGCTTCAGGGGGGAAGGGAAGACTCCAATGGGAAAGAAGTGGTTGCGGAAGTCACCAGGCAGGAGCCAGGGAGTCAATGTGGTCCTTGATGGTTTTAGGGGAACAGGGATGAACCTGTTTTGACAAGACTTTCATAGATTGGACTTGTCTAGAAACCTTGTCTTGGGGGAACAGGGGAAAGGCAGAGGAGGAGGGAGGAAAGGAGGCCGAAGATGGGCCAGAGCAAGCACAGTTTTAGAGATAAAATGAGAAGCCAGTGCCGTGCAGAGGGCCTATGAAAGGGACAGGAGAGGTAGAGACTGCGGCAGGATTGGCCAGTTCCTTGCAGATTTTAAACAGTTCAGCCGAGCTGTTAGATGCCGCAGAGATGCAGGCTTGGATGTGATCTCAGAGAGACGGTATTGTCTTTGGAGCAGGCGGCAGGCCAGTTTGTCAGAGGATGTACATGAAGCACGCCATTTCCTCTCTGCCACCCTGCACTTGCGTTTAAGGGTGACGAGGTCTGAGTCGTACCAGGTGTTGCACTTGGTTTTGGGCTTCAGGCAGATCCTCATGATAGGAGCAAGAACATCGAGAGTATCAGATATAGCAGAGTGGAGCATGGGAAGGGCAGTGTCAGGGTGTGAGTCAGCCAAATGGGGATCAGGGGATGAGAAAGTGGCTGCAAAAGTGTCAACTGACACACGCTACATGGGTCGGATGACCAAGAAGGTGGATGGCAGTGATGGAATTGGCTTGGCCTGATGAGTAGAGAGTGTGAGCTGGGAGGAAAGGAGAACGTGATCACTCCAGGAGAGAGGAGTGGTGACAGAGATAGAAAGGGGAAGGTCTGAGGAGATCAGAACATCCAGAGTGTGCCCTGCAGTGTGAGTCGGGCTATAGGGGAGAATAGAGAGTGAGAGAGTCGCAAAGGCTGCAAAAGAGTCCAGAGGAAGGACAGGAAGCATCCAGGTGGATGTTGAAGTCTCCAAGAAGGAAGAGTTGAGTGGTTCAGACCAAGAGGGAAGAGGAGAGGTCCGCCCACTCAGAGATGAAGGAGGAGATCCGACCATGTGGCCGATAGATAGTAGCCACAGTAAGGGAATGGCTAGGAGAGAGAGAAAGCCTGAAGACGAGGCATTAGAAAGAGGCGTAGGCATGCATAGGAATGACAGAGGCAGGAATACACTCAGGGAAGATCAGGCTACACCCCCTCCAGAGCGGTTGGACCTGGGCGTGGAGAGGATCTTGTAGCCGTCAGGCAGGAGAGTGTCAAATCTTGTGACAGAGCCGGCTGTGAACCATGTCTCGATGAGACCGAGGACATCGAGGTCAAGTTCCTCAAGAAGGTGGCAGATGTCGGAGGAGTGTCTACAGCTGAGCAAGAGTTTAGAGTGGCAATATGCAGAAGGTTGCCATCCTTGAAAGACCTCCGGGAGGGGTACAAAACAGAGGTATGCCCTGCAGAGGTGCAGAAGAAACCTGGGGGTGGGGTGGCAGAAAGGGAAGAAGGCGAGGGCAAGGTAGCCAAGAAGCAGGCAGCAGGGTGAGGCGAGGCAGCCGTGGAGGGGGGACAGACAGCAGGAGAAGAAAGGAAATTGATGAGGCGCGGGAAGCATCTATTGAAGAGGAGAAGGTTGGCCAGAGGGCCTTGGACTGGAAGGAGGCCAGGAGGGTCTCCCACTGTGTTCCATCATTAATCAGAGAGGAATAGAATGGCTAAAAAGAACAACCAAAGGGAACTTCCAATGCAACAACTTCATGTCCATACATGTGCAATGCGAAAAAAGATTTTGTTAAACCAGATGGTAACAAGACTAAAATCAACCAATTAATCAAGTGTAACAGTAAAAACGTGATCTATGTGATAATTTGCACATGTAAGAAGACATATATCGGCAGCACAATCAGGAAATTGAAAACCAGAATTGGAGAACATCTAAGATCAATCAAAAACAAAGACCTAAAGGCACCACTGGCCCTACATTTCTATGGAGAACATCCAGAAGCAGACATATCACAAATCATGTGACATGGCATTGAAAAACTAATACTACCCAAAAGAGGAGGCAACCTTGAAGGCATGCTGCGTAAGAAAGAGGCATTTTGGATCTGCAATATGGACAAAATATACACTGGTTTAAACGTGGACCAAGAACTACATCATTTCCTATAACTTTATCATAGAAAACAGTCCAGGGGCTATGCATAGTGAAATGAATCAAGATGGCAAAATGATACATATGATCTGATACCACTTTCTATACATAGAGTTCGAAATTAAATGCATTAGTGAAACGTATGTTTTGACACATGTATATTTTCTTTTATGTATTATGTTTAGAATAGACCCATATCACTTACTGTATTACTAGCACCTGCCTATAATTGGCATAGAATTTGGTACAAGACATCCTAGGAAACCCACCTATTGAAGTAACCCCAAATGAAAATGTAACAATGTGGATTTCTGCCTCCATTCTAATATACTACATTTGCAAGTTACAACCAATTACATTAAGTAAAATGCATGTTACAACATATTACCAAACTTTCGGCTTCCGAAGGCTAAACACAGCGTGTTTCATTATAAACATCAAAATTCAAGATGGCACATTTAGGAGGCCAATCACAAGACTTGGGAACATATTCAAATGTTCAATTAACTTTAGTGTAGAAAATACAAACATATTCAAACATTCTAGCAGTTGTACAACGTACGCAAGTCACATGATTATAGCACGTGTAACAGTAAGCGTCTCAATTAACTTTATTGTAAAAAACACCAATCTACGAACGTATCGAGCCACACAACACTGAGAATGGCAATCGCACCGCAGAAATAATGAGGTAAGAACTATGCACTGTATTAAGTAGAGAAAAATCCACAAGTTATTTACATTCTAGTCTATATAAATTCGTTGCCTCAAATGCTGTCCTCATTTCGTTACAGCATATAAACTTGTTCAATACGAACGTTAAATATATCAAGACCAAAGAAACGATTTTTGGGAGACTGTAAGTACATTTTTTCCAACATCATTAATACGCTGTGTTCGGCAAAGAAACCTGAAAGTTTTAACTAAACGAATACTATTCTCTTAAAATATAGGTGAAATAAGTTGTGAATTTGAAAAACTTTAAAGAAAACAGAAACCAACATACAGTATTTCAATTAAACTTCATGTTGAAAAATCTAGCCGTCACACCCCTGAAGAACCGTTAAATTGAACTAACGGGGAAACACGTGTCGGGATCAGGCTAGTCACTGTATAAATGGGATCAGGCTAGTCGCTGCTTAAATTAATTTTCATACCGTCTGACCACAATAAGAGCATAAGCATAACAACAATAATTGAATGAAATTAATTCAATGAAGGTAACCCGTTTGTGATCTCAAAATGTGAAATTTGGATAAACCGAATTTGCTTAGATTTCCTTTTTGAGTTTTCTCTTTTTTTCTACATGTGAAAGCGCGAAGCACGTCTGGATCAAATTCTCTTTTTGTTTGTATTGAACAAACCATTATCTGAATAGTTCAGCAGTTTCACTGCATAGCCCTCTATTATCTTCACTGATTTTTTAATAAGTCCCATATGTTGATGCAGTTCTGAGGGAGCTGGACATGGTACAGTATCTGTCCTGGTACTTGGTCCAAGGCTTGATTGAGTTTCCAAAAGCTTGTTTTAAGAGGGCGTGGGTTTCCTGAGGTAGAGGGAGATGACTGGTACACTTTAGTGGGCATCCAGTGTTTCCAAAGGCTTGATTCAAGAGGTCATCAGTTCTATGAAAATGGGGTAGATCATTTGTGTAGATTAGTGTTCATCCAGTGTTGCAAAAGCTTGTTTCAAGAGGGCATTGGTTTTCTGAAGAGGAGGTAGGTCATTGGTGCTCTTTAATACACATGCAGTGTTTCCAAACTCTTTTTTCAAGGGGCTGTTGGCTTTCTGAAGATGGTGTAAATAATTGGGGTACTTTAGTGTGAATCCAGTTGATTCCAAAAGTTTGCTTCAAAAAGGCATTGGTTTTCTGAAGAGAAGGTATATTATTGGTGTGTTAGTGGTCATCCAGTGTTTTTGCAAGACTGCTTCAAGAGGGCGTGGGTTTTCTCAATAGGAGGCAAACCATCCCGTGTTTCCAAAAGCTTGTTTAAAGAGAGCATTGGTTTTCTGAAGAGAAGGTAGATTATTGGTGTGTGTTAGTGGTCATCCAGTGTTTTTGCAAGCTTGCTTCAAGAGGGTGTGGGTTTTCTCAATAGGAGGTAAATCATACAGTGTTTCCAAAAGCTTAGTTTCAAGAGAGAGTTGTTTTTTTTAAGAGAAAGTAGATTATCGGTGCTCATTAGTTGTCATCCAATGGATTTCAAAACCTTGCTTCAAAGGCTGTTAGTTTTGTGAACAGGAAGTAGATCATTGGTGCATTTTAATACAATCCAGTGTTTCCAAAAGCTTTCATCCAGAGGCACTTTAGTGTACATCCAGTTGATTTGTTGAAGAGAAGGTAGATTATTGGTGCATGCTACTGGTCATCCAGTGTTTCTGAAAGCTCGATTCAAGAGAGCCTCGGTTTTCTGAATAGAGGGTAGATTATTGGTGTACGTTAGTGGTCATCTAGTGGATTGCAAAACCCTGCTTCAAAGGGCGTGAGTTTTGTGAGGTGGAAGTAGGTCATTGGTGCATGTTAGTGGTCCTCCAGTGTTTCCAAAAGCTTGCATCAAGAGGGTGTTGATTTTCTGAAGAGGGGGTAAATCATTGGGGAACGCTACTGCTTATCCAGTGTTTATGATAGCATGATTCAATAGGCCGTGGTGCTGGTGGGTTTTCTGAAAAGAAGGTAGATCATTGGTGCACGTTTGTGGTCATTCAGTGTTTATGATAGCTTGATTCAGGTGGACTTGGATTTTGAGAAGAGAGGTAGATTATTGGTGCACCTAAGTGTTGAACAAGTGTTTCCAAAAGCTTGCTCCAAGAGGGCATGTTTTAAAAAGAAAGAAGGTAGGTAGTTGGTGCACCTTAGTGGTCATTCGGTGTTTATGAAAGCCTGATTCAAGAGGATGTGGATTTTGAGAAGAGAAGGTAGATTATTGGTGCACGTTAGTGGTCATCCAGTGGATTGCAAATCCTTGCTTCAAAGTTTGTTCGTTTGTTTGTTTATTTATTTGTATGGGGCACCCAACCCAGAGGTAATAGGGCGCCTTTCCCAAATAGGTTACAGGTATACTTTAAGCTTGGTTACAGTGGATGCATATATATATAAAACATTTAATTGAATTAAGCAAAATATAAAATGAATTAAACTAAATATACAATAGTGAGATAGAATGTACATTGGATTATACAAATTAAGGTGAAAGACTATATACAACAAGCGATAAATATATATAAGTGACAGGTATTGTTGAGGGAGAAGCCAGGCATAGTCAGGGACAACAATTCTGAGCTTTCCAGGAGAGTTGGTAGCAGCCAGCCATTTGATAGTATTCCGCCTAAACATGAAGAAGGGTTGGTTGGCTCTCAATAAGGGTGTTAATTTTCTGGAGAGTAGGTAAATCATCGATGCATGTTATTGGTTATTCAATGTTTCCGAAAGCTTGTTTCAAGAGGGAGTTCATTTTCTGAAGAGTAGGTAAGTCATTGGTGCACATTAGCGGCCATTCAGTGTTTTTGATAGCTTGATTCAAGAGGACGTGGATTTTGAGAAGAGAAGGTAGATCCTTGGTGCACGGTAGTGGTCATTCAGTGTTTATGATAGCTTGATTCAAGAGGACGTGGATTTTGAGAAGAGAAGGTAGATCCTTGTTGCACATTAGTGGTCATTCCGTTTTTATGATAGCTTGATTCAAGAGGACATGGATTTTGAGAAGAGAAGGTAGATCCTTGGTGCACGGTAGTGGTCATTCAGTGTTTATGATAGCTTGATTCAAGAGGACGTGGATTTTGAGAAGAGAAGGTAGATCATTGGCGCATGGTAGTGTCATCCAGGGTTCCCAAAAGCTCACTTCAAGAGGGCATGGATTCATGCACTTTACTTGGCCTCCAGTGGAGTGCCATTAATATATACCTTGTCATTTATGGACTAGTTAGATACAGCTGGCGCATTGCATGAGCTTGAGTCTTTGAGCATTTTAGTCATTCTTGTAGACAACTTCAGATGTCCCGAGAGGTCATTTGGGGGTTTCCAGGGATCGCACATGGTTTTTGAAGTCTCTATGTGGGGAGGTAGGGCCAAGATCGGATGGGGAGGGGCAACACGAAATGTTGTGCTCCTTTATGGAGGAAAGGGAATATGTTTTTAGGAGCTGTGCCCAGCCAGGCCGTAAGAAATATAAGGAAACTAATTTTCCATTTCCCAGAGCCCCAAAACTGATTTGGAGGCGGTATACTTATTTTCACCCCTATTTTAGTACTTTTAGTAGGTTTTTTCTAGGTCTTTGCAGGTGTAATTGGGGCACAGAACAGCTGGAAAGATTGCTCAGTAGATTGAGTGATCGCTATTGAGAACTGACATTGGCCTTCAGGGCACCGGTTAGAGTCCTGGCAAAGCCATCTCAGCCGTTCATCCTCCTGAGGTCGATACATGTATACCAGCTTCCGTTGGGTGATAATACATGTTCTATGCACAGTGTTGTGGCAAAAGCACCCTATTAAACATAAATGATCATTATTCCCACAGCCGCCTGTCTCCAATGCTACTCCTGCAAAATCTTGATGGTTTTACGCTAGTGTGACATTATCAGAATGGCCTAAAACCAATGGACTCTGGCTATTTTTAGCACAGCGTAAAAGCAGAGAGCTGCCATGGTAGTTAGCCCCTATACAGGCTGCCTTCCATGTGTAAAATGGAGGCAGTATAGACACTGTTAGCATTATGTGGAGCAAAGATAGTGGATGTTGCCTCTTGTAACACTTCTTTTTCACCTTGCAGGGCAAATGAGGAAAATGCCACAGAGGACATTGTTTTAATGAAAGTTCAAATGTCGGTGGTCCACTCCGTGTTCTTTGCAATTTCCTTTTTAAATGATTCAGAAGGAGTTACTTTGGCATTGAAAGGTGGGCTGGCAAACTTGCAATTTTGCTTGGGATTATACCAATGACAGTGGCTTCCAAAACGTAGACCATGCTAGTTTAAGCTGCAGTTCCCCATCCAAATTACATTATGAAATCTGATTTAAGTGGTCTTGTATAGCGCCTGTCTGCCTCTATTTGTGGTGCTGCTCCGCTTTGCTCATAGCCAAACGAGATCCTTTTCCTCATTACACACAGTTCGTAAAAAGCAATCAAACAATGTTCAATTTCAAATCCGTCTTCATATCAGACTGATAACACTCCAGAAAAGTGCTTGAAAATAAAACCAACTTTAAAATGATAAGAATTATCCTATGCAGTGTGGTATCTTAGTATACCTGATATTTCATTAGCAGAACACAATATAATACAAACTCCATAGAAAATAATCCTTTTAGCAACAACAGCACTTACAATAAAAAGTACAGCAATTAAGTAAAGAGGAAACGTCACAGATCATGGAGACAGATCGTGTTTCCTGAGTCTATGGCATTAACTCAATAGCGTTCTAGGGGAAGAAAGGGCGAGTCTATAGTCTGGGAAGTGTGTGCCCTTTAAAACCTGTACTATCCCTATATAGAGGGCAGAAAAACATAAAAGGTGCCACCTTCTCGACAGTGTTGTCATTGCATAAGCACTCACAGGAGTCGTTCTGCAGTTTTACTTGCTTGCCATGTCATGGCGGGAGCAGCCGTAATCTTAATGTTGTTATCAGCGAATGGGTGCAAGTTTGTTCGACGCAGTAGGGTTCACATGTTCTCTTTGGAATTGCATGACTGTGTACCCTTGGCCTCGCTAGCTACTGTTCTTCTCTCTAGATACTGAAGAAACAAACATTGTTTGCAAGTGTTGCTTTCTTTGTAGCAATCTGAGGCCTGCAGGCATGTAGCGCGTGATACAAATTCAAAATAAATAAATGCGAAGAAAGCTTGTTTGAGTAGTTTTTTTGAGTTTCTATTCAATAGCCTTGGGTGTTCGTACCAGTCCCCAAGTGTCAGGACAGCAAGTTGTTTTTTAACCTACCCCGTCCATGGGGGTGCTCTTAACTTACACGCTCCTCTAATATGTTATGTTATCTATTTTGATATTTGTATAGCGCCTACTGCCATTGTTATAGTTTAGAAGTGCTGCAGCGGATGCACGCCCTTCAGAAGACCACAGTCTGCGGCAACATGTAAATAAAAGGGACGGTACAATGTGAGCAAACAGTAATTGACATTCAGTGATACAGAGAGATGACCAGGTATAAGCATTTTAAATCATACAGCCCATATTGCAAAGGCGTAAGGAAGATTGCTATGTCAGTGACAGCTGTACCAAACATTTCATGGGACTGTGGGTTGCAGTGTGAGAGTGGGCAAGGGCATTGTAAATAGTCTAACAATCCATAGGGAAACTGTCGACAGTTAAGGGCTCTGCTCTACTTTACATGCAGAATACATGCATCAATGGCATACTTTCAGACAACATGCAAATCACATCCACCATTGTCAGATAAGACGCAGATATAACCAGTGTAAGTCCTCTTGTCTGTTCCATCCCTTTATTACAGTTAAAATGTAGTCTAATGGATTTGAACATGGCAGTTGCAATGCATTTTGACCTGTAGAAAACATGATCAAACTTGGTGCCCGTGCCTTTGGCAGTCTCCAGGACACCTGGCCCGCTAAAGAGAAACCACTCACTACAGCTCCCTCATTGTCCCAGCCACCTGTGAGTCCTCTGAATATTCATCGACCTGCTGTCTCGTTGAGTGGCCGCTGCTTGCTTTATATGTATTTCCCCTGGCCAATATCCAAATAGAGAAAGTAACTGCATCCCTCCACTCTCGCCACAGTGTGGTCCTATACGTAAAAAGTGCTATCCAAGTTGGAGACGGTTTTGCCTTGCAGAGTGTGTGGTGATGTATGTGAGTTTGTTTTTATTCATCTAGATTGGAGCTGCAAAATCCCCATGTGGTGTGGTAGCTGCATGACTCTTGTCTGCTGTGTTTCTGTGCTGGAGAGGTATAGGTTTCAAGCCCAATGCCAATTTTCATTTGCGCTTACACTTTTTGTACACTGCTTTCATACAGCGATTGTGCATGTAATGTCATTGACTTTTATTGAATGTATTGAAATGTATTGAAATGTATATTGTTGTTCTTACAGACTTGCAGCTGCCACGGGCCAGCAGGCAGCACGTATCCTTGTCATTTTCTTACATACTTATGTAATTAAAATAAGGCTAAAAAACAATCCTATTTCAGTTATTAGGCCTTTATCCCATTCATAGCCATCGATGCCTAGGACATTTCTGTCGACCACTATCACTTTTATTAAGGATCACCCAAAATATAATTTATGTACCGTGCATTTACTTGTGATAACGGTGGTGGGGTGGTAAAAGCAAGACATGAAGGCATTTCCTTTCCGCTTTAGGTGTAGAAGGGCATGAAACAGAATGTGCCTCCTCTATCTTCAAAGTGCATTTTATTTTATGCCTGAACGAGATGTTAGCACTTTAGTTTATGCCTGTATGATTTTAGCACTTATTTTATGGCTGTATGAGATGTTAGCACTTTATGTTATGCTTGCATGAGATTTTAGCACTTTATTGTATGCCTGTATGGGATTTTAGCACTTTATTGTATGCCTGTATGAGATGTTAGCACTTTATTTTATGCCTATATGAGATTCAAGCACTTTATGTTATGCCTGTATGCGAGGTTAGCACTTTATTGTATGCCTGTATGATTTTAGCACTTTATTTTAGGGCTGTATGAGATGTTAGCACTTTATTTTATGCTTGTATGAGATTCTAGTGCAGGAGTAAAACTAATTGATTCCTAAGGAACCCGCCTTCATTTAGCAACTGCTAAAAACAGGAGAATATCATAGGAGTCCATCATACATTTTCTCTGCTAATCATATTTGCAGACGGCACTTATTTTTTTTTTCAGAATGGAATATAGAACCAAAGAATAAAAACATTGTCCCCCACATTGACTTTTTACCTTTGCGAAAGTAAATAATTGCACGCTAGGGACTCAACGGCATGTGCGTGGTCATGTTGGTAGTTCCCTGCATGCATTAACACTTTTAATGTAAGTACCTACAGGCGCACGTGTGTAAAGTCTTTGAAAAGATATCCAGTTTTCTTTATCATATTTTTCCTTGTTATTGTCCATACTCTATGTAGATGCAGCAAGAGAACCATACTATGGTTACTGATATGACAGCGGTAAATTGGAGTTCTGAGTCTAGAAGGGAATTCATTCTCCTGAGACTTTCTGAAGACAGACTGATGATGATCCCTTTCTTCACCATCTTCCTGGCTATCTACATGATCACACTTCTGGGGAACCTCGCCATCATGTCCGTTATACGGAAAGACCCTCGTCTACACACGCCAATGTACTTCTTCCTCAGCAATCTGTCCTTCACGGACGCATGTTACTCTTCTGTCACTCTGCCCAAGCTGCTTGCTAACATCATTGCCGACAAAAGTCTGATCTCCTTTGCCGAGTGCATGGCACAGCTATTTTTCTTTATGTTCTTTGCCAGTGCTCAATGCTTCCATGTCTCAGTTATGGCATTCGACCGATATGTGGCAATTTGTTCTCCTTTGCACTACAGCGTAATCATGAACAGGTGTTTCTGCATCATGCTAGTGACTCTTGCTTGGTTTGGTGGAACCATGAACGGTCTGATACACACTGTCATGATCTCCCAGTTAACCTTCTGTAAATCAAACGTGGTCAACCACTTCTCCTGCGACATCCAGCCACTGTTGCAGATCTCCTGTTCTGACACGCTTGCAAGTGAGGTTGCAACATTTGTGGTTGCCGCATTATTTGGGATACCGTCCTTCCTGCTTGTTCTCGTCTCTTACCTCAATATTGTCTCGACCATTCTGAAAATACGAACGGCTAAGGGGCGCTATAAAGCATTCTCCACATGTGCTTCCCATTTTACTGCAGTGCTTTTGTTCTACATACCTGGATCGTGTCGATATATTCGGCCCAGGTCAAGCTACTCTTTTGATGCTCAGGATAAAGTTGTGTCAGTGCTATACTGCACCGTCAATCCAATGCTAAACCCAATTATATACAGCCTGAGAAACAAGGATGTCAAGGTAGCTCTCTGGAAAGCAATGGGGTGGCAGTATTTTCTCAAATAATAATAAATAAATTCACCAGCTAGCGTGACTTTTGAGATTTGAATCTGCTTGGTGGCAAATGAAGCAGCATTCATTACTCATGCCGCAGATGATCCTGTCTCAGGCATGGTTCTTTTGCCTAGTCTCCATCTAGGGTTGTCCAACTCCTGCCCTCGAGGCTTGGGATCCTGATGGGTTTTCAGGATATACCTCATTAATATGCATGATGAAAAATGTGCATACATTTAGAATCATTGCATGCAAATGTATCTGATGTATATTAATGAGGATATCCTGAAACCCCGACATGGATTCGGCCATTGAGACCTGGAGTTGGACAACCAAATGCCTCATTACAGTTTTTGCTGGTATCCTGGAGGTAATACCACCAGGATGCAAGCAAATGGGATTACCGTTACTGGCGCATGATCTGCCAGTATTACTGGCAGATTACAGGTGCCGGCAATGGTAAGTAATTCACCATTCCATGAAGTCGATATGACTCCATGGGGGTGGGGGGAATACCTGTATTACCAGCAACAGTAATACCGGTGCCGGTATTATTGTCTGTTTTTTGCTAGTGGGGGGCCTGATTTACTTACAGATTTTAGCTGGTGGTAAATCAGGACACCCCACCGGCAAGCATGTAGTTGGTCTGACCAGGCGTGAAGAGCGGCCCAGTGAGCAGAACTCGTAATGTTGCGGTATAGTGATAACGGCACCGGTAGCACTACCGGTGCCGTCATCACTCTACCACCAGGGTAGTAATGAGGCTCAATGTGCTACATCATCATGTTTGAATATTATTGGTAGGCTCTAAGTTACTTCAGCGGTGAAAAGGACATATGTATATCGGTTAACATGCAGTCTCACTATCCGTGAACTGGCGGCATGATGGCATGTGTCTATAGACAAATGGACAATCTATAAACACATGGGTGAGTGGACAAGCGCATCACCTTTGTTGTCTCTGACTTTCAAGTACTTTGTCCTTGCCCGAATTCCAGTTTTCCGGCCCTTCCTGGTTTGCAACAGTAAACGCAGGATTCTGTTCTTAACACATTATGAATAACTATTGTTATGAGTCATGCTGCTTCCACCATGTTAAAATTGTGTTGCAGCAATTATTTTGTCCTTTTACCCACATTTGCTTCTCTTACACGCCTAGCCGATTGCTGAGACATTAATCTGTCAACTACTTATGACATTTCCAAGTCTGATGTGTTGTTGTAACTGATTTACCTTAATGATTGAATGCTAGCTTCCCAGACATTGGTATCTTGTTCTGTTATGTAAACCTTCACTCAAGGCTTGGGAAATTCTCTGGGCAGCTACCATCCAGCCACTGCAGATTTTTCCTGAATTAAATGTATTAGTTTCAAATGGCAGACTTAGCTGCGAGGCCCCATAAAGGTACAGGACTTTTATTCTCTGCTGTGGCTGTGCAGTTTAAAATGGCAACAGCTTGACACATTTTATTCTATCTACCGATTGCCTGGTGCATGCCTGTTGCATTATTTCCCTCCCTATGTGTATGCAGCAACCTAAACTACCTGCAATTTTCTGCCCTTCTTGTGCAGTGAGTCCCTATGTTGTGTACATGCCTTCCTATCACCTAATCTATTCTATTTTAATACACACTATTATTGCAAATAAATGCCTTATCTGTTCTCTAATGTGTAGCGCAAAATAACTATTCTTTGTGACAGCTGCATTTTTAGGAGAATTCAAAGTGCAGTTTCAAATGTGTCCTTTCTTATCTTATAATTTTCTTTCTTCTGAGGAAGACATGGTGGCAGAGTTTGAACATGCTATCCAGTCAATAACTGCCCCACTACACAACCATAAAACTGGATTTCGAGCATCCAAAAGCACAGAAACAGCTCTCCTGAACATTTGTGAAGAACTGCTCTCATTTTTGCCTCTGATGAAGGAATGTGCAAATTAAATGAGCAAATTATTTTTTTTAATTTTTTTAATACTTTTGGACCCACCTGTCCTTAGACAGGGAAATACATATTGCCTCTCAACAGAGATAAAGAAAGTGTAAAATAACTTCTTTCATGGAAAACAATTGGCACGCTTATCTAAGTTATCTTGTTTCTAGTGAGCTTTGAATGAGGCCAAAGGGGGATACCAAGGTAGACATTTGAGAGGGGTTTAATGACAGCCCCAGAACAACATGAACTGTAAGGCCAGGTCTGATGGAAAAGACGCACTGGAAATAATTGACGTGCTAGCCTCAAAACCTTAACACAACAACGGGGCCTAGTGAATGCAGAGTGTGTGTCTCGCTGAAAGTGACACAAGGAATATATGGAAAATGGGGGGAAAACATCTTGTGAATGACAAAAGAGCAGCCGGTCAATTTCTGCTGACACATTAAAAATACTGGCGGTGCAACACAAGGAACAGACACTGATGCAGAAGGGCCTTGCATGTAGTTGATATGGGCAAGAAAAAGTAAAATTATGACTCTATATGAAAAGCAGGGTTTTTCAAACACTGGACCTGCAATGTCTAGAAGTGTGTACATTTTGCAGCTTTAAATACAGACTTTTAGATTATTGGTCTCTTGCTAAAATGAATATATCATTAAGGAGGGCATTGAATAGCAATTTACATTGAGGAATCTATGTTAATTATGTGGCCATAGACTTACATTACAAATATTATTTTACTCAGTACATTTTGAACCAAGATACTCACAAAAAGGAGACACATGTCACTTTAAAGCTTGTCACAAGCCCACCATGATGATGTCAGTTGTATCTACATGCAGTTTTAAATGAAAATGTGTTTCTAGCTTCCCTGAATCTGAAAGTTGGGGAGCTGGTGGCTTATTATAATAATATATCTTGTTAGAAATGAAAGTTGGGGAGCTGGTGGCTTATTATAATAATATATCTTGTTAGAAATGTGCAAATTCCTAGCTATTATAATGTTTGTATCATGCTGCAACCATGGAAGATCTGGCAACATTGGAGGTTCCAGCGTAGAGCCATTACGTAGTCTCTACAACCGCAGTCAGTGGTCTAGTCCTAACCCAAGATGGCTGCCGCAGTTATATCTACGCACCGTGTAATAGGAACAGTGCAATGTATCCGTCTCCATTTGACTCCCCTGCTGCTACTACGTTAACAGATCTTTGTCAGTTTCCCATACTTGCGGCATGTAACCTTACCTGTTCTTGGCGGGTTACTACCTGGTCCTCTGTTTTTCTCTCTCCTCCCTTCTTGCCTCTTGGCTCGCCTCTTCTGCGTGCTCTGTCGTTCCCGCCCCGGCTTCTGTGGAGCTCTGCCGGGTTTCTCGTCCGCATCTTCACTGGCTTATTTCTTTTTTCCCGCTTGCTGGCTACTTCACATCCATATTGCATTCTCTTGTATTCTGCCCAGACCTTTATGCTGGGGTTCTGACTATTCTATTCTATTCTGGTCTAGCTCCCTTGCATTCCTTCTGCACCTTAGTGCGCCTCCTCACTCTTCTCTGATCTTTGTTTTTTCCTTTTTTAACTCTCGCTCCCTTTCCTCGCGGGGTGCTTTATCCTTACGCCAGTCCTGCTGTCTCCTCCCTGGATGGTGCATCATTGTTTAACGGCCTCAGCTGGATCTCCTACCAAGCAGCTGACTTTCTCTTGCCGAGTCACGTCCTGTTGACCCTATTAATAGAGGTTCTGCATCCTGCATTGGATTATCTCCCTCCGGGGAGGGACTTACCCCTCTGCATTCTATCAGGCCATTGCCTGGGCAGATCTAGGACTCTGTTTCTTCAGTCTAATCATCCTCCTATTACAAGAACAACGTACTCCTTCAGCAATCCAGTGAATGATCAAACATTGGAGCCTATTCCATGGACGTTCCAGTGTTCCATCCCAAACAGGTTTTTTTTTTTTGCCAGCAGGATTTTTCCCTGTTTTAGGGGGCAGGCTCCCCGGGGTTCCCTTTGGCTTGGTTTCCATTTCAGGCCAAGGTGGCCTCTGGGGGAGCTTGTCCCTACTGCCACGATACGAAGGAAAAGAAGATTAAGGAATAGAAGGCCAAGGAAGCTAAGAAGTCTAGAAGGAAGAAGCGGTCAGAGGCCCACGACAGCTCCACAGAAAACCCAGGTAAAGAGGAGGCCCGGGAGGGTTCACCGGTGCATGACAGTTTGTGTAAAAGTCAAAAAACCATAGCTTGGGCGGCGTGGCTACGAGGGCCATGTAGGAGGACGTGATCTGGAGGAGCTCCCGAGATCCTGAAATGATCCGGGCGTAAAAGTGCGCAACGATGGGCCGACGACTGCTGAAAATACACATGTCGGTGTGTGAATGATTGGGCCACGCTTGGTGAACTTTTGGAAGGTGTAGGAAGAACGGCGGCAGAGATCTGTGCGGAAAGGATAAGGAGCGCCGGAGACAAAAGACGACACAAAATGGCCGACCAATGTCCGGAACAAAGGAAGGAGCAGGCCTCAGGGTGATCGAGCGAAAGAGACGTACTGGGTGCGCAGTTGTCATTAGTGCAGAACACAAGTCCTCTGGGCCATGTTGAATAGAACGGTGAGGCCGAAGGCGAAACAGCCCACCCTGGACGACTTTGCTAAGACGTCCCCTGGTCAAGACAATACCAAGAGCAAGGATAAGCCGCCTGCAGGCAGCATGACGACAACGGGCGCTAATCAAGAAGTCCTAGCTGCGATTGCAGACCTAAAGGCGGCCTGGGAATCTAAACTCGAATTAGCCGTCACTGAACTGAAAACAGCACTGGACCTTAAGGTCGGAGAGGTGCAGGAGGATGTTAATCTACTCCGACAGGACGTCAGGGCCTTGGCGGAGCGCACGGAGTCCCTTGAGAAGGAAGTTAGCCCGAATACCGCGGATTGTGCCTCGCATAAGGCCGAATTGCATGCCCTGATACAGAGAGTGGGCAACTTGGAGAGCAGAGCGGAGGAGGCGGAAGGACGCGCCCGACGAAACAACAACCACATCGTGGGCCTGCCGGAGGGATTGGAGGGCCACGATCCCACAGAGTTTATTGAGTCCATGCTACTGCAAGAGATACCCAGAGGAGCCCTATCTCAAGAATTTGCGGTGGAAAGGGCACATAGAGCTCTAACAAGGAGGCCGCCGCCAGGAAACCCGCCTAGGCCGGTGATAGCCAAAATTCTTAATTGCCGGGGCCGGGAGAGGATATTGGAACACTTCCGCAGGGGAGGAACGATTATACAAGGAGCGGCAAACATCACGGCCTACCCAGACTATACCCTGACTGTGCAGCGTAGCCGCATGAACTTTGGGACGGTAAAGCGGAGACTGAGAGAGGCGGGCCACAAATACATGTTACTGTATCCGGCAAAATTGAAAGTTATACATAAACACAAAACTTTGTTTTTTGAGACCCCGGAGGATGCATGGGATGGCTCGATGTGCAGGGATGTCCCCAAGAGTCAGAAGTTGGGACGGAGAGAGAGCACGGAAGAGATAAGTAATGCACGAGGAAGGTGCCACAAGATGGCACGCACGGACCCGTGGGACTTGAATATAGTCATTTGCACAGCCTTCAGTAGAGAAGGTCAGACTATTGCACTAGATGTTATGAGCACTGTAATTATTATTGAAGTAATGGGAGCCTTACAGAGCGGATCTCTTTACCCCACAATAATATTAGTTAAGTGGCCATTAGGGCGACTTCACCATACTGAGCTCTGTGCATTGTTTGGTGCTTGCAAGGCTAGATGTGGGGGAGCCTGAGTTCCGAGAACGGAGCTGAGCAGCAGTTGGGGTGTGTGGTGTTGGGGAAGGGACGGGTGGAGGGAGGGGAGGGAAGTTGGGAATTTGTTGTGTACATAGTTATGGATAGCTTGAGCTGGTACAAGAAGCTAAAAGTAAAGATGGAGAGCTGTATCTGTATCACGTGGGCAAGGGGGATTCGCTACACGGAAGGCAAGAAGACACTCATGAGCCATGGGGGACCTTAAGATCGTAACATGGAATGTCAGGGGACTCAACAGTTACTTAAAGAAAAACAAAGTCATGATGTACTTGAAAAGACAGAAGATTGATATTGCTTTGTTGCAGGAAACACATTTGACCCGGCAAAAACTGGAACTGTTGGGGAAGAAGTGGAGAGGTACTGTACTAGGCTCTCCGTATTCTGCCTACGCTAGGGGAGTGCTGGTCTGGGTGGCACTGCACGTTCCGCTCCAACTTACACAAGAAGTGGTGGACACGGAGGGGAGGTTGGTCATATTAAAGGCTTTGGTGGAGAATAGAGAGGTGTGCATTATAAATACGTATGCCCCCAACCAAAATACTGCGGTATATTTTAGAACCCTGTGTACTCATCTGGGCGCGTGTATGGGAGGAGCGGTTATCTGGGGAGGGGTTTTCAACTGCGTGCTCAACCCAAAGGCAGACAGATCTGATGATAAGATTGATAGGCCCACCCCAGCAGCCAGGGTATTGCAGACATTACTAGACGACTTCGGGTTGGCAGATGTTTGGAGGCTGAAACACCCCAATGAAACACAGTGCTCGCATTACTCAGCTCCGCAGCAACTGCACACGAGACTTGATTACTTTTTTGCCACGCCAGATGTGGTGATAGAGACCACCCAAATAGACTATAGAGCGAGGGTCCTGTTGGACCACTCGCCTCTGGTTCTGAGCTGGCAGTACTGCCGCCCCAGGGTGCGGATACCGACATGGCGCCTCCGGGCGGAGGCGCTTCGGGACCTGGTCTTCAGGGAAGATATCAGGGATGCGATCACACAGTACTTTGAGGTAAACACAGGCAGCGTGGACTCAGCGTGCACGCTCTGGGAAGCCTTTAAGGTGGTATTTCGGGGTGCTGCTATTGCTAAATCAAAAGGTCCTAACGAAGCTAGAGGAAGCGGAAGAGAAACTGGAATGGGAAAGCAACAGGGCGGGAGGGGATGCAGAACTTGTACTCGAACTACAGCAGAGGTGTGCAGAGCTTTGGGAACGGCTCGGCAACCTTAACTATAAGAAGTATGTTGAGAGGCAACATACAGGTGGGGATAAAACTTGCCGCTTGTTGGCGTGGTTATATAAGAGCGAAACCCCCAGGTCCCCGATTAGGACAATAACTAGAGAAGACGGGGAGGTGGTTGACACCCGAGAGGGAGTCAACGAGGCATTCTTAGACTATTATAGGACATTATATGAGGACAGAAGAGGGGACAATCGAGAGGAGATCAGAGAAACTCTAAAAGACATGGAATTACCTAAGATTAGTGCTGAAGAAAGGGAGGAGCTGGACGCACCGATTACCTTAGAGGAATTGGAGGAGGTGGTAAAGCAGCTACCCACCTGTAAGACCCCGGGCGCGGACGGATTCCCTGGCGAGTTTTATAAAACATATAGAGAGGAAGTACTCCCCCCTTTGCTAGAGATGCTCAATGAGTCTTTTGAGATGGGCCGGCTGCCGGAATCGCTTAGAGAAGCGTTAATTGTGCCGCTTCCTAAGCCCAACAAGCCAGGGCATAGCTGCGGCTCCTATAGGCCTTTGTCAATGTTGAACCAGGATAGCAAGATATTGACGGCGGTCCTGGCCAATAGGCTGCGTAGAGTTATTAGCAAACTGATACACCCGGACCGGACAGGTTATGTCCCCAGCAGAAATATAACCCACAACCATAGGCGACTCCACCGGGTGATTGAAGAGGGAAACAGGAGCGAGGGGGAAATGGCGGTGGTGTCCCTAGATGCAGTCAAAGCTTTTGACTCAGTGAGGTGGTCATGGTTGCTGGAGGCCCTGAAAGAATACGGGATGGGGCCGGGTTATGTTAGGTGGGCAAAATGACTATACAGTGAACCACTGGCCAGGGTGCGCACAGGATCGGTGATATCTGAGAGATGGCAACTCAGTAGGGGCACGAGACAAGGGTGCCCCTGGTCCCCGATGTTATACATTCTAGCCCTGGAGCCCCTGGCAGTGTACCTCAGACAACAATATGACATGGTTGGTATTGAGGTAAGGGGAGAGAAACATCTAATATCCTTGTATGCTGACGATTTACTACTATACTTGAAATAACCGGAGGAAAATCTTCAATATATTCTAGAGGTTATGGAAAGGTATGCAGAACTGTCCGGCATAGCGGTGAACCCCCAAAAATCGAGCATGTTCCCATTGGGGAGCTACAGAGGAGCCCCTCTGGAGCGGTTGCCAGTGTTGTCCGTACCATGGGCGGTTGATTCCTTCCGCTACCTCGGAATAGATGTGTACCATACGGTGGAGGAGGAACACTTGCATAATACCGAGGTGGCTGTGGGAAAAATCTGAACAAGTATGAAGTTTTGGGAGAAGTTGCCGCTGGCGATTATGGGACGGGGGGCGATGCGCAAAATGGTGGTCCTGCCCAGGCTGTTACATTTCTTCAGTAATATACCATACTTGATACCCAAAAAGTTTTTTGTCAAACTGAATAGCATGTGCAGAGACTTCCTATGGCATGGCACTCGCAATAGAGTGGCGCTATGGAAGCTGCAGAACTTCCATGATAGAGGGGGCATTAAGCTACCAAATTTTGAGGCCTATTATGTAGCTGGTCAGTTGTAATATGTAACCAAATGGCTTTCTGATGAGGTAACTCCTGAATTTAGGCTGTTTGGACAGGACTGCACTCCGTTTTACCTAAAGGAGATTATCTGGGTGCCTAGACTTGAAATGAAAGAACGCCCGGGTATGATGTTGCTTGGGTGGAAGATGTGGTGCAGAATATGCCGACTGATGGAGAACCCGTACCCGTGTTCCCCACAGGTGCAGCTAGTCGCCTTGGTTGGGGGAGACAACCAACTCAGAATGATAATCAGGACCTATTGGGAATCGGTCAGGCTGGTCACATTGGGAGATGTATGGCAAGAGGGGATCAATATGTCACGTATCTTAGGCTAGTGCAGATTATTCGTAAAACCTGGCCAGAGACTGTACTGGCGGAGGAGCCAGACGTCATAATGGGAACAATATATGACATATCAGAAGGAGGGCACGAGATCTCTAGATTGTATGAGATGGTGATGACCCGGGTGGGGAAGGATTTGACTCATTTGAGGCTGGACTGGGAAGCAGAGGTGGGGGCACAGATGACCGATGGGATGTGGGAGCGTGCTATGGGATACCACAAGAAGGTGTCCAGAAATGCCAGATTGCAGCAGATACAGTTATACTTAACGCATAGAGCCTATATGACCCCGAAGAGAATATCTAAGATTGTAAACGCAGGAAGACAAGCATGCCCAAAATGCGATGAAGAAGACGCTGATATGACACACATGTTCTGGTCTTGCCCAGTGATTGAAGGTTTTTGGGGAGAGGTGGCACAAAAACTAGAAGATAAAGGGGTCACGCTCAACATAGATACGGCCTGGGCCTGCCTGTTGGGAGGGTTTCCCAGACCACGGAATACTAAACATGTTGGGAAACTGAGGGACCTGGCATATGTGCTTGCAAAAAGAAGGATTGCCATGGGCTGGAAGCGGTGCCACAAGCCATGGGTTGAGGTATGGTGGCGGGATTTGCAAAAATGGGCGGAGGCTGAAACGGTAGTATGGCAGGAGGCATGTAGCAAGTGCGGGGAAGAAGAAGTGGGTAACCTGATGGCATGGAGAGTGTTAATAACAGGACTGTTTGGCACAATAATGGATTCCGCAGCTTCGGAAGGAAGCGATACCCGGCCACACGCAGTAGATACAGAATGAGAAATGCAAACAAGCTCTTGAGGGGGGAGGGATTTGGGGAGCAGTAATGTGCATTAATTGATGTTCACGAGTCTGTTGTAAATATTGCTGCAAGTTTGGTTTGTATTGTTTATTTGTTTTCAAAATAATAAAAACTTTTTAAAAAAAAAAACATAGCTTACACATGCAATACCCTGCCAAAACTAAAATAACTTCCAAAGATCTGTCATGAATAGGGGAACATAAATATCTAGGTATTATGATGTTTATTCATGAATTGTAAAATGTGGCCATGTACTCACTTTCTGAGTGCAAAAACAGAAATGATTTTTTTTTTTAAATGACAGGAGGTATATCTCTTCACATCACTTCAAACTTAGACCTTCAATGGCCTATTGGCAGAAAGGGGTTGGACCTTGGCAGGAGGAAGAGGGGACAAACCTCCAATGAAAAGTCAGAACCAATGAACTTGTACCTCCCAATTTTTAGTATATGGATGTGTTACTTATGGGGTAAATACTAATTGCTGTATTGAGAAAGGAGAGAGTAGCCTAAACAGCTTGGGGCGACTTGTCTATAATCCATCTAGGTGAATTCTGCCACAGCTGCCTGACATTACCTCAGTGGAGAGGCCTCAAAATTGATGGATACTTAAACTTGCATGAGAGATAGAAATTGGGAAAGCCTCAAAGCTGACTGGGCCCCATGATTAAATAGATCCAAATGATGGATGGATGTTTGTGACTATCTTTGACTGAACTGCCTGACCAGACCCCTTTGCTTCCAGCTCTTCTGACTGTCCTGAGTGCCAAAAACAGAGGCTTGCAATGTGAGTAGATTATCTAAATGAAACCAAGTGTGTGGGGGATTTGCCTGCCTTAATATGTTCCCTTAATAGCGGGTGAGGGCAATTGTGTAGACCCTTAGCATATTTACTGAAAATAAATGTAATTATCTCACCTATAGATTGATGCAGGGGGTGCTCAGAGAATTACGAACTTCCGCCCTTCTTCCTAGCAGGAAGATATATTATGGTAATTTAAAGGAATTGGGTACATTTATTTTTCCTGTCATCCCCAGACTTCTCTAAAGCAAAGAGTTGTTCTTATCCTAAAATGAAATTTGTAACTGACCTCTCTCCCTAGACCTGATATTTAAACAGAGGGGTGCTGCACATAACTGATGCATTGGTTTTTAGTTCTGGGGAGATAAATGCTTTGTAAAGTGAAACCAAGTGTAATTCGCCACTGAAAAATATACACTTTTTCCTGGGGGTGAGTAGGTGACCTTGATAACAGAACGATTGTGTAAAGCTTCTGCATGAAAAAGGAAGAAGGTTTTCATTCATCAAAAGTATCCTCAACAAGTCTGGGTAATTTCGAAACTGCTAGCATTTTTAAGTGTGCAGGGAAATGTAACATACCTAGTACTGCATGCGAAATAGTTTGAAATCCAAAACTGCATTTGTTTTAAATCTAACCTTTATCAAGTAATATTCATGCTATAGTAATGACCCACAATATTATTTAATTTTGACATAAAAAGAGGTTTGTGGGAGAAGAGTTATGACCTGTTTATTTGTCTGTGTACCCTGCATCTGAAACAAAAGGAAACACTGGCCCTCATTACAACACCGGCGGTAACCAATGGCACTATTAGCACCATGGTTGCTGCTGGTATTGTAACGAGTCCGCCAATGGTAAATGGGGAAATGCCACCCCATTCCAAGGTTGGCGGAGCGGTAATTCCCCATTTACCATTGGCCCTTCCCCATTCCCATTTTTGCCCCATAGGGCTCAATGGGACTGGGGAATGCGGTAATTACGGTACCGCAAATTGCGGTACCGTAATTACCTTGAAAGTCCCTTTGCGGGTCCCTACTTTAACGGCTGGTCCAAACCAGCCGTTTAGGTCGGGAGCCGCAAAGGGACCTCGTAATCAGGCGTTAAGGGTTTAACGGCACTGACACCTTTTACAGCGCTGTTAACCCCTTAATGCCAGGGTCCTAATGAGGGCCACTGTGTTTTGTTTTGAAGCTTTGTTGTGTGCCACAGAGAAGGTGGCATGTGTAATCATGTAAGGCAATTATTAATTTAACATATACTTTAAATAAATATAGATTCTCTCTATACCCTGGCCTGCTTCTTGGCTCATTGTAGGCACAAGGGGAGTGATCTACATGGCTCTATATGAGTCATAGATATGACTAGCGGAACCAAAAGAATCAGTGTATGGTGCGTCATCTTGATTAGGGGTACATAACTCACAGGTTAAGGGTGGTCTCTCAATATATCATTACATTTGTGAATATGGTTCTTTTGAAAATGGATTCAATTTCATCCAGGTACCTTTCTATACCCACAGAGCACTTGCAGTCAGCATTGGATATGGCCAGAAACCTTTCCTAGCTGTTTGCCACAAAATAGGCCCTTACGAATACCATCAATGGATGGTTCACCATACTGTGTAGGTTGTTCCAGAAAAATGAAAGATCAATCCCATTGGTCAATTTGACATGTTTTTCACCACGGTAACACAAGCGCATCTGGTGAAGGCAAGATACCCATTTTACTATGCTGTACTTTGCTAAATAGGAGGATTTACAAATCCCTGTCCAGTAGAAACAGGGTGCTGCCTGTGCCTAATTGATGATGCTACTTTTTCCTAATTATGTGCAAAGTATTGTGCAAGAGGTGCTTGGCAGTATTGCTAAAAGTATCTTTGACAGCGTGTTCTAAGCAGCTTGTGAGGGGACCTACATTAAACAAATGACCCCAGAGTACATCCAATACAAAGATGCTGTTCAGAATTTGGGGTTGTACATCTCTGTAGTATCCGATATAGCTTGGCCACCAAATTATTTCAGGCTGCTTGTAATGCTGTAAATGCTTTTGCAGGGACAGGGCCTCCTAGTCCTAGTTCTACCGCTTCTCTGTGTGTGTTGTCTCAATGTTTTCTGCCACTGAGATCCAACCTGGACCTCTGGTAGTGCAGCTCTTCCTTTTTTCCTTTTGGTGACCAATGCCCATGGGAAATCCCTTATACCCATTATGTGTGTTTTTGGGCTGGATACTTGTGTTTTGCTTACAGAGCAGGGCATGGGCCGGTGGCAGCTCTATGTTGACTTTGCAGTGGCTCTGAGTGTCCTCCATTTTTGGGACATCCATGCCCTGCCATAGGAATCAATGGATTCCTAATAGAAGCAAGATGGCCTCTGTGGCTGTTGACTTTTTCCCTTCCTCCTGACTGGCTGTTGTATGGAAATGTCGTATATGGCCTTGGGGTTGTCTCTTATCAGACTGACTGGAGCCTTCCAAGTGACTGTGTGGTGTGGTTGGGTGCACCCTTGGGGCGGGACCTGTGTGAGTAGAGTGACACAATGCCTGAGACAGCCCTGGCTGCAACTGAGATTAATGCAGTGTAATGTGCTGAAAGGCTGGGTGCTTACCCCAATCCACATTCTTTGTTATGGGTGTCTGGGTCGAGAGAATGGCCTGAATGCCTATGAGCCTGATTGGCTGCCTGCCTACATGAATGCTCATCTGCATGATTTCTTGACTGAGCCTGGCTCAGCCTGAGTGAATGGGGATCAAATGTGTATAACAGGGGACCTCTCAATCAACAATTTGTTCAGAAGCTGAAGTCGAAGCTGAAGCAAGAAGAAGCTGTTCCTTGAAGTCCAGCAGGGGGAGCAGTCTGCTGCTGTATTTTCTGCCTGTAATCCATTAGCTGCTGTGTTCTTCCAAGGACTGATCCAGAGTGAACCTGCAAACGACACCTCACCGTGAGCTATGAGGGACCATCGTGCAACCTGCTACTCTTCATCCGAAGTGCCCTGGAAGTCAGTCCTTTATGCCTGGGTCTTTGTGAGTCCTGAAGAGGAGTGTCCAAACATCTACAGTCTAGAGTCAAAGAAGTACATTGGTGTCAGCCAGGGTCTGGAGCAGCATTTGTGACTGTGATAAACCTGTTGCTGTCTACCACCCAGAAGAGGTAGTACCCTGGGATAGTGCTGCTTGACGCCCAGAGCTGCGAAAGTTCCAAACTGATAAGAATAATTCAAGGGACATCCTTACCATCATCACTTACCACTTATTCACACCTGAGAAGGTCCAGGGTATCTGAGTGCCAAAGAACATCAGCCAGTAGGTTTCCCACCACCAGAATCCAACAAAGACGTCCCGAGGGTCCACACTTGGTCGAATCCAGGTCGTCAGATGCCATCCAGATGTCCAGCACCAAAGAACTAAAAGGTACAAAACTGCGATATTCTGAAGCCCGACACCAAAAGTGACCTATGCATCCGTTGCCAAGAGAAGTCATCAAAGGTCTCCAGGGGTCTTGTTGTCATCTGCCAAGCCTTTAAGGAGCCCATAGCAAGTTTCACCTTCCCAGGACTTCTAGAGTGGGAGAAATCATTGACCAACCGAGAGAACTGTGGAGAGCAAAAGTGCTGCACTTTAGAAAGACTTTGGTTCCATTGTTCTTCTTAGACTCAGCATCCTAGCGGTTCCTTATTCCAAGGGGGTCCATCCTCCTGGGGAATCGTTGAGTGAAACTGAGAAACTCTGCCACTTCTCCTGCCAAGGCACCAAATGTGCTATGGCGAGGAAGATCATCTTCTAGCCTCAGGAGTATCCTTTGGCCTCTCGGGTACTTTGGGGTGGTAGAACCTTTTAAAAGAAAGTACAAGGTTATTGTACATTTTTGGACTGGGATGTAAAAGACAAGCTTAGTTACTCCCTAACTTTTCCATTACTGGTTGCCCATGTGGGGGGATCCTCACACAGAAGTATGTATTTAGTCTAAAGAAAGCAGTCTGCCACTGTTCAGAACTAGCCTGACTTTCTTCCCTAATCTATGCTGTTACACCTCACTTAAGAATTATCATGCCTATTTAAAACTGTCTGCAGTTGGTGCATTTATTACTGAATTTAAGTATTGTATGGTACCACATAGAGTGTATACATTTGTCATTCTTTGAATGGAACTGCCTGCCTGCACAATGTTATTATTTATATGTATATATTTTGCTGAACCTTATTTTATATAAAGAGGCTGTGTTATCACCTAACACAGTGTGTGGGTATTCCTTTGTGAGGCTTGGGGACTCTCTGTACTTCGCACATCACCTCCTGGGTGCTTAAGCCGTGGTTGCTTGTTCAAGCTGTGATATAGAGAACCTTGGCTAGGGTGCTCTGTGTCTTTGTCCCAACCATATAGAGGACAGAAGTACAGATGAACATCTCCAGTCTTGGCAAAGGTCAGGACACCTTTTTAACCTATTTCCCCAAGAGCCATTATTGTGAAATCTCAGTCTGTGATACATTTGCAAGTCCAGGAGTCCAGGAGATTTGCATAAAAGCAAGGAGCACTTAGGGAACATAAGAATGAGCACATAACTTTTAAAATATATCTGCGAGAGTGATCAAGCATGAAACCCTTCTAAGCAAGTTACTCAAATTGGGTTTTCGGCTAATTTAATTAGTCTCAATAATTAATCTTTTATAACGGGGACCAGTCTCTAAGCGCGGGACCAGGATTCGAACCTGTGTTGGTCTGCGAAACATAAGTATTTGAACAATGCCCATTCACAAATCGGAGGCGTATCGAATAAAGCACCAGATAGAGTCTGCGCTCACTTACTGCAGTCTCTTAAGGGGTGGCAGAGGGGAGTCATAGCTCAGGAAGAGATCTTGCAGACTGCCAGGGTAGCCCTGGGGGTTTGGGTCATGCCGCGGCATGGAACAGTGCTGCAATGAAGATTTCCATAATCAGCACTTCTTTCGATATTCTGGTGGATTGAGAGGCGTGAAGATGGTCTGTTAGGAAGGGGAGGCAATGATTTCGTTAGACAATGGAATACCAATGCAATTACATTCGAGGCAGTCAGGTGTGTGATCTATTTGATGATGAGGTTTGTGAATGAAGCATACATTGGAAAATGGATCTTCTTCAAGGGCTTTCCAGGAGGCACAATAAATACAACTCCACTTCTTAGTTTCTGTACGGGAAGTGGTGCTAACTTGCGTGTGAGAGGAAGAAAGCAGAGTTATGGTGCCACAGAAGTTTGCAAAGTACTAGCTCCCTCAGAGAGCAAGCTACATTTACCAGCTACTCCATCCTTAACACTTTCTTTCAGGACCGAGTAACTAGTTGTCAACACGTCTGGTTAATGAGATAACGCTAACGCATCACAACTGAAAACAACCATATGCAGTACAGGCAAAAACCCAGGATCAAAAAAAGCAGCACCTCTACCTAGGGCATGCAGCACACAATTAGTTCCCACAACTGACACAAGATCAACAGGCACAGCACAGGTTGGAGACTTACAGAAGATTATAACACAGCATGCACACAGATAAGCACATCCACATTCACACAGGCACGTGTGCGCGCACGTGCGTGTTCACATACACACACACACACACACACACACACACTTAACTGTTAGTTTTGCAAACAGGGCAGGCCTGTAGGGACACATATCCCATGTAAAAATTGAGCCTAACATAGCATAAACTCTAGTTACACAATGCCATCTGCATGCCACAGTGATAACTTCTGCAGATCACAGTTCCTAGAAAATCCAATACCACCTACACAAACAACATAAAGGCATGTATATGGGAAGGGTGAAAATTACCTTGCTTTGCAAGTGCAAGTCTTTTACCACATGATAATACAGAGCATTACCCAGGGGTGTTGCTGGGTCTGGAAAATATCCGGGTCTACGCTAATGTGGTGACTCGGGGCTAGCTAGCCTTTTAGTTGTAGCCCTTGAACTTCTATCCGGGGCCACAACCAAAAGACCCTGGGCTATAGCGCCCCTCTGGCATTACCCCATTAAACACATCTTTATTTTATTTAATATAATGTGTCATAGTTCAAAGAACTATTTCACATCTCATTGACATTATTCACAGTTTACATTTTCTCGACTACATTCAGTCAAAAATTCATCAGAATTCATTACTCAAATCCAAATTTCTCTAAAATATCCCATGCACCCTTCCAGACATTGTAAAGTGCTATCATTAAAATGGTATTGCCAAAGTTTATACTGTATTTCCAAAAAGGTGCTTCACTAAGTGCTGAATGGTTATGTACAAAACACCCCAACAAACGCAAAAATTCACTATGCAACCTTTCACAACCAGTCAAGATATGTTCAGTACTTTCTAGCGACACAGGTTCTTGACATATCCGACAAGTCCTTATAGGGTGAGGTATACTTCAGATGAATGCGTTCTCACTAGTTCCCTCCCCCTCACCAATGTCATATTGGAACAGCAGACGAATGGCTACGGCTGCGACCCCTTGAGTAATCCTACTACCGCATTGAGTGTATGAGAGACATTAAATGGAGTTGTAAGTGAAATCTGACAAGGGTAGAGCAGCGTTAGAAATTGGCAGGAGCCGGGGGCTATTTAGCTCATGGTTATAGCCGTGGGGAGCCTGGTTAACTTGAAACCAACAGCTACCGGGAGCTACTTTTGACTCATGGGGCAAGTGGTGCCATACAAGCCTAGCTATGTGATATTAACTATGTATGTTAGGGGATGTTTATAACGGACGAAAAATAATGTACTTAAATGACATTTAGCCCATATTGGATAACATGAAATAGACACAAAGTTAGAGTTTGCATCCTGTGTAAAGTTAGATTGTCTGCACCGTATATACTAGCTCCTGGTCACCCAGAGGTAGATCCAGCCTAATGGGTGAGGATAGGTACCCAGGAGCTGCTTTTTGCACCAGGTCAACAAACGCCAATTTCGAAGCCTGCAGAGTGATGTCATGATATTATATGATATGGCATTTCTAATGTGCCTGTACACAAGTGTTTCTATGTCATGAAGAATATATATGAACCTATGCTGAAACGATATGAAAATACTTAAGAATGTCGATGTAACTGATGCACCAAGAGAAATATGTACCTAAAGCTAAAGTCATCATGGATATAAAGAAGAATGAAGTAACGTGTTGGTCAAAAACAGTAGAAATGCAGTAACAAAAGATAGATGAGACATATAGAGGCTTGCTATACAGGAATACATAACGTGGCACAAATGGCTTACATGGAATTTATTTTAGTTTGTGCTTATGTAATATAGCCTTGTATATGAATTGTAGATATTGTATGAATTTGTGTATTGAAAGATTGATTTTTTTTTATCCAAGTCAATAAAATGATGTGGAATTCACCCAACTTCCCTCAGAGAGAGACCTACGCTGCAGAATCAGGAGATGCTGTAAATGCAGCTTGTGTGCAAAACAACAATGAGTCAACAGTACCCAGCATAATTGAAATAAATAGTAGTAAACAGAAGTTTGAAATGGACACATTGGTGGTCTCTTAAAATGTGATTCCAAAGTCGAAGACAAGGGCTATTCAGACAAGGATAGTGGTGTGCTCATACTCCCTCCAATGTTCCAGGACAGTGAGCAGGGTACATGGCCACCTACAGACGGAAGACTTTGGCTTATGGCTGAGGGATGATGGATTGATTGGACGAACAGGGAGTAGTCTGATGCGATTCAAAGCACCTAGGCTTTGTTTCACATACATGCTACTGAAGAGCTGAAAGTCCAAGGTTGGCATAGTATGCCAACCAATCAGCGGGCCTAAGGGGCAACCTAATATACAATGTTGCATACACCAATCCACTGCTATTGTGTCAGCTAAAATCAGTACTATACACATTCATAGGTAGTTCAATGCGTGTCCTACAGATGAGGGGCAGCCAATGATGTACTAACAGTGTTTGAAATTCCCAGGGCGGAGGGTGCAAAATAGCTCCTGCTTTGAGTGATTTGGCTCGTGGTAAGGCCTGCCACTAAAGCTGCCAGGAGCTGTAAATTCTGCCTGCATGAAAAACGGATTCTGTACTTATTGCCGGATACCACCACATAACAGGACCTGCAATTTGTCAGGAAACCGGAAATATATTCACAGCTACATTTGTTTCCATGTTTGCAGTGCAGCAGCGAATTAAGACAAGCCCATTTAAACTTCAAAAGATACATTAGATTACCTCAGCTTCACAGGAACATCAAATGTATCCACTGAAGTTTGAATGCTATTAGCTTAATTCATTGAGTGCTGACATGTAAAACAAGCATTGGCAATGTCAAAGGTGTGGGCTTTTGTGTAGACATAGTCAAGGCACTTTCCAGGCACTGTCATAGTGGTGTTAACTGGCCATCGATGACAGCAGGTGCAAATGGTGCAAGAACTCACACATCTTATCTAATAGAGTCCCGCCCGTTCGCTGGGCCGAACCCTTATCAGATTATGCCTCTATCTCATTTGGAGAACCTCAGGGTGCTTGTCAGTCTCCAGCATTGTTTATTGTATATGTGAGAACCTTATGCGATCTGTTGCAGGACACAAACATCTGCTTTAGTAGCTATGCTGATGACACTCAGCTTTTGTTGAGATTGGAGGGCAATTACAAACAGGTTTTAGCCAGACTGCATGATATCTTTAAAATTATCAGACAATGGATGGTCGCGCACTGGATGTGCCTTAACAGTGCTAAATCTGAAATTCTTCTCTTTGGTTCTCCCTATCAGAGATCAAAACTGGATTGCAGAGATAAAGATCAAAAGGTTGGGCACTTGCTTGGATTGGAATGTTAGCCCTGGTTCCAAAGTAAGTAATATCATTCACAACACAAAATACCATCTGAAACTCCTGAGGAAAATTAGACTTTTAATCTCAGAGAAGAATTGTGAAACATTAGCTATCAAGAATGGATTATTGAAATGCTGTTTTGCGGGATGACTCTAAAAATAATCTTCATGCATGGAAAGTTGTGCAAAATACTGCGGTTCGGATCATAAAACAAATTGCACGTGGCGAGCATATCATTAGACACTGCAAGTCCCTCCACTGGCTCCCTATAAAAGCCAGAATTCAATTTTAAATGGCCGCCGTTGTTCATAAAGCAATCTATAGCACAGCCCCAGATTACCTAACAAAAAGATTAAATATCTATCAACCAGAAAAAGCACTTCATTGTAGCAACCCCATGCTACTAAGCTGCCTTGTTGGCAGACCCTGGTTAACACTAGTAGCAGGTTTAGAGCTCCAATTAATTCATTAACACTGAGAAGACTTCTTTGAAAAAACCTTAGCAGGCATTTGAGTGCAGAGTCTGATGTTAAGACTTTATTTAAAGCAAGCTGAAAGAGTTCCTGTGAGGAGGTGTTTTGGGCGGAGAGATATGATATGATATGATATGGCATTTATAACGCGCCTATACACAGGTGTTTCAAGGCGCGACGAGGCAGGGAGGGGAGGAACAAGGGGAGACAGACAACGATCCTACTAGGCCAGGTGTCATTCAGATCGCGCAAGTGCAGGGGTGGGGGAGGGGGAAAAGTGCAAGGGGAAGGGGAGGGGGGAAGTGCAGTACAAGGTAAGTGGCGTAAAGTAATAAATAAATAGGGCCAGCTGGTGGCAAGTGCAAGGTAAGTGCAGAACAAGTGCTGGAAGGGGGGGCTGTAGGGATACAGAGACAGTCCTGCAGTGCAGAGGGGATTCCAGGGCATCAATGCAAGTGGAGAGTGGCTGGGCCCAGGACCAAGGCCGTTAAGAGTGGTCCAGTTGCAGAATCAGTGCAGTTTCAGTGAAGAATACTAGCTGTTCAGCAGGGGAGAGGGAGAGAGAAAGCAGAAGCAAAGAGGAAGGTTTTGAGGTGCTTCCGGAACCGGAGATGGTTCTCCTCAAGTTTCAGGGAGGCAGGAAGGCTGTTCCAGAGGGAGGCCCCTGCCGTGGAGAGAGATCTACCCCCAGCTCGTTGCTTCGAGAAGCGGCTGACCCTGAGGGAGTTGGAGGCGGATGAGCGAAGGGCTCGGGAAGGAAGATATTTGGGAAGAGAGAGTTGAAGGTATTTAGGACCAAGGCCCCAGAAGGCCGTGTGGACAATGCAGAGGGTTTTGAACTTTATCCTCGCAGCCACTGGGAGCCAGTGTAGAGATTTCAGTCCTGGAGAGATACGGTCCCTGGGCTTGAGGCCAAGGACAAGTCTCACAGTTCTGTTCTGGATGAGTTGCAGAGGGCGGAGAGTGGAGGCAGGCAGATTAAGATAGAGGCTGTTACAGTAATCCAGCTTCGAGAGAACCAGGGCTCGGGAGACAGTGAGCTTCTGGGGGAAGGAGAGGAAGGGAAGAATACCTCTGAGGAGGTGCAGCTGGTAGTGTGACTTCATAGCGACGTCAGAAATATGAGGAGAGAAGGAGAGTGTGGAGTCGAAGATGACCCCAAGGTTTTTTGCATTGCAGGTAGGAGCAGGGAGGGGGCCAAGGGAGGCAGGCCAGAGAGCTGCAGGGAAGGAGGGAGTGGGTG
Source organism: Ambystoma mexicanum (assembly GCF_040938575.1). Taxonomy (NCBI): domain Eukaryota; kingdom Metazoa; phylum Chordata; class Amphibia; order Caudata; family Ambystomatidae; genus Ambystoma; species Ambystoma mexicanum. Next base: position 69,298,626 of record NC_090921.1, read on the forward strand.
TACCGATGAGTAGAATCTCAGTCTTACTGGCATTAAGGCAGAGGTCATTGGCGGCACACCATTCCTGGATAGCAGACAGACAGTCAGGGATGAGGGAAGGAGAGGGGGAGGCTGAGGGTAGCCTGAAAATGAGCTGGGTATCGTCCGCATAGCACTGGAAATTAGGGCAGAGAGCGGCGATGCGGTGGGCAAGGAGTGCCAGATACTGGTTGAACAGCCAGGGAGAGAGATTAGATCCCTGGGGGACACCGCAGGTGGAGAAAAAGATGTCGGAGAGGAAGGACCCCAGTTGGACCTGAGAGGGTCGATTTGAAAGGATAGAGGTCAGCCACGCCAGAGCCTGACCAGTGATACCCAGGTTTTCACAGAGACGGTTGAGCAGGATGGCATGGTTGACAGTGTCAAAGGCAGAGGAGAGATCGAGCAGAATGAGAACACACAGAGTGTTGGAATCGAGGTTCAAGAGCAGGTCTTCACGGATGTTCAGGAGAGCAGTTTCCGTGCTTCTGGCAGCTCTGAAACCAGATTGATGGTCATGAAGACTACCAACAGATTCAGCATGGAGGTTAAGCTGGGAGATGGCCAGTTTCTACAGGAGCTTGCCCATGAAGGGAGTGATGGAGATAGGGCGATAGTTAGCCGGGCAGGAGGGGTCGGAAGAGGGTTTTCTTGAGAAGAGGGTGCACAAGGGAGTGCTTGAGGGGGGAAGGGAAGACTCCAGAGGCGAAGGAGTGGTTGCAAAAGTCAGCCAGGGCAGGAGCCAGGGAGTTGATGTGGTCCTTGATAGTTTTGGGGAACAGGGGTGAACCTGTTTAGACGAGACTTTCATAGATCGGACTTGTCTGGAAACCTTGTCAGCAGAGAAAAGTGGAAAGGCAGAGAAAGAGGGAGGAGGGGTGACTGCAGAAGGGCCAGAGGAAGAGCCGGGAAGGGAGGAAGGGAGGTGAAAGGAGGAGAGCGAGGACAGGATGTCCTGAGTTTTAGAGATGAAGTGAGAGGCCAATGCAGTGCAGAGGGCCTGGGAGGGGACAGGAGAGGTAGAGACTGCAGCAGGGTTGGCCAGCTCCTTGCAGATTTTAAAGAGTTTGGCGGAGTTGTTAGATGCCGCAGAGATGCGGGCTTGGATAAGGGCTCTCTTCTTGGTGAGAACAGAGAGCCGATACTGCCTTTGGAGCAGGCGGCAGGCCAGTTTGTCTGAGGATGAACATGAAGCACGCCATTTCCTCTCTGCAACCCTGCACTTGCGTTTTAGGGTGGCGAGATCTGAGTCATACCAGGAGTTACATTTGGCTTTGGGCTTCAGGCGGATTCTCATGACGGGGGCAAGGATATCAAGAGTAACAGATATAGCAGAGTGGAGCATGGAGAGGGCTGTGTCAGGGTGGGAGTCAGCCGAAGGGGCAGGGGGGGGCGAGAAGGTAGCAGCGAAAGCCTCAACTGACACACGCTTCATGGGTCGGATGACCGAGAAGGTGGGTGGCAGTGAAGAGGGTGGCTTTGCCTGTTGGGTAGGGAGGGTGAGGTGGGAGGATAGGAGAAAGTGATCACTCCAGGAGAGAGGAGTGGAGAGAGGGACGGAGAGGGGAAGGTCAGAAGAGATCAGAGCATCAAGAGTGTGCCCAGCAGAGTGAGTAGGCCCAGACGGGAGAATAGAGAGTGAGAGAGAGTCGCAGAGGTCACGAAAGAGAGCAGTGGGGGGACTGGAGGCATCAATGTGGATGTTGAAGTCGCCAAGAAAGAGGAGTTGAGTGGTTAAGGACAGGAGTGAGGAGGAGAGGTCAGCCCACTCAGAGAGGAAGGAGGAAATTTGACCAGGTGGCCGATAGATAGTAGCCACGGTAAGGGAATGGCTAGGAGAGAGAGAGAGTCGGCAGACAAGACATTCAAAAGAGGAGTAGGTCTTCGTAGGAGTGACAGTGGCAGGAATCCACTCAGGGAAGATAAGGGCAACACCACCCCCTGCACGGTTAGGCCTGGGCATGGAGAGGATCTTGTAACCGTCAGGTAGGAGTGTGTCAAAGCTGGTGGCAGAGCTGGCTGTGAACCATGTCTCAGTGAGACAGAGGACATTGAGGTCCAGTTCCTCAAGAAGGTGACTGATATCAGAGGAGTGCTTGATGGCAGAGCGAGAATTTAGAGTGGCAATGTGGAGAAGGTTGCCCTCCTTGAAGAACTTCCGGGGAGGGGTACAGATCAGAGGTACGCCCTGCGGAGGTGTTGAAGAAGGAGGTGAAGAAGGAGCACGAGAGGGGGCAGGGAGGGAGGGTAGAGGCAAGGTAGCCAAGGATAGAGGAGGGGGGACAGCAGGAGAGGAGAGGAAGTTGATGAGGTGTGGGAAGCGTCTATCAAAGAGGAGAAGGTTGGCCTGAGGGCCTTGGACCAAGATGGTCCCATTAGCGTAGACATTGATGATGGCCTTAGAGGAGCGGAAGGGGGCCAAGAGGACATCCCAACGGGTGCCACCATTAATGGGAGAGGAGGAGAAAGGAGAGAGCACAGAGACCATATGAAGGGTCCATAGGTCAGGCGAAGGCACGAAAAAGAGGATGTCAGTGAGAGTTTCCTTAGAGCAGGCACTAGTGTAGGTGTCAGCGAAAGGGAGGCCTGGGTTGGAGACCAGGATGTCCTTTTTAAACTTTTTCCTACCAGATTTAGTGAGGAGAAGCAGTTAGAGAAGATAGGCGAGACAGAGAGCACCATGGAGTAGGAGGGAGGGGGGAGGGGGGGAGACAGACGAAACGAGAGCACGCAGACAGGAAGTGAGCGGCAAGCACAAGTTACCACAATTAGAGCAAACAAACAGTAATGCGTATTAGGTACCGGGCCACCTAAGTTTGAGAATCCTGCAAGGGGAGAAAATCACCCTAGTGTACCACAGTTCAGAGCAAACAGTAATGCGTATTAGGTACCGGGCCACCTAAGTTTGAGAAACCTGCGAGGGGAGAAAACACCCTAGTTTACCTCAACTGTGAATACAGTGAGGCAAGGCCCCATGCGGATGTAACCAGGAGTAGGAGGGGTGGGCCGGGGAACGGAGAACAGGTGGAACTGGCGCCTGGCGTCCCCTGCGGACACCTGCAGACACACAGGGAGCCGCACTGTAGGAGTCGCCCTTGGCCTGGGGCCCTTAGCCGCGGGGGCTGCCGGGCAGAGGGCTGCCCAGGAAGGGGGAGGTTATAGGCAGAGGGAGAGGAAGGGGGGTGTGGGCGGGCAGGGAGGCGGGGAGGGATAGGAGGACCAGGAAGTGGGAGGGGGGAGCAGGAGCAGGCCAAACACCGCGCTCAGAGCGCAAAAAGCAAAATTAAACAAAATTATTTTAAAAGCACTCACGGAGGCCCAGGCAGGGCTTCCCAGGCCTGCTGTTCCCCTAGGGCCACCGGTGACCGCTCTCCACGCTCAGCTGAAGAAAGAAGCGAGCGGGGGGAACGGCCGTCGAGTAGGCCAGAAGGGAAGCAGGCACACAGCCAATCAGAGGGGGGGGTGGGCGGACAGGGAGGCGGGGAGGGAGAGGAGGACCAGGAAGTGGGAGGGGGGAGCAGGAGCAGGCCAAACAACGCGCTCAGAGCGCGAAAAGCAAAATTAAACAAAATTATTTTAAAAGCACTCACGGAGGCCCAGGCAGGGCTTCCCAGGCCTGCTGTTCCCCTAGGGCCACCGGCAACCGCTCTCCACGCTCAGCTGAAGAAAGAGAGGCAGATACTGGGTGGGAATGGCCATAGGGATTACCTTAGCCATGGGCAGTCAATGGGTGGGCAAACAACCAAACAACATGTAAGAGGATTCAATTCAACACTACAGCTAAGTCAATGCCTAGTCTGGGATACTGAATGGAAACCCTTATTGATATATCTTTACGTCCAGTTCATGAGTTCTGGATGACTACCCCTATATAACACCCCTCTCTTGGAATCCCCCTGACCCCACTGAGCCAAGAAGTAGTTCTGTTTTGCAAGTTTAAAAGGTTTATTTGATAATTTAAACAATATATATATATCACACTTTATAATAAATTAATAATTGAATATCACACTTAATCTGAGCAGTAATCAATAATGGATAGTCCGGCACTAGCACACTTCTTTATAATCAATGATGAGTGGTTATAGGATGGATACGATAGCAACAATACTTTTATGGTTTCAAATGGATGCAATGTGGAATGAAAATGCAATACAGAAAATACTCAATATGATTTCAACAACACAATGTAATCACTTTTCTCTGGCAATCCACTCCCCCCCCTTTATGCAATGCAAGGAAATGGAAGGAAAGCACACAGTTCTCAGAAATGCAATCAAATGTAATTCATTTCACCCCAGCAAGCTTAGACTACAGGTATGAGTTTGAAATACAGGCAAAAGTGCTTTGATATGTGCTGGCAATGAAGTGAGGAATATAATGAAAATGGTTTTAATTCCCTTTAGGAGGTTCAGGGTGAGTGGTATCTAGTTATTATTAGTCCAGGCTCACTCTAGCAATGATTCAGGGATGGTTCTTAAGAGGCAAACGAAATTTAGCAGTTCAGGCAAAACAGCTATCTTTTTACAAGTAAAGAAATCGGGCCAAATCGCAAATCGTGGCAAAATTCGCGGGTGCGAGAATCATGATTACCAGAGGAAAGTTAAACCAAGTTCCTAGCCCAAACGGTTCCAGAGATACGGACGATTAAATAAAGGTAGTTTTTCGGATTTGAAATTTTTAAAAGTTCAAAGCGACAGGTTACAGCTTGCAGCTAGAAAATGACAGGTGACAGTTAGGAGGCAGTTCTGGTTAGACTAAAATAGATTGAATTATATTATTTTAACTAAGAGATTGGTTCTGCACAGTTCTGCTAGGTCCTCACAATATATTTTAAAATAGGCCTCGCCACGGATCTGGTCAGGTTTTAGACTGGACTCCGGTTCTGGTCTCGGCACTTCACAGTGATCTGGGTCAGCTCTCTGGTTCTGCTAACTGCGGTCTGGGTCAGCTCTGCTCTGCTGGTCTAGCCTCTCTGGATTCTGGATACTGCTCTGCTTTCTAGGTACTGCTACAGGTTCTGGAGATTGATGGATTTGAAGTCTGGATCTCTGGATGTGGTATGGTCCGGCAGCATGCTCCGCAGCAAATGGAATTGAATGTCCCTATCTGTCCTGACTGTCTGCTTTTATGTGTTTTGAACGTGGGTGGAGAGGCTAGCTTTCTAGGCCCTACCCCTCTCCACTTGTCATTGGCCACTTCCTCCTCTTCACCTTGATTGGGGGAATGAAATGAAGTGTCATCATGATGAGGTCTGTTTATGATACAGAGAACCCACCCCTGTCAACTTTACACACAATCTATATCTGATCCAAATACATACTTCCCTGATAGACAGTTGTTTGGCATTGCATACACACATCATGCATTTACTGATGGTAGCCCCTGTTCCAATGCTGTCGTTTCTAGGAGCTTGGGTTCAAAAATGGCAACATATTTCACTTTTTGTTCGGGTTACCAATATTGGATTTGTCCCCGCATTTACACAAATGTTCGCAAAGCATGTGGGCATTAGGTGGTGGAGTGTCAGATTTTTAACATACATACATTTAGAGTAATATCCTCTTTTCTGCTAAAAACCCCCCTGAACATACCACCGGGGCTTAACACGTCTTCAAATGTGCACAGAAAAATCACAAGAATAATGATATCACTTATAACATTTTCACAAGTCCGCTCTATGAATGATCCATCTTTTTAGATTTATGTTCTGGCCCCAAAGGGGTGTGGTTTCCCCCCAGCACAAGGTTGAATTTCTGGTTTTTCCAGTTCTGCCAAGCCAGCTTGCTCTCACAGGCAGTGCTCCTCCCCTTTCCTTCCAGGAGGAAGCCACTTTTACAACCCCCCCCAATAAAACATTTGCCTGAGTCAGGACAGGGCTTTGTTCAATTTCCTGCAGAGCCCAGGTAATTCAATCAGAGTCATATCCCTTTTGGTGGGAACAGCAAAAGGCAGCTAGGCTGGGGAACACAGCTGTTGTGCAAGTCTCAACTCCTGTCGGGGGTAGCTGGTGGGCAAAATTGCCTCTCTTTTTAAGCCAGGCCTCAGCTAAATGTCTCTTTGGCTGCCAGTTTTCCTGTCCAAATCAAACTTCCAATTTTTACGCATGCAGCTAGAATGCTGATTCTAAGTTTAAAACTATGACATTTAAACAATTGCAACCTATGTGACACTCAAAAGTAGGTCACTCATTTCTTTTAAACATTTAGATTTTTAGTGTCTTTCAGTCCAAATTTACTTAAACTGCGGAAATCCACAGCTCAGCCAGTTTTGCTATGAACATTATTTTAGGCTCATCCTCTTTCCAGATTTTGTATGCCCACAAGACTTTATTCTGTCAAATGTCTGCTGGTGTTCAGTGAGATTGTTGGATATTCCGCAATGTTTGAAATGGGCATTCTGAACTTGCCTTCAGAGAAACAAAGGGTGATTTTTAAAGTGCTTTCTAGCGAACAGGCACTGCTGTTTTTCTCTTTGGCACCCCATTTCACTCATGGCTCTTCTGACCCAGCACACCCGCACCGGGGGGTGGCAAGTCAGGCGACCATTTTGGTGTGCGCACAAACTGCGCGGTTTTCATAGATTCTGGCGCACATGTGGGCTTTTTCGGCCATCTTGGATTTCCTAAGCCCACAGCACCAAATGTTGTAGCATAATAGTCCAAACGTGGGTCAGAACACCCAACAAACACCTACAAGCTGTGTATCCCTCCTCATATGCCATTTCTCCCTATCTGCGGGGATCGAAATTGGTATTTGTTCACTAGGAGCAAAAAGCAGCTCCTGGGTATCAGGCATAATCAGTCAGGCAGGAGCTACCTGTGAGGAACCATGAGCTACTACGTGGCGTGGAGCAAATCTAACTTTGACCAAGGTTCAAACTCTAACTTTTGTCCATTTTATATTATCATCATCATCAAATAACTGTATTCAGCCATTAGGCCATAAAAGTGCATCCTAATACAAGACATTTCTTATAATTCCCAAATGCACAATATCATCAAAAAGAAAAAAGAAAAAAGAAAATAAGCAGCCCTGGGCACACTAAGGCCAATAATTCGAAAGACGGGAAAAACCCTTGTTTACAAATGGGATACAGTGCAGATAGCCATAAACTCCACTATTGGCAGTCCGACCATGACACCCAGATATTCCCAGAACACCTTTGGCCACTCTCTTGTCCCGAAATACCAAATTTACAGAATCATAGGGGTTTTCACGTTCATTGGACAGACTATGGCAGCCCACCAAGGCCTCACTAGACACGTTATTGTATGGTCACTGCTCAGGCTGTGCATGCAATTTATAGGTGTGAGCATTGTGCTCACAAGGGGAGATAACCAAACAGGGTCTCACACGCTCAGAGTTGTGGCTATCAGCATCCTCTACTTTGGGCAATGGGCCGGGTGAGACTAGTTTAGAGGAGTATTCCAATGAAGGATTATGGGTGTCCAAAGCCACAGATGAAACACTGGGAGGCCTGCTCTGGGGGACTCCTCCTGACAACCCCTGGGCCTCAATCAGGACTAGTAATAGTTTTTTAATAACTGCCAATTCAGAGAACACCATTTCGCAGCTACAGCCCAAGGAATGTGATCTTCCTTAGCAAGTGGATCAGAGGTGGGTTGGGAGCACTAAGTGTTTTCATTTGGGGGAAGGAGCTGTTCCCAGAGCGCATAAACAACATATTCTCACTCCAGGTGCTGCATATGACGGATAAGGGGAAGGGGGTTAGGGTTCCAACACCTCCATTAGGGTACTGCAGAGGTACCCGCGTACCAGAGTTCTAGGTGCTCAGGCACCTACCATGGCAGCCCCCCCACACCCAGCTATGGGACGCTCACCATAGTTCAGGCCTCAGGCTGGCGTACAGTAGTGGACTTTTTCTTCTCTTGCTGTCCAATGATCCTGTAATCCAATACTTGGGCTAAATCAATTCTGCCACACGCCCTACTTGTGCAGTACACCCCTACGATGTGAAACACCCCACACCCTTACGGACCAGTGGGCATCGGCCCTGGCGGGCCTTCAGCTCAGATTAGACGAGGCAGTGAGCGGGGGGCATGGCCTAGCGCTCCGGTGCTCACAATGATGGTACCCCTATGGTGTGGAACACCCCGCACCCTTGGGTCCCTGTAGGGCAAGGCCCTGGCGGGCCTTCAGTGCAGATTTGAAGAGGCAGAGGGCGGGGGGGGCGTGGACTAGCGCTCCATCGCTCTTGTTGACGGCACCCCTACGGTGCGAAACACTCTGCATCCTTTCGGTCCCTGCGGGCTTCGGCCCTGGCGGGCTTTCAATGCAGATTTCAATAGGCAGAGGGCAGGGGTGTTGGGCTAGCGCTCTGGCGCTCACAATGACGGCACCCCTACAGTGCGAAACATTCTTGGGTCCCTGCGGGTTTCGGCCCTGGACAGGCCATCAGTGCAGATTTGAAGAGGAAGAGGGCGGGGGGTATGGCCAAGCATGATGACGGCACCCCTACTCTGCGAAACACCCTGCACCCTTATCCAATATGCTCTAAATGTCCCTTATGGGATTTATGTTTTTCTCCTTGATATACATACCCAAACATTAAAAGTTAATATCACATAGCTAGGTTTGCACTTGCCGTAGGAGTCAAAGGAAGCTAAATAACGCCCAGCTCATGGCAATTTCAAACCCTGCTATCTGTACTCTAAAGCAATAGTTTTGGCGTACAGGTGTTGCAAGCGACACCTTATTGCCCAAACTAAACATGTATTGTGTACTGCAGCATTCTTATGGGTCTAGAGTAAAGGGAGCCAGGCCATTTTATTTAGCAGCTGCTGCATCTCAGAGCCATCATGATGTCACTGCATGCAAAGCGTTGCAGCAATTTTGGAGGGAACTCTGCAAAGGTGCCTCAGCATGTGCTGGAAATCCTTATTAAAAGTCTGTGTGTAATTGGACCCTGTCATTGGTAACTACAGCAGATAATATGAAGGTTGTAGGAAATGCTAATTTCCTCTAAGAAATCTCACCTTTCTTAATTCTTAATAATTGTGCCAATACCCTGGGTAGTACCATTTGCGTTTCAAAGCCCCCATTTGCTTCTCAATCAGTGCTTGCTCTTGAGTAAAACAAATTACCAAGTATTGATAGAATTTAAACTTTTTAAAGCCGACTAGTCAATGATTTCTGCTTGTTGTGCAAAAATAGTAGTGATGCCAAGCAGCGGTTTGTCTGCATTAGCAGCTCTAGTGGGCTATACAATTTTCAACTGCAACAGCTACTTTGCAGGCAGATTATTATTGTGCAGCATAGAAAAAACATGTACTACTGCAATGTGGGTTCATCCCATCGTATGTCAATTTCCAAAGATATTGGTACAAACTGCACCGAGACATGGCTTTCTCGGTGCAGTTAGACATGGCTTTCCAGCTCAGTACTTACTGACTCATATGTGAACACCTAATTTTAAAATCCTGCACACTGACCACCCGCCTCTTAGGATTGGGGGTGGCATTGCAATTGTTTATAGCTCCCGCTACACAGGTGATTTGCTTGCCATCTGCCACCAGATTACAATGGAGGCCATGTTGGTGCGTTTTTCTATCTCGCCGACGTTTTGTATCCATATCCTGGTTGTCTACCGCCCCCCTGGCTATGACGCCTTTTTTTGTGATGCCTTTCTTGACTTTCCAGCCGACATCCAGCTGCGACAAGCCCATTTAATAATTCGGGGTGATTTTAATCTTAAGGTGAATGATGATGATGACGCCAAAGTCCAAAAGATTGTCTTGACTCCCCTTAGCCCAGCAGGTCACTGACCCTACTCACCATCTTGGTAACACCTTAGATCTCAGCTTTTCACCTGGCCCTGACATCATCGTCTTTCCAGCTTTTGAAGTCATCTGGACTGACCATTTTGTGATCCCTTTTATGTGGGATATCAAGGTCTCGAAGTCTCTTGCCCAGCAACACGCCGTTTTTCCGCAGGGTTGGGGCTCAGTCCAACAAGCCGACATTGCTCCCAGATCTGTGCCTGTGGACCTGGGTTCATTATCTGAAACCTTGGTTACAGTAGCCGATCGGTTGGCCGCTCTTAATGAATCCAGACTCTCAGCCAACCCTTCTCAGTGGCGGTTTACCGATGAACTTCCGGCACTCTGGATGTAGCGCAGGCAGTTGGAGCGCAAGTGGAGGATTTCCTATTCCCGTATGGCCAAGTCAGATTTAGTTATGGTTGCCTCACAGTGTAATAAAGCAATCACTAGTGTGAAACAGTCATACTATGCAGCCCTCATTGATTCGTCTGCTAATCAACCCAAAGAGCTTTTCTGAATTGTATAGTGCCTTTCCTGTACTGCGCCCTACCTGGTCACCTGTCTTTCTTTTTTATGGACAAAATTGGCAGCATTTGTCTAAACATCAGCTCCTCTTTGTCTGTTTCACCCCACATTCCACTCAGTCTTTATCTACAGTTTCCTGGTGTGTGCTCTGTACCTTTTCGACTAATGATGTTGCTGCTGTGGTTACGAAACTTAAATACTCCTCTCCTTTGGATCCTCCTTTGTTTTAATGAAGTTCTTGGAATCTCTGGCCTGTCCCCTTCTTATGACTTTTCTTGAGGATTCTTCTTTTTTTCACTCCTCACAGTCTGTTTTTCACCCAGAATGAGGGACCGAGAGTGTTCTGGTCTTGGTCATGGACAACCTGACTCGACCCCATGACATGGGCAGCGTTAGTGCTCTGGTCTTACTCTACCTTTCTGCCACCTTTGATGGTATCAACCAAGGGGTCTTTTTGGGGGGCCAGACAGGTGCCGGCCTCTCGGGACTGTCCTTGCTTGGTTCTCCTCCTTTCTTTCCGATCGACACCAAACTCACTCTCTCCCATCTTTTGTGACTCGGGTGACAGATCTCACTTGTGGTGTCCCTCAAGGGTTGGCCATCTCCCCAGTTCCTTTTTATGCCTCTGCTCAACCTCTGATCAAGATCATCTTCTTATGCTAAACCCTACCCTGGATCCAAAAAGAGAAACACGAGAACAAGCAGTTAGCAGAAAAGAGCCAGCAAGAAAGAGAAAACTACCAGGGCATTGAAGAGGTAGCAAAGGAGGTCCATGGATCGACCTAGATGCAGTTACACTGATGGATATAATGTCAGCCAGATTAGGTAAAGAGCAAGTGAGAGGTAGCAGCATAGAAGGGCATTGCCCCACGACACACAAAGATAACGTGAATTAATTGTAAATCAATATGCAAAAGACAGAGGAACCAATAGATCAGTCAGGAGCAGAGTGAGGGGTATATTCATTTGTGGGTGTGTGCCACAGTTTCTAAATAACATCAAGTTACACGATTTTCTAAGCACTCCGGGGTGACTATTCTGTCAAGAGTGCATCATTGTTACATCATTACATAAGTTCGATCTGTTTCTCTAATGTGCTTATGCTGATAGTTGTTAGGAAAGATTTCATATTTAAATGTAATTTTCCCTCCATGTGTCAACCCCTAAACATTTTGCTGCTGTTTTACACCCTAAACTAAACTTTGCCAGAGAAGCACAGCCCTCAGCTGCACTCCTCTGGGCTTTCGCTCACTTTTTAAGGGGAAACTGACATGCCCTTAAGACAGTCAGTACTGGGAGACTTTGTTTCCCTTAGTCCTTTCCTCATGTTGCAACTTTTGTGCAACATGTAACAGGTGTACAATGTAACTTACCTTACAGTACACTTGAGTATTTCCAAAGGCCCTAGTAACTCTCGCTGGACTTTTTAGGAACTGTGCAGATGTGTCACGGACAGGACTGGTGTCAGCTATCGTTTTCTTATGTTTTTAACCCTTTCTTGCCATATTAACCGCGCTTACCGCGCTTGGCACGAATAGGTGGCCTGGCTCCCAAAATGGCCATGCCACGAGGTTCTTTGTCCTGTCCTCTGTCCATCTTGCCCCTTCACCTTCCCCAGGTCGAGCCGACCCGGATTAGTCCTTATTTGGTCATGCACTTTAACGCAAAACCCAATGCTTTCGCAGGCTTCTGCATACCTTGTGTGTGTGCCTCCAGGATGTGGGCTGGGATGTCTGTTCCAATACACATCCTGGGTGCCAGAGAGTCTAGAGTGTCCTGAATGCCTGGGACCACTGTGGTCCGTGATTGGTCCACGTATGGAGTGAGTGTTTGTGAGCAGATTTCCCATTGGGTCCTCTCCGTTTTGGCGTGAAGGGAACTTTGGATAGGAGGAGGTTGAAAACAACACTACCATGTCGATCTCCTGAGTTCACACGAACAAAGGATAAGGAGCCAAGTATCCTGCAACAAGAAGCCGAGTCAAGGAACCGCTGGTGACCCGCTGGAAGGTTTGGCACCCTGAGCCCGCTGTCGTCCTGTGGGACCCCTCTGCATCTGATCGTCCTAGAAGGTCTGTGAAGATGCATCGACCCATTATAATAGTGGGACCAACTATTCTCGGCACCTTCATCAAACCCTGCAAGTAAGCCTCTTTGGAAGTGTCCCTGGGCCAACCAGTGGGCTGACCAGCTTACACGGGTCATTTGCTCTGTCACCGCTGCTGTTTCGAGGAGGCCCTCGAAACTTGGCATACTGCTAGCTCTGTGTCCACGGCACCCTCTCACTGAATTTCATACACTTGGCGTTTCCTGGTCTGAAGTGAGATGAGTGTACCCGGACCGGAGTAAACGCGGTTGCCGTGTTGCCCTGCTGTGTCAACGACCTGTGCAAGTTCGCTACATTTGTGACCCCCTTGCCCCTGAAGCCTGCTGCAGTGGAACTGGCCCGATTCCTCCACCCGAGCGGAGAAATCGCCACTGTCCTGTTTGGGAATCCTTGCTGCATCTCAGGAACTACACGGTGTTGAGACGTCCTGATTGTCGCATTCGAACTAGCCAGCAAAGTGGATTTTACTGGCGAAGTCTGGGTCTGCCTTTGTCGGGGACTGGTGAGTAATCCTTACCCCAACCAGTGGCCCCTAGTGCAGGAGCCCATTTTTACGCATGAAGGGGCCCCCGAGGCCCCCTTTTCTGTCCACAGCTATTGTAAAATAGCGACTCCATCCCGAACTCTCCAACTGCCTCTGCCCTCCAGTGGAGGTCCTGTTTGAATAGTGGGAACTTGTTCTTCATCACCATACCCACCTTCCTGAGCTGCTAGAGACCCTTGAAGAGACCCTATTTTGTCCATTGGCACAAGCGCGTGCATGTACTATTGAGCATAAGGCTCCTCTCTTCGTAGGGTTTGGACTGCCTCTCCAGTTAGGTGTATTCTCGATGTGGAACTGGGTCTACAGATTATTTGCACTGCCTGTTTTCCTCCCCATCTTGGTGGTCTACATATTTCGTGCTCTTAACACCTTAGACTCCAATGGTCTTGTATATATATTGTGTTGATATTGATGTATTGGTTTATTCTAGTGTTACTGTGATTCTTTGCTATGGTCTATGTTAAAAAGGTCTTGTAATAAATGTGTCTATATTTTTAATATAACACCTGTCTGGAGTAATTCATAAGTGTCCTTGCTCTGTGTGCTCATTGAGGTCTTTCAGTAACCCTCACCCCTCTTGAGATTTAGTCTTGACTGTCTGCCATAGCTACCCTGATTGGTCTGGCTTGTCCAGAGGTTACCCTGTTCCAAGAAACTAGGCTGGCCTTCTGAACCTCTACCCCACCAGGTCAGAGTTCAGAAAACCTTCTTAACAATAGTTTTGCTTTATCTCATCCATTACACATTCACTATGGCAAGAAGGCATTCATGGCCTTTCATTTTAGTAGTTCCTGGGTCAGGTGAGTAACTCCTGGTCCCGGGAAAAGCCCGGAAACCCAGGAGCTCCTTTCATCTCCCGCCCCATGAATACCAATTTCTACTCCTGACTAATCTTTATATGTTCTATAAGTAGATATGTTCCCCTAACCAATCCCTCCCCTCGATAGATTTTATGATTTGCCAGAAAGCCCGTGAATAAATAAGTTTCTGTGTGTGTGCATGCACCAGTTCCATGCCTGTCAGTACTCCCTGCTTTATTAAATGAGAATAAAGTAGTACTTTGCCATATTCCTTGAGTCTGTCTGCTTATTTGGTTTGAGATCTTTATTTGTAATTGCATCTAGCACAACAGACGCTTCAAGGTGCTAGAGCGTGGGTGACTGATCCATCCTTAAGAGCATGTAAAATCTATGGCCATTAACTGCCGGACACTTTTTTAAATACATTTCAGATGTAAAGAATTTCTATTGCAACAGACTGTGCTCCGGATATCTTCTCAACATTTACATATGTGACTAGTTGGAGGTTTCTTTACAAATTCTTCTTTTAGTATTAAGAAATCCTGAGACCAGTCAGGCGTCCAGTCAATACTTTCAAAGAGATCACATGAGAGAGGGGCCAAGGCAGAGATATTATTTCCCCTTGAATTTTCAGTAATGCACGCTTAGATCTTATCATAGCCTTGATGTACAATAAACCTCTGTCTTAACACCAATGAAGCAAGAGACTTTAATCTGAACTCAAGGCATATGTATTCAATTGGGACTGTTGTCCAAAATTGCCTTTCTACAATTTATAGCCATCTAAGGTTTCCCATGTTCAGTTTGTCCGGGCCATATACTATAGCAGGGCAAACGCGTTGCTTATATAGTAGCGTAGCTATATCATGTGTTTCCAGTAGTGAACTTCTTAATGAGTATAGTCTGCATTATTGCTCTCTTGGTCATGTTTTCTGTGTAAGTACACACTCCATATTTCAGACCTATATATATAAGATGTTACCTTTTCTATGACCCTTCCACCACTCATTAACGGCTCCCTACTACATTGTTTGCCATACCATACCTTTTTTGATTTATCAGTGTTTACAACCAAATGACTGGTTGTCGGATGTTTGTAAAGATCCCTGGCTGCTCTCTGTAATCCCACAAACGTGAAGTCAAATAATACGTTATCGTCTGCGTAGGACAACTAGCGAACATGCGCACACCTCAACTTTGGAGGGCAACAATTTACACCCTCAAGCTGTGTAGGAAGGTCAGCCATATTGTTAAACAGTAATTATATAGTGCCTCCTTAGTATTTATATTGGCCTAAGCCTACTCGTGCTACACGGTAAACCACGTTCCAAAGTTCTGATTTTTGGGTTAACTTCGCCGCCATTTTAAGATTCATACGCCATTTTGATTTCTACTTTTGTGTTCGTCATTCTAAAATGGTAGACTCTGTTTTCAACTTGCAACCAAGCCTTCCATCCTTTGAGTTCTGCTAATGTTTAGGCTATCCGAGAGCCGACTGTTTAGGGTAATGAGACCTTGTACTACACATGAACTGTTGTCCAAGCATTGTCTGCGCTCACAAGGTTCATCCTCGAATACACACTAGGGACAATGCAAAGTAAACTTCGAGCGTGGACACAGGCCGAACTCAATTGTAAAATAGTCGTAAATTATGCTTGTTGTCGGATTTGAGAACATACACTGTCATTGTACCTCCAAATACTAAATACAAACCTATGTAATCCCTTGCATAATATTCTATTAACTGAATTTGAACTAGGCACGAACTCTAGACCACAAATTATTAACGTGAAGAGGGGCTGGACAATATTACTCAGAATTGTATAAAAGCACAAATGTTTCTAATGTCCAGCACTCTCTTTTCTCTCTCTGATGGGCTGGTACTCATTGCGGGGTGTTGAGTGCCAGATAGCTTTCTTTGTTTCTTTGTAACTGTGCAGAATAAAAGATCTGTGAATCTTTTCAGCCCAGATTGGTGTATTTCCTTGTGTGGTACTCACTCTAGATATTTTCTCATTCTTACAACGAGTGGGGCATCAACTGCACATAACGTTCTGTTGTAGGACTCTCTGGTGGGTAAATCGATGTGTAGGGTCGCTCATACATTATATGTATTTTACATTGATCTGAGGGCAGCCTTCGACTCAGTGGATCGATGGAGAATGTGGACGAAGTTACAGACACTAGATATTTCTCCTTGGCTATTGGAGACCTTCAGACAGATGCATGAAGCTACAGGTTTATGTGAGATTGGACATTGAGGGTGCCAGCATGGGGGGTGATCACTAATCAGGGGGTGAAGCAGGGCTGAATGCTGGACCGTCTACTGTTCAATATCTATATTGAAAGAACGAAGAAATATCGAGGCCGAGTACCACAAAGGAAATACACTAATCACGGGCTAAAAAGATTCACAGATCTTTTATTACTGTACAGTTTACAAAGCAAAACAGATAGCTATCTGGCTCCCAACACCTTGCAGTGAGTAAAATGGCAGACGATACTTAAAATGGCTGTGAAGTCAATCCAAAATCGGAACTTTGCAACCCGGTTTTCCTCATAGAGCGACTAGGCTTTGACCAATATAAACCAAAAGTGCTAAACGAAAAAATTAGTCACTTCACGAGTAACTCCACATTTCAATGTCCATACATCCTGAGTCACATTCATCAGATATATCAATCGCCATCAGATCTATGGCACTAATATCCTTCATCACAAATTCATTCTTCCCGGTGCATGTACCTTTGGTCCTATCGTTCCCATAGTCTGTGCACAACATCCCCCTAACATTGAACATATGGCAGGAAGACATTGAATACAGCAAAAACAGAACAACAGAATACCCAGAATTATCAATAAGACAGAGAGAAGCTTCCACCCGCAAGATCGTAAGAAGTCTCAGAACCAAGAACTAAGATCCCAGTTTCCCTTGGGAACATGTACTTCTGAACTCAGGATGTGCAGATTTTGTATCCCCTTAAAGATGGTCGGGGATGAAACCCACTAATTTGCATACTCCACCACGCTCAGCCAGGATGACGTCTAATACCATCCGGTTTTGTAGCGCCACTAATCGGATTGCCTTTTGCTCTAGTGTCATGTTATAGAGTATGTCAGGGGTTGGTTTTCTCCAGTACTCTCGCCAGTCTCCTGATATCCTTGCAATTCATGATCTGCACCCAAAAAGGTACAAAGGATTTTGCTACATTGCCCAGAACATGTGAAGGAGTATCACCATTCTCGTCTCGCCTTCGAGGAGCCCTAGAGATTGCAGTGGTACTAGCTACATATACCCCTAGTAGCAGAATTCCCAAATAACAAGTTCCCTGCCAATCCCTAGGTAGCCATGGATAAGCTTCATTACCACAAACGAAGTAGACAGGTTTGCCTACATACAAAGGTCTATCCTCACTGGTCAAGTTTGCTACACTGGTGCAACCCTCAAATCGCCCATTGACTGAGTACCATTCCTTTGTATGCAGAAAGAAACAGAGTTGCGGCTATGGTTAACAGTGTAAGAAGGTGGCGTGACATCCCGGTTGCCTACAGGAGCCATTTTGAAAGAAATCAGAGATTGAAAAAGTCGGGACAGTCTATCAGAAGGCCTAATAGAAGCAACATTAAGCTTGCTCCTATTTGCAAAGAGTATGCATCCCAGAGGCGTCAGGACTCGCCTTTCAAATTCATTCAAATGCATCCCATCAAAGTTCCCTGAGATGCTATCATTCCACCGGCCAAAGAATAGTGCCCTTAGAGAGGCATAACATGCAGTAGTTAAAGGCAAAGGATGAATATAGCAGCCCAACTCTTTCTCCCCATGTTGCGGCAACTGCGAACAGATCCAACAGTTCGTTCTGTTCAAAATGGCATGAGTTGCATTCATTGTGTAGTGTATTATTGTGATAGAGTCTCTAGGAGATAGAGTGGGCAGGTGCACGAAAGGTGTAGATACACTAGGAACATTCTCAGTAAGCAAGAATGTTTCAAGTGGGCGCACTTCTTCCATATACTAAAAGCCTAAGGCAGCTAATACTATTGAACTGGTTAACACAATTATAAGAAGACAATGCATTTTAAAAGACCATTTATTTGATCGTCCATTGTCATTGTTGGTCACACAGTCACTTGTTTGTTCTGCATGAGTAGAGGTGATAACAGGCATTGTTCCTTTGAAGCTGTTCTTTTTTTTTTGAAAAGATTCCCTCGAAAATTCCGTAGTCCGTTTTCTGGTGATCTCCTGATCACGTGTTTTCTTAGTCTTTCCCTATCCCCAGCCACCTACTTTCCTTTAGATACAAAAGATGTGGTGAAGAACAAGCTCTGTAGTTGTTCCCCTGTGGGTACAGGCGAACCGTGCAGTAAGTCTAGCTCTGCAGACGCAGATTGTACCTTGTGACTCCTGGTACCGTGTGATCTGCGAACAGTGCGTCGTTGCTTCCTGATGGAATGATGAATTTGCAGCAGAACCAGGCAAAGGTGCAAAAGGATCTGTAGAAGAGTGTGGAGATGAAGTAGCAGTTTCCCCAGGCCCCGCAGGCTCAGGGAGTGTCTGAAACACCCTTGGTGCTGTTCAATGCTGAATGATAGCTGGGAACAAAGCAAGTATGTTTCTCCTTTTCTTCGTCGTGTGGGAAAGGGAAAGGTATACTCTTCACATGTTAGGCGTGGATCCAGTGGCACATCCCCTCTACTCGTACGGCAGTATGTGTGGCCAATAGGACCTGAAAGTGTCCTCTCCAACGCAGTGCGAGACAGGATGCTCTCTCAAACGCTTTAGTCAGCACACAGTCACCAGGTCGGATGCTATGACCTGGCCCCTTATATTTGGCTGGGAGGGCTTCTCGCACCTGTTGATGAATCAAATACAGATTTTGAGTTAGCCGTTCACAATATTCAGAAAGAAGTACGTGCTCTATATCCCTCAGGGCCCTTGGCTTAGGAAGATTCCAAATGTTAGCTGGCCTCCAGATTACCACCTCAAATGGGGAGAGCCCAGTCCTAGTCTGCGGGGTTGTACGCATAGAGAGTAACACTATCGGTAAGGCGTCCGGCCATTTCAAATTGGTGCTGGCACACGTCTTAGCGAGTTTGTTCCATTGTGCTGCTCTACCAATCCAGCACTCTGAGCACATCTGGCTCAATGGAACCGTTTATCGATCTGTAATCCCGCACATATTTGTAGAATAACAGCAGTGATAAAATGTGGACCATTGTCCGACCAGATGACCCTCGGCAAACCAAACCTAGGAAAATATTCCTTAAGCATGGTTTTCGCCGTTGTTATTGCTGTGGCATCTTTCACAGGGAAGGCTTCAACCCATTTACTGAAAGCACACATGACTACCAGAACATATTTGAGGTTATTGCAATGCTCCATTTCAATAAAATCAAAGTGAATTACCTTGAAAAGGACAGAAGGTGGACCAAAACTACCCCTTGGTGTTGATGTCCCCTCCCACATTATGCTGTAGACAGACCATACAACTCTGGACAAAACGCTCCTCAGTTTTCGGGATGTTAACATGTACTCGCGAGAACAATACTCCAAATCAAATATCAGGATACTTAGGAATCGGGGCACGACTCACCTGATTCAAAGGACAAAGGAGGTCCGATCGGATTACTAAAGACAACAAAGGACCCTCATGGTTGGTGATTTCTGCAAAACTTCCCGCCTCGATGTATGGACCCTCGTCAAGATTCCATCTCGGACCGTGAGCTCACCGTCCAGGGATCAGGCCGTGCAGTACTGTTGAGGTGTTGCGTCCGATCCTTGTCCGAAAGCCGCGTCAAACTCTTCAATGAGGTGGCATCAATCTTGAGGGTCCCTATTCGGGCGCCATCTGTAAGAACGAGAAAATATTGAGGCAGAGTACCACAAAAGGAAATACACCAATCACGGGCTGAAAAGATTCACAGATCTTTTATTCTGCACAGTTACAAAGACACACAGATAGCTATCTGGCTCTCAACACCCCGCAATGAGTACTAGTACTAGTAATATTGTCCAGCCCCTCTTCACGTTAATAATTTGTGGTCTAGAGTTTGTGCCTAGTTCATATTCAGTTAATACAATATTATACAAGGGATTACATAGGTTTGTATTTCCGCAGAGGTACAATGACAGTGTGTGTCCTCAAATCCTACAACAAGGATCATTTACGACTATCTTACAATTGAGTTTGGCCTGTGTCCACGCTCGAAGTTTACTTTACATTGTTCCCAGTGTAGTAGTACGAGGTGTCATTACCTAGTCTAAACAGTCGGCTCTTGGACAGTCTAAACATTAACAGAACTCAAAGGTCGGGAGGCTTGGTTGCAAGTTGAAAACACAGTCCACCATTTTAGAACAGAGAACATACGAACAGAAATCAAAATGGCGGACAATACTTAAAATGGTGGTGAAGTCAATCCAAAATCGGAACTTTGCAATGCGGTTTCCCTCATAGAGCGACTCGGCTTAGGCCAATATAAATCAAAAGGAGGCACAACATGATTTCCATTTAACATCGTGAATCCCTTTTGAATCGTGCCCAACGGTTGTTTCTCTTCCACCCATTTTAACAATTCTTTCAACAATAGTGATGAAAAATGTTTCTCAGTCTCGTTCATTAGAAAAAATAACCGATAGTTATCTGGTAACTTTCGGCATCCCTGCTAAAAACACAGGGACCAGGACAGCACGCTTCCAGGAACTAGGAATAATGCATGATTTGCAGACCTATGAAAATAAAGCCAAAATAATAATAGAACATTGCTCAGGGTTTTGCTTCAAGACGACATTAGCCAGTCCATTAGGTCCTGGTGATTTGGATTGTTTAAATGTCATTATGAAATCAATTATGTCATCAATATTGAATTTTAGTTTGAATGGCAAATGCACATTTTATCTTTTATGCTCACAATCTGCATTGTTCTGTACCTGATAGAATATTTTTCTTATGTGTTTAGTTCAAGCATTGGCCGGCATAGGGATAATTTTATGTTTTGTAAACTCGGTAATCAAGAAATATTTCTTCCTCCTGCGAGAAGCAAAAAGGATCCTACCCTTCCTGTCGTTCGCCAACAAAACACTTACCATCATCGCTCTGATCATGTCCAGAGTAAACTATGCCAAAAGCCTATACCTGGGCATGCCCGAACGATTTCTAAAAAAACTGCAAAGCATACAAAATGCAGCAGCCAGACTCCTCCTCAAGCTACCCTGAAGAGAACACATCACACCCGCGCTAAAAATACTACACTGGCTACCACTAAAACAACGAATAAAGTTCAAGTCCATGTGCATCACGCACAGAGCAATACACAAACAAGGCGCAGAATTCCTAAACGACAAACTACGCCTACATCAACCGACAAGAACACTAATATCAAGCACGGACCTATGCCTGGAACCAAAACCCTACAAAAGAAAAAAACTCAGAGGATCCTCTTTCTCCCACCAGGCACCCAAAACCTGGAATGACCTACCTAAGAATATACGGAACACAACAAACCACCTAGCATTCAGGAAACTCCTCAAATCATGGCTCTTCACAGGGTAACCACAACAGAGATGCACCAGAATGCGCAGACATTAAAACAACAATGAAAATAACTCCAATCCCGGCCACTCTCAATCTGGACAAACACTCAAACCAAAGAACTAACCACCCAACAGAGCATAAGATATCATGGAAAATAGCCACAAAAGGAAGGCTCCAGAGACTGAACACATACTTAGACACAGACGAAAGCCCTCAAGTGACTCGCCCACTCGCACATACCGGACGCACCATATCCAGACTGGCAGACGCATTTAGATAGAATTGAGAATATTAGCATGGCCACACTTGGAGGGCGTTGTGGACATTGGCCTGCGTCGCATCTAGAGGGGACTTTGAATGCTAGCATGCCCGCCCTTAGATGGAGTTGTGAATGTTAACATGTCTACATTTGGACAGAATTGAGAATGTCAGCCTGCATCGCATCTAGGTAGGACCATGAGTGTTGGCATGCCCGCACCTAGGTGAAAGCTGAATGCCAACATACCCACACCTAGAAAGATTTGTTAGATATAAGCATGCATTGCACCTAGATAGGACTTCGAGCGTTAGCATGCCCGCACCTATGCGAAACCTGAAGACTAGCACAGGCCATACCTAGAATTGTGGACACTGGCCTGCGTCGTATCTAGATGGGATTGATTGAAGGATAGCAAGCCCGCGCCTAGATGAAACTTGAATGTTGGCGTGTGCCACACTTGAATTGTGAACACCAGCCTGCGCAGCATCCAGATGGGGTTGCGAATGATAGCATGCCCACGCCTGGACAGATCTCTGGACGCTAGCTTGCGCTGCATCTGGACGGGACTGTGAATGTTGGCTTGCCCAAACTCAGATAGAATTCTGGACATTGGCTCACGCCGCATCCAGATAGAGTTGTGGGGGTCAGCTTGTGTCACACTGGGACAGAACTGCTAAGGCTAGCACGCCATAGGTCAGGTAAACCACTAACCAATATAAGCTCAAACTCTGCATACTTATCTCACTCAAACTCACACAACCATCTCTCGCACAACAAGCCGCACACACTTCACAACACTGCAACAACACATAAGCCGGACCAACAGCACACGCGGCCTTTCACAAACCCGATACCCGCACCAAAGCTCAGCATCTGGTGTATACCGAGTTGAAGCTGCCAACAGAACACCACTCCTCTCACTATCCTACTCCCTCTTCACCTTACTAACCCACCCCACCTTATCATTTACAGATCCGCCAGAGCGCCTGGGGACCAATTCCGTTGGTGACGGTGCGCGGTACAAATACCTTTAACATTTAACATTTAACATTTAACATTTAACATTTTAGGGCACTACCACGATAGAGATTAAATGCTTTCCATACTAATTTAACTTTCCCTCCAGCCAATTCTTTCCAGTTGCTATATCTATTAGTGAGTTTCCTAGGTGGTGCATTCCATATATCGACATCAACAATGTCTCTCCCAATTTCTCTGATATCGGCTCTCTATACTCGTTTGGCCATTATATCTGGCCTATTGACCTGAAAAGCCAATGAAGAAGGCATCATAGCAAATGTCTCTGTTAATTCCGAAATCCATACTTCAATCTCATCTGCTGTAATGTTCAATAGGTCAAACATCTCTATTTTGATTTTATTACCCATAACTTTACCTATCCTAATCAGGTTCCTTTCACTCCAGGTGATTTTGGGGCTGATTCATGGAACTTGTGCGCCGAAAAACGGGATTCGTGCGCCATTCTGGCCACAAATCCCTGTATAACAAATGGGGATTTGTGGGCAGAATGGCGCATAAATCCCTGTTTTTCGGCGCACAAATTCCATGAATCAGCCCCTTTATTTCACCACCAACATTAAATGATATGATATGATAGTTTATTTATATAGCGCCTATACACAATGGCCCTCATTACGACCCTGGCGGAAATCGAAAAACGATGGCGGAAATGCAATAGCGCCATCGAATAGCGCTCGGTGCGACTATGACCCGTCACCGCAAAGTACGAAGCCATTAGCGACACCGTAGTGAACGCCAACGCTAACTGCACCAAGCACGCGCGCGCGCGCCATGCCAAACCGCAAACACCACCATGGAGCAAGGGTACGCCAATTCCGACCCTAGCGGACATGTACCTAACGCCATCAGGCATGGCGTAATGTACCATTCCGCCATGGCGAGAAGTACGGCATCGCGAATCAACCGTAAACGGCCCCACTGAGTGCCTGTACACCGCTCCCTGCCCACAAAGTACAACTCCCCGTAGGTGCAATGAAGTCACAATGCAACCATTGAAATGTACAAGTCACCCATGCATGGCAACGAACAAAAGAAACACAAGAGGGGCCAATGGGAGCTGCAGGGCACAGATGGCACGAATACAGAAGCCATCCCAATGGACATGACCACAGTCCCCCACCAAGAAACGCATGCAAACACAGGCACCTGAGACCAGCAATATTCCGAAAATCACATCATTCCACCAGTCCACCTGGCTGACCGGCATCTGTTACACAAAACCCAATCCCCCGCCCCTGAGCATGACAACATTCAAACAGTCATATTGGCAGCCCCCATCCCTGACCTCACTGGGCTTCGTAGGCAAACGCGCCCAGCACAGTACCACGCAACTAAACCCCGAAGCTGGAACCCAATGCAGATCTCCTCACAACACATCGCCCCCCAAATCGGCATATGCCACATCACTTGCAAAGAAAAACGCTACACGGGCCAAATCAGAATAGAAATTTTATGCACATCAAAGTCACCAAGCCCATACAGCCATCAGGCCATGAACTCCAAAACACTAATCACCATTGTGGGCTGCATCCGCAAGAAATGACCAGCCACTACCTGTGTGTCGCCCTGTTCCCCCATGGTACACAGAGCCACATTCACGTACGAAAAGGCAACATGGAAGCGCACAGAACCGCAGGGCCGTCCCAATGGGGAGGCACTAGTCCAGCTGAAAGGCCGAAATGTTGCTCCGAGCCACCAGTACTGCGTAAGGGCATGTGGGCCATTGGCGATCGTCCCATAAGATCGTAATGCTGCTCCACTGATTAACACGAAGCAGCAGGTGTCGGGAGTAAACCCCATCTGCAGGAGTGGCATACAGATGGCAGTGGCAAAAGGGGAGGAGATACCTGTCAACCAAAAGAAAAGAAAAAGAACAGAATGGCCATCAGAACTACATTCCAACAACTCACTTCAATGATCACACGAAATCCACAGCCATATGCATGCTAGCCCACTCAAAAGGATCATCACCACCCCAAAACCACTTGCGACTCATAACCATCTATATCGAGGTGCAAACACCATCACAAACGAGTGTACCTGTGCATGCGTCTGTCAAAACAGATTCCATCAGATGGGAATGTTAACGTGCATGGACACAAGTGTCTGAGTGCGCCTCGAGACAGGGAGGGCTCAACAAGGCCAGATAGACGATGGTCCCACTATGGCAGCCCTGCATCACATAGCGTAGGGGAGGCGGAAAGATCCCAAGAAGCCCTTTACATGGCAAACTCTGTATCAAATCACCTGCCCATGCATCCATTCATCATTCCCCCATCCCGGGATCAAAACGCCTGAATATTTACTCACATGACATTAGAAACATCCATTGAGTCTGTGCGTTATGCAGCCTGCTAAATCCACAGTGCCCCAGCCCGTAATTCCAGTGTTGTGAAGTAACATGTATCTGGGAACGGCCGGCCTCATCGCCCACGTAGCTATTGCGCATCCCAAACTATCCATATCAATCATTGCTCCCTCGCCATGGGCCCTGTCTCAAGGACACTGAACAATAGAACGTTATATTTGCAGTCAGACCTGTGGGCATCTCCTCGCCGCTAGCTGGAAACCGAAAGCGCCGCCCTTCGAATTCCTCATTTGCAACATCACGTCGAAAAGGCATCTGTGGCCGTTTGAAATTACTAATTATTCCATCGAGTGCGGCTGTGTGTGAAAATGGCAACTGCCTTCACCCACAAATGGGACGCCCCGCCCGTCGTTGCAACTCGGTACAGTGATGCATGAGGGCCCACCGTTACTCGAGTACTACGTTCCACTGACCCTTCACAAGTCTGTTCGCGACTGCACAGATAGTATGGGAAACAATGGGACCACAGCAGAATGAACATATCAACCAATCTTACACGGCCATCGGGTACAAATACATGATTGCAATAGCAAGATACCATTCCCCGAATTGCAGCGTTGTGCGCGGGACGTGCTCGGCCAAAGGGGAGAGCAGTTTGCACAGGTGGAATTAATCACCACAGGTGGAGGCCATACAGCCTGAAAACACATAAATTGCACAGCCAGTCTCCTCCCACAACCACACCGAAATGCTACCGGCAGGACTCGCGATGTTGGCCCTGGGGGACCTGATAGCACTGCAAGTGCTCCGACTCCAAGAAGAAGACGAACACCATCTACAACCAGCCGCACGGAGGAGACGCAGGAGGAGGAGGAGGCCAAGGCAGGGCCAGCAAGGGCCGCCAGCACAGCCACTACCACCACGCAGGCAGCCCGCAATCCCACGCCTCCGAGCACATCCGTTCAACCTCACTGATGAGCAGATCCACACCCTCTACCGTTTGGACCGGGACACCATAGCCGCCATTGTGGACAAGACACAGGCTGACCTTGTCAGCATGATAGATAGCCCAACCGCCATCCCACCCCTACTGAAGGTGGTGTCTGTACTCCACTTCCTGGCCACAGGCACCTACCAGCACACAGTCGGACAGTTGCATGGCATTTCTCAGCCACTGTTCTCACGGACACTATTGCAAGTGCTCGATGCCCTCCTGCAGCACGCAGACGACTACATCTCTCTACCACGCTCGGAGCAGGAAATTACCAACACAAAAGTGGGATTCCATGCACTTGCCGGCATACCGGGTTGCATTGGTGCCATCGACTGCACCCATGTTGAATTGGTCGTCCCACATGCCATGGAGGCCCAGTACCGCAACCGGAAACAATTTCATTCCCTGAATGTACAAATGGTGTGTGACTCCAACAGGATCATTACACATTGTTGTGCCCGATTCCCTGGATCAACCCATGATTCTATGGTCTTGAGGAACTCTACAATACCACGCTACATGGAGCGACACGCAGGGAACAGATCCTGGCTACTCGGTGAGTCTCATTACATGCATGATGATGTGGGGTATGTGAATTGGCAATGACCTGGCAGGAAGGGGGGGGGTGTGCGTACGTATCAATGGCATTCCACATCATACGTTTCTCGTCCACATACAGGTGATGCTGGATATCCACTGAAGAGATGGCTCCTCACACCAGTCCGGAACCCACGGGACCAGCATGAGGAGGACTACAACCATGCCCACTCACGTACCCGTGTAGTCATAGAACAGGCATTCGGCCTACTGAAGACTCGTTTCCGCTGCATCAGCAGGTCTGGCGGGGCACTCCTGTACCGCCATGAGAAGGTTGCAAAGATGGTGATGGCATGTGTCATGCTCCACAACATGTGCGTACGTAGAAATGTGCCCATGCCCCCTGACGCAGAACTGCAAGCACCTGATGATGGTCATGATGAGGGTGGGGATGTGGCAGCACCTCATGGAGTCTGCGAGGCACCGGAGGCCCGTGACATTCGTCAGCATCTCATTGATGTATGCTTCTAGCACTCACGCCTGGTGGCTGATACATGGACACGGAACTCGTGGCACTGCGTGTGTCTGGGACATGCACAATATGGACTGTACGCCTATGATGGCCTAGTACACAAAGATCAATGTCCACACATCTCATTGGTTGATCGTGCACTTTTTATGGCATATGTGATATCATGTTGAACACCCTATCGACCCGCCACCCAAGTGAGCCCAACACACCCCCTCCACCCTCCTACCTCCCCCCCGAACACCAGTGTCCAAAGATGCTCATTGTCAGTGGGCTGTCGCTATTGCAAGCCCCCTCTGCGGGTATCAGGGGCACCCCTGCCTGTGGAGCGCAGGTTCCTTCCAGATCTACGTTGGGGGCTGCCCTGGACGGAACTTGCAACGGATGATGTGTCTGCCTGCTCACGTCCATGCATGTCCCTAAGGGTTTGCGAGAGCTCAGTGAGCACACGGCGCACTGCGGCAAGTTCGGCACATACGTTTTGGACGTCGCATGCAGTTCCCCCCTCAGGCTCTCGGTGCTTCTCTCCATTTGGACTCTCAGGCTCTCGGTGCTACTCTCCATTTGGACTCTCAGGCTCTCGGTGCTACTCTCCATTTGTGCCCTTAGCGTCTCTGTACCTCTCTCTATTTCTGCCCTAAGTGTCTCAGTTGATGTTTCTATGTCTGCCTTAGTGCCCCCACATTCATCGGCATGGTCCTTGAGGAGTGTGGCCATTTGCTGCTGTTGTACGATTAACTTGTCGAGGGACTGTTGCCTCTGCTGGGCCATGGCCATTTGCGGGGGTGTCACAGAGGGGCTGTTGTCCTCATGTTGCCTTGCCACAGGGCTTGTGGGGGATGGCCAGTCGTCGTCTTGTGGCTGCACCTGCGTGGTATCCTCATGTTGTACGGGATGGGACAGACAGGGGGATTGGGACAGGTCATGGATGGATCTGACTTCGACATCCCCGTTTTCTGTGTCCGAGCATGCTGCCATCAATGGGGTGTCACCTATGGTGCTGCTGCCACCAGAGGCAGTGCCTTCTGTGGCATCCATTGGGGGGACCTGTGGTGGTGGTGTTGTGGCCATGCTGGCTGCTGGGGTGCCTGTTGATGTTCCCTCCTCTGTGCTGGCACCTGATTAGTGCTGCTGCCGTGTCTTGATGCGTGCAGCTGAGGTGGAGGGTCTCTGGCCGTTGGTCTTGGCCCTCTTTGCAGGTGTGCTGGTAGGGGTGTCCTGTAGCTCGTCGTTTGGATCGGACCCTGTGGTGGAGTAAAGGAGGGCGAGGGTTATTGATGGGTCTGTGGGAATTTTAATGGCATTGTATCACATGCTTTGGGGTGGTACCTGAGGGTGATTTGGGTCGGGGCCTTGGAGGTGCTTTCATTTGTGTGTGGAGTGAGGGTGCAGTTGTTTGGCAGCCTGCAGTTTGGGTGTGCCTGCTGCACGTGTAGTGCGTGTATTAGGGGTTTTTAATTATTTATGTATTTATTGTGGGTTTTAACGTGCGCTATCAGGCCGATGTGTGTGGACGTTCTCCTGGACATGTGTTTCTGTTGCACTATGTGGACGCATGGTACTTCACATGGATGGACTGTGTGGATTTGGCATTGTTTTATCTGGGCCACCTACCTGAATCTTCGGATGTCTGCACTCCTTTCTCCATCCCTCCGACTCCCTCTATGCTCTCCATTCCGATGGTGGAGGCACAGATTTCTTCCCAGGGGCTCAACTTGATGGGTGATTCAGGACCTCCCCCGGTGGCTGTGGCAATGTTGCGGTTGGCAGAGAGTATGCTGCGAACGCGTATCCGCAGGTCGTCCCATCGCTTGCGGCATTGCTGTGGGGTGCGGGGTGCGGTCCCCACCGCACTTACCCGCTGTGCCACAAGAGCCCATATGGTCTTCTTGTTTGCAAGTGCCGTTCTGGTCATTTGCGTGGAGAAGACGACGGCAGCATTCTCCTGGAGGGTCTCTGTTAGCACGGTGAGTTCCTCACGGGAGAAGTGGACCTGCCGCTTGCGGTCGCACGCTTTCTTCGCTACTTTTCCCATTGTTCTTGGTTTCGCTAGGGTGGGTGACGGGTTGGGGTGTGTTTCAGGGTAGTGATTTTAGTGGTTGTGTGGTTTTAGTGTTTTTATAGGTGTACGCCGGGATGTTTCCCGTTCCGGGCCCATGTTTTAACTTCCGTTTCCGTATATTTCCGGTCACCGTACTTTCCGGTAGGCGCACACTGCGGTGACCGCTAAGAGGGGTGGCGGTATTGCACCTAGGGCGCCGTACGGCGGCGGTGTGGGCCGTTTTGGGGTCATTTCCGCCATCGCGGACTTTGCACTTCCGCCGTGGCGTGGTGCTCGTGCCCGATGGGTCGGAATGGGCCGCACTTTGCTCCTTCGTGCAATGGCGGAAACGCTATTTACGCTGTGGCGCTCCGGTCAGTCACTTTCCGCCAGGGTCGTAATGAGGGCCAATGTGTTTCAAAGCGCTTCAAGGCAAGGGAGGGAACACAGGAAAATACAATTATATTCTTACAGGCCATGAACAGTGAGTATGTGAATTTAACTATCGTACTTGGCCTGACAACATTTCAGATAGTGCAAGAGCTAAGACATAGATAAGGAAGGGAGGGGAGAGTGGGAAGGAAATGGAAACAGACAGGCGACCACCGTACTAGGCCTGACAACATTTCTGGTAGAGACGGAGAAATCAAAAGGTGAGGGAGAGCGGTGCAGAAAGGGAGGAGCGGAACAAAACAAGCGACTATTGTACTAGGCCTGATGACATTTCATACTAGGTTGCTATCAGACTAGGTCCAGGGACAATTCTGATAGAGTAAGTGCATAGAAGAAAGTAAGGGAGGAGGGGATCTGATAGGAAAAGGGAGAAAGGGAGAGGAGGGGAGAACAGAGAATAAGCAGTCAAAAAGAGTGCAGAAGCAAGAGGGGAGAGCGAATACAATTGCAGAAGTCAGTAGTAACACATAATGTTGCAAGCCTGGATACAAGATGAATATGAGAACAGCATGATTCAGGGCTGCCATGAGAAAGGGTGACGCACGGAGAATCAATGAAGTCCATAAAAGTTAAATCCAGCATTGGCCACAAGACGGTGATGATGAAACCATAATGTATCTGGACAGACTCCTGCAGAAGTAGGCTGCAGGGGGGATTGTCCTAGTCTCTATAGGGGCTATAGAGGATACCGTCAGGAGTGGCAGTGGATGATGGTCACGATTACTAGTAGGCAACATCTCAAGCCCCCTCACATAAAGTTGATAGTACAATATATGGAATCTATAGTAACCATTTTAGTTCCACATTTCCACGTGTAAGCTCCCGGAATATCACTCGCAGTACTTCCATTTAGCATCCGTAAATCACATTCACTCAAAAAGCTTGACCATCTTTTTCCCGACCGATTTGATTGGTGTGAGATAATTTAGCCTTTGATTTTACCCATTAATTACCTTCATTTCCTTCATTTATCTATGGAACCAGCATTGGGATCACCCACAAGTAACATCTCCACCCCAGGTCCACGTCAGTTGATGGATGCACTGACTATCATCACTTTATTATCAAACTTAGTCGGAGACAATAAGTGCTGGGGCTCAAAAATAAGTATCAGCCCTGGCAAACACAGCCACAAATCAAGCACTGTTGAGGCCTACATTTATCAGGCCTTGTGCACCTAATGTAACCAACAATCTTAAATCATGACATGCACCCTAAAGGCCAACATTTCATCACTCTCCCCTGATGAGTAATCAAAGAGATGTTCTTGCATCACCATAACAGAGGGCCAATAGATGTTTCCCCTTTCTGCCAGGACCACTCACCTTCGCCGCACCATTGACCTGTACCTTAATATACTAAAGGCCCCCAACCATAGATGAGCATATAATCAATTAAAAAAGATGCTAACCAGCAACAAGAGGTCATGTGAATCACAAATCTGGTTTATAAATCTCCCGTAATTGAGCATCCAATAAACTCCATTCTTGACGTTTTAAGCCACAACCAATAATAGTTTGACTAATTATATGAAGCCTTGGCTTGGATACATTACTCTTTATGGTGTCATTTATTTGCAGTTTCATTGCTTGCGCTGCATTCCCTAGGATGAATAGAGAATTAAAGTTCTGCTCTGATGATATCCTGCCAACATATAACCCAGCAGTATTGCAAGGAAGCTGATAGGCTGAATAAACATTTTAGAGGCTCAAAGAGATCACAATGACCCTTCACCCAGTTCACCCTATTTTGCATGAGTATGTTCTACAAATCATGTAAAAAAAAGTAGAGAATGTTTAACCTTCCATTCACCTTAATCCACGTGTTTTTTTATTTATTTTGCAGACCAAGAAATGTATTCCAAGGTTTGTAAAAGAAAAATATGCTGTGCTCTCTCAGGCCTAGTTATACTGTTTCTTCACACCAATCGCTTCCCTAAGAGCCTGTTTCACTTCATGATTCCTAAGAGTATAGATAAGGGGATTTAACATGGGTAAAAAAACTGCATAAAAGAGTGATACGAATTTATCTTGTCTCCTTGGACTACTTGATAGTGTCAAATGTGTGCAAGCTCCTGCTCCAAAGAATAGGAAAACCACCATGAGATGTGCTGAGCAGGTTGAGAAGACCTTTCGTTTCCCTTCCACTGATGGGATCTTCAGTATAACCCGAATAATATGTAGGTAGGAGGTGGAAATGATTGTGAAGGTTACAACACCTTCACTGCCAGCTAACGTGAAGAGCACAATTTCATTTATTAGAGTGTCGGCACAGGCGAGTGGCAGCACAGCTGGAAGTTCACAGAGGAAATTGTCAATCTTGTTTTGTTCACAAAATGGTAGCCGCAAAACCAGAAATGTGTTTATGAAAGAGAAGAGGAAGCCACAAACACACGAAAAGTAAACTACCTCAATACATAGGCGTCGGCTCACAAGGACTGTGTAACGTAAGGGGTGACAAATGGCGATGTAACGATCATAGCACATGGCAGTAAGAATGAAACCATCTGTAAATTCCAACATGAGCATCACAAATGCTTGGACAATGCATTCATTGAAAGTAATGTGCTTCGTTTGGTCCCACATATCCTTTAACAATCTAGGGACTGTCGCAGATATAAGGACCATATCAATGCAGGACAAGACGCACAGGAAGCAGTACATAGGGGTGTGGAGCTTTTTGCTGGCAGCAATGACCACAATTACAGTAGCGTTAGACAATAGCGCAATGATGTAGATGAGCAGAAAACCAACAAATAAGGTGACTTGGACATCTGAATGGATGGAAAATCCAGCAAGGATGAACACCATGTCTCTGGTGTGATTTCTCATGTTCTTCCTTCATAGGTGACACACTGACCTGCATAAGAAAGTGATAGTAAGAAAATAAGAGAGACCATCCGGGGCTTATATAAAATAGGCACATTGATAGGGTGACTGCATTTAATTTTTTTTTAAAACAGCAAAGACAGGTTTTACACATTACGACGCAAAATGGAGCATATGGACCTGCACTGTTAATCCCACAGGACTTCCCCCTTCTTTATGTTTACGGGGGTTCCTGTATCAGGGATTCATTTTAAGAGTAAGCATGGTCAAAGGAGATGCAATTTTCTACTCAGGGGGTCCTCAAGAGCTCCAATCATGTGTTTGAGAGTTCTGTTAAACATCTCAACTAAGCCATTTGTCTGTGGATGATAAGCTGAAGAAAACTCATAAAAGACCCCACACTCCTTCCACATGGCTTGCATGCACTTGGCACAAAGTTGTTGCCTATGTCAGATAAAAACCTCTTTAGGGAAGCAAGCCCTGGTGAAAATGCCAAGCAATGCTTTAGCAACTGACCTAGCAGCTACTGTCTTGAGTGGATGGCTTCAGGATATCTGGAGGCATGGTCCACTAACACCAGAATAAACCTGCTGCCAGAGGATGTTGGGGCGTCAAGGGGACCAACAATGACCCTCTCAAATGGTACACCCACTGCAGGGAGTGGTAGCATTGGAGCCTGAATTGTTGCACCACCTTTTCCAGCGATATGGCAAGTGGTACAACTCCTGCAGTGGCTTTCTATGTGGACCCATATCTTGGGCCAGTAGAAGTGCATGTCTAACTTCCCCTTAGTCTTCTTGAGGCTAAGCTGACCTGCAAGGGGGACCTCATGCACCAACTGGAGAAGGAAGGGTCTCTCTTGAAGGGGACCACCAACCTCCTATGGTCTGCTTCAGTGGACTCTGTGGGCTCACTATATAGAAGCCCACCTTCCTAATACATTCTATGTTTCCCAGTATGTTGACCCTCAAGCTGGGAACATGCAGTTCTCCTCAGGCCTTCCACAGGTGGGCACTCACACTGGTCATTAAGCAAGCAGGTTTTGCAGTTCAGGGTGGTATGGGGTTGAGAATGTCAGGCTGTCCCTCTTCCTCATCAGGTTCAGGGGCTTGGCCAACTGCCTCAACCTCAGTGGTAGGTGAGTTGTGGGGAACATTCTCTTTCCCTCTTTTTGTTTTCTTTACTCCCTTATCCTTGGGTTTCCCCTTTGGTTTTGGCTTAGCCTTGGACTTAACCCATGCAGCCTTGGTCTGATTTAGTGCAGTGCCGTTCTACTATGTCTCCCACAAGACCTAAGTCGCTGATATAATTTTCCACCAGAACTCTACCAGATACATGCCTCTGAACTCTCACAGGTATTCTAACTACTCCACCATTCACATCTAGAGTTACAGGCATAACTGGGAACTTGAGAGGGGGTCGATCAGATGTTGAGCAGAGGTGTAAAAAAGTACCGGGGAGATGGCCAACCATTAAGGGACACCACAAGCGAGATCTGGCACTTAGTAGGCACCAGAGGGACTCTGGCTAGCTCCTCTGTCTTTCCCAAAGTGAAATCCAAAACAGTTCTATCCTTAAAGTAATGCTTTGTGTTATCAGGGATGGAGGTATATGCCTCAGATACTCTAGGCTCAACGGATACCAGGGAAACTAAGACTACTTTTGATCCTATCCCACAGGGTAAGGGGTCAGAAGCGAAGGATGCCCCTGTGAGTACTTCTTCCTCATCATGTTGTTGGGTGTCCTGACCCACGTTTGAGCTATCATGCTGCAACATTTGGTGCTGTGGGCTTAGAAAATCCAAGATGGCCAAAAAGCCCACATGTGCGCCAGAATCCAGGAGAACCACGCAGTTTGTGCGTACACCAAAATGGCTGCCTAACTTGCCACCCACCAGCACGAGCATGATGGGCCAGGGTGCTATGAGTGGAATGGGTGCCAAAGGTAAAACAGCAGCGCCTGTTAGCTCAAAAACGCTTTAAAATTACCTTTGGTTTCTCTGAATGCCAGCTCAAAATGCCTATTTTCAAACATTGCAACACATCCAAAAATCTCACTGAACACCAGCGGACATCTGGCAGAATGAAGTATGTGTGCATACAAAATCTGGGAGGATGAAGAGCCCAAAACAATGTTCATAACAAAACTGGCTGAGCTATGCATGTCAGCAGCCTAACTGAAACTGGATTAAAACCACCAAAATCGAAATGTTTAAATTAACTGAGTGACCTACTTTTGAGTGTCACATAGTTTGTAACTGTTAAAATGTCATAGTTTTGAACTTAGAATCAGCATTCTAGCTGCATATGTAAAAATTGTATTGACTTAAACTGGGGAACAAAAAGTGACATTTTACCGGAAACCTGGCTTAAGGAAACTGGAATTCTGCCAGACAACTACCCCCGACAGGAGTGGGGGCTTGCCCAACAAATGCATTCCCAGGCCTGGCTGCATTCTGTTGCCCCTGCCAAAAGGAGGTCACACACTCTCTGATTGAATTACCAGGGGACTGCAAGAAACTAAACAAAGGGCCCAGGCAGATGGTTTATTGGGGGGATCGTAAATGGCTTCCTTTTGAACAAAGCCCTTCCTTAACTCAGGCAGATGGTTTATAGGGGAGGTCGTAAAGTGGCTTCCTCTTGGCGGAAACGGGGAGGGGCAGCCCCCTCTGAGGACAGGCTGAGCTTAAAGAAAGTGGATAGACTGGTTTCTCCACCATGTGACCTGGGAAGACACACCCCTGTTGGCCAGAATATGATTTTAAGAAAGATGTATAACTCATGGTGCGGACTTGTCAAAATTATCTAAATGATACCATAATTCTTGTGATTTTTCTGCCCACAGTTTAAGAGGTTTTAGGACCCGGTGGTATGATCTGGGGGTTTACGAGCGGAAAAGAGGTTGTTACTCTAAACGTATGCAGGTTAAAAATCTGACACTTCCTTATCTAAATGCCCACATGCCTTGCACACAATTGTATAAATTTGGAGAAAAATCCGATATGGGGAAAGCTACTAAAAAGCGCAAAAAGTTACCATTTCTTTACCCAAGCTCCTAGAAACGCCAGGGTCGGAACAGTGCCTCCCATCAGTAATGCATGATGTGTGTATGCAATGACAAACAACTGTGTATCTGTGGAATATGTATTTGGGTCAAATATAGATTTATGTGCAATTTGACAGGGGAGTGTCCTTTCTGCAGGCCATAAAACAGCATCACCATGACACACATTTCCTTTCTCCTATCAAGGAAGAGAGAAAAGCTTGACCAATGATCAGTTGAGAGAGGGGCTGGCTTAGTGATGCTGCGCACACACCCACTTTCAAAAGACATAAAAAGAGCCACTGGAAGCTAGAGGGGACATTCAAATCCAGTTGCTGCGGAGCGTTTTGCCGGACCACACAACATCCAGAAGATACCAGTTCCAGACTGACTCCAGCTACACACTCCAGAACCTAGAACTTATACTTTAGAACCTAAATCAGAGGCCTAAAACCACAAGCTGAGTTCTCTGCAGCAGGCCTCAAATCATTGCAAGCTACTCACAGCCGGGCGAGCTGCTTGAATCCCTTGCCAAGAACTTTTGCTAGGACCAGTGCAGAGATCCAGGAGCCGTGCAGAGACCGCTGTATCCGGACAGACCAGACCAGTGCCAGACCAGACCAGACCGTGCAGAACCGCAGACCCAGAGACCAGATCGCTCTGAAGTGCCGCTAGCCCGATTGATCAGATCCGTGACGAGACCCAGTCCTTCCAAATATATTGTGAGTACAGCTAGGACGGGGCAAAACAAAATCTCTTAGTTTAAAGTAATATAATTCAATCTATTTAACCTAAGTAGAGCTGCCTCCTAACTGTCACCTGTCATTTGTAAAGCTGCAGCTGCAAAGCTGTCACCTGTAATTTTGAGTTTACTTTAAATCCGAAAAACGACCTTTACAAAATCGTTCATATCTCTGGAACCGTTTGGGCTACGTTTAACTTTCCTCTGAAAGCTTAGAATCTAAGCTTTCCAACAAGCCTAGAACCGACTTCCTACTCCTTATACTTTTTCCGCAATCACAATTCACGCACTCGCGAATTTTACCGCTATTTGCGATTTGGTTAAAAATCCAGCCACGTGTAACCATCAGCAGTCATTTATTTCCTTGCTAAAAATTTGTTTGCCTCTTAATCACCATCTCTGAATCATTGCTAAAGTGAGCCTGAACTCATCCCAAGTATCTCTCACTCACCCTGAACCTCCTAAAGGGAATTAAAAGCATTTTCAGCATATTTCTCACTTCATTGCCACCACATTCAAAGCACTTGGGCCTGTGTTTTAAAACTCATACCGGTTTTCTCTAAGCTTGCTGGGGGGAACTGAATTTCGTATTGTATTTGATTGCATTCCTGAGAACTGTGTGCTCCTCTTTCCATCTACTTCCATGTCTTACATTGCATAGGCTAGGGGGGTGAATTGCCAGAGAAAAAGTGATTATATTATCTTTTGCTAAAATCATCTCAAGTATTTCTGTACTGCCTTTTATTCCTCATGGCTTTTCCCTTGAAATCATAAAAGTATTTTTGCTACTTTCTCCATCCTATACTAACTCCTCATTAATTATAAAGAAGTGTGCTAGTGTCAGATTACCCATTGTTGATTAACATTATATTTATAAGGGCGATATTGATTATTAATTTATTATAAAAGCGTGGTATCTATATTTTGTCTTATTTCTCAAATAAACCTTTTGAACTTGCAAAACAGAACTACTTCTTGGCTCAGTGGGGTCAGGGGGATTCTAAGAGAGGGGTGTTATATAGGGGTAGTCATCCAGAACTCATGAACTGGACATAAAGATATATCAATAAGGGTTTCCATTCAGTATCCCAGACTAGGCATTGACTTAGCTGTAGTGTTGAATTGTATCTTCTTACAAAGTGTAAAGGCCTGATTCATGGAGTGGACCCCCAAGATTTTGACATTACATCTGAGATCCCCCTTCACCTGGTCATTGGCTACACAAACCACACATGAGCCACTGGGCCTTAGGATGGAGAGGCTTGGAACAACCAGGGTTATGCTTGGGGTGATTAGTCCCACTACCCTGTATATGGTCATGTGGTTTACCCTTCTTAAACATTGTATGGCCGGTTGGGAGGAAGATTTTTCAGATGACCCATCCTCTTTCTCTTTTTGCTTCTTTCCCTCCTCCTGCTTCCCAGAAGCAGCCTTGTCCTTATGGGACACCCCATGGGATACCCATACATCTGCTTCAGTGGCCAACTTCTTAGGATCTATCTCCTTAGAGTCAGTCATATGCTGCTTATGCTCAGGGGAACATGAGGCAAAACTATGCCAAATGAATCATGCCTTCAAATGTAGTGACCTTTTAAAACTCCTCCCAACCAGTCAAGTTATTTAAAGGTTCCGTATGTGATCCAAGTACTACATTCTATTTTGTTGTACTCCCTGAATCTTTTCAAGTATTGGGCAGGAGTCTTCCCAAACTTCAAGATAAGGGTTTGCTTCAATGTTTCAAAATCTTTTCTCTCAGTCTTTTACATTTAAACAATGACACTGCAGCCAGAGTGGGGGCAGTCTACTGAGAAACCATCATACAAACTGAGCAGACCTTTAGGATGCGAGGATGGACAGGACCATTCCCAGACCCTCTTGAGGAACTGTTGGCAGATTGAAGCTCCAAATGATGTTCCCTATCTTTTTGTTTCTCCACCTTTTCCATCTCCAGCTTGGCCACGTTAAACTCAAGTTCATTTTCTCTAAGCCTTTGCATGTGTTTCTTGAGTTCCAACACAGCCTCAGACTCAGAGGAAACAGATCACCCATTGGATATACCATCCTCCTCCTCATCCCCTCTCACTGTGATGGCAACAACAGGCATGGCAAGACTGTTACTGGGAGCAGCCCCAGCACCTTCTGAGCTATCATAGCAGAAGAGAGCCACAATTGTACTTTCCTGCCAATCTACAATTTTTTGGATCAACTCACTGTTTGTGCCAGAGGTAGTGATTCATCTGTCAACACATAGCCTTCTTAATGTTTTGGTTTTATAAGCATCTAACGTAATAGTGACTGATTCCATTTCATAAGTTTAGCAGGTGGTTTACAATTTCTAGCTAACAAATGTCACTGTGTTATTGTGATCCAAGTACTACACAAGTGTGCAACAGCAAAGTACCTCAGTTCTTATCCCACCGCTGCACACCAATTTGTTAGAATGGATTCCTAAACTCTGCTCAGAGATTTTGGAGGCCACCTTTGTTAGTGAAACAGGGGACACTTCTAGGAAGATGGCTAGACCAATTCACTGTAGCTTGTAGAGCTGTCAAGGTTAACTCTCAGGAGGAGTGGGGGTGATCAGTGAACTGTGATGAGCAGACACAGTTAAACACCAAGAATTAACCTCAGACAGTAGTATACAACAATATACATTCTATTAGGCCCAAATGAATAATGAAAAGCAATGTAAAAATACCACACAAGCATCACGCTATGTAACATATATATAGTCACTGTAGTCAATGCAATAAAGGTCTAAACTCCACCAATATCTGTAAGGGAAAAGGGCAGGCCATCTTTATAGCATAGACAATCTTCAGAAATGAAACACCATAAATGTGTAAGTCCAACCCTACAATGAATGGAGCCTTGTATTCAGTGTTCGATGCGCACGTAAAATCGCTGTGGCGTAAAGACACAAGACACAAGGCACAACAAATTCTGAATAAGAGACAATGGGCCTCATTACACGTTAGGTGGTAAGGGTTTACCGGTACCGGTAAGGGCACCGGTACCGGTAAACCCTTACCGCCTTACTACGAGTTCCCTTTGCAGGACCCGACCTTAACGGCTGGTTTTACCAGCTGTTAAAGTCGGGTGCTGCAAAGGGACCTTGGAGCTAATTACGGTACCGCAATTTGTGGTACCGTAATTAGCACCTTCCCCATTCCCATTATGCCCTATGGGGGCAAAAATGGGAATGGGGAAGTGCCTTGGTGAATGGGGAATTACCGCCCCCACTCACCTTGGAGTAGGGCAGTAATTCCGCCATCCACCATGGCGGACACGGTAAAATACCGGCAGCAACAATGGCGCTAATAGCGCCATGGTTACTGCCTACCGTGTAATGAGGCCCAATGAAATCCTAGCCAAAAAAAAGTTAAAAACCTGGGAATTCAATTGGAGGCTTCGTTAAATGCAGATGCCCATGTACATTACCTAAACCAAACCTGCAACTACCATTTTGCATGCTCAGGGATATTTGCCCCTACATCACAGAAAAGAACTGCGCCACCATCGCTCAAGCAATCATCTTGACCAGACTTGAACATTGTAAGTGGAGCCTCACTTTCTAATCTTAAGAAGTGCCAGATCATTCTAAACGATGCTGTGCGCATTGTTAAAAACATCCCCAGAAGAACTCACATATTAGATCACAGAAGAAATCTCCAGTGGTTACAATATAGGAACACATACGTTTCAAAATGGCCACCATAGTTCATCATTGCCTCTTCGGCACAACCCCTGAATACCTTAAACCATTGCTTCCCCATACCCCCCCACCAAAACCCGTCGATCGTCCAACCAAGGACATATACAGGGCCCAATGGCCTAACGCACAAAAGGCCTAGGAAGATCGTTGCCCACCAAAACGGCCTCTTTTTGGAACACACTGCCACCTCTACTCAGATTAGAACCTGATGTAAAATCCTTCAGAAAATAATTGAAAACCTTTCTTTTTAAATGCCTAGAGGAAAAAGCTATGAGTGCTCCTCCTTCCCTGAATCAATTTGAATTAATGACGCACCCAAACCTAATAAATGTGCGTCAACAGATAGAACAATCTTTCTACCACAAACAAAACCACCTAGTGACGGTGCATTCCCAATACCTTCCTTAATTTTTTTAACACAACCTGACACTCATCTGACCAATTAAAATGTATTCCTTTTTTAAGCAAATTCCTTACAGAACTAGATATGGTGGCAAATTTGTCAACAAATTTATGGTAGAACTCAGCCATACCCATGAAAGATCTTAACTGTTCTTCA
The DNA here is from genome assembly GCF_040938575.1 of Ambystoma mexicanum. NCBI lineage: Eukaryota > Metazoa > Chordata > Amphibia > Caudata > Ambystomatidae > Ambystoma > Ambystoma mexicanum. The sequence goes on from NC_090921.1 coordinate 69,338,980, forward strand.
TTCACTGGCTCCACAGCCTTGCATATGCTCTCTACCAGATTGAATTTTGGGGAAACTCCTTGTCCTGAAATTGTATGCCCTAAATACTCCACTTCTCTCACACCAATCGTGCACTTGCTTCTCTGTACAGAGGGACCAGCCTCCCTCAACCTTTCCAGTACACACCTCAACACCACATCATGTTCCCTCTCACTATCAGCATACACCAGTATGTCATCTTTGAACACAGCAACTTTTCATAACCTTTCAACATCTCCTCCATCACCCTTTGGAACACAGAGGCAGGCAAGGCCAAACCAAATGACATGCGTAAGTATTTAAATGTTCCGTTAGATACCTGTTGGCGTATTCTGTTTATAGTTTTCTAATTAAAGTTGTGTTAATGTTTATGCACAGATTTTTTATTGAATTTTGGTTTTAAGAATATTAAATAAGCGTTTATAAGATTTGCTGGTCATCTAGGCTTTAGAGTAATGGTACTATCACTACATTCGAACCATCCACAATTCTTTTTTATATATGCAGTGTATTGACCTGCATTGGTTGTGGCTCCTGCGTGGTGGATTATACCTATTGTTGTGAAGGTGTTCTTACCAAGTGACACTTGACCATGTGTGAATCCATTCAGCTTGCAGTTGTTTTGGTACCATCTGCATTGTAACGTAAAAGCATTAGTATTACGCATTTACTATGTGTCTGTATTTGTAAGGTGGAGCGATTATCTGAATTGCAGTTAGTACATAATCTGCCATTGTTTGCATTTTGTACAAGTTGCTGAAATGGAATGGATACACAGTTAGGTATTGATACATACACAAAGCATTCATTAGGGATTTGTTCCTGTGCCACATGGTTGCAGAGAGTGCATGTATGTTTCCACATGTATGAAATCTGAAAGATTTCATTTATAGCTATGTTTTTGTTTTCCAGTGCTTGTAGTAAGTACATTAGAACTTCTTGTGCATCTTCTTGGGGGTTTATAGTGAATTTGACCATTCCAGCAGAGTAGTCCAATTCTCGTCTTATTCCATGGACCTTGTAGGTGTTGTCAGGATTGTTGGTTGCATTTCTATGAAGGACTAACATTTGCAAACACAATTGGTCTGTACTGTGTAACTTAGGGGGTAATTCATAGAATTCAGCGCACAAGCGGCGCACGCGGCTGGCGCACAGTGTGCGCGTGCGAATCCCTGCGCCAGCCGCGTGCGCTAAAATACATTTCCGCGCACAGCGTATTCATGGATTCCAGCCACCAAAACCAGCCGTGGCGCACAGTGGCGCAGCGACCCTGCAGCAGCGCCAGTTACGCCCCCAAGAACGCCTCTCGCGCAGGGAAAAGCCATCAGAATCCCCAACCCAGCACAAAGGGCAGCAGCAAACGCAGAGCTGGGAGCGTGTATTTCAGGGGTGTGCGGGTGTTTCCATACGCGATTGGCCTGGGTACGTGTATTTCAGGGGTGCGCGAGAAATTCTACACGCGATTGGCCTGGGTACGTGTATTTCAGGGGTGCGCGAGAAAGTCTACATGCGATTGGCCTGGGTACGTGGATTTCAGGGGTGCGCGAGAAAGTCTACACGAGATTGGCCTGGGTACGTGGATTTCAGGGGTGCGCGAGAAAGTCTACACGCGATTGGCCTGGGTACTTGTATTTCAGGGGTGCACGAGAAAGTCTACACGAGATTGGCCTGGGTACGTGGATTTCAGGGGTGCGCGAGAAAGTCCACACGCGATTGGCCTGGGTACGTGGATTTCAGGGGTGCGCGAGAAAGTCTACACGCTATTGGCCTGGGTACGTGTATTTCAGGGGTGCGCGAGAAAGTCTACACGAGATTGGCCTGGGTACGTGGATTTCAGGGGTGCGCGAGAAAGTCTACACACGATTGGCCTGGGTACGTGGATTTCAGCGGTGCGCGAGAAAGTCTACACGCGATTGGCCTGGGTACGTGGATTACAGGGGTGCGCGAGAAAGTCTACACGCGATTGGCCTGGGTACGTGGATTTCAGGGGTGCGCGAGAAAGTCTACACGAGACTGGCCTGGGTACGTGGATTTCAGGGGTGCGCGAGAAAGTCTACACGCGATTGGCCTGGGTACATGTATTTCAGGGGTGCGCGAGAAAGTCTACACGCGATTGGCCTGGGTACGTGGATTTCATGGGTGCGCGAGAAAGTCTACACGAGATTGGCCTGGGTACGTGGATTTCAGGGGTGCGCGAGAAAGTCTACACGCGATTGGCCTGGGTGCGTGGATTTCAGGGGTGCGCGAGAAAGTCTACACACGATTGGCCTGGGTACGTGGATTTCAGGGGTGCGCGAGAAAGTCTACACGCGATTGGCCTGGGTACGTGGATTTCAGGGTTGCGCGGGAAGTTACACACGCGATTGGCCTGGGTACGTGGATTTCAGGGGTGCGCGGGAAGTTCCACACGCGATCGGGCCTGGGGGAGCGGGGTGCGTGGATTTCAGGGGCTCGCGGGTGGTTCCACACGCGAAAGGGCCTGTGCGAGTGGGGTAGTGTATTACGTGGGTGTGCGGGAAGTTCAAGACGTGAATTGGCAGTGTGGGTCCTCCCAGGTCTCCCCTCTACCCCCTCCACGACCTCTGCAGGCAGCCCACACCACAGGGGACTACCCTGCACCCCTGGTCATGTCCCGCAGGCAGCCCATCCACCATGGGCATGCCCCCCAGCTAAGCCACATGTCCCCTTGCACCCCCACACCCAGCAGTGCAGGGCACCTGCCAGCAGGCCCCCACTCATGTCTCACTCATGTCCCCTTGCACCCCCACCCCCCAGCAGTGCAGGGCACCTGCCAGCAGGCCCCCACCCATGTCCAACCCATGTCTCCAGCACCCCCACCCCCCAGCACTGTGGGGCACCTGCCAGCAGGCCCCCACCCATGTCCAACTCATGTTCCCCACCACCCCCACCCCCCAGCAGTGCAGGGGCAGCCTCCACCAGGCCCCCACCCATGTCTCCCAGCACCCCCACCCCCCCAGCAGTGCAGGGCCAGCCTCCACCAGGCCCCCACCCATGTCTTCCACCACCCCCACCCCCCAGCACTGTGGGGCACCTGCCAGCAGGCCCCCACCCATGTCCAACCCATGTCTCCCAGCACCCCCACCCCCCAGCAGTGCAGGGTCACCCACCACCAGGCCCCCACCCATGTCTCCCACCACCCACACCCCCCCAGTCACCAGGGGCAGCCTCCACCAGGCCCCCACCCATGTCTCCCACCACCCCCACCCCCCAGCCACCAGGGGCAGCCTCCACCAGGCACCCACCCATGTCTCCCAGCACCCCCACCCCCCCAGTCACCAGGGGCAGCCTCCACCAGGCCCCCACCCATGTCCAACCCATGTCTCCCAGCACCCCCACCCCCCAGCAGTGCAGGGGCACCCACCACCAGGCCCCCACCCATGTCTCCCACCACCCCCACCCCCCCAGTCACCAGGGGCAGCCTCCACCAGGCCCCCACCCATGTCTCCCACCACCCCCACCCCCCAGCCACCAGGGGCAGCCTCCACCAGGCCCCCACCCATGTCTCCCAGCACCCCCACCCCCCCAGTCACCAGGGGCAGCCTCCACCAGGCCCCCACCCATGTCCAACCCATGTCTCCCAGCACCCCCACCCCCCAGCAGTGCAGGGCCAGCCTCCACCAGGCCCCCACCCATGTCTCCCACCACCCCCACCCCCCAGCACTGTGGGGCACCTGCCAGCAGGCCCCCACCCATGTCCAACCCATGTCTCCCAGCACCCCCACCCCCCAGCAGTGCAGGGTCACCCACCACCAGGCCCCCACCCATGTCTCCCACCACCCCCACCCCCCCAGTCACCAGGGGCAGCCTCCACCAGGCCCCCACCCATGTCTCCCACCACCCCCACCCCCCAGCCACCAGGGGCAGCCTCCACCAGGCACCCACCCATGTCTCCCAGCACCCCCACCCCCCCAGTCACCAGGGGCAGCCTCCACCAGGCCCCCACCCATGTCCAACCCATGTCTCCCAGCACCCCCACCCCCCAGCAGTGCAGGGGCACCCACCACCAGGCCCCCACCCATGTCTCCCACCACCCCCACCCCCCCAGTCACCAGGGGCAGCCTCCATCAGGCCCCCACCCATGTCTCCCACCACCCCCACCCCCCAGCCACCAGGGGCAGCCTCCACCAGGCCCCCACCCATGTCTCCCAGCACCCCCACCCCCCCAGTCACCAGGGGCAGCCTCCACCAGGCCCCCACCCATGTCCAACCCATGTATCCCAGCACCCCCACCCCCCAGCAGTGCAGGGCCAGCCTCCACCAGGCCCCCACCCATGTCTCCCACCACCCCCACCCCCCAGCACTGTGGGGCACCTGCCAGCAGGCCCCCACCCATGTCCAACCCATGTCTCCCAGCACCCCCACCCCCCAGCAGTGCAGGGGCACCCACCACCAGGCCCCCACCCATTTCTCCCACCACCCCCACCCCCCCAGTCACCACGGGCAGCCTCCACCAGGCCCCCACCCATGTATCCCAACACCCCCACCCCCCAGCCACCAGGGGCAGCCTCCACCAGGCACCCACCCATGTCTCCCAGCACCCCACCCCCCCAGTCACCAGGGGCAGCCTCCACCAGGCCCCCACCCATGTCCAACCCATGTCTCCCAGCACCCCCACCCCCCAGCAGTGCAGGGGCACCCACCACGAGGCCCCCACCCATGTCTCCCACCACCCCCACCCCCCAGCACTGTGGGGCACCTGCCAGCAGGCCCCCACCCATGTCCAACCCATGTCTCCCAGCACCCCCACCCCCCAGCACTGTGGTGCACCTGCCAGCAGGCCCCCACCCATGTCCAACTCATGTTCCCCACCACCCCCACCCCCCAGCAGTGCAGGGGCAGCCTCCACCAGGCCCCCACCCATGTCTCCCAGCACCCCCACCCCCCAGCAATGCAGGGCCAGCCTCCACCAGGCCCCCACCCATGTCTCCCACCACCCCCACCCCCCAGCACTGTGGGGCACCTGCCAGCAGGCCCCCACCCATGTCCAACCCATGTCTCCCAGCACCCCCACCCCCCAGCAGTGCAGGGGCAGCCTCCACCAGGCCCCCACCCATGTCTCCCACCACCCCCACCCCCCCAGTCACCAGGGGCAGCCTCCACCAGGCCCCCACCCATGTCCAACCCATGTCTCCCAGCACCCCCACCCCCCAGCACTGTGGGGCACCTGCCAGCAGGCCCCCACCCATGTCCAACTCATGTCTCCCACCACCCCCACCCCCCACCCCCCAGGGGAGGCCTCCACCAGGCCCCCACCCATGTCTCCCACCACCCCCACCCCCCAGCACTGTGGGGCACCTGCCAGCAGGCCCCCACCCATGTCCAACTCATGTCTCCCAGCACCCCCACCCCCCACCCCCAGGGGCAGCCTCCACCAGGCCCCCACCCATGTCTCCCATCACCCCCACCCCCCAGCACTGTGGGGCACCTGCCAGCAGGCCCCCACCCATGTCCAACTCATTTCTCCCACCACCCCCACCCCCAGCACTGTGGGCACCTGCCAGCAGGCCCCCACCCATGTCCAACTCATGTCTCCCACCACCCCCACCCCCAGCACTGTGGGGCACCTGCCAGCAGGCCCCCACCCATGTCCAACTCATGTCTCCCACCACCCCCACCCCCCACCCGACAGGGGCAGCCTCCACCAGGCCCCCACCCATGTCCAACCCATGTCTCCCAGCACCCCCACCCCCCAGCAGTGCAGGGGCACCCACCACCAGGCCCCCACCCATGTCTCCCACCACCCCCACCCCCCCCAGTCACCAGGGGCAGCCTCCACCAGGCCCCCACCCATGTCTCCCACCACCCCCACCCCCCAGCACTGTGGGGCACCTGCCAGCAGGCCCCCACCCATGTCCAACCCATGTCTCCCAGCACCCCCACCCCCCAGCACTGTGGTGCACCTGCCAGCAGGCCCCCACCCATGTCCAACTCATGTTCCCCACCACCCCCACCCCCCAGCAGTGCAGGGGCAGCCTCCACCAGGCCCCCACCCATGTCTCCCAGCACCCCCACCCCCCAGCAGTGCAGGGCCAGCCTCAACCAGGCCCCCACCCATGTCTCCCACCACCCCCACCCCCCAGCACTGTGGGGCACCTGCCAGCAGGCCCCCACCCATGTCCAACCCATGTCTCCCAGCACCCCCACCCCCCAGCAGTGCAGGGGCAGCCTCCACCAGGCCCCCACCCATGTCTCCCACCACCCCCACCCCCCCCAGTCACCAGGGGCAGCCTCCACCAGGCCCCCACCCATGTCCAACCCATGTCTCCCAGCACCCCCACCCCCCAGCACTGTGGGGCACCTGCCAGCAGGCCCCCACCCATGTCCAACTCATGTCTCCCACCACCCCCACCCCCCACCCCCCAGGGGAGGCCTCCACCAGGCCCCCACCCATGTCTCCCACCACCCCCACCCCCCAGCACTGTGGGGCACCAGCCAGCAGGCCCCCACCCATGTCCAACTCATGTCTCCCAGCACCCCCACCCCCCACCCCCAGGGGCAGCCTCCACCAGGCCCCCACCCATGTCTCCCAGCACCCCCACCCCCCAGCACTGTGGGGCACCTGCCAGCAGGCCCCCACCCATGTCCAACTCATGTCTCCCACCACCCCCACCCCCAGCACTGTGGGGCACCTGCCAGCAGGCCCCCACCCATGTCCAACTCATGTCTCCCACCACCCCCACCCCCCACCCGACAGGGGCAGCCTCCACCAGGCCCCCACCCATGTCCAACCCATGTCTCCCAGCACCCCCACCCCCCAGCAGTGCAGGGGCACCCACCACCAGGCCCCCACCCATGTCTCCCACCACCCCCACCCCCCCCAGTCACCAGGGGCAGCCTCCACCAGGCCCCCACCCATGTCTCCCACCACCCCCACCCCCCAGCACTGTGGGGCACCTGCCAGCAGGCCCCCACCCATGTCCAACCCATGTCTCACAGCACCCCCACCCCCCAGCACTGTGGTGCACCTGCCAGCAGGCCCCCACCCATGTCCAACTCATGTTCCCCACCACCCCCACCCCCCAGCAGTGCAGGGGCAGCCTCCACCAGGCCCCCACCCATGTCTCCCAGCACCCCCACCCCCCAGCAGTGCAGGGCCAGCCTCAACCAGGCCCCCACCCATGTCTCCCACCACCCCCACCCCCCAGCACTGTGGGGCACCTGCCAGCAGGCCCCCACCCATGTCCAACCCATGTCTCCCAGCACCCCCACCCCCCAGCAGTGCAGGGGCAGCCTCCACCAGGCCCCCACCCATGTCTCCCACCACCCCCACCCCCCCCAGTCACCAGGGGCAGCCTCCACCAGGCCCCCACCCATGTCCAACCCATGTCTCCCAGCACCCCCACCCCCCAGCACTGTGGGGCACCTGCCAGCAGGCCCCCACCCATGTCCAACTCATGTCTCCCACCACCCCCACCCCCCACCCCCCAGGGGAGGCCTCCACCAGGCCCCCACCCATGTCTCCCACCACCCCCACCCCCCAGCACTGTGGGGCACCTGCCAGCAGGCCCCCACCCATGTCCAACTCATGTCTCCCAGCACCCCCACCCCCCACCCCCAGGGGCAGCCTCCACCAGGCCCCCACCCATGTCTCCCAGCACCCCCACCCCCCAGCACTGTGGGGCACCTGCCAGCAGGCCCCCACCCATGTCCAACTCATGTCTCCCACCACCCCCACCCCCAGCACTGTGGGGCACCTGCCAGCAGGCCCCCACCCATGTCCAACTCATGTCTCCCACCACCCCCACCCCCAGCACTGTGGGGCACCTGCCAGCAGGCCCCCAACCATGTCCAACTCATGTCTCCCACCACCCCCACCCCCCACCCCCCAGGGGCAGCTTCCACCAGGCCCCCACCCATGTCTCCCATCACCCCCACCCCCCAGTCACCAGGGGCAGCCTCCACCAGGCCCCACCCATGTCTCCCATCACCCCCACCCCCCCAGTCACCAGGGGCAGCCTCCACCAGGCCCCCACCCATGTCTCCCACCACCACCCCCCCCAGTCACCAGGGGCAGCCTCCACCAGGCCCCCACCCATGTCTCCCAGCACCCCCACCCCCCAGCACTGTGGGGCACCTGCCAGCAGGCCCCCACCCATGTCCAACTCATGTCTCCCACCACCCCCACCCCCCAGCACTGTGGGGCACCTGCCAGCAGGCCCCCACCCATGTCCAACTCATGTTCCCCACCACCCCCACCCCCCAGCACTGTGGGGCACCTGCCAGCAGGCCCCCACCCATGTCCAACTCATGTCCCCCACCACCCCCACCCCCCAGCACTGTGGGGCACCTGCCAGCAGGCCCCCACCCATGTTCAACTCATGTCTCCCACCACCCCCACCCCCCACCCCCCAGGGGCAGCCTCCACCAGGCCCCCACCCATGTCTCCCATCACCCCCACCCCCCCAGTCACCAGGGGCAGCCTCCACCAGGCCCCCACCCATGTCTCCCACCACCACCCCCCAGTCACCAGGGGCAGCCTCCACCAGGCCCCCACCCATGTCTCCCACCACCACCCCCCCAGTCACCAGGGGCAGCCTCCACCAGGCCCCCACCCATGTCTCCCAGCACCCCCACCCCCCAGCACTGTGGGGCACCTGCCAGCAGGCCCCCACCCATGTCCAACTCATGTCTCCCACCACCCCCACCCCCCAGCACTGTGGGGCACCTGCCAGCAGGCCCCCACCCATGTCCAACTCATGTTCCCCACCACCCCCACCCCCCAGCACTGTGGGGCACCTGCCAGCAGGCCCCCACCCATGTCCAACTCATGTCTCCCACCACCCCCACCCCCCAGCACTGTGGGGCACCTGCCAGCAGGCCCCCACCCATGTCCAACTCATGTCTCCCACCACCCCCACCCCCCAGCACTGTGGGGCTCCTGCCAGCAGGCCCCCACCCATGTCCAACTCATGTCTCCCACCACCCCCACCCCCCAGCACTGTGGGGCACCTGCCAGCAGGCCCCTACCCATGTCCAACTCATGTCTCCCACCACCCCCACCCCCAACCCCCCAGGGACAGCCTCCACCAGGCCCCCACTCATGTCCCCCTGCCCCCAGGTCCTGACGATACTCAGTCATGGCAGTAATGGGCAGCATACCCAGCACAAACACCCAGCCAAAGGATTGCATCCACCCACATAGTAAATGCAATTACATGATACAACCCCAATGGCAAGTATGTAAATGAACACATGTCCGTCACACACACATACACAATGGGTGCAAGTGAATGTCAAAACCCATATCATGACATGAATGAAACCAATGAGAAAATACCACAAGTGAAAGTTATAGAAATGTGTATTCAAGATGAAAATGAAGTAAACAAATCAAACATACAACAATGGGGATAACAAAATAAATGGTCCATGTCCGAAAACTAATGTAAAAATCCAAAAAACAAAGGAATCCAAAAACTAATGTTGTCCAAAGCAAAATCATGGGGAAGAAAAATAAGGAAAAACCATTGCCTCATGGTGAACACAAATATAAATCAAAAAAATGTTTTTTCAAAAATCCAACTATACACAAGAATATTCCAGGGTCCATGAGCCCAACACTATAAATGAAACCTACTACTACCTAATGAAAAAACTATATACAGAAAAGTGGCCATTGTCCGAGCGGTCCAAAAATATCTCAATAAATAAAGGAAACCTAACACTAACTAACTAAAGAACTATATACAATGGCAGCGGGCAAGTCCTGCGGCTCACTCTGTGATGTTGCTGGCCAGGGCATCATCGAACTCCATGTCGATGTCCTGGAGGCGGGACTCTGTCCTGGCCCCGAGCTCTCGCAGGGATAACCCCATGTTCACCTCAAACTCCCTGCGAGCTTCCTCGAGGCACTCAGCCCGCCTCAACACCCGACGCATGGAGAACTCTGCCCTGACCATGGTGAGCAGCTCCTCTTCCACCCGCTGCCGCTCCGCACCTATCCGCTGGACCAACTGCTCCCACACGGAAGACACTACCATCCCAGGGTTCCCCTGCCCTCCGGCCGATGCCTGCCCCTCTGATCTTGATGGCCCCGAGCCATGATGCCTCCCACGTCGAGCCTGCTGCTGCCTCCGACGCCACTGCCTCTGCCAGCATGACGGCATCCAGGCTGATGGAAACCACCGACGCCGTCGTGCACGTGCCCTGCCCGATGATGCCGTCACATCCTCCATCTGCTGGGGTCCAGTTGCTGTGTTGTCCACCCCTGCTGGACCTCTGACTCCCGACTGTGGCAGGGATGGGATCCCCACCGAGCTGGCTGCATTGGTCAGGGCAGGTCCACAGGGGGCCCTGGTGGCATCTGGGCCGGAAGACGGCAAGGAGAACGACCGGCGTATAGCCTCCACAGAGGAGGAGAGGGCCGCCAGATTGGCCGACACATGCAGGAAACCCCCGAACATGGCCGATCCCAATTGGGCCACGTCGGCACGGTGCTCTTCGTGATGACGTGCGTGCGCATCGCGACCCCAATCAGGACCTTCTCCACACGGCCAGGGGTCCCCTCGTCCGCAGGTGGAGGGGAGTCAGATGACATGGACATCCCCTCTACCTGCGGACGGGCCTGGGACGGGGCATCCCTGCTGGTGCTAGGTGGTGCACCCAAAGGTTCAGGGACAGCGACATGCACAGGCCCCTCCACAGTGACCTGTGCTGCCTCCTGCCCCTGCCCCTGGACTGCACCACTTGCACCAGCAGGGATGCCCCCATCAGGCCCCATGTGCGCCTCAGTGGCGGCCTCCTCCTCCTCTGTGGAAACCACCAACCTGGATGGCTCCTCGCCGTCTACCGCCGTAGCAGGCCCCTGTGGGGGCTCACCCACCCCTTCCGCTGCAGCCGTGGGGGCATCCCCGCCGCCTTGCTCCACAGCGCCGTCTCCGCCCTCTCCTTCACTAGCCGCTGCGTAGAGGGAGACATAGGACACAAGCATCAGGGTACTGTACAATGGTCCCCTAGACAGGAAGCAATAGCAGATGAGTGCCACTGTCAAAGTACACTTCCATCATGTCACACCACAACACATGTGTCAGTCCAGGCAAAACACACACAGTGACAGTCATGGTGCGTGCCATGGACATTCCTATGCATGTCCAATGGACTCTCGAATCATACAATGTAATGGGACTCACATGCATCATGGGTCATGCCTATCACATGCACACACTTCACCTCAGTCACATCCATCTGGCCCCGTACACCACAATCACAGTGCATACAGGGATGACTAGGCTGCATCAGTGAATCAGTACATTGTCAGAGACATGTGTCATGCATCCATGGCACTCACAAGTCACAGACACGCAGGTCAGGCACACAGACATGGATACCACATATGTATCTGGCATCAGCACCCATGCCTCGCCCCCACCCATGTCCAGGAACAGAGACTGCCATGCTGTCATGTGTGCAATCTGCACAGGGCTCCCCATGTCGCATTCAAACACATGCAACAACCGTGCGGTTCACACATTACAGGTCGCACATGCATTACCATGATGTCCCTGCACACATACATGCGTACATGGCCTATGTCACACATGCAGGCAAGTATCAGACAACCAGCACACTGCAACATGCCCTGTCTCACACAGCAATGCTTGGCCACTTACCGCTCAACTCCAGATGGGTCTCCCTCTCAAGGACCTGGGCGTGGAGCGCTGGGTGTGCGCGTTCCAGGACCCTCAACTGGATGGAACTCATGCGGCCCCGGCCCCCCTCCACGAGGCGCCGGGCCTTCATGAGGGTCCTGGACCTCAAGTCCTCCCAGCGCTTCTTGACCTTCTGGATGGTGTGGGTTGCCACCCCCTCCGCGTTGATGGCAACCACACAGTCGGCCCAGATCCTCTCCCGTCCTTCCCTGTTGGCGCGGGACGATCCGAAGAGGGCATCATACTGCCCCAGGACTTGCTCCACCAGGACACCAACTTCGTGGCACTGAAGCTGGCGCCCCTCTGCCCCTCTGGCCGGGGGTTGCCACTGGTGTCAGATGTGGATGTGCCCGACATGGCAACCCCAGGGGCAGAAGTGGGTGGGCAACTGGGTCCTGGGGCTGGGCTGTGGAGCGATGTTATTCGAGTCGGGAGTCTTCTGTACCAGCAGGGGTGGACACAGCAACTGGACCCCTGCAGATGGCTGATGTGCAGGCACCAAATGGCAGGGCACGGTGGCAGCAGGCAGGCAGGCAGGCAGGCAGGCAGCAGCAGATGGCACGTGGGAGGCTGCTCGGGGCACTGGGGGGCAGTGATTCGGCCTTCTGGGCAGGAGCGTGGTCTTCCGTGTGTTTTCGCGTGGCCAGCTTGATACGGAGTGATTTGGCACGTGAAAAATCTGCACGTCAGCGTGTAATTCGAGGAAAGGCCCTTAGCGCGTAAGCGCATCTGCCCGCATACGCATTTTCATTGGACAGAAGGCCCCTCCAGCGCAAGCGCCCCTGTGACGTGACGCGTACAGACGTGCATGGGCATTACAGCGCGCGTGAAAAAATGCACGTCCGCGTGTAATGCGCGTAAGCGCACGTGAAAAACTGCACGTCCGCGTGTAATAGGAGGAAAGGGCCCATGCATAAGCGCGCGCGCGTGAAAAACTGCACGTCCGCGTGTAATGCGCGTAATCGTGCGTGAAAAACTGCACGTCCGCGTGTAATGCGCGTAATCGCGCGTGAAAAAGTGCACGTCTGCATGTGACGTGATGCGCGCGTGCGTTTCCCTCAGCACGGGTTAAAGGTGAGCGGGCCCAGCAGTTCGCTGTACGTGCCTTTCGTGGAGACCGACGTGTGTTGCTGCTTCCAGTTGTTTCGCGCGCCATCTACTTCACAGCTCTCAAGGACGTATCTCTTCTTTTGGCTGGGGTATTGGCTACGCGTGTTTTTCTGCATCGCGCTAGTCAGACGGTGAGTCGCAAACGCTCCTTTTCCCACTGCGGGTGCCCCTGTGTATCGCACCCATTTTCGATGTCATCGTAGCCTGCGTGTCCCACGCGTATGCGTTATTCGTGTTACTGGGTGCCACCGCGTACTGCGGGAGGTTTAATCCACGCACGTAGGCTGCAGGGTTGCGTGCACGGTTTTACTGCAGTTTTGGGGTGCCTGAGCGTTGCGTGACCCGTCACCACATCACGGGGTCACATACAGCCTTGCAGGTGCAGGGGGGCTGTTAACATCTTGCTTCCCACCCCCTTCACCCCAATTGCCCAGGTCAATTGTGCTGTACACCTCCCATTGGCACCACTCCATCTGTGCCAGCACTATTACATCTGTGCCATGGTTGGGAGGCCACCAAAGGTGAGGGGCGCCTCAGCTGGGCGTACTCCTCGTGGCGGGTGTGGTCGGGGACGTGGCCGTGGTGACCAGGGAGTAGGGGGACTCCAGGGTGTCCAGGGCAGCCACAGAGGGGGAAGAGGCAGGGGTGCGCCACTTGAGCACAATGTTGTGCCATGTGTTGGTGCAGCCATGCCACCACCCACTGTGGTTCCGGGGGATGCAGCTCCTGCATCTGGCACTGGCACCCGTATGACCCGGCAGTCCGTTCCATCGACTGCCACGGCCCCAAGGGTAGCGGTAGCTGCAGGTGCAGCTGTGGACACCGCCACCCAGGCTCAGGGTCTGCCGGCGCAGGCTGCGTTGGCACTTGAAGAGCCCTTGGTAGATCTCCAACAGGCCAGGGGGGAAACCATTGGGGCAGGCCGGGCTGCTCAGACCAAGACACGTGTCCCTGGGGCAGTCATGTCATCTGCTGCCCCGAACAGCCGGGTGTTGGCAAGTGCAGGGGCAGATGCACCCAACAGCACCCCGGTTGTGAGTCTGCCAACCAGGACCATTGCGGTCAATGACCCTGCCACAGCTGATGTTGCTGCGCAGGGTCCATTAGTTGGCACCCAGCTGCCACTGACACAAGTCAGGCCTTTGGTCATCCCTCCACCTGCCACTCCCTCGGCTCAATCCACCCAACCCACTGGCCATACTGGTCAGGGCGGCATTAGCCAGCCAGGGTCTGCGCCACAGTCCAAGAGGAGGAAGGTTGCACCTGCAGCACAGGCTGGGACCCCACACACAGCCACGACCTCCTGCACGTCGAGGAAGAAGCCTTTCTGTAAGCAGGAACTGGACTTCCTCGTGGACTACGTGCGGGGACACAGCCGTGACATGCTAGTGGGTGCCCAACGTGACACCCACTGGAAGCATGTTGCGGAACATGTCAGTTCATTCGGCCATGAGGTGCGCACGGCGCAGGAGTGCAAAAAGCGCTGGAATGACATCAAGCGCAGCACTAAGGCTAAGCGTGCCTCAAATTACAACTTGACTCTGGTGACTGGCGGTGGGCCTGCACCAGAGGAGGAAGAACTCACTCCGCATGAGGCTCTCGTTGCGGAGTTCATACCACCAGAATTGGTCGAAGGTGTGGGAGAGATGCTGGACTTTGATGCCCAGTCCAGTGAGTGTTGATGCGTAGTTGTTGAGGACGTGTGTGTTTCACTTGTGGGATGTGTTGTGCATGATTGCTGCTACATGTGACGTGTACATGGTTCTGATGTGTAAGTAATGCAATGTTACCGTCATGCATGTCTCCTCTGCCTGCATGCGGGACTCAATGTGGTCATGCTCCCTTGCCCCTCCTCCACCACTCTGCACCCCAGTTCCACCTTTGCACTGGTCTGCTACATTCTTGCCAATGTGTAGTTTCTTGTTCATGTGTCCTGTGTAGATGCTAACTTCCAGCTTAGAAACTGCCAGACATATGCCGTGTGGTGCAGCCTTAGTACTCGATGCAGGGTATCCCACTTGTACTGTGCATGGGTCAGATGTCCCGCAGGGACATGAGTGCCCATTCATGCTCCATGTGCATTGCACGCATGCTCCTATGTGTCCTTGACTGGATGATCACTGTAATATGAGTCCTTGGTTACATACATTGCCTGCCATATTATCGGCCTCCCCATGTCAACTGTGGCTCAGTCCTGCGTTGCACACATGTTTAGGCTCTGACAATCTGTGTGGCTCACAGGCCTCAGCCTGTTCAATGGCCAATGACTCTGTCCAACTCTTGTCGTGTCTTCTTCACACGTGGCCGGCCTCCGGATCTTCCATCATGTGTCCTGCCCACTGTCCCAGCATCATTTGCAGTGTTGTAATTTGAATCACATTAAGCTGTTGATGCCAGTCAACACTGCTTGTCAATACACAGGTGTATGGTCAGCCTTTTGATACCATGCTAGGCATCCCTGCTTTGGTAATGGGGTGGAGGGGTGCTTGGCTTCTAGACATGGTACACATTGAATACACAATGCACGTGATGTCTGAATTTGACATTGCACTGCCTTCACATTTCCTGGCACACACCATGGAGTGCTTGTACATTTAGGTAGTGAGTGGCGTACACATTTTCTGCACTGCATAGACCCACTTCCATGCAAACTGCCACCTTTCAACAGGTCTGATCACAGAAGCTATTCAAAGTAGACCCAGCATGCATGCCAGGTCATATGTTGTGTGTCACATGTCTGCCGGATGCCTTTGCTGTCGGTGTGTGTGTTTGTGTTGTGTGCTTCTGACATGTGTAGTGACCTTTTCCTCTGTATTTTTCAGGTGATGACGCAATGGATGCAGAGGATGGTGTTGTCATGCCAGACACAGGGTTGGTAAGACCACATCAACCCAGCACTAGTGGGGGTCGTGGGGTGGTAGGCCACGAAAACCCCCAAGTGCTGCAGTCCATCCTGTCTCTGGCTGCCTATGAGTCCAGCCTTGATGACGACTCTGACGTCCATGTTGAGTTGGATGAGCATCAAGTCCATGTGTCAGGGGTGAGTGATTCTGATGTGGACACTCCTCTGTCTGCGACACCTGCACTGAGGGATCAGACAGTCTTAGTTCCTCCGCCCGTGGTGGATCAGGACGCAGGGTCACCCTCCACACCAGTCACTGATGTGCCTGGGACATCACGTCGACGGGGGCATGTAGTCGTGCAGCCGCAGGCGGTGCCAACACAGCGAGGACCCCCTGGTCCTTGGGTCCCGCAGGGGTCAAGCCCGGCAACGCGGTCGCCGCGCGCAACCGCTGTATACTGAGTGGGAGCAAGACATGACTGCCAATTCCGAACGGCAGGGGGCAGCAATGGAGAACATCGCTGAGAGCATGGAGCGTGTGGCCCGATCTGTGCTCCCCCCTGCTAGGCAGGTGCTTCTCCAGCAGCAGGCGGCACGGTCCATGGCCCGCTCGCTCAGGCTGGGCATGGCGGCCTCCGACAGGGCACGCCAGGCTGAAATGTCGTCTCTGCGTCAAGCAATTGCTGCACACGCAGAGGCGCACATGGATGCCCTGAGGGAGGAGTATGCCTCCCTCAGATCCACTCTGGGTGTCCTTATGATGTCCCAGAGGCAGCAGGCAGAGGAGAGGTTTGCACAGCTTGAGCGCACCATCTCGGCTGA
Organism: Ambystoma mexicanum; assembly: GCF_040938575.1. Taxonomy (NCBI): domain Eukaryota; kingdom Metazoa; phylum Chordata; class Amphibia; order Caudata; family Ambystomatidae; genus Ambystoma; species Ambystoma mexicanum. Next base: position 69,355,441 of record NC_090921.1, read on the forward strand.
GCTACAGGCTTGCCGGGAGGTGCAGCGGTTGTCCAGCCAGGCCTTGCAGGAGGAACTCCGTGTTACACGTGCTACCTTGCAAGAGGAAGCATGTGTATCACGTGAGGTTCTGCATGCAGACCTATGTAACATCGCCACACAGAACCAGGCTCACCTGTCCGGCAGACTTGCTGCCGACGAGGGGCAAGCTGCGGCTAGGCGTGGCCAGGCTACTGTGCCACGTCCTCCTTTCCAGGATGAGCCAGACTCGGACGACCATCTATCTCCCACATAGGTCGTGCTGTGCAGGCGTTGAGCCCATGGAGGTATTTTTTTTTGGCTCAGCATCATCGCATGTGGATGTTGAGCAGCACCCTGTACCTCCCCCCTCCTGGGTGCCTCCCCTCCCCCCCGGGTCGTATGTGGCCATTTTTGATTTTTCTTTTAGTTTAGTTAGTTAAGTTTCTGTTTGATAGTTAGTTTAAATAGGTAATGTAGGTTTTCCATAGTTAGTGTAATTAGTTAATAGTTGAGTTAGTTTAAAATTTGTAGTCTATTGTGCTTTCATGTGGCGGTGCGGTGCTTTGTGGTTTTTGAAGGCATCCACTGTCTGTTCCAGCTGGGCCCTTCATGGTTGTTTGTGTATGTGTTTGCTGCTTGGGTTCCTTGACTCACATATGCCACTCCTGCCTCCCTTATCCATGGGCTCGCAAGGATGGCTCGGTGTTACAGAATTTTACACAAGGGCTTTGGACTGTCATATCTGTGGCATGTCTGGTGCTTTGTGACTTGTGTTGACACCCCTAGTGGGGATGATTTAGGTGTAATTGTCCACTGTTCAGCTTTTGCTAGATGGGGTGTGTCATGATTAATGTGGACATTGATTGCTATGCATTGTGTATTATGTTTCATATCTTTCCTGTACACGTGCTTGTTGCAATTCATGCTGTAGATAGTGTTCCACACTTTGGAAGTCAAAGACGGACTGATGGTGTGATTTGTGATGTGACTCTCTGACATGGTCAAGTAATGAGATGCCTGATGAGACACACACAGATCACTTTGATGCATTAATCATGTGTTTCATGCACTTTCTGCAGGGGGATGAGGCACCAGAGCACCTTTGCCAGCAGACATGGCCCATTGGACGACGGAATTCCTGACCCGTTTGTTGGTGCCCACATGCACATGTGTTCACGAGCAGAGCCACAGTGATTGCAGACCCACATCCTAGAACTGCTGACATGTTCCAAGGAACTCCAGGCAAGGTGAGCATCACAGGGGGGCCACGACACAGCAAAGCTTGCACCAGGCGAGTTGCACATGCAGGCTTAGTCACAGCACTGAGGGTGAGCTTAGACGAATATTGGTGTTGAAGCACACAATGCAGCTCAGATGTGTTTGTGGACTGATGGCTGTTGATAGTAGGGTTGTCTGGGACACATGCAGGGGCAGTGGCACATACCCTGCGGTACACCAAGGTTCATTGAGGCACTTGTATCAACCATGTAGCCTTCCGAGACATGGAAAGGGGCAGCTCACAGGGACATACAGCAAGGGACATACTTGGGTGCAGTGCATGTCTATTCCACGTACTTCATGATAAATGCACTGCCAACTTTGTTTTGGTCATGGTGGTACGGAACTTGCTCTGTAGTAATGGCTTGCCATATGGGTCTGTCTGCTTACCCAGGGAACATTGCATGTTGTGTGAATTGTGACACATTGGTGTTCCATTTGCCACGCACCCACCAGCGGCTGACTTACTGCATTGACTGTGTATGACCCGTCACGGGGGTGATGTTATATATGGGTACGAAGCATCGAGCACAGATTGTCTGTTTGTAGAGTAGTTTGTTGCTATGGGGCATGTTTTGTGTTGTGTTTTTGTGTAATTGGCACATACAGGTTGTTGACTGTGTCCCTCTTTGCAGCATTGCAGTGCTCCTGTAACCGGACCTGAGAGTGCGCAGGCAGGAGGCCAGCACTCAAAACCAGAGCTAAGTGTCTTGTTGTTTTTCTTACAAACTGCCCTGCATAGGCTTGCTGGGGAGTGTACTGATTCATGGATGTATGTGTGGTCCTATTTGGTATGTTTTTTTCCCTAATCACCCATGATCCTATGCAATTTTGAAACCTGTACCCTCTACCCGGTGTTCCTGCTTCCCGTGCCTATCCAAGCAACGTTCCCTGACCCTCTTTCCCCACTGGGGTTGCGGATGCCTGTGTAAGCCCCGAACTTGCAGGCGCCAAAACCCTAGAGGGGGTGGTTGGTTCGTACCACTCCTGAGCTTGGACTACAGAAGGCCATGACAATGATGTCCAAGTTTGTTTGGATTGTGTATGTGTTCATGCAGGTTGTACATTTTCGTGCATTCCCTAGTTTCATGTGTCATTCCTCCTCTCCTCACCTGCCACTCATTCCAGTCATCCAGTGTGTCTACACCTGTCCCGACTGCATATCCCTGAACCTCATTCCCCACCAGGATCTCAGGGGCCTGTGTGAGTTTGACCTTGCAGGCACCCGGGACATGGTGTGGGTGGTTGTTTCATGAGACTCCCGCGCCTGTACAGGGGACCTGTGACAGTACACATCCATTCATGGTGCATCATCCTATGTCATGTACCACACATGTCTCACATCCTGTCGTGACATTGTTCTGCTGTGCTACCTTGGTTGTTGCATCATTGTGCTTGGGTACTTGGCGTTTGTGAGGTACTGCTACGTCAAGTCATCTACTGGAGGGTGTTTGGGTTCGTTTTCATGCCTTGGATTTTGTGATTTTGGAAATGAGTGTGGATTCTGAGGGTTCAGGCATCTTTTTACACACAAGGTGGGAGATGGACACGAAGGGTAAAGGTGATCCTGTGGCCAGGTGGAAATGAGGGTTGGAGGCTCCATGACCCAGGTGCAGTTGTTCAGTGGGTCATGGTCATTTGCGAGGGAGGGGGGGTTGTTGTTGATAGTTGCGTTGCCCTGCAGTGTGATGGGAACTCTGACATTGTAATGTTGTTGTCCTATGTACATGTTGTGTTCTGCTGATCAATGCCTGTTCATGTGTTGTGTTTTCCTTTCAGGTGCGAGGGGATAGTTGTGGTTTGACATGCTGGGGTGTACACATGGTGGATGTTCACATGTGATGTGTAGGGAACACTGATGGTCACTTGAGTGCACATGCATATGTGGAGTGCATGTCCTTGCAGAACCACACACTTGCACTCGGATGCACTCCATGTACTCCCACCCTTGCATATCCACGTGTACACTGTTTGCCTTCTGGTGCCCACTGTGTCCCGGCAGCACATGTTCTGTGACCGATTATGGTTCCAGTACATGCCTAATTTGATGTTTGATGTAGTCTGTCACTTAGATGTGATGCTCAGGGTGTGCATCACACGCAATGGCTGTTCACTGTGCTGTGTGCTGAGCAGTGTGATGCATGAGTAGGACACTGCACACATGAGCTGCAGTGTTGATTTTGCAATGCATAATGTGCATATAGACAGGCATTCATTGTGATGTTACGTCTACGACTGTTGTAATGCATTTGGAAACGACTTATTTTGGGTGGGACATTTTGTTGGTCTGTCATTTCATCTGATTCCGGGTCAGGCATCATTGTCCGATGCCACTGTACATTTAGGACATGGCAATGTGTACCTTATCGTTACTGCGTCGGTGTATGGGTATTGCTTGCCATGTCATGTTGATGTTTGGGAGGGTTTGACTGACATGACAGTTTTGCAGGTGTGTGTGATGCACACCTTGCATGTCCAGGTCATCCGCTTCTCAGAGCAACTAGCTGGGGGTAGGTTTCTCTCCGCAGCAGGGCCCTCCCCCTGGAACAGACTTCCTGCCTGACTTGAACTTGAGGGGAACCATCTCCAGTTCTGGAAGCACCTCAAGACCTTCCTCTTTGCTTCTGCTTACTCTCTGCCTCTCACTTGCAGAATTCTTCACTGGAACTGCACAGGAGCTGCTACTGGGACACTCTCACCAACCTCGGTCCCTGGCCCAGCCACTGTCCACTTGCACTGCCACCCTGGCAACCCCTGCACTGCAGTACTGTCTCTCTATCCCTACAGCCCTCCCTTCCCAGCACTTGTCTGCACTTACCTTTGCAGTTGCCACCAGGCGACCTATGTATTATTTTTTTGGCCTACTTCCCCTGTACTGGACTCCCCCCCCCACCCTTCCCCTTGCACTTTTCCCTTCCCCCTACCCCTGCACTTGCACAATCTCAATGACACCTGGCCTAGTAGTACCGTTCTCTGTGTTCCCTTGTCCCCCCCCCTGCCTCATTGCGCCTTGGAATACTTGTGTATGGCCCATGTCATGTCACATGTCATATGTGTGCGTTTTGGTTGCACAGGATAGCTTGTGTTTAAGTAGCTAGGGATGCAGACGATGTGGCACTTCCATGGCAACTATCTCAGGGTGGTAGGGTTGTGACAGTTGACTGTCACTTTGTCATCATCGATTGTCACCTGGTATGTGCCAGGCCTGTGTGCACTCCGCAGGGGTGGGAGTTTAGGTGAAAAATGTGGCCACAAGCTGGGTCCGGGCTTCCTCGCCACGTGCACTGTCCCCTCCCATGGGCAGCGCATGTGCCTGTGGTTGGGGATGTGGGGGCACCACCATGTCCACCGGGACGCCCTGCCGTGTTGCAACATTGTGCAGGACACATGCTGCCACAATGATCCTGCACACTACTGGTGGTGCATAGAGTAGTTGCCCACCAGAGCGGTCAAGGGAGCGGAAACGTGACTTGAGCACTCCGAATGTGCGCTCCACTATGCCCCTGGTTGCAATATGGGCGGCGTTGTATCTTACCTGGGGTGGTGTGGTGGGGTTCCGGATTGGCGTCATCATGTGGTTGCTCAGAGGGTAGGCACTGTCCCCTGGGGAGGTGATAATAATTGAGATTATTAGGGTTGGGATATTTGTCTGTGTGTGACTTGCATGCATGTGCAAGGGCATTTGTACTGACCTAGGAGCCATGTGTCGCCATGCTGCCCAGTTTCCAGGGCCCGGCTCAGGGCGGACATTCTGTATATGAAACTGTCATGGGTGGAGCCAGGGTAGTTTGCATAGACAGAGGTGATGATTCCCTTTGCATCGCATACCACCTGTACATTGATGGAATGCCAGTGCTTGCGGTTTCGGTAGATGTGCTCAGTGGCCCTAGGTGGACGTAGGGCCACATGGGTGCAATCTATGGCACCGAGCACTTTGGGGAAGTGTGCCACCCTGAAAAAATCCAGGACAACGGCCTGCCTTTCTGCGGGTGTTCTGGGCATGTATATGTGCCTGCGGACTGAGGGGCGCGCTGTCATGATTGCCAGTACCTGGTGTAGGCAGCGTGACTGCGTGGCCTGTGAGACCCCCCCCACTATGGCAGTGGTCCGCTGAAATGACCCAGTGGCCAAAAAATGCAAGACATTGAGCAGCTTCTCCAAGGGGCTCAATGCTTGGGAGCAAAGGGTGGGGGATGTGAGGTCATCTTCCCACTCCCTGACCAGGTCTAGGATGAGATGGGGTGGAAACCTATACCTGCCGTAGACCTGGTCGTCAGGCATCCCAAAAAGGCTTGTCCGTGGTGCAAAAATGCATGCCCTGGCTATTCTCCTCCTCCTGCGGTGTCCCACGATCAGTGCAGCAACAAATGGGGCATTCATCGTCGCTGTATATACGCGTTTGTTGTTTGCGCGCACTTTTATGCTGTGCGCGGGACGCCTCCGTGTGGGCGGACTCGTTGACGCCTGTGCACGTCTTTTGCCGGGCACGGGTTTCCCGTATTCGGGTGTCATTGCGTGTGATCTGAGGGGAGCGAGCGTACACGCGATTGGCCTGGGTACGTGTGTTTCCGGGTGCGCGGGTAGTTCCACACGCGATTGGCATGGGTACGTGTGTTTCGGGGTGCGCGGGTAGTTCCACACGCGATTAGCCTGGGTACGTGTGTTCCGGGGTGCCGTGAACTTTCACACGCGATTGGTTGAAATCCACATGTGTTCTGTCATCACGTGCAATGAGGTATACACCCTCGCATGTCACGTCACAGACGCGCTCACGTGCTGAGGGCCTTTGGTCCAATGAAAATGCGTATGCGTGCAGACGCGCTTATGCGCTAAGGGCCTTTCCTCGAATTACACGCTGACGTGCAGATTTTTCACGTGCCAAATCACTCCGTATCAAGCTGGCCACACGGAAGACCACGCTCCTGCCCAGAAGGCCGAACTACTGCCCCCCAGAGCCCCGAGCACGCTCCCACCTGCCATCTGCTGCTGCCTGACTGCCTGCTGCCCACGTGCCCTGCCATTTGCTGCCTGCACATCAGCCAGGGGTGCTGTTGGTGTGACCACCCCTGCTGGAACCGAAGACTCCCGACTGGGATTCCATCGCTCCACAGCCCAGCCCCAGGACCCAGTTGCCCACCCACTCCTGCCTCTGGGGTTGTCATGTCGGGGCAAACTCCATCTGTGACCACTGACAACCCCCGGCCAGAGAGGCAGAGGGGCACCAGCTTCAGTGCCACCGAAGTTGGTGTCCTGGTGGAGCAAGTCCTGGGGCAGTATGATGCCCTCTTCGGAGGTTCCCGCGCCGACAAGGAAGGACGGACTCGGATCTGGACTGACATCGCGACTGCCATCAACGCGGAGGGGGTGGCAGTCCGCGACTTACAACATGTCAAGAAGCGCTGGGAGGACTTCAGGTCCAGGACCCTGAACAAGGCCCGGCGCCTCTTGAAGGCAGCGGATGCCAAGGGGCGCCGTGGCCACTTGTCGGAAGAACAGATGAGGGTCCTGGAACGCATATCCCCAGCGCTCCACGTCCAGGTCCTTGAGAAGCAGACCAGTCTGGGGTCGAGCGGTGAGTGTACATGCATCCTGATTGTGAGCAGTGTGTGTGGTGATTGTTCAGTAGTGTGCAGGTTGCACATCTGTTTGTATGGGGTCGAGTATGGGTGCGGGTGTACAGGGCCGTGGGGCTGACACATGCGAGGGCTGTAATGTGTGAGACATGGATGGTGCCTGTGTGTGTGGGCTTGCATGCCAAATGCAGTTGTGTGGGCACACAAGTTTGTATGAATGTGTATGTGAGTAGACATGTCCGTGATGTCACGCATGTATGTTGTTTTCGGCTGCATGTATCAGCGCTGTGTACATGTGCATGTGTGTGTATTTGACAAGGGTGCAACAGTGATGCAACATGGATGCATGCGACAGCGGTATGTGGAAGCCTGATGGGCAGATGTGACATGGATGCCCGTCTGAACACTGCGACACTTGGCAGAGGTGTACACATGCATGCAAGTGTGGTGGTGTGTGTACATGTGTGGTGCACTTCCTGTGTTGCATGTGATGTCTGGCTCACCTTTGGCTGCTCATGCTGTTGTATGTGTATGGATGGTGTTGGCAGTTGCGATATGGCTGTGGTATGGGTCGTGTGTGCGAGTTGTAATGACATGTGTGTTGGGGATCGTGATGACATGTCTGAGGTTTGCCAATGCCACTCATGTACAACTGTCATGTGTGTATGTGTCCATTGTACAGTGCCCTGATGCCTGTGTTTTGTTTCTCCCTGTCTGCAGCGTCAACTGATGAAGAGGGCGGAGAAGGTGCTGTGGAGCACAGCGGCGGGGATCCCACCGCCAGCCGGAGACGCAAGGGCCGGCTCCCCTCCCATGTTGTCATCTTGTCGGGGAGTGAGGAGTCCGGTGCCGCGTCCCAGGCCGCAGCTGCCGGGGGGAGGTCCAAGAGGCGGAGGTTGGAGTTGGACTCCTCGGCAGCAGAAGGGGCAGCTGGGACCCCACAGGGCCCAACAGGGGAAGATGGCACGGAGTCATCCAGGTTGGTGGGGGGTTTGGTGGAGGAGGAGGCCGTGCAAGCACCAGAGACGGGGTCTGGGGGTGGGGATCCCACTGGTGCTAGTGGTGCAGTGCAGGACCAGGGACAGGAGGCAGCACAGGCCGCCGCGGAGGTGCCTGTGTGCAATCCTGTCCCTGATCCTGTCCCTGCATCATCATGCACCAGCAGGGATGCCTATGTCCAGACCGGTTTTCAGGCAGGGGATGAGCTGACGTCAACTGGCCTTCCTCTGCCTGCGGACGTGGCTATCCAGGCCCGGGTTGAGCCTGTCCTGGCTGGTCTGGCGTTGCGTCAATGGGCCATGCGAGGTGACCTGCAGTCTTTTCATGAAGAGACTGCACGTCATCTCGAATGGCTCGTTGACCACGTCAGCCTGCTGGGACAGGTCACCCAGGCCGGATTCCTCCGTCTGATGGGGCTTGCTACGACCCCCTCCTCAGCTGGACCCCCTACGCGCCAGTCGTCCTCTGTGCCATCTTCCCACCCATCAGTCACCTGGGTGCCCTGTGGAGCTGCCTCTGACGGTGCGGCCAGGTTGGTGGAGGAGGCATCCCTGCCACAGTCGGGAGTCGGACGTCCAGCAGGGGTGGCCACGTCAACGACTGCACCCCAGCCGGCGGAGGATGTGCAGGCAGCAGGAGGCAGTGCAGGGGCAGAGGCACAGCAGCAGCAGCACCATGGTGGGAGCCATGAAGGCTCGGGGCCTTCAACATCGGAGGGGCAGGCATCGGCCGGAGGGCAGGAGGACCCAGGACAGAGAGTGTCTTCCGTGTGGCAGCGGTTGGGCCACGCCATAGATGCGGAGCGGCAGCGGGCGGAAGAGGCACGGCTCACAATGGTCAGGGCGGAGAACTCCATGCGGAGGGCCCTGAGGCGGGCCGAGTGCCTCGAGGCAATCCGCAGGGGTTTGGAGGTGGACACGTCGACGTCCCTGCGGACCCTCGGGCCATGGAGGAGGTCCGCCTCCGGGACATTGAGGAGGAGTTTGATGATGCCCTGGCCCGGGACATCCACAAGTGAGCCGTGGAACTAGCCCGCTGCCCTTGTACATAGTTATGTAGGTAGTGTTAGGTTTCATTTTTGTTTTTATTTCATTTGGACCTTTCGGACATTGGCCACATTTTTGTATATAGTTTTTTTTATTAGTTAGTGTAGTTAGATAGGTTTCCTTTATTTTGTTGGGATGATGGACCCTGACTTCTTGCATTGTACATAGTTCACAGTTGGATTGTATTTTGTTTTCACTTTTTGACCAAGGAGCAATGGCTTTCTTTTTTATTTCCCATTGGATTTTGTTTTGTGGACATTGACTTTGGACGACATTACTTTGGATTTTGAAATTTGATTTTGATTTTTTTGTACGGACATGCTTATTTTCATTTTTTTACATTCACATTTCTGTTTCTTCATTTTTGATTCTATTCATGTTTCCTTTAATACATTTTTTTTTTGGTGAACTTCAATGTGTGGTATCTCATTGTTTTCATGCATTTCATGTTATGTGTTTTGAGATTCACTGACACCCATTGGGTGTATGTGAGGGACATGTGTTTGTTTCGGAACTTGCAATTGGTGTTCTGTGATGTAATTGCAAATTATGAGTGGGTGGATGCTATACTCGGGTGGGTGTTTTGCATTTGGGGGCTGACCATAGAGACCAGGGATCTAGATTGTGATGACATGTTGGGTGGGGAACATGAGTTGGACATGGGTGGGGGCCTGCTGGCAGGTGCCCCAAAGTGCTGGGGGTGGGGGTGGTGGGAGACATGGGTGGGGGCCTGGTGGAGGCTGCCCCTGGTGACTGGGGGTGGGGGTGCTGGGAGACATGGGTGGGGGCCTGCTGGCAGGTGTCCCACAGTGCTGGGGGGTGGGGGTGGTGGGAGACATGGGTGGGGGCCTGGTGGAGGCTGCCCCTGGTGACTGGGGGTGGGGGTGCTGGGAGACATGGGTGGGGGCCTGCTGGCAGGTGCCCCACAATGCTGGGGGGTGGGGGTGCTGGGAGACATGGGTGGGGGCCTGGTGGAGGCTGCCCCTGGTGGCTGGGGGGTGGGGGTGGTGGGAGACATGAGTTGGACATGGGTGGGGGCCTGCTGGCAGATGCCCCACAGTGCTGGGGGGTGGGGGTGCTGGGAGACATGGGTGGGGGCCTGCTGGTGAGTGCCCCTGCACTGCTGGGGGGTGGGGGTGGTGGGAGACATGAGTTGGACATGGGTGGGGGCCTGCTGGCAAGTGCCCCACAGTGCTGGGGGGTGGGGGTGGTGGGAGACATGGGTGGGGGCCTGGTGGAGGCTGCCCCTGGTGACTGGGGGTGGGGGTGCTGGGAGACATGGGTGGGGGCCTGCTGGTAGGTGCCCCACAGTGCTGGGGGGTGGGGGTGCTGGGAGACATGGGTGGGGGCCTGGTGGAGGCTGCCCCTGGTGGCTGGGGGGTGGGGGTGGTGGGAGACATGAGTTGGACATGGGTGGGGGCCTGCTGGCAGGTGCCCCACAGTGCTGGGGGGTGGGGGTGCTGGGAGACATGGGTGGGGGCCTGGTGGAGGCTGCCCCTGGTGGCTGGGGGGTGGGGGTGGTGGGAGACATGAGTTGGACATGGGTGGGGGCCTGCTGGCAGGTGCCCCACAATGCTGGGGGGTGGGGGTGGTGGGAGACATGGGTGGGGGCCTTGTGGAGGCTGCCCCTGGTGGCTGGGGGGTGGGGGTGGTGGGGAACATGAGTTGGACATGGGTGGGGCCTGCTGGCAGGTGCCCCACAGTGCTGGGGGGTGGGAGACATGGGTGGGGGCCTGGTGGAGGCTGCCCCTGGTGGCTGGGGGGTGGGGGAGGTGGGAGACATGAGTTGGACATGGGTGGGGGCCTGCTGGCAGGTGCCCCACAGTGCTGGGGGGTGGGGGTGGTGGGAGACATGGGTAGGGGCCTTGTGGAGGCTGCCCCTGGTGACTGGGGGGTGTGGGTGCTGGGAGACATGGGTGGGGGCATTGTGGAGGCTGCCCCTGGTGACTGGGGGGTGGGGGTGGTGGGAGACATGGGTGGGGGGCCTTGTGGAGGCTGCCCCTGGTGACTGGAGGGGTGGGGGTGGTGGGAGACATGGGTGGGGGCCTGGTGGAGGCTGCCCCTGGTGACTGGGGGTGGGGGTGCTGGGAGACATGGGTGGGGGCCTGCTGGCAGGTGCCCCACAGTGCTGGGGGTTGGGGGTAGTGGGAGACATGGGTGGGGGCCTGGTGGAGGCTGCCCCTGGTGACTGGGGGTGGGGGTGCTGGGAGACATGGGTGGGGGCCTGCTGGCAGGTGCCCCACAGTGCTGGGGGGTGGGGGTGCTGGGAGACATGGGTGGGGGCCTGGTGGAGGCTGCCCCTGGTGACTGGAGGGGTGGGGGTGGTGGGAGACATGGGTGGGTGCCTGGTGGAGGCTGCCCCTGGTGGCTGGGGGGTGGGGGTGGTGGGAGACATGAGTTGGACATGGGTGGGGGCCTGCTGGCAGGTGCCCCACAGTGCTGGGGGGTGGGGGTGGTGGGAGACATGGGTGGGGGCCTTGTGGAGGCTGCCCCTGGTGACTGGGGGGTGGGGGTGGTGGGAGACATGGGTGGGGGCCTTGTGGAGGCTGCCCCTGGTGACTGGGGGGTGGGGGTGGTGGGAGACATGGGTGGGGGCCTTGTGGAGGCTGCCCCTGGTGACTGGAGGGGTGGGGGTGGTGGGAGACATGGGTGGGGGCCTGGTGGAGGCTGCCCCTGGTGACTGGGGGTGGGGGTGCTGGGAGACATGGGTGGGGGCCTGCTGGCAGGTGCCCCACAGTGCTGGGGGGTGGGGGTGGTGGGAGACATGGGTGGGGGCCTGGTGGAGGCTGCCCCTGGTGACTGGGGGTGGGGGTGCTGGGAGACAATGGTGGGGGCCTGCTGGCAGGTGCCCCACAGTGCTGGGGGGTGGGGGTAGTGGGAGAGATGGGTGGGGGCCTGGTGGAGGCTGCCCCTGGTGGCTGGGGGGTGGGGGTGGTGGGAGACATGAGTTGGACATGGGTGGGGGCCTGCTGGCAGGTGCCCCACAGTGCTGGGGGGTGGGCGTGCTGGGAGACATGGGTGGGGGCCTGGTGGAGGCTGCCCCTGGTGACTGGAGGGGTGGGGGTGGTGGGAGACATGGGTGGGGGCCTGGTGGAGGCTGCCCCTGGTGACTGGAGGGGTGGGGGTGGTGGGAGACATGGGTGGGGGCCTGGTGGAGGCTTCCCCTGGTGACTGGAGGGGTGGGGGTGGTGGGAGACATGGGTGGGGGCCTGGTGGAGGCTGCCCCTGGTGACTGGAGGGGTGGGGGTGGTGGGAGATATGGGTGGGGGCCTGGTGGAGGCTGCCCCTGGTGGCTGGGGGATGGGGGTGGTGGGAGACATGGGTGGGGGCCTTGTGGAGGCTGCCCCTGGTGGCTGGGGGTGCAGGGGGACATGCGTTGGTGGGCAGTAGTGCTAGTTGATATGTGGGTTGGCTGGTGGGCATGGCCATGGTGGATGGGGTGCCTGCAGGACATGTGCTGGGTAGGCCCCTGTGATGTGAGCCACTTGCAGGGGCCGTGGAGGGTGTAGAGGGTACACCTGGGAGGACCCACACGTGCAATTCACGTGTGCTGCTCCCCGCGCACCCCTGTAATACACATACCCTGATAATATCGCGTGTGTAACTTCCCGCGCACCCCCGAAATACACGTACCCCGCTCAATCGCATATTTGACTTCCCGTGCACCCCCGAAATACACGTACCCCGCTCAATCGCGTATTTGACTTCCGGCGCACCCCCGAAATACACGTACCCTGCTCAATCGCGTGTGTGACTTCCCGCGCACCCCAGGAATACACGTACCTCGCTCAATCGTGTGTGTAACTTCCCGTGCACCCCCGAAATACACGTACCCCGCTCAATCGCGTGTGTAACTTCCCGCGCACCCCCGAAATACGCGTACCCCGCTCAATCGCATATTTGACTTCCCGCGCACCCCCGAAATACACGTACCCCGCTCAATCGTGTATTTAACTTACCGCGCGCCACTTTTTTGATGCGCTGGGACTCTACCGCCTGCCTTCGTGTGGCGGCCGTGTTTCAGCTTGTGCGTGGCTTTGGCTGTGCGTGGCTTTGCCCTATTCGATTCCATGAATACGTGTGGTTCGAGTGCCTGTGGGCGTTCCGTCTGCTTCCCTGCAGTACATCCCCAGCTACGCCCTTATTTTCGCGTGTTGTTCCCCATTCCGCGCGTTACGCCCCATGTCCCGCCCACTTTCTGGTGTGTGCGCTGAGGTTGTCGCGCACGCCTTTCGCGATGTTGCAGTGACTTGTGCGCCATGCACGGGTTTGGCGCACATCCCGCGGTGAACACGCGCAGGGACTTCCATGAATCGCACGCTGTTTTTTTCCGCTTGCGCATGCTTGCGCGAAGATTTTCGGCGCACGTTTGTTCCATGAATCGGCCCCTTAATGTTGTCAATAATTGGTGGCAATTGGAATAGAATATTTATTGCTACATTTGCGTAGCAATTTACAGCAGTTATATTTGAAAGTTTGAATGGACCTGATAGTTCTATGTCCAAGTAATTTTTTCGGAGTGTGTGTTGCTTCTTTGAAGAAGTACTTGAGTTACTTTGAGCAGTAGATTCTTCTTTGGTTCTAGTAATTGATGAAGTATTAGCTTCTTTTACTCTTTTTGTAGGATTTGCAGTGAGATCCTGTTTCGTTTCTGTTTGAAGTAGTTTTCTTTTACAACGTTTTGCTTTTTGTGGAACAGGATAGGTGTTAAGATGGGGTGTGTACAGTGAATCTAATCTATTGTATTGTAGAATGCAAGGAATATCAGCATTTACTTTACTTGCATCAAAGTTGATTAGAAATAGACTGTCAAGTGTACGTAAGCGTGATAGTGCTACATAGCTCATGCCTTCTTTAAAGACTGTGTTCCCAATATCTATCAATGCTTTATCTAGGGTAAGACGTTGTGATTTGTGAATGGTGACTGTGTATGCTAGAGTTAGAGAAAATTGTTCTCTGCGTACATACATGTCTTTGAAAAGAAGGAATCGGGCTGTTGAGCGCCCTATCCTTTTAACTTCTGATAGTTTGTCAAAGAGAATATTGACAAACTGAATGTTGTTGTCACGTGGGTATGTTTGAAAGCCAACAACTGTACCAATTGCTCCATTAACTAGTCCTTGCTCTACGTCAAGGAAATATGTTTTCCAAACCAGCTGTATTGGAGATAGAGTTTTCTAAGATAATTAGTCTTGTTGTGGCTTGTTGACACATGGGTAGTGTCATACCATGTACGTCCAGTTTGTCTGTTGAGCAAATTTCAATCATTGGTTGCATTTCTTTTTTCAACATTGTTTCATTGAATTTTGAACAGCTTGCAAGAGTTGGCATCAAGGACATACAATTGACATTTGTGTGTGCTAATTTTTCCAAGACATCAGTAGCACATGATTTATGGCCATAGAGTGCATGGATGTGCCAGGTTTTTGATTTTGATTCTGTTTCTTGAGTTAGTACACCAACTCTAACACTTTTTAAAATGTTGGCGTATGTGACGTCTGCAGACTGGCGCATGTTTTCTGTTAATTCTCTGTATATGTTGCCAAAAGTTGACATTTCCTATGCTGCAACAGTTTTACGGTAGAGTTTGTGCCCTAAGGTTTTAAAAATAGGTTCACCTTTCACTGGGGTCAATTGAAGAAGATCTCCAAAAACTATAATGGGTTTTCCTCCAAAGAGGTCTTCGTAGTCTCTTTTGAGTACCTCTTGTAATCTGAGGTGAATCAAAGCCAACATTAGGTTGGAGATCATGCTCACTTCATCTATTAGTAGCATTATCATTTGTTTCAAAACTTTGCGTAGTTCCATTGCAGCTTCTGTAGAAAGGTTGTAATAATCTAATATGTTTGGTGTTCTACTGGAAGGAGTAGTAATCGGTGTAAAGTGACACTGCCTATGTTGTAGGAAGCTAAACCTGTGGGGGCAGTCACAACAGCTGACAGTTTGTTGTATGACAATTGTTGAAGGAGCTTGCTGATGATTTTGTTTAAGAATGTGTTTCCTGAACCAGCTTGGCCACTGACGTACAGCAATATAGGTTTGTAGTTTTGGCAGGTACACTTTTCATTTTCATGTTGTACACGGTCTTCAATTTCTTTTGTTACTTCTTGGAAAATGCTACACTGCTCATTGTTCAGTTTTGATTTCAGTACAGTGAAGTCTTCTGTATCTTCTTCATAGTGACACATGGGGCCTCATTACAAGAAGTGCGGAATAGATTTAATGGCGCAGGTAATGTTGCCAGCGCTGTTAAACCCACTCTGCACCATTACGAGGTCCACCCGCGGGACCCGCTCTGACCGTCTGGACCAGGGAGCTAACAACGGGCCTGTTCGTAATGGGCCCGTTGTTAGCTCCCTCCCCATTCCCATTGAGCCCTATGAGGGCTCGAATGGAAATGGGGAAGGACCGGGCCGGGCTTCCCTGAAGGAGGAAATACCTTGCCCTCCATACTCGGAATGGCCCGGTAATTCCCCATTCAGGGAACCCGGAACCGATTTTGGAGGCAGCCATGCCCTTCTTAAGGGCATGGCTACCTCCAAAATCGTAAAGAGGCACATGGTGTTTTCTACTTCTGTCATAGCTAATTCAGCCTCATTTGCTATTAGTGGCTATCCCAGTGGTTCTTGGCTTCCTGTTAAAGAAGGTTGACTGCTGTCGGGAGTGTCCTCATCTAGTTGGGCATGGAGTTCTTCTTCATGTTGCTGTTCATTGTACAACATTGATTTGTACTGTGTAAAGTTTACATCTGTTATAGTGCTTTCATTTGCTTTGAAAGCGTCTTCATAGGAATCATAGCTAGTAACTCTTCTTCTTTTCTTCTTGGTTTAAAAAATTGTAGCAGGTACATGTAATATAGTTCTTTATGTTGAGGAGTTTTTAATGACAATTTGATATGATTAATTAGGCTTCGTTTGGTAAGTTTCACTAAGCTGCCTTCACAATTTGTCACTCTGTATCTACCTTTGTTTTCATTTGGTTTTATATTATTTTTGTATGTTACGTTTTGGGCTATGTGGTATAGACACATGGCTTCCAAAGTGGTACTCCTGTTTGGGTAGTATGTGTCCAGTAAATTGTTTTTCAAAATGTCTTTGCTGTTGGGATCATTTTTGGCTATTGTTGCTCTGTCCTCATATGATTTGAGAACACTTTTTCGAGATTTAGCAGGACCAAGACTTAGCCATACTATATTTTCAGATTTTCCATACAAAGTAGTACCGGTTAAACTGTCTGCAGCTTCATAGCAGCCACATTCTCTGTGAGAGAGCATTTTTATGCCTAAATTGTACAATTTCTGTGACAGTGTTTTGTCAGATGATAGGTCATCCCAGAGGTCTTGAAGCTCTGTTTATTCTGCTTTGGTTAAGTAGGCTGTAACATATTGTGCAACTGCAGTGGAATTGTCTGCAATGTACTGCACATCTATGTTTGCATTCCATAAGAGGGCAATGATTGCATTGTAATCATTGATATATTTTACTTCTTCTGTTCTTTTTATGTAATATGTGTTCTTAGGTGACTTACCTTTTACACTATGTCTAACTAAAGACATGAAGTTGTTTACTTGACCTGTTGCTGTAACTGGTCTAGGGAAACCAAAGCAGCATTTGGTGCAGTATTTCCCTTTGTTTTTATATTTGTGACGACAATATTTCCCACATTTGAGTCTTTGAAATTGTAAAATGTGTGCACGAACAGAATTTGTTGTTTGTGAAGTAATTTCAGAAGTGATATATTTTTTGATAAACTGTAAAACAGTGGCATCACTGTCTTGACCAAATTTAGGAGCATCTTCAATCCATAAAAGCATGTGGATGTGTGGTGCTCCTCTGGCTTGGTATTCTTTTCTCCAAAAGAAGAATAGCACTTCCCTGAGGGGAGGAACAGTTTTATTACAAATAAATGGTAGCATAGCAATGAAGCGTTGAAGGAAATATATTGAAACATTAACAGGATCTAGAGAGCAGAGTTCTCCAGGTGTTAGTATATCTATGTTTGCTTTGTTTTTGTTTGATATGCGTAGGAAATCATGTAAATCTTCCCATGCATATTCTGCACAACTTAATGTAACAAACCAAGTGGGTGGGCCAATGTTTCTTATCATAAAATGTACATCTCCGTGACGTCAGAATCAGTATTCTTTTGTACCACGCATGTTTGCTAACAGACTTGTAATACTTGATTGTAGAACCTCCTCTTTTTCTTGCACTTTTTGTAGTAATTGCGTAGCTGACATATTTTGAAAATGGGTACCTGATTTCAATGTGTGTGCAACTCCGTAGCATAGAGTTTCTTGTTCACTTTCAAAGAGTAGGTGGAATATGTATTCCACATTTTGTCTAAATCTGGGATCTTCAGAATACATTTGTAAAGAGCGGTATTATGATGCTGTTATCTGAGTGGGTCTATCATCATACCTTCCTCCTTTCCCAATAGGAAAGAGTAGAGGAAAGGCACGTGCTTCTATACTTTTTTCCCATATGCTCATTGATGATCCTTTGGTTTGTCGCATTTGGTACGTTTCTAGTGCATCATCTATGGTGTCTTTGAAGTGTAATGGGTGAATTGTATAATGGTCTAAAATATTGGATATTGTAGCAGGATGTAGAAGTTGAAATTGTCAGGAGTATGGGATGGAGGAGGTGGAAGAAGGGGCAGGGACTCAGGAAACGGTACATCAGACAATGAACTACATTGCCCAGCAGCCTTTGGGAACTTTTGTAGTTATGCCGTGCGCGCGTGTGACCAGCTGACATTCATCAGTAGGGCTTATCAAGGGCCAACGGCACACAGCAGGTGTGGCTTATTTTGTGTTTGGTGCGAAGCCATGCCGGAGAGTTAGGAGACCGTCAGCGCAAGTATTCATCTTTCTTTCCCTGGAATCCTTAAGCGGCGGACGAAGTATATGTGGGATTCCATGTCGGGTGCTCGGTCCTGATGAGCGAATTGGTTTCTTTTTGCAGCGGTGCGGGGAGGACTCGCGCTGCTGCTACGGGCTCCTGAAGTTTACGTCCGGGAAGGCTTGCGAGCTTCCCAGACGAAAGATAAGTGTTGAGCTCCATGTTATGTAAACGCTGATGCCTCGGTCATTGTATTTTCTTTATTTGCGCAGTGCCATAATGTTAACTGACATTTCATGCGAAAACTGGATTATAGGTTATGCACATGCTGCTTAGAGAGGGAAAAGTATCTCATGCTACCTCGATTGTCTGGAGTGCAGGTGCTTCGGCACACAAGGCGCTCACTGGGCGCATTGCCTTACTCAAGTCACAGTGAAGTGAACTGGGGTATGCAGAGTGAGGCAAACAGTAACAGCCCAAGGGCTGTGTCTGTTCCATGTCTAAAACACGTTCATGTCACATGTTTTGTAAGTGTGCAAAAACTTGCCCATTGGACCATGCGTGATGTTTTTTTCATGTTGGGAACATCTCCCATATATATGTTTCATCTTGCTTGCTTATATGTAATCCATTCCATTGTATGTTCATGGGTTCCTGTTTCAAGGGGGACTAGAAAATAAGTGGTCAGGAAAAACAGTACATCAAGGCCTTTACAAAGGGGATAGTGGTTGTGCTGGAAGTGGTGTTTATGATCTATGTGAAGTTATCAAGGTATTAGGCAGAGTAGGGTTTTTCTCCTGTTACTTCCCCAGTCCTATCCACATTAGGCATTTCCCTAATCCTCTCTCCGATGTTCCTATCTTCCCTTCCCCGTCCACAACCTCTCACTAACCCTCTTCCCCCATTGGCTGCCTCGTGGTATCCTGTTGTTGTATATCAGGTACCTGTGCCAACCACGGGTGGAGGGTCGACTTCTGTGGTTCGGGGGAGAGTGTCGACACCATTTACCCCATTATTGTGTACAGGACTTTGACAGAAATTGACCAGTTTCTGGTGACTCTTGAATTATTTCAGTGGTTTCCCTCAGGTTTTCTTCAATATTAATTTCTTTTTAGTATTCATTATTGTCTTTTAGATATTGCAAGGTTGTCTATCTTTATGTAAGTCCACGAGTTGTTGCCAATTTTATTTTTGTCTTTTGTAGGTACTCCATTTACTAAGACAATTAAAGATTGATCTATTGGACGTTGCACTCCCAGAGTGTGTACATTTTCTTTCAGATCTAATGGTAAATAAACTACTTTGCCAGGAATGCCTTTCACTAATTCAGAGGGAGGTAATTTTGCTGTTTTTGGTTGAAGGCATATTATTGCTTGAAATTGGTGCACTGTTTGAATTATGATGCTCTCATATACATTGAGTTTTTGCAGGGGTTTTGGTAGTGGGAATAATTCAAGTTATTTGTGATAGCACGTGAAGGAGTTTGGTTGTTGTCAAGTTTTGCAGTGCAGTAACTGCAAAGTATTACGTGGTCAGTTATTTCGTATTTGCTTTCTGCTATAAGGTAGAGCGCTAATTCAAACCATTTGGAGTCTTCATTGTCTTCGATTTTGTATGTTATATCTGCAGTTTTTGTGCTACTTTTATAAAAAGTTCTGCGGCAACACACACACATGGTTTGTTACTTCAGCGGATGTACTTTAAAATGTTATAGTCTGTTGTAAAGCAATTGCATTTTGTAAGCAGCTTTCACTTCCAAAATATTTTCTCTGGATATGCTCTGTTTCTTCGAGTAGGTCTTTGGCTGTACCATGCAGAAGATTGTTATTTAAATTGGGTAGTGCTAAAGCAGGACTTTTAGCATAGCACAGTTTATGGACTAGATTTCTTATAGTTGAATAATGTGTTGAAATCATTTTGATATGATGTAAGGTGCTTTTGCAAATCGGTCCTGAAATGCAGGCTAATGAATGCCCTTGTAGTCCTGTGTATTTGCGCACTGGCCAGGTATCGATATTTTGTAGTAGTTTCATTTTGTATTTGTCTTTGCCTTTGACATACTGATTGAGGAACTGGCGTAAAGATTTGAAAGATTTTTTGGCAATGTTACCCATTGACGTGCACGGCCATTTGTACACTGGACGTTTTGGTTCAGTCGAATGGAGAGGTGATACTGAGTTTTCTGGGGATATTTTTGTAAGCAGCATTTCTTGTTCCATTATGGTATTATTAAGTTTGTTATACCCTTGTCCACTGTTATGTATGGCAATTGTGTTTGTTTGCTTTTGTTTGTATGCTTCTTCATTAAAATATGGTTCTGTGCTCGTGGTGTGACTCCATTCACCTCCACAGATATTTAAGAAGTTATTTTTGTTGACATTCCGTTTATTGATGTCTTTTTTTGTAGTTCAGTAGTTAGTTTTGTTAGTGGTTTCTTTCTGTTTAACACTAAAATAAATAACTTCCTTTTGAGAAGGATTGCACTGTCTATGAGAACTTCTAAGATTAATTTTCTATGGTAGGTTTTAAGGGTTGTGCATGATTTCTCTCCTGTTTTTATAAGATTCTGAAGGACTCTGTGGCTGAACATTTTTTGTAAAATCCTTTGTTTGGTATGGTTACTTGCCACTACATCAAGATTTATAGGAGCAGTGTTAGCAGCAGCGGTAGCTGAATTCTTGTTAATCACTTCCTGTTTCGTTTTACATTTTGAAAGAGGAAGCAAAGTGTCTGTATTGGAAGCTTGTTTTGTTTCGCTTAATGACTGTATTAGATGTTTTGTTTGAACTTTTTTACAAATTCTGCTAGAGATGGATGCTTATTTTGGACACTTTTATTTTGATTTGCTCTACTTCTGTGTTGCTTTCTACGGAATTGCTGTTTGGTAGGCATTCTTTGGGGTCTGTTGGAAAAAAAAGAAGGTATTGGTTGGGTTATTGTGCAATGTATGTGTGCTGTGTGCATGAGTGTCTGAGTATGATGGTAAGGATGTATGTAGAGTTGTGTGATTGTGCAATGGCCAGCTACAACAAGTTGGGAAGGCTATTCTTGTATGTGTGTGTTACTATATTATCATTCAGATGACAATACAAAGAAAGCTAGTGGTGAGGAGAAGCACTAATACTAAATCTAATGGTATAGAATTAAAACAGTTCTTTGTTCTGCAATATTAACATTCTAGGGGCTGATTCATGGAATTTGTCCGCCGAAAAACATGGATTTGTGTGCCATTCTGCCCGCAAATCCCTGTTTAACAAATGGGGATTTGTGGGCAGAATGGCGCACAAATCCCCATTTTTCGGCGCTCAAATTCCATGAATCAAGCCGACAGTGTGTATGAGTAACAGTTAGAACAATTGTAGTATTGTATGGAATAAATATGTTTCTTCTGAGTTGTTGTTTGTACTTCAGATGCTGCTGCTTTTCAGGAGAGTAGTCTTCACTGCAATTGTAAAAGAAAGAATTTAGTAATTCTATGTGTTCATAGCACTGTTGTTAATTTAGACGTTTATTTTTATGTTTTTGTAGTAGTAGTTTTGCTTGATAACTGGACATAGTGGGTGCATGAAGTTTCCTTTGACTATGTGCAGCCTTTATATTTTACTTAGAATCGAATAGTTGAACATGCTTTGCAAATGAGTATAATACCGAGGGGGTAATTTATAGAATTTAGCGCACAAGTGGTGCACGCGGCTGGCGCACAGCGTGCGCGTGCAAATCTCTGCGCCAGCCGCGTGCGCTAAAATCCATTTCCTACGCACAGCGTATTCATGGATTTTAGCTACCAAAACCAGCCGTGGCGCACAGTGGCACAGCGACCCTGCAACAGCGCCAGTTACGCCCCCTAGAACGCCACTCGCGCAGGGAAAAGCCATCAAAATCCCCAATACAGCGCAAAGGGCTGCGCTAACCCTGTATCAGCACGGCAAGTGGGGAACGTGTATTACTGGGGTTCGCGGGAGGTTTCACATGCGATAGGCCCTGTGTGAGTGGGGTACGTGTATCACTGGGGTTTGCGGGAAGTTTCACACGTGATTGGCCCTGTGCGAGTGGGGTACGTGTATTACTGGGGTTAGCTGCAAGTTTCACACGCGATTGGCCCTGTGTGAGTGGGGTACATGCATTACTGGGGTTCGTGGGAAGTTTTACACGCGATTGGCCCTATGCGAGTGGGGTACGTGTATTACTGGGGTTCACGGGACGTTTCACACTAGATTGGCCCTGTGCGAGTGGGGTACGTGTATTACTGGGGTTGGTGGGAAGTTTCACACGCGATTGGATCCGGGTACGTGTATTTCGGGGATGCATGGGAAATTTCACACGCGATTGGCCCTGTACGAGCGGGGTACATGTATAACTGGGGTTCGTGTGAAGTCTCACACGTGATTGGATCCGGGTTCGTGTATTTCGGGGGTGCGCGGGAAGTTTCCCACGCGATTGGCCCTGTGCGAGTGGGGTACGTGTATTACTGGGGTTCGCGGGACGTTTCCCACGTGATTGGCCCTGTGCGAGTGGGGTACGTGTATTACTGGGGTTTGCGGGAAGTTTCAAACGCGAAAGGGCCTGTGCGAGTGGGGTACGTGTATTACAGGGGTTCGTGGGAAGTTTCAAACGCGATTGGTCCTGTGCGAATGGGGTATGTGTATAACTGGGGTTGGCGTGAAGTCTCACACACGATTGGATCCGGGTACATGTATTTTGGGGATGCGCAGGAAGTTTCACACGCGATAGGCCCTGTGCAAGTGGGGTCTGTGTATTACTGGGGTGCGCAGGAAGTTTCACTCGCGATTGGCCCTGTGCGAGTGGGGTACGTGTTTTACTGGGGTTCGCGGGAAGTTTTACATGCGATTGGCCCTGTGCGAGTGGGGTACGTGTATTACTGGGTTTCGCAGGAAGTTTCACACACGATTGGCCCTGTGCGAGTGGGGTACATGTAATAATGGGGTTCATGGGAAGTTTCACACGTGAAAGGGCCTGTGCGAGTGGGGTACGTGTATTACTGGGGTTCGCTGGAAGTTTCACACACGAAAGGGCCTGCTCGAGTGGGGTACTTGTATCACTGGGGTCAGAAGGAAGTTTCACACGCGAAAGGGCCTGTGCGAGTGGGGTACATGTATAACTGGGGTTCACGTGAAGTCTCACACGCGATTGGATCCGGGTACGTGTATTTCGGAGGTGCGCAGGGAGTCCTACATGTGAATTGGCAGTGTGGGTCCTCCAAGGTGTTCCCTCTACACCCTCCACGGCCCCTGTAGGCAGCCCACACTACAGGGGACTACCCTGCACCCCTGGTCATGTCCCGCAGGCAGCCCATCCACCATGGGCATGCCCCCCAGCCAAGCCACATGTCAGCTTGCACTACTGATCACCAACTGATGTCCCCAGGCATCCCCCCTGCAGTGCGAGGCACCTGCCAGTAGGCCCCCACTCATGTCCCACTCATGTCTCACTGCACCCCCACCCCCCAGCAGTGCAGGGCACCTGCCAGCAGGCCCCCACTCATGTCCCCCTGCACCCCCACCCCCAGCAGTGCAGGGCACCTGCCAGCAGGCCCCCACTCATGTCCCACTCATGTCCCCCTGCACCCCCACCCCCCAGCAGTGCAGGGCACCTGCCAGCAGGCCCCCACTCATGTCCCCCTGCACCCCCACCCCCAGCAGTGCAGGGCACCTGCCATCAGGCCCCCACTCATGTCCCACTCATGTCCCTCTGCACCCCCACCCCCCAGCAGTGCGGGGCACCTGCCAGCAGGCCCCCACTCATGTCCCCCTGCACCCCCACCTCCCAGCAGTGCGGGGCACCTGCCAGCAGGCCCCCACTCATGTCCCACTCATGTCCCCCTGCCCCCACGTCATGACAATCCTCAATCATGGCCCTTATGGCCAGCCTCCCCAGCCCAAAGACCCAACCAAGTATTGCATCCACCCACATAGAAAAGGCAATTACATGATACAACCCCAAAGGCAAGTATGTAAATGAACACATGTCCGTCACACACACACAATGGGTGCAAGTGAATGTGAAAACCCATATCATGAGATGCATGAAACCAATGAGATAATACCACACATCGAAGTATGAAGAAAAAAATGTATTAAACACAACATGAATGTAATTAAAAGAAAACACACAACAATGGGAATAATTAAAGAAATGCTGCATGTCCGTAAAAGAATAAAAAAACAAGAAATCATAATCCAAAGAAATCCAAAAGAAATGGTGTCCAAAGTCACAGTACAACAAAGCAAATCCAAGGGAAAAAATAAAGTGAAATCCATTGCTCCATGGTGAAAATAAAAGAAAATGAGAATAACCCAATGGTGAACTATGTACAAATTAACAATCCAGGGTCCATGAGCTCAACTGATGAAATGAAACATACCAAAAATACTACCTAATAAAAAACTATATACAAAAACGTGGTGCATTGTCCAAGCGCACGTTTGTTCCATGAATCGGCCGGTAAGTGTATGAAACTCACTTGGTTTCTTAAGGCTGTGTTATTGGATGTTAGGAGATAGAAGAAATGATCATATATTTATTTTGCTATTTTTATAGGGTAAATGGCAGAAACTGTATAGAAAAGCATGGAATGTACGCATTCGTCAAGGTGTGGGTAATAAAGCATAAGGATGTGATGTAGAGGCAGTGGTGTCTTTTCAGCTGGGAGCTTTTCTAATGATAGTGTCTATCTATGTGAGTTGAAAAAGAAGCATGAACTCATCCTGGCTGTGTTTAATTTTATTATACACTATTAAGGGCCTCATCACAAGTTGGGTGGTATCGCCAGCGTTATTAGTGCCATCTTTACTAGCCCTACTGTCTAACCCCCCAGCGCTATTAGGGTTTGGCGGAACGGGTATTGCCCATTCCCCATTGGGCCCATTCAGGAATTCCTCATTCCCCATTGGGCCCAATGGGGAATTTTCACGCTATTACCGCCAGCGGATTTCCCGCCGGTGTTAAACGTGCCGAAAATTGGCAAATATTCGCATATATGCCCCTAGCTCAGACCTGGGGGGAAATCAGCCAAAGCCATGATTTGGCGGACCCTTAAATCCGGCGGTAATAGTGCTACCACTGCATTTAAGGCTTACCGCCAAACTCGTGATGAGGCCCTAAGTGTTTCTAAGTGTTTTTCTACAATTACACTGTTACTTCTCCAATCTTTTAATATTAAATTACACTTTTTTAGATAGCTGTGTGTGTAAAAATATAATTTAGATAGCAGACAGTTTTGGAAATGACAGTTGATTATAGCAGATGGGAAAAATGACAGTACATTCATTTTATAGGTTGTACAGGTTAAGTGGCAGTTACCCTGTCTAGATGCATTTATAAGAGTTATACATGTACTGTGCAGAAAAAATGCATACCTCTAGTTTGTATTCATACATGTTGATATGCATGCAGCTGCAAGTAGAAATCTTGGAGACTTGTACAGTAGTTTTTGTAGTAGGTGCTTTCCAATGACCTTAGACTTGTACTCAGAGTGATCAACAGTACATTTGAAGTGCTGAACTATGATGATGGAGTTAGATCTAGAGGTCTTGGATGTGATTGGTGGATGGTTGTCTGGCTGCTTAGCTGTATCCAATGAGGGAATGGCACAAAGAGTAAAGTGGAAAGGGTAGATGGGCTGTCTAAGAGATACTCGCTCCGCGGACACCGCGGCTGTCTGCGGACAGGGCGTGTCACATCCGGGGTTTTCCAGCAAATCCAGCATGGAAAGGTGACTGTAGGGATTAGCCAATCAGGTGTTGAGGTTGTGGATTTGTGTTGAAAGAGGCTGCGTGTAGTGAAGATGGCAGAGGTGGAGAAAGTCAGGGTGTTGGTGATTGGAGATATGTTTGTGCATGGTTTGGAGCAGTATGCTAAATGAAGGAATGTGGCAAACAGAGTGGAGGTGGTGTGGAGCACTGTGCCTGATTTCAATGTACTGGGAATTATACAACCTTGTGAAGATATGGCCAGGATGAACAGTCCCCATGTGGTAGTTTTTCACTGTGGTAGTTTTCCACTGTGTCGCTTTGCAATTTGGCTATGTCAGTGCCCCTACTTTGTTGGCAGATTTGGAACACTTGGTTCAAGTAGTAATGAAAGTTCTTCCAAATGCCAAAGTATTTTTTTCTGGTTTAGTACCTAGGGCAATATGGGACAATAGTTCTGTTTTTAGTCCTCAGCAAAACATTGCTAGGTGTGCAATCAACCGAGGCATGTTTCCTTTCATGCTCAGAGCTGGTATGTTCTTTTGTAATAATGAGAACATTGATTCTGGTAATGCTGTTTATTTTAAAGACGATGGCATTTCTTTATCTTTTATGGGAAATGCCATGCTGTTTTGGAACATAAGGGCTGCTTTGGAGGGTTGCTTTGGAGAAGCTTATGTGAAGATTTTAGGAGTAAAATAAAAAGAAAAAAACAAAACAAAAAATACAAAATAATAGGTGGCTCTCAAGCATCTGCAAAAAAACCAAAAAATGGTCTTTTCAGAGGCAACCTCAAAGGGGAAATGGGGTACATTATTTAAATTTAAATTTATCACGCTCAGATTTTTCGATTACATATGGGGATCTTGGGGTTGAGAGGCATGCAAATGAGAATGAGCAGAGCACGGGATTGGTCAATAAGGTTTACTGGGTGTGTTGTGTAAGGAGAGAGTTTGTCAGAAAGTCTTTTTCCTGAGAGAAGAACAGATAGCTATGGCTGTGTGTTTCAGAAAACAGATTATCTGGATTTTTGGAGACTCATGGATACACTGGTTGGAGGTGCATGCAGAACGCTGTGAAGTGGCTGCACATCTTGGATTCCCTCATGTGGAAGTGCACTGGCATGGAGTACGTGGAATGAAGTGGCTGGATTTGGTACCTCTCTGTGCTACTTTGGTGACACAGCATCATCCAGACATAATTATTATTCATTGTGGAGGGAACCGTTTAGGACATCATGTGTCTGGAATTTGTTTGCAATTTGCAAAGAAAGAAAGACATGGGAAGGTCATGGACATGTTTCCAAATTCCCAAGTCATTTTTTCTTGTATTGCGCAGAGACAAATGTGGCTGCGTTCTACTTTATTTGGTCCACAAATGGAGAAAGCAAGGCGCAATGTCAATAAGGCTGTTTGTGCCTTTTTAAGAGATGTTGGCATGTCCTCTTTTCACAATGAAAATGTTATGTTTTGAAGCACATACATTTTTCGCAGAGATGGAGTACATCTTACTTATGCTGGCAATCAGACACAAAAAAACACCACCAAAAGGCTCTTTTCAGAGCCACCACTTCTTCCCATAGAAAAGTGCAATAGTTCTGATAGGGCAGCACCCCCAAAAAATAAATGTCCGCGGACTGTCCGCGGACTTCTAAAAAATGCACAGGGCCCTGCACTATTTATTTGTCACTTCTATTTTTAAACTGTGAAAGGCAGCTCTGAAAAAGAGCCTTTTTTTTGTTTTATATATTTTTTTAAACACGACACACAAGGAAAGGAGGGGAAAGGAGGGTAAGGAGGGGACAACAACCAAGGGGATAAGAAAGGGCAAGTGGAGAGAGGAAGATGTAGGGTGGGCCTTATTTAGGTAGGTAGCAGACCTTCTCATGCTCCCTGACCGCAGTCTCGAAAGCACTCCGAAGATTCTCCCCCTGCAGAGTACTGCGTCGCAGTACATACACAGTATTACGACCCTCGAAAGGTAAGGGTCAACAGCATCATGAATGGCCTGTGAGGCAGCTGGAGGGATACGCTATCCCACATGAGTTTCTCTTGTGGTGACAGGAGCGGAAACGGAGGATGTTGTAGAGGAACTCAAACTACAACATTTATCGCAAGGTACAAACTTGCGAATAGCCACACCGTGGAACTACTTTAGGTGTTGCTTCATTAATGTCGTACCAAAGCTATATGAACCAGGCCTCCCACGACTCAGCACCATGTGGCACTGATTGCAGGTGACCTTATTCGCACAAGCTTTTGGCATTCCATCAAGAGTGGTAAATAACCGCCACACCCAAGACTCACGGTGAGTGCTGGTAGTAGGGACTTACACTCTGCAGGCCCTTGGGAGGTGATGGTGGTGGAGAGGGTAGGGGTGGTGATGAAGCTAAAGCAGCCATGGTCGCCATCTGGAGGACAGCAGGCAAAAGTCTGCAGCAATGCAGTGAATGCAAGTAGAAGCAGTGCTCGGTCAGGTAGCCAGAAGCACAATGAGGAGCAATTCTAGGGTGTGGCCTTTTATAGGGGTGCTGGTGTGTGCTTCGTGGACAGCCGGGATGTCTGTGGACACATCGAACACCAAAAAAAGTCTCAGAAGGTACCAAAAAGTATGTAGATCGCCAGGGACATTGTCTGGGACATGTGCAATGGTGAACGTTTACTGTAAAATACTTTGGATAGTCCAAAAAAGTATGTTTAAAATGTTTGGGGACCCGGACAGTGTCCGCAAATAAGGACACATGCTCAGCGTGGGTGCGGTCACATGATGACATCGCGGACACATTCGCGAATGGGACGGCAGTCCGCAGGACACCAAATGGGGTGGTTGTGCGCATGCGCGCAGGTGTTCTACGGACAGTGTTAGGGTCCTCAAACTAATTAAAAGTGCGCCACATGTGCGACGGACAGTTACGGACAGGCGCGATGTTCGAAGGACCTATGGGTGTGGTGCGCATGTACGTAGATTTTCTACGTACAGTGTGGATACTTCCCATTTAATTACGTACAGTACAAACAGGTATTGTGTCCTTAGGACACCTCCAATTTGGTTAATTGCTGACATCCCGGACATCGAATGTGTTCTAAGAACAGTTCCATTTTGATTGTGGACAGTACGGACAGGTATAATGTTCTTAGGACACCTCCATTTTGGTCAATTATGGACATCCCGGACATCGAATGTGTTCTAAGAACAGTTCCATTTTGATTGCGGACAGTACGGACATCGAGTGTGTTCTAAGAACAGTTCCATTTTGAATGTGCACAGTACAGACAAGCATAGTGTTCGTGGAGACACATCCATTTTGGTTAATTGTGGACATCCCGGACATCGAATGTGTTCTAAGAACAGTTCCATTTTGATTGCGGACAGTACGGACAGGTATAGTGTTCTTAGGACACCTCCATTTTGGTTAACTGCGGACATCCCAGACATCGAATGTGTTCTAAGAACAGTTCCATTTTGATTGCGGACAGTGCCGACAGGTATAGTGTTCTTAGAACACCCCCATTTTGGTTAATTGTCCGCAGACACCCTAACTGCCTTTTAAAAGAAATAAGCCACATATGACATTTGTGATGTCATCTTTGATATCCTGGGTGTTAGTCTTAGCAGTGCACGGTGGTGGCGCGAGTTATGGTAGCTTAGCTTACCATAACTGGCAAATTTCAGGTGGTTTTCGGTTTTACTTGTAACCATAACGTCCCTGTAACAAAGTTTTTTTCACTGAATTTCATAGGTTTTTAGTAGCGCAACTTAACCATAACATCCCTTTAACAAAGTTTTTTACTGAATTATAAATAAAGCCCTAACTTTTCCAAGTGCCAGAGGGAATACTCTACCTACCTAAAGGAACTTAAGGTGTTCAGCAGTTGTCAGGAAGTACAAAGTAAATGTTTCCTCTGTCCAAACTAACTCTATCTGCCCCTACCACTATATGTAACTAACTTAAATAGGCCACTAAAGTGTCTTATTTTTCCCTGGTCTTCTCTTCTATTCAGATAGTGCTTTTATTTACAACTTTTCTCTCTGGTAGAGATCTTTCTTAATGTAGGGCTGTATCACAAGTTGGGCAGAGCAGTACAAATGCGGCGGTAACGCTACTACTGCCAAAGTACCACTCCGCACATCAATGAGTTGGGTGGAAAGTCAGCAGATTTAACCGCAGCTTGAAGCTGGATGTAAATCTGCCATTTATGTTCCCATTTTCAGCACATATCCCCGCAATAATTGCGCTGAAAATACCTAATTCGGTCCAATGGAATTAATATAAATGGGGATGCATTGCTCCATCACATCTCGGGATCTGGCACTAATAGCGACCGAGTTGCAGTAACGCTATTTGCATTTGCGGTATCCCGGTGGTAAACGCCCACTCCTGATGAGGCCATAGTCCTTGGATAGTCTCTGAGGTCAGTTGTTGTAGTTCTTCAAAGACACTCTTGGTTTTCGTGCTTTCTGTGGTCCTATATTTATGATGCTTTCTCTGATGGTGGTTCCTCACACTCTTGTCATCCCTTGTAGACTCTTTGGTGTCTTTACTTACATGGTTTCTTGAGTTGGGTTTATCTTGATCCATTTTTAGGCTTCACTTTCTCTGTCTTAAACTCTCTCCTCTTTTATCCTGTCCTATCCCTCCAGGGGTTTTGTTTCCAGTCATGTTCCTCACCAGGGTTGCATGAATCCCTTTTGAATTTTCCCTTCACTTCTCTTGTTAATTGATTTCCCTTTTAATATCTCGTCCTCTGGACTGGGATGAGTTTCTCTCGTCTTATAATAATCCTCTTCCCCAACTGGGTTATTTTGTTACATGTTTTCTCTGCTTTTTACAGTTCCACTTACACAGACTCATTTTTACTTTTTCATCCTTCTGAACTGGGACAAGTTTCTTCAGATCCATAATGGTTCCGCAACGGCCTCTCCTTTTCCCGTTTCCCCGGTACCTCTCTGTATGCAGGGGGAGGTGGTGGGGCTTGGCTCTCACTCAGGAATGCTTTCTCACTCTTCTTGGTCATCAGTTTCTCACTCTCAGCTCCTAGTCGGGTCCCCGCCGTACACTGGCGTAGATGATTGGAAGCAAACAACACTTCCCGCTATGGTGATCATTGTCCGGGCGTAATTCCCACTGCGCTGCACTTCTGGTCACGCCACCACTAAATATTTTGTTCCTTCTTTCCTACTCACAATACGTCTTCACACACCAGGCCTCCCACATTTTGTACTGGCTTCACTGCCTCGATAAAAGTTACTGGTTCCGGACTCCCTTTCGCTGAAGGCATAAGGAAGTCAGGGGGCTTCCCCTGTGCGCAAAGCTCTCCTCCTCCTCTCATCGAACTCGTCCCAGTTAAATATGTGTCTCTTGTTAAAGAGACATCTTAATTTCGTTTTCAACATGGATTTATCTTTTCATTGCTTTCAGCCATCGTGCAAGTGCAGGGGAGGAGGGAAGGGAAAAGTGCAGTGGGAAAGGGGAGGGGGCAGTTCAGTACAAAGGATGACAGTGAAATAAATATAGAAAAATAAATAGAATAAATAGATTTGCAGTGTTAAGGGTAAGTGCAGACATCAGGTGTCAAGTGCTAGTCGGGGAAGTAGGAGCAAAGAGGAAGGTCTTGAGGTGCTTCCAGAGCCAGAGATGGTTCTCCTCAAGTTTTAGAGAGGCAGGGAGGCTGTTCCAGAGGGAGGCTCCAGCAGAAGAAAGAGATCTACCACCAACTCGCTGCTTGGAGAAGCAACTAACCTGAAAATGAACTGAGTGTCATCCACATAGCACTGAAAGGTGGGGCAGAGAGCGGCTATGCAGTGGGCAAGAAGTGCCAGGTATTGGTTGAACAGCCAGGGAGAGAGGTTAGACCCCTGGGGAACGCCACAGGTAGAGAAAGAGATAGAGAAGAGGAAGGACCGAAGTTGGACCTGGGAGGTTTGCTCGGAGAGGAAGGAGTTTAGTCAAGCCAGGGCCTGATCGATGATACCCAGGTTATCTCGGAGACGGTTAAGCAGGATGGCATG
This sequence comes from Ambystoma mexicanum, assembly GCF_040938575.1. Classification (NCBI taxonomy): domain Eukaryota; kingdom Metazoa; phylum Chordata; class Amphibia; order Caudata; family Ambystomatidae; genus Ambystoma; species Ambystoma mexicanum. The sequence continues at coordinate 69,386,898 of NC_090921.1, forward strand.
GCTGACCCTGTCAAAGGCAGAAGAGAGATGAAGTAAGATGAGGACACAGGGGGTGTTGGAATCGAGGTTGGAGAGCAGGTCTTCACGGGTGTTCTTCTGGCAGCTCTGAAGCCAGACTAATGGGCATGAAGACAGCCAACAGATTCAGAGTGAAGATTAAGCTGGGAGATGGCCAGCTTTGCCAGGAGTTTGCCCAGGAAATGAGTGATGGAGATTGGACGATAGTTAGCCGGACAGGTAGGGTTGGCAGAGGGTTCCTTAAGAAGAGGGTGCACAAGGGAGTGCTTCAGGGGGGGGGGGACTCCAGTGGTGAAGGAGTAGTTGCAGACATCAGCCAGAGCAGGAGCCAGGGTATCAATATGGTCCTTGATGGTTTTGAAGGAACAGGGGTGAACCTGTTTTGACGAGACTTTCATAGATCAGACTTTTCTAGAAACCTTGTCTGGGGGAACAGGGGAAAGTCAGAGAAGGAGGGAGGAGAGGTGGCTGAAGAAAGGCCAGAGGAAGAGCAGGGAGTAGACGGAGGAGGAGAGGAAGAGAGAGAGGACAGGATGTCCTGGGTTTTAGAGATGAAATGAGAACCCAGGGCCGTGCAGAGGGCCTTGGACGGGACAGGAAAGGTACACATTATTTGTTATAATAGGCAGTTCCATATATGCGGCTATAGTAGGTGGTTTGGAGAGCTCCACATAGGTACAGGAGTCCTTGTCCCCAAAGGGGCAGTCTCTCCCAGTGAGGGCCCACTTGCCTCGCCCCTAGGGAGGGTCATGCACAGTGGCCTCACCTCCCTAACCTCACAAGGAGAGCTTCCCGTTTGGGGAGAAGGGACAACTACCTGTGATTCATCACAGTGCCCTAATCTGATGTTATGTGGCTCAAAGTCAAAACTAGTATTTAAGCTGTACTGTGTGCAAGTTCAGCCAGGTTCTAGTGCAGCAAGTCATACTGATGCAAGCAGCAAGCTGGCATCTCGTTGTTTCAAAGTGAGAGCTTGGTGCTGGCGAGTAGAGTGTTTGGGTTGTGCAATGCAGATAGCTCACCAGGGTTGGTTTGAGTGACAAGTCACTTGTAGATGTAATGTTATGTTATGTTACTTAGCATTTATATAGCACTCGGGAAAGGCCGTTCTGGTCAGTAGAGAGAGATAGTGTGATGGCTCATGGAATACACGAACCTTGGGATAACGGGCGAGATGTACGGCGTCCATTGTACTCATCCAACAATGAGAATCACATTGCGGCAAGTAACGGTACAGCCGTTGTTTCACATGAGAAAGAGGCTGTAGCCACGCCCCCAGACTGGCGAGCAGTACTTCCGTATCCATCACCCGCACATCAGCACGTTGCTACTCTCATTCCAGAGTCCAGCCGCGCTTCGCAGATGTAAGTACGCCTTCGTGCCCGCTGCCTTTCCACTTCTTTCCTTGTTAGTATAAGTACTAAGTTGGCTATCCTGTGTCTGTTTCTCCGCTCTCACTTGTTGTTGGAGCTCCCTTTACTGTTCGCTTTAGGCATTCATCAGATCGCGGCTCCGATCCCCCGCCTTCTTCTCTGCCTTCTGTGGAATCAGAGGAGCTCTTGTGTTTACAAGGCTATCCCTCATCCAGGGACATTAGGACGCAGGTCTTGGTACGATCCTTAATATAGAGTCAAATTTCCTTCATTGGCATTTCTCTTGCTTTACCCGGTATTTTTCCATTCATCACAATCTTCCTTTCTTAAGGATTCATTCATCTCTCTACATGGACCATTACGATACCTCCTTCCTCCCAGTACAAGCGTGGTATTAGTCTCTCCCGAGTCTCCTTCGGGTGGTAAGCTTAAGTGACATTCCATCTCATTTAACAGGATCAGGATTGGGAGGGGAAAGACTAAGTCTAATTTTCATTCTTTACACTTCGTTAGGCTTTGTAACTATTACCCCTGTTTTGTCCAAATCTGCCATCCAGGAACTTAACCCTCCAGTCTTCCGGGCCTGATTTAGGTGTTTCTAGGGTAAGTCTTTTAGAGATCAACCAATATACTCTCTTGGGTCTGTAACATCTATCCTTCGTGTCATTAATCCCTCTCTGTGTTTACTTGCACTTAGCGCCTATAGATCTTGGAGGAGATTAGGAAGTTCAACCGAAGGGGCTGATTATTATCCACCGGAAACATCTCCAGGGAGCAGTCCTCAGGAAACTACGCTCTCTAGCAGCCCTTCAAAGGGTTTTTCCCCATAGGGGGTTTTCCCTGGAGGCTCTACCACTGTCCGACTCTCTGAAGTCGGATTGTGGAGGGGCTTCTAGGTATTTTCCCATTACTTCGGAAGAGTAAAGAACCATCAATCCCAAAGAAGAGAGAGGTAGGAGTTTTGTTTGTTTGTATTGGAGTCAGAGTGCATGTAATGGTTTTGAAATATCATGGATAGTGTCATAGGGTGCGTGGGTGCACCAGTTATGCATGCAGCTGATGTAATTGGTGGATGGTAGCCGCATTCTACCGTTATGTGTGGTGCTGATGATATCAGTTGGATGTGTGCAGTGGGTGGACCTCCAGACTGGGTTTGACTGTATTAGGCCTGAAGGACGCTTATGTGTGCAACTAGGCTGGAATGTCATGGGATAGTTGCGTTGTATTAGGGGGATTAGGTGATCATGGTGCAGTGTTCGAATGTGAACAGCTAGGCCAAATTTATCAGGGGTATAGCTGTGTTCGAGATGTGTGATGGTGTATAGTAGAGAGTAAAAGTAGTGATGTGATATGATATAGTGATTCATAATTAAAGTGCCCGAGACCAGGCATGTGGACATGATGGCAGGGTACAAAGCGACATACGGACACAGAGTGACAGGGGGCATGGCTTACATCGACAGGAGGGGTAACGTAGGGATATACAAGAAAAAGCATGGGGAACAGGAAAGCAGGGTACACAGAGATACGTGCACGGTTGGCACACACGGGAACTACAGGGTAGGGTGAGTCCATCCTTTCCATCCATCCATCCATTCCATCCATTCACTTTGGCAATCATCCACTCATTCCATCAATCCATCCATCCACCCATTCCATCCATCCATTAATTCCATCAGTCCATCCATCCATCCATCCATCCATCTATCCATCCATCCATCCACCCATTCGGCCATTCCATCAATCCATTCATCCATCCATCCAATCCATCCATTCCATCCATCCACACCATCCATCCATTCATTCCATCCAGTCAATCCATCCAATTCCATCCAGTCCATCCATCCAATTCTGTCTAGTCCATTCCATCCATCCATTCCATTCATCCATTCCATCCGTCCATTCCATCCAGTCCATCCAGTCCATCCATCCATCCCCTCCATCCACCCCTTCCATCAATGCCATCCATCCACCCCTTCCATCAATGCCATCCATCCATCGGTTCCAACAATGCCATTCATCCATCACTTCCATCAATGCCATCCATCCATCCCTTCCATCAATGCCATCCATCTCTTCCATCAATGCCATCATCCATTACATCCATCCATCCAGTCCCATCCAGTCTGTCCAGTCCAATCATACAGTCCATCTGGTCTTTCCATTCAATGCCTTCCATCACTTGCATCCCATCCATTCAATGCCTTCCATCACTTCCATCCCATCACTTCCATCTCATCCACTCAGTTCCCTCCATCCCATCCATTCAATGCCCTCCATCCCATTCATTCAATGGCTTCCATCACTTCCATCCCATCACTTCCATCTCATCCACTCAGTTCTCTGAATCCCATCCATTCAATGCCCTCCATCCCATTCATTCAATGGCTTCCATCCCATCCATTCAATGCCTTTCATCACCTCCATCACCTCCATCGCCTCCATCACCTCCATCCCCTCCATCACCTCCATCACTTCCGACACTTCCATCACTTCCATCACTTCCGACACTTCCATCACTTCTATCATTTCCAACACTTCTGTCACTTCCCTTCACCAATCCATTCCATCTATCCATTCCCTCCATCCATTCCATATACATACATTCTGTCTATTCATTCTACATGCATCCATGCCATCCATTCAATCCATTCATTCTACATGCGGCCATCCATTCCATCCAATCCATCCACTCTGTCCATCCACCCCATCCACTACATCCACTCCATCCATCACATCCATCCATCCACTTCATCCATTCCATCAATTTCATCCCCTCCATCCCTTTCATCTATTCCATCCTCCCCATCCACTCCATCCATTCACTCCATCCATTCATTCCATCCGCTCTATCCTTAATACTTTGGGATAGATAGCGACATCATGGGAACGGTTGTCTATAGCCCAATCAGTGGGCGTATTCATTGAAGACAAGGTTGGTGGTCCCATTGTGTATTGAGTCATTGGATTGTTAGGGGTTCAGTCGCAACTTTAAGGTTGATGTTGGCGTTATGGAAAGAGCCATGTTTTTAGTAATTTGCAGAATGTCAAATAGTCTTGGGTGTGTCGGATGTGTGGTGGAAGCGAGTTCCACAGAGTCAGGGCCAAAGCTAATGTTGGAAGCAGCTCACCCAGATCAACAAATGACGCTGGTCTGGGTCTCTAGATGAGGCAGGCAGGGACTCTATGAAATGTTCTGCTCTACCAGACTAGGGAGGTTTGGTGCAGAGTGGCAGGACATGGTACTCAGGAACAGTTGCCGCCAATGAACCCTGGCAGTGGGTGGCTTGCATCTGCCTCTGAAAACTTCTTCAGAAAAAAGTGAAGGGGATTGGAGATTTGAAGAAGGGTCCAATCACTGTCCTTGTGACAAGCGTCCTTTGCCTTCTTCTATCCCACCCAACAGTTTATGTGATAAGGAAAGCAGAGGAGACAGCAAGGAAAGAGAATGAGCAGAGAGAAAAAAAGATTGTGAAATCCTTCCATTCTATCTATTTTTATTGAACCCCCACAACTGAGCCCTATACAGCAGTAAAGCTCATACAATGTTCTTAAACATGTTCAAATGGGGGGTTGGGTCTACTGACCCTCCCTGTGGTGCTATTTAGAGAACCATGCGTTCTGCGGAAAAGAGATGCCTTGCTTCCTTGCCCACTAGTCTGACACCTAAATGCCAGCCCTGCAGAGCTCATAATGAGCATAGCATGTCCCGAACCACAGAGCACCTAACAAGAAAGCAATGACTGGGGTGTTCATGTTATTATTATTCTCATCATTATGATTAGTATTATGATTAGTATTAGTAGTAGTATTATTATTATTTAATATAATAAGAATGTAATAGCAATAATACATATAATGATAATACAATAATAATAATAATAATAATAATAATACTAATGATAATACAATAATAATGATGATAATAATAATAATAATAATAATAATAATAATAATAATAATAATAATAATAATAAAATAATGATAATACAATAATAATGATAATAATAATAATAATAATAATAATAATAATAATAATAATAATAATAATAATAATAAAAATTATAATAATAATAATAATAATAATAATAATAATAATAATAATAATAATAATATAACTGTCCATCATCGCTCTAGAATACATGGTTGATAATGGTGAATCCCACAACACAAGTGAGCCAACCCATCAAAGGTTTAAAGCAGAGATAGAAAACATGGCCATCAAGTTGACAATGAAACACACACACACAATGTGTGCACGTCCCCTGCCTTTCTATACTTGTGAGGCAAAACATACATTCACGGAAAAAGAAGTGAAGGGTGTGTTACATATTTACAATGGAATCTTCTCGTGGATCCCAGAAAGTGCCCTTAATAAGAAAGGGAAGCACCAGTGTGTGGTTGACCAGGTTTCCTGTCCTACTGATAATTCTATACATAGATTCTGAAGATGTAATGTTAACTCGTATGACAGCTATAGACATACAGCTAAACTACAGTGGCCACGCATAACAGCTGCTTTTATTCAGAGTGTTATAGTTCAACTCATCACAAGCATAGAAATGCCTACACACACCACCTAACTTTGGAAAGCTCCAGGACGGTGGTTGCATGGCCCGGGAACCACCCTCAGCTACATGATGGTGGGCCTGGATGATGCCAAGATCCCCCACACTGAGTCACCTCTCAAAAGCAAAACATGTACATACAGAGAAACACACAGGCCTCATCACGAGGTGGGAAGTGCAGTAAAAATGCTGCAGGAATAGCGTTACTGCCGCATTACCGCAACAACTAAATATGAGTTGGGCGGAAAGTTGGAGGATTCACCTCCAGCTCTGAGCTGGAGCAGGAAAATGCCCCTTTTGAGCGGGGGCATGTCATAAATACTGCACGCAGGGCTTTTATCATGTTGAGCGCATGACAGGGTGCACACAGCTGCCCTAGCATGTGTGGCAGCTTCTGCACAGTACTAACATAGGGCGTCTTCCAGCTCATTCCTCTCTAAGCCTGCTGCTGGCCTCTCTGCACATGGGAGGTGCGTGACTAGCTTCATTTGCACCGTTTCCTCTCGTGCTACATGAGAAATATTCTTTCAGGGTTTCAGCCGACAGTTCAGCCTCTGCTTTCTCTGATACCATTTCCAAATTGCTGTTATCGAATTAAAAATAATCTAATCTGTGTGTAGGGGAGGCGTGTCAATGTCCCTCTAGAAACACTGGTTGCACTTTTGTTTGAGGTAATTCTCTGTTACCTTATGTTCCTCTTCCTTAGTCTAGTCAAAATGGACAGACTGCCCCTCTGCTCTGCATCTAATTCAGACCCCCACTGCATCAGCTTGGTCCCCACACTTTTGTTGAATCAGCTTTGACTGGTAATACCTCTGTTGGCTCATTGACCCTGTGCTGCACACAATGGCATTCTGAGGCTACTCTCTCCATGTAGCAGCGGTGCCTCGTGGGCTGGTTCGGGACGAGCCCTTCTGTGTTTCCAGGGTGAAGGAAAATAACTGAAACAAATATTCACTGACCTTTCTCTTGTGCGTGAGATGTACCTTTTTGTGAGTGAGGCATCCTGGCCAATACACCATATGTTAGTGTTCAGATGGCCCCCGCCCGGGGACGGCGCAACTCACACCGTTCAAGCTTGTACCTTTATATGAATGAGGGATGTCCTGGAGCCTTGGGAGTCACGGGCTTCTGGCCCCAGTTAGCTGCGAACATCCTGTTACAAAGATCAATCACGTGGCTACACCCACTCTGAGAACAAGCAGTCTGTTGGAGAGAGGGAATTCTGCTGAGTCAGCGAGTGAGAGGCAGCCATTATCACCGGAACAAACAAGTGACCTTCTTACACCGGGGGACAGTGCAATGTTGGGTGTACTTCTCTGGAGCCCAAGGATTCTTGACATGGAGACTGAGGCACCGTTGCGCATTACACCCAGGAGTGTAGTGCTCCAGCCCCCATGAAACATTCTGCAAAAGACAGAGTTGTGTTAGCATTAAGCATTATTGTATAAGAATAATAGAAACAGGGATGTTGATTCAACAAAATGCCTGGGGTAGCGGATGTGACATCACACACCTGATGACATCACAGGAAGTGATGTCCATGAACTCTGACCGAGATTTCATCAGTTCTTCTTCAACCATGGTGACATCACCGGAAGTGTCTTGCAGCATAAAAAAAGTACACAAATGTAAGATAATGTAAATACTGCATAGGTACTAAAGCAGACAAGAATATTCTAGATACCAACCACATTTTAAAAAGGGTGCTGCCTTCATATGCCCTGGATCTGTCAAGATATGATAGGGTTAGACTCAATAGAATCAACATAGCCCGAGGAACTGCCATATATATGGCACTTCAGCATTGTGTGGCCAGTTACTTCCGTATTATGCCAGTTATAGCTGCATGTCAGGTATTGGCATTATATGATAAGTAGAACCTCTACATTGCCAGATGCTGGAAGATTACTGTATCCAAAAATCCAATAGATGCACGTCACTAACAATGCACAGGAGCATTAATGCTTTGATTCGTGATAATGATTTCTTATTTATATAGCGCTTTTGCCAAAGTGATATACAACGCACGTTGGTACTCATTCATCAATGGACACGTAATAACACTATGTTTGCTGTAGCCTTGATAATGCACAGTCCAAAATGCCAAGCCACAGTAAGACATACCTAGATGGGCTGCACCAAAATGACAATCTAACCACGTAACAACACTTATCATGCTTACTTTATCAAAGAAGCCCAGAAAAATATACTATGCCACAGTAAGGAAAGGTTGGACTGGTGGCACCCAAATGTCATTCTAACTAGGTAATTACACTTAACATGATTGCTCTATCAGAAATGCCCGGTACAAAATGTCAAACCACAGTAAGACATGGCTAGACTAGCACCACCAAAATGCTAGTCTAGTCACATAATAACACTAATGATGCCATGACTCAGTAAGATATGGCTAGACAGGTAATAACACTTATCATGCTTTCTTTAATATAGATGCCCAGGAAAAATGTCATGCTACAGTAATACACGACTAGACTGGCTGTACCAAAATAAGAGTCTAGCCACTAATACATATCATGCCTGCTTTTCATTGATGACCATTATGTATTAGAGCACCCCTCTCTTGCTCCTCCCTTCCCACATGTCCCCTCTCCATCCCACTCTCTTCCTCCAACCCCCCAAATCATCTGCCCAGCCCAGCATTACCTCCATGTCCTTCTTCCTCATCCCAGTACCTATGTATGAGGCAATGTGGTTGATAGGCAAGTACTGGGTTGAGGAAGAGTGGTACTAGGAGTAATGAAGATTACTGGTAGTAATTTAGGCATTTAACACAATCACACAAATTCACTTGCATCAATTCACCATTCACTCACACACGCACCCGCCAGCCACCCATACATCATACACGCATTCACACACATTACATGACATATACACATGTAGATTACATAATATGTATACATACACATGTATATTTCCTTACATCCTCCTCATGGAGCTCTGATGATTCAGATAAATATATATGTACCAATTCCAGCTCCTTATCTTTACTGTACAAGTGAGAAATGATACAAGTTGAGGCAGCCATACCGCCCAATGAACCTGGGGGTGAGAGCGGATGGACTTTAAGATGCATCCAACAAAACAAATTGTTTTAACAGTTAATGCACATACATAAGCCATAAAGAATTAGTTAGGCTGTACAACACTAGTAGGGACTAGAACTCGGATAAAGAAGGCACAGGTAGTGTGCTCTAACTAGCATAGAACGAAGGAGGGTTCTTGAATAGCAAGAGAGGGAATCACTACACTGATAGGGCAGAGGAAATTATAGGTAGGGAAAGATGCAGAATACAAGAGCAGGCAAATGCACAAGATGTGAGTAATTTTAATTTTAACAGAAACGAATATGGAGGTGAGAGGGCAGAAGTACAGCTATATTTCCTAAAACAGATTGTGCAGCAGGCCTAAGAATTAGCAAAACCTTAGACTCCAAGATGCTGAAAGATGCTGAAATCACAAAAACATTTTTTTTTCAGAAGCCTGAACCTGCCCAAACAGTTGTTCTTAGTAAAACGCCAAAGTCAGATGACACGGGAGGGAGCAGTGGATGAGCAGAACAGAGAAACAAGATAACAGTTCCCAGGATGCGAGGCAGTAAACTCTCAAATTAAGTTTCATTAAGAGCACAAACAGCCATTGATGCCCAGGTGCATGAGATCAACATGCCAGAAGACTTCATAGAGAATAGATGAATGTTGTGTCAAGTGGCCAGAACAAAACATTGGAAGACATTCATTCCCCAACTTGGTACCCCAACATCTGATAAAGACACTGAAAACATTGGCTATTCATTACGAGCCAATTACAGATAAGACACCTGTAGAACTCCCTAGTACACAGACACACTAGATGATGCACAAGGCCAAGTACAAAGGAAAGGATATGCCTCATTGCCTGGGAATGGCGAGGAGAAACTTGTAATTGGAATCATTATTGAAGCACAGGGACATCTCTCCCTCCACCACATGTCTCCCTCATATCTTGACGTCTCGGCAAAGTGTTCAAGATTTGTGAGTAAATGGCTAACCAATAGAAATCCCTCTTGCCACACCGCCAGTAATGAACAGAGCCAATGAATGAAGTGTGATTGTAACTATGTAATGAAAGCAGTATTTGTAATGGACTGGTCCAAGGAGGGGCCATCATATATGTGTTAGCTAATGATTGAACTTACACCTATACATTCTGTATGTAGCTTGGGATACTAACCAATCCTAAATATTCATACATTTTGTAATTGTTATTGTGGTATGACGCCATTAGTTTATAAGCTTCTCACAATCATTATAATGTCGAGAGATGTTTGTCTGATGTCCCTGCCCAGTTTCAATGCTTTGAATAAAGCTGGGGTATACTGTACACTCCGAGTTTTCCATTATTGAGTATTGAGTATTGTGTTTTACTTGTGCAGCAAATTGTGCCCATCTCTACACACCCCACACAGATATGCACCAAACAAGCCTACAACCAAATGACGATGCCATTGTGGGATGGACAATCCTCAAAGTGGATTTGCACAAATGCCTTCCTCGAATTGGCCCAAACAAATGAGGGCAGTGAGGTGCAATGGCACGTTTCACAGTCCAAACCACAGAACATTGCATAAGAAGCAACACAATCTACAAATGTTTCTGTGGGAGAACAGCTGAGAAATTCCATTGGATGTCTGCCAGGAAGCCAACAGCACACATCAACAGTGGACACGCTGCAACCCACTTTCAAGCTGGATGTGCCCAAAGAAAAACAATAAGACCAGTAATGTCCTGGAAAAACACTTCTGCACGCTGGCTGTGCCCAAGATCATAAGGCGTGCTTCAATAATAAACATGCAAGCATTTCCCTCCAAAGTGTGAGAAGTGTGGCAAATTCCAGTGGGTGACAATAAGACCAAGGTGGGTGACATCTTGCTTAGAAGCATAAGTGAAAGATAAGAAGGGTCCATGAGAAAGAGTGCATGAGAGAAGGTGTGTTCAAGAGGGTTTGTTTTGTGGGAGAGAGTGAGTTTGGGAGGGAGAGGGAGTGTACAGGACAGAAAGACAGAGCACCAGAGAGATGGACAAAGAGAGCTGCAATTTACACCGATGCCTGCCACAGGTGCATTATCCCACTAGCCCTCTTAGAGGGATTGAATCCTCTGCCTTGTTTAGCGCTGATTTCATAGTTGCAAAACATTTGGCTTAGTCAAGTTTTAGAAAATATATTAAAAAACAGATTGAAGAGAACAAGTCTAAAACAAGTGAAGGAAATTCAGTCTGTGAAAAGATATAATAAAAACACAATGGAACATTTTGCATTTGTGCTCAAAATAAAAGATTGAATACATGGGCTGGAAGAGATGGGGACTAGAAAGAGGACAGAAGATGGAGTAACTCTTCAGACTCATGATAATATGTATCTATGTAATCATGTAACTATGTAAGATTAAAGTTCAAAACGGTTCTATGTGATATTTCTGCATTTTAAAGGCCGAAGACCCATCTTGAACATAGGGCGTTCACCTACAGTGCTTTGAGGTCAAACCAATTGGAAAAGGCACTATACAGATGACACATTCAATTACATTACAATGCATTATGATGCAAATAAAAGTGCTGCATTCACAAACTCACAAATCAGTTTTGGAATCTGAAAAAAAAGAAAGAAAACTGCAGAACACATTAAGCACACGAACATCAAAACACATACAGAGGCCAGGCTTGAGTTTCTATTGCAATTCACATTTAACATATGTTCACCAACTGTTGTTAGGTTTGTCAAACATTTGAAGAACTTTGTTTCAGAAGGGACATGTAATCATCACTGTTGTGCTATGCAGTGTGCTTGTGGGTCCATGCCGTCTCACTCTGGTGCAGTGCTATTCTAGTGCTTACCTGGAATTCTGCAGCTTCTCGCAAATGCTGGGCTTGGGGCACCCAAGATGGATCTTGCCATGCCCTCACCTAACCCTCTTCTCCTTCACCATCTAACACAGGAACCATGCCTTTGTGAATAACTATATGGGCTCCTGGGCCCCACTGGGAGCTGACTTCTGGGATCCTTAGCTGGCAAAACCATTACAGAACAAACAATGGGCTCCAGGGCTCACTGTGAGCTGACTTCTGGGAGCCTAGAACTGGCAAGATCATTACAGAACATATTATGGGCTCCAGGGCTCACAGAGAGCCGACTTCTGGGAGCCTAGAACTGGCAAGATCATTACAGAACATACGATGGGCTCCAGGGCTCAATGGGAGCTGACTTCTGGGATCATAAGAATGGCAAGACCATTACAGAACAAACGTTTTCTGCAATAGCAAAACTTTTTGAACTTTTGCACTCATTGGACTCCTTTCCGGGAAAAGTTAACTCAGGATAATGAAGGACCCTTCTAATTGCTGTCTTGAGAAGGTGAAGGGAAAACTTGACACAATGGAAATAATGAAACCACTCTACTTGCATGGGCTCACTGTGTAATGAGGGAGATTATTTAACCACGTTGAATGGACTTGTGCAGCAATGTCTTTTGTTTAGAATTGACCTTTAATGTGGATTTGTGGCTGAATTTAGCATTTTGGAGGAATTATATATGGCACTGATCGGATCTATGAGGTTTCTTTGCATTTTATTTTCCCGAATACAACTTTGCAGAATTTTTGGGGACAATTGTGTTACTTTATTGAGCACAAAAAAGCAGCGGGTGACGCGCAACCCCTGATATATACACCAACCCAAACTTACCGTCTGTAGCTTTGTTGTTAGAAAAGTGTTAAAAAAAATCAGCCCAAAAATGTTCAGCAAAGTTCCACTTGGCCAGAGTGAGGAATATCCATTCATCAATACACTTTGCCAAAGAATGATGGTGTTTATGGGCTTTCGTCAAATAGCAACAAAAAAAATGTTGAGACCCCCCCTCTAATTTTGCCCCCTCTTGAGAAAATCCTACCAAACTTTAGAAAACCATGTATATCTAGATCCAAAATCGTTTTGCCAAATGTTGTGCAGATTTGTCAAATGACACCACATTTATATGCCTTTACAATTTGTTGGGACCCCCCCTCTAATTGTGTCCCCTCTTGACAGAATCCCACAAAACCTTGCAAAACCATTCAGGATTAGTCCTAGAATAAAATTGCAAAATGACTTGCAGTTTCACTGAGTGGCGCAAACGTTATAAGCCATCCAAAAACTGCTTTTCCCCAACCCTGCAAAGCAGAAATAAGTACAGATGTCCTAGGACATCTGAAGTGTCCGCGAACACCACAGGACTGCCCCAGGACATCTGGAGTGTTCGCGGAATTTCGGGGGGGGGGAACAAACCGTTTTTTGGCTTCTTATGGGCATATCCCATCCCATCCTCATCCCCCTCAACAATCTGTGGGGAGGTGGGGGTGAGGATTGGATTGGATATGGCCATAAGAAGCCAAAAAACTGGTTGTTTCACCCCCATAAGTCAGCAAACACTCCAGATGTCCTGGGGCAGTGCTGTGGTGGTGTGGTGCTTGTATCTAGATATAAATGGTTTTCGAAAGTTTGGTGGGAGTTTCTCAAGAGGGGGCAAAATCTAGAGGGGGGGATCTTATTATTTTTAGATGGCTTATAACTTTGTTGCTATTTGACAAATGTGGACAAAAATTTTGAAAATGACATCACATGTGCATTTACCTTTCGTACAAGGGGTTGTGAATGTAATGTTGACAAAAAGTATCAGGGATTATCGGGAGATGTGTAATAAACTGCATACTTCATCATGCAATGTAGTGTTCTAAAGAACATTCCATTCCAGTGTTCTTTCTAGCACAGGAACCTACTCATACAGAAATGTAGGTATTGGCTGCAGCAACACCACAGAGGTGCTATATTTCCAATTTTCCAGTTATATAATAAAAGGGTGAATGCTATAGCTAATAATGCATCACTTACTACATATTTCTACTAATACACACAAAACATAAATAGACTACAATGCATACACATATGGGGCTTATACATGGAGAGTATAGTAAGCAAACAAGAGGCAGTATCATTAGCAACTGTGTATAATCTACATGATTGTATTCACATACAAAACTGATTGCTGTGTTTCAGGCCTGCTTCTTCCCCTATATACCTACATCATAAGATGTGTTTAAATTCTAAGGAAAGTAGTGTAAGAACATGTGAGAATAGCAATACCTATAAATGTAATACCTTTTGAAAGTTATGTTTCTGACTGTTAGTAAATAAACCCACCTGGCCTTAGATATGGCAGTGAACAAAAAAGAAGGGGTTATACATGTGATGTCATCAGTGATGTCATCAATGATATTTGCGATATCATCTTCGATGTCCTGGGTGTTAGTCTTAGCAGTGCACGGTGGTGGGGCGAGTTATGGTTGCTTAGCTTACCATAACTGGTGAATTTCTGGGGTTTTCCGATTTTACTTGTAACCATAACGCCCTTTTAACAACGTCTTTTACTGAATTTCATAGGTTTTTATTAGTGCAACTTAACCATAATGTCCCTTTAACAAAGTTTTTTCAATGAATATATGTAGTTATGGTTAAGTTTATGTTTCCATAGGAAGAGCACTTTTTGGGTGGCTTATAAGTTCGCTCCCCTTGGACGAATCCTCACCAAACTTTGCAAAAAAAGTATATGGGCCACTCTGAATTTTGCAAAGTTTGGTGATGTTTGGTCCAGGGGGGAAAAAGTTATAGGGGGGTCCCAAAATGTCTTTTTTTCCCATAGAGTGAATGGGGGAAAAACTTTGCACACGCCTACAATGCAAACCACTGGAAGGATTTTGTGGCAGGAGGAGGACCTTGGTCCCGAAAGCATGCTTTTGTAAATTTGGTGCCAATCCGTCCAGTAGTTTTCTTTAAAAATACCGATTGGCTAAGGGGCTAGCGTCATAACCGCGGACATGCGATGTGTCCACCGATTGGCTGGAGAGAGGCGTGATGTGCGTCAGATTGTTTGGATGGGCCTGACATCTTGGATCCTCCGACAGCACTGCACCGACCAGAGACGAAATGCTGTTTCGGGAAGTGTTTTGGTGTGTCAGAGTGCTTGGGGAGGTTCAGAGAGTAAGAGATGGGTGAAATAGTGTATTTGTTTAGGCGGCAGGTGCTTATGATGTATTCGCCATGCTCGCCCTGTCCGGGATGTTTGTCATTACTGAAAATGAGGGGTCTCATAAGGATAGTACTTCCGTCCGTGCTGTGCGCAGGCAAGTTGAAACTATTCTAAGGACATGCGTGGTGTTAGTGAATATTAAAATTGAGTACATGCCGTAGTTCAAATTTTTATTTCTATGGGTGTGGTACTGACTTATAAGCCGCCATTGGTGTGATATGCTGTGGTGGTTGTGGCCAGGGCCTAGAGTCTTCGGTCCATGGCCGTAGGCCGTAGGCCATACTCCCAAGACTCTAGGCACTGGCCACAACCACTGCAGCATATCACAGCAATAGATACACCCGTAGTATCGAATATTGATCAGGTGGTTGTGGGGAGGGCCTAGAGTCTTGGGTGCATGTGCACCCAAGACTGAAGTTATAAGCACTGAAGTTATAAGTCAGCATGGGTGTGATGTGGCGCGGTGGTTGTGTGCACGACCTAGAGTCTTAAGTGCATGGTCGCAGGCCATGCACCGAAGATCAAAGTTATAAGAAGTGAAGTTATGAGCCACCATGGTTTTGATATGCTGCGGTGGTTGTGGATAGGACCTACAGTCTTGGTTGCATGGCCGCAGGGTGTAGGCCGTAGGTTATTCATCCAAGACTTTAGGCCCTACCTACAGCCACTGCACCATATTACAGCCATAGATCAGACGTATAGATTCGATTATGTATGAAATGTGTGAAATTATACTTACTGTTTAATTTGTTGAGATTCGATATATTTCTTACATTACTTTAGTACTTGGAGGAAATATTCTTTTTCAATTTCTGTGATAAAATAAAAGAGCATGTTAGTGATTGTATTTTATAAAGACTTATTACATTGTATAATAGACATTTTAGCTTTTTTTAACCTCACATTTAGTTTACAAACCAGTGTACTGTGCATTTTGCTCAGTTTCTGTGTTTGTTTTTAAAATCATTGGGTCTGGGGGGAAAAAAAATCATTGTCGGATGAAAAAAACTTTTTTTGCTATGCTACAAACTATTTCTTTGTTTTCTTTGAGTGTTCACTTGTTGTTTCTGATTAATGTTATGTATGTTGGCTTGTTGCAGATTTTTTAAACAGTTAGATACCTGTTGGCGTATTCTAACTGTATTTTTTGTTACAAATCAGTGGTATTCATTTATCTGTATGGTTGTTATACAATCTTGGGCAGTTAGATACCTGTTGCGTATTATAACTGTTTATAGTCTTTTAATTGAATTTTTGTTAATGTTGAAGTACACATTAGTTATTACATTTTGGCTTTATTAAGAAGATTAAATACGCGTTTGTAAGATTTGCTGGTAATCTCTGCTTTAGAATAATGCTACTATCATTACATTCGAACCATCCACATTTCTTTTTAATATATGCAGTGTAGTGACCTGCATTTGTTGTGGATCCGGCGTGGTAGATTATACCTATTGTTGTGAAGGTTTTCTTACCAAGTGTGTGAATCCAGTCAGCTTGCAGTTGTTTTTGGTACCGTCTGCATTGTAATGTAGAAGCATTAGTATTATGTAGTTACTATGTGTTTGTATCAGTAAGGTGGAGCGATTATCTGAATTGCAGATAGTACATAATCTGCCATGGTTTGCATTTTGTAGAAGTTGCTGAAATGATTCACAATTAGGTATGGATGCATATACAAATCACTCATTAGGGATTTGTTCTTGTGTCACATGTTTGTTTCCTCATGTATGAAAACTGGAAGATTTCATTTATAGGTATGTTTTTGTTTTCAAGTACTGGTAGTAAGTACATCAGAAATTATTGTGGATCTTCTTGTGAGTTTATAGTGAATCTGTGTAAGCAAATGTTGTTAACAACTGGTGGCAATTGAAATAGAATATTCATTGCTACATTTGCGTAGCATCTTACAACAGTTTCATTTGAAAATTTGAATAGACCACCTAGTTTTGGCTCCGAGTGCTTTTTTTGGAGTTTCTGTTCCTTCTTTAAAGAAGTACTTGATTTCTTTTCACTAATAGGTTCTTCTTTGCTTGTGGTAATTGATGAATTATTAGCTTCCTTTGCTTTCTTTGAAGGATTTGCAGTCAGATCCTGTTGCATTTCTGTTTGAATTAGTTTTCTTTTACAACGTTTTCCTTTTTCTGGAACAGGATATGATTTCAGATGGGGGTGTACAGTGAACACAGTCTATTGTATTCTAAAATGCAAGGAATATCAGCGTTCACTTTACTTGCATCAAAGTTGATTAGAAATAGACTGTCAAGTGTACGTAAGCGTGATAGTGCTACGTTGCACATGCCTTCTTTAAAGACTGTGTTTCCAATATATATTGATGCTTTGTCTAGGGTAAGACCTTGGGATTTATGAATGGTGACTGCATATGCAAGAGTTAGAGAAAATTGTTCTCTACGTACATACATGTCTTTGGAGAGAAGGAATCGAGCTGTTGAGCGCCCTTTCCTTTTTACTTCTGAAAGTTTGTCAAAGAGAATATTGACAAACTGAACGTTGTTGTCACGTGGGTATGTTTGAAAGAAAACAACTGTACCCAGTGCACCATTAACTAGTCCTTGCACCACGTCATGGTTACGTTTAAGCATTACTCTACAATTTAAGGATAATTTTAATATTTTTTCCAACCCAGTTGTGTTGGAGATTGAATTTTCTAAGGTATTAAGGGGCCGATTCATGGAACAAACGTGCGCCGAAGATCTTGGCGCAAGCAGGCTCAAGCAGGCGCAAGCATGAAAAAACAGGCGCATGTGCAAGCGTGCGATTCATGGAAGTCCCTGCGCCTGTTTTCCTTGGGATGTGCGCCAAACCCGAGCGTGGTGCACACGAGCGCACACATCATTGCAACAGCTCAAACGCGCACAGGGAAAGCACACAATGTCCGCGCACACACCAAAAAGGGGGCGGGACACAGGGCGTAACACGCAGAATGGGGAACAACGTGTGAAAAAGAAGGCGTAACTGGGGAAGTACTGCTGGGAAGTACATGGAACGTTGACACGCACGCGAACCACACGTATTCATGCAATTGAATAGGGCAAACCCGCGCATAGGCAAAGACACGCACAGGCTTAAACACGTCCGCCACACGAAGGCAGGCGGTAGCGTCCCTGTGCATTACAAAAGTGTGCACAAACAAAAGGCGCGTATATACAGCTATGATGAATGTCTCATATTTTGGCCCCCTAGGCTAAATGACGTGCACGCAACACACAGGCACCCCATAAAAAGAAGAAAAAGAGACAAGCGCCCCCCAGTGGCTCACGTGCGTGCAAAAATGACACACGTAGTGCGGTGTGGCAGCCAGGAGCCCAAAAAAAACATACGCGATCAACAGGCAGGCCAGTATGGCCATTAAAAAAAAGGGGTATGCGACAAACACAGACACCCGCTGTGTGAAAAATAGCACGTGCGTGTATTTCAGGGGTGCGCAGGAAGTTTTACATGCGAAAGGGCCCTGTGCGAGTGGGGTACGTGTATTACTGGGGTGCGCGGGAAGTTTTACACGCGATTGGCCCTGTGCGAGTGGGGTACGTGTATTACTGGGGTTCGTGGGAAGTTTTACATGCGATTGGCCCTTTGCGAGGCGCCGGGCCTTGTGGAGGGTCCTGGACCTGAAGTCCTCCCAGCGCTTCTTGACGTGCTTGATGTCGCGGGTTGCGACCCCCTCCGCGTTGATGGCAACCACTACGTCGTCCCAGATCCTCTCCCGTCCTTCCTTGTTGGCGCATGATGTTCTGAAGACGACATCATAATGCCCCAGGACATGCTCCACCAGGACGCCAACTTCCGACATGGTGACCTCCGAGCCAGGTGTGGGTAGGCAACTGGGGCTGGGCTGTGGAGCGATGGTATCCCAGTCGCGAGTCTTCGGTTCCAGCAGGGGTGGACACAGCAATTGGAACCCTGGCTGACGTGCAGGCACCAAATAGCAGGGCACGTGGGCAGCAGGCAGTCAGGCAGCAGCAGATGGCAGATGGGAGTGTGCTCGGGGCTCTGGGGGGCAGGAAAATGGCCTTCAGGGCAGGAGCGTGGTCTTCTGTGTGTGTACGCATGGCCAGCTTGATACAGAGTGAATTGGCAAGTGAAAAAAGTGTACGTCAGTGTGAAATCCGAGGAAAGGCCCTTAGCGCGTAAGCGCATCAGCACACATACGCGATTTCATTGGACCAAAGGCCCTTAGCGCGTAAGCGTGTCTGTGATGTATCGCGCACGGGCGTTGCCCTGGCACGGGTTGAAGATCCCATGTGGCTTTCCATTCCTCTGTACGTGCTTTTCGTGGGGTGCGGGCGTGTGTTTTCCTGCCATTGGGGTTCACACGCTATTACTTCACAGCGGGTGGGTGTTGGCTACGCGTTCTTCTACACACAAGGCAGACGGTGAGTGGTATCCCGCTTGCCCAGGGCCAATCGCGTGTAAAACTTCCCGTGAACCCCAGTAATACACGTACCCCACTCGCACAGGGCCAATCGCGTGTGAAACTTCCTGCGCACCCCAGTAATACACGTACCCCACTCGCACAGGTCCCTTTCGTGTGTAAAACTTCCCACGAACCCCAGTAATACATGTAACCCACTCGCACAGGGCCATTCGCGTGTGAAACTTCCCGCAAACCCCAGTAATACATGTACACCACTCGCACAGGCCCTTTCGCGTGTGAAACTTTCCGCGAACCCAGTAATACACATACCCCACTCGCACAGGGCCTATCGCGCGTGAAACTTCCCACAAACCCCAGTAATACACGTAGCCCACTCGCACAGGGCCAATCGCGTGTGGAACTTCCTGCGAACCCCAGTAATACACATACCCCACTCGCACAGGGCCAATCGCGTGTGAAACTTCCCTTGAACCCCAGTAATACATACCCACTCGCACAGGGCCAATCGCGTGTGAAACTTCCCGCGAACCCCAGTAATACACGTACCCCACTCGCACAGGGCCAATCGCGTGTGAAACTTCCTACGAACCCCAGTAATACACGTTCCCCGCTTGCCGTGTGCTGTGTGGTGGCCATGTATAGTGGTACAGGGTTAGCGCAGCCCTTTGCACTGGATTTTGGATTTTGATGGCTTTTCCCTGCGCGAGTGGCGTTCTTGAGGGCGTAACTGGCACTGCTGCTGGGTCGCTGCACCACTGTGCGCCACGGCTGGTTTTGGTAGCTAAAATCCATGAATACGCTGTGCGCGGAAATGGATTTTAGCGCACGCGGCTGGCGCAGAGATTCGCACGCGCACACTGTGCACCAGCCGCGTGCGCCACTTGTGCACTAAATTCTATGAATTACCCCCTTAGGCTTGTTGTGGCTTGCTGACACATGGGTAGTGTCATACCATGTATGCCCAGTTTGTCTGTGGAGCAAATTTCAATTATTGGTTGCATTTCTTTTTTTAATTTACCAATGGGGTCCTGGGACATTAGTCCTGGTTACGAGAGACTTACCCAGAGTCTTTAGCTCACTATCTTTCACAGAGAAGAAATATCCCAAACATATCAGTCTTTGTCCTGCCCTGTGGCAGTCCAGCACCGAAATGTATGGCAATTCTCCTCTGAACAAGAGTACCAACACCATTTCCAGACACGTGTTTCGGTCTGGTTGGACCTCATCAGTAGGGAGGAGCTGTGCCTCTCTAAGAATAGTGAGCAAGGGGTCCACGTCTGGATTCCCCTAGTAACTTAGGGTGAGACCCAAAGTTACTTAAATATGCAAATTACCAATGGGGTCCTGGAAGTCCCTCTGCCAGACATTAGTCCTGGTTACGGGAGACTTACCCAGAGTCTTGAGCTCACTATCTTTTTTTTAACATTGTTTCATAGAATTTGAAACAGCTTGCAAGAGTTGGCATTAAAGCCATACAATTGATATTTTTGTGCGCTAATTGTTCCATAACATCAGTAGCACATGCGTTATTGCCATAAAGTGCATGGATGTGCCGGTTTTCCAATGTTGCTTGTGCTTCCTGAGATAGTACACCAATTCTAATACTTTTTAAAATGTTGGCGTTAGTGAGGTCTGCCGATTGACGCATGTTTTCTGTTAATTCTCTGTATTGGAAATGCTGCCAAAGGTTGACATTTCCTATGCTGCCAAATGTTTTACGGCAGAGTTTGTGTCCTAAAGTTTTAAAAATAGGTTCACATTTCACTGGTGTCAATTGTAGAAGATCTCCGAAAACGATAATGTGTTTTCCTGCAAAGAGTTCTTCGTAGTTTGTTTTAAGTACTTCTTGCAATCCGAGGTGCATCAAAGCCAACATTAGGTTGGACACCATGCTCACTTCATCTATTAGTAGCATTTTCCTTTTTTTTATTTTTATGATTTTTATTGTTTAAGGTTATAATGATGATACATATTATATCATTTACAAACGTAGAGAAGAGTTTGTGTTTAAATAGAAAGTGAACAGAAGTTGACAATAATTAGCCAGCAAAGAAATCAATCAAAACCAAAATCATGCATTAAACAGATTGGAACATAATACATATTTTAACTTGCATAATAGATGAAAGTAGTATGAATGTAACATTAAATTTAGTAATCAGTCTGCAATTAATAGATTGGGGAAATAAAAGAGGACACACGGGGAAACAAACAAAATAGACAGACAACGACATACGAGAGAAAGAGGGAAGGAAGTTTGAGGGGAGGGTGGGTATATTACATTATTTAATCAAACTTTTCTTACCACTGTAATCAAAATACATAACATGCATTCGAATAAAAGACCTACACCTAGCTAAAAAAATAAAAATTATGAGTATAGGAGTTCACGATACATGAGCAGCAGCATTGAAACAGTTAAGATAGCGGATGAAAAAATACCATTTAGCATTATATTTAGAAAATGTATTGTGATTTTTTGCCATGCACAGTTCCATTTTTTGAATACGACAAATGGAGTTCCACCATCCTCTGGTAGAAAGAGATTGGAAGTCTTTCCAGTTGGTTGTGATACATTTCAAAGCAAAAGAGATGAATAAATCATATAGTCTAGTTGAGTCAGGAGAAATATATGTAGTTATTGCTAGACTTCCTAAGAAAACATTAATAGAGGATAGCGGAACATCAACAGAAAAAATATGCATAATGAACTCCCATATGTCCTGCCAAAATCTTAAGATATATGAGCATTCCAAAAACATGTGCATATATGAGGCGGGAGACAAGCCACATGACCAACATTTAGCATCATGATTAGTGTTGGCCTTTGCTAATTTAGCTGGAGTAATACATGCTCTATGAATGAAAGAGAAATAATGTTGTGTGATGTT
Source organism: Ambystoma mexicanum (assembly GCF_040938575.1). Taxonomy (NCBI): domain Eukaryota; kingdom Metazoa; phylum Chordata; class Amphibia; order Caudata; family Ambystomatidae; genus Ambystoma; species Ambystoma mexicanum. The sequence continues at coordinate 69,409,265 of NC_090921.1, forward strand.
AGCTGAAACTGGTAAGTGTTTAATTTTAGAAAACAAAAAGATCCAGATTTGATTCTCAAAGTTACACCCTAAATCATTTTCCCATTTAAGACTTATTGAGCAAAAATCAAATGTTGAAGTGAGCATGCCATACATATTTGAGGCTCTCAGTTTGCATGTCATGGTGATCTGTAATAATCTAAGGGCTTGACCACCGACGTATAAAAATATAGGTTTGTAGTTTTGGCAGGTACACTTTTTATTTTCATTGTGTACACCATGTTCAATTTCTTTTGTTACTTTTTGGAAAATGCTACGCTGCTTATTGTTCAGTTTTGATTTCACTACAGTGAAGTCTTCTGTACCTTCTTCATAGCGACACATGGTGTTTTCTACTTCTTTCATAGCTAATTGTGCCTCATTTGCTATTAGTGGCTGTCCCAGTGGTTCTTTGCTTCCTGTTACAGAAGGTTGACTACTGTCAGGAGTGTCCTCATCTAGTTGGGCCTGCAGTTCTTCTTCGTGTTGCTGTTCATTGTGCAACATTGTTTTGTGCTGTGTAAAGTTTACATCTGTTATAGTGCTTTCATTTGCTTTGAAAGCGTCTTCATAAGAGTCATAGATATCTAGTAACTCTTCTTCTTTTCTCCATGGTTTAAAAAAGTTGTAGCAGGGACATGTAATATAGTTCTTCATGTTGAGGAGTTTTTAATGACAATTTGATATGATTAATTAAGCTTTGTTTGGTAAGGTTCACTAAGCTGCCTTCACAATCTGTCACTCTATATCTACCTTTGCTTTCATCAGGTTTTATATTATTTTTGTATGCAATGTTTTGGGCTATGTGGTATAGACACATGGTTTCCAAAATGGTACTTATGTTTGGGTAATATGTGTATAGTAAATAGTTTTTTAAACTGTTTTGGCTGTTGGGATCATTTTTGGCAATTGTTCTAAGTCCTCAAATGATTTGAGAACTCTTTTTCTAGATTTAGCAGGACCACAACTTAGCCATACTATATGTTCAGATTTTCCATACAAAGCAGTACTGGTTAAACAATCTGCAGCTTCATAGGCACCACATTCTCCATGAGAGAGCATTTTTATGCCTAGGCTGTACAATGTCTAAAATAGTGTTTTGTCTGATGATAGGTCATTCCAGAGGTCTCGAAGCTCTGTTTTTTCTGCTTTTGTTGAGCAGGCTGTAATATATCGTGCAACTGCAGTGGAATTGTCTATGTACTGCACATCTATGTTTGCATTCCATAAGAGGGCAATGATTGCCTTGTAATCATTAATATAGTTTGATTCTTCTGTTCTTTTTATGTAATATGTGTTCTTAGATGATTTACCTTTAACACTATGTCGAACTGAAGACATGAAGTTGTTCACTTCATCTGTTCTGTTCACTTCATCTGTTCCTGTAACTGGTCTAGGGAAACCAAAGCGGCATTTGGTGTAGTATTTCCCTTTGCTTTTGTATTTGCAACAACAATATTTGCCACATTTGTGTCTTTGAAATTGTACAATCTGTCCATGAAGGTCACTATGTGTCCTTTGTGAATGGATTTCACAAGTGACATATTTTTGGATGAACTGCAAAACAGTGGCATCACTGTCCTGACCAAATTTAGGTGCACCTTTAATCCATAAAAGCATGTGGATATGTGGTGCTCCTCTGGCTTGGTATTATTTTCTCCAAAAGAATGTTGCACTTCTCAGAGGGGAGGAACAGTTTTATTACAAATAAGTGTAGCATAGCAATGAAGCAATGGTGGAAATATGTTGAAACATGAACAGGATCTTGTTGTTGTTTGCTATGCCTAGGAAATCATGTAAATCTTCCCATGCATATTCTGCACAACTTAATGTAACAAACCAAGTGGGTGGTCCAAGGTTTCTGATCATACAACGTACATCTCTGTGCCGTTGAAACCAGTATTCTTTCGTACCACGCATGTTTGCAAACAGATTTGTTATGCTTGATTGTAAAACCTCATCTTCTTCTTGCACTTTTTGTATTAATTGCATAGCTGACATATTTTGAAAGTGGATTCCAGATTTCAATATGTGTGCAACTTTTTAACATAGGTTTGCTAGTTCACTTTCAAAGAGTAGGTGGAATATGTATTCCACATTTTGTCTAAATCTGGGATCTTCAGAATACATTCGTAATGAGCGGTATTCTGATGCTGTTATCTGAGTGGGTCTATCATCGTATCTATCTCCTTTGCCAGGAGGAAATAGCAGTGGAAAAGCATGTGCTTCTATACTTTTTTCCCATATGCTCGTTGGTGCCCCTTTCATTTGTCGCATTTGGTAAGTTTCTAGTGCATCATCTATGCTCTCATTAGAGTGCAATGGATGAATTGTAATATGGTCCAAAAGAGTGGATATTGCAGCAGGATCCATAAGTTCAAATTGACCAGTTTTTGATGACTCTTGAATTATTTCAGTTGTTTCCCTTAAGCTTTCTTCAATATTTATTTCTTTGTAGTATTCATTATTGTCTTTCAGATAATGCAAGGCTTGTCTAACTTTATGTAAGTCCACGAGTTGTTGCCAAATTTTTTTGTCTTTTGTTGGTACATTTACTAAGACAATTAAAGAATGCTCTATTGGACATTACACTCATAGAGTGTGCACATTTTCTGTCAGATCTAATGGCAAATAAACTACGAATGCTTTTCACCAATTCAGAGGTAGGTAATTTTGCTGTTTTTGGTTGAAGGCGTATTATTGCTTGAAATGGGTGTACTGTTTAAACTATGATGCTCTCATACAAATTGAGTTGTTGCAGGGGTTTTGGTAGTGGGAACAATTCCAAATTATTTGTGATAGTTTGTGAAGGAGTTTGGTTGTTGTCAAGTTTTGTAGTGCAGTAACTGAAACATATTAGGGTTTCACTTATTTCGTATTTGTTTTCTGCTAAAAGGTAGAGAGCTAATTCAAACCATTTGGAATCTTCATTGTCTTCTATTTTGTATGTTACGTCTATAGTTTTTGTGATACTTTTGTAAAAACGTCTGCAGCAACACACACACACACATGGTTTCGTACTTCAGCGGATGTACTTTTACATTTTAGTATTTCTTTGTTGTATGTGTGTAATAGAAGGTTGCCATGTGCAGAATTGTTGCTAGTCTGTTCTAACACTATTGAATTTTGTAAATGGCTTTCACTTCCAAAATATTTTCTCTGGATACGTTCGATTTCTTCTTGTAGGTATTTGGGTGTACCATGCAGAAGAGTGTTATTTAAATTGGCTAGTTCTAAAGCTAGACTTTTAGCACAGTACAGTTTATACACTAGATTTCTTACATTTGAATGATGTGTTGATATCATTTTGATATGATGGAAGGTGCTTTTGCAAATAGATCCTGAAATGCAGGCTAATGAATGTCCTTGTAGTCCTGTGTATTTGCGCACAGTACAGGTGTCCATATTTTGCAGCACTTTCATTTCATTTTGTCTTTACCTTTCACATACCGATTGAGGAACTGGCGTAAAGATTTGAAAGATTTGTTAGGAATGTTACACATTGATGTGCACAGCCATTTGCATACTGGACGGTCTGGTTCTGTCGAATGGAGAGGTAATTCTGAATTTTCTGGGGATACTTTTGCAAGCAGTGTTTCTTGTTCCATGATGGTATTATTGATTTTTTCATATCCTCGTCCACTGCTATGGATGGCAATTGTGTTTGTTTGATTTTGTTTTTATGCTTCTTCATTAAAATGTGGTTCTATGGTAGCTGTATGACTCCATTCACCTCCACAAATATTTAAGAAGTTATTTTTGTTGACATTCCGTTTATTGAGAAGTTTCTTTTGTAGTTTAGTACTTAGTTTTGTTAGTGGTTTCATCTTATTTACCACTAAAATAAAAAACTTCCTTTTGAGAAGGATTGCACTGTCTACGAGAGCTTCTAGGATTAATTTTCTATGGTAGGTTTTAAGGGTTGAGGATGATTTCGCTCCTCTTCTTATTAGATTCTGAAGGACTCTGTGGCGGAACATTTTTGCTAAAATACTTTTTTTACTATGGTTCCTTGCTAGTATATCAGGATTTATAGGAGCATTGTTAGCAGTAGTGGTAGCCAAATTCTTGTAAAGCATTTTCTGTTTCGTGCCACATTTTGATAGAGGAGGCAAAGTTTCTGTAGTTGAAGCTTCTTTGTTTTGCTAAATGACGGCATTAGCTGTTTTGTTTCAACATTTTGTACACACTCTGGTAGAGATGGATGCTTACTTTGGACACTTTTATTTTCATTTCCTCTATTTCTGCGTTCCTTTCCACGGACTTGCTTTTTGGTAGGCATTCTTTGGGGTCTGTTGAAAAAAAAGAAGGTATGGGTTGGTCTGTTTTACAATGTATGTGTGCTGTGTGCATGTGTGTATGAGTTTGATGGGGAAGATGTTTGTGTTAATGTGTGAATGAGCATTGGGCAGTTACAATGAGATCAGAAGGCTATTTTTCTGTTCGTATGTTACTACACTGTGCTTCAGATGAGAGTAGAAAGTGAGCTAGTGGTGAGGAGAAGCATTAATAGTAAACGTAATGGTATAAAATTAAAACAGCTATTTGTTTTGTAGTACTAACATTCTAAGGCTTGTGTATGTTATGTGTGTTACAAAAACACAGGGATTTGTGTGCCATTCTGCCTGTTAATCTGTGTTTAATAAATGGGGATTTGTGGGCAGAATGGTTCAGAAATCAATGTTTTATTTGGTGCACAAATTACATAAATAACCCACACAGTCTCTTTGAGGAACATTAAGAATATAAAGGCAGTAATGTACTTACTTTTTTTTTGTGGAATGACCAGGTTTCTTAGGATATGTTGTTTGCAGTGTAGATATTGTTGATTTTCAGGAGAGTGGTATTCACTGCAATTGTAAAAGGAAGAAGTTAGTAACTGTGTGTGTTAAAAGCAGTGATGTTAATGTACATGTTCATTTTTCAGCTTTCGTGGGAGTATTCTCGTTTGATAGCTCAACACAGTGTATGTGTGCATTTCATTTGACTATGTGAAGCCTTTATATGTTATTTGCAGTATGTTAGTTGAACCTGCTTCGCATGTGAGTACAATTTTAAGTTCATGAAATTCCCTTGTTTTTTTCAGCTGTGTTGTACATAGCAGAGAGGTTTTGAAGTGATAGGTCATTATAGTAGATGGGAAAAATTTGAATACTTTCATATTATAAGTAGGAATGGGAAAAATTGGGAGCACCTGAGAGGGAGATGTCACCATTTTTTCTCATACGATTGCATTGAAAGTATCATTAACTTAGGCGGAAGACAGTAATGGGACATTTGTTAATGGAAAATCGAGTTTCGCGTGTAAATCGAGAGGGTTGGTACGTATGTATAGGTTATGCGGGACATAGTAAGCAGTAGTGCGAATATTCAATGAAAAATCAGAAGTCGTGCGCTTAAAGCGGGAGCGTTGGTATGTATGTATTGGCTATGCAGATTTAGTGGCATTAATTTCTTTAAACGGAATCAGAAATGTTGCACATGTAGTCTGAATAAAATATGCATACCTGTACTTTGTAATCATGCATGTGGGTATGCATGGAGCTGTAAGTAGAAATCTGCGACCCTTGCAAAGTAGGTTTTGTAGTAGGTGCTTTGCAATGATATGAGACTTAAATTCAGAGTGATCAACTGTACATTTGAAGTGCAGAACTCTGATGACGGAGTTAGATGTAGAGGTCTTGGATGTGATTGGTGGATGGTTGTGTGACTGCTTAGCTGTGTCCAATAAGGGAATGGATTTGCGAGAGATGTGGAAAGGGTAGAAGGACTGGCTAATAGTTACGTGCCACACGGACACTGCGCGTGCCTCATACGGGGTTTTACAGCAAATCCAGCATGGAAAGGGGACTGTAGGCATCAGCCAATCAGATGTTGACATTGCTGATTTGTGTAGAAAGAGAGTGTGTGTAGTGAAGATGGCAGAGGTGGAAACAGTCAGGGTGTTGGTGCTCGGAGATATTTTTGTCCATGATTTACAGCAATATTCAGAATGTAGGCATGTGGCAAACAATTCTGATGTCAGAGGAGTGGAGGTGGTGGGGAGTGCTGCGACTGATTTCAATGCAGTGGCAATTCTCCAAGTTTGCAGAGAAATGCGTAGGATGACCAGTCCCCATGTGGTAGTTTTGCACTATGGTGCTTACCATTTGGGCTACGTGACTTCACCTACTTTGTCGGGAGATTTGGAACAGTTGGTTCAGGCAGTCATTACATCTTTCCAACTGCAAAAGTAATTTTTCGGGCTTACTCCCAAGAGCAAAAAGTTCTGTTTTTTGTCCTGATCAAAGTATTGGTAGGTGTGCCATCAATCGCGGCATGCGTGCTTTCATGTTAAGAGCTGGTATGTTTGTCTGCAGGCACGAGAACATTGTTTCCAGTAATGCAGCTTATTTTGAAGTAGATGGTGTTTCTTTATCTTTTTTGGGATATGCCATGTTCTTTTGGAATGTAAGGCTTGCTTTGGAGAAGGTTATGTGATGATTGTAGGAGTAAACTAAAAAGAAAACAAAAAAAAAGTACAAAATAACAGGTGTCTGTCAGGCATCTGCAAAAAAAACAAAAAAAAAGTCTCTTTTCAGAGCCCACCTTAAAGGGGAAAAGGGTAAATGTACAGTCGTCACGCTCAGATCCTCTACATGTCCGCGGACATGGCGGCAGTCTGCAGGGAGCGCATATTACACGTGGGGATTCTGGGGTGGAACGGCATGCAAATGAGAATGAGTGAAGCTAGGGATTGGTCAGTAAAGTTCAGTGGGTGTGTTGTGAACAGAGAGATTTAGTGAGAACATCTTTTTCCGGAGAGGCTATGTGAGCTCGAAACCAGACTATCTGGATTTTGGGATACTCATGGATACATTGGTTGAAGGTGCATGCAGAACGTTGCGGTTTATCTGCAGATCTTGGATTCCCAAGATTCCCACATGTGAAAGTGCACTGGCATGGAGTGCGTGGAATGAAGTGGCTGAACTTGGTACCTCTCTGTGCTACTTATAGACAAAGCGTCATCCTGATATAATTATCATTCATTGTGGAGGAAACAGTTTAGGACATGTCTCTGAAATTTCTTTGCAATTTGCAATGAAGGAAGGACTTGAGAATGTCATGGACATGTTTTCAAATTTTCCCTGATTGCACAAAGACAAATGTGGCTGTGTCCTGCTTTATTTGGTCCACAAATGGAGAAAGCGAGGCGCAATGTCAATAAGGCTGTTTGTGCCTTTCTAAGAGATGTTGGCATGTCATCTTTCCACAATGAAAATATGATGTTTCGAAGCACATTCATTTTTCGCAGAGATGGAGTCAATTTTACATATGCTGGCAATCAGATTTTTCTTCGAAATGTACAAAATGCATTGCAACCTTTTTTGGATTCATAGTCACCTATTTTGCGTTACATTTTGACGATTCCAAGTTTTTCAAACACACAAATAACCACCAAAAGGCTCTTTTCAGAGCCACCACTTACTCCCAGAGAAAAGTGCATTGGTTTTGCTACGGTTGCACCCTAAAATTTTGTGTGTCCTAGGACTGTCCGCTGACTTTTTGAAAAATGCGCAGGAGCCTACACCCTTTACTTGATAGTTCTGTTTTTAAACTGAGAAAGGCGGCTCTGAAAAGAGCCTTTTTTAAATATGTTTTGTTGTTTTATATTTTTGGGGATTTTTTACACACAACACACTAGTAGAGGATGGAAAAGGAGGGTAAGGAAGGGACACCAACCACAGGGATAAGAAAGGGCAGGTCGAGAGAGAAAGATGATGGGTTGGCCTTATTTAGGTAGGTAGCAGTTCTTCTGGTGCTCTGTGACCGTAGTCTTGAAAGCACTTCGAAGACTCTCACCCCTGCAAAGTACTGCATTGCAGTACATTCACAATATTGTGACCCTCGAAAGGTAAGGGTCAACAGCATCGCGAATGGCCTGTGAGGCAGCTGGAGGGATGCGCTCTCACACAGGAGTGTGGTGAGAAGTTCAGACATGGAGGATGCTGCGGAGGAACTCAACCTACTACGTTCTTTACCTGGTACCACCTTGCGAATGTCCCCACCGTGGAGCGAAGTTAGATGTTGTTTCATGGTTGTCGTACCAAAGCTGTACGCACTAGGTCTCCCACGACTCAGCACCAATTTGCACGGTTTACAGGGGACCAGGTTCGCACATGCTATTGGTACGTTACCAAAAACGGTAAACAACCGCCCCACCCACGACTCCCGGTGAGTGCTGGTAGTAGGGAGTTCCTCCACCTCATTCTCTTCATCCTCTTCTTCCTCGGTCTCTACATCCTCACGCGTATTTCCCTCTTCAGGCCCTTGGGGAGGTGGTGGCGGAGGAGGGTTTGGGGTGGTGCTGAGGCTGATGTAGCAACAGCAGCCATGGATGCCATTAGGGTTGGTGAGGTAATCTCCGCTACAGCACTAAAGGCAGCGAAACTCAATCTACAATTGCCAGAAGTACAATGAAGATGAGCTCGGGGATGTGGCCTTTTATAGGGGTGGAGGGGTACGTCTCGTGACCATATTGATCACTCAAAGCGCTGAAAAAGTTCCTAACAATATGTTGAAAGCTAGGGCCATTGTATGGGACTTGTGAAATGGTTATTTTGTATTGTAAAATAATTTGGCAAGTCTGCATAAGTTCTTGCAATGTTGCGGAAGTGGACAAAGAGCGCAAATTAGGACACACGCTCAGCATGGGTGCGATCACATGATGACGTTGTGAACACATCTGCAAAGGAAATGGGTGTCTGCAGGACAGCAGATTCACAGGAACGGTCGTGCGCATGCGCGCGGGTGTTCTACAGACAGTGTTCGGGTCCTGAAACTAATTAAAAGTGCAACACAAGTGAGATGGACAGTTACGGACAGGCGCGATGTTCTGCTGACGGTATGGCCAGGTACAGTGTCATTAGGACACCTCCATTTTGTTTGACTAGAGACATGCCAGACACTGCTCCTGTTCTACACACAGTTTCATCTTGGCTGCAGACGGTACGGACAGGTATAGTGTCCTTAGGACACTCCCATTTTCTTCATTTATGGACATCCCGGACACCTGGTGTGTTCTAAGAACATTTTCATCTTGGTTGTGAACAGTACAGAGAGGTATAATGTTGTTAGTACGCCCCTATTCTGTTGACTTACGGACATCTTGGACAGCTGGTGTGTTCTAAGAACAGTTCCATCTTGGTTGCGAATGGTACGGGTAGGTGTATTGTCCTTAGAACATCCATATTTTAATAATTACGGACAGGCCGAACAGGCGCGCTGTCTGCCGACATTTTAAATCTTAAAAAAAAATAGACCCAAACAATTCCTCTAAAACTAACATCACATTTTTTTTATTAAACACACATACAGGAATTAAAAGAGAGAGGGGGAAGCAGACACTGAAACAAATATAGGGGAATTAGGGGTTTCCACAGGCTGGTTGTGAGGGGATGAAGGGATGGAAGTTTTGTCAAAACGTTTATATTGTTCTTGAGGGTTTGGGGATAGTTCACTGGGAAATGGAGAAGGGGGATAGGTACAGGTGGGACTGTGATATCTGATTTTTCCTTTCACGTGGTCCTCCACAAATTGCCTTAACCCATTAAAATTCTCTTTTAGCATGTCCACTTTGTCTTCTATGCGTTTCAAGGTGTCTTGCACTGTGTCTTTTGGTGGGCTTTCTTCAATTTTTACCTGGTCTGTTAAAAATAAATATATATGTTAAGTACCCATAAAGTACTGACTATTATTTTGCTTATGCAGAGAAGTGTGTACCATTATTATCGCTATCTTCCGACATTTCGCCATGCAGAAAATTCTCCTCCAGCCACTCCAAAGTACTGCACATTTCTGTGTGAAAACAACAGAAATACATTATTTCTGCACCTCATACAAAAAGTATACAAACATATACGAAAAATGAAGTTCACTTACTACTTTCTTGTCATTTGTATTTGTTGTGTTGTGTTTGTCTACTGTCACTCCTAGCTGTACAGTTTCTGTGAGGTAATTACGTTGGAGGCATATCTTTTTTTGTTATGGTATAATCCATTTCATTCTACATGGTAATTAAATGGATGGGTTATGTGTGAGATTCCAATGTTTAGTGTAGGTTCGAATGGTTATTTATTACTACTTATAATGTGTTTATGTGCTGCTTTTTAAACTTGTGCATTTTTTTATATGGCATGATAGAACAATTTCAGATACCCCCTGATTGTTTTGGTAGTGTTGATCGCGCCCGTGTCCGTCCACGCACAGGCGCTCAGTCCGTGCACTTCAAATATCATTAGCGAGGGGGTTCAGTATGTTCTATGTTACATGTATATAAAGTAAGGGAATTATAGTACATATCTCCCAAATTCACATGATGAAAGTGTATATTCAGTAAAAAAACTTTGCTAAAGGGATGTTATGATTAAGTTGCCCTACTAAAAAACTATGAAATTCACTAAAGTTACCCTACTAAAAACCTGTGAAATTCACTAAAAAAACGTTGTCAAAGAGACGTTATGGTTAAGTTGTGCTACTAAAAACCTGGGAATTTCACTAAAAAAACATTTGTAATGTCATCTTTGATGTCCTGGGTGTTAGTGTTAGCAGTGCACAGTGGTGGGGTGAGTTATGGTTGCTTAGCCTACCATAACTGGTGAATTTCAGGGGGTTTTCGGTTTTGCTTCAAACCATAACGTCACATTTATGAAGTTTTTTTTAGTGAATTTCACAGGTTTTTGTCGCACAACTTAACCATAACGTCCCTTTAACAAAGTTTTTTTAGTGATATATATATATATATATATATATATACATATACATATACATATATATATATATAGGCAGTGACACCTGCAGTCTATTCACTACATATAGCCAGCCTTATGATTACTTAGTCTACTTGCGTTTCAGCATCTGTACAATTGTAAAACGACTTTGCACTGTCTTCAGTGCTTTCTGCACATGCAATCTTCATTTTGCTCATGAAATGTTGCTCAATTCTTTACTTCACCATCAGATTAAAAAGGTCTATATACTCTCTTCATTGGCATCTCTTCTGGGTGCATCATTTCTGCTTCATGTAATGTCACCAGTCCTCTCTTTCATTCATTTTCACACTTCTTCCAGAACTTCCTTTAAGACTGCCATTTCTCTGTCATCATATAGGTTTTTTTCATTGCACACCTTGTTTCGAGAACTCTTCGCGGAATAGGAACCAGTGTTGGCGTTGTGCATGTCGCAATTTTCGGTTTCCAACATATAGGCAAAATGGGTGTGGGACTTCCGGTAAAGGCACGTGGCTCCTCCTCTATACAACCCCTCTGGTTGATTCATCACCACTCTCCCATCAGTCTTCACATATAGACATCTGCGTCTGAAAAAGTGCTTATTTGGAGTCCATATCTTCATTAATCCTGCAGTAGGTCCATCTTCCCACATACTTTTTGTGGTTTCTTAGATACAGGAACTTCGTTCCCTCAAGTGCTAGAATACTTGCTTCTATATACTGTTTGATTTCTTCATCTGTTAGCTCTTTGGGTCCAACTCCTGACTCGACATCAATCATGATCTTAATTCCTACTGCTTTCTTTGCTGTCATCTTGCACTGTGTGATTATTATTCTGATCACACAGAATCCAAACATGATCATCACCAACAATGCTCTGAGGAACTTAAAGATGTTCCCCAACCATTGTGGAATGCATGAGAAGATCGATGCTAACCAGCTGTCATCTGCAATATCTTTTACTTCATCTTTCATCTTGATGTGCAAGTTTCGTTATGGCCTCTGCCAAGTGCCCATTCTCGTCATCGTATGAATGTGCAACATGATTCTCCAATTTTGGCACAAACACCTCCATCCATAGCTGTGATCATATACAAGACATATCTATGCGGAAGAGCCATCAGTCTTATGGCTCTCAGTTTTTTCTTGATAGCATTGAATCCGTTAATGGTAGTGTTGATCATCTGCAGGAGCTCCCATCTGCTAATCTGTAACCATTTGGCATTCGCCATTGTCTGGCTCCCTGGCATGAAATATGGCATGAATACGGCTGAAGTCTGACTGATTAACCTGTGTTCATATGAAATAGAATCAAAGGCTTCTATCAATTTAGTAGAAAAGTAGTTTTCCCTCTTTGTACTGAGAAATTCAACTGATCTCTTCTTTCTTAGGTAAGCATCTGCTTTTATAAACTCTCCAATGTTCAAGTTACTCTTCAGAATTGATTACTATAGAACACAGCCCTCCCTAGTCATTGGGCAACTTCATGTATGATCTGGCTCCACAGGCCCAGTAGTGGTCCATTATCACTACTGTTACATCCTTCATTCCTGGTACATCGAGAATACGGCCACATTGCTGATTCATTCCAACTTTTCTAGTGCCATTGTTTCTGAAACATAGCTCTGCACTAGCCAGAGGCACTATCTGCAACGGCCCTCCTTTGTCATCAACCCATGTCAGCAACTTTGCAAGCTACGGCCAAAGTGGTTTACATCCCTTCTCTATACAATCTATAACTGACTCGTAATGTCCTGTTACTGCCACCGCTCTGCACACAACTAGGCCTTCCTCCCAACCATCTGGAGAAGTAATGTTACCCTGATTTGCATCTGGCATCTCTCATTCCATCTTCATATTTCTTCATAATTCTTTCCTTGACAATCAAGCTTTTTGTTTATTTTACATTGAATTCCTACTCCATTCATTCCAGGCTGTTCACATCTGATCTCTGGTGTGTGGTCTCTCTCTTGTCTATAAATCCTGCACATAATCATCTTCTTCTGGAGTTGTCTTCTCATTCACCCCTAGCAAGGATGCTGTTCGACCCTTGAACTGACCTCTCGTATGGCCGAGTACAAGGTGTGTCAGGCAATGAGTTTTCGGAACTGCCACCTCTATATCTATGGATATCTCATAATTCCCCATAGCAAAAGGTAGGAGAGCACAAACATAGCGACTCTCCTTAGAGGTTCTCTCTCCTACGTTTTTCATGTGCTGATACCACATGTTATTCCTCAAATGTGATGTACTGTCTAGATAATAATTTAACTGGTAATCATCTTCCCTTGTTCTTCTCTTGTGTCTCCCTCTTGCAAGGAGAGTATGTGAATAATGCTCATGTAGTACATCAATAAGGGTCCTTCCTACAGGGGGAATCATAGGAACACCTGTCAGAGAAATGGGTGACCTTACACGTGTCACTGGTGTAGGGATAATCACATATGGCCTTGGTCTTTCATTAATAGACAATTCTGCATAAGCCACTAGAGTGGGAAGAATAAATGGTACTTCTACCTTACTTGGACCAATGAAGTAGACAGTATGGATTACCAAAATCAGAAAAACAATGATAAATGTTGAGCATGCATATATTATGCACCAATACATTAGTCGTTGAGTTTGCTCACTTTCCGGAACTGCATTATTCTCGACAGTCCACATTGTGCCTGTGTACTACTTTAAGGAAGTAAACAACCTTTTTAATCAGGCAACCTTGTTAAATGATCAGGTAGTTGCAGGATCTGTCGAACTATCGCCACAAGTATCCTCCTAATTGTAGGGCCATTTTTAGGGGTTCTACGTTATTTCGCTGCAGTATTTTTCATCGCGGGTTTTTTCATCGCCGTTGTTTTTCCGAATAACACATTGTTTTTTTTTTTTTTTTTTTGCGGGGGGAGTTACCCCCAAACCCTCTTTTTTTTATTCCCTTACACCCACAACCATATATTTAATTTTTTAACCCCTCCCAAAAAAAAGGTTCGTTTTTTTCGAAATAAAAACAGCGATGAAAAAACACGCGATGAAAAATACCACAGTGAAATGCGTGTATACCTTTTTAGGATCTTGCAGAAAAACATGTACATTAGTACTACGCCCAACAAGAGCAGAATAGGCTTGGAGTAGCTATACAAAGACAGCGAGAAGTAGTCTCTGGGCATCTTCCTCGGACAGGACCATGTGCTTAACCAATGAGAAACTCAGTGTGAAAGGAATCTGGAAACTGCTCCTGCTTCCAGTCATCAAACTCGAATTCCAGATGTGGCATATTTATCACATCAACATTTTCTTAAATCCAATTCAAAGATTCCTGTGGCTCGAGAATTTTCTCTGCACTCCTGCTATAATATCTATAAAGAGTATCCAGGGTGAGCCACAGTCCAAATGCACAAATGCATTTATTTAGTCAGCAATCTTAGCATCCTTCTTCCTTGTCATCGATCGAGCCTGCATGTGCTGAACTTCTTCTTATTGTCTTGCTTCCATATCAATGGGTGGGGTTGTATTGGTCTCACCAGCATACAGTTTCACGTTACCGAAATGTATCCATGCGTGTCATTCTTGGACTTTTACTGCTGAGTGAGTTACGTTCTCAACAATATAGAGTCAACTAAAATGGGGTTTGTGCCACTTCCTTGTGAATTTGCCCACTAAGACTGAATCTCCAATACATAATTTAGGTGCAGAAAATAATTCTTGAAGTGGTTGCAGGTGGGTCTTCATCTGACCGACACCCCTTGCACTTAAATTGATCTGAAATGACAGAGATACTAGCGGTCCTACAAGTCAAATAAGCAAGAAACTCATTTCCTAACATTTCTGCAGTCTTCTGGGCATCACTTCTGGTCCTCGATGGAGAAGACAAAGGCGTTCTCATCCATCTCCTTATCACTAGCTTGTGGGGTATGAGGTGGTGGTCCAACCCAGCCTGATTCCTTAATGCATATAATGCAAGGTGCAGGCAATACAGCCATCCCTTCTTCAATGTCAATTTCAGTTTGGCAATTCTCTCCTTAATGAGGCTCACATATTCCATTCGCTTGCGGGCGATAAGCAGAAGAAAACTTGTGGTTCATACTAAGCAATAGTCTAATCTGTTCAAACACTTAATTAACAAAATGGGGCCCATTGTCGGATCTCATCACCTCACATACTCCCCAACTAGGAAAGATTTCTCAAACTAAAAACCTTGCTGCACACGTGGCATCAGGGTGTGTACAGGACCTGCTTCAATCCACCTAGAAAAGGGACACACCACCACTATCATATACCTGTGTCCACTACATACTTACAGCATATCAACATAGTCAATATGTAAATGCTGAAAAGGACCATTCGGTTGAGGAATCACTCCTCTGATTGTTCTCAGTGTGTGTCCAGTGGTAAACTTTTGACATACAATGCAATTTACTACATAAAATGCAACGTGTTCTAACTGGTTCGGTACGAACCAGTCCTCCGCAATAGCTTCTGCAAGGCTTTCCCTAGTTACATGCACAGGGTAGTGCAGCTGTTCAAGCGCTACCCTTAACTAGTCCACAGGCATCACCAGCTTTCCAGTGCTATACTGTCACCACAATGCTTCAGAGGGGGATACAGAACACCCCCTTTGTTTCCACAATTCTTGCTCTTCCATTGCTGCACTGCCTTGAACATCCATCAACTGTGTTCCAGATAAATGATTAAACCTTTTGTTTACAATCATAATTGTAACTACTTTTTTCTTTACATCTGGAGTAACAAAACTTGAAATATCTTGTGAATATGCAACCCTTTTGGCCTCTTCGTCTGTGGCTTCCTTCCTGCAAGAGATAAAGTCAGTTTGTTTAGTATGTTCAGCTCATTTAATGATTGCAATGGCTGCTGGGAGTTGTATTGCCTTGATAAGCCTGTCCAATAATGCTGCGTGTTGCACTGGAGTGCTGTCTACTCGGTGGTAGCCCCTCCTTTTCCAACATGCTAGCCCTATGTGCACAGTTGATGTCACATAGGCGGAGGCACTGTATACCATCTCATCCTGCCCTGCATGTTTCTCGAGTGCGACAATAAGTGTCAACAATTCTGCTGCTTGCACTGAAAAGTGAGACGGTAGTCTAGCACTTGCTACCACTTCAAATTTCCCATTAGCTCTGTACCTTACCACAGCTGAACCTGAATGTCGTTCCCCATCACTTTGATTACATTTTGAAGACCCATCAATAAAGAGAATCTCCCCCCCTGCTAAGGCATTTTATTTTATGCGCAGGATATCATCGTAGAACTCCTCGTAATTAGAGCAATCATGCACATGCTCTCCTCTCTGCCACAGGCTGAGCTTCAAACGTGGCAGGGTTCACTATTTTACACCTGACTATTTTGATTCTCCAAAATGGCAATTAAAGCATGCTGAACAAATAATGTCATAGAACACCCCATCACAATACTAGAAGACTTCTCCATTGCGAACGCAGCTGCTGCCAGCGATTGTTCGCCGTAAAATGCCCTCTTATAACTGGATCTAAAATCCCACAGTAATATGCCAGGGGTTTGTAACACAATGTCGTCATCTGTGTGAGCACTACTGTCATAACTGTCCCATTTGTAGGTGAAAAGAAAAATAATTCCTCATCATAGTTGGGAATTCCTAAAACTGGAGCTGTACAAATTGCTCAATTCTCCAAAACCTCCCTCCATTTCCTCAGTCCATTCTATTCTTTGCTTATTCACTCGTGCTTCCTTCAGAGCCTGCAAAGGGGGTCTTGTGTATGAACTGTAATCAAATACCCATGCTCTAACATAGTTGCACAATCCCAAAAACTGCTGCATTTGTTTTATCGTGTGCAGTTTTGCTGTTTTCATAATCGCCCCAGCTCTTTCAGTTGTGACTCTCTTCCCCTCATATGAGATTAACTGACCTATATTCAACACCTCTTCTTGAAAATATTGCACCTTCTCCTTGTCCACTTTATTTCCCTTGACTGCTAGAATAGTCATTAACTGAATTGATATTACGCTCACCTGATCTCTGCGGAGGTGTTGGGGCATGGTTGCAGCCCTCCCTGAACTTGAATCACCCACTTCAGGCCTCTCCCTCAGTAGGAAAGCTGTGAGCGGTGGTACATGGTGATACTGCTCCTGAGTGGAGATAAGAGTGTGTGAGTGCGCCAATCTGTGATTGTTGTACCTCTCGAGCCCTTCACCCCAAAGTACGGTTTCTGTGAGCATATGCCGGCCCATAAAGCTCACCTGTGAATTTTGGAAGATAAGCTCTCTGTCCTGCTACTTCTGACAGGGGCGTATTGAATGGGATCTAGTTCCTTCACTGATCCCTGATAAGGATTATTCCAGTCCAGCTGCGACTATGCTTCTCCTTATGATTGGTAAGTCTTTCTTTAGCTCTTGCGATGCTGTTTGTTCTGTCTAATGTCTTTATATGTTGCTCCTAATTATGCCCACAATAATGTCTCTCTTCTGTTTTCTTCCCTCAGATGGAAATGCGGCCTCAATGCAGCTGTGAGACGCGAGACGCGGCCGGATGGAAGATGGATGCTACCGCAATGTTTGACAGCAGGTAAGTGATGGTTTAAGGAAAGCGCAACGTATGGCGAAGCACAACCTTAAACTGACTGTTTTTTTTATGTCTAACCTTGTCTTCTATTTTTCCTTGCAGGCGCTGCTGTCGACGATGGAGCGTGTCGTACTGAGGTGCCAAGATGAAGATTTCCGCATTCCGGAAAGTGTAAAGATGAATACTTGGTTCGCCGAAGAGATGTACAGGTAAGAACAGCTTCCCGCAGTTGGTAAGTATGCTGGCAGGAAGCAGGATATCCAGGAAGCAGGATTTTCAAAGGGAGTCTGACCTCAGGTGATGGTGAGCGCTACGCTGCTTGCAAGTGCAGAATAACATGAAGCGATTGTCTTGAGGATCGGGGCAGCTTACATATCTGAGATCGTGGGCACGGCCATTAGGGCCGGTTTACCAGCCACACCCTGCCACTCCTAGAGAGTGAGCACGTGCGAAGGCAAACCATTGGCAGCCACACCCAAGACTACACTTGGGGCTGCTTAATGGATGGAATGTTCAAGCTTAATGCATCTGATGTGCTATGTCCATAATAAAAGCGTTTTGGCGTTAATTGGATGTTCTTGTTTACTTTTGTTCGTGAGCCTGGTGCTAAAGGCGCCAGGACAGTGTCCACCGAGGTCTCCTGTGCATGCGACCCCTGCATGCCTGTGCCCCTGACTTCATGACCATGACAAACGAATCTTACCTGCGCTCATCTTCTGTCATGCTACAAACCAACATTCAAGTCAATCACCGTGAAATATCATGCTTGTGCTCGGATATTATATAAAATCGTTGCTGGATATGGAACTAAAGGAAACTCTGCCTCTGCAATCTGGTTAAGTGGTCTCATGTCCTGAATAAAAATCCACAACCTCCCCCCCTTATTTTATTTATTTATTTAGTTTTTCACATTTGTTGCACGCCCAGACCCTTAGGTATCACAGCGTGGTTACAGACAGGTTAGTGAATAGGTACATTGTACAAGCAACAACAAGATACATAGGTTATTTACAAGCAGGGATAAAATATTTTGATAGTATTTACAGGTTCAGTCAAAAGACATGTTGCTAATATTGGTTAAATAACTAAGTTTTGAGTCGTTTTTTAAATCCTGAGAACAATGTCTCTATTTTTATGCTGATGGGGAGGGAATTCCAGTGACTGGGTGCGAGGAAATGGAAACTGCCACCACCTGCTCTGGTGTTTTTATAGCGAGGGATAACAGTGAGTTGATTGTCGTTAGATCTAAGTGATCTGGTAGCTTTTTTTTTCTATATTGCGTAGATTGTTTTTTTTTTGGTGAGGCATTTATGCATGATACAAAGGGTTTCAAAGATGATTATAGCTTTGATAGGAAGCCAGTGAGTGTCTTTTCTAATCTGGGAGATGTGTTTGTATTTTTTTATGCCTAGGGCTGCTCGTAGGACTTTATTTTGCATGAGTTGCAATTTACTGAGATTGGTGTTGGAGGTGCCTACTAGGAGTACATTGCAGTAATCCAGCTTGGATAGCACCAAGGCCCTAGCCAGTGTGAGGCAGTTGGTCGGTGTTAGGTATTGTCTGCATAGTGAGATTAGTTTGGAGGTATACGCAGTGGATGAATAAAGGGTGCTGATGTGTTTGGTCATGGTGAGGTTGGCGTCTAGGTATACGCCAAGGGTCTTAACTTGCTTGAGTACTGGGATCAGTGTGCCGTCGATATTGATAGATTGGTAGTCGGCATGGAGGGCGGCTATTTTGGAATGCGATCCCACAATGAGAAGCTCTGTCTTCTCATCATTGAGACAGAGACTATTTAGCGCCATCCAATTTTGGATGATGGCGCATATTTTATTTATGGTTAATGTTTCCTGGTCGTAGTTACCTGTATGAGGATCTGGGTGTCATCTGCAAAATTGGTGTAGATGACACCCATATCGTCTAGTAACGAGAAAAGTAGCCTTGTGTAGGCATTATAGAGAGTAGGAGAAAGGCATGATTCTTGAAGAACCCCTATAGGGACTGGGATGGGGTCAGCAGCTTCTTTGCTTATAGAGACTCTAGAGGTACGTTCTGATAGGAAGGATTTGACCCACTTTGTGGCATCTTTGGAGAAGTTGACGTCATTGGCTAGCGAATTACACAGTTAGTTGTGATTCACAAGGTCAAATGCTGCGGATAGGTCTAATACCAAGAGTATACAGAGTTTCCCTTGATCTCTGATAGTGTCCATCTGGATTTTAAGATCCAGAAGGGCTGTTTCTGTGCTATGATTAGGCCTCAAGCCAGATTGTCCGGTTCCTAGTAACTGGTTTTGTTTTAGGTGAGTTTGGATTTGAGTGTATGCTAATTTGTCGATGATTTTAAGTTAAAAGGGGACTGTTGTTATTGGGCGATAATTAGTGGGCACAGTGGGATCCAATTATGTTTTTTTTAGAAGTAGGGTGACCCAGGCTTCTTTGATGCTGGCTGGTACTTAATTGGTGTTGAAAGAAGCGTTGACAAAGTTGGTGATAGTGGGGGTGAGGGTGGAGGCCCATGCTTTAATTATTTTTGCTGGGACGTTATCTCCTTTGCAATTGGAAGCTTTAAGCTTGGAAATAGTATCTGGTACTAGTTCTTTGGTGATTGGGGCAAAGTGGAAGAGCGTGTTGGGATTTGTGTTGGTGGTAATGCGGGGGTTGGGGGGTTGGTGATTATAGTGTTTTTATCTGGTAATGCAAGTCTTTTAGTGGTTATTTTGTTTTGTAGCAGCGTAATGTTGGCGGCCAGGTCATTTTGCATGGTGGTGCACCATTCTTTACTAGATTCTGCCAATGTCGTAACTGGAGTGGGATTCTCTAGTTCTCTGAGGATAGAGAAGAGTTCTTTAGAGTCTGAAGAGGCATTGCTGAAACGGTGTTATAGGCATTGGCTTTATGAGTGATGATGGCTGTTTTATAGGTTTTGTTGGCCTCCTTCTATGCCTTCTATGCCTTAGCAGAGTCCGAGGTGGGGTGTTTAGAGTGGGCGTGTTCAAGGGCACGTTTTGTTCTTCTAAGCGAGACTAGTTCTTCATTGAACCAAAAATGTGTCTTTTTGTCAGCTCAGCGTGTTTTGGTTGTTATTGGCGCTACTTTATCGATAGTGAGGGTGAGGCATTTATGGTTGTAGTCGGCGATGGTGTTTGGGTCCTTGCTGGTAATTGGAATGGTTTCTAGTGTTTTACTGAGGATGGGGTCAAAGTACCCAGCAGTGAGTTTGCGGGGGTTTCTGGCAGGTGTAGGTGTTGACTGTATTGGTCTTAGGAGGGCTAGGTTCATCACTCAAGAGGGTGAATTCTATGCACTGGTGGTCTGTCCAGTTGAGAATGGTAATGGTATCGACAGAAAGTCTGGTATTCAGTGAGAGGATCCAGTTAAGTGTTCTACCCTTGATGTATGTAGGAGCATTAACCAGTAGGGTGAATTTCATGTCACTGAGCGCTGAGTGTAGGGCCTCGGCTTTATGGTCTTGGTCATCATTGAAACCTAGGTTCAGGTCTCCAAGGATTATACATTTTGTATTGGGTTTGATGAGTGGGGCAAGAAGTAACAGAATGTATATTTCAGGGTGACTGTTAGAGCTGGGTGTTCTGTAAATCACAACGATGTTGATGGTCGTTTTACCATTCATGGCCAATTTACCTAGCAGAAGTTCGTACCCTGTGATGTCTTTGATAGTGCAGGATCTTAATTGTAAGTTAGTCTTGGCTATGATGGCTACACCACCTCCTGTGGTGTGGGTTCTATCGGTCCTAAGGATGGTATAGTCGGGTATAGTCGGGAGGGATGGCAAGAGCTAACAGAGGTCCAGATGTTTGATGAAGCCAGGATTCTGTGATTACTAGTAGGTCTAGGTTTTGTTCAATAATTAAGTCATGAATTTCGATTGCATGCACTCCTAGTGATCGGGCGTTTATGAGAGCACCTTAGAAGCAGGTGAGAGGTTTGGCTTCTACGGGGGCGATATTAGGCAAATGTGGTTGAGAGGCATTGGGGGTGCTTTTTTTGTGCAGGGGTCGGTGGATTTGGGTGGGATAACAGCCATCGGACTAGGAATATGGGGTTGATGTAGTAATTTAGTGCCAGTTCTTAGTCAATGGATCCTATCGAGCTCTTCAATGGGGTGTGTTTTGTTGCCTGATGTTGAAGTAGTGTTGAACGAGGGGAGTACTTTATGATCCGTAAGTATGGGCTCTTCAGTATAGCTTCTAGGTGTTAGGCTAGGGCTATGATAGTTATCATGGATAAAGGGGAATGGTGGAGTGGACGGCAGGAATGGTGTGGGGCAAGGTATGGGGTGGTGTCTAGGACAAGCTAACCTTGATAGACCGTTTCTGAGCGCAAAGAAGTGGCTGCCTGTACATGGCGTGCTATCTTGAACGAGGCTGAAAGGGAACATAGTGATGAGTAGCCAGCCTAGCATAGCTATGTTCAGTGTGGTTGGAGCTAGTGGTGGGGGATTCGTCCTGTAGTGTGAAGGGCATTGTATTAGCAGAGGTGGATAGGCTGGTGTAGGTATAAGTGATTCTGGTGAGCTGCACAAGGAGGAGGCGGGCTGTGCATTTCAGTTATTGGGCTAATTTAGGTTAGAAGAACTAGTAGAGTTTGAACTAGTGGTAGTGGGTAACGAATGCCAATGGTTGATCCTTAGGCTAGTTTAAAAACAGATGCTCATGACACAAAGTAATAGGCAGTATTCTAGTACATGCTAATGGATGTGTGCAGCAAATGCAGGCAACTTAATCATCAGGCTAGTTTAAAAACAATTGCAATTGATCATGAGGCAAAGCAAAAAGGCAGTATTTTAGTACAGGCTAATGGATATGGGCAGCAGAAGGTAGCACTTAATCATCAGACATGTTGTAAAACAATTGATTATAAAGCTAGTTTAAAACGATTGGTCATAAGGCAATGGGCAGTAGTCTAGTACTGTCTACTGGATATGGGTAGCAAATGGCTGGTCTATTCAGCCAGCTGGTTTGGAACAGTTGATCATAG
Source organism: Ambystoma mexicanum (assembly GCF_040938575.1). Taxonomy (NCBI): domain Eukaryota; kingdom Metazoa; phylum Chordata; class Amphibia; order Caudata; family Ambystomatidae; genus Ambystoma; species Ambystoma mexicanum. The sequence continues at coordinate 69,431,598 of NC_090921.1, forward strand.
AGGGAGGGGCAGTGGGCAGTAATATAGTGCAGGCTAGTTCAAACTACTGGATGTGGGCAGCAATTATTAGCGGTTAAACATTTGATCCTAGAGCAGTGGGCAGAAAGCAATACACAACATGTGGCAACAAACTAGCATCATATTTAAACTAGTAAACATTATAACAGCTAAAACACAGGAGCAGTAAATGACGTTCCAGTTAGTTTGCTAGCGAGTGGAAGGAAACAATGCTTTTTGCTGTATTAGGCAGTAGGGGGCGTTTGGATACACTTCTTGAGCATGGAGCAATAGCGGGTATGTGGATTTATGTATACAGTTTTACAATGTGAAAGGGCGGGGTACCTGTAATGGTGTGTCTCTTGGTCTAGTGAAGGCAGTAACATCAATCTGCATTCGCTGAGCGTGGTGCAGTCATCACATATATACAGTACCCTTCAATTTCTTCACAGGGTACAACGCAGTAATACACTGTGACTCTGACATCACTAAAATACCTTGATTCATTAGGGCATATAAAGTCTTAAAAATACCCTCATCCACCTTTCAAGACATTGGGTACTGTCTTGCTCAAGGTAAAATTGCTCCTGGATTCCGTTTAATCGTATCCTACCCTATCCCGTTCAATAGGCCTACGTCATAAGGGCCCATAGTTCATAAAGAGTTTGGCACTTTTTCCAAATCTTCATCAGAAAATGCTGAGCGCTGCCACACTGTGACCATTTGCTGTGGGATTTGTCTTTTCTCGATTCTGATCCAATATGTAATACTCATCTCAAATATATTACTTCATCATCTGATGGATCATCTTTGAACATCTGTTCATCTGTGACGTCGGTCAATCTATACCCTTCCCCAATGGCAATCACTGTTCTCCATGGCCTGGCTCTTGTCATCTGTTCCTTCAAGCATGGTCAATTCCACTCATAATATGGCTGCATTTAACTATAGGGGAAATGTGTGTCCCCCCTCTTCGTCCATAGGTATCTGTGGCTGAACAAAAACTCATCAGGTATTCTCATAATCATTCTCACTAGCCCGGGTAGCCACGTCAAGAAAATGCATACCCCACAAAGGAAGACTTCTGGCTCTAATGGCATTCCTTGCAGAGCCATTTGCCCTGTAAATACCAATATATATTCGCCCACGTTCATATAATGTATCCCTGGAGTAGAACACACTATGCCTTCATCAGTGAAAAAAAAATTGTCATATTTAGCTTTGTCATTAAATCTCGTCCAAGAATATTAACCAGTGTCTGCCTTGAATACAATAATGGAACAGACATGTCACACTCTCCTATGGAGAATGGTAATTCATCAGTAAAAGGAACTATGCTTGTAGCTCCAGAGAAACCTTGCGCATTCATGGCAATTCCCGACATTGGATATTTGCCCTCATATATAAATGAACGAGTACCCCCAGTGTCTACTTAAAAAGAAAAAGATTTGCCCTCTATGGGCCCATCAACCCTTGGTTCCTCTTGGGGGTATGGTGTCACTGATAGTACTGAACACATCAGTTTTGCCCTGTGTGATGTCCTATTGTGGGTACATGCTTATCCATGTAAAAGGACTTCCTCCCACTACAGTGACACCCCCTACCCTAGTTGTCAATAACTGTCCTCTGTTTGCACTCTGCTGTATCTGCATGGGTGCATGCTGTGACTGCCCTTGCAGCGGATTCAATGGTGCTTGCTGTGGTTGCAATGTCTGTTGCAATTCCTGCGCTTGTGCTTGATACACTGTTTGATCATGGCAAACCCATCCCTAGTTTGTGAGCTATATTCTGGAGGATAAGCTGTCCCCCCTCTTGAGAATTGCCCTTTCTGTACATATGCTTGGCTTCCACATGTCTGCGCGATGTGCCATGTCACCCCACATGTCCAACATACAAGAAGAGCTCTTCTGACTAGCCCCCCCTTGATTAAATCCTGCTTGTACGTTTTGATTATCATTTGCATATTCTGAACCCCGCCTTGGTTATTTTGAATACCACCTGTTCCTCTGTAGCCCATTCCACTGCCTGAGGCATAAACCCATTCCCTCATTGGTCCATCTGGTGTTGATTATTAGCCGGTAATGCACCCACTGCTTGCTGCATTCCCAATCCTTCTCCACTTGTCAGTACTGCCCCTTCTATGGCATACTTTGATATTTTCTTCTGAACTAACTTGGCTTCCTCAAGTTTTCTAGCATCTTCCTTCTTCTTATTTTTCTCTTGTAACAGCCGGCAGTGATGCACTATATACAACTGTATCTCTGCATGTGGCTTTGCTTCCATTCCCACACATTTTTGGAGCTGTCTCGGTACTTACTCTGACACATCCTGACTCAAAATGTGGTAAAATACTGCCACTGATTTCTCCCATGCCTCCCTCGTTTCCAGAGTCCAGCATTCCTGAATACTTTGAATGTAAGCAAGCAGATCTTCGTCGTCTTTCATCTTACTTGCCATCATTGCACCCAGTATCAATATACTGTACCCTAAGCGCTCTACAGACATCTGCTCTGCAATTGTTAAATGGTGCTCCATCGTGCACGGTTTTCTGTGCAGTGACACTTGAGTTGCCTGCTCTCGTCCAAATGTCATCAGCCCTTTCCCCAAGAATGGCTGCAAGTAGACCTTTAATGTCCCCTATTGCTAGAGTATTTCCTCCTGTCATTTGTTCTAGCTCATAAATCAATTTCCCGCACCTGCCGTTAAGCTGGGAAGTTTGCATATTAAATTATCCTTATCCATTTGTGGCAAGAGGATATACTGCGGTCTGGCTCCTCCTTTCTCCAATAAAGGGAATTGCATGAACCCAAATCCGCAATCGGCTCCCATTGTCTGCCAATCCATAATGGGGACAATGGTTCCTGATCGTCTTCTGCCTGGCAATGACCTCAGCCTGCTCACATATGGCAGCGACTCCCTTCTCACTATGCAATCGTCCTTTAGGGTGCTCTGGATATGCTATAGAATCTGGCGTCCTATCCTTAGGCTGCTCCGAATCAGAGCATCTCACTTCCATGCCTGTCTACAGACATCCCTTGGGACTGCATACACTTTTTCCCTCCTCGCCATGGAAGGTTTCTCTCTCTTCGTCTGACATATCTAGTCCCCAACTAGTATGGCTTTCGTCCCCATCACCCTTATTTAAAGTTAGCCTGTCTAAGGACAAGGCTCTATGCTAGAGACTGAACGGGTCTCTTTCTTCGCTTTCTCTTAAGTCTTTATAGGCTTTATTGGTTCTCTCCCCGATGCTCCCTATATCAACATTATCTAGAGTTATCCTAGACATGATATATTATGATAGTTTATTTATATGGTGCCTATAAACAATGGGCCTGATTAATGGAATCAAATTGTGCATAAAAAGGGGCACTTGCATGCAAAATGTAGGCAAGCGTCTGTTTTTTGATTCATGGACACATTGCGCGTGGCTTACCCGACACTTGCACTGAATCCATGCGGGTCCAACACATCACTGCGACACCATGAACAGTTTGCACGAGACACCCAGCGAATGCGCATACCGTCTAGCGCAATCACCTAAAAAAGGTGCAGAACACATGGAATGGGGAACAACATGTGTAAATGTGGGTGTCACGCGGGAAGTACCACAGTAAAATACTTGCAACGCCCACACGTGCGCTAACAACACGTATTCATGGAATCAAACAGGGCTCTCCGGCGCACAGGGAAAAGACACGCTAATCTGGAAACACGTCCGCCACTCGAAAGTTGGCGTAAGCGTCACAGCACACTAAAAACAATGCATAAAAAGAGTGCGCAAAAGCCAACGTGCATATACAGCTACGATGAATGCACAATTTTTCGCAGCCATGATCGGACACCGCAGGAGGAGGATAGCCAGGGCATGCATTTTTTTACCCAGGACAAGCCTTTTTAGGATGCCTGATGACCAGGTCCATGGTAGGTATAGGTTCCCACCGCATATCATATTAGACCTAGTCATGGAGTGGGAAGATGACCTCACATCACCCACTCTGTGCTCCAAAGCACGGAGCCCCTTGGAAAAGGTGCTCAATGTACTGCATTTCTTGGCCACTTGGTCATTTCAGTGGACAACTGTCATTGTTGGGGGCGTTTCACAGGCCACACAGTCAAACTGCCTACACCAGCTACTGGCAATCATGGCTCCGGCAGAAAGGCATGCCGTGGTCCAGGACTTTTACGGGGTGGCACACTTCCCTAAAGTGCTCGGTGCCATTGATTGCTCCCATGTGGCCCTATGTCCACCCAGGGCCACAGAGCACATCTATCACAAGCACTGCCATTCCATCAACATGCAGGTTGTATGTGATGCCAAGGGAATCATTACCTCTGTATATGCGAACTATCCAGGGTACACCCATGATAGTTTCATATTCAGAATGTCACCCCTACACCAGGCCCTGGAAGCTGGGAGGCATAGCAACACATGGCTCATTGGTGAGTACAAATGGCCCTGGAACTACATCCATGTCTCACACAGACAACACCACCCCATTGAAAACCCATCTCACCTCCACAGGGGACAGTGCCTACCCTCTGAGCACCTACATGATGACGCTAATACAGAACCCCACCACACCACCCCAGGTAAGATACAACGCAGCCCATATTGCAACTAAGGCCATAATAGAGAGCACATTCAGAGTGCTAAAGTCATGCTTCTGCTCCATTGACTACTCTGGTGGTGAGCTACTATATGTGGTGTGTAGGATCATTATGGCAGCATGTGTCCTGCACAATGTTGCAACACGGCGTGGCGTACCGGTGGACATGGTGGTGCCCCCACATATCCAACCACAAGCACGCGGCTTCGCATGGGAGAGGAAAGGGCAGGTGGCAAGGCTGCCCGTACCGGAACTACGTGATCCGACCGTGGCTGATTTTCCCTTGGCCTGAAAGTTTGCATGTGAAATGTACGAACCACAAAAGGTTTGTACATTTTCCATGTGAACACACGCTCAAAACCCCTACATACCCACACCCCCACCCACACCCACAACACACCCACGACACACCCCTCCACCCACACACTCAACACACCCCCAACATAAACAAACCCTACTTGCCTTCTCTTCATGCTGTGTCGCTGCAGTGCCAGTTCCCTTTCACTTCCGTGATTGTGAACCGGCGCTGCAGGGTTCTTTTATTTTATTTTTTATTTTTTTTGGGAGCTGCAGGGGTTTCCTCTGCAACCCCCGCTCACTATACTGTGTGTTATAGTGAGCAGGGTGTTGCGGGGGACACCCCTGCAGCCCCTGTTTTCTTTTTCTTTTTTTCAGGTGTGCTGCGGGGGTGTCCCCCGCATCACCCTGCTCACTATATCACACAGCATCACACTTCAAGTCACCTGGCTGACACACCAATGGTCTGCCAAGTCGTTGCATAGTTTCTGTGAGGGTATTGTAGTGTTGCCGCAACCTGGTGTTTTTATCATTTCTTTTATGATGTTGAACATTTCTTTTTGTGTGTTGGTGACATTGGTGATTCTGTCATCATAATGCCTTCTCTCTGCCCTTTGAATTTCCTTCTTATATGATCGGATTTGTTTCTGGAACTGCGTTTTCTTATCTTGGTCGTATTCTTTCTTCCATTCTAATTCCAGCTTTTTGTTGTTCTTTTTCATGGTGCTTAGTAGTGGGGTGAACCATTTTGCCATTGATCTTTTTTCTTGAGGGGGTAAAGGGATTTTCTATAAGCAATGTTTTCTATTGTGTCAGAAATCAATTTGTGGAGTAGCTGCACTTTCCTGTCTCAGTCTGCCTTCTCCAGTTCTGCTGTTGAAGGTTTGGTTGTCTTCAGTTGTTTTGATAAATTGCTTGCTTTGACGGTTTTCCAGTTTATTTTGGTGGTATTTAGGATCTTGAGGGGCTGGATGCTGACTTCAATTGGTAGCGTGATCACAAATTGAATGAGGAGGTGGTTGCTCGAAAGTATTTGTAGCGGTGGTGCCGTGGTGATACGGTTTTTCTTGGTGAAGATTGCATCAAGGGTGTGTCCTGCCGAGTGTGTTGCCCCTTTGACCACCTGTTGTAGTTTGATGGTTGTTAGCTGCCCAATTAGTGAGTTTTGAGGGTTGGCGTGTTTTTCTTCGAACCGAATGTTGAAGTCCACAAGGATTATTAGGTGTTCGAGTTCGATGGCTATGTTGGTGACGGCTTCTATGAAGTTGTCGAAGAAGGTTACATCATATGTCAGAGGTCTGTAAGCCAGTATGAATTTAATGTTTGTTTTTGGATTCGCCGAAAGGTGTATGACCATGGATTTGCAGTTCATGATATGAAGAGGTTTGTCTCTTTTTACTTTCAGGTGTTCTTTCAATGCTATTGCGAGGCCTCCTCCTTTTTTATTTATTCGGTTTAACTGAAGGCATTTGAAGTTGATGGGGAGGCAGCTTTGGAGTGTGATTTTGTAGTTGTCATCCAGCCATGTTTCTGGGATGAATAGGATGTCGATGCCATTGTCGCAGAGGAGGTCCAAGATCTCTGTTGAGTGTTTTGACATGGATCTTGCGTTTATTAGGTTGCAGTGGATTTTAAAAGTATAGTGTGGTTTGCGCTTTATTATCGATGTTGTCTTCTGATTGGTGTTAAGGTTTCCTTCCAAGTCGATGTCTAGTTGAGGTGTTGGTACAGTTGTGTCTGTGTCGTTGAAGAGCTCTTCTAGGTTCAGTCTTGGGTTTTTCTTTTCATCAGGCTCTTCTTTTAAATGTTGTTGCTGTCGAGCACACGGTCCTCTTGTTTTGGTGATGTAAGGGGATAGGGTGTTGATTATGTCCTTGTTGGCTCTAGCTTTGTCCGTTATTCTTCTGTGTCATTGTGTTTGGTTGTTGGTCGTTCTTGATTTGTATATTGGGTCAGTTATTTCCGGTAAGTGGTTATTTGCGGAGTTAGTTATAGAGATTTCTCTCTTCTCTCGGTGCTGGTTCTGTTACTGTTTGTGTCTGTGGGAGTGTGTTCTGCAGTTGTGAGACATTGGTGGTGTTCAGTTGGGTTTGTTCTTTCTGCTCTTTGTTTTTCCTTTGGTCCAGTTAGTTTTTGAGGCCTTTTAAGTTTTGAGCATTTTTGGTCTGTGTTATCTTTGGTTCGTTGTTGCAGACTTGGTCTTTGTGCTTTTGGTCTGGCTGTCTTGTGGGGTTGGACTGGGTGTGGGGGACTGTCCGATACAAGTTTGGGCTCTGTCTTTTGGGGTGGTCTAGTCAGGTGATATCGCTAGGGTAGTTCATTCGCTCTCTCGAGTTTGGGCTGTCTGATTGGGGAGTGCTAGGTAAGATTTGCAGAGAACTGATGAATCTTCCTTTCATTAATACCTCAGTGAGTGGGAACCTTTTTCCACACTCACATAATCTTTAACTCTTTTTATGGGTGTAATTTTTAAAACTCTCCATAGTGTTGTTTTAAAGTTATCATCTTTAACAACTTATTGGCAATAAGTGCCTGTTGTTGCTGGGTTGCCCTAGGGGCTCCCCTTTTAACTTTCTTGTGCTAACCTTGAGAGAACTACAGTTCCCAAGGGTAGAAAGGATCTTTGGATCCCTTTCACATTTTGATAAGTGAAACCAGCACACCCCACCTTATGTGGAGTGCTGGGGAGATTACAATGTATCACCTTTCACAAAAAAACTGTAACAATTCGGTTAGAGTGACAAGCTTACCTTCAATGGCTGGTGGCAGTTATACCTTAATTTGGTGTACCTTTACCGCGGGCTGTGTTCACAGCTGCAGTAAAGTGACCTTAGGGTGTCCATTTTTACCCAAATGGCCCCTGTCTTCTTTTTTTGCCGTTTTAGTGTTTCTTGTCGTTTCTTGTTCATTCCCCTGGCATCCAGGGTGGGAAATTCCTTTGTGTGATTTTTGTCTTCAGCGGGAGTCCCAAGGACTCCCTGCCCAGGCTCCTGTCTGTCTGTAAGAGCAGGAAGTGAGGGAGGAGTCCAAAACTCCCCAGCCCTTTGTCTTATGCATTGCTTGAATGGGGACAAAGCCCAGTGGGGGGCTGGCTGTCCTGATTGGACAACTAGACTGCCCTTTCTTGTAAAATGCGATAGTGAATGCAGATGTTGTGCTGTAGTTCCTGAATAAATACTGCAAACCTTGAAGATGAAGACATGTCGACTACTGGAACTTAACTCGAAGAGGATGATGAGGAAAAGCAGCAGGAATGATTTCCAGTGACCGGAGAGCCTGCTGTGTAACTGGAGCCTGCTGCAGCCCTTCATTCCAAACAACCTGAGGACTCCAAAAACGACAACCCCAACCCAGAGTCTGATGAAACGATGCTGCGACCATACGTTGTTGCAAGACCCCAGTACCCTGGGACCTCAAGCCATCATGCAGTGCACGGTCTTCCGAATTTCGAATCTCGCTGAAATTTTGTGGGCATCCTGGTGGATCACCAGATAAATGAATCAAGTCCAAAATGTCCCCTCACAAGAGTGCTGGACCTTTAAAACAATGATCATTCAACCGTGATTTTCTGTCTTCTTCTGTGCTCCTTGAAAAGGCACCAAAACCACAGGACCACATTCAGCCACAAGGGAAACCTTGCCTAGAACCTTCTTCATCGATCCCTGATGCAAAGTCCCTTCTGAGGTCTTGTTTTCAGTATCCACAACAAGGAATCCATTGACCGGGTATTTGGCTCCAGACCCTGATGTTCTCCTGCTGCAAAAACTTCTTCAATGCTGAGGTACTGTGTTGGCTTGGGTATGTACTTACCTTAAGCCTGTTAGGATTTCTGTGTAGCTATGTGGTGTTTTCTGTGATTGGGAGGTCCTTCGTCCAGTGCACCCAATCCCACTGCTAGAATCCTGCTAGGGTGTCTTCTGCGAAGCCCCTGGACCCTCGTCTAACTCTAAAGTGAAATACTTACCTGTTTGCCCAGTTTTCCTAAGGAACTCTGAGGGGGTCATTCCGAGGTTGGAGGTAAGGGAAAAACGATGCCGGAAAAGTATTACCAGCATTCCTTACCGCTACGGGCTATTCTGACCAACCAGACCGCTATTTACGGGACCGTAAAGTACGATGCCGTAAATAGCGGTCTAGGGTCGCGTGCGCGACACACCATGCCGATATTAGCGGCATGGCGTAAACCGGAGGTGATCCCAAGTAATGTGGATATGCAAACAACAGCCTCCTGAAGCCCGAAAAGTACCTTACCGGCATGGAGTAAATACCGGCATCTCAGAGAAGGTGTTAAGAACCCCGAGCAGTGTTTCCAAAAGCCACAGGTGCACACAATCAACACAGGTGGAGGCAATGGAGTCTGGCACAGCACAAAAGGAGCACACCCACACACCACACCCCCTCCCACACCAAGATGATACCAATAGTAGTTGCATTACTGGAGCTGGAGGCCCTGCTTGCAAGGCAGCAACAACAACAACAACAACAGCAACAACAACAACAACCACAGCCCCACCACAGAGGATGCACAGGAGGAGAAGGATGGTGAGACAGGCCCAGCATGCCCCACCAGTGCAGCCACCGTTACCACGCCGGCAGCCCCCAATCCCTCGCATCAGAGCCAGTCCTTTCAACCTAACCCCTGAGCAGATCCACACCCTGTACCGGCTTGACCGTGACACCATCACCACCATAGTGGACCTGATACATGACGACATAGTGAGCCTCATAGAAATACGCACCGCCATCCCCCCTCTACTGAAGGCAGTGTCTGTGCTCCACTTCCTTGCCACAGGCACCTACCAGCAGACAGTGGGGCACATGTATGGCATATCACAACCCTTATATTCCCAGATACTGAACCAAATGCTGTATGCCCTCCTCAAGCACACAAGGGACTACATATCCATACCACAGACTCCCCAGGAGATACTTGATACAAAAGTTGCCTTCCATGCACTTGCAGGCATGTCAAATTGCATAGGTGCCCTCGACTGCACCCACGTAGAGTTGGTAGCCCCGCATGCCATGGAGGTGGCGTATCGCAACCGCAAGCAATACCACACCATCAACGTGCAGATGGCATGCAATGCGAGCAAAATCATCACACATTGCTGTGTCCGATATCCAGGATCAACTCATTACTCTTTGGTCCTGCGGAACTCCAGCTATCACGCTATATGGAGCGACATGCTGAACGACGTGCCTGGCTGCTTGGTGAGTTGCCTGACTGGCCCATGGCAGTGCATCGGGGTTATGAGGTGGGTGCCTGCATACTCCACCTGGGTGGGAAGGGGGGGTTGCATACTCCACCTGGGTGGAAATGTTGATGCCAGTGCACAATGTGCACCTCACCGAACACTGTGCCCCAGAGCCAGTGAAAAGGCACATGACTACCGAATCACACAGTGATGAAGTAAGGGCGACACCTAACACTACATGACTAGCAGGTGACCAGGCCACATCCCACAACACATGCACCACTCATTGGCGGCCCTCACACACCGTAAGGGCATCTAGCACTATGCACTGCATATGCACTATGTCGCTGCCTCCTGCATATCACCACACCGGAGAGTCATCTCTGGGAGTGCATTGAACTGAGCCCAACAGGGATACCACACCATGTCACTGGTACTGCACACCCATAGGAGTGCTGTAAATCACCATAGTACAGATCAGTGCAGAATGACAAATATGCTACTGACTACAGCCAACACTCCCTACTACCAAATCTCACAGAACACAGCACTTCAAGGATCTTACCCCAAGACTGCTGCATGCATATATGATGCATGTAGTACAAGACGTAGGTGCACACCAAAAACCATCTTGAAGATGCTACCCTCTCCATCATTCCATTGAACAGGACACATAGCGGGGCCAGAAATGGGGTCAATGCACTCAGGGACATGTGCGTATGGGCAGAAATCACCTGCTGCCATGTAAGTCTAGTTTAGTTGTCCACCATGAATGTACAAACACTTACCTTCATTCCCCTCTCATGCATGTGATGGTGGCTATCCCCTTTCTGAAACCCACAGAACAGGCACGAGGAGGCCTACAATTGTTCCCATACCCGTACATATGTGGTGATTAAGCAGGCCTTAGGCCTGTTGAAGGCACGATTTTGTTGCCTCAGCCGGTCTGTGGGGCACCCATCTACAGCAATGAGAAGGTGTCCAAGATCCCCATGGCATGTGTAATGCTGCACAATATGTGAATCTGTCGGAACGTGCCCCTGTCCCCTGACATGGGACTGCTACCACCAGATGATGATGAAGGGTAGGAGGAGGATGAAAGGGCAGGACGCATCATGGTGCTGATGCACAGGAGGGACATGCGTTGTGGCAAGCATTGATTGGATAATATTACTGACACACAAGTCAGCAGAGGGTGTCATGACGTGAGGACATAGGGCACTGGGTGTGGGGATACATGTACACTATGCACTGTCAGATATCAATAGACACATGCCCAATGATGAATGTCCACACTGGTTTACCTTTGCAACACAGTGTATTGAAATTGAAAATTCCTAAGTGAATAACAAACCCCCCACTCCCCATCCGCCCCCCAAATCCCTCACACACCCTCAACCCCCTCCCCCCAACTCCCCCACACACCCTCACCCCCCTACCACTACCCCCCCAACTCCCCAACACTAGTCCCATGGTGTACATGTAGGCCACATGTGGCTGGTAGGCAAGTTACTCTGCACTCCCGGGGCCAGGGGGAGCCATGTCCCGGCAGTGCTGGGAACAGAGTGACCGACACAGTGGGGTTCTTCCATGTCGAGTTAATGGTCGACGGGGTGTCCTCATTCTCAGCCTGTTGTGAAGGACGTGCAGCCTCCAGGGCATCGGCAATGTGTCCGAGGACATCACATAGACGGTTGGTGCACCACCTGCCGCATTGCCCTTAATTCCTCCCGCCACTCCTCCCTGCCCTGTCGATTGTCCTGCATCAGCTCGGTGATGAGGGCGGTGAGCTGCGTTGCACGCTGCGCGTCAGCCGATGGTGTGTCGTCCCTGCATGGGATTGTGCTGCCATGACCTGCCAGGTCTTCGCCTGGGGGACTGGGCACAGGATTGGCTTGTTCCTGTGATGGTCCACGGGCACATTGGCCAGATGTGTCTGGCTCGCCTGAGTCGCTGCATGAGACGCAAAGCTTGTGCCTGCGAAGTTGTAATAGGCCGCTTTTACACAGTATTTGCTCCATGCCGGTAATTACCGGTACTTACCTCCAAACTCGGAATGAGGGCCTGACTTTTGCTACTAAAGATCCTATTCTGACACTGCCTGTTGTTCACTAGTCCTAGTGACCCCCCGTTCAGCCACTGAGAACACTCATGCTCCAAGAATAAGGGAAATACTGTCAAGGGATTGGGACTTCTGTCTAGAAAAGAAAATAAGTGTTTGGTAACTGTAATTCTAAGAGTGAACAGTTACAAAAGTTCTTACTGATCTTGAATGTGTGATGCACTATTCGTAAAAGTATGGTTAACATCTTTTCTTCCTTAACCACTGTTTTGCCAGTCTATTAGAAAGTAGATGTGAAGGTATTTTACTCTCCTGTGATTAGGTTGTGCCTCTTCCCAAAAGTAAAGTGTTGGTATCACCAGATAAGTCCATTGAGGATAATTGTATGAGTGTCACCCAACTGGGTCTTGCTTCTCGTGACTTGCTGCTAGCCTGTCCTTAATAAGTCTGCATTAGGTTGTTGCCTACCTAGAATAACTATTCAGTAAAATGTGACATTGGGTTTTACTTTCTCTCTCCATTGGGAGGTTAAACAAAGTATGTGGGTTTTACTTACTTTATGTTAGCTGTGTGCCACCCAAAATAAGTTACAAGAGTTACTGCTTACCTCAATCTGGGGTTTCCTGATGTCAAAAGCACCTGTAATTGTATATTAGATCCTTAGGTTTTACTCACCTAGTATAACTGTGTGTTATGACAAAAGTAGTTATAGGTTGCTACTGCACCTAGAAAATGTGTTTCACTATTCACCAAAAGTATATTGTCCAGTTGACTGATTATGTGATTTGTGCTAAGAGTCATTATACAACTCGAAGGGTCTACTGCCCTTGCATTACTGAATGTAATTGTAAAAAGTAACCATTGGTTTTTACTTCCCAAGAATAGGCTTGACCTATACTAAATGTGTATGAACAGGTTTTGACTTCCCTAGAACTACTGTTAGGTTCTTCAAATAAGGTCTATACTTGGGTCTGTGCACTTTCAAGTATAGTGTTGGGTTTTTTATACTGTGATTTCATATAATGTTTTAGTGCTTACTTACCCCTAGATTTATCTGGGCCTACGTGTATTTAAATAAATACTTTATTTTTACATACATAGTGTTTCAGTGTTTCTTTGAATCATTTGTATAACAATTTCACTTGTACTGATTCTACAGCCCTCTCTCCTTCCGAAGATAAGCCTGGCTGCTATGTCTACGCTACCATATACTCAGGTGGTACAGCCTTATAAGTGGAGTCTTGTACTGCCTCAGTTTTACTAATCCCTTAGTTGGACTTCAGAAAAACTGTCCTAACAGGGAGGTCTACTAGGGCTATATCGTTAGGGTATTCCAGTGGCTGTCCCATATGTGGCTCTCCCTGGAAGAGACCGACAGCAACAAACAAATCTCTGTGGTGTGAAGGCGGGTACTGTTCACAGCACCATTTCAGAATGTCAGGGCCAATGATCACAGCACCACCTCAGTGCGGTAGGGCTAATACTCACAGTGCTGTCCCAATGTGGCACCCTCTAGAAGTGGTTTAATGGCTTTTTTGCCCATTTTCTAATGGTGAGACGCAGGCCATTATTCACAGAGCTATCCCAGTGTGGGACAGGGTTATAATCACTGTGTTATCCTCGAGAGGTGCAGGTTAATAATCCCAGTACTGTTCTTATTGTGGTGCTTCCTTTGTGTGATTTAAACTAATATCCACAAACATTTACGGCTTCTGCGGGGGCCGTTATTATTATCCCAGAGAGGCACCAGCTAATAATCCTGGTACTATCCTAGAAAGGCACAAGCTGTATCACAATACTGTTCTATTGTGGTGCTTTCTAGATGTGTTTTAAGTCAGTATGTGCTCATTTCTACGGGTGTGGCATGGTCTAATAAACACAGTACTATCCTAGAGAAGTATAAGCTATTAATCACAGTGCTGTCCAAAAGGGACACGGGCTGACAGCACCATCCCAGAAGAGGCACAGACAAGTAATCACAGTACTATCCTAAAGGGTAAGCCGATCATCACAGTACTATTTTTAGAAAGGCACAGATCAGTAATCAATGAGCTATTCTATTGTGGAGCTTTCTATACGTGATTCTAGTCAGTATGTGGTCATCTCTAAGGGTGTGGCATAGTCTAACAATCACAGTACTATTCTAGGAAGGCAGAAGGCGATAATCACAGTAAATCCTAGTGGCAAATGGTCTAATGTTCTAATAGTCTAATAATCACAGTACTATTCTAGGAAGGCAGAAGCTGATAATCACAGTACTATCCTATAGGCATGAACATGAATCAGGTTGAATCGATAGCTAATAATCACAGTATTTTCATAGGAAGGCATAAGTCAATAATCACATTACTATTCTGTTGCAGTGCTTTCTAGATGTGATTCATGTCAGTATGTGATGGACTCTAGGGTGTGGTGCACTCTACTAGTCAAAGTACGGTACCAGAAGGCACAAGCTAATAGCCACATTTATCCCAGGAGGCAAGCCGATAATCACAGTACTATTCTGTTGTGGTGCTTTCTAGATTTGATTTGGGTCAATAAGTGCTAATCCCTAAGGGTGGGGTGCAGTCTGATAATCACAGTCCTATTCTAGATGGCACAAGCTAATGATCACAGTATTATCCTCGAAGGCATAAGTCAATAATTGTAGTACGGATATGTTGCGTTGCTTTCTAGATGTGATTCAAGTTAGTACGTGGTAGACTCTCTGGGTACAGCACAGTCTAATAATCAAAGTACTATCCTAGAAAGCTGAGGCTAATAATCACAGTACTATTCTATTGTGTTGCTTTCTAAATGTGGTTCAAGTCAGTAAGAAGTGAACTCTAAGGGTGGTGCACAGTCTAAGAATCACAGTATTATCCTAGAGGGCACAAGCTAATAATCACAGTACTATCCTAGAGGGCACAAGCTAATAATCGAAAAGAAAACTCAGGAAACAAATACTCTCCCAGAATGACCCATCATGCAGGCAACTCCTAAAAACTGCCAAATGCCGTTATAAAAACTGGCTCAGAAGCAGGAAATCGTCACAGTTCCAACGTGACAGCATCTCTATGCAAGCTGCCATGACAAATAAAAATTCGGCACTTATGTGGCAGTTACTAAACAATCAAAAGTCAAATCTACAGGGTGATGCACAAATCAATAGCGTCTCTGAGGCTGATTGGATCAAAAAATGTTCGCCTTATATGCTGACCCAGCATTTGACGATCTAAGATACATCCCAACTACTAATTCTCCTTGGCAATTAGAATTCTCTAAAGCATCAATTCGCTCCATTATCATGCAAATTAACTCATCAAAAGCGCAGTGTCCCGATGGGCTTTCCAATTTCATGTTTAAGGCCAATCTGAATGAATGGGCACACATCCTAATTCCCAGTTCCTGGAAAACATCCATCATAATCCCGATCTTCAAGAAGGACAATCGCTGCCTCCCAGCCAACTATCAGCCGATTGCCCTTCATGACGCTCCGGGAAAAGTATTCGCCAAAATGATCCTCGCTGAATTCAATGACTGGACTCTGCATTCACACTTGCGTGACCCGCATCAAACGGGTTTTGTCGCAGGTATGGGTACATCAATCAATTTATTCACGTTGAACTCAATCAAGTTACAATGCCACCTGCAAAACCAACAAGTATTTTATGCATTCATTGATCTCAATGCTGCATTCGATTCAGCAAACCGCGTACCTCTTATGGCGAAACTGCAGAGAGACCACTGTCCTGCAACCCTACTGGATGTGATATATGCCCTACATTCTCAAACATCATTTAAGGTTCGCCTAACCTTAGATGGCATGTTGTCAAAGCAGATTCATACATCACGAGGTCTCAAACAGGGCTGTCTGTTGGCATCCACCATCTTTAATTACTTCATACAAGATGTGAGACATGATCTGTCTACTGTGATCTCAGACTCCCCGAAATTGAATGGCCATACAATTCAAACTCTCTTATATGCCGATGATTTGGTACTCATTTCTAAAACACCTCTGGGGTTACAACGATTGTTGAATGCCTTCTACACTTACACTCAGACTAACGAATTGAAAATAAACATTTCCAAAACCCAAATCGTAGTCTATTCACCAAAAAGGCGATGCCTGCTCTCTTATGTGTGGTCCCTTAATCAAACCCCTATAATTAGAGTGCCTTTTTAAAATTATCTCGGCATTGTCTTTGAGAATTTAATTCATCCAACAGGCCATTTAATGAGGCTGGAATCAAGGTTAACATCATTCATATCACAAGCCACTATTTAATGTATAAATACGGTAAATTCTCGATCTTGCCAGCCTGGCATTTTTGGACCGCGAAAACAGTTCCAGCTCTACTATATGGGCTGGAAACTTTTCAAGAAATACCCTCCTCACAATTGGCAAAATGGGAAGCCAAATATTGGCGCCGAATACTACATCTCCCGAATTGCATCCCAGTTGCCTGGATAAGATACGAACTTGGTTTAGTCTCAGTACAGGCAATTTTCAATTGGCGTAAATGTTCCTTTTTAGAAAATCTTTGCTGTCAACAACATCTCAAGTTCTATTAAAACATGTTTCATCATACATTTTCTCATCAAAAAAGTTCATCAAATCTTGGTTGACGAGTGTCTATCGTGTGCTCATCCTGGCGGATATATCATTAGATCTACTACTGCAAAATCCAGACAAAGCAAAACTGAAAATATATCACACAGACTGGATTTTTACTAGAACTGTATGTCTGGCATTTCAAAATGCTGATGAATTTCGATTTCCACATAAAAAAATGCGAACATTACCAGCCTACTTAATTCGCTGTCCATCTCCCAAATATCGGAACAACATTTTAAGATTACGATTTAATCTGTGGGTCACCAGAGAGTTACAAGTCAAAAGGAGATTGCTGAGTAGTTCAATGAATTATTGCCGCTTTTGCGATTCGAGGGACACTCGGGAGACCTTGATGCACCTCATCACGGAATGCACAGTTCTCCGGTATATGCAACAAATTCATTTTGCGCGACACTGTAATTATTTACGTCTCACCACTTATGATTTGACCTGGTCTCTAATTCTAGGCTCTGTTTATTTACCATTACAGATTGCTACTGTAAACTTTCTTTCAAGCCTAAATTTAGAGATTCATTAATGGCTGTCACCATTCCTGAATTTTTCTTCTAATCGACAACCTCTGAGGTTTTCCTATGGTTCATTTTGTCACTGCTGTTGTAAAATGGGGTCTAAAGACAAAGACTAGGATTAATAATCTTGTATGTTCCTTATTTTGGTATTTAACTTTATTATTTTATTACTTGTGTAAAATGTTATAATGTTTTGTATGTATATGTATTTTATACTTGTATTTGAAAGGTTGATTTATTTCAACTAAATCAAATAAAATAAAAAAATAAAATAAAAAAAATAATCACAGGACTATCCTAGAGGGCACAAGCTAATAATCACAGTAGTATCCTAGAGTGCACAAGCTAAAAATCACAGTACTATTCTATTGTGTTGCTTTCTAGATGGGGTTCAAGTCAGTAAGAGGTGAACCCTAAGGGTGTGGTGCAGTCTAATAATCACAGTATTATCCTAGAGGGCACAAGCTAATAATCACAGTGTTATCCTAGAGTGCACAAGCTAATAATCACAGTGTTATTCTAGAGGACACACGCTAATAATCACAGTGTTATCCTAGAGGACACAAGCTAATAATCACAGCGCTATCCTAGAAGGTGCAAGATAATAATCACAGGACTATTTTAGAAGGCACAAGCTAATAATCACAGTACTATCCTAGAAAGCTGAGGCTAATAATCACAGTACTATTCTATTGTGTTGCTTTCTAGATGTGGTTCAAGTCAGTAAGAGGTGAACTCTAAGGGTGGGGTGCAGTCTAAGAATCACATTATTATCCTAGAGTACACAAGCTAATAATCACAGTACTATCCTAGAGGGAACACGCTAATAATCACTGTACTATCCTAGAGGGAACAAGCTAATAATCACAGTACTATCCTAGAGGGAACAAGCTAATAATCACAGCGCTATCCTAGAAGGCGCAAGCTAATAATCACAGGACTATCCTAGAGGACACAAGCTAATAATCACAGTACTATCCTCAAAGGCACAAGTCAATCATTGTAGTACTGATATGTTGCACTGTTTTCTAGATGTGATTCAAGTTAGTACGTGGTAGACTCTCTGGGTGCAGCAAAGTCTAATAATCACAGTACTATCCTAGAAAGCTGAGGCTAATAATCACAGTACTATTCTATTGTGGTGCTTTCTAGATGTGGTTCAAGTCAGCAAGAGGTAAACTCTAAGGGTGGTGCACAGTCTAAGAATCACAGTATTATCCTAGAGGACACAAGCTAATAGTCACAGTATTATCCTAGAGTGCACAAGCTAATAATCACAGTACTATGCTATTGGGGTGCTTTCTAGATGTTGTTCAAGTCAGCCAGAGGTAAACTCTAAGGGTGGTGCGCAGTCTAACAATCACAGTATTATCCCAGAGAGCACAAGCTAATAGTCACAGTATTATCCTAGAAGACACATGCTAATAATCACATACAATCCCAGAAGGCACAAGCTAATAATTGCACTGCTATCTTAGAAGGTACAAGATAATAATCACAGGACTATCCTAGAGGGCACACGCTAATAATCACAGTACTATCTTATAAGGCACAAGCAAATAACCACAGTACTATCATAGAAGGCACAATCTAATAATCACAGGACTACCTTAGTAGGTACAAGCTAATAATCACAGAACTATCTTAGAAGGCACAAGCTAATAATCACAGTACTATCATAGAAGGCACAATCTAATAATCACAGGACTACCTTAGTAGGTACAAGC
Organism: Ambystoma mexicanum; assembly: GCF_040938575.1. Classification (NCBI taxonomy): domain Eukaryota; kingdom Metazoa; phylum Chordata; class Amphibia; order Caudata; family Ambystomatidae; genus Ambystoma; species Ambystoma mexicanum. The sequence continues at coordinate 69,450,616 of NC_090921.1, forward strand.
TAACAATCACAGTACTATCCTCAAAGGCACAAGTCAATCATTGTAGTACTGATATGTTGTGTTGCTTTCTAGATAAGATTCAAGTTAGTACGTGGTAGACTCTATGGGTGCAGCACAGTCTAATAATCACAGTACTATCTTAGAGGACACAAGCTAATAGTCACAGTATCATCCTAGAGTGCACAAGCTAATAATCACTGTATTCTGCTATTGTGGTGCTTTCTAGATGTGGTTCAAGTCAGCAAGAGGTAAACTCTAAGGGTGGTGCACAGTCTAAGAATCACAGTATTATCCTAGAGGACACAAGCTAATAGTCACAGTATTATCCTAGAGTGCACAAGCTAATAATCACAGTACTATGCTATTGTGGTGCTTTCTAGATGTTGTTCAAGTCAGCCAGAGGTAAACTCTAAGGGTGGTGCGTAGTCTAACAATCACAGTATTATCCCAGAGAGCACAAGCTAATAGTCACAGTATTATCCTAGAAGACACACGCTAATAATCACATACAATCCCAGAAGGCACAAGCTAATAATTGCACTGCTATCTTAGAAGGTACAAGATAATAATCACAGGACTATCCTAGAGGGCACAAGCTAATAATCACATTACTATCTTATAAGGCACAAGCAAATAACCACAGTACTATCATAGAAGGCACAATCTAATAATCACAGGACTACCTTAGTAGGTACAATCTAATAATCACAGTACTATCTTATAAGGCACAAGCAAATAATCACAGTACTATCATAGAAGGCACAATCTAATAATCACAGGACTACCTTAGTAGGTACAAGCTAATAATCACAGTACTATCCTCAAAGGTACAAGTCAATCATTGTAGTACTGATATGTTGTGTTGCTTTCTAGATAAGATTCAAGTTAGTACGTGGTAGACTCTATGGGTGCAGCACAGTCTAATAATCACAGTACTATCCTAGAAGGCTGAGGCTAATAATCACAGTACTATTCTATTGTGGTGCTTTCTAGATGTGGTTCAAGTCAGCAAGAGGTAAACTCTAAGGGTTGTGCACAGTCTAAGAATCACAGTATTATCCTAGAGGGCACAAGCTAATAGTCACAGTATTATCCTAGAAGGCACACGCTAATAATCACAGTACAATCCCAGCAGGCGCATGCTAATAATCACAGTGCTATCTAAGAAGGTACAAGCTAGTAATCACAGAACTATCCTAGAGGGCACAAGCTAATAATCACAGTACTATCTTCGAGGCCACAAGGTAATAATCATAGTACTATCCTAGAAGGTGCAACCTAATAATCACAGGACTATCCTAGAAGGCAAAAGCTAATAATCATAGTACTATCCCAGAAGGCGCAAGCTAATAATCACAGTGCTATCATAGAAGGTAGAAGCTAACAAACATAGTAACATCTTAGAAGATGCAAGCTAATAATCACAGTACTATTCTAGAATGCCCAAACTAATAATCACAGTACTATTCGATTGTGGTGCTTTCTAGATGTGAATCAAGTCAGTATGTGGTAAGCTCAAAGGGCGCAGCCCAGTGTAATAATCACAGTACTGTCTTAGAAGGTACAAGCTAATAATCACAGTACTATCTTAGAAGGTACAAGTTAATAATCACAGTACTATCCTAGAACGTGCAAGCTAATAATCACAGGACTATTCTAGAGGGAACAAGCTAATAATCACAGAACTATCTTAGAAGGCACAAGCTAATAATCACAGTACTATCTTAGAAGGTACAAGCTAATATTCACAGTATTATCCTTGAGGGTACAAGCTAATAATCACAGTACTATCCTAGAAGGCGCACGCTAATAATGACAGTACTATCCTAGAGGGCACAAGCTAATAATCACAGTACTATCTTAGAAGGCACAAGCTAATAATCACAGTACTATCCCAGAAGGCGCAAGCTAATAATCACAGTGCTATCTTAGAAGGTACAAGCTAATAATCACAGAACTATCTTAGAAGGCACAAGCTAATAATCACAGTACTATCTTAGAAGGTACTAGCTAATATTCACAGTATTGTCCTTGAGGGTACAAGCTAATAATCACAGTACTATCCTAGAAGGCGCACGCTAATAATGACAGTACTATCCTAGAGGGCACAAGCTAATAATCACAGTACTATCTTAGAAGGCACAAGCTAATAATCACAGTACTATCCCAGAAGGCGCAAGCTAATAATCACATAAGTGCTATCTTAGAAGGTACAAGCTAATAATCACAGTAATATCTTAGAAGACACAAGCTAATAATCACATAAGTGCTATCTTAGAAGGTACAAGCTAATAATCACAGTAATATCTTAGAAGGCACAAGCTAATAATCACAGTGTTATCCTAGAGGACACAAGCTAATAATCGCAGCGCTATCCTAGAAGGTGCAAGATAATAATCACAGGACTATCTTAGAAGGCACAAGCTAATAATCACAGTACTATCCTAGAAAGCTGAGGCTAATAATCACAGTACTATTTGATTGTGTTGCTTTCTAGATGTGGTTCAAGTCAGTAAGAGGTGAACTCTAAGGGTGGGGTGCAGTCTAAGAATCACATTATTATCCTAGAGTACACAAGCTAATAATCACAGTACTATCCTAGAGGGAACAAGCTAATAATCACAGTACTATCCTAGAGGGAACAAGCTAATAATCACAGTACTATCCTAGAGGGAACAAGCTAATAATCACAGTGCTATCCTAGAAGGTGCAAGCTAATAATCACAGGACTATCCTAGAGGTCACAAGATAATAATCACAATATTATCCTAGAATGCACAAGCTAATCATCACAGTATTATCCAAGAGTGCACAAGCTAATAACCACACTACTATCCTAGAGGGCACAAGCTGATAATCACAGTATTAACCTAGAGTGCACAAGATAATAATCACAGTGTTATTCTAGAGGACACATGCTAATAACCACAGTGTTATCCTAGAGGACACAAGATAATAATCACAGCGCTATCCTAGAAGGTGCAAGCTAATAATCACAGGACTATCCTAGAGGACACAAGCTAATAATCACAGTACTATCCTCAAAAGGCACAAGTCAATCATTGTAGTACTGATATGTTGCACTGCTTTCTAGATGTGATTCAAGTTAGTACGTGGTAGACTCTCTGGGTGCAGCAAAGTCTAATAATCACAGTACTATCCTAGAAAGCTGAGGCTAACAATCACAGTACTATTCTATTGTGGTGCTTTCTAGATGTGGTTCAAGTTAGCAAGAGGTAAACTCTAAGGGTGGTGCACAGTCTAAGAATCACAGTATTATCCTAGAGGACACAAGCTAATAGTCACAGTATTATCCTAGAGTTCACAAGCTAATAATCACAGTACTATGCTATTGTGGTGCTTTCTAGATGTTGTTCAAGTCAGCAAGAGGTAAACTCTAAGGGTGGTGCGCAGTCTAACAATCACAGTATTATCCCAGAGAGCACAAGCTAATAGTCACAGTATTATCCTAGAAGACACACGCTAATAATCACATACAATCCCAGAAGGCACAAGCTAATAATTGCACTGCTATCTTAGAAGGTACAAGATAATAATCACAGGACTATCCTAGAGGGCACAAGCTAATAAACACATTACTATCTTATAAGGCACAAGCAAATAACCACAGTACTATCATAGAAGGCACAATCTAATAATCACAGGACTACCTTAGTAGGTACAATCTAATAATCACAGTACTATCTTATAAGGCACAAGCAAATAATCACAGTACTATCATAGAAGGCACAATCTAATAATCACAGGACTACCTTAGTAGGTACAAGCTAATAATCACAGTACTATCCTCAAAGGTACAAGTCAATCATTGTAGTACTGATATGTTGTGTTGCTTTCTAGATAAGATTCAAGTTAGTACGTGGTAGACTCTATGGGTGCAGCACAGTCTAATAATCACAGTACTATCCTAGAAAGCTGAGGCTAATAATCACAGTACTATTCTATTGTGGTGCTTTCTAGATGTGGTTCAAGTCAGCAAGAGGTAAACTCTAAGGGTTGTGTACAGTCTAAGAATCACAGTATTATCTTAGAGGGCACAAGCTAATAGTCACAGTATCATCCTAGAGTGCACAAGCTAATAATCACTGTATTATGCTATTGTGGTGCTTTCTAGATGTGGTTCAAGTCAGCAAGAGGTAAACTCTAAGGGTGGTGCACAGTCTAAGAATCACAGTATTATCCTAGAGGGCACAAGCTAATAGTCACAGTATTATCCTAGAAGGCACACGCTAATAATCACAGTACAATCCCAGCAGGCGCATGCTAATAATCACAGTGCTATCTAAGAAGGTACGAGCTAGTAATCACAGAACTATCCTAGAGGGCACAAGCTAATAATCACAGTACTATCTTCGAGGCCACAAGCTAATAATCATAGTACTATCCTAGAAGGTGCAACCTAATAATCACAGGACTATCCTAGAAGGCAAAAGCTAATAATCATAGTACTATCCCAGAAGGCGCAAGCTAATAATCACAGTGCTATCATAGAAGGTAGAAGCTAACAAACATAGTAACATCTTAGAAGATGCAAGCTAATAATCACAGTACTATTCTAGAATGCCCAAGCTAATAATCACAGTACTATTCGATTGTGGTGCTTTCTAGATGTGAATCAAGTCAGTATGTGGTAAGCTCAAAGGGCGCAGCCCAGTGTAATAATCACAGTACTGTCTTAGAAGGTACAAGCTAATAATCACAGTACTATCTTAGAAGGTACAAGTTAATAATCACAGTACTATCCTAGAACGTGCAAGCTAATAATCACAGGACTATTCTAGAGGGAACAAGCTAATAATCACAGAACTATCTTAGAAGGCACAAGCTAATAATCACAGTACTATCTTAGAAGGTTCAAGCTAATATTCACAGTATTATCCTTGAGGGTACAAGCTAATAATCACAGTACTATCCTAGAAGGCGCACGCTAATAATGACAGTACTATCCTAGAGGGCACAAGCTAATAATCACAGTACTATCTTAGAAGGCACAAGCTAATAATCACAGTACTATCCCAGAAGGCGCAAGCTAATAATCACAGTGCTATCCTAGAAGGTACAAGCTAATAATCACAGAACTATCTTAGAAGGCACAAGCTAATAATCACAGTACTATCTTAGAAGGTACAAGCTAATATTCACAGTATTATCCTTGAGGGTACAAGCTGATAATCACAGTACTATCCTAGAAGGCGCACGCTAATAATGACAGTACTATCCTAGAGGGCACAAGCTAATAATCACAGTACTATCTTAGAAGGCACAAGCTAATAATCACAGTACTATCCCAGAAGGCGCAAGCTAATAATCACATAAGTGCTATCTTAGAAGGTACAAGCTAATAATCACAGTAATATCTTAGAAGACACAAGCTAATAATCACATAAGTGCTATCTTAGAAGGTACAAGCTAATAATCACAGTAATATCTTAGAAGGCACAAGCTAATAATCACAGTGTTATCCTAGAGGACACAAGCTAATAATCGCAGCGCTATCCTAGAAGGTGCAAGATAATAATCACAGGACTATCTTAGAAGGCACAAGCTAATAATCACAGTACTATCCTAGAAAGCTGAGGCTAATAATCACAGTACTATTTTATTGTGTTGCTTTCTAGATGTGGTTCAAGTCAGTAAGAGGTGAACTCTAAGGGTGGGGTGCAGTCTAAGAATCACATTATTATCCTAGAGTACACAAGCTAATAATCACAGTACTATCCTAGAGGGAACAAGCTAATAATCACAGTACTATCCTAGAGGGAACAAGCTAATAATCACAGTACTATCCTAGAGGGAACAAGCTAATAATCACAGTGCTATCCTAGAAGGTGCAAGCTAATAATCACAGGACTATCCTAGAGGTCACAAGATAATAATCACAATATTATCCTAGAATGCACAAGCTAATCATCACAGTATTATCCAAGAGTGCACAAGCTAATAACCACACTACTATCCTAGAGGGCACAAGCTGATAATCACAGTATTAACCTAGAGTGCACAAGATAATAATCACAGTGTTATTCTAGAGGACACATGCTAATAACCACAGTGTTATCCTAGAGGACACAAGATAATAATCACAGCGCTATCCTAGAAGGTGCAAGCTAATAATCACAGGACTATCCTAGAGGACACAAGCTAATAATCACAGTACTATCCTCAAAGGCACAAGTCAATCATTGTAGTACTGATATGTTGCACTGCTTTCTAGATGTGATTCAAGTTAGTACGTGGTAGACTCTCTGGGTGCAGCAAAGTCTAATAATCACAGTACTATCCTAGAAAGCTGAGGCTAACAATCACAGTACTATTCTATTGTGGTGCTTTCTAGATGTGGTTCAAGTTAGCAAGAGGTAAACTCTAAGGGTGGTGCACAGTCTAAGAATCACAGTATTATCCTAGAGGACACAAGCTAATAGTCACAGTATTATCCTAGAGTGCACAAGCTAATAATCACAGTACTATGCTATTGTGGTGCTTTCTAGATGTTGTTCAAGTCAGCAAGAGGTAAACTCTAAGGGTGGTGCGCAGTCTAACAATCACAGTATTATCCCAGAGAGCACAAGCTAATAGTCACAGTATTATCCTAGAAGACACACGCTAATAATCACATACAATCCCAGAAGGCACAAGCTATTAATTGCACTGCTATCTTAGAAGGTACAAGATAATAATCACAGGACTATCCCAGAGGGCACAAGCTAATAATCACAGTACTAATTTATAAGGCACAAGCAAATAACCACAGTACTATCATAGAAGGCACAATCTAATAATCACAGGACTACATTAGTAGGTACAAGCTAATAATCACAGTACTATTTTATAAGGCACAAGCAAATAATCACAGTACTATCATAGAAGGCACAATCTAATAATCACAGGACTACCTTAGTAGGTACAAGCTAATAATCACAGTACTATCCTCAAAGGCACAAGTCAATCATTGTAGTACTGATATGTTGTGTTGCTTTCTAGATAAGATTCAAGTTAGCACGTGGTAGACTCTATGGGTGCAGCACAGTCTAATAATCACAGTACTATCCTAGAAGGCTGAGGCTAATAATCACAGTACTATTCTATTGTGGTGCTTTCTAGATGTGGTTCAAGTCAGCAAGAGGTAAACTCTAAGGGTTGTCTACAGTCTAAGAATCACAGTATTATCTTAGAGGACACAAGTAATAGTCAGAGTATCATCCTAGAGTGCACAAGCTAATAATCACTGTATTATGCTATTGTGGTGCTTTCTAGATGTGGTTCAAGTCAGCAAGAGGTAAACTCTAAGGGTGGTGCGGAGTCTAAGAATCACAGTATTATCCTAGAGGACACAAGCTAATAATCACAGTACTATCCCAGAAGGCGCAAGCTAATAATCACAGTGCTATCTTAGAAGGTACAAGCTAATAATCACAGTAATATCTTAGAAGGCACAAGCCAATAATCACAGTACAATCCTAGAAGGTGCAAGCTAATAATCACAGTACTATTCTATTGTGGTGCTTTCTAGATGTGAATCAAGTCAGTATGTTGTAAGCTCAAAGGGTGCAGCCCAGTCTAATAATCACAGTACTGTCTTAGAAGGTACAAGCTTATAATCACAGTACTATCTTAGAAGGCAAAAGCTAATAATCACAGTACTATCCCAGAAGGCGCAAGCTAATAATCACAGTGCTATCTTAGAAGGTACAAGCTAATAATCACAGTAATATCTTAGAAGGCACAAGCTAATAATCACAGTACTATTCTAGAATGCCCAAGCTAATAATCACAGTACTATTCTATTGTGGTGCTTTCTAGATGTGAATCAAGTCAGTATGTGGTAAGCTCAAAGGGTGCATCCCAGTCTAATAATCACAGTACTGTCTTAGAAGGTACAAGCTAATAATCACAGTACTATCTTAGAAGGTACAAGTTTATAATCACAGTGCTATCCTAGAACGTGCAAGCTAATAATCACAGGACTATTCTAGAGGGAACAAGCTAATAATCACAGAACTACCTTAGAAGGCACAAGCTAATAATCACAGTACTATCTTAGAAGGTACAAGCTAATATTTACAGTGCTATCCTAGAAGGTGCAAGCTAAAAATCACAGTATTATCCTTGAGGGTACAAGCTAATAATCACAGTACTATCCTAGAAGGCGCACGCTAATAATCACAGAACTATCCTAGAGGGCACAAGCTAATAATCACAGTACTATCTTAGAAGGCACAAGCTAATAATCACAGTACTATCCCAGAAGGCGCAAGCTAATGATCACAGTAATATCTTAGAAGGCACAAGCTAATAATCACAGTACTATCCTAGAAGGTGCAAGCTAATAATCACAGTACTATTATATTGTGGTGTTTTCTAGATGTGAATCAAGTCAGTATAGTTTACTACATCGTCACTACTAATTTCACAAATGAGGTTGGTGTTTTTACTGTATTGACACATTGCTAAATCATAACCATCACGTGATGTGGACCCTTCCTACCCAGACATGATTAAAGTAAACTGGCAAGGCCAACTCTTCATTAATAGGCAATAGGCCTTCTCATTATACCAGATGCCTTGGCGCATACAAGTTGCCTCCCCTACCTTGTACTTAATTTATTGGCATCACCTCTGTTCCTCCTATCCCAAATCATAGAACATTCCAGACCCGGTTCTCCCTTATCTCCTTTAAACCACAGGTGCCCAGTAATGACGTGACTGGGGCCCCGCTCTTGAGTCAAAATTTCAGGGATTTTTTTGTTGCCTTTGGTGATATGTCTATGTGTAATTCATATGGGATGACCGCTCATTGGGAAGGGAAGTACTGTTCTAAATCTCACCTTGCCCATTGGCATCACAAAACCTTATGCCCTGCTCTCATGAATTTGTCCATCAAAGGGCGTATCCCTACCAGCTCTCGCTGTAGCTCACATTCTGCTTCCACCCCATTCAGGTTCTGCAGCTGGATACAATTAGTGTTTATCTGTGCACTGAGGGCGCCTCAGACCTCAGCTTTGCTCCTGGGGAATGGAAACAGGGATTTATTTTTGGAGCTGAGCTACACAGAGCACATCAGGACCTGCTTTCTATTCTGCTCAGATTGCACCATGCCTTATCTTCCAATATGGCGATGCTCCTACCATGTTAGCACTCTGACTTTGCTTACCTTGCTAACTCCATCTTCCACCTGATTCAACTCTTCCCGCACATTACTGCCGTCCATGACCTTGAACTAAACACTGGGCCTATCATACTGCTATACATGTAACCTCTGCAACTGCAACAGTAGTACATGTGTTGTTCTTTCTGTGTTGCTCTATGTGAGCATCTAATATGTGTCACACCTAACTAAAAATAATGCGTATGCCTTCTGCTGCACAACCTTTGGTGGATTCCCACAATGCTTTGTGATGATACGCTTTTCACAATCGCAACATTTTCGCCTGGCTGGGACACTGCGTGCATCCCAACAGTAGTAACAGCCTGTTAGGGATTTCAGGAGTCCTTTCCCGGGTCCCGAAAGTGCAGTGGAACACAACAATGTTAATTGGTATGTACCTGGTAGTCATTTTAATTCAGTGTATTGTTGGGATGCTGGCTTGTTTGTATGTGTTCTTTATTTTGTCCAATGCCCACAACGTACACTTAGAGTCTGCCGTCTCTGGCCACTACCCCATCCAGAATCATCCAGAATCATCCAACTCAGCTCTGAAGAATCTCTGTTCACCTAATCTTTCCTTTTCCATCTTGATTACTCTACTCGCTCTATTCATCTGTTTTCCTCAGTCATCTCACTTCTACTGTTCACTGTCCCTGTCTTAACCCCTCTCTTCCTCCTCCATGTCTCCCCAGAACTAAATGCAAAAGAGCCCTGACCCCGTGGTTCCTTACCTAGCCAAGGTACCATGTGTTACCTCTGCTCTCCACTCACTTTATGTTTTTATCTCACCAAATCGATCTGCTGAACTGGAGCATATTCTTCATGCTTGACATTATCTCCTGTGCTCCAGAAGACCTTTTGACCATCATATAATAAAGCCACTGACACCACTTGCACAATCCTCTTGCATCTGGGATCTTATCAGTTGCTGAAACAAAAACACCATCCTATCTATCTTAAATCCCAACTGCTGACACTTAAAACCCAGTCTGCACATACTCCATTACTTTCAGTTATTTAAGGAGAAGTGCTCCTTAAATAACTGAAAGTAATGTAGTATGTGCAGTAGTGCAGCCAGAATTCAATAACAGGTTGTACCCGTGCCGTGCACCCATAAGTCTAGGACACAGTTCCTTGTGTTTTGTGGCCTCCCACTTTGTCAGATCAGGTTATGGAAAAAGACAGTGTGCCCTCACCCTCAGGCCAGACGTTGTCTATGGCACTGATTGTGTGGTGCTTACCTGGGGCTATATTGACTCTGTATCTCCATACAATTTGCGTTATGTTGCACTCAAACTGCTGAAATATCGCACACTGTCATGATTCCTGCCCCTCATGTCCCCAGCCCTCCAAGATGTCAGACTGGAGCCAGGCCACAATCACACTTCATGGCCCTCAAGGACCTCTCCATCCCTCCAAAGACCCACTTGGAGTCAGACTTGGCGCTTGTGGCACCAGAATCACTCACTCCCATAGGATAACATTGGGAATTGGACTTGTAGTGCATTGATGGGGACAAGATGGATGCCCCCACATATTTCAGGGAGTGGACTGAGAGGCAACAGCCAAGTGTGGGTGGGCCAGAATGACAGTGAAGATCCAGGCCATGCAGGCTTTGGCAGCCCGGATGAAGTAAACGCCCCATGCCGGGGAGGTGTGGCAAAATGACCGAATTGTGGCATGTCCTGAGGACTAGTCTGCCAAGGGCCAATCCGGGTAGACCAGAGGAGATGGAAGTCCTGCGCCCACATAGCATCCGGCGGGCAGAGTTAAGTTATGTAAATGTACATGAGAGATGAGAGTTGCACCAGTATTGGTCACGCCCACAATGGCCCACCTGTTACCACGAAAGTATATGCTAAAGAAGGTTCAGGAAGCCGTTAACAAAACACTAAGGGCCATGTCGTTGCCATTAAGAGTAGAATAGATTGTGCCGCACAAGTAGGGCGACTGTTAGTTGCATTTTACAACATAAACAGGCAGATAATAATTAAACACATTAAAGCACAAGTAACAGACACAAAGAACACTCACACGTAGACATGAAGAACACACACACAGACATGAAGAACAGGTCCATGTAAAACCAAAGAACACAATATGTCGGAGAAATGACAGAAGTAACGCCATCATTCAGACGAAATCCTGCAAGATCTCAGTTCTGAAATACTGCATCCTGACATAAAATATCTTAACACACAGTCTCAAGGCCTCACACAGCTCAGAGAGTAGCCTAAAGCACAAAGGTCAGTGCTCCAAAGTGAGTTCTGATTAGAAGCTGAAACCACACCACATAACATTTCCCAGAGCACACAGCATGCCATTATTAAGGTTAAGTAGTTTCCTGTGGTAGCAGTGAGAAACATACACATCCTTGAATGCCAGGTGCAAGTGTCTAGCATGTCAATTTTGCCTATAGCAATTCAATATACAGCACCCCAAGTGGATACTGCGAGAATGCACACACTCGTTAAAGCAGAAATGCCAACAAATAGATCAAAATCGTCTCCGAACATTGCTCCTCTACCATGTGAACAAAAAAGGGGTCTGTTATTCCAGGGCCAATTAGATAGTGCACCTGCCATTTTCATGGCACATCCAGACACAGAGACGGCACGCCAAGGTCACAGACAAGGCTGTCAGTGAAGGCCTCCAGCCTGTGGACCAGTATGGAGTATCTTCTTTAAAATGGATCAAAGCGGTTCGCCATCTCTCGCTCCCCACCACGTTTTTAGGCACTACATGAAGGTGCAGAGACCAATAAGCATTTAACTGGCCAATCAAACCCTGCTCCTCCTAGTGTAGTAGAATGCCAATCAATAGTGAGTAGACTGAAATGTATCATTTGTAAAAGGTTGAACCTAGGAGGAGTTATTAGTTGTAAAAGAACCAATAATAATTATAGATAACTATATGTTCTATACTCTACCGTCATATCAAAATCGAGAATCAGATGTTTTATGATTTATGATAAGAACTAACCCTGAAATCAGCTATGATGATTTCTTGTTTTTAAAACGTGTCGTTCCCAACACCATTTTGAGATTGTCTTTTGTATGATCTCCCAGTGGCTGTTTGTTCCTGAATAAAGTTTTGTTTTCTCGTGCACCTGGATTTACTACGTTATTGAGTTCTGTTCCTTTATTGGTATATTTGGGCCGATCCTAACAAAGGTGTCAGCTTGGACATGCAGAGAAAGAGTGAAGAAGACCCCAACATGACCATTGGCTTGCATAGAGCCACCAGCACTGCTGGTGGGCCTGCGTGATATCTGCTCCCCCCCTGTGCCAGACGGGGAAAGTGGGACTTACCTGGAGCCCAGCTGCATCATGTCTGATACGGCCGGGGTTCGGCACGGACTGCACTGTGAGTAGTGAAGGCTCCATCCAGGTAGTCACCCCTCTGTCCCTTTCTGTACCCTACCCCCTGCTGTTTATCTGTTCTGGTGTTACCATTGAAAGCGCTCCATTATGCATCTGTAATGTTGTACACCTCTGTAAAGAGCTCTGTTATGTATCTGTACTGGTATATACCTCTGTAAAGGGCTCTGTTGCTTCTCAAAGCTAGATCTGCACTCAATAAATACCACAATAATACTTTTTTTTTTAAGTAGAGGGGACCTGGGTGTAGACCAACTGGGACTCTCCTGCCTTTGTCAATGTGTGCACTGCCACAGTGGAAATGGACACTCGTAGAGGTTATAATCCACTATGGAGAAGCACCGCCAAGGAGAACATGAAGGCTTGGAGAGCACATCATTACTGTCAAATACCACCTCTGAGGAATGTGACATGGCTGCAAAGCACCCCCCCCCCAGCACAAGGCTCCCTAAGCCTTATTCAGGAAATCCACCGCCATGGAGGAAACACAAGTTTATACTTGCCATGATCTGTTCTCCTGAAGAGCAGTTAAATCCTGTGCCAGCCACCCGCAGAAGAGCAAGGCATATACAAAAACAAAAGGACCAAGACAGAGGGGAAGAGACTGGCCAACAAGGTACTGTGATTTGGGGAAAGCTATTTAACAACCAGTAGGGATGTTATTACTAAGGGCAGACTGCAGCTGCCAAGGTAATTTAAAATTATGCAATGGAAATGTGGTTGTGGAAAGTGGGAGTCGGGGAATTAGATAATGATGGCCAAGGAAGGGGTGAGCAGGGACTTGCTTAAAATCTACACGTATGGGTTTGTACAAGGAGTATTTCCTACTCTGATGAATGCATTATCAAACCCAGAATGGGGACCTTGAATTGGGACAGGTGTTGACTTAAAGAATGTGGATATGTTTATCTGTTTCATAAATTTACACATTGTATATAAATGGATGTGAGGGTAACACAACTTCTCTCCAGTGTACTGCGCCTTATTTAGTGTCAGGAACCCAAAATGGGGGCCCATCTACTGTACTAACAATTTTAATGGCAGGTTACTTAGTGCCTCACCAGAACAGCGTGTCTGGGCTGGTTAAGTTTTTCTAGTGTGTCCCATTGCTGGCCTGGGGTAATTTTTATATTGTGCACCCCAGGGGCAAATCCACCAAATCATGGGCTAAAACTGCATCTTTTAAATCTGTCACCCTGGGCCAGATTATCAAAATATATTTCGCTCAGGTGATGGGATGTGCAAATTAAATGAGCACATTCTTTTTTTGTACATCTGGACCCATCTGTCCTAAGACAGGGAAATACCTACTGCCCTCAACAGAGTCAAAGGGGAAAAATAAACTGAACGCGTAAACTCGCTTCTTTCCTGGAACACAATTGGCATACTTATCTCGTTCAAGTTACCTTGTTTCCAGTGAGCTATGAATGAGGACAAAGGGGGAATTTTGAGTGGGTTTAATGACAGCCCTCGACCAACATGAAATGTAAGGCCAGGTCTGATGGAAAAGGCACACTGGAAACAATTGACGTGCCAGCCCTAAAACCTTAACACAGCAAATGAGACTAGTGAATGCCGAGTGTGTGTCTCGCTGAAAGTGACACAAGGAATATATGGAAAATGGGGAAAAAAACACCTTGTGAATGACAAAAGGTCAGCTTGTCAGTTTCAGCTGCAGCATGCAAATACTGGAGGGGCAAAGCAAGGGAAATACGCTGAAGCAGAAGGGCCTTAAATGTAATTGATAAGGACAAGAGAAAATAAAAGTATGATTCTGTATGAAAACAGGGTTTTTTAAATACTGAAACTGCAATGTCTAGAAGTGTGTGCATTTTGCAGCTTTAAATAAAGACTTGTAGATTATTGGTCCCTTGCTAGCGACAGCAAGATGCAAGTTATTAAAAGAAATACAAGTTTTCAAATAATAAACAAATGTAACACATTGAAAAGGTTTTTTTCTTGCAGATGCAGCACACAGGCCTGATGGGCCAAAGAAAGACATGACCAGGGCCAGTCTTAGACCAGACTGCACCCCAGGCAGGAAGCTTTCTTGGCGCCCCCCCTGCTGCCAGGTCTCCAAAAAGTCTCCAAAATGCTCTATAATAAAAGGGGTGTGTTCTAAAAGACTAAATACTTGTGCATGGGATGAACATTTGTTGTTAAGGAAGCCGGTTAGTGGTTGTTTGTTTACAACTCAGCAGTACAAAAAGCATACTCCAGCATCAGGAGGGGGTTATTATTTTCCCTCCTTTAGCATTGTTTTTATTCAATGTCGTTTCCTTTCTTTTTCTCTATTACTGTTGTGGGACCTCGGTTATTACATATATACAGTCATAAGAAACCGTTTGGAGACGAATGAGACTCCTACTATATACAGAGCACATAAAGCAGAATGTGGCAAATAAGACTTTTCATCTGTGCATACAACATAAATAAATCAGTGAAGCATCACAAAAAGGTATTGGCATGTGATGTCATCCGTTTGTCCACGCTGCAAGTCTGTTTGAATCTGTCTTTGTAGTTTCAGTCTGGAACGTGAATAGATAATGGGTCAGGGGGGCCGGAACTTTGTACTACACAGTTGATATATGGGTCTCCACAATTGCTATAAAAAATGTATTGTGTAATTATTGTAAATATACCTTGCCACACAGTGGGCATTATTCAGAGTTTAGTGGCATTTCGCCAGTAAATCTGCCAAAATTCTGCCAGAATGAGTTGCCATAACCACCACTTGGTCTCGTGGGTTTACCACAGAGATTAGAAGTGGTGGTAAGGCAGTGTTAGTCCCCATTTATGGAGTTGGTCATTTTTGGCTGAATTACTGAGTGGTAATTCCGCCGACGTTTGGAGGAAGCGTGGAGGATTTACCCCACCATCATGCAAGTAGAATCTCTCTCTATTTCACCTTCTCAGTTCGAAATTTGGATACATGCAAGTCGATCTGCGTTGCATAGCTCTACAATTCCTCTAGAATCATAAATATAAGTTGATTAGTTACCCAACTTGTTGGTACACTGTTTATGATTCTAAAAACATGGACGATACCCCTATTTCTGTAAGGACCTGCCTCTGTGACCAGCTGGCCACACAAAGTAATGTAGGCTACAGCATGTGCATTACCCTACTGGGATACCACACCTCTTAGCATAGCCACAGTTTGGCTGTATGGTGCAGCAACCAGCATAGAGAGACACTAATGAAGATCTGTATTTTTCAACAAGCTAGAGAAAGTGACACGTTATAGGTTATAAAATTCACATTAATAAACAGGAGGGAGACTTGATTCCCTGACTCCATAGATGCACACTAAATCCTTAAATGTGCAGCTGTAGAAATAGACCCTTACCTGCATTCGCTGCTGAGGATGTCCTGGGGTAGAGGGGTGTGTAGTGGTGGTAAAGATAGTCGAATTGTAAATAGAGAGAAAGTGGTGAAAAGTAATGCATTTATCATCTCCGTGAGGAAGTCTGGCCAGTAGGGTCAGAGGGGCGGTGTGTGTGCCCATAAACTTTAAGATCCATGGTATAGCTATATATTGTGTTATGGTGTGCTTTGATCATGCAATACTTCATGATCCTTTCAATAATGTGCAGGAAATACTTTACACTTCAGTGTCTCACCATGTGTCATTCCAAAGCAGCCTGCATTGCATTTCTATAGCAAAACGAAAGGTGACGGCTGGAAGGTTTTCAATAAATCATAACCACGGGCAAAGCTCTGGGCAACCCTCCAGACCATTGTTTTTCAGTCTGTCAAGCCATTACAAAAGGGGAAAAACCATATGCAAATCAGGAATGGTCGTGCCCCAAAAGGGGCAGTCCAGCCCGAACTGATAGGTCACATCCCTTCTGCACGAGACCACAAGCATCCCCAGACATGTTTCAGCCTTGTTGGGCGTCATCAGTGAGGAGTAGCTTGGGTCTCTAGGCCCGGCAGACTCGGGACCCACGTCTGGGCATACCCGTCCCACTCGGGGTGACTTTAGCAAAACGAAAAGGTGACGGCTGGAAGGTTTTGAATAAATCATAACCACGGGCAAAGCTCTGAGCAACCCTCCGGACCATCGTTTTTCAGTCTGCCAAGCCATTACAGAAGGGGAAAAACCATATGCAAATCAGGAATGGTCGTGCCCCAAAAGGGGCAGTCCAGCCCGAACTGCTAGGTCACATCCCTTCTGCACGAGACCACAAGCATCCCCAGACATGTTTCAGCCTTGTTGGGTGTCATCATTGAGGAGTAGCTTGGGTCTCTAGGCCCGGCAGACTCGGGACCCACGTCTGGGCATACCCGTCCCACTCGGGGTGACTTTAGCAAAACGAAAAGGTGACGGCTGGAAGGTTTTGAATAAATCATAACCACGGGCTAAGCTCTGGGCAACCCTCCAGACCATCGTTTTTCAGTCTGCCAAGCCATTACAGAAGGGGAAAAACCATATGCAAATCAGGAATGGTCGTGCCCCAAAAGGGGCAGTCCAGCCCGAACTGCTAGGTCACATCCCTTCTGCACGAGACCACAAGCATCCCCAGACATGTTTCAGCCTTGTTGGGCGTCATCAGTGAGGAGTAGCTTGGGTTTCTAGGCCCGGCAGACTCGGGACCCAAGTCTGGGCATACCTGTCCCACTCGGGGTGACTTTAGCAAAACGAAAAGGTGACGGCTGGAAGGTTTTGAATAAATCATAACCATGGGCAAAGCTCTGGGCAACCCTCCAGACCATCGTTTTTCAGTCTGCCAAGCCATTACAGAAGGGGAAATACCATATGCAAATCAGGAATGGTCGTGCCCCAAAAGGGGCAGTCCAGCCCGAACTGCTAGGTCACATCCCTTCTGCACGAGACCACAAGAATCCCCAGACATGTTTCAGCCTTGTTGGGTGTCATCAGTGAGGAGTAGCTTGGGTCTCTAGGCCCGGCAGACTCGGGACCCACGTCTGGGCATACCCGTCCCACTCGGGGTGACTTTAGCAAAACGAAAAGGTGACGGCTGGAAGGTTTTGAATAAATCATAACCATGGGCAAAGCTCTGGGCAACCCTCCAGACGATCGTTTTTCAGTCTGCCAAGCCATTACAGAAGGGGAAATACCATATGCAAATCAGGAATGGTCGTGCCCCAAAAGGGGCAGTCCAGCCCGAACTGCTAGGTCACATCCCTTCTGCACGAGACCACAAGAATCCCCAGACATGTTTCAGCCTTTTTGGGTGTCATCAGTGAGGAGTAGCTTGGGTCTCTAGGCCCGGCAGACTCGGGACCCACGTCTGGGCATACCCGTCCCACTCGGGGTGACTTTAGCAAAATGAAAAGGTGACGGCTGGAAGGTTTTGAATAAATCATAACCACGGGCAAAGCTCTGGGCAACCCTCCAGACCATCGTTTTTCAGTCTGCCAAGCCATTACAGAAGGGGAAAAACCATATGCAAATCAGGAATGGTCGTGCCCCAAAAGGGGCAGTCCAGCCCGAACTGCTAGGTCACATCCCTTCTGCACGAGACCACAAGCATCCCCAGACATGTTTCAGCCTTGTTGGGCGTCATCAGTGAGGAGTAGCTTGGGTTTCTAGGCCCGGCAGACTCGGGACCCAAGTCTGGGCATACCCGTCCCACTCGGGGTGACTTTAGCAAAATGAAAAGGTGACGGCTGGAAGGTTTTGAATAAATCATAACCACGGGCAAAGCTCTGGGCAACCCTCCAGACGATCGTTTTTCAGTCTGCCAAGCCATTACAGAAGGGGAAATACCATATGCAAATCAGGAATGGTCGTGCCCCAAAAGGGGCAGTCCAGCCCGAACTGCTAGGTCACATCCCTTCTGCACAAGACCACAAGCATCCCCAGACATGTTTCAGCCTTGTTGGGCGTCATCAGTGAGGAGTAGCTTTGGTCTCTAGGCCCGGCAGACTCGGGACCCACGTCTGGGCATACCCGTCCCACTCGGGTGCATTTCTAAGCTCTACTCTCTTTACACTGCCAAATTATTTTAATTTAATTGTTTTTTACAATGCGCCTAATACCGTACCTGAGTTTGGTTTCTAAGTGCGGATCCGGGATTCAAACCTCTGTTGCTCTGTGTGGTCTTGCTTCCAAGACATGCACGTTGCCGCTGTGCTATCCAATTATACAATCCATCCTCAAAAGGTGAGAACTGCAGTGGATGTTACAAGTGCATTGGCTTGCTTTTCATAAAATGAAATGATATACAGTTTGGAAATGGTGAAGGCGCAAACAATAATCTTTTCAGAAATTCAATGTACAGTACCTCTTCTGACCCTAGATGTGTTAGGCCTTTACTGCAAAGGGGACACCATCGCAGAGCCATCAACCATCCATTAATTGACTTAATCTAAATGGCATGGTCACAAACCATACAATGGCTGTTCGGTAAAACCTGTCTCTAACAGCCGAGTGGCTGTTAACAGGGAGGGGATGACTGAGTACTGCAAGTCCAAATGAGAGGGAATCTGGTATCATCTAGTGCTGTCTACAGTATAAAGAAGGCAGCCGCCTTGCATTAGCAATATCTCGTATATCAGGTCCCTTTAAGGTCATGACCTATGCTTCTATTTAAATCGTTTGTTAGGAACAGTTTATTAGCACTTGATACATAATGCCTTGAAACCTTTCTGCATTACAGACGTGAGCCTACTATTTACCAGAGACCATATTTTAGTAAAGGTCATATTTACTGAAATAATTTCACTTGTCTTCTTTCAAGTAATACTGTTGTATGTAGCATCCTGGCATGATCACAGTAGATACAGGCACAGAGCACATTACTGTTTATTCCATCACACTGCATTCCTTGTTTAATCAGTGTGACAACCCCTTAAGAACAAATCTTTGTTGTGAAAACTACCCTTTTCACTGTGCGATCCTGGACACTACCTGACTGTTTTGCTTGTGCACTAAGACTTTCTTGCTTAACCTGTAAATGTGAAATGTTACACTCCTTGTGCAATTGTTTTGTTAACATCTAGCGGGCCAGCAGTTGCTGTGCTTGTTAAGAATTTTAGCAAATCCAGGTCCTACAACATCGGGTGAGAAAGGGGGAAAAGCTGGAAGGGATGGAGCTGGTCAGCTGCGAGCTCCAGAGCTCCAGTGGCCTGTCCTGCACTATGGAGTCAGGGGTCTGTACAACCATATGCTGCCACAAACCTTCATGAGCACTGCCCTACATTACCTGTGCCCAAAAAGCTAAGAAAGGGGGCAGTGCACATGTGCAGGGCACAATAAGAAGGCTCATGTAAAACGTAATCAGACACTAAAAATTGCTCGAGTCCACAGTTGTTTCAAAAACACAGAAAAGGCCCAACATTTCAAATCTACCACATCAGGCCTCCCATCATCGATCACAATGTCGCTCCATGGAAAAATATCCAGCAACCACCATACATTGTTTGATGTATCTTTTTGCATCTAAAATGAAAGCAGAATTTACCACATGTTGGGTTCATTATTCAGAGGTAAATGCTGGTTAGCAGTAAATCCCATTGGTGCAACATAGACTCAAATGTGTAAGAATCACCATTCACTCCAGTGATTCACCAATTGTCTTTCCAAATCAGCACGTGCTGCACTTCTATTGCTGTCTAATGTGGGATCAACTGAATAGAAGGTGTCAACTCCCGTTGTGAAGAGGTGTCCCTGCTCAGTGCAAAATGCAATGTTTGGTCTCAGAAATAGTTCCCAGTAACACTGGTAATCTGGCAAATGTATGGGCCTAAAAATGACAGGCTGGCACAGTCCGAGGGAGAAAAGCAAAGCTGCATCAGTCACAAAGCCTTTCACGCCAAAGTCAAAAATGCCCGGCATGCTGCATTAGCACTGAAGGGGCTGTGTTTCATTGGCTGCATCAAGGCAGCACATACATTTACGCACTGCTGCAGCCAATCTGAGTGAAAGCATGATTTTTAATTGTGAAGTTCACGCGTAACAGGCTGGGAAGAAACATACTGTGTGCTGTAATTAACACTTTATGTGCAGCCTTAGAAAACAAAGCGTGTAGGTGCACAGCCGTGCATTTTACAGAGAACACTGCACTTGATTAACTTTGTCACCCTGTTGTTGGCACGCCCGTACACGTTTGCACCTAAGGCACCTGCCTGTGATGCCTTATGCAAAGACCGGCCCTGGATATAACTGTAGGTTGCTGTGCAGAATACTCTAGTGACATTCCCCCTTTGGATATCTGTTTGGCTCTTTATCTGGTATTCAGATCTCTTTGAGGCCCAGGCATAAGGACTTGGCTCATGCATAACAGGAATTTACGACAGCCAGGTCAACAACAGAGCCAGCCCTGGTTGCGTGCAGCTCTTAATAAAATACAAACTTTAGATCTGAAACATGGTGGACTCCAGATTGTAAGGACAAATGTCAAATAACTGTACTGCTGCATGATGTTATGAAATGATATGATAAGTTATGTATAACGTGCTTAATATCCAGAGGTTTCTAAGCTCAGACCCGGGGATCGAACCTGTGGTGTCATGGTTGCCTTGCTTCCAAGGTGAGTGTGCTGAGCTATCCTTCCAAGACGAGTTTAAGGGGCAAGGATAACCATCTCTTCAGCATCCATTAGCCCTATGTGAACAAAGGCTAAGGAATTGACTCCAGTCTTAAATTAACATTGGAACAGATTCTTCGGCCTCCCTGCGATTTAAATTGAGAAATGAAACTGTAAGTTATCTATGTTAATTATGTGGCCATCGATTTACATTAGAAATGTTATTTTACTCAGAACATTTTGAACAAAGATACTCACAAAAAGGAGACACATGTCACTTTATAACTTGTCCTGAACCAATCATGATGATGTCAGTTGTATCTACATGCATTTTTCGGTACTCAAGTTCTAACCGAGAATGTGTTTCTAGCTTCCCCAAATCTGAAAGTTGGGGAGCTGGTGGCTTATTGTAATACTATAGCTGGGTAGAAATGTGCAAATTCCTAGCTATGAAAATGTTTGTGTAAAAGTCAAAAAACCACAGTTTGCACATGCAATATCCTGCCAAAACTAAAATAAGTTCCAAAGATATGCCATGATTAGGGGAACATAAATATCTAGGTATTATTATGTTTATTCATTAATTTAGTATTTATTTATTTATAGAGCATTTTATAGAATTGCATTATTTGTTCATGTACTCACTTTCTGAGTGCAAAAACTGACATGCACATTTTTGTTTAAATGACAGAAGGTCTATCTATTCACATCACTTCAAATGTAGAACTCCAATGGCCTATTGGCAGAGAGGGGTTGGACCTTGGTAGGAGGAAGAGGGGACAAACCAATAAACGTGCACCTCCTAATTTTTCGTATTTGGACGTGTAATTTATGGGGTAAAAAATCCTTGTTCTATTGAGAAAGGACAAAGCAGCCTAAACATCTTGAAGGAGACATGTCTATAATCCATCTGGGTGAATCCTGACACAGCTGCCTGACCTTACCTGGGTGGAGAGGCTTCAAATTGATGGAGACTTAACCTTGCATGGGAGACATAAACTGGGAAAGCCTCAAAGCTGACAGGCCCCATGATTAAGGAGAGCCAAATGAGGGATGGATGTTTGTAACTATCTTTAAATGAAGAGCACAAACAGAACCATTTGTTTCCACCAAAAGAGGAGCCTTTCTGACTTTCCTGAGTACCAAAAACAGAGGCTTCCAATGTAAGTAGATTATCTAAATGAAACCAAGTGTGTGGGGGATTTGCCTTCCTTAATATTTTCCTTTAATAGCAGGTAAGGGCAATTGTGTAGACCCTTAGCATATTTATTGAATATACATGTAATTATCTCCCCTATAGATTGACGCAGGGGGAGCTGGGAGGAGTTCGAACATCCAACCTCCTTCCTAGCAGTAAGATATATTGTGGTAATTCAAAGGAATTGGGTACATTTATTTTTCCTGTGACCCCAGACTTCTCTAAAGAAAAGAGGTGTTCTTGTCCAAAAATGAAATTCATAACTGTCCTCACCCCCTAGACCTGATCTTTAAACAGAGGGGTCCTGCACATAACTGATGGCTGTGTTTTTGGTGCTGGGGAGGAAAATTCTTTGTAAAGTGAAACCAAATGTAATTCTCCATTGAAAAATAAACACTCTTTCCTGAGAGGGCGTAAGTGACCTTGATAGCAGAACGATTGTGTAAAGCTTCTCAGTGAAAAAGGAAGAAGGGTTTTATTCATCATAAGTATCCTCAACAAGTCTGGGTGATTTCAAAACTGCTAGAATTTTTAAGTGTGACATACCTAGTACTGCATCAAAAATAGTTTGAAAACAAAACCTGCCTTTGTTTTAAATCTATATAGTACTTTATCAAGTAATATTCATGCTATAGTAATGAGCCACAATATTATTTAATTTTTACATAAGAAGAGGTTTGTGGGGCAAGAGTTATGACCTGTTTATTTGTCTGTGCTCCCTGCATCTGAAACAAAAGGAAAAACTGTGATTTGTTTTGAAGCTTTATTTTGTGCCACAGAGAAGGTGGCGTGTGTAATCTTTTAAGGCAATTATTAACTTAATATATAGTTTAAATAAATATATATTCTCTCTATACCATGCCTGGTTCTTGGCTCATTGTTGACACAGTGGAAGGGATCTTGCATTCAATATAGGATATGGCAAGGCACCTTTCCTAGATGTTTGCCACAGTCACTTGAATAAAACAATAAAAATAGGACCTTATGTATACCATCCGTGGATGGTTCACCAAACTGTGTTGGTTGTTCCAGAAAAATTAAAGATCAATCCCATAGGCCAATTCAACATGTTTTAACCACTGTAACCCAAGCGCATCTGGTGAGGGCAAGATACCTCTTTTACTTTGCTGTACTTTGCTAAATAGGAGGATTTACAAATCCCTGTCCAGTAGAAAAAGGGTGTTGTCTGTGCCTAATAGATGATACTACTTTTTCCTAATTATGTGCAAAGTATTGTGCAAGTGGTGCTTGGCAGTGTTACAAGTAGGCACTTAAACAGCTCATTCTAAGCATCTTGTGAGGGGACCTACATCAAAATGATCCCATAGTACCCCAATACAAAGCTGCTGTTTGGCTTTTGGGGTTGTACAACTCTGTAGTAGCCGATATAGCTAGGCCACCAAATACTTTCAGACTGCATGTGATGTTGGAAATGCTTTTGGAGGAACATGGCCTCCTAGTCCTTGTACTACCACTTCTCAGTGTGGGTTCTCACAATGTTGGACCTCTGGCAGTGCAGATATTCATGTTTTCCTTTTGTTGACCAACACCCATGGGAAATTCCTTATGGCACCCATGGGTGGGGGTACACCCTTATACCCCTTATTTGTGTTTTTGGGCACTTGTTTTTGCTTACAGAGCAGGGTATGGGCTGGTGTGGCTACATGCTGACCTGGCAGTGGCTCTGAGTGTTCTCAATGTATGGGACACAGAGGCCCTGCCATATGAAACAATGGATTCCTGATAGAAGGCAAGATGGCCACTGTGGCCTCTTGATTTCTATTGCCTTTTACATTGTTTCCCAACGTCCTGGGAAGCCCTGACTTTGTCCCTTCCTCCTGACAGGCTGTTGGGTTGGAATATGTATGGCAATGGGGCTGCCTCCTGTCAGACTAAATGGAGCATTCCCAGGGGCTGTGTGTTGTGGTTACACCCTTGGGATGGGACCTGTGTGAATTGACTCTGAAGTGTACTCACATTCTGTGTTATTGGTGCCTGGTTTCTGCGTGTGACGCAATGCTTGAGAAAGTGAGATGAATACGGTGTAGTGTGCTGAAAGGCTGGGTGCTTACCCCATTCCCCATTCTTTGTTATGGGTGTCTGGGTGGAGTGAATGGCCTGAATGCCTATGAGCCTGATTGCCTGCCTGCCTACATGAATTCCCATCTGTATGATTTGTTGACTGAGCCTGGCTCAGCCTGAGTGAATGGGGATCAAATGTGTGTGTATAACAAGGGACCTCTCAATCACCAATTTGTCCAGAAGCTGAAGTCGAAGCTGAAGCAAGAAGAAGCTGTTCCTTGAAGTCCAGCTGGGGAAGCAGTCTGCTGCTGCACTTTCTGCATGTAATCCAAAAGCTGCTGTGTTCTTCCAAGGATTGATCCAGAGTGAATCTGCAAAGGAGACCTCAGCCCGAGCTATGAGGGACCATCGTGCAACTTGCTAGTCTTCATCCGAAGTGCCCTGGAGCCAGTCCTGTCTGCCGGCCATCCAGAGAAGGGGTCTTCATGAGTTCTTAAGAGAGTACAGATATCTGGAGTCAAAGATGTACATTGGTGTCACCGATTGTCCGGAGCAGCGACTTTGACCGCGAGAAGCCAGTTGCTGTCTACCACTCAGAAGAGGGAGTACCCTGGCATAGTGCTGCTTGATGCCTGGATCTGCAAAAGTTCCAAACTGATAAGAATACTTCAAGAGAAATCCTTGCCATCATCACTGACCACTTTTTCCCACCACAGAAGGTGCAGGGTCATGCTGAGGAAGGTATGTTAGTGGGATTCCTGCCATCATAATCCAACAAAGACATACAGAGTGTCCAGACCTGGTGAGAGTCTGTAGTCCACACCCGTGGTCAAGTCCAGGTCACCAGAAGCAATCCAGATCTCCAGCACCAAAGAACCAAAAGGTGAAAAACTGCGATATTCTGAAGCCCAACACCAAAAGTGACCTATTCACCCTGTTGGGTGTCTTGACCCACGTGCAAGCTATCATGCTACAACAATTGGTGCTGTGGGCTTAGAAAATTCAAGATGGCGGAAAACCCACATGTGCGCCGAAATCCAGGAAAGCTGCGCAGTTTGTGCGCACACCAAAATGGTTGCCTCACGTGCCACCCACCCGTGCGAGAATGATAGGCCGGGTTGCCATGAGGGAAATGGGTTGCCAAAGGAAAAACAGTAGCGCCGGTTAGCTTCAAAGCGCTTTAAAACCACCCTGTGTTTCTCTGAAGGCAGGCTCAAAATGCCTATTTTCAAACATTGCAACATGTGCAAAATATTCACTGAACACCAGCAGACATTTGGCAGAATGGAGTTTTGTGTGCTTACAAAATCTGGGAAATGAAGAGCCCAAAACAATGCTTATAACAAAACTGCTATGGAGTCAGCAGTTTAAGTTGCACTGGACTGAAAGACACTAAAAATCTCAATGTTTAAAAGAAATGAGTGACCTACTTTTGAGTGTCACATAGGTTGCAATTGTTTAAATGTCATAGTTTTAAACTTAGAATCAGCATTATAGCTGCATGTGTAAAAATGTTTAGTTTATTTGAATGCAGAAACTGGGGAACAGAAGTGACATTTTATCTAAAAAAAAAAACTGGCTTAAGAAACTGAATTTTGCCTGGCAACTACCCCCATCAGGAGTGAAACTTGAGTCACAACTGTGTTCCCAGGTCTATCTGCCTTTTGCTGGCCACACTAAGGATATGCCATCTCTCTGATAATTGATTAAGGGGAGCCCCCACAGAATACAGGAGCTCTGAACAAAGCCCTGTCCTGACTCAGGCAAATGTTTTATTACAGAGGTCGTAAAAGTGGCTTCCTCCTGAAGCACAGGGGAGGGGCACTGCCTGTGAGAGCAAGCTGGCTTGGCAGAACTGGAAAAACCAGTATTTCCACCATGTGACCTGGGAAACCACACCCCTTTGGAGCCAGAACATAACTTTAAAAAGATGGATCATTCATAGAGCGGACATGTGAAAATGTTATAAATGATACCATAATTCTTGTGATTTTTCTGCCCACAATTTAAGAGGTTTTTAGAACCGGTGGTATGTTCAGGGGGGTTTTAGCGGAAAAGAGGATATTACTCAAAATGTATGCATGTGAAAAATCTGAAACTTCATCAATTAATGTCCATACTCCTTGCGCACATGTGTGTCAATTTGGGTCAATGTCAGAAATTGCAAAGTCAGTTAAAAAGTGAAATATGTGCCATTTCTGAATGCAAGCCCCCAGGAAGAGCAGAGTTTGGACAGGGTATACCTCGTGTGAAATGGGGTGGATGCTTGTAATTTTAAACCAATGTTTAACTGTGAAATATGTGTTTTGATCATATATAGATTGTGTGCAATTTGACAGGGGAGTGTCCTCTCTGCAAGCCATAAAATGACATCGCTCTGACTCACAGTTCCTTCCCCAATCAAGTGAGAAATGGAAATTTGACCAATGGCAAGTGGAGAGAGGTAGGGGCTAGTGATGCTGCATACACACCCACTTTCAAAACACATAAAAGCAGACAGACAGGACAGATAGGGACCTTCATTTCCATCTGCAGCTGGAAGCTCTGCCGGAAAAATCCATACTCTACATCCATCAACCTCCAGAAAGCCAACATAGAGACTTCCATCTATCCACCTTCAGATACCCAGACCAGACCAGCAGAGAGAGCTGACCCAGATCACTGTGAAGTACCAGAGTCCAGTCTAAAACCTGACCAGATCCGTGACGAGGCCCATTTAATTCAAGAATATAGTGTGAGTACCTAGCAAAACTGTGCAGAACCAATCTCTTAGTTAAAATAATATAATTCAATCTATTTTTACCTAAGTAGAACTGCCTGATAGCTCCAAATCTGTCACCTGTCATTCTAGCTGCAAAATCTGTCACTTGCCACTTTGAACTTTAAAATTTCAAATCTGAAAAACGACCTTTACTAAATCGCTCATATCTCCGCGACCGTTTGTCTTAGAGACTTGCAATAACTTTCATTTGGAAGAGGCTTTCCTAGGACCCCAAAACGATAGTGATAGTCCTTGTAGTTCTTCTGTAATAGCGCCCGGCGCATTCGTGAATTTTACCGCGATTTGCAAATTTCTCGACGTGTAAAAAAATCTGCTGCTGCCTGCCTTCCATTTGCCAGAAATTCGTTTAACCTGCTAATCATTCCTGAATCATTGCAAGAGTGAGCCTGGACTAATATTAACTAGATACCACTCACCCTGATCCTCTAGAGGGAATTAAAAGCATTTTTAGCATATATTTTTCACTCCATTGCCAGCACATATAGAAGCATTTTGGGCTGTGTTTTAAACTTCTGTTGTCTAAGCTTGCTGGGGTGAACTGAATCACATTTGATTGCATTTCTGAGAACTGTGTGTTTTCCTTCCATTTCCTTGCCTTGCATCAAGGAGGGGAGGGGATTGCCAGAGAAAAGTGATTACATTGTTTTGTTGAAATCATATTGAGTATTTTCTACACTGCATTTCATTCATTCAACCTTGCATTTCCTTGAACCCTATAAAGCATTCTCTACCACATTATACTTCTGTACCTATTTACCAGTGTGCTACCTTATCCATTTCATCTCAACTCCTTAGTGATTATAAAGAAGTGTGCTAGTGCCAGATTCTCCGTTGTTAACCTTTATCATATCAGATTAAGTGTGATATTCAATTATTAATTTATTATAAAGTGAGATATATATATATCTATTGTTTAAATGATCAAATAAACCTTTTAACTTGCAAAACAGAACTACTTCTTGGCTCAGTGGGGTCAGGAGGATTCCAAGAGAGGGGTGTTATATAGGGGTAGTCATCCAGAACGCATGAACTGGACATAAAGATATATCAATAAGGGTTTACATTCAGTATTATAGACTAGGCGCTGACTTAGCTGTAGTGTTGAATTGAATCCTCTTACAAATTGGGGGCTCGGGCCGGACGTTTGGGTTAGATCTATCGCTTGTGCAGATTAATACAGTGTGCTAACTGACGGGATACATACATCCAGTCGGATCACCACGCTGTGTTACGCTGTGAAGCATTCCTCAAAAGGGACACTCCAAGAAAAGTTCTGTTCTGCAAAAATAAAATACAAACTTCTGTAAGTCACGACAGACTTGGGTCATCAAAGATGGGATTTGATGACCCAGAAAAAGCATTTAGGTCAGCTCAATTGCTACCTTATGCAGTTGAAATTCAGGTTAAAGAGGAAGTCACCATCCCAGAAAGGACCCGACAATTCTCCCTGGAAGTGAAAGTTAAAAGGGGACAAGAGTTGAAAAACCCTGATGCTTACATACATCTAAACGCTTCTCTCCAACAGCAAGGGTTGGGGGTAAACCCAACTCCATTAGTCAACATAGAACATGACACCATTCCAATAGAGGTGGATAACAGCGACTTAAAGAGTATTACTCTATCCGCAGGCACCATTATTGGAATGGCGGTTGATGACCGACATTTTTCCATTGATTTAGGTAACGAACTGTTAGGGCCAATCCCCAAGGACTGCGTTGACAGTGACAGTGATGACAATACAACACCAGACAGGATTTTTACCCGGCATGGGGGGAACTTCCTGGTGTACACTTCCTGCCCCTATGGTAAGGAAGATGTGACTTGTGAATTCAGGAGGGATGAGGTGATTTTCCAGGTCCATGAGGGCTGCCTTTCCCACCTGAACCCTCCGGTCCAAATCAGCACTCTGACCAGGGACGTCTCCACCCAGCTGGAGGAGGCCGCTGAAATAGCCAAACCAGAAGTCTTCCCAGGCTTCAGGCAGATGGTGGAAGAGAGAGTCAACCTAGCTGATGCCTGTGTGACTCTGGAACAAAAGCAAAAGTTGAAACAAGTTTTCTTGGATTTCCAAGATCTCTTTGCGGTAGACTCATATGACTGTGGTCGCACTGACATCCACACAACAACAATCCCCACGGACCCTGGCATGACTCCTATGTTTGTGAAGCAATATCGCTTGCCTCTCGCAGCAATGGAGTCCCTTAATGAAATAATTAAGAACCTTGAGTCCCGGGGAATAATCCGTCCAGTCCACAGCACCTTCAATAATCCGGTGCTGGGAATAATGAAGCCAAACGGCCAGTGGAGACTCTGCGCCGACCTCAGGGAGCTCAACAAACGGGTCCATACTTCCCGATGGCCTCTTCCCTACATTGACCAAGGGCTGGCCCAGATCCAGGGGTCACAGGTATTCACTGCAATAGTCCTGACCAATGGATACTGGACTGTGCCTGTCAGTAGGGAGGACCAATACAAACTGGCTTTTACCTTTGGGGGCCAGCAGTACACATGGACCCGGACTCCCTTCGGATACCTTAACTCCGGTAATGAGTTCAATATTTTCCTACATAAGACCATGCCCGACCTGGGTACGAGGGGTAACCTGGCTTATGTAGATGATGTCCTCATCAAAAGTTCATCTGTGGAGGAACACATAGCGGAGATCCGTTATGTTCTGACACAGTTGAGGGCCGCCGGAGCAAAACTTTCCTTTCAAAAAGCACAGTGGTGTAGAACCCGTGTTAATTTCTTGGGGCATGAGATTACTCCTCAGGGTCTCTGTCCCCAGGAAAAGAAAGTGGAAGCACTTCAGACACTGAAAGACCCCACAACTCTTCGGGAACTAAGGAGCCTCCTTGGACTGACTAATTACAGCAGAAAGTTCATTGAGGGCTACGCAGTATTATACCAAAAGCATGACAAGGTCAATAAAGTAATCTCCTATGCGAGCAAAACTTTATCCTCTGTGGAGGAAAAATTCAACGATTGTGAGAAGGCAATCCTGGCAACGGTGTGGGCATTGAAGAATTACCGCCCGTTTATCCAGGGGGAACACATCATAGTGGAGACTCCACACCAGCCTCTGCAATATCTCCAAAGTGACAGAATCCGGGCCGGAAATGTGAGTAATTCCCGAATTACTTCTTGGATTCTGTCAATGCAAGGCTTTCCTGTGGAGGTCAGATATGGCCAAAACAAGAAGAGTCCCCTCGCGCAAGGTCTGGCTGACTTGCATGATTGTGCCAGAGAAAACTGTCTCGAGGACGAAAGTCTAAAAATAAAGGACAACTTGGAGGCATACCTTAATTCCCCCCACAAAGTCTTTGAAGAGGACAAGTGTGAGGGAATGCCCACTGTGTATGTGGATGGATGCTCTTACCATGTTGACAACAACGGGGAGAAAGAACTGGTGGCTGGCGTAGGGAATGCATGGGTGAATGAGTCCCCAGAACCCTCCGCTGGATACAAAATTGGTCCCCGAAGTAGTCAGGTGGGGGAATTGATGGCTGTGCATCGGGCCATCCTCACTGCTGTCCAGCATCAACTCCACGAACTGGTCATAATCACAGATTCGGATTATGTACGGAACGGGTTCGTGGAGCACCTGGTTAATTGGAAAACCAGAGGCATGTTATGTGCTAACAACAAACCCTTGAAACATGGGAAGTTGATCCAAAACATTGATGATCTGGTCACCTCGAAAGGAATGACCATCTATTGGAAGAAGATCAAGGGTCATTCCAACGTAGAGGGACCAGACAAAACTGGAAATGACTTAGCTGATCAGCTGGCCAAAACCGGGGCCATCCAAGGGGATCTAATTGAGATTGAGTCCCTGTTGGGGGAAATCCAGGTCACTGCCATCACTAGGTCCCAGACAAATGCTCACAACGACCTTTCAATTGCACAATGGAGTAAGGAGACCCCTGATGCTGATTTGATTACTGCTCAGAAGGGGGATCCAATAATTGGTAAATTTTACCAGCACCTTGGGGACCCTGAGAACTTTCCCCTGACGGATACCGATTATATTGGGAAAGAGGACCTAAGAGTGTTGATGAAATGTCCAAAAATGTTCCGAATCCAAGACAGTTTGTTGGTAAGGAAATCCAAAGCTGGCCACGATCAGTGGGTGGTTCCTACCTCATTCCGAAGCCTGATGTTAAGTCACGCCCATGATGCGGCCACCGCCGGTCATAGGGGGTTTCACACAACATTGGAAATCTTAAGAGAGGTTGCATACTGGCCACACATGGGGCAGGACCTCGACCAATACTTGAAGGGGTGTCTTGTGTGTGCACAATTTCAGCCATCATCCCTCACGCACCGTGCGCCTCTCCAAAAGAGGGGGATGACACTGCCATGGTCAGATTTACAAATCGACTTTGTAGGCCCTGTGATTCGCTCTGCTAGGGGGAATAAGTACATGTTGACTGTGACATGCTTGTTTACCAAGTGGGTGGAATGTCTCCCAGCCCCAAATTGCAAGGCAGAAACGGCAGCTGCCTTGATGATTAACCACATCTTTTCCCGTTTTGGTCTACCTCAAAGGATTGAGTCAGACAGAGGTAGCCACTTCACCAGTGAAGTAATGACAAAGATGTGGGAGATACTGGGGGTCAAGAGAAAGCTGCATATTGCTTATAGACCAGCTTCTTCTGGGGCAGTAGAGAGATATAACCGGACAATTGTGAGCATATTAAAGAAGTTTGTGGCAGATTCTGGGCCAAGTTGGGATATCCGATTACCTCTGGTCCTAATGGCTATCAGATCTACCCCTTCATCTGCAACCAAAATGTCACCATTTGAATTGATGACTGGGCGCAAGATGGTGCTTCCGCAGCATTTGCTCTACAGGACCCAAGAGCAGACACTGATAAATGCCTCCACTACTCATGAGTATGTGGAGAATTTAAGGAAACACCTTCAACATGCTTTTGCTTATGCTCAGCGGAATCTAGAAAGATCAGCTGATAGCATGAAGACCCATTATGACCTGAAAACTTCCCGGAAGGAATATCAGGTGGGAGACCGGGTCTATCTATACAACTTCCAAAGAAACCAGGCCAAGCAGCGCAAATTTTTGCCTACATGGAAAGGACCCTTTGAGATCATCGACAAGATCTCCCCTGTGGCCTACAAGATCCACATCCCCAAAGGTCCTTTGGCAGCGGGGGAAGACAAGTGGGTCCACATAAACCAGTTGAAATGTTGCCATCCCAGGCACACTCTGCAACAACTGGAGGAATCCTCTGGAATCCTAGCGGGTACTGTCTCAGACTAATTCAGTTCCAACCATAAAGCATACCACATCTAGTCTCTAAAACATTGTGATTTGCATGAAACTGTCTCTTAGTTATACTGTTTTTTTTTCAAAATAAGAATGTAATGTTTCGTGATGATGAAATGCATATGCTGCCCCACTATCTCAACAGTGGTGGAAAAACGTCTATGAGTAGGTATTGCCGCTCTTCCTTTGTCGTCCTAGGAGAAAGAAAACCTGGAGACGGGCCAAGGAGGACGATCCGGAGACCGGGAGCAGAGACGCAATGGGCCAGGGTACTGCCCAATATTCCCATCAGGACCGGCGAGGAGAACCGATCGATCAATACCGGATGGAGGAAAAGATGCTGAACTGTGCCATCTACAGAATTGGAAGAAGATTATCCGGACAGACCGGTGCGTGGGTCAAAACCCTTGTGCACCCGACTCCCCATCGACTCAAATTCAAAGTGCAGTCGGGCAGGGGGGCTTGTTGGGTGTCTTGACCCACGTGCAAGCTATCATGCTACAACAATTGGTGGTGTGGGCTTAGAAAATTCAAGATGGCGGAAAACCCACATGTGCGCCGAAATCCAGGAAAGCTGCGCAGTTTGTGCGCACACCAAAATGGTTGCCTCACGTGCCACCCACCCGTGCGAGAATGATAGGCCGGGTTGCCATGAGGGAAATGGGTTGCCAAAGGAAAAACAGTAGCGCCGGTTAGCTTCAAAGCGCTTTAAAACCACCCTGTGTTTCTTTGAAGGCAGGCTCAAAATGCCTATTTTCAAACATTGCAACATGTGCAAAATATTCACTGAACACCAGCAGACATTTGGCAGAATGGAGTTTTGTGTGCTTACAAAATCTGGGAAATGAAGAGCCCAAAACAATGCTTATAACAAAACTGCTATGGAGTCAGCAGTTCAAGTTGCACTGGACTGAAAGACACTAAAAATCTCAATGTTTAAAA
Source organism: Ambystoma mexicanum (assembly GCF_040938575.1). Taxonomy (NCBI): domain Eukaryota; kingdom Metazoa; phylum Chordata; class Amphibia; order Caudata; family Ambystomatidae; genus Ambystoma; species Ambystoma mexicanum. The sequence goes on from NC_090921.1 coordinate 69,483,894, forward strand.
GAAATGAGTGACCTACTTTTGAGTATCACATAGGTTGCAGTTGTTTAAATTTCATAGTTTTAAACTTAGAATCAGCATTATAGCTGCATGTGTAAAAATGTTTAGTTTATTTGAATGCAGAAACTGGGGAACAGAAGTGACATTTTATCTAAAAAAAAAAACTGGCTTAAGGAACTGAATTTTGCCTGGCAACTACCCCCATCAGGAGTGAAACTTGAGTCACAACTGTGTTCCCAGGTCTATCTGCCTTTTGCTGGCCACACTAAGGATATGCCATCTCTCTGATAATTGAATTAAGGGGAGCCCCCACAGAATACAGGAGCTCTGAACAAAGCCCTGTCCTGACTCAGGCAAATGTTTTATTACAGAGGTCGTAAAAGTGGCTTCCTCCTGAAGCACAGGGGAGGGGCACTGCCTGTGAGAGCAAGCTGGCTTGGCAGAACTGGAAAAACCAGTATTTCCACCATGTGACCTGGGAAACCACACCCCTTTGGAGCCAGAACATAACTTTAAAAAGATGGATCATTCATAGAGCGGACATGTGAAAATGTTATAAATGATACCATAATTCTTGTGATTTTTCTGCCCACAATTTAAGAGGTTTTTAGAACCGGTGGTATGTTCAGGGGGGTTTTAGCAGAAAAGAGGATATTACTCAAAATGTATGCATGTGAAAAATCTGAAACTTCATCAATTAATGTCCATACTCCTTGCGCACATGTGTGTCAATTTGGGTCAATGTCAGAAATTGCAAAGTCAGTTAGAAAGTGAAATATGTGCCATTTCTGAATGCAAGCCCCCAGGAAGAGCAGAGTTTGGACAGGGTATACCTCGTGTGAAATGGGGTGGATGCTTGTAATTTTAAACCAATGTTTAACTGTGAAATATGTGTTTTGATCATATATAGATTGTGTGCAATTTGACAGGGGAGTGTGCTCTCTGCAAGCCATAAAATGACATCGCTCTGACTCACAGTTCCTTCCCCAATCAAGTGAGAAATGGAAATTTGACCAATGGCAAGTGGAGAGGGGTAGGGGCTAGTGATGCTGCATACACACCCACTTTCAAAACACATAAAAGCAGACAGACAGGACAGATAGGGACCTTCATTTCCATCTGCAGCTGGAAGCTCTGCCGGAAAAATCCATACTCTACATCCATCAACCTCCAGAAAGCCAACATAGAGACTTCCATCTATCCACCTTCAGAGACCCAGACCAGACCAGCAGAGAGAGCTGACCCAGATCACTGTGAAGTACCAGAGTCCAGTCTAAAACCTGACCAGATCCGTGACGAGGCCCATTTAATTCAAGAATATAGTGTGAGTACCTAGCAAAACTGTGCAGAACCAATCTCTTAGTTAAAATAATATAATTCAATCTATTTTAACCTAAGTAGAACTGCCTGATAGCTCCAAATCTGTCACCTGTCATTCTAGCTGCAAAATCTGTCACTTGCCACTTTGAACTTTAAAATTTCAAATCAGAAAAACGACCTTTACTAAATCGCTCATATCTCCGCGACCGTTTGTCTTAGAGACTTGCAATAACTTTCATTTGGAAGAGGCTTTCCTAGGACCCCAAAACGATAGTGATAGTCCTTGTAGTTCTTCTGTAATAGCGCCCGGCGCATTCGCGAATTTTACCGCGATTTGCAAATTTCTCCACGTGTAAAAAAATCTGCTGCTGCTTGCCTTCCATTTGCCAGAAATTCGTTTAACCTGCTAATCATTCCTGAATCATTGTAAGAGTGAGCCTGGACTAATATTAACTAGATACCACTCACCCTGATCCTCTAGAGGGAATTAAAAGCATTTTTAGCATATATTTTTCACTCCATTGCCAGCACATATAGAAGCATTTTGGGCTGTGTTTTAAACTTCTGTTGTCTAAGCTTGCTGGGGTGAACTGAATCACATTTGATTGCATTTCTGAGAACTGTGTGTTTTCCTTCCATTTCCTTGCCTTGCATCAAGGGGGGGAGGGGATTGCCAGAGAAAAGTGATTACATTGTTTTGTTGAAATCATATTGAGTATTTTCTACACTGCATTTCATTCATTCAACCTTGCATTTCCTTGAACCCTATAAAGCATTCTCTACCACATTATACTTCTGTACCTATTTACCAGTGTGCTACCTTATCCATTTCATCTCAACTCCTTAGTGATTATAAAGAAGTGTGCTAGTGCCAGATTCTCCGTTGTTAACCTTTATCATATCAGATTAAGTGTGATATTCAATTATTAATTTATTATAAAGTGTGATATATATATATATTGTTTAAATGATCAAATAAACCTTTTAACTTGCAAAACAGAACTACTTCTTTGCTCAGTGGGGTCAGGAGGATTCCAAGAGAGGGGTGTTATATAGGGGTAGTCATCCAGAACGCATGAACTGGACATAAAGATATATCAATAAGGGTTTTCATTCAGTATTATAGACTAGTCGTTGACTTAGCTGTAGTGTTGAATTGAATCCTCTTACAACCCGTTGCAAACAGAAGTCATCAAAGGTCTCCAGGGGTCTTGTTCTCATCTGCCAAGCCTTTAAGGAGCCCATAGCAAGTTTGATATTCCCAGCACTTCTACAGTGGGAGAAATCATTGACCAACTGAGAGAACTGCGAAGAGCAAAACTGCTGCACTTCAGAAAGCCTTTGGTTCCATTCTTCTTCTTAGACCCAGTATCCGAGCGGCTCCTTTTTCCAATCCTCCTGGGGAATCTTTGAGTGAAACCGAGAAACTCTGCTGCTTCGCCTGCCAAGGCACCAAATGTACTGTGATGAGGTAGAGCATCTTCTAGCGTCAGGAGTCTCCTTTGGCCTCTCAGGTACTTTGGGGTGGTAGAACCTTTTAAAAGAAAGTACAAGGTTATTGAACATTTTTGGACTAGGCTGTAAAAGACAAGATAAGTTACTCCCTATCATTTCCATTACAAGTTGCCCAGGTGGGGGGGATCCTCACACAGAATTATGTATCTAGTCTAAAGAAAGCATTCTGCCACTGTTCATAACTAACCTGCCTTTCTTCCCTAATCTATGCTGTTACACCTCACTTAAGAATTATCATGCCTATTTAAAACTGTCTGCAGTTGGTGCATTTATTACTAATTTAAGTATTGTGTGGTACCACATAGAGTGTATACACTTGCCATTCTTTGAATTCAACAGCCTGAGTACACAGTGTTATTATTTTTTAATGTATATATTTTGCTGAACCTTATTTTATATAAAGAAGCTGTGTTATCACCTAACATAACAGGGAGGGGGGTCTGGGAAACTCCTTGCCAGCACGAACACAGCCCATTGACTTGTTCGTGGGTGGATGGCCCCTGGGAGAGTCTCAACCAAGTCTTTAGCTCACCCCTCTTTTTACAGATAAGAAATATCCCCACACATCAGTCCTTGTCCACCTAACATAGTGTGTGGATATTCCTTTGTGGCGCTTGGAGGAGTCACTATACTTAAGAATCTGCCTACATCTCCTCATGGGTGCTTAAGCCTTGGTTACTCATCCAAGCTGCCATATAGAGAACCTTGGCTGGGGTGCTATGTGCCTTTATCCCAACCACATAGAGGACAGACGTACAGATACCCATCTCTAGTCTTGACATCACTAATAGCACTATCCCCATGACAGGCAAAGGTCAGGGCACTTTTTTAACCTATCTCCCCAAGAGCCATTATTGTGAAATCTCAGTCTGTGACTGTCAAAAGGTAATACATTTGCAATGCGCACCACATTCAGATCAGTGGGCACCCTCAGAGTGTTACTCTTACGGCAAATCTGCCGAGCCTTGATAATATACATATCAGGGAGTGTATGTGGATGTTTCTATCGGGATTCAGATCCTAATATTGTTTGTGCATCCTAAACAAACATTAATTCAAGTAAGCCCTCTCCATCTAAACAGGGGGTTGGGTGCATTATTGCAGATCCCTTTAGAGCTACTATGATTATTTAATAAATAAGAAAAACAGTGTAGGGGCTGATTCACTATCACTATCCAAAGGCGTCTAGTAAAGGATGACACAGGCACTGTCACATCACAACTAGTCAGGAGTCCAAATCAGATATGTAAGCGTGCAATTTTGTGTATCAGTGGGGCCGGAAAGCAGACTGAAGATCATGGTGACAGCTGTTTGGTAGCCAGGAGATAGGCATGAAAGTAAATAGCTACTCAGGATCATCATATCCTTTTTTGTGTAATATTCACTTATTTGAGCTTTGTCAGAATGCTGCTAGTGTTTGGTTCACATGTGTAGATGAGAGGAGCATGAACTAGGGTACAGATTTTGGTGACCTTTGTATTGGAAATCTAAGATTGGGGAAATCATGTCTTGAACGATGTCATTGATGAATTCTAGCTTGTGAACTGGTACGAACTCCAGACTAGTTCTGGTGAATATTAGCAAAGTCAATAAAAAGGTCTGCAGGCCAAGGCAATCAGTCAGTAGGGACTTCTCAATATTACAGCTTTTGACCTGGAATTTCATCATAATGTTAATGAGAGCGAAACTGGGAAGATTGGGGTTCTTGGGAGCAGGCATTCCCCTCTAGATTTGCAAAGCCCTTTATGTGCATTGTCAGAAACAGTACGCATCCTTTTTTCTCTCAGGTTGTACAGGATTCTCCTGTTCCTTGGGTCAGCGGTAAATTCATTTTGTGATTACTTTTCCAAAGCTTTACCCTGTTGTCATAGATGGTGCACCCCCTCGGTAAACCATTTGCAGATGAGTCGGCAGGAGTGGAGTTTGGGACATTTATCAGGAAAGAGTATGGAAGAGCAGCCCGGGGAACTCAATCAGAATGAGGATTTCATGGAAGAGCCTGTGGTTCAGGGTCCAAGAAGTGCTGATGGTAGCCAGGCAATGGGCTCTTGAGATCTACATTCAAGTTGGCTTTTGGTGGTAACGTCTAAGTGGACGTAGTCAGTCCAGAAGAACAGGGAGGAGTTTTAGATATCCAATTCTGCTCTGAGAGTGAATATTGGGTGAAGGTTGCAAACCCCCCATGACTGAGCATGCTGGTCCTCCATTCTCTTTTTCATGGAGGCTGTCTTGGGCATGCAATTATTGTATGGAAACCACCCCAATGTTGTAAGTTGCCCAGAGCTGGAAATGGACACAATCTACCCTGGGGACCTGCCCCACCCCTTGCCCCTTTGTCGGGGCATTGGAGGTACAGTGACGTGGATGGGCATAGGAGTGGATGAGGACTCATCTCCATAATCAGCTCAATCAGGTAAAGCTGGGGAGGCACCTGCAGGGGTCCTGTGAATTCATATCATTGTGAATGTGTACTTATTTATTTTGTTTTTTTTCTCATTGTTTGTCAAAACTTATTTTGATTTGTTCAATTAGTTTATGTGTTTCACTATTTGTCATTGCTTGTTAAATTTTGTGTGACTTGTGTGATGTGTTCCACCAATTTATGTGCCTTAATATGAAGTCCTTTTCGACTTCAACTTCAAATCACTATGAATGATTTTTTCAGCTTTTCCAAATTACTGTGCTGAAAATGTTTTATAAACCATTTTGATTTAGATTTTGAAGAGAGTTAAGCTTTCTAGTCAATAAAATACACAATTTATTTGAAATACGAACTCATCCCCCTACTCTCTTTCTTTCTTACTTCTTTAGCTTATATTCTGGTTTCCAAAGGGGAATTAAATTGGGATATCTTTTGATACCAATATATGAATAAGTATTAGACGGAGGATTTTGGGTTAGAATTCACTTTATACAGTCTTTGGATTTCCTCGTGTTTTTTATAGTAACGGACCCCCACCAGAGCTGTACCACTGTTTGGGGCCACCGCTTTTTTAGTATTTGGGGTCCAGGAGATCTGCATAAAAGCAAGGAGCAATTAGGGGACATAAGAATGAGCACAGAACTTTTTAAATATATCTGCGAGAGTGATCAAGCATGAAACCCTTCTAAGCAAGTTACTGAAATTGGGCTTTCTGCTCATTTAATTAGTCTCAATAATGAATCTTTTATAACGGGGACCAGTCTCTAAGCGCGGGACCAGGATTTGAACCAATGTTCGTCTGCGAAACATACGTGTTTGAACAATGTCCATTCACGAATCGGAGGTGTATCGAATAAAACACCAGATAGAGTCTGCGCTCACTTATTGCAGTCTCTTAAGGGGTGGCAGAGGGGAGTCATAGCTCAGGAAGAGATCTTGCAGACTGCCAGGGTAGCCCTTGAGGTTTGGGTCATGCCGCGGCATGGAAAAGTTGTGCAATGAAGTTGCCCATGGTTAGCTCTTCTTTCGATATTCTGATGGATTGAGAGGCGTGAAGACGGTCTGTTAGGTAGGGGAGGCAATGATTTCTTTAGTGTCAGGTGTATTGACCCATGTTCGAGTTATTATGCTGCAATATTTGGTGCTGTGGGCTTAGAAAATCCAAGATGGCCGAAAAGCCCACATTTCCGCCAGAATCCAGGAAATCCGTGCAGTTTTGCGCACACCAAAATGGTCGCCTGACCTGCCACCCACCAGTGCAAGCATGATGGGCCAGAAGCGCCGTGAGTTATACGTGGTGCCAAAGGAAAAACAGAGTGCCTGTTAGCTCAAAAAGCGCTTTGAAATCACCTTTGTTTCTCTGAATGCAAGCTCAAAATGCATATTTCAAACATTGCAAGATAGTTAATATAGGAGACCATTGCCAGACACTATCCTTTGGCTGCACACGGAGCGAAATCAGTGCAAAGAAATAGGGTGCTGTTCAAAATCCGTTTTTTATTAATGTCAGAAATTGCTAAAATCATGTGCACAAAACCACCAAACAAAAATCCAACTTCTGGTTGGGTGTTCTACAGTACTCTACTGCAGAATCTACATCAATACAATGTTAGCAAAGATCATATGCTATCAAGTAAAATCCCCTTTTTCAAATGTATTAATTCAAGACCGGTATTTCAGGAGCTGAAAAAGAACCTAAGCCAGCTGGGACTTCAAAGCCTTGCTGGTTAATGAGAATTCTTAACACCTACTGTTCACGGGCCCTATACTAGAAGGCAGTCTGATTTAATTAAAAGTTCAAGAGGCCTCTGTCCATGGGAAGCTGTCACACCTCAGAACTCCACACCAGAAGGCAGGAAATCACAAGTTTCTGTTAATCAAATCCAGAGTGGCACCCTGGACTGATGCCCTGCTAGCAGGAACATCCAGACAAAGGATGCCTTCAGCTGAATGGGATATTCTGATTTGAGGCGTAATTGTCAACAATTGCTCTGGGGAAGGCAATACACATGATCTTTCAGTCAAGCCAAGTTCCCGGGGGCGAGGGCAAACAAATGGGTGTACTGAATTGAGAGCAAATGTATGTTTTATTACATTGCTTATATAATATTGTATTAAGCTGACAGAAATGTACAATTTGGGGATTCTTAATATGAGAAGTGTCCCCACAATTTCAGACTAAGCTCAACTCTGTGTGATGTTCTGAGACCGAACCCCGCGATTATTAATATTACAGACACTGTGGTTATCTCAGAAAATTGAAAACTTATTGTAATGTGCCCAGAGAGGGGGTGTACCTCCGGGGAAGATTTGATGCCGAACTGACCAGGGCAAAACCCACTAAAAGCGCAAAATGTTGTTGTTTCTGAACCAAAGCTCACAGGGACATGGGGCTTGAACAGATACCTGTCTTAATTCATCTGTGATGTGTATATGTCTTATGAACCACGTGTGTATCTGGGAAACCTGTTTGTTATGAAAAATTCATTTTCTAAGTAAAAGCAAAGGGGCGTTTCTTCAATAGATTGTAAAAGGGTAGCATCCCTCTGACTCACAACTCAATTATCCAGTTAAAGGACAGAAAATCCTCTAGCCTATCAGGATCCTTAGTGGGTTGGGCATAGAAAGTTAGCCTTCCCACCCATTTTCAAAAGACATAAAAAGAGCCACTGAGACCTAGGTAGGGACGGCTCTTTCCACTTTCTTGCAAAGCACTTTGACGGACGACTTCAAATTCAGGCAATATCCAGAGACCAGAATTTAGAAAACCAGACTCCAGATTCCAGAACTTTGAAGCAGAAGGCCTACTGCAAGCTAAAAGTATTCTCAGCTGGCCTTACAATTTTGCAAACTGATTTACCCCAGACTTCCAAGGGGCACATCAGAATAAAACAGCCGGGCTGTGCAGTTTGATTCTAGCCAAGAACTTTTGCTAGAACCAGAACCAGACCCAGAAAGCAGAGCTGTATCCAGAACCGCAGACCAGACCAAACCGCAGTGCAGTGCCAAGAACTTTTGCCAGAACCAGAGATCCAGACCAGCAGAGCAGAGCTGACCCAGATAGCTGTGACTCCAGAACCACCCACTAGAAGTCCAGTCTAAACCTGTTGACCAGATCTTGATGGCCTATTTCAAATTTATAGTGTGAGTATCCAGCCAGAACTGTGTAGAACCAATCTCTTAGTCTAAAATAATCTCATCCCATCCATTTCAACCTATTTAGAACTGCATAGAAATTGTGTGTCCATTCTGTGGTTCAAACCTGTGAAAGTGTCATTTGTCATTTAAATCTTACTTTATTTCTGAGAATCTACCTCCACTAAATCATCCGTATCTTTTGAACCGCATGTCCTAGAAGCAAATTTAACTTTCATTTTAAAGCTAAGAACCTAAGATTTCCAACAAGCCCAAACCGGGATCCTTATAGTTTTTCTGTAATCACCAATCTTAAGTAGCTATCACCTACAGGGAGTCAAGGAGGTAGTCCCACAAATAGGATCCCTCATTTCCCTGATTATGTAAGTCCCCATTACAAGGGAAACCGACCCATCCTGGGTTATGTGTGGACTCCTCCGGCCCAAGAGGGGGGGGTCCAGCCAAGCACCTAACCCAGGGTACTCCCCTCCTAACTTCCCACAGGAGGGCAGAAATTCCCCAAATACTGGGCATAACTTTTTTCCCAGGTATCCACCCAATTTCCAACCCCAAAATCATCCATCCTTCTTTCCCCAATTCCCTGAGCCCAGACAACCTAATCCGGGAGAGGGGAGGCCAAGGGTGGAGGGGTACCCAAATCTTCCCAACCCGGGGTACTACCAGAGAAGAGATAGCTACCCTTCCCGGGATCAGCCCAGGGGTAAAAACAGAACCCTGTATCAGTTTCACAGTTAGAGCGCCAGGTCCAAAATATGGCACGGGATCTGGGTCACATGCTGAGGGCTCAACAGAACCCTCAGATGAGCATGCCGGCGCAGAATGCCCCAAACTCTGGGCCTGGTGGTCCAGAACAATGACGGGGGCAGCACCCCGATAACCCACCGGTTCCCAGGGAGGAGGCACAAGGGGAAGGGGGGTATAAAGCCTTGGAGGAAGAGAAGCCCTCCAAAGTGGTGCCACTCTGTCTGGGGTACTTAGGAGGGGTGGAGGGGGATTTAGGCACCCTGGACTGAGTTGCCTAGGCAACTCAAGTCGCACTCCGTCCTGATTGGCCCAAGTGGTGAGCCGGCCGGCTCACCACTTAGCATGTTTGAGTGACAGCTAGGCTGAGTGAATGGGGGTTTTCTGCATACAAGCAGGGCTTTAGGGACTGGAACTTCAGAAGTCGCCACAGGACCTAAGAATCCAACGAGGGAGAAGCTGAGCCGACCTGCCACAGTGACACCACCGGTGGAGCCCTGCTGGACCATCTCACCACTTTTCCCAACGACAGAGGAGATCTCCCGCCGGAGAGTCTTCTTCCTTTGACTGGTGGGGATAACCAGTTTCACCGTCTTTTCACCTTCCCGACGTATCTCATGGCCGTCTTGCCTGTGCCAAGCACCCCGGCAACTGGGATACCACGTTTTACCACGACCGCGAATTAAAGGGTATTACCTTTAACCGGAAAACTCTGCGGCTGGTTTCTTCCCTGGCAGTGCAACGACCTTCATCTTTCCTCCAAGTCGAGATCTTCTCTTCCCCTGGACGTCGACGAGACTTGCACCCACTGCCAGGAACAACTGCCACCGCTGGAGGATCCTTCCCGCTTAAGGTACCGTGTCCCACCTGGCTTCCCTTGCCACCGACTGTACGGGGGATAGATTTAGCCCCTGGCTTTCGAACCTGGGTTAGCCTGGGACACCCTGGCTAAACTTTTCTGAGCCTCTCTAAACTCTTTTCGAACTCCCTGCAAGACTTTCTAAGCCTAGTGTAACTGTGTGATCTCGGGCGCATTTGTGCTCTGCTCTCTCTAAGAGTGGGCCCATCCGATGGACTTTGGCTCACAAGTGACTTTTGCTCTTCTGCCTTGCTAATAGTGTTCCTAAATCTTAGAGTGGTGTACCTTTCCATATTCTGTCTTTTTCCCTCCCTTTTTCATAAACTTATTGGAGTGCCATCTTTAGTTAAGCGCTCACCTCTGTATGGAAATAAGTGGTGCTAGGGTTGTATATATTATAATAGTAACTGTGTTTAGACTATTTTACTTTTAGTGCTGGAGTGTTTCAAACAGTGTGTTTTTAAATAAATAATTATATACTTTGATACCAAAGCTCTGGTCAGTGTTTGTTTGTATTATCATATCTGAGTGCCTATTGTGTATACTTTGCATACTGCCTAACTCTTCTTGAGGGAAGTCTGACTGCTCAGCCACAGCTACCAGGTAAATCTGGGTGGTACAGACTGCTACCAAGTGGGTTTACTGCTAACACCTGTAGTCCTAAATCTTTTGCAGTGTTCCCTAAGGGAACTGCACAGGTTTCTGCCTAACAGGGCGCCGGAGCAAAACTTTCCTTTCAGAAAGCACAGTGGTGTAGACCCCGTGTTAATTTCTTGGGGCATGAGATTACTCCTCAGGGTCTCTGTCCCCAGGAAAAGAAAGTGGAAGCACTTCAGAAACTAAAAGACCCCCAACTCTGCGGGAACTAAGGAGACTCCTTGGACTGACTAATTGCAGCAGCAAGTTCATTGAGGGCTACGCAGAAATCGCCAGGCCCCTGATTCATCTCTTGAAGGGGGGGGTCAAGTGGGAATGGGGTCCAGAACAATCCGAGGCAGTAAGACAACTCAAAAGAAGCCTCTCACAAGCGCCTTGCCTAGCTTACCCTGTCAGAAACAAGGAGTTTCTCTTGGAGACAGGGCTCTCTAATACATGCTTGACTGAAGTATTATATCAAAAGCATGACAAGGTCAATAAAGTAATATGCGAGCAAAACTTTATCCTCTGTGGAGGAAAAATTCAACGATTGTGAGAAGGCACTCCTGGCAACGGTGAGGGCACTGAAGAATTACCGCCCGTTTATCCAGGGGGAACACATCATAGTGGAGACTCCACACCAGCCTCTGCAATATCTCCAAAGTGACAGAATCCGGACTAGAAATGTGAGTAATTCCCGAATTACTTCCTGGATTCTGTCAATGCAAGGCTTTCCTGTGGAGGTCAGATATGGCCAAAACAAGAAGAGTCCCCTCGCGCAAGGTCTGGCTGACTTGCATGATTGTGCCAGAGAAAACTGTCTCGAGGATGAAAGTCTAAAAATCAAGGACAACATGGAGGCATACCTTAATTCCCCACACAAAGTCTTTGAAGAAGACAAGTGTGAGGAAATGCCCATTGTCGATGTGGACGGATGTTCTTACCATGTTGACAACAACGGGGAAAAAGAACTGGTGGCCGGCGTAGGGAATGCATGGGTGAATGAGTCCCGAGAACCCTCCACTGGATACAAGATTGGTCCCCGAAGTAGTCAGGTGGCAGAGTTGATGGCTGTGTATCAAGCCATCCTCACTGCTGTCCAACATCAACTCAACGAACTGGTCATAATCACAGATTCAGACTATGTACGGAACGGGTTCGTGGAGCACCTGGTTGATTGGAAAACCAGAGGCATGTCATGTGCTAATAACAAACCCTTGAAACATGGGAAGTTAATTCAAAACATTGATGATCTGGTCACCGTGAATGGGATGACCATCTACTGGAAGAAGATCAAGCGTCATTTCAAAGTAGAGGGACTAGACAAAACTGGAAATGAGGTAGCTAATCAGCTGGCCAAAACCGGGGCCATCCAAGGGGATCTAATAGAGATGGAGTCCTGTTGGGGGAAATCCAGGTCACTGCTATCACTAGGTCCCAGACAAATGCTCACAATGATCTTTCAACTGCACAATGGAGTAAGGAGACCCCAGATGCTGATTTGATTACGGCTCAGAAGGGGGATCCAATAATTGGTAAGTTTTACCAACACATTGAGGACCCTCAGAACTTTCCCCTGACGGATACCGATTACATTGGGAAAGAGGACCTAAGAGTGTTGATGAAATGTCCAAAAAGGTTCCGAATCCAAGACGGTTTGTTGGTAAATTAATCCCAAGCTGGCCATGATCAGTGGGTGGTCCCTACCTCATTCCGAAGCCTGATGTTAAGTCACGCCCATGATACGGCCACCACCGGTCATAGGGGGTTTCTTACAACACTTGAGATCTTAAGAGAGGTTATATACTGGCCACACATGGGGCAGGACCTCGACCAATACTTGAAGGGGTGTCTTGTGTGTGCACAATTTCAGCCACCATCCCTCACACACTGTGCACCTCTCCAAAAGAGGGGGATGACACTGCCATGGTCAGATTTGCAAGTCGACTACATAGGGCCCTTGATTCGCTCGTCTAGGGGGAATGAGTACATGTTGACGGTGACAAGCTTATTTACTAAATGGGTAGAATGTCTCCCGGCCCCAAACTGCAAGGCAGAAACAGCAGCTACCCTGATGATCAACCACATCTTTTCCCGTTTCGGTCTACCCCAAAGGATCAAGTAAGACAGAGGTAGCCATTTTACCAGCGAAGTAATGACTAAGATGTGGGAGATACGGGGGGTTAAAAGGAAGCTAACGGTTAAAAGCTAAGAATCTAAGCTTTCCAACAAGCCCAAAAACCGGGCTCCTTATAGTTTTTCCGTAATCACGATCGACGCACTCGGAAAAAGTGATGCAAATTGCAATTTGACTCAATTTCTTCACCTGTCAAAAATAGCTGTCCTTGTGCTTGCAACTGCTGAACTCCGTTTTCAACCTGATAATCATTCATGAATCACTGATAGTGTTGACCTGAACCAATCTTAAGTAGCTATCACCTACCCTGAATCTCCTATAGGGAATTAAAATTATTTTTAGCATATTTTTCACTTCATTGCAAATCACATTTAAAAGTATTTCTGCCTGTTTTAAAGCATACCGTTTGCTCTAAGCTCGCTAGGGGGGAACTGGAATTTGTATTGCATTTTGTTTGCATTCCTGAAAACTGTGTGTTCTCCTTCCATCTCCTTATATTGCATAGGGGGGGGTGAATTGTCAAAAGAAAAAGTGATCATATTATCTCTTGTTGAAACCATATCAGTTTATTTCTGTGCTGCATTCTTTCCATCATTGCTTTTCCTTGAAACCATAAAAGTATTCTGTGCTACCATATCCTTTCTATACTAACTCCTCACTGATTGAAAAGAGTGTGCAATTGTAACATTACCCATTGTTGATCAACATTATATTCATAAGTGTGCTATCAAATGTTAATTTATTCATAAAAGTGATATATATATATATATATATATATATATATTGTTTAATTTTTTCAAATAAATCTTTTAATTTGCAAAACAAACCTACTTCTTGGCTGAGTGAGGTCAGGGGTATTTAAAGAGAGGGGCGTTATACAAGGGTTTATCATCCAGATCTATGAACTTGTCATAAAAATATATAAATAAGGGCTTCCCTTGGGCATCCCAGACTAGGCATTGACTTAGTTGGAGTGTTGAATCGAAGTCACTTAACATTAGACAATGGAATACCAATGCAATTACATGTGAGGCAGTCAGGTGTGTGATCTATTTGATGATGAGGTGTATGAATGAAGCATACATTGGAAAATGGATCTTCTTCAAGGTCTTTCCAGGAGGCAAAATAAATACACCTCCACTTCTCAATTTCTGTACGGGAAGTGGTGCTAACCTGAGTGTGGGAGGAAGCAAGCTATTGAGTTATGGTGCCACAGAAGACTGCAAAGTACTAGCTCCCGCGGAGAACAATCTACATTTACCAACCACCCTATCATTAACTCTTTCTTTCAGGATCGAGTAACTAGTTGTCAACAGGTCTGGTTAATGAGATAACACCAGTGGTCGAAGTGTACAAAAAGAAGTAGTGGAACTATGTTCCCTGCTGGTCTGCCCCGGTCCTCACTAACCCCATCCCTGCTCCCACCCACACACAATCCAAACCCCCAAACAAACACACCTACTATTTATGGGTACGTGCAGTGCAGTGCACTGAAGTGCAAGCTTCCACTTCTTCCTACACTTTTTTTTTAAAACTAAATCATTCCAGAACGGTTTCTTTTTAAAATAAAAGTATAGGAACAGTGAAACTTAAAAATAAAAAGTATGGGAGCACCGCTCCCGAACACTTCGACCTCTGGATAACACTAACGCATCACAATTGCAAACAACCGTATGCAGTACAGGCAAAAACCCAGGATAAAAAAGCCCCTCTATCTAGGGCATACAGCACACAATTAGTTCCCACAACTGACGCAGGATGAACATGCACAACACAGATTGGAGATTATAACACTGCATGCACACAGATAAGCACATCCACACACACACACACACACTTAACTGATAGTTTTGTAAACAGAGCATGCCTGTAGGCACACACACCCCATGTAAGAACTCAGCCTAACATAGCATAGACTCTAGTTACACTATGCCATCTACATGCCACAGTGATAACTTCTGCAGATCACAGTTCAAAAATCGCAGAAAATCCAACACCACCTGCACAAACAACATATAAGCATGTATATGGGAAGGGTGAAAAGTACCTTGCTTTGCAAGTGCAAGTCTTTTACCACATGATAATCCAGAGCATTACCCAGGGGTGTTGCTGGGTCTGGAAAATATCCGGGTCTACGCTAATGTGGTGACTCGGGGCTAGCTGGCCTTTTAGTTGTAGCCCCTGAACTTCTATCCGGGGCCACAACCAAAATACCCTGGGCTATAGCGCCCTGCGCCCCACCCCCTGAGCAATGTATCTGGCATTACTCCATTAAACACATCTTTATTTTATTTAATATAATGTGTCATAGTTCAAAGAACTATTTCACATCTCATTGACATTATTCACAGTTTACATATTTCTCGACTACATTCAGTCAATAATTCATCAAAATTCATTACTCAAATCCAATTTCTCTAAAATATCCCATGCAACCTTCCAGACATTGTAAAGTGCTTTCATTAAACTGGTATTGCCAAAGTTTATACTGTATTTCCAAAAAGGTGCTTCACTAAGTGCTGAATGGTTATGTACAAAACACCCCAACAAACGCAGAAATTCACTATGCAACCTTTCACAACCAGTCAAGATATGTTGGGCACTTTCTAGCGACACAGGTTCTTGACGTATCCGATAAGTCCTTAAATGGTGAGGTATACTTCAGGTGAATGCGTTCTCACTAGTTCCCTCCCCCTCACCAATGTCAAATTGGAACAGAAGACGAATGGCTACGGCTGGGACCCCTTAAGTAATCCTATTACCGCATTGAGTGTATGAGAGACATTTCATGGAGCGCTAAGTGAAATCTGACGAGGGTAGAGCAGGGTTCGAAATTGGCAGGAGATGGGGGCTATTTAGCTCCTGGTTATAGCCTTGGGGAGCCTGGTTAGCTTGAAACCAACAGCTACCGGGAGCTACTTATGACTTCTGGGGCAAGTGGTGCCATACAAGTCTAGCCATGTGATATTAACTATGTATGTTAGGGGATGTTTATAAAGGACGAAAAGTAATTTACTTAAATGACATTTATCTCATATTGGATAATCTGAAATAGACACAAAGTTAGAGTTTACATCTTACGCAAAGTTAGATTTACTGCAACCTATATTTTTTTCCTCCTTTGTTTTTAATGAAGTTCTTGGAATCTCCAGTCTGTCCCCTTCTTATGACTTTTCTTGGGGAATCTTCTTTTTTTCACTCCCCACAATCTGTTTTTTGCCCAGGACATGGGACTGAGAGAGTTCTGGTCTTGGTCATGGACAACCTGAGTCAACCCTATGACATGGGCGGTGTTAGTGCTCTGGTCTTACTCTACCTTTCTGCCAACTTCAATTCTATCGACCAAGGGGTCTTGTTGGGGGACCTGACGGGGGCTGACCTCTCAGGACTATCCTTGCTTGGTTCTCCTCTTTTCTTTCCGATCGACACCAAACTCTCTCTCTCCCACCTTTTGTGTCTCGGGTGACATATCTCACTTGTGGTGTCCCTCAAGGGTCGGTCATCTCCCCGGTTCTTTTTAACACCTCTGCTCAACCTCTTATCAAGCTCATCTTCTTATGCTAAAGGGAAAACAAATACAGTCAGTTATTTTTCAAACCCTACCCTGGATCCAAAAAGAGGAACTGCAGTACAGCATGAGAACACGCATTTAGCAGAAAAGAGGCAGCAAGAAAGAGAAAACTACCAGGGCAGTAAAGAGGTAGCAATGGTGGTCCATGAATCGACATAGATGCAGTTACACTGATGGATATAATGTCAGACAGATTAATTAAAGACCAAGTGAGAGTTAATTGTAAATCAATATGCAAAAGACAGAGGAACCAATAGATAGTCAGGAGCAGAGTGAGTGGTATAATCATTTGTGGGTGTGTCACAGTTTCTAAATAACATCAAGTTACACGATTTTCTAAGCACTCCGGGGTGACTATTCTGTCAAGAGTGCATCGCTCATTGTTACATCATTACATACGTTCAATCTGTTTCTCTAATGTGCTTATGCTGATAGTTTTGCTTTATCTCATCCATTACACATTCACTATGGCAAGAAGGCATTCGTGGCCTTTCATTTTAGTAGTTCCTGGGTCGGGTGAGTAACTCCTGGTCCCAGGAAAAGCCCAGAAACCCAGGAGCTCCTTTCATCTCCCGCCCCATGAATACCAATTTCTACTCCTGACTAATCTTTATATGTTCTCTAAGTAGATATGTTCCCCTAACCAATCCCTCCCCTCGATAAATTTTATGACTTGCCTCGTAGGATAAAACCCCTGAATAAACAAGTTTGTGTATGAGTGTGCTTGCACCAGTTCCATGCCTGTCAGTACTCCCTGCTTTATTAAATGAGAATAAAGTAGTACTTTGCCATATTCCTTGAGTCTGTCTGGTTATTTGGTTTAAGATCTTTATTTGTAATTCTATCTAGTACAAGAGACGCTTCAAGGTGCTAGAGCGTGGGTGACTGATCCATCCTTATGAGCATTTAAAATCTATTTCCATTAACTGCCAGACACTTTTTTAAATACATTTCAGTTGCAAAATATTTATATTGCAACATACTGTGTTCCGAATATCTTCTCAACATTTACATATGTGAATAGTTTGAGGACCAGTCCAAGTCTTCTGGTTTCTTTACAAATTCTTCATTTAGTATAAAGAAATCCTGAGACCATTCGGGCATCCTGTCAATGCTTTCAAAGAGATCACATGAGAGACGGGCCAAGGCAGAGAATAAAGCCAAAATAACAATAGCAAATTGGTCAGGGTTTTGCTTCAAGACGACATTAGCCAGTCCATTAGGTCCTAGTGATTTGGATCGTTTCAATTTCATTATCAAATCAATTATGTCATCAATATTGAATTTTAGCTCGAATGGCAAATGGAATCTTTTATGCTCACAATCTGCATTGTTCAGTACCTAATAGAATATTTTTCTTATGTACTTAGTTCAAGCATCGGCCGGAATAGGGATATTTGTGTGTTTTAGGGCACTACCACAATAGAGATTAAGTGCTTTCCATACTAATTTAACTGTCCTTCCAGCCAATACTTTCCAGTTACTATATCTATTTCTGACTTTCTTGTTTGGTGCATTCCATATATCGATGTCAACAATGTCTCTCCCAATTTCTGTGATATTGGCTCTCTACACTCGTTTGGCCATCATCATTTCTTTATCGTATCTCTTATGTCTATCTGGCCTATTGACCTGAAACGCCAAAGAAGAAGGCATAATAGCAAATGTTTCTGTTAATTTTATTATCCAAGAAGTTACCTATGCTAATCAGGTTCCTTTCACTCCAGGTGCTTTTATTTCACCACCAACATTAAATGATATGATATGATAGTTTATTTATATAGCACCTATACACAATGTGTTTCGAAGCGCTTCAAAGTAGGGAGGGAACACGGGAAATACAATGGGCCTCATTACAATATTTGCAGTAAAAAACGTCCATTACCGGCATGCCGGTAACAACATGTCCGTGTAGCCTCGATCCCGCAAACAGCGGCTGATCACGAGTGCGCGAGCGCGCACATACCTGCATGCCAGTAACGGCCGTACCGGCATGCCAAGTAACGACCCTCAAACCCCCAGATAAGGCATCATGAAATGCGCACATAACACCTCTGCCATCGGCAACCCCCAAATAGTGGTACCGGTATTAACATAGTGGCATAAACGGGTCCATTATTACCGGACCCAGAAGTAACGTCATGGTGCAAGAACGGGAAATGCACCGGCGGCCATCTTTAAAAACACAATTCATTGCAATCCTCCAAAGACTGGACTGTCTCAGGCTAAACTCCAACACATTGTGCCATTGATATCTTGGAGTGTTGGGGGGGGAGGGTGGAGTGTGTGTGTGGGTATGTGGTGCGGTGTCGGGGGGTGTCAGGGGTGTTGGGGCGAGGGGGAGGTTGGAGGGGGTGGAGGGTGTGTGGGGGTGTGTGGGGGGTGTTGGGGCAGTGGGGGTGGGGGGGGTTTAGGATTCATTCACATTGTACAAACTATCAGTTAAATCCACCCATTGTGTAAAAAACATCTCATGAGTGGACATTGCTTCTTTGGTGTGTGACAATGTATTGCTTTACAGTGCACTGTGCCCATATACCCCCACACCCAGTGCTCAGAGTCCCACATACATGGCACCCTCTGCATCCCAGTACATCATAATGATTGGTCTATGACCGATTGGCGCACAGCACGCCCCACAAGTGTATCGCGTCCTGGCCGATGTCCAACATCTACTGCTTCCTCTCCTTCAACTTCACCTGGCGGTGGCTGGTCCATGTCAGGTGGCAGGGGTATGTTCCGCCAGATGCACATGTTGTGTAGCATGGCACATACCATGATGATCTTGCCCATCTTCTCAGGCCCGTAAATGAGAGCGACACTGACCTGCTGAGGCAGCAAAACCGTACCTTCAACAGGCCAAAGGTCTGCTCAATGACCACATGCGTGCGTGTATGGGCACGATTGAAGTCCTCTTCGCGCCTGTTCTGCGGATTCCTGACAGGGGTGAGGAGCCACACCTTCAGGGGATAGCTAGCATCACGTGCATGGGAGCAGAAGAAGGTATGTTTAAGGATACTGCTCAGTTTCCATATGTGATCAGCCTGTACATCGTTCATGTTCACATGAAGTTTTCCGTCGATGGCAGCTATTGACTTCACATCTGCACAACTATCTGCCCTGTACAGTACTTGCCAATCCATGGTGCTGGCCTTGGGTGACGTACATGACTTAGGGGCATTGACATTGGAACCACCAGCCACCCAGATGGATTGACAAGGTCCATGATGTACACACATGTGAGGGCTGTGTAGCAGGGGATGACTCCAGATGCATGTTGGGCAATGTTCGATACATTAGGCTGCTATACTACATGATATTGCTTGTTCAGACTATGATGCATATGGGTCATTGTAGACGCCATGCACGTGACCCTCGACTTCTACACACTTGTCACATTAAATGGTACAATGTGAATGTTGGTAGTGCCCGCCAATATTGGGTAGAGTACCTTAGATGATGCATGGTGTCGACTTGCATGCTGGTACTCATGTGCTGTGGGCAATGCCCACGCCGACGCACCGATGTAGGTGTTGCTCACTACTTGATGTGTTCAATTTGATGCATCCTTGTTGCATGTGTACTGCCATTTTTTTCATCTGCACATGTTGCCATGGTATTATGCAGTGTTGCTGTCATGGAGGGGCAGTGACATTGGAAATACCAGAGGTGGAATTGAATCTGCGCACTCATGGATGATTATACTGCGAGGTGCTTCAATGCGGTCATGTGTTTTCAGCTTCGTGGACATGTGATGGTGCATTGTGGTGCTGAGGGCATGGTCAGGTGATGTCCGGTGGACATGTTCAAGGGTGTGTGCTGATTGTGTGTGTGACATTTACACATTGGTGTGTGGTCAGAGTGCGTCAGGCTCCATTGTCTGTGTCATGATTCATATTTGGTTGATTATGGGCACAGTTTTTGGCAGCATGGACAGTGTCCAGACACCCCATTGATGGCACTCCCATGGCCCAGAGTGCAGTCTCCTTGCGTATGCATGTACACCCCCAACACTCTCCCATGGCCGAGAGGGCAGTCTCCTTGCGTATGCATGTATGCCCCCCAACACTCTCCCATGGGCCAGAGGGCAGACTCACCCAGCAGCCGGCCATGTCGTACGACATCTCCTTCCATGTAGCGGGGTAGTGAGGAGTTCTGCAGCACCATAGCATAATGCGTGGATCATGGGTATCTGGCACAGCAATGTGTTATCATCTTGCTGGCATCACACATTATCTGCACATTGATGGACTGGTATAGCTTCCAATTGAGGTACACCACCTCCACGGCATGTGGGACTACCAACTCCATGTGGGTGCAGTCGAGGGCACCAATTACATTGGGCATGCCTGCCAGTGCATGAAATGCTATTTTAGTGTCATTCGACTCCTGTGGTGTCCGAGGTAGGGATATGTAGGCCCTTGCGTGATTTAGGAGTGCATCTACCACTTAGTTTAGCACACCAGAGAAACATGGTTGCGAGATGCCATGCAGCTGGCCCACTGTATGCTGGTGGGTGCCTGTGGCCAGGAAGTGGAGTGCAAGTGGTATCATTTTGGTCTTGGAAGGGGTGTGGTGTGTGGGTGTTCTCCTTTTGTGCTGGCCCAGACTCCATTGCCTCCACCTGTGCTGATTGAGTGCACCTGTGGCAGTTGGGTACACAGCAGAGTGCTGTTAACGGGTGATCCGCGATGCCGGAATTGCCTGCATCATGGTGGCCCTTCTTACCGGCATCTGGATGCCGGTATTTGCATGTCCATGCTACTTGTAATGTCCTCTTCCTTGCGGCATACCGGTGTTACTGGCACGGCGCTTGCTGGCATGCCAGTATGGTGGTGCACGGCCACAGTGTAGCACCGGCATCTAGGGTCCTAATACAATGGCCCAGTAATGGATGCCAGTATTGCCTTACCGGTACCGTTATTACCGGAGCGCAAACATTGTAATGAGGCCCAATGACATTCTCACGGGCCATGAACAGTAAGGATGTGTAATTAACTATCGTACTTGGCCTGACAATATTTGAGATAGTGCAAGAGCTAAGACATAGATAAGGAAGGGAGGGGCGAGTGGGAAGGCATTGGAAACAGACAGGCAACCACCGTACTTGGCCTGACGACATTTCTGGTAGAGGCAAAGAAAACAAAGGAGAGGGAGATGGGTGCAGAAAGGGAGGGGAGGAACAACACAAGCAACTATCATACTAGGCCTGAAAACATTTCAGATAGTGGAGTGGGTGGGGGGGAAACAAGTAAGGGGAGGGGGAGGAGACAAACGAGGTTGCTATCATACTGGGTCCAGGGACAATTCTGATAGAGTAAGTGCATAATAGAAAGTAAGGGAAGGAGTGGAGGAGATAGGAAAAGGGAGAGGAGGCGAGGACAGAGAATAAGCAGTCAAAAAGAGTGGAGAAGCAAGAGGGGAGGGAGAATACAATTGCAGAAGTCAGTAGTAACACATAATTTTGCAATCCAGGATACAAGATGAAGATGGGAACAGCATGATTCAGGGCCACCATGAGAAAGTGTGATGCACCGAGAATCAATGAGGTCCATAAAAGTCAAATCCAGCATTGGCCACAAGACGGTGATGATGAAACCAGAATGTATCTGAACAGACTCTTGCAGAAGTAGGCTGCAGGGGGGCATTTTCCTAGTCTCTATAGGGGCTATGGAGTATACTGTCTGGAGTGGCAGTGGATGATTGTCACGATTACTTGTAGGCAACATCTCAAGCCTCCTAACATAGGGGATAAAGTTGATAGCACAATATATGGAATGTATAGTAACCATTTTAGTTCCACATTTCCACATGTAAGCTCCCGGAATATCACTGGCAGTACGTCCGTTTAGCATCCGTATATCACATTTACTCAAAAAACTTGACCATCTTTTTCCCGACCGATGTGAATTGGAATGAGATCATTTAGCCTTTGATTTTACAAATTAATTTCCTTCATTTCCTTCATTTTTCTATGGAAGCAGCATTGGGATCACCCGCAAGTGACATACAATCAATATTATCTCTACCACTGGTGACATTAGTTGATGGATGCACTGACTACGATCACTTTATTATCAAACTTAGTCGGAGACAATAAGTGCTGGGGCTCAAAAATAAGTACGAGGGCTGAGCCCTGGCAAACACAGCCACAAATAAA
Source organism: Ambystoma mexicanum (assembly GCF_040938575.1). Classification (NCBI taxonomy): domain Eukaryota; kingdom Metazoa; phylum Chordata; class Amphibia; order Caudata; family Ambystomatidae; genus Ambystoma; species Ambystoma mexicanum. The sequence goes on from NC_090921.1 coordinate 69,506,408, forward strand.
GCACTGGTGAGGCCTACATTTATCGGGCCTTGTGCACATAACATAACCTACAATCTTAAATCATGACATGCACCCTAAAGGCCAACATTTCATCAACCCCCCTGATGAGTAATCAAAGAGATGCTCTTGCATCACCATAACAGAGGGCCAATAGAGGTTTCCCCTTTCTGCCAGGACCACTCACCTTCGCCACCCCATTGACCCGTACCTTAATACACTAAAGGCCCACAACCATAGATGAGCATATAATCAATCAAAAAAGATTGTAATCAGCATCAAGAGGTCATGTGAATCACAAATCTGGTTTATAAATCCCCGTAATTGAGCATCCAATAAACTCCATCCTTGACGTTTTAAGCCACAACCAATAATAGTTTGGCTAATTATATGAAGCCTTGGCTTGGATACATTACTCTTTATGGTTTCATTTATTTGCAGTTTCATTGCTTGCGCTGCATTCCCTAGGATGAATAGAGAATTAAAGTTCTGCACTGATGATATCCTGGCAAAACATAACCCAGCAGTATTTCAAGGAAGCTGATAGGCTGAATAAACATTGTAGAGGCTCAAAGAGATCACAATGACCCTTCACCCAGTTCACCCTATTTTGCATGAGTTTGTTCTACACATCATGTAAAAACAAAGTTGAAGATTTTGAACCTTCCATTCACCTTAATCCATATGTTTTTTTTATTTTGCAGACCAAGAACTGTATTCCAAGATTTGTAAAAGAAAAATATGCTATGCTCTCTCAGGCCTAGTTATACTGTTTCTTCATACCAATTGCTTCCCTAAGAGCCTGTTTCACTTCATGATTCCTAAGAGTATAGATAAGGGGATTTAACATGGGTAAAAAAACTGCATAAAAGAGTGATACAAATTTATCTTGTCTCCTTGGACTACTTGATAGTGTCAAATGTGTGCAAGCTCCGGCTCCAAAGAATAGGAAAACCACCATGAGATGTGCTGAGCATGTCGAGAAGACCTTTCGTTTCCCCTCCACTGATGGTATCTTCAGTATAACCCGAATAATATGTAGGTAAGAGATGAAAATGATTGTGAAGGTTACCACACCTTCACTGCCAGCTAACGCGAAGAGCACAATTTCATTTCTTAGAGTGTCAGCACAGGCTAGTGGCAGCACAGCTGGAAGTTCACAGAGGAAATTGTCAATCTTGTTTTGTTCACAAAATGATAGCCGCAAAACCAGAAAGGTGTTTATGAAAGAGAAGAGGAAGCCACAAAAACAGGAAAAGTAAACTACCTCAATACACAGGCGTCGGCTCACAAGGACTGTGTAACGTAAGGGGTGACAAATGGCGATGTAACGATCATAGCACATGGCAGTAAGAATGAAAGCATCTGTAACTTCCAACATGAGCATCACAAATCCTTGGACAATGCATTCATTGAAAGTAATGTGCTTCTTTTGGTCCCACGTGTCTTTTAACAATCTAGGGACTGTTGCAGATACAAGGACCATATCAAGGCAGGACAAGACGCACAGGAAGCAGTACATAGGGGTGTGGAGCTTTGTGCTGGCAGCAATGACCATAATGACAGTAGCATTAGCCAATAGCGCAATGATATAGATGAGCAGGAAACCAACAAACACGGTGACTTGGACATCTGAATGGATGGAAAATCCAGCAAGGATGAACACCATGTTTCTGGTGTGATTTCTCATGTTCTTCCTTCATAGGCGACACACTGACCTGCAATAGAAAGTGATAGCAAGACAATTAGAGAGATCATCCGGGGCCTATAAAAAATAGGCACATTAATTGGGTGACAGCATTTAATTTTTCTTTTAAAAAGCAAAGACAAGTTTTACACATTACGATGCAAAATGGAGCATATGGACCTGCACCATTTTAATACCACAGGACTTCCCTTTTCTTTTTGTTTGTGGGGCATCCTGTATCGGGGATACATTTCAAGAGTAAGCATGGTCGACTTTTTTGAAAGACCTGGCATTGGTTAATGAATGTGAAGAACAATATTTGTTAACAGTACCTACCTCCTGTCGCCTGAAAGATATCTGGGCCCCATATAGAAATGATCTATGTGATAAACCACCGGACAATGACTCCTCACCTATGTTCAACCCCTAATTTTGTATCATAAAGTATGTGATATTCTGTCAATGTCTCTTACTTAATGTATGTTGTGATAACATGTTGAACTTGATCTGCGCCTGTCCTGCTGGGTCTCTCTTTAAAATAAAGTTTAAAAAAAGAGTAATCATGGTCGAAGGATATCCCATTTTCTACTCTGGGGTTCCTCAAGAGCGCCAATCATGCTTTTGAGAGTTCTGTTAAACATTTCAACTAAGCCATTTGTCTGCAGATGATAAGCTGAAGAAAACTCATAAAAGACCTTGCTCTCCTTCCACATGGCTTGCATGCACTTGGACACAAAGTTGCTGCATCTGTCAGATACAACCTCTCTAGGGAAGCGAGCACTGATGAAAATGTCAAGCAATGCTTTTGCAACTGACCTAGCAGCTACGGTCGTAAGTCGGGTGGCTTATGGAGGTATGGTCAACTAACACCAGATTAAACCTGCTGCCAGAGGATGTTGGGGCTTCAAAGGGGCCAACAATGTCAATATCTACCCTCGAAATGGTACATCCACTGCAGGAAGTGATAGCGTTGGAGCCTGAATTGTTGCATGACTTTTTCCAGTGATATTGCAAGTGGCATTGCAGTGCTTTCTATCTGGACCAAGATCTTGGGCCAGTAGAAGTGCATGTCTAACCTCTCCTTAGTCTTCTTGAGGCCACGCTGACCTGCAAGGGGGACATCATGTGCCAAAAGGAGAAGGAAGGGTCTCACTTGAAGGGCACCACCAACCTCCTTTGGTCTCCTTCAGTAGACTCTGTGGGCTCACTATATAGAAGCCCACCTTCCCAATACATTTCCCAGGAGGTTGACCCTCAAGCTGGGAACAGGCATTTCTCCTTAGGCTTTCCAAAGGTCGGCACTTACTAATAATAATAATTTAGCATTTATATAGCGCTGCAAACCCTCAGGTATCTGAGCGCTGCTTATTATTACCCACGGTGTGTGGTGCTCATTTATCTACCTTGGAAGGATGAACGGCTGAGTTTGGCCCTGCCGGGATTTGAGCCAGCATCAGCAGGCTCTGCACAGATGTCAAAGCGAGCGCTCTACTCGCTGTGCTATCGGACCGGCTCAACCCTGTCAGGACCACCTTAAGCAAGCATGTTTTGCAGTTTAGGATGGTATTGGGGGTTCAGGGGCTTGGCCAACTGCTTCCACCTCAGTCGTAGGTGAGTTGTGGGTAACATTCTCTTTCCCTCTTTTTGGTTTCTTTACTCCCTTGGCCTTGGGTTTCCCCTTCAGTTTTTTGCTTAGCTTTGGACGTAACCAGTGCAGTCTTGGTCTGAGACCTAGTGCAGGGCCATTGTGCTATATCTCCCACAAGACCTAAGTCGCTGATATAATTTCCCAGCAGGACTCTCCCAGATAAATGCCTCTGAGCTCTCACAGGCATTCTAACTACTCCACCATTCACAGTTACAGGCATAACTGGGAACTTGGGAGGGGGCCATCAGCCAACTTAGTGGGCACCAGAGGGACTCTGGCTAGCTCCTCTGTCTTTCCCAAAGTGAAATTCACAACAGTTCTGCTGGCTGCAGTGTCCCTAATGGCAGAGGTTGCTACACCATTTAGCATGATACTAGCCTTAAAGTAATGCTTTGTGTTATCAGGGACGGAGGCATACGCCTCAGCTACTCTGGGTTCAATGGATCCCAGGGAAACTAAGACTACTTCTGATCCTATCTCACAGGGTAAGGAGTCAGAAGCGAAGCATGCCCCTGTGAGTACTTCTTCCTCATCATGGGTAAAGTCCCGATTCACTGAGTGGACCCCCAAGATTTTGACCTTACATCTGGGATCCCCCTTCATCTGGTCATTGGCAGCACCAACCACACATGATCCACTGGGTCTTGGGATGGAGAGGCTTGGAAAAATCCGAGTTGTGATTGGGGTGATTAGTCCCACTACCCTGTACATGGTCATGTGGTTTACCCTTCTTACACATTTTATGGCCCTGTTGGGAGGAAGATTGTTCAGATGACCCATCCTCTTTCTCTTTTTGCTTTTTTCCCTCCTCCTGCTTCCCAGAAGCAGCACTGTCCTTATGGGACACCCCATGGGATACCCATACATCTGCTTCAGTGGCCAACCTCTTAGCATCTATCTCCTTAGAGTCAGTCATATGCTGCTTAAGCTCAGGGGAACATAAGGCAAAACTATGTTCCAGCATAGCCAAATTAATCATGCCTTCAAATGTGGTGATATTATAAACCTCCTCCCAACCAGTCAAGTTATTTCAAGATTCTGTATGTGATCCGAGTACTACATTCTATTTTCTTGTACTGAATCTTTTCAAGTATTGGGCAGGCGTCGTCCCAAACTTCAAGATCAGGGTTCGCTTCAATGTTTCAAAATCTTTTCTCTCAGTCTTTGACATGAACACAATGGCACTGCAGGCACTGGGGGCAGTCTACTGAGAAACCATCATACAAACGGAGCAGATCTTTAGGAAATATAGGATGTGAGGTGGGGCAGAACCATTCCCAGACCCTCTTGAGGAACTATTGGCAGATTGAAGCTCGGCAAGCTCCAACTGATGTTCCCTATCTTTTTGTTCCTCCACCTTTTCCATCTCCAGCTTGGCCATGTTAAAATCAAGTTCTTTTTCTCTAAGCCTTTGCTTGTGTCTCTTGAGTTCCAACACAGCCTCAGCCTCAGAGGAAACAGATGACCCATTGGATATAACATCCTCCTCCTCATCCCCTCTCACTGTGATGGCAGCAACATGCATCGCAAGGCTGTTACTGGTAGCAACCTCAGCACCTTCTGCACTATCATAGGAGTAGAGAGGCACAATTGTACTTTCCTGCCAATCTACAATCGTTTGGATCAGCTCAGTGTTTGTGCCAGACGTAGTGATTCCTCTGTCAACACATAGCCTTCTTAAAGTTTTGAATTTAGAAGCATCTGAAGTAAAAGTGACTGATTCCATTTCATAGGTTTAGCAGGTGGTTTACCATTTCCTAGCTAACAAATGTCACTGTGTTACTGTATAATTGTAATCCAAGTACTACATCAGTGTTCAACAGCAAAGTACCTCAGTTGTTATCCCACCGCTGTACACCAATTTGTTATAATGGATTTCTAAACTCTGCTCAGAGGTTTTGGAGGCTATCTTTGTTAGTGAAACAGGGGACACTTCTAGGAAGATGGGTGGACCAATTCACTGTAGCTTGGAGAGCAGTCAAGGCTATGTCTCAGGAGGAGTGGGGTGATCAGTTAGACACCAAGAATTAACCTCAAGCAGTAGTATACAAAAATATACATTTTATTAGGCCCAAAAGAATAATGAAAAGCAATGTAAAAATACCACACAAGCATCACGCTATGTAACATATATATAGTCACTGTAGTCAATGCAATAAAGGTCTAAACTTCACCAATACCTGTAAGGGAAAAGGGCAGACCATCTTTATAGCATAGACAATCTTCAGAAATGAAAAACCATAACTTTGTAAGTCCAACCCTACAATGACTGGAGCCTTGTATTCAATGTTCGATGTGCGGGTAAAAGTGCTCAGTCATGCGTAAAGACACAAGACACAAAACCTTCTGAATAAGAGACAATGAAATCCTAGTCCAACAAAAAGTAAAAACCCTGGGAATTCAATTGGAGACTTCGTTAAATGCAGATGCCCATGTAAATTACCTAAACCAAACCTGCAACTACCATTTACGCCTCCTCAGGAATATTCGCCCCTACCTCACAGAAAAGAACTGCGCCACCATCGCTCGTGTAACCATCCTGCCCAGACTTGATTATTGTAATTTGCTACTGAGTGGAGCCTCACTTTCTAATCTTAAGAACTGCCAGATCATTCTAAACAATGATGTGCACATTGTTGAAAACATCCCCCGTAGAACTCACATATCAGATCACAGAAGAAATCTCCACTGGTTAACAATACAGGAATGTATACGTTTCAAACTGGGCACCATAGTTCATCGCTACCTCTTCGGCACAGCCCCTTAATACCTTAAACTATTGGTTCCCCCGTATCTCCCTACCAGAACCCTTTGTTCATCCAACCAAGGACAAATACAGGGCCCAAGGGCCTAACGCAGAAAAGGTCTATGAAGATTATTCCCTGCTAGAGCAGCTTCTTTTTGGAACACACTGCCACTTGCCTGATGTGAAATCCTTCAGAAAATCATTGAAAACCTTTGTTTTTAAATGACCTAAGCTCCTAACATAGCCCCGCCTCAGAGTAAACTGCCCTGTCTCTTTGTGTTTTGTCGCATTGTCATTTTGTTTGCGCTCTTCACATGCAAATTTGATTGCTGAAGTGAATGCAGAAGATAGAAATCTGTATAAACTATTGAAGAGCCAGAAAGATTGTAATGTCGACCTGGAACTTTTTTGAGAATTAAGAAATTTGAACTGATTGTGAGTTGGCAAGCAGGACAAGTTGAACCTGGGAAAGAGAACCCTGAGTCTTCTGGAACTGTGTTGTTGCCTTAGGCAAGGGAACCCTGATGCTTTTTTTTTTCAGAACTCTGATGTTGCCTTGATGGTGTTATCCAGGAAGCACTTTTGTAACTGTATTGTCTTCTTGGGGAAGGGAAACCCAAGGCTTTTTGTAACTGCTTTGAACTTGGGGAAATGGAGCTGGAAAGTAAGCCAAGAGCTGGAAGAAGATCAGAACTTTAATTGGAAGACTATTTCTTTTATTGCTGACATCCCTACACATTGTTTATCTTTAGCTGTGAGGGCAAGTATAGGTTTTGGACAAAGATAGACTTTTAAGTAGAATCGGACTATCCTTAGTTTCTTTAGGTAGGGAAATCCCACCTCAGCATAGGGCAAGTTAAGCCTAACACCATCTTGACATTTAGGAAAACAAAGCTATTTTGTTTGAGCCTTGAATCTGTTGTCTATGTCTTGCTTCATGATGCCTTCACAGTACCCACACACGTGACCTGCATTAGCCTCCAAAAGAAGCGGCTTTCGCAGGCAACTTCATGCCCAAATAAAGAAATCCCAAGTCATGAAGACCAAGTGGAGGGCCAACCGACAAAATAGCCAAAGAAATGGACAAAAGACCTCATGGCACGGGCATGATGACAGACACCTGCCATAGTCATGAGCCACACGTGGTAAGCGTGTTATGGCTCGGTGAAAAGTTACTAAAATATACGAAAAAAAAGCTTCTGCTACCACCAGTCCATTCCTAGGCACATTGTCCAGTCACCAATGCTTCCTTTGGGGATATCTCGTGCCTGAAAACACAAGGACTCATTGTGCAGTACTGAAAGGTACTTTGCACAATGATGAAATGTTGCCAAAAGTGGAAACACAGTCAAAGAGAAACAACGTTTCACAGTACTGACAGACTGAAGGACATGTCCATTTCCCCATAACAATGAGCGACAGCCCATGAGAGCGCAGCTGAGGGCTTCCTTGTCTTGTTTGTTGTCATATATCTGATCCTCATTTGCAGGATGCTTTCCTGGTCTGCAATATCTTGGTCCATAAAAGTGCTGCTGGATCATTACTGTCACCTATCACCTGCTGCATCTGCAGCTGTCTCTATGTGTCCTGCATCGTTTAGCAATGATACTCTGTAGAGTGGGGAGTGGTGTTTCTAGGCATCGGTGTACCATGAGGTGAGGCCCTTCCTGACTGTGCACGTACACAAATGTTGCTCTTCATGCTTATGTCCACACCTGATGTACCTACCGTACAATGACGTGGGGCTTTTCCTTACTGTGCACCCACATAATGCTGCTCGTCATGCTTATGTGCACACCATGCTTAGCCCCTGTACCATGAGGTGTGGCCTTTCCTGACTGTACATCCAGAGAAAGGTGGCTCTTCGTGCTTACGTGCGCACCTGACGTAGCCACCCATAGCATGAGGTGATACTTTTCATTCTCATTTGCACACCTTGCCTCATACCATGAGGCGAGGCTTTACTGGAGTGTGCTTTCACAGTCTGCCCTCATGCTGTAACTTTATGCATGGTCCTGCACTTTGTGGCCTGTGCTACTGCACCTGTACTGTAACTAGCGCCTAGATGCCTCAGGGCTTTGTGGGCTGTTATAAATGTAAAAATAACGAAATGTGCTGAGTCACGGTACTTGTGGCTTTTGATCCCCCTTACACTACTGCCAAGCTGTATTAGCCTCCGTGGGCATACAGATGCCTGGACACAACATCAATGTAAGTACAATTACTGTCCATATGCCCAACAAGGTAAGTGCCAAGCCTGGTAAATACAAAGGCAGTAATACTGGTACATCCACCCCAGTCAGTTTCCAGGTGTAACTTTAAGAACTCTCACACAAGTCACTCATTCAACATTCCTAGTGACCTTACCACATTCACCTACCCATACAGCACCTCTCCCTCCATTAATCATTAATACAACCAGAACAAGGAGCTGTGCCTTCGCTTCATCTGCAGACCAACTTCAACCTATTTGGCCTGGGAATCCCTTAGAGCTGCAGCTGTCTCTGCCGATGGCCTGTCCTTCTGGGTGGTAAATAGACAACGGCCTATAGCGGGCTGGTGCATGGATACTGGTGCACGCTCTGAGCATTCAGGCTTCCTCAGCCTTCCGTATAAGTTCACAAGCGTTTTCGGTTTAGCGCTGGAATTACGGGTAAGCCGTTAATGCTGGTGTGTTTTCACAGGTGCACATTTACGGCTCAGTACTTGGAGCCGAGTAGTCTTTTATTTTCCTTCTCATTTTTCCTGTGCTTTTTTTCTTAAGTCATGCCAGTTACCAGGCTACAGTCCGGGTAGGGGCAGGCACGAATAAGGGTAATGTTTTGTGCAGTGGAGGGAACACTTGAGGGACAGGGTCCCACTAGTCCCCTGCCCATTGTTTTGGGTAGGGTGGTGCCCCTGATGCAATCACCAGTACGTACACCCTGCAGGAGTAACAACTGTTTGTCTGAAGTTTTAGCAATGAGTGCTAAGAGCAGATTGAAGCTGCAACAAAAACAGCTTGTCTGCTCTGAACTTTCGAATATCAGTAAAGATTCCCAGAATGAGTCAAATTCTGAAGAATATGTTGGTGCCCCTTTGATATTAACGCCCAGGCCCACACAGCTCTTGAGAGGCTGAGGTTTTAGAGCCCTGTTGTCCTCTTCAGGAACAGTTGATGCGGAAGCTCGGGGCTTGTCCGAACATTACGGATTTCCAGAGATTGGTGGAATTGGTGGGTTCCAATAATCTCACCTCCTATTTGCCTGACCCAGAGAAGTCCAACATGAGTAAGGAAAACTCCACACAAACTTCCCCTTCTTCCAAGAATTACCGGCAAAAGGGCTGTCAAAGAGACCCTATTGAGTCCAGTCATGCAGGTGTGCCTTTGCAGGTGAAGACTTTCCGCACAGCAATTAACCAAGGGGAAAACATATCACGAGCAGTCCCTATGCCACTGAACAAGTAGGCTCTGCTGGTTGCTTCTCCACTTGGTAAGGACCTCCGACAAAGGAAAGCTAAAATGGCCAGTATCACTGATCCCATCTTAAGGAGTTTTGTCTTGGACCCGCGAAATGTGGGTTCCCATTGTCACCATTGTTCCCAAGCCCAATCAATATGAACTTAAGGAAGCCCTGAAAAAAGAAATGTTGGCATGGTTTAATTCCAAGCTAGGGACTAATTGTGTAAGAACGCAAGACCTAAAAGTGCTGCGTAGAATTCAAATCACTAACTGGTGTTCAAGCAATAACACAGACTGCATCATTTTGGGATGTGGGTCTAGCAGTCTGCCGATGTACTTCAATAGAATTTCTCTCTCACAGCAAGTAGGCTCATCTACGGCCCTGAGAATTGAATTGAACTGAATTAGTGTTTAATTATTTAGCTCCCTTGGTCGGACTATATTCTCCCAGTGGCACTGTTCTTTGATCCACCGTCCCCAGTTTGGCCTGTGCTACCATGTCATTGTAATGTTGAGTTTTTCGTTTTTATTTATTTCAGTTGTCTGTTTCTATTATGTTCTGGTCTTTGTCAGATGTATGATTTATATTACGCACCCTGATGCCCAGGGGCTTTCGGCGCTATATAAATATACAAATAAAAATAAACAACCAGAAGGAGAAAAGACCACCACAAGTTCCAAGGAAACTCTAGTAAGTCTACATGCGGTCAGTATGTAAACTAGTTAAGAAACTCCACAAACAACCAAAATGGCACTAGGCAACTAGGAAACTTGCCTAAAAAAAACAAAGGGGACCCACAACTAGAAACCAGGACAACAACCTGAACAACAACCAAGGAAAACAGCCCATTGACAGAATAGCACAGTTACCACTGGACTGCAGATGACCGACAATGGAAACCACAGGAAGAGCCCATGATGGAAATGGTCAAAACGTGGATGTAACTTCCAACAGCAAAGGAAGCTAGGAAAACAACCTGGAAACACACGCTCCACAGCATTCCTGAAAATGGCAACACATCACCAACTACTCACCCCCGCCAAAGGAAAGAGTATCACAGAAAGCCTGCGTAAAATTGAAAACAAAGCCAGCGATCCCAGAAACAAACTGATCATAGCGCCAGCAAAACCTACGGCCTAATACATCCGTAGACAAAGCATACCAAACTAGAACGGTAGATGCAACCATAAAACAATATGCTGATGATTGAGGATAGCACTCATAAACCTGACTCCTCCTGTATTTACTTGCACCAAAGACCCCTTGCGGAACACAGCACCACACTGTATCCCAACTGAAATGAACACGGCACCTCACCGTATCCAATGACAGCTAAATACCCAAACACACACACACACACAAAACAAACCCCACCAATGCAACCCTAGTAAGCAAGCACACTGGAGGCTTGACAGATGAAGACATTACATTTCCAGCCTAACAAATCCATACCCTAGACCTACCATCTGGTGAAGATGAAGAGTACATGCTGCACACATACAGAACACAGCAGCCCCTCACTGCACCCTTTCAACACAACCGGCTGTTCTGAACCCTAGCAGTACCTCCATGCAAAGCACAACAACGGCTGCAGCACCTCACTGCAAATACCAAAACCCAGGCAGCACCTCACTGCAAATACCAACACAGGCAGCACCTCACTTGAAAACTTCTAACCCGAAATATAACACAGCACGTCACTGCATCCCAACACATGAACCATAATACAACAATTGCACCCATAACACACCCAGAACCCACCCAGCCAAACTGGGAATCAAACCAGCGGAAAACTCTACAAACAACACAAATTACATGGAAACAATGCAACAATATCCAATACATATAGTGCAACCCCTGGAAAAGGAACCTTGCTGTGCATACCCCACACCCATACGTCCTCGACCCAAAACACATGTCCCAGTAACCCCCCGCACCCACATGTCCACAATTCCCCCATTGAATGAATACAAACAAATGTCCACCATAGAACCCAGGCATCCCTGCACAAACATGCCCAAAAACAAATTTTGCCACAATATCCCTGCACCCTAACGTCCACTATAGCACCCCCAAAATAACTGATGAGGACTACACCAGAAGGCCACAGCATACATATGCCATCATTAAATTACAGGCCTTTGAGCCAAACATTAACCCACAACCCTTAAGGAACAAACCTAACCTCATACATAGAGGCCACAACACAACAACAAAACACCTCAGAGATGAAATAAAGTCCTTCCCCAACACAGTTCAACTGAAAATGCTCCTCCTCCATTAAGGTCTAATTTCCCGACCGTGAAATCAAAATCACACAAGTCCGGATCCAGTTCTTTTAAATTCCTTTAAAATTTCTGAAGAGCCCCTTTGCAAGATTGTAACCCCCAACCAGACTACCTCTCCTGCACACACCACAACCTTGGGGTTGTTCAAATGTTTCATATCGAATGCCTTTGGCAGACTCTACAATACCAGCTTCTTGTAGATCACTCAGGTGCTGCGTACGCCGTAACGCAGAACCACCTCCTTCATGATGCCTGCGTTCAGGGTCGCCCTCTGCCGCCTCCCAAAAATGCCCCTGCTCACGTGTTCCCCGCTCCAACTTTGCGGCCAGCGCCACAGTCCAGAGAAAATAAGGTAAGAAAGAGAGGATGTCAAAAGCGGTTGACAGGTCAAGGTGAATACATACAGAGGATAGTTAAATATGGTGGCAGAGAGTGCAGAGTCAGAGACATGTAGATGGACTGACTGTCTCGGTGGAGTGTGTGGTTGAAATCCAGAATGTAAGGAGGGGGAGAAGAGAGTGGAAGTTGAGAAAGGGGGATGCCAGAGTGTTAAAAGGAACTAAAAACATTAGAAGGCAGAGACGAGTTAATAGCGTACATTTTCAGGATAGTGTTGAAGCATGCAACGCCTCTGTATTTCAGCTGTGTTTTAGCTGTCCAGTTATTCCATTTTCAATTGTGTGATGCAATTGTAGCATAGCTGTGAAGTGAGTGTGCAGGAGCTGTAGTGAAGCTGTCAAACAAACATGTTGCTCTGAAGTCTTTCTTACAAGTAAAGGGTTTTGATTCACACCATAATCACATCCATAATATGCAAATGAGCCATATCTTAGTTACAGCCTCACACACTTCCGGTGTCGTAGCAACCACTAAAGCTTTTGGACAGCTTTCCTGCCAGCCTCTACCACAGCTTACTGAAAGCCTTCCTGACATCCTGTTGCACATCTGTAACCACAGCTTTGGGGCTTTGCTGAATCCAAAGCACTGGGCTTTTTCCTTGAACTTCTCAGGTTCTTGCCTTCCACATACTTGGGAAGCGCAGCCAAATTCTAAGGACATGGCTGCCATATCATTGGGACACCCCGTATATTTTAGGGCATTCCAGTGCATCTGTTCTTCTGCCATGGTAAAGCAATTACATGAGACATAGCAGTAAGAATATTCTCATAATTCCTGCAGTGTGAACTAGCAACCTACACTGCAGCAATGAAATCTGCAGTGTTTATAAGGAAATGGTGTACATGCATGTCCCCTTCCCTAAGTGCAGAATCTTAGCAGAGATTCTGTTGGCCATGAAATGATCTGAAAGCAGCTGGCCGCGCTGAATCGTATATGGTGCAGGGTAAAGCAAAATGGTTGCTTAAAAAAAGGACAATTTTAAAAGTGCATCCCTATTTTAAATGACACAATTTCCTGAGCAATTCAAGGCAGGGAAATGGTTTGTGATCCAGCACAGCAAATCTCTCTGGGAAAAGTTATTTTAAGATGACCACTTCTGGTCCCCAGTCTGGAGTCCTTGCTTACCCTGGAAACTGTTAAGATGGATTTCTAAACTCTGACCTGGTGGGCAGAGGTTTAGGAAGCCACCCTAGTTTAGTGAAACAGGGGAACAGTCTGGACAAGCCAGACGAATCTAGGTAGCTTGGCAGGCGGTCAAGACTAAGGGCCTCATTACAACTCAACATAGTTTACGCCATGGTGGTAAAGTCACGGCCCAGGCGGTAACTTACCACCTGGGTCGTAATGAGGCCCTAAGTCTCAGGAGGGGTGAGAGTGATCGGAAGACCACAATGAGCACACACAGCAACAAACCACAAATTACTCTTAGACAAGTGTATATGAAAAATATCTATATCAGATCACATATTGAGTCATCAAACATGGAAACCACATTTAGCCATTTCGATTCGTTTTATAGACGACATCTTTGGAATTTGGACGGATACAGAGACAACATTGATGGAATTTTTCTCATTCTTGAACACCATTGATGAAAGAATTCAGTTCACCCATGAACATTCCCAGAGCAGCATTCACTTTCTTGACGTGAACATACAATCCATGGAACACCAATACAAAACCAACATATATACGAAAACAACTGATTGAAATAACTTACTTCACAGACTAAGTTTCCACGAACCGAGCTTAATCAAAAACCTGCCATACAGCCAAATGCTCAGAGTAAAACGCATTATCAGTGATCCAATGGATTATGATAAGGAACTTCAAGAAATTAGTGAAAAATTCTTGAGACGTGGATACAAACAGGAAGAGATAGCAGATGCAAAATGCAAAGTGGAACAAAAAAGCAGAGATGAATTACTGACAGCTACAAGAAAAGTGAAAACTGAACCACCGTTGGTGTTTGTCACCAGATTCTCAACACAAAGCGGTCGTATCAAATCAATCATTAAAAAGCACTGGCAATTGTTGTCCTGTGACCAGAGGACTGGAGAACTGTTTAAGGAACCACCAACATTTGCCTACCAACGTAGCAGAAACTTTCGAGACAGCCTGGTGCAAACAAGACAACCAAAGAAACAACTGGACACCAAACACATTGGAACTTTCCGGTTGTAGTAACTGCAGTTATGTACATAAGGGATCAACTATAAACCATCCTTACACTGGAAAAAAGATCATGTTGAAATCATTTGCCACCTGCGAACCAACAAACATTATCTATGGAAGTAAGTGTCCCTGCGGACAATTCTATGTAGGGCAGTCTCAAAGAAAAGCGAAACTTCGCTGGAACGAACATTGTTCGTGTATACGCAACAAAAACTTGAATTCAGCTGTTGCAAAACATTGGCTTAAAGAAAGACATAATTTGACACAAATTCGATTTTTGATTTTAGAGGTAGTTCAAAGAAACGAGCCACATGAAAACATTCTAATTAGACTCGACAGAAGGGAATGTTATTGGATTGATAAGTCGGGGTGTCTAACTCCACGAGGATTGAATGAAGAAATTAATTGGGCATGCTTCCTAAGAGGAGGCTCTAGATCATATGGCAATGAGGGCTATAACAACAGTGAATGAGGTTGCGCTGATGTTACATAGAATTTTATCTACACAACTATGAGATCCAACGACATTGAGGAGGGTACCTAAGAGTTTGTACAACTCATATGGTGAATTACAGAAGTACTATGCATAAATCATTTCATTGTATATCTTCATCATTGATGGCCTTTTTTAACTTGTTTTGATCATTTACAAATGCATATTAGGTAACGAGCATTTGTTCCCAAAAACAACTTAAAGAGCTTCTACTTATGTAATTTAGAAGCTTTTCTACACAACTGTGGAATCTAATTACATTAAGGAGAGTACCTAGTACCCTGTACATTTTATGCAGTAAACTAAACAATCACTACGCCCGGGTAATTTGGTTGCACATTTTTAAGGTTTATGGTTGTTTTCAACCTTCCGTGACCATCTACAAGTGTAGATCAAGCAACAAGCATTTCACTAATCTATATTTATTCTATTAACATCTTTTTAAAGAAATGTCTTCATGTATAGACGATGTGTCTAAATGTATTCACCCTAAAGCACTTAGTCAATGAGGACATTAATGTGGACTCGTGAGACCATATTTTTCATTAAACCCACCTTAGAACGTTTTGCTAAGTTAGACACAGGTACGCCTATAACGCACTGAGAACAGAAGTCTCCACAACACACACAACTTTATGTTCACATGGATACCCCAACCGTCCCGTCTCCCCGTTTCCATGGGGACACGGGACGCGAGGCGTCACAATGCTGGGAATGTCCTACGCGATTGCGCATGCCGCACGGGGTTGCCATGGAAACCAGAACACAACTTTAATCAGTGTTTCCTACGCAACGCTCGCTCGCGTTCAAACTGTCTACACGCCGAAAGAATATCAGCATATTAAGTTCTATCTGCCCGCTCACAAAATGTAAGACAACGAAGGCTAGCTTACATGTATACTAAAAGTAGGTTATTTGATTATTTTTCTAAAGAGCGTTCATTGACAGAGAAACGTAACATTCATACGGGTAAGCCTTGAATCCTTTCTTTAAGGTGCACGGCAACTCGAACGAACTTACAGAAATTATCAGCATCTCACTAAGGGCACGTTATTTTTGTTCTTATCATTTACAGTTGAATCATTGAATGTGCAGGGTTTTCTGCCCTGCAATGGTGTTAGACACCACAAAGAATCATGAAGAAGGTAATTTAGTTTAACGTCTGACATGTTAAGAATTGTGAACAAAATGTTCATTACCATGATGTTTTTCAGTAACACCTGTCTAACGAGGATACCATGTCGTTGTTTTTTTCACCCCAAAATCATCTCTTCAAAAATTCACTTTTGGAATTTGCCATTAATGGGTATGTACTTTCACATTTGAATATCTTTTTCATATATTGGATTATTATCACCACAATGGCCTACTATAGTATTAATGTATATATACTTGTGAAACGTTTTCATATCATATACACTACATTTGATTTGTGATTTGCGGAACATATGATGGATGTATCTTTTGATTTTTTTCAATCTTTTCAATTGATGTATTAGTTTTTGAATATATTAGTGTGGTTAACGCCCTGAAGAAGAAGATTCGCTCCGAAATGCATTGGCATTAAAATAACTACACAAGAAACCATATAAATCTGCTTCTTGTCTGAATGCCTAGCGGTGTACGATTTGTGAATACATTGCGCATTTGAATGTTATCACTAAAGGATAGTACTAAATACGCATATAAATACGAAGAAAGTGTGAAAAGAACTTTGATCAAGATTACATGAACTCTTACAAAGTTATTGAATAAGCTCCATGAGAGCCAACAGGGAGCGCCAAACTTAGTTGGATGAGCCCATTCAACTTTCTTTTGCACTATGAAAAATATCTATACATTTATTGTCGGCCGGACCAATTGACAGAAATAGGCTTTTGTTATATAAAAATAGTGACCACACAAATATTATACTATATAATTTATATACAATGCGTTTCCTTATGCGACAGAGGAGTAAAACACAGCCATAGCCTGTTAAGAGAATGGTGAGTTAACACACTAGGATAGGAGCATTAGACAATTCTTCTTAGTCGTTCCTTAACTTTCGAATCCAGCCCTAAGAAGTGAGGGACCTTGTGCTCAACAGTACAGCTCAGCGTAAAAATGCACCATATCTTAGTTACAGGCAGGCAGAACAAAAAACGGTTCTTCTTAGGAGAGCAGTAGCAAGTCAGGAAGGGGGTTGAGGCGATGAAGAATTGGTTCCCACTATTCAAGTACGGCCTTGCCCTTGGCAGCAGAGCAGTTTCCAAAAGTTGAGAATAACTAGGGAGCATAGGCTAACCCAGCCAAAAGCAAATACCTTTTTATGGATATTGGTGCGTAAAAGAGATTAGTTGTGCCAGGGGGCCACTGGTAAGTGATGCAAGTACTCACCGACCCTCAGCACAGTCCTGACCAAACATTGCCAGTTTACTCGAGATCCCTTGTAGGTTCGAGTCCTGCAGTTTCGCGACTCTCTGACTCTCGGTGGCTGCAGGACAGAACGATTGTCTGTGACGGTACAGTTGCCTTTTCTGAGCTTCCGAAGGAGACAGAAAGAACATTCTGGTACAGCAGATGTCAGGGCACAGGAGAGCAGGTCAACAAGACACCTACAGCGACTGTCACCAACTGGTAGTGACGCGGGAATCACAGATGTGTGCAGCGTTACACACTCTCCGAATTCGGGACCTAGAGGCGCTTGGCCTACAACATTTGGCAGGAGAGGGTACAGGACTACATAAGAGCGAGGCCCCAAGTCTCGGGTTTCGACTTGGGACGGCAGTGATTCTGTTGGATTCCCATTGGTGGAGCTGGACAGTTCACTGAATGGCCCAGGAACACTTCCGAAGGGGCTCGTTCAGCAGGTAAGCAGGCGCGTCGAGAGTAGTTGTTCGCATTACTCCAAATGGGCAAAGCGCCCTTGCAGGCTTTCTTGATCGATGAAGAAAACAGGGGTCCGGCAAAACAACAGAGGGCTTAGAGTGCCAACCCTCTCAAAGAATCGGCGGCGGTTCCAAGAGTCTGTTTCTTCATTGCAAGATACTTGGCTCCTTCTGTAGTTTGGGGAAAACTCAGGTGATAGACCTGGAATGGATGCAGAGCCCCTTCTTTTATCCAAGATTAGCTTTGTACCAAAATCGAGAACTTCCAATCGAAGATCTGCTCACATTAATGGATCCCAGTCGTGGACCAATCATGGCCCATGGTGGTGCCAGTCATTCAGGCACTCCAGATATCCTGGCACCAGTAGTGTGGTTTGGGACCAGACAGTCCCAACCCACTTCCTGGGCATACACACGTGACATTCAGGAGCCCACGAAAGAGATCACTTTTTTTTGTGGGGGGTGCATGTTGAAAGGGCTCACTCCCCACTTTACCAGAATAAACTCAGAATAAATGACACATCCCAGTAGGGAATGAGACCAGGAGAACAGATTGCGAGTTTGCCAAAGGTTTATAAGATTCGGCATCCAGAGAACTCTGCTGCCCTGTGAGTGCTCTGGCAAACATTACACTCATAAAGGTTTATAAAACAAAAAAGACTTCATCAGTGATATCAGCTATAAGGGTTACAAAAATACAATACTATTGGTTACAAGGTGACAATGCATAGCAGCCTGTAGGTGCTGCTTTGTCAGGATTGGCTGCTCCGTTGGCGGGAGGGTGAGCCTCACGTGGTTCAGCTGGACTGGCCTGGGTGGAATGAGTGTCAGGTCAAGCTGGTGAAGCGGTTGAAACTGGCTAAGCTGGCATAGATACTAAATCTTGGCATACAATAAACACTGAGCATCAATATACCTTTGAGTAAATCTTGGAGGTTTACACATTGCACATACATCACTACATCATTTTACACTGGGTCATTCATGAGGTTCGAGGTGTGCGATGACCTGGGGGTTGGGTTGGTCTGGCACATCTGGGTGAAATGGTAGATGGAGTGACACATGTTAGTTTGGGACAGGATATACCGTGACAGAAGTCTGAGTTTATTGGGGTCACTATGGAGTGGTCAGCCCAGTGGGGACACATTTCTGTTACATCAAGGGAATACCTTAGGAGGGCACAGGGTTCTACAAGCAGTTATTTTCCACCAGCGAGGGTGAGGGGTGTAGGAGCAGGTTTGTGGAGATGGATGAGCTACACGGCATGGTTCAGGCGGGCTCACACACAGGACAGTGATCTCAGAGGAAGAATGATACGATACATAATGTTCATTGTTGCAGTTAGCTTCAGTGCATCCGTGAGAAAGGGACTTGGACCGCACAGAAAAGGTGGGGGCGGCTGGTGCTTGCTGTGCGTGGTGCTGCAGAGGGGAGAGGAGACTTTGTAGTGCCGAATTGCAGCCTACTCCAAAGATGGAGTCGAGGGTACACAAAATGGAGTCCAAATGTGTCTTGCAATAGTCCCACCTCTGCTCTAGCTGAAGCATTATTCCTCATGGCGGCAGAAGGGGAATGGGGGCGTCCCCCACTAGTGCAAGAGCAAATGGTTCATCTTGTGTAGAATGTATGTGCAAATAAGGAAAACATGGGTTAGTCTACCTGGGTGAAGGCAAGGGGCAAAATGGCCATGGGACAGAACAAAAGTGTGGCTCAGCCATTTTCGGACCTGGCCACAGTCTTGAACCAAATGCGGTAAACACAATATGATCCTGTAAAAAGAAGTAAAACACTTATAAAAGTAACTGCTGCCACCGGTTCGTCCCAGGCACTTGTGTAATCACCAAATCATCCTTCGAGGGTGTCTAGGGCTATAAAACAACAAGGACCCCAGCACATGGTACTGGAAGGTACATTATGCACTGTTAAAAAGTTACCTAGAAATGGCAAGCAACATAGTCGAAGACTAAGGGAAACATAGTTTCCTAGTCCTGACAGTCTGAAGGATGTGTCAGTTTTCCCACACCAAGTGTGCAAAAGCCCAGTGGAGCCCAGCTGAAGGCTGTGCACCACAGGCAAAAGTCAGGATAGGATAGCCACACCAAATAAAACAGTTTGAGGGGTTCACAAATGGAGGGAAAATTACTCATTGACGAAATATTCCCTAAGAGAAGCCCATGGAATGCTCTGCACAGCTCTCTTCCTGCTCTGTGCACTCACAATGAAACTGCTCTTTCTGTGCGGTTGAGCTGCCAAGTCCTTCTTAGCACATGCAGAAAAGGGAAGCAAGGACAGCAACTCCCTGGGTCCCAGTCACCAAAAAGTGGACGAAATATGCATTTGAAAGCAATAAGCAAAAAAACGCAAAGCATTTGTACATCCTAATAGCAAACAAAAAACAAAATGTGCTTTATTAATTGAAATGAACTTCTCACAGTGCAAATAGAATCCTATCCCAACGTTGCACACTACACAAAAGGCCATTGTAAGAGCTGGATATAAAGCTTTCGACAAGGGAGCAGGCATTGTGCCCTCTTTCAGATGGGATTTTGGGTTAGTGAAACTGGCTTCTCTCTAGAATTGCTAGCTTCTCTGTGGCACTCAGCGTGAGCTTGAGCAAGCAAACTTCTGCTCCAGCTGAGCGTTCCCTGCTCAAGACCCAACTTCCCAGCCTCAGCATCCAAAATTTGCCTACCCGCACCAATGGAGTCCTTCTGCTCCCCACCAGCTCCAAGTGCTATCAGACTCTTATGAACACATGGTAGGTGTCATATTGTCACATAACTCCACCAGGAACATGTAGGTGGAGCTCCAGAACATTTCAGTGGATGGAAGACAAGCTGTAAACTGAAGATAGAAAAGGAAGTGTCTCCTGAGACCATGTTTAAAGGTTGGGGAGCTATTGCCTGCCCATTCAGAATCAACTCCTACATAATCCAACTGCAGGCTACCACAACACTGTGTTTCCCCATAGATCACACACCTATAAACATACCACAAAGTGTAAATATTGTATTTATGGATAAAAGCTGAGGGAGTTGCTTATCTGATGAAAGCCTAACTGTTAGTGTCACAAGAACAGAACAGCTTAACTCTCAGATCCTCACTCTCTGGTCTGTAGCGGGGTAGTGTGCATCCTCCAGTGGGCGACTGTAAAAAATTACATTTTACAAGTAGCAACCCACTTCCAAGCCTGCTTCCACACTGCCACACCGGGACCTGCCTCCACCACCTGACTCCCATACTGCAGCAGTGCTGCATGTTTTCCTAAGCTTGCATTACTCAATCTGAAACGGCAGACTCAATGATAAACCAATCCACCATCACTACCTGTTTCAGTGGTGTAGATGTACACCAGCCACAGGTGGTACTAAGGAAACCGTGTTGTAGAATATTGAAGAGAAGTGAAGAGAGCAGTGACCATCAAGAGGCCTGTATATGAACACAATTACAATTAGTCAATGGTTTCCCAGCACAACCCTAGGAAATACAGTACATTAAATGTGTGCTAGGTTCACCTGCATTAAAATCCAGAACAGCTTGGGAAAAAGTTGAGGATTAAGCAGGAGAGACTAAACCACCAGTCATCAGCACAATTTCTGAACCAAACACCAATCAGGAAGAAATCCCTTCATCCCAGAAATATCAGAGACCAACCACTGATGGACCAGGTATTCAGGTGATAAGAGTGTCTGTCAGTGTCAGACCTTCTTGTTTTTGGCTTCACTTTCTGTCTGGAACTTCACTTCCAGAAGCCATCTTAGAATGGTGACATCACCACCTGCAACCATTTTGGATTAGCACAATCTCCAGCCAAAAGCCAGAAGAGGCTGCTGTGGGAACACCAATCATGAAGAAATTGCCTAATTCCAGTAACACCAGGGACAATATCACAGAGACCAACAACTGATGGACTAGGCAGTCAGGTGATGAGAACATGTGTCATCCCTTCTGGTTTTTGGCTTCACTTTCTATCTGGAACTTCACTTCCAGTGGCCATCTTGGATTGGTGACATCACTTCCTGCAGCCATCTTGGATTGGTTACATCACTTCCTGCAGCCATTTTGGATCAGCACAATCTCCAGCCGAAAGCCACAAAAAGCTCCTCTGGAAACACCAATCATGACTAAATCACCTCATCCCAGCAACACCAGGAAACATATAAGAGAGACCAATCACTGATGGACTAGGCTATCAAGTGACAAGAGCGTGTATCATCCCTTCTGAACACCTGTAGGAGAGGTGTGATCTAAGGAAGATGTGCAGCATATGATATGTGTAGTGTAGTGGGACAAATAGGTAGTGACATTGGGTACTAACAGCTAGTATAGGGGTGAATTTAGTGGAACGAGCTGTTGGGCCGCAGGCTCTGAGTGTATTGTGTAGCTCATCAGAGGCACGAACATCACTGACAGAATCTTGCGGGCTTCCAAAAAAAGCAAAATTGAGAGCTGACAGCAGTGTTTTGCAATGCAGAGGGTGTGGCACGATGGGCCAGTAGAGTAGACGAGTCATTGTCTTGAGCAGGAAGAGAGGAAGGATGAAAAACCAACATTTTGCGGAGGTGTTATGCTGAATACGGTCTATAGGTCATTTACGCTTGGGCTGGGAAGTTACACGAAAAGGGGCCTGAAAGGTGCTGGGTGCTGGAAAGTTCTTGAAAGTTCTTGCACGTGGTATGACAGATTACAGCAGATGTCATGTAAAATGCTAAAGGGAATATATGGGGGCACAGCATAGGAGGCAGTATCTGCTGACAGGCTTAAAAGGAGGTGAAAAGAAAAAGGAGGGGTTCTTCTGCAGCTTTTCTTCTGCTTGTTCTTCCTCGGTCTGTTGGCTCTCCTTGGGTCCTGATTTTCAGGGCTGCTAGCTGCCTTTGGACTGGGAGAGGAGCTGCTTCTGGGCTGCTGGTTGGATGAAAGGAGGGGGCCATTCTGTGTGGGCTGAGACCGGTGTAGCTGCCGAGAGTGCTGTTTGAAGGCTGCATTTCGAATCGGGGGCAGTGTCCTTGCAGAAAGTGGCCGATCGTACTTGTCTATAAGAAGGGCCTGGCCAGTCAAATAGAAAGCTCAGTGTGAATATAAATAGGTTGTTAAGTCTATCAATTAGGACCCCCTTCTGCAGGATCTTATAATTGGCAATGTGCTAGACTGGACACAGAAGGCAGACCTATTTTGATCCTTGAGGTAACAAAGGATTAACACATTTGGCAAGAATCCAAAGAAGCTAGCAGAGAAGTTGTTTCTTTCATGCAAAAGGGTTCAAGATCTCTGAATTTCAGAAACACCAATCTGCCAATCTCACAATCTTGCTACTAACCTAATGTTAGCTAAGGATAGGGGAGTAAATGAGAAATAAAACTCTATTCATAATGCATGTGCTTTCACAGCCAAAGTGCCAGCTGCAATGTGACAGGTAAGAGGGAAATCACTTACATTGGATGTGCAATGCTGATCCAATGTAATGTTTATTGATGCAGAGTGTGTGTTTCTGTTTTTATTTGCATGTGCTCAATGTAAAGTGTATTAATGCACAGTGAGTTTTCCTATTGTTATTCGCCTGTGCTCTATGTAATGTTTATTGATGCAGAGTGTGTTTTCCTCTTTTCTCACATGTGCTCAATGTATTGCTTATTGATGCAGAGTGTGTTTTTCTGAGGGATAAAACCAGAATTTTAATATAAAAAAGTCTAACTGGGAAAGCATGTGGTGGTTAACTTTTGTATCTAGTTTGTCTTTGGGTTGAACCTAAAGGTAAAAAGTGCATACCTAAAAATGTGTGCAGTACAAGGCCTGTAGATGGCTAGCTGCAATCCGGTGGTATTGTGTAAAATTGTGTCAAAAAGGAAAGTGTAAGGAATTATCGTCCCTGTGGGCGTCCAGCCAGGCGCTTCCTAGTTAAGGTCATCATTATGAAGGGTGAAGAGCAGCCATTGATCAGACTCTTTGCCTCTTTGCCAATCAGCTTTTGCTTTGCTGTGTCCTGATACTTGTCTGTAAGTACCTTTTATTTCTTCTTCTCATCTTCACCCTCACCATGCACTTCTCATGCTATCTCTTCCTTTTCCTCCTACTTCACTCTTCACTCTCCCCAGCTCAGAACCATCTCAACTATGTTTTCATCCCTATCATCTCTTCTCCTCGATGCCACCTGTCTTCTCGCTCCACTACTCATTCTAGTCACAAAACTTACTCCAACTCTAACTTCCATTACACTTCCTCTTCTTGCATCTACTCCCAGCACCTCTATTTCTAATACTCAATGTTGTTATGCTACTACACCTTACTCTCCTTGTATTGCTCTGTGGAATGCACAGTCTGTCTGCAATACAACCTTCTCCTCCTCTGACTACTTTCTTTGTCATTCTCCTTCTCTTGACCTCATTACCCTTACTGAACACAGGTTCTCTCCCTCTGACTCTGCAACCCCTGCTGCCCTTCATGGCCCTGAACACACCTTCACTCACTCTCCCTGCCCCATTGGTAGAGGTGATGGTGTAGGACTGTTTTCATTCTTCCTATCTCTCCTACTCCCCTATCTCCTGCTAATTCTCCCTCGTTTAAATACACTATCTCCACAATCACTGCCCCCCATCACTTCAGGATTGAATTTCTCAATGTTTGCAATACCGGCCGGCCCTGTCAATATATATGACACAGCAAAACAAAACTCAACACCAAGTTCAGTCCTGTTCTTCAGTTTTACCACAATATACATTAAAATGAATTACTAATGTGGCAGAATAAAGGAGCACATTACATAATGGTTCCTCACATTTAGACTAGGAATAACACTTTGCTGTAAGGACATCATCTTTACACATGATATACATACTTTACACATGCTATAGATAGTATAAGAACTTTGATGTATTCATTGAAAATAAATGCTTCAGTTCTAGGCTTATCTTTCAAATGTACATGGTTAATTCTTGGGATTGTCACATGCAGTCCAAAAGTAACTTTCAGTACATTTGCAAACTGTTGGTGTGCTGTGCAGTTGACAGTGGACCTTTTTAATCTTCATTGCTATAAAATCCCTGACAACATGAATAACTTCACTTTTGGAGTCAAATAATTCAGTATCTCTCTTCCAACTATGCCCAAATCACATGTCCTCAAAGACTGAGAATATCAAAGCTGTTTCTGCGAATTCATGTAACATACAAGGATTGGGGGATTATAAAGGGAATGCAAAAATGTCACCATCCTATTCAATACATTCTGAGAGGTGGGGAACATCCTCGATTGGAGAATAAGGTTAGGGAGTGTTTTTTATCTATTTTTGGCAAAGATAGAACTACACATGTGTCTCACATTATTAACTTTACTCTTATTTTGTGTTGGAATGATCTACGTTGAATGAGTTTCCATTGGAATCACCACTGAAGTGCTAAACATTCAATAATCACTTTGTATTTTTTTATATATTTTCTTTAAATACTTGTCATTTGATTAAACCTATTCAAACTCAATAAACAGATGCTAACAAATAAAAACATCAAAACAAACTTACTTCAAAGCAATATTCATTGCTAACATGATGTTCTTTTCAGACAAATTCATATACCCATCAACAAACCTAAGGCGATATTCTGAATTAGTGAAGATGCCTGCCCAAAATGTTCCCAATCCTCTGTAACTCATTCAAAAGAACTTTGTAATAGCTCAGGAAACATCCTCGGTGCCCAACGCTTGATCCCTAATATTAAATCCAAAGATATCCACCCTGATAACCTATTTTGAGGAAAAAAAGAACTCAAAACCACCAACATCCAGAATGCCAATGCTCTCTTTGCCCAATTTCAGACCACAATGTGTACAGACACCACATCACTGGCATCCAAGGACATTAACCAATCTCCTCTTTCTTTAGAGGCTACTCATCCATAATGGGCAATAGGTAAGGTGCCCTGCAATCAATAGTGAGGGATACAGGGGGACAAGTACAGTGACACCTGAGTACTGCAGTTTACAGTTGATGGAGGACCTCTGGGCTAGCAAGTGTTGCATGATATCTGCTATCTACAGTTTGTGCAATACCCCTCACCATGCATGCCTAATGTTCCGTAAAATGCACACAACTTTTTGTCTTTTCGTTCCTGCTTCCTGGATACTGCAGGTATATTTTCTCTGAAGGGGTCCACCTAAGCATTCCTGCTATATAAGGCCTCACTGACCAGCAGCATGCAGAGAAAGAATGATACCTCACCCTGCTTCCTGCCTGGATACTTCCTCCTGATGTTGGAGCAGCAGGTAAGCACACATGAAATCGTGTGTATGTGTATGCCTATGGGTGTATGTCAGTGTATATGCACCTGTCTATCTGCAATTAGTTGACGGTGTGGGTGCAGAGTGTTTTTTGTGTGTGTGGGGGGTAGGTGAAAGTGATAAGGACAGACAGACCGACTCTTCCGCTTTAAACGCCAGTCTGCTGCTTGCAATGGACAGAGGGCGGATACAGCTCACAAGTCACACCAGTGCACCAAGGTGTGACAAGTCATTTCTTGTTTATTAAGCAGCGCACAGCTGCATACATATGAAATCAAACATGGGTGTACATTCCCCAAATGCATCGGTTACATCCATACGTTACAACAAGTTACACATGAATGTGAATGTGCATTGGACATCTTCACCTTCTACAGGGATTATCTTGTCAGCATTTAAATACACAGAAAACTCCAGCCTTGTACAAGGGTGTGATATGCCCACAGCTCACATCGAAAATTAACATAAGCATTGACTGGCCTTCTTGTCGAGTGAGACTCACATTCTAAAGACAGACAGAGCAATCCGAGTGTGTACAGATAACAGTTAAAGTAAATATAAGGCTCTTCACTCACAGCATATTCCTTAGAAGGGCTTGCATTTACAGTGAAAAAACAACAGGAACAGAGGTTTCATTGCGTAAGATGCCGATTTCACTACCACGAATTGGGTATCCCATGTGACTAGCTTAGACAATGCTGTAAATACTGTAAGGACATGTGTCATGTGTTTTTTAGTGGCAGTGATTACATATATTGTTGGTACCAGTGAAATGTGTATTACAGGGACAATTACGACATATATTGTGGGCCTAGCCTCATGAAATCTTTCACAGTGACAATGATCACGTATATTGTGGACAACAGTGTCATAGGCAGTAGCAATTTTGACATTTATTTTGTGAGCTGTAATTATCAACATGTCCCTCGTAGTTGTGTAAAATACTCCTGCGTGGTTGTTTTACTGTACTACCCTCCATTTTGAATGCACGTTGTATGCCATTTTACGTAATGCTAGCAAAATATTTGTGTTTTTAAAATGCATTTGTGTTGAAATTACTTCTGATCTGCAGAAGCACAAGGGTGAGCAGTGGGTAAGCTGCCTAATCAGCCCCCATACTTTCACAAAACAACAATGACCCCAATCATAAAGGTAAAACAGGCACAGCTCAGAGATATACCTCCTTTGCCTTTTCGTTAAACGGTGGCTGAGTGAAAGCTCTCAGAAGGGCCCAGAAAGTGATCCAGTAGCTACCCAAACAGCAAATTACTCCGGTTCCAGAATATGAGCATATCCAACTCATCAAATAATTACACAAATAAATTGAGCACTCAACTATAAACCACACAATCAAAAACCTACCTCTGTAAAGAAAAGACTGAGAAATGCAAAATGTAATGGTGCAGCACTCTGGGTTTTCAGCAGGGAGGAAAAACAGCCAGGAAATGCAATAAGGAATTTAAGAAGGATAAGTTCTCACTAGAAAAATGTGCAAAAGATGCAAAAGGTGCAAAAGGGACTTAGCCAGTCTCCAGGGCCCTAAAAGGTGGACAGGGCCACTTCAAAGTACTGTGGCAGGTCGGAAGAAGTAGTCGGACATGCTGTGGACATGATTCAAACTCTTTAATGGAAGTCCAAAGTAAATGTGTCCTCTGTCCAAACTAACTTTATCTGACCCTACCACTATATCTAACTAACTTAAACAGGCCAGTAGAGTGTCTTATTTTTCCCTGGCCTTCACTTCTATTCACAAAGACTTTTTATTTACAACTTTTCTGTATGGTAGAGATATTTCTTAACGTAGGGCCGCATCACAAGTTGGAAGGAGCAGTACAAATGCGGCGGTAATGCTATTACTGCAAAATTATCGCTCCTCTCATCTATGAGTTGGGTGGAAAGCCAGCAGATTTAACCCCAGCTCAGAGCTGGAGTTAAATCTGCCATTTAAGTTCCCATTTTCAGCCCATAGCACCGCAGTAATAGCACTGAAAATGCCCCAGTCTGAGAAAATGGACCTAAAATAAATGGGGATGTATTGCCCCATCACATCTCGGGATCTAGCACTAGTAGCGATGACCGAGTTTCAGTAACGCTATTTGCATTTGGCGGTATCCCAGTGGATTTACTGCTGGGATACCACCCACTCCTGATGAGGCCCATAGTCTCCTTGGATAGTCTGTGAGGGCAGATCTTGTAGTTCTTCAAAGACCCTCTTGATTTTTGTGCTTTCTGTGGTCCTATATTTATAATGCTTTCACTGGTGGTGGTTCCTCACACTCTTGTCATCCCTTGTAGACTATTTGGCATCTTTAATTTAAGGGTTTCTTGACTTGGGTTTATCTTGATCCAGTTTTAGGCTTTCCATTCTCTGTCTTAAACTCTTTCCTCTTGTATCCTGTTCTAAGGTATCTTCCTATCTTCCCAGAGGTTTTGTTTCCAGTCTCTGCTTGTTCCTCACCTGGGTTGGATAAATCCCTTT
This sequence comes from Ambystoma mexicanum, assembly GCF_040938575.1. NCBI lineage: Eukaryota > Metazoa > Chordata > Amphibia > Caudata > Ambystomatidae > Ambystoma > Ambystoma mexicanum. Next base: position 69,534,901 of record NC_090921.1, read on the forward strand.
TGTATATTCCTTTCACTTCTCTTGTTAATTGTTTTCCCTTTTAATATCTTGTCCTCAGGACTGGTATGAGTTTCTCTCATCTTATAATAATCCTCTTCCCCAACTGAGTTATTTTGTTTCTTGTTTTCTCTGCTTTTTACAGTTCCACTTACACAGACTAATTTTAACTTTTTCATGCTTCCGAACTGGGACAAGTTTCTTCAGATCCACAATGGTGCCCCAGCGCCCTCTGCTTTTCCCGTTTCCCCCGGTACCTCTCTGTATGCAGGAGAGGTGGCAGGGCTTGGCTCTCACTTGGGTATGCTTTTTCACTCTTCTCGGTAATTGGCATCTCATTCTCAGCTCCTAGTCAGGTGCCTGCCGCACACAGACATTGATGATTGGAAGCTAACAACACTTCCCGCTATGGTGATCTTGGCATCATTGTTCAGGCGTCCTTCCCACCGCGCTGCACTTGTGGTCACACCACCACTGGATATTTCATTCCTTCTTTCCTCCTCACAATACTTTCCTCACGTCTGCACATGCCAGGCCACCCACTGGCGTTCTCTGCCTCGATACAAGTCACTGGTTCGGTGACTCCCTTTTGCTGAAGGCATAATGAAGTCAGGGGGCTTTCTCTTGTGCACAAAGGTCTCCTCCTCTCATCAAATCTGTCCCAGTTAAATATGTGTCTCTTGTTAAAGAGACATCTTCCTTTTGTTTTGCACATGGGTTTCTCTTTGCATTGTCTTTAGCTAAATGAAGAGGTTTCACATTATTTATATGATGTGAATAATATGATGTTATCTGGCTCAAAGTCAAACTTGTATTTAAACTGTACTGTGTGCAAGTTTCACCAGGTTCTAGTGCAGAAAGTCATACTGGTGCAAGCAGCAAGATGGCATCTCATTGTTTCAAAGTGAGAGTTTGGTGCGGTTGAGTAGAGTGTTTGGGTCGTGCACTTCAGATTGTTTACCGGGGTGGGTTTGAGTGATGAGTTACTTGTAGATGTTGGAAACAGCTCATCCAGATCAACAAATGACACAATGCTCCAGTGGTTCAAAGTGGTGACCTTGGTAATACGATGCAAGGCAGCGAGCTGGATGCTCGAGCCGAACAGGTAATGTGCCATGCTGGACACGATGTGGCAGTGAGCGAGTACGATGTATGGAAAGCTGTGATGGTAAACTAAATATGAGTTGGGCGGAAAGTTGGAGGAACCACCTCCACCTCTGAGCTGTAGCAGGAACTATCTCCCCTTTTGAGCGGGGCATGTCATAAATACTGTATGCAGGGCTTTTATCATGTTGTGCACATGACAGGATGCAGACAGCTGCCGTAGCATGTGTGGCGGCTTCTGCACAGTACTAACGTAAGTCGTCTTACAGCTCATTCCTCTCTAAGCCTGCTGCTGGCCTCTCTGCACATGGGAGGTGCGTGACTAGCTTCATTTGCACTGTTTCCTCTCATGCTGCATTAGAAATATTTTTTCAGTGTTTCAGCCGATGGTTCAGCCTCTGCTTTCTCTGATACCATTTCCAAACAGGGGCGCCGAGTATGCGGGTGCTCCGGGGCCCCGGCAGAATGAAGTCAGGGCTGAGCCCCCCTGGCACCTCCCGGACACAGTACGGAAGGCCCTTTGTTCCATCCATACTGTGTCTCTCTCTGGCCATGGTAAAATCCGGGTAAAAAACGATTTTTAAAAATTGAGGGACAGATGCAAAGCAAGAGGCTCTTGTTTGCATCTGTCCCTCAATTTCTAAAAATCGTTTTGGGTTAGGTGTACTTCTACATCTGTGCACCCATTCACAGATGTAGAAGTACACCTAACCCAAAACCATTTTTAGAAATGGAGGCACAGATGCAAAGCAAGATGTATTCGTACATCTGTGCACCCCACCTGGCAATTGTATCTGTGCCAGATTTATCGAAAAGAGATGGAGTCAAAGGCTACCCTTGTCATTGACGCTATGGTAGTTCGCTTTATTAGGCAGTGGAGCTAAGATAGCATATATCAGTTAGCTCTTACAAAAACACAAGGGAGTGAAATTCTTTCTAATCATAAAATAATGCAATTTATTAGTTTACAAGAAAAATATGTTTAAAACAATGACATATGCCATCCTGGGCACAAAGAAAAAACATTGCAAATAATTTGCAACAGATTATGCATATTTCGGTGGGTTAGTACATCTAAGGTGACTGTAATTTCATGTATTGCTAATAATAAGTCAGTACACAAACATTGTCGACACACAAATAATCAGGTGTTTCTAGAACGGTGAATAGATGGAAGTGCCAGAGGTTGAAGGGATTGGGACCTGCTGGTTGTGGCACCACACAGTCTTCAGGACTAATGGATCTTGAAGCACGCTGGTGCAAACAGAGTGCCAGGCACCTACAGATGGTGAGACAAGGGATGGAGTGTTTATGATGGGAACTTAAAAGGCAAAACAAGTATTTTCACAAAGGGACACTGCGGAAAGCAAACCTACCTAAGGTAGTGAGAGCGTCATGGCTGAACGTTGTTTGGTGGCCAGTAGTCGAATAGATCTCGGGCGTGAAGTTGATGTCCGTGAATGGGGCACGTGGTCTCTGAAACAATTTGAGAGATCCAAAAATGATTCGAGTGCAGGGAATGCATCAAATTGAAATGGGATTTTAAAAACGCAAAAGCAAATGCACAATTTACCTTGAGTAGCCAAACTGGAATCCAGGTCGGTATAGTTGAGAGAGACTCTCTATGTAGTATTCACCAAAGGTGCTGTGATTTTGCTGTGGGAGAGGATCATTAATGGAGTGTATTAGGTACACATCACTGGCTGCAGAGGTAAGCATGTGCAGTTTCATGTTGGTGCAAAGAGATGCGGCACAGTGAGTGGAGATGGCGATTGTGGATATGGTCGCTTGACACTATGGAAGGAAACTGTAATGAGTGACCTAAGGAATCAAGTGAAAGCCGGCTGCTCAAAAAACCGTCACATGGCTGACCCGTAAAATTGTTTTAACATATGAATGATCCAGACGGGAGCGAGATTGGCAGTATGGAACCATGCTTGGTGAATTCGCCAAGATGGAGGTAGGGAGAGGTGTGCGTGGGCTGCCTCAAAGTAATAATAAAGGCTGTCATCACGGAATAGGTCTAAGGCAGTGAGATGTCTCGTTAGTGCAGAGGGAAGTGATTAAAAACCCCGAAGGTTGCTGTGGCCGGTGAACGGAGCTTACCTCTGAGCGAGCTGTATAGCTTGTTCCCGATGTTGTCTTCTGCTAGCGCATGCGTGTTTGGTGGCAAGCAGTGTATATGCGTGATGGCTCAATTGAGAGGAGCTCAGGGCTCATGTGTTGGAGAGTAGCGCGATTGATGGGCGCAGGATCCATTGCCCTACTGCATTGGTACAAGGGACCTGCAACGGCGGGGGTAAATGCAGAGGTCCACGGACTTGCAGATAGAATTGTATGAATCTATAGTCCAACACTGAAATGAATGTCGATTTACACAATTTTTAAAAGATTACAGATTCAATGGTGTACAGTAAATGATTTTGTAAACACGCACATTTTCTTGTGCAGCAGGTGTTTTAAAGGCAGACAGAATTAGCATACTCTTTGAACAATACTTGTATCTCATGAAAACAAAAACAAAAAAGGGGGGGACACACCTGTATTGAATACATAGAAGTAAAACATCAATAGTTTGATATTATAGGCGTATATCACGAGTATTATTGGTGGAACAGAGATTTTCAGATTGTTAATCAGAAAACAGTAAGAAAACACTAAGTAACCAGTAATCAGTAATTGTAATTACAACAGAAAATGCCCGAACCCACTATGCTATAGAGAGTGGGTCAATGGTGTCTGATGGGGACTAGTTGGGACAGTCTGGTTGTTGGATGTCAATCTGCATGACTGGTGAATAAATATGGGGGAGGAAGTTTGTGACCCATGCTTGTATTGTTGTGTGTTTTTCAAGTAACAGAAAGAGGAGATAACCATGTGTACACAAACTAGGTGGTGCCTCCTGGTTGTTGGGGAGGTCAATAAAGGCCAAAAAGGATTTTTGATCAAGGCTCAGGGGTGTGAAGAGACAGAGCTTGATCACCTATTGAAGAACAGGTTCCACTCAATAGATATATTAAGACCATTTTTGACAGAGTCAAGGCGATAGATCCACTTCTGTTCTAGTTTGCGGAGGGCAAGATCTCGATTGCCTCCACGAAAAGGGTTGTGGACAGTTTGTAAGACTACCCAGAAGATGTCATTATGGCTGTGTTTTTTCAGCTTGTAGTGTGCTGCTAAGGGTTTATCCTCGACTAGATTTTTGACACAGGAACGGTGTTCACAGATTCATTGTTTAATCTCTCTCTTGCATTTACCAATATAGATTATGTCACACGGACATTTAATGGCATCTACTGACCATTTTGTTTTGCAATTGGTGAATTTAGGGAATGTCCATCTGTTGTCTTTTAGGTCAATGTGTTTGATGTTGTCTTTCAAGGAGCACACTGAACAGTTGCCACATCTGAAATGGCCTTTGACAGGAGGGAGATTCCAAAGGGTTGTCTGGGTGATCTTCTCTTTTGTCTTGTCTTCGGAGGTGTGCACTAAACGGTCTTTCAAATTTATGTTCCGTTTGAATACGAATCTAGGTTTCTCGGGTTTGAAATCCTCCGTGTGGAGTTTGTCTCAGTGGTGGAGAATTGTTTTCTTGATGGAGTTGCTGAGGGAAGTGAAGGTGGTTACACATGTCATCCTCATTTTGTTTTGCTCTTTGGCTGCCGGTGTGAGACACAGTTCTCTGTCAGTGTGTTTAGCTCTTCTGCGAGCTTGACGTATGATATGACTGGAGTAGCACGTTCCTTGAGCCATGTGCTGAGATCATTATCTTGCTTTGCATCTGTCCCTCAATTTCTAAAAATCGTGATGAAATAAAAATGTCTTAACCAAGTGTGCTTTCAATTAGTATGCCCTTTCATCTGCTTCCTGCAGTGAATTCCTGTTAAAAGTAAACATTTGTACTGCCTCCTAGGAACAGATGGCATGCATACATTTTGGTGAATAGAATTTCATTTTAGGATTTAAAAGAGCTAATGAGGGCAAATGTGATGACACAAAAGATGAAGAAAAATGTTAAAATCTTATGATTCAAATGAGGGGAATGTGGCAGTGCAAAAGGAAGCGAGGATTGGGTTGAACATGTGGGCATAGTAAATTACACAAATGCGGAGCATGTTCTACTGAAAATATTGGGCATAGAGGTCAAATCCTGGGCATACGGTATGCAAGTGAGGGATATGGTGTGAAATAGAGGGGTATTGGGATGTACACGATAGAGGAGGGGCCAGTAATGGTGACAACTAGTATTATATTTGCAAAAATACTTTCAGTTAGGGTTTTGGGAATGCTCATCTTACTAGTTGTGATAAAGGTATTATTGAACAAGGTGTATTCTGTTTTATCAAGCGTGGAACATGATGTCTGATCATTGATACACTTTTATGATCTAGCATGGCTATGACAACAAGAAGAGAAATCTTCACAGATTCCATTCATCTAAGAAGTCTAAAACCTGCCTAGAGAGTTTGACTCAAGGTAACATGAAAGTTTTGGGGTAACAATGGATTCCATAAGCTTAATCAAGTATTAAACAAGCACTCAGTTAGAAATAGGGTACTGTTTCAAAGAAATCGTCACATTTCTGGAGTCCCAAAAGCATTACACTTACATACAGTTTACCCCAACTGGCAATGCCAGAGCTGCCTGTCGAGTGATGTTGAAACTTATTTACTTGTTTTCCCTTGAATTGGGAACTTCTTTTTGGTGTTGGTACTCCACCTTGCAGCTGTACCTTCTGTTTAGCAAACATCTCGTTCTCCCATCCTAGTTGTGTCGCTCTGCCTTTTGAGGGCTGCTATAACCTGGATGATTATAGATGGGTGGAGTAGGGGCAGTGATGGCTTACTGGAATGCAATGGAAGGGGTAAACCTCCTTCTTATTTGACTTTAGTATATTCAGTACATGCTAGCCAATGTTTCCACCCACCCCCCCTTTGCACCAAGTTGGCGACTACGTGCAAATGCGGTCATAAATGCCGGTGATGTCACGTCCTATATTTGACCACCCCTGGCTCCCCTGTTTCCAAAGTGCTGTTATCATAGTGTTTCTTTTCCCTTTATTAGCATACCAGGGCGAGGAATTAAAAATAATCTAATCTGTGTGCAGGAGAGGTGTGCCAATGTCCTTCTAGAAACACTGTTTGCCCTTTTGTTTGAGGTAATTCTCTATTACCTTATTTCCCTCTTCCTCAGTCTAATCAAAATGGACAGACTGCCCCTCTGCTCTGCATCTAATTCAGACCCCCACTGCATCAGCTTGGCCCTCACACTTTTGTTGAATCAGCTTTGACTGGTAATACCTCTGTTGGCTCATTGACACTGTGCTGCACACAATGGCATTCTGAGGCTACTCTCTCCATCTAGCAGCAGTGCCTCGTGGGAGGATTCGGGAAGAGCCCTTCTGTGTTTCCAGGGTGAAGGAAAAGAAGTTAAACAAATATTCACTGACCTTTCTCTTGTGCATGAGATGCATCTTCTTCTGAGTGAGGCATCCCGGCCAATACACCATATGTTAGTGTTTACAACTCACACCGTTCAAGCATGTACCTTTATATGAATGAGGGATGTCAGCGAGTCACATGCGGCCATTATCACCGGAACGAACAAGTGAGCTCCTTTTCCGGGAACAGTGCAATGTTGGGTGTACTTCTCTGGAGCCCAAAGGATTCTTGACATGGAGACTAAGGCACCGTTGCGCATTACACCCAGGAATGTAGTGCTCCACCCCTATGAAACATTCTGCAAAAGACAGAGTTGTGTTAGCATTAAGCAGTATTGTATAATAATAATAGAAACAGGGATGTTGATTCAACAAAATGCCTGGGGTAGCGGATGTGACGTCACACACCTGATGATATCACAGGAAGTGATGTCAATGAACTCTGACTAAGATCTCATCAGTTCCTCTTTAATCATGGTGAGATCACTGGAAGTGTCTTGTGGACATACAAAAAGTGCACAAGTGTAAAATTCTGAAAATACTGTATAGGTACTAAAGTTTACAAGAATATTTTAGATACCAACCACATTTTAAAAGGCGTATTGCCTTTATATGCCATGGATGGGTCATGATATGAGAGGGTTAGACCCAATAGAATCAACATAGGCCAAGGCACTGCCATATATATGCCATTTCAGCATTGTATGGCCAGTTACTTCCGTATTATGCCAGTTATAGCTGCATGTCAGGTATTGGCATTATATGATAAGTAGAACCTCTACATTGCCAGATGCTGGAAGATTACTGTAGCCAAAAATCCAATAGATGCACGTCACTAACAATGCACAGGAGCATTAATGCTTCGATTCATGATAATGATTTCTTATTTATATAGCGCTTTTGCCAAAGTGATATACAACGCACGTTGGTACTCATTCATCAATGGAAACGTAATAACACTTATGTTTGCTGTAGCCTTGATAATGCACAGTCCAAAATGCCAAGCCACAGTAAGACATACCTAGATGGGCTGCACCAAAATGACAATCTAACCACGTAACAACACTTATCATGCTTACTTTATCAAAGATGCCCAGAAAAATATACTATGCCACAGTAAGGAAAGGTTTGACTGGCGGCACCCAAATGCCAGTCTAGCCAAGTAATTACACTTAACATGATTGCTTTATCAGAGATAACCAGTACAAAACGTCAAACCACAGAAAGACATGGCTAGACCAGCAGCGCCAAAATGCTAGTCTAGTCACATAATAACACTAATGATTCTTACTTCATTATGTATGCCCATTAAATATGCCATGGATCAGTAAAAAGTGGCTAGGCAGGTAATAACACTTATCATGATTACTTTAATATAGATGCCCATTAAAAATGTCATGCTACAGTAATACATCACTAGATTGGCTGTACCAAAATGAGAGTCTAGCCAATAATAATATGTCTGCTTTTCATTGATGACCATTATGTATTAGAGCACCCCTCTCCTGCTCCTCATTTCCCACATGTCCCCTCTCCATCCCACTCTCCTCCTCCAACACCCCAAATCATCTCTCCAGACCAGCATTACCTCCATGTCCCTCTTCCTCATCCCAGTAAATATGTATGAGGCACGTACTGGGACAAGGAAGAGTGGGACTAGGAGTAATGAAGATTACTTGTAGTAATTTAGGCATTTAACACAATCACCCAAATTCACTTGCACCCATTCACCATTCACTCACACATGCACCCCCAGCCACCCATTCATCATACACTCATTCACACACATTACATGACATATACACACATGTAGATTACATAATATGTATACACAGACATATATATTTCCTTACCTCCTCTTCTGCCGGCAAGCCTCTGGCTCCCATGCTCCAGTATGCATGCAAGGAACCAGCTCTGGTTTTTGTCATGAGCAGCAGAGCAGCAGAGGAGTCAGAAGGGTACATGTCCTGTGGGTAGTGGGGCTCGCAACTCAAAATGAAAGAACTTCTTTTTGAAGTCACTCTTACTTCAACAAAGAAATTATTTCTTTTCAAAACCAAGTGCTCACCCATAACCCATGGGGCAGGGTTGGACGGGGTCATAGAAAACTGGGCATCGAAACAAAAGTGGCCCACGTACAAAACAAAAGTGTCCCACATTCAGGACTACTTGGAGGTCATGAATGCTGCAACGGTACTCCTGGGAAAATGGTTAAGCTAATGTGCTGCATGTTTTTGAAGAAGCAGTGCCAAAAATAATTGAGTTCTTTGTAAATAGAAAAGAAGAAAACACAACCCTAGACTTGTTAACCTCCAGACCAACACCCAAGCCAAGTAGTCTGTCCTCATGGAGCTGTGATGATTCAGATAAATAGGTTTGTACCAATTCCTGCTCCTTATTGTTACTGTACAGGTGAGAAACGATACAAGCTGAGGCAGCCATACCGCCCCATGAGCCTGGGGGTGAGAGATAATGGACTTTAAGATGCATCCAACAAAACAAACAGTTTTAACAGTTATTGCACATGCATCTGCCATAAATAATTAGTTTGGCTGTGCAACACTAGTAGGGACTACAACTAGGTTCAGGAAGGCACAGGTAGTGTGCTCTCACTATCATAGAAGGAAGGAGGGTTCTTGAGTAGCAAGAGAGGGACTCACTACACTGATAGGGCAGAGGAAATAATAGGTAGGGAAAGATGCAGACTACCAGAGCAGGCAAATGCACAAGATGTGAATAACTTGAACAGAAAGTAATGTGGGTCGCCAGCATGAAGTACAGCTCTATTTCCTAAAACCGAGGGCGCAGCAGGCCTAAGATTTAGCAAAGTCTTAGAGAATCCAAGATGCTGAAATCATACAAACTAATTTCTTTCAGAAGCATGAAGCTGCCCTAGCAGTTGTTCTTAGTAAAGCGCCAAGGTCAGAACGGAAGGAAGGGAGCAGTGGATGAGCAGAACATAGACACGAGATAACAGTTCCCTGGAGGCGGGGCACTACACGCCCAAATAAATTAAGTTTAATTAAGAGCACACACAGCCATTGATGCAGAGAGGCACGAGATCAACATGCCAGAAGTCTTCATAGAGGATAGATGAAGGTTGTGTCAAGTGATCATAAAGAGGTTTAACAGAATTAGCTAAAAGAACAAAACATTGGAAGACATTCATTCTCCAACTTGGTACCCAAACACCTGATAAAGACACTGAAAAAGTAGGCTATTCATTATGAGCCAATTACAGATAAGACACCTGTAGAACTCCCTATTACACATACACACTAGATGATGCACAAGGACATGTACAAAGGAAAAGATAGGCCTCATCACCTGGGAATGGCAAGGAGCTACGTTTAATTGGAATTATTATTGAAGACCATGGACTTCTCTACCCGCACCTTATGTCTCCCTCATATCTTGACATCTCGGCAAAGTGTTCAAGATTAGTGAGTAAATGGCTAACCATTAGAAATCCCTCTTGCCACACTGCCTATATTGAACAGAGCCAACAAATCAATTGTGATTGTTATCACTACATATTATCATCACCAAAAATACTGCCTTATATGTGGTAGTCTGGAACGCCATAGGCAATATTTTTGGGGGGAACATTTTTGGGAGTGCTGGTTGCGGTGGTGTCCCCGCTCATTTAAAAATAATGCAGGGGTTGCGGGGGTGTCCCCCGCAGGTTCCATGCCTTAATATTGCCGCAAAAATATGGCAATAATTTTGTATGGCGATATTTTTGCGGGGATATTAACACATGGAACCGTGTGATTGTAATGATGTAATGAAAGTAGCATTTGTAATGGGCTGATCCCAAGAGGGGTCATCAGATATGCTTTAGCTAATGATTGAACTAACACCAATGCATTCTGTATGTAGCTTGGGATGCTAACCAATTCTTAAATATTCACACATTTTGTAATTGTTATTGTAGTATGACACCATTAGTTTATAAGCTTCTCACAATCATTATAAAGTTAAGAGATGATTGTATGCTGTCCTTGCCGAGTTTCAATGCTTTGAATACAGCTGGGGTATATCGTGCACTCTGAGTACTCCATTATTGAGCATTGTGTTTTACTTATGCAGCAAAGTGTGCCCATCTCTACCCAACCCACACAGACATGCACCAAACAAGCCCACAACCAAATGATGATCCCATTGAGGGATGGACAATCCTCAACGTGGATATGCACAAATGCCTTCCTCGAATTGGCCCAAACAAATGAGGGCAGTGAGGTGCAATGGTGCATTTCACAGTCAAAACCACAGAACATTGCATATGAAGCAACATAATCTACAAATGTTTCTGTGGGAGAACAGCTGAGAAATTCCATTGGATGTCTGCCAGGAAGCCAACAGCACACATCAACAGAGGACACTCTGCAACAAACTTTCAAGCTGGATGTGCGCAAAGAAAAACATTAAGACCAGTAATTTCCTGGAAAAACACTTCTGCACGCTGGCTGTGCCCAAGATCATAAGGTGTGTCTAAATAATAAACATGCAAGCATTTCCCTCCAAAGTGTGAGAAGTGTGGCAAATTCCAGTGGGTGTCAATAAGAGCAAGGTGGGTGACATCTTGCTTAGAAGCATAAGTGAAAGGTAAGAAGGGTCCATTATAAAGACTGCATGAGAGAAGGTGTGTGCAAGAGGGTTTGCATTTGTGGGAGTGAGTTTGGGAGGGAGAGGGAGTGTACAGGACAGAAAGACAGAGCACCAGAGAGATGGACAAAGAGAGCTGCAATTTACACCCATGCCTGCCACAGGTGCATTATCCCACTAGCGCTCTTAGAGGGATTGAATCCTCTGCCTTGTTTAGCGCTGATTTCATAGTTGCAAAACATTTGGCTTAGTCAAGTTTTAGAAAATATGTTAAAACGCAGATTGAAGAGAACAAGTCTAAAACAAGTGAAGGTAGTTCAGTTTGTATAAAGATTTAATAACACACACAACGGAAGATTCTGCATTTTTGCTCAAAATAAAAGATTGAATACATGGGCTGCAAGAGATCGGGACTACAAAGGGGACAGGAGAAGGAGTAACTCTTCAGACAAATGGTTTATAAAAGACACAGGTGCTTGCCGTCATTTTGATTCACAGTAGCTGGCTGCGTATGTTTATAGCTGGTCTCACCTAAATAAATGAGGGGGAGCAGAAAGAGCAGAGATGAACGAAAGGGGTAGTTTAAGGGGGTCAATCGTTGGGTGGAATGAAGCAAATGCGAGGAGTTCAACCTGTAACTCAGGGGAACAACCCAGGCTGGTGAGAGACGGTGGGCCTCATTACGACCCAGGCGGTAATTAGCGCCATGGTTGCCGCCGGAACCTTAACGATTCCGCCATGGTGAATGGAGCAATAACCGCCCCATTCCAAGATTGGCGGGGGCGGTAATTCCCCATTCACCATGGGCCCTTCCCCATTCCCATTTTTGCCCCCATAGGGCTCAATGGGAATGGGGAAGGCGGTAATAACGGTACCGCAAATTGCCGTACCGTTATTACCTCCAAAGTCCCTTTGCGGGTCCTGTACTTAACAGGGAGGACCCGCAAAGGGACCTCAGAATAGGGCGGTAAGGGATTACCGCCCGGGTCTTAATGAGGCCCGGTATGTGTAATATTTATTTGTTTAGGAAAAACACTTTTTTACCGCAGCCTCATATGTATGCACTGCTCTAAATAAAGAAAGCTTCAGATACTGTCACTAGTCTTTTCATGGAAAAAGCAATTAGAAACAAGATCTTGGGCCTCATTCCGAGTATGGCGGTAAGGGATAGCGGCCACCGCTAACGAGAGCGGTGGCGGTAATCCCTTACCGCCATACTCCGAGTTCCCTTAGCGCCATGGTGCTTTTAACACCTGCTTTTAGCAGGCGTTAAATACCATGGCGCTAAGGGACCTTGATGTTAATTACGCCACCGTAATTTACGGTGGCGTAATTGACGCCTTCCCCACTCCCATTATGCCCTATGGGGCAAGAATGGGAATGGGGAAGGGTAAATGGGGATTGGGGAATTACCGCCCCGCCAACCTTGGAATGGGGCGGTAATTCCGCCAACCACCAAGGCGCTGCCGGTCCGGGTACGGCGTCAACCAAGGCGTTAATAGCGCCATTGGTTAGCGCCGTACTCGGAATGAGGCCCCTTGTCTGGCTGTAATTATGTGGACGCCACAGTTTCAAAATCAGTGGAAATGGACTATTGAGTAAGTGAATGACCCTACCCCTTTACAGTAGGGCCACCACTTTTATCAGCACATTGCCTAAGACAAGCTCAGCAGCATGGCTTATTTATTTTTAAGTGCTTGTGAGCACGAATATATGTGTAATCTCAAAAGCGAACCACCCAACACAATGCATTGTGTTTATTTAGGTGGTCGTTAGCCGCACATATACATGAAATATGCATATTATACTTCAAGGCAATGAATTTGAGACAGACTCCCCTCACCAGACTTGCCTCTTTTGCCCTCCTCTTTTCACCCATCGTGCTCGTTCTCTCTGTCCCCCACCTAGTCACCTACATCCCCTCTCCTCCCCCCAGGTCACCGCCTCAGAGAGAACCATTTTAGGGTCTTTTCAAATGACAGCATGCACAGCCTGTGCATTTTTCCAGGTGCCTGGCAGGGGAGGGGGTTTGTACACAAGCAGCAGAGATCTGTGACGACTACCAGAATAGATCTATGAATGCTTTGATTTTTTTGAAGTAGCCCGGCCTATGTGAGCACTTTCATAAATGTTTACTTTGCCACAACCTGCTGACCTGTAGCTGAGATTTCCATTTGTGTGAGGATTGCACTGGTCACCTCGAGCTCCAGATGAGGTTGGAAATGGCCGGCCCTCTTACACGCACTGAGCCTTGCGCAGGCTCTGGCACACCTCACGTGCTCAGAAGCAGACAGTGCTGCAGGAGCCGTGCCAGCAACCTAGAATATTTGCATCAATGTTGAGCCCAGCTTTGCCAGGCTGGTAGGGCGGCAGGCCCCTGCACCGTGAGTGCAACTCATACTCTGACTATGGATAGAAAGTGCAGGTAGAAATCAGGGCTGACCAGGGGTCGCACAGGCAGTGCAGCGGTCGAACAGGTGTTTCCGGGGGTCAGAACTGCCCTCCCTAGTGACCCCCAAATGACGTTCATGTCGACATGTGTATCTAACAGGTGCTTGGCCAACCCTACTTACCTTCGCATTGGCTAAAATCTACACACACATTCTAAACGGTTCTATGTGATATTTCTGCATTTTAAAGGCCGAAGACACATCTTAAACATAGGGCGTTCACCTACAGTGCTTTGAGGTCAAACCAATGGGAAAAGGCGCTATAGAGATGACAAATTCAATTACTTTACAATGCGAATAAAATTGCAGACTAAGTGCTGCATTCATAAACTCATACATCACTTTTGGAATCTGAATAAAAAACAGAAAGGAAATTGCAGAACACATTAAGCACATGAACAGAAAAACAAACACTCATACAGATGCCAGGCTTGAGTTTCTATTGCAATTTGTATTTAACATATGTTCACAAACTGTTGTTAGGCTTGTCAAACATTTGAAGAACTTTGATTCAGACGGGACATGTAATCAACATAGTTGTTCTTGTTGGGTTCACACCTTCTCACTCTAGTGCAGTGCTATTCTAGTGCTTACCTGGAAATCCGCAGCTTCTCGCACATGCTGGGCTTGGGGCACCCAGGATGGATCTTGCCATGGCCCTCAACTAAGCCTCTTCTCCTTCCCCATCGAACACAGGCTCCATGCCCGGGCGAATGACTATATGGGCTCCTGGGCCCCATTGGGAGCTGACTTCTGGGATCCTTAGCTCGCAGACCATACAGAACTAACTTTTTCTGGAATAGCAAAACGTTTTGAACTTTTGCACTCACTGGGCTCCTTTTCTGGGAAAGTTATCTAGAGATAATGAAGGACCCTTCTAATTGCTGTCTTGAGACGGTGAAGGGAAAACTTGAAACAATAGAGATAAAGAAGCCACTCTACTTTCATGGGCTCACTCTGTAATGAGGCAGATTACTTAACAACCTTAATGGAATTGTGCAGCAATGTATTTTGTTTAGAATTGACCTTTAATGTGGATTTGTGGCTGAATTTAGCATTTTGGAGGAATTACATATGGCATTGATTGGATCTATGAGGTTTCTTTGCATTTTATTTTCCCGAATGCAACTTTGCAGAATTTTTGGGGACAATTGTATTACTTTATTGAGCACAAAAAAAACAGCGGGCGACGCGCAACCCCTGATATATACACCAACCCAAACTTACCATCTATGGCTTTGTTGTTAGAAAAGTGTTAAAAAAAATCAGCCCAAAAAAGTTCAGCCAAGTTCCACTTGGCCAGAGTGAGGAATATCCATTCATCAATACACTTTGTATAGTTTTGGCTGCAATCTGGCAAAGCCAACGTTGCCAAAGAATGATGGTGTATATGGGCTTTCAATTTGTTGTAAAGATGTATGGCAATGCAACCTCAGGTTTTCTTCCTGGTGTGCCGACATCCAAATGGAGTGAATGAATCGTATTTTGTTGTTTTTGGATTTGGAAAATATAATCCCCACCTTGTGGCTAAAGCAATGATTGGGGCGGGGAAGAGAGAAATAAGAAAAGGCATTGAGAAGAAGTCCTTGCCCTTCATCCCTGTCCTTTGTCACTGTGTTTTTCTTTCTTCAATCCTCCCTTGCAGCCCCCTTCCTTAATCACTTTCCTTTGTCAAAATCAGTCCTTTTCCTTAGTCATAGTTCTCCGTCATCACAGCCCTTCTTTCTCCTCACAGTCCTTTATCACACAGTCCTCCTTCATCACAGTACTTCTCCTTGGTCAAAGTACTCCTCAAAATCCTTTATCACAGTACGTCTACACCATCAGTCCATTACATCCCTCTTCCTTAATCACAGTTCTTTGCTACAGTCAATCCTTTTCTTTTGTTCTGCTCCATCACAGTCCTTCTCCATTGTCGCATTGGTCCTCAAATCCTGTCACATTCCTTCTCCTTCATCAGTTCTTTGTCACAGTCCTTCTCCTTCATCAGTCCTTCGTCACAGTCCTTCATTACAGTCCTTCATCACAGACCTTATCCTTCATCAGTGCTTTGTCACATTCCTTCATTATAGTCCTCCATCACAGTCCTTCTCCTTCATCAGTCCTTCATCACAGCCCTTCTCCTTTATTAGTCCTTCATCACAGTCCTTCATCACAGACCTTATCCTTCATCAGTCCTTCGTCACAGTCCTTCATTACAGTCCTTCATCACAGACCTTATCCTTCATCAGTCCTTCGTCCCAGTCCTTAATTACAGTCCTCATCATAGTCCTTCTCCTTTATCAGTCCTTCGTCACAGTCTTTCATTACAGTCCTTCTCCTTCATCGGTTCTTCATCACATTCCTTCTCCTACATCTGTCCTTCATCACAGTCCCTCATTGCAGTCCTTCATCACAGTCCTTCTTCTTCATCGGTCCTTCATCACATCTCCGCATCTAGCTAGAAACTCTATTCTTAACATGTACCACACTTAGAATTCTGAACCCTAGGTCGGGTCGCATCTAGATAGAAATGTGATTGTTAGCATGTGCCACACTTGTATGGAATTCTGAACCCTAGCTTGCGTCGTATCTAGATAGAAATGTGACTGTTAGCATGTGCCACACTCGTATGGAATTCTGAACCCTAGCTTGCGTCGCATCTAGATAGAAATGTGACTGTTAGCATGTGCCACACTCGTATGGAATTCTGAACCCTAGCTTGCGTCGCATCTAGATAGAAATGTGATTATTAGCATGTGCCATACTCGTATGGAATTCTGAACCCTAGCTTGTATGGAATTTCTATCTAGATGCGACACAAGCTAGCTTGTGTCGCATCTAGATAGAAATGTGACTGTTAGCATGTGCCACACTCAGGATTCTTAACTTTAGCTCGCTCCGCATCTAGATAGAATCTATTCTTAACATGCACCACACTTAGAATTCTGAACCCTAGCTTGCGTCGCATCTAGATAGAAATGTGAATGTCAGCATGTGCCGCACCTAGATGGAATCCCATAATTGCAGGGACAGCATTGCCAACTAACCAACCAACTAACAATATCATCCCTCTGCATACACCTCTCAAACTCTAACCAAAGACAACCACAAGCCTTAAACGCAGCAATCCGCACAAACTTCACAACAATGCACAACAAAACAAACCACACATAGACTTGACTTGCACAACAGCACACAACGACTATCGACCGTAAAACACCCCAAGCCCAGCCAACTGACCCACCAGGCTGAGGCTGCCAACAGCACATCACTGCTCTCTTGCACTTTTCCAGCTTATTCCCAATAACCCACCCCCTTTCCTCCCCTTTTTCAGAGCCGCCAGAGCGCCAGGGGACCACTTCGGTGGTGATAGTGCACGGTACAAATGTCCCTTAACATTAACATTAACAGTCCTTCATTACAGTCCTTCCCCCTCACCAGCCCTTCATCACAGTCCTTCATTACAGTCCTTCATCACAGTCCTTCTCCTTCATCACTCCTTTGATATAGTAATTCCTTCTTCTTTTCCACAGTCCTCCTTCATAACATTCTTCCATCTGACTACTTATCCTTCATCACAACCCTTCTCCATTACTGGCCCTGCCCTTTGTCTCTTTGTTATAGTCTTTTGTTAAAGTTCTTGCCCTTCACCATAGCCCATCCCCACAGTCCTTATCAAGTATCCCAATCCTCCTTCTCCATCATCACAGTCCTTCTTTTTTATCGCAGTCATTTTCCTTCATCATCATCCTTCTTCTTTTCGCAGGCCTTCTCCATCATAAGTAGTTCTCCTTCGTCACTGTCATTTTCCATTGTAAGTCACTCGGGCCAGAGCTTTCACTTTGTTGCAGTCCTTGTCCTATGTCAGTCCGTCCATCTGCCTGCAGTTCTTTAGTTCTTTATCAGAGCAGTCCTTTTCCTTCGTTCCTTCCTCATGACAGCCCCTCACCTTCATCATTTCATAACCCAGTTATTTTCTGTAATAAAGTCCTTTTCTTTCATCACATTCCTTCTTTTTCTTCACAGTCCTTCATCACAGTTTGACTCTTACGTCAGAGTATTTGTCCTCTGCCAATCCTTCCCTTTCATCACAGGCCTTCATCACAGCTGTTCTCCTTCATCAGTCAATCATCACAGTCTGTGTCCAAGGTCACAATGCTTGCAAAGTAAATGTTTATTTTTAGTGAACCAGACAATATGGCTGAAACTACTGGCTGCGAGCAAATATAAAAAGTACATTTTAGAAAAATAAATAGGTGGCATAGTTCATTGCAAAGCACATCTACATAATGTCACAACAACAAGTATTGTGCAGACCAGACAAAATAAACCTGTGTTCAAACGTGAATAATATTGGAAACAATCAGGTATGTTTATAAAACATGATAAAAACAACTTAATTCATATCCTGATAAAAATAAAACACATGACTGAAAAACAACCCATAAACAACACAAATCTCAGAATCCACATGCATGAGGCTAGTAACCTATTAAAGTGAAAAGTGCAAAGAACATAAAGTGCAAAATGCAATAATTAAATAATTCCCATATTATTTGGGAGAAACAGGGAAAGGCATATGTATAGTATCACGCCTTTTCCCTATTAATGCACAAGCCCAGTGAGCCTCGCTGTGGCTTTAGGGGTGTACTGAGCTTCACTCAACGACCACTCGATATCATATTCAAGACTAGAGGAGGATTGCCACATTGTCACAGATGTTCCCATCGCCTAAGGATGTATTGCAACACGGGAATGAATTACTTCTTTTTGAACTATAGAAGCATGTCGACATTGGTGTTGTTTCAGCCTACTGAGTTCCAAGGGACCACCCATCCGTAGTGTCCCCAGAAAACAATTTAGACAGCCTTCATCAGGACTGGAAAATCATAGTATGTTGCACACATGTCTTGTATAATTTGTGTTGGCTTCACTCATTACGTGGTGAAAAAATTCATAAGAACCAAAAAACATATACTCAGTTGTGACTACACATATAAAACCTAAAATGAAGGTGTGAGCAAAAGTCAAGAATGTCCAGAATGTCCACTGGGCGTCATCCTTGACGCACAGATCTTAATGAGAATGCAGATCACTCATATTCGGGCAAACTGTGGTCACATTACAAAACTCTTAAACTACATTCGCCTGTACATCTCTTTCAGCAATAGATTGCGGCTTACTACGCCCTTAGTGAACTCGCACTTAGACTACCGCAATAGTCTGCTGCTAGGCACGTCTCAAGCCGATATCAAGGCACTTCAAGCCACCCAAAATGGGGCGGTCTGGGCAGTCCGTGGGTTATCTCAGAGAGACCGTTACCAATGCTAGGTGGGAACTTCACTGGCTCCCTATAAAACATCGAATCACACATAAACTCCTCTCCTTTTACAAGCGTTGTAACAATGAGGTGCCTCAATATATTGCACATCGCTCCAACCTTTGCCATCCCACTCGATATCTATGATCTCAAGACCCACACAAGATGGTGCATCCCAGGTTTAAGCGTGTTAGATTTGGTGCCACCATCTTTGATGTTGTGGGATGTTTTTACCCATACATCCGAGCCCTACCTCAAAAACTGTGCAGTACTGGCATTGAAAACATCATGATGGCCAGAGCTTCCCAGAAAATGCCCAGGGAAGTGCATGAAGAATAGGCTGCCACCCATTTTGTCGATGTTATGGGCACAGAAGGGCACTGCCTAAAACCACCATTGGACTACCCACACAGTAGCCTGAAACCATTGGGAACGGCAGTGCTGACTGCCAAAAGCAACCTAGAATTGTGGGGAATTCATTTTCTTAAATCCCAAAAAGGGGTGCAGTACCAGTACTCACCACTATCAGAAAGCCGGCGTTTTAAAACCACCAGATTTTTTTTAAAACTGAATAGATGAACCCAAAGCATGCCAAAGAAAGACTTACTGAGAGGTGGATACAATCTAAAGTTATATTCTGAAGTGACTTGAAGGTTTATAACAAGACTGGCTGAGCTGTGGATTTCAGCAGTTTAAGTAAATTTGGACTGAAAGACACTAAACAATCTAAATGTTTAAAAGAAATGAGTGACCTACTTTTGAGTGTCACATAGGTTGCAATTGTTTAAATGTCATAGTTTTAAACTTAGAATCAGCATTCTAGCTGCATATGTAAAAATGGTTCATTTTATTTGAATGCAGAAAACTGGGGAACAAAAGTGACATTAGCTGGGGCCTGGCTTAAGGAACTGAATTCTGCCCACCAGCTACCCCCGACAGGAGTTGAGACTTGCACAACAGCTGTGTTCCCAGGCCTAGCTGCCCTTTTGCTGCTCCCACCAAAAGGGATATGACACTTCCCTGATTGAATTACCTGGGCTCTGCAGGAAATTGAACAAAGCCCTGTCCTGACTCAGGCAAATGTTTTATTACAGGGGCTGTAAAAGTGGCCTCCTCCTGGAAGTAAAGGGGAGGAGCACTGCCTGTGAGAGCAAGCTGGCTTGGCAGAACTGGAAAAACCAGAAATTCAACCTTGTGCTGGGGGGAAACCACACCCCTGTAGCCAGAATATGGTTTTAGAAAAAGATGAATAACTCATAGTACGGACTTGTGAAAATTATTTAAATGATACCATAATTCTTGTGATTTTTCTGCCCACATTTTAAGAGGTTTTTAGAACCGGTGGCATGATCTGGGGGCAAGCTAGCAGTTAAGAGGGTATTACTTAAAATGTATGCATGTTAAAAATCTGACAGTTCATCAAGTAATGTCCATACTCCTTGCGCACATGTGTATAAATTTGGGTTAATGTCCGTTATTGCGAAACCAGTTAAAAAGTGCAAATGTCGCCATTTCTGAATGCAAGCTCCCAGGAAGAGCAGATTTGGACAGGGTATACCTCTTGTGATATGTGATGGGTGCATGTAATTTTAAACAAATGTGTACCTGTGCAAATATGTCTTTTAGGTCAAAATATAGATTGTGTGTAATTTGACAGGGGTGGGTTCTCTGTACCATAAACAGACCTCATCATGATGACACTTCATTTCATTCCCCCAATCAAGGGGAAGCGGATGAAGTGGCCAATGACAAGTGGAGAGGGGTAGAGCCTAGTGATGCTGCACACACACCCATTTTCAAAACACATAAAAGCAGACAGACAGGACAGATAGGGACATTCAATTCCATTTGCTGCAACGCGCTCTGCCGGACCATACCACATCCAGAGATCCAGACTTCAAATCCATCAATCTCCAGAGAAAGCTGTGCAGAAAGACCCAGAGAAAGCAGAGCAGTATCCAAAACCAGAGAGAGAGCAGAGCTGACCCAGATCACTGTGAAGTGCAGAGACCAGACCAGAGTCCAGTCTAAAACCTGACCAGATCCGTGGCGAGGCCCATTTATTTCAGAAATATATTGTGAGTACCTAGCAGACTGTGCAGAACCAATCTCTTAGTTAAAATAATATAATTCAATCTATTTTAATCTAAGTAGAACTGCCTCCTAACTGTCACCTGTCATTTGCAAAGCTGTCACCTGTCATTTCTAGTTGCTAGCCGTCATTTGTCATTTTGAACTTTAAAATTTCAAATCCGAAAAACTACCTTTATTTAATCGTTCATAACTCCGTAACCGTTTGTCCTAGAGACTTGCAGTAACTTTCCTTTGAAAGCTTAGAACCGCAATCCTACCCCCAATACTTTTGCCGCAATCGTGAAAAACTCACTCGCGAATTTGCCGCGATTTGCAAATTTCTCAACGTGTGAAAACAGCAGTTTTCTTGCTTTCAGTTGCCAAAAATTCGTTTAACCTGCTAGTTACTCCTAGATCCTTGCTAAAGTGAGCCTGGACTAATATTAACTAGATTTCACTCACCCTGAACCTCCTAGAGGGAATTAAAAGCATTTTAGCATATTTTTCACTTCATTGTCAGCACATATAAAAGCATTTTGGGCCTGTGTTTCCAACTTCTGTAGTCTAAGCTTGCTGGGGTGAACTGAATTACAGTTGATTGCATTTCTGAGAACTGTGTGCTTTCCTTCCATTTCCTTGCATTGCATAAAGGGGGAGGGGATTGCCAGAGAAAAGTGATTACATTGTTTTGTTGAACGCATATTGAGTATTTTCTGTACTGCATTTCATTCCACCTTGCATCCATTTGAAACCATAAGGTATTGTTGCTATCTTATCCATCCTATAACCACTCATCATTGACTATAAAGAAGTGTGCTAGTGCCAGACTATCCATTATTGATTACTGCTCAGATTCAGTGTGATATTCAATTATTAATTTATTATAAAGCGTGATATATATATATATTGTTTAAATTATCAAATAAACCTTTAAACGTGCAAAACAGAACTACTTCTTGGCTCAGTGGGGTCAGGAGGATTCCAAGAGAGGGGTGTTATATAGGGGTAGTCATCCAGAACGCATGAACTGGACATAAAGATATATTAATAAGGGTTTCCATTCAGTATCCCAGACTAGGCATTGACTTAGCTGTAGTGTTGAATTGAATCCTCTAACAAATTGGGGGCTCGTGCCGGACGTTTGGATTAGATCTATCACTTGTGCAGATTAATACAGCGTGCCAGCTGACCAGATACACATATCCGGTCGGATCACACGCTGTGTTACGCTGTAAAGCACTCCTCAAAGGAACGCTCTAAGGAAAAGGTCTGTTTTGCAAGAATAAAATACAAACTTCTGTAAGTCAGGAAGGAACTCAAATCTCTAGAATGACGACCTTAGTAGACATGAAAATAGCCAGAGAGCACTTAATACATAAGTTATTTGTGAGAGGTGAGTGGACTCACCAGGACCGCATGGTCTGGTTGCAGGCCTTCACGCAACAGGTCACGGAAACAGGGTCAGATATATGGAGAGATCAGGGTCCCTTACATGTGGCCCTGAGTGAACTATACATGGCTCCTAAAGCTAAGGATGAACAAGACAAGATGGTTAGGATAGCGGCATACCTGTACCTATATATGGGAGACATGCAGGATAAATGTACTGAAAGCCAAGATCTGGCGAATAAGCGACAGATGGCGTTAGAGAAGGTCCAATCTGATCTGGTCTCTTCTGAGCAGAGGCTGCAGGGGAGCCAGGAGTCAGAAAATGAGAGTAGACAGCACATCATTAAAATAAAGAAGGATATGGACATCCTGCAACAGGAAAAGGCTGACCAGGATACCAGATTTCTGGCCTTGCAGAAGGAGTACCAAGAAGGTTTGGACTCCCTACTGCAGAGCCAGAAAAAGCTGGAGCAACAGTTAGACTTCAATAGGGTATGTGCTGAGCAGGTAGTCACCCTGCGAAACCACCTAGATAGGAAAATGGAAGAAAATCACCTGGCCCTCCAGGGACTGGGTGACCTCCAAAAAGAACACCATAACTTGTTAGAGCACACCAGGAAGGTGGAGGAGGCTCTGGCAAGACAGGAGCAGGCCAATAGGGACACAGCTCAGGAGGTAACCCTCCTGCAGCAAAGACTGGCCCAGTGCTCCAGGACCAATCAGGAAACGCAGAGAGAGAATGAGGCTCTCTGCCAGCACAATGATAGACTCCAACAACAGGTAGCGATGCAGGAGAGACTGATAGAGTCTAGTAAGGCCTTAACTGAGGAACTGAAGGCGCAGGCTCTTGCATTGCAACAGGGAGCAGGGGCGGATAGAGATGAGGTTCGCTGGGAAAGAGAAACTCCTGAGCATAACCCCAGGAGCCCTAGTACCAGAGGCCTTTATTTCTCTCAGTCCCTGGACTCTGCCACCCCCATGTCCCCTGGCGCACATGAGCACAGGGCCACAGGGATGGCAGATTACTATCCAGCCAGAAGCATGGGGCTCATAGGCCAGTACCACCCAGGAATGGAGGGGCGGGCATCCGGGTATGGGCACCCAAGCACAGTGCAATTTGATGGGGAACCCCAGGTGAGTAGGCCCATTAAGGGCATCCTGAAAACCTCTGCCCAGTTAGGTCAGTGGGGGGGGGTACCCATCAAATCCTGGCAGCAAGGAGGGATCTGAAGACTCCTCTGAGCGGTACAGGACACAGGAGACCAGGTCCCCACATTCTGCCAGCCATTCCCAGGCTCGCAGAATCCGGGAAAACCTGGAAGAACAGACGGGAACCTCTGGGAGCAGTGCCTCTGAGTCAGAAGATGAATGGACCAGGGTTACCCGGACCAAAAGGGCCAATAAGACAAAAAGGACCTTGATTAAGGACCCATTGAAACAGATTAAGGCAATCAGGAGTGTCATCACGCCTTATCATAAGAACGCCAAGTACTCTGTTTGGGAACACTTGGAGCTCTATGAGCAAATGATGGAGACTTTTCATTTGAAGGACAGCCGAAGCTGTATCCAATATGTAAAGTGGACATTCTCCCCAGAGTACTCCAGTTTCTTTGCAGGGCTGGAGGACCAAAATCATTCCAGGTGGTCCACCTATAGGGCGGCCATATTAAAACATTTTTCTGTTCACAGAAATCCCCAAGAGGCTCGCAAGGCAGCCTACAATTTGCAGTGTGGGGAGGATCAGGCCCCACAAGAGTTTGTGCAAGAACTGAAACGTGCCTTTGCGCAGACCACCAGAAGAGTGCGCACGGATAGCAGAGAATTTATTAATACGTTTTTCCATGCCTTGCCCAAATACATAATGACCCAGCTCGTGAGAGATTTTCATGAGAAAAGATCTTTAGAATGGGTCATTGAACAAGCCACCCGCATCTACGAGGTGCAGAAGCCAATAGAAAATAAAAATAATGCGCCCAAAAACCCCAAAGCCAACAACACCCCTGCTGCTGCCAAGGTGGCAGAGGTAAAGGTCACCCCCGTTTTAGAGTTGGAGATGGGGGGGCCTAAAAACCTACCTGCACCTAATAATGCTAGGCCCAGAAGGTCCTCGGGCCAGTCACAAACAGGGAGTCAAGGAGGTAGTCCCACAAATGGGGTCCCTCGCTCTCCTGACTATGTAAGTCCCCGTTACAAGGGAAGTCGACCCATCCTGGGTTATGTGTGGACTCCTCCATCCCAAGGGGGGGGATCCAGCCAAGTACCTAACCCAGGGAACTTCCCTCCCAACTTCCCGCAGGAGGGCAGAAATTCTCCAAATCCTGGGCAGAACTTTTTCCCCAGGTATCCACCCAATTTCCAGCCCCAAAATCCTCCACCCTTCTTTCCCCAATTCCCTGAGCCCAGACAACCGAATCCGGGAGAGGGGAGGCCAAGGGTGGAGGGGTATCCAAATCTTCCCAGCCAGGGGTACTACCAAAGAAGGGATAGCTACCCTTCCCGGGATCAGCCCAGGGGAGAAAACAGGGCCCCGTATCAGCCTGAGCGGGTTTCCCAGTTAGAGCGCCAGGTTCAAAACATGGCGCGGGATCTGGGTCACATACTGAGGGCTCAGCAGAACCCTCAGATCGGCATTCCGGCGCAGAACGCACCCAACTCTGGACCTGGTGCTCCAGAACAATGATGGGGGCAGCACCCCGATAACTCACCGGTTCCCAGGGAGGAGGCACAAAGGGAAGGGGGGTGTAAAGCCTTGGAGGAAGCTTCCTTCCTCACTTGTAAACAGCCCCTGGAAACCCAGGAACCGGAAACAAAATCTCTTGCCCCTGAAAGTCTGCCTCCTAAGGAGCAGAGGGGGGGTAGGAGAAACAAAATACCCAAACAGACTCAGTTTGAGGAGGAGGTACAGATCTTCCAATTTGAGGGAGAGGGATCCTCAGAGGATCCTGGGAAAAGGATCTTCTCCTTCAGAGAGGGGGGAACTCCTCCCAAAGAAAAATGGGTCCCTAGGGATGCCAATCCAGACTGGGGAGATGTGGAGACTGAGCTACCGCCGCCCACCATCTCAACCCAGAACCAACAGCAAGAAAATCCCCTGGTTCAAACCCATCCTGGTGACTGCCTCCAAAAAGGGGGGGGTGGCCCAGAACCGGAGCCAGGGGAACCCACAATGGCTCTGATCTCCAGTTGCCAACTTTTTCTTTCAGATTCCCAAGGCTCTCCACAGAATTCTGCCCAAATCTCTTCGCTAGCGATGTCCAAAACCAGAAAGTTAGCCCACCAGTTGTCCAAAAATGTGCATTATCTGTGCCCCCTTGAGGAGAAGGAGGGAAGATACTATGCCCCGGTACAAGTACAGGGGCAGGGTACAATTTTGGCACTGGTGGACACTGGATCTCAAGCTACCCTTCTGTCCAGAAGGGCCTTTGATGAACTGAATGCAGGAAGGGGAGGGAATTACCAAATTCCTCTCACCTCACTTCCTGGACAACTCCAGAACTTTGACGGGAAGGAAATTCCCGTCGAGGGGACGGCAGACTTGGACATTAAAATTGGGCGACACAAGTTGAAACACCCAGTCATAGTTGTGACTCCAGAGGGCACCCCTTGTTTACTAGGGAATGACCTCCTGAGAAGGTTGTCACCCCTAATAGATTGCGTAAACAAGGTCCTCTGGACCCAGACTAGCCAACCAATAAAATTAAAACAGAGTGTCAACCATGTTAGTTTAAACGGCCCCTGCCACATGGTTGAACAAAAATCTGACCAAGTAGAATTTCACTTCCAGAACAGCCAAATTCCAGACGTGACAGAAATAGCAGTAGGACAACAGACTGGTGATGGAGGGTCCTCTCTATTTCTGAAAATCAACCTTCCTTCCAGTCTAAAGTGGTACTCCACGCTGGAAGGAAACACTCTGAGATTCTATACTAATCCACAATCAGAAACTCCCACTCCTATAGTCCAGAAGGATGTGAAATCAGCTCAGAGCCTGGCTGATATTCAGCAAACTGGAGAGCAGTTGTTCATCCCTGTTCAGTTAAATGATGGGAAGGACTCTGTTCTCGCTCGAGTGTGTGTGAACAACGGTAAGAGCTTCATCAGCGAAGCCATGTTCCGCCAACTCCCAAAAGATCCAGCCATTCCCACCTTCAAACTGATAGACAAATGGGAAATGGACCTGGAAGCACCTAATTCCAAACATCTCCTGCCAAGCAGGTGTATGCTCAAAATCTCCATTGGCAACAAGAGCATAGTCCACAATTGTTGGGTCGTGCGAGACGTCACTGCCGCTTTTTACTTAGGCAGTGACATTCTCAATCACTTTGCCATTAGTTTGGACCTAATAAACTTCAAAGCTTGGTCCCGATTAGCGGATAATCCCATGGGCTTTGATGATCCAGAAAAAGCATTTAGGTCAGCTCAATTGCTACCTTATGCAGTTGAAATTCAGATCAAAGAGGAAGTCACCATCCCAGAAAGGACCCGACAATTCTCCCTGGAAGTGAAAGTTAAAAGAGGACAATATTTGCAAAACCCTGATGCTTACATACATCTAAACGCTTCTCTCCAACAGCAAGGGTTGGGGGTAAACCCAACACCATTAGTCAACATAGAACATGACACCATTCCAATAGAGGTGGATAACAGCGACTCAAAGAGTATTACTCTAGCCGCAGGCACCATTATTGGAATGGCGGTTGATGACCGACATTTTTCCATAGATTTAGGTAATAAACTGTTAGGGCCAATCCCCAAGGACTGCTTTGACAGTGACAGTGATGACAATACAACACCAGACAGGATTTTTACCCGGCATGGGGGGAACTTCCTGGTGTACACTTCCTGCCCCTATGGTAAGGAAGATGTGACTTGTGACTTCAGGAGGGATGAGGTGATTTTCCAGGTCCATGAGGGCTGCCTTTCCCACCTGAAGCCTCCAGTCCAAATCAGCACTCTGACCAGGGACTTCTCCACCCAGCTGGAGGAGGCCGCGGAGATAGCCAAACCAGAAGTCTTTCCAGGCTTCAGGCAGATGGTGGAAGAGAGAGTCAACCTAGCTGATGCCTGTGTGACTCGGGAACAGAAGCAAAAGTTGAAACAAGTCTTCTTGGATTTCCAAGATCTCTTTGCGGTAGACTCATATGACTGTGGTCGCACTGACATCCACACAACAACAATCCCCACGGACCCTGGCATGACTCCTGTGTTTGTGAAGCAATATCGCTTGCCTCTCGCATCAATGGAGTCCCTTACTGAAATAATTAAGAACCTTGAGTCCCGGGGAATAATCCGTCCAGTCCACAGCACCTTCAATAATCCGGTGCTGGGAATATTAAAGCCAAACAGCCAGTGGAGACTCTGCGCTGATCTCCTTCATCAGTCAATCATCACAGTCTGTGTCCAAGGTCACAATGCTTGCAAAGTAAATGTTTATTTTTAGTGAACCAGACAATATGGCTGAAACTACTGGCTGCGAGCAAATATAAAAAGTACATTTTAGAAAAATAAATAGGTGGCATAGTTCATTGCAAAGCACATCTACATAATGTCACAACAACAAGTATTGTGCAGACCAGACAAAATAAACCTGTGTTCAAACGTGAATAATATTGGAAACAATCAGGTATGTTTATAAAACATGATAAAAACAACTTAATTCATATCCTGATAAAAATAAAAAACATGACTGAAAAACAACCCATAAACAACACAAATCTCAGAATCCACATGCATGAGGCTAGTAACCTATTAAAGTGAAAAGTGCAAAGAACATAAAGTGCAAAATGCAATAATTAAATAATTCCCATATTATTTGGGAGAAACAGGGAAAGGCATATGTATAGTATCACGCCTTTTCCCTATTAATGCACAAGCCCAGTGAGCCTCGCTGTGGCTTTAGGGGTGTACTGAGCTTCACTCAACGACCACTCGATATCATATTCAAGACTAGAGGAGGATTGCCACATTGCCACAGATGTTCCCATCGCCTAAGGATGTATTGCAACACGGGAATGAATTACTTCTTTTTGAACTATAGAAGCATGTCGACATTGGTGTTGTTTCAGCCTACTGAGTTCCAAGGGACCACCCATCCGTAGTGTCCCCAGAAAACAATTTAGACAGCCTTCATCAGGACTGGAAAATCATAGTATGTTGCACACATGTCTTGTATAATTTGTGTTGGCTTCACTCATTACGTGGTGAAAAAATTCATAAGAACCAAAAAACATATACTCAGTTGTGACTACACATATAAAACCTAAAATGAAGGTGTGAGCAAAAGTCAAGAATGTCCAGAATGTCCACTGGGCGTCATCCTTGACGCACAGATCTTAATGAGAATGCAGATCACTCATATTTGGGCAAACTGTGGTCACATTACAAAACTCTTAAACTACTTTCGCCTGTACATCTCTTTCAGCAATAGATTGCGGCTTACTACGCCCTTAGTGAACTCGCACTTAGACTACCGCAATAGTCTGCTGCTAGGCACGTCTCAAGCCGATATCAAGGCACTTCAAGCCACCCAAAATGGGGCGGTCTGGGCAGTCCGTGGGTTATCTCAGAGAGACCGTTACCAATGCTAGGTGGGAACTTCACTGGCTCCCTATAAAACATCGAATCACACATAAACTCCTCTCCTTTTACAAGCGTTGTAACAATGAGGTGCCTCAATATATTGCACATCGCTCCAACCTTTGCCATCCCACTCAATATCTATGATCTCAAGACCCACACAAGATGGTGCATCCCAGGTTTAAGCGTGTTAGATTTGGTGCCACCATCTTTGATGTTGTGGGATGTTTTTACCCATACATCCGAGCCCTACCTCAAAAACTGTGCAGTACTGGCATTGAAAACATCATGATGGCCAGAGCTTCCCAGAAAATGCCCAGGGAAGTGCATGAAGAATAGGCTGCCACCCATTTTGTCGATGTTATGGGCACAGAAGGGCACTGCCTAAAACCACCATTGGACTACCCACACAGTAGCCTGAAACCATTGGGAACGGCAGTGCTGACTGCCAAAAGCAACCTAGAATTGTGGGGAATTCATTTTCTTAAATCCCAAAAAGGGGTGCAGTACCAGTACTCACCACTATCAGAAAGCCGGCGTTTTAAAACCACCAGATTTTTTTTAAAACTGAATAGATGAACCCAAAGCATGCCAAAGAAAGACTTACTGAGAGGTGGATACAATCTAAAGTTATATTCTGAAGTGACTTGAAGGTTTATAACAAGACTGGCTGAGCTGTGGATTTCAGCAGTTTAAGTAAATTTGGACTGAAAGACACTAAACAATCTAAATGTTTAAAAGAAATGAGTGACCTACTTTTGAGTGTCACATAGGTTGCAATTGTTTAAATGTCATAGTTTTAAACTTAGAATCAGCATTCTAGCTGCATATGTAAAAATGGTTCATTTTATTTGAATGCAGAAAACTGGGGAACAAAAGTGACATTAGCTGGGGCCTGGCTTAAGGAACTGAATTCTGCCCACCAGCTACCCCCGACAGGAGTTGAGACTTGCACAACAGCTGTGTTCCCAGGCCTAGCTGCCCTTTTGCTGCTCCCACCAAAAACGATATGACACTTCCCTGATTGAATTACCTGGGCTCTGCAGGAAATTGAACAAAGCCCTGTCCTGACTCAGGCAAATGTTTTATTACAGGGGCTGTAAAAGTGGCCTCCTCCTGGAAGTAAAGGGGAGGAGCACTGCCTGTGAGAGCAAGCTGGCTTGGCAGAACTGGAAAAACCAGAAATTCAACCTTGTGCTGGGGGGAAACCACACCCCTGTAGCCAGAATATGGTTTTAGAAAAAGATGAATAACTCATAGTACGGACTTGTGAAAATTATTTAAATGATACCATAATTCTTGTGATTTTTCTGCCCACATTTTAAGAGGTTTTTAGAACCGGTGGCATGATCTGGGGGCAACCTAGCAGTTAAGAGGGTATTACTTAAAATGTATGCATGTTAAAAATCTGACAGTTCATCAAGTAATGTCCATACTCCTTGCGCACATGTGTATAAATTTGGGTTAATGTCCGTTATTGCGAAACCAGTTAAAAAGTGCAAATGTCGCCATTTCTGAATGCAAGCTCCCAGGAAGAGCAGATTTGGACAGGGTATACCTCTTGTGATATGTGATGGGTGCATGTAATTTTAAACAAATGTGTACCTGTGCAAATATGTCTTTTAGGTCAAAATATAGATTGTGTGTAATTTGACAGGGGTGGGTTCTCTGTACCATAAACAGACCTCATCATGATGACACTTCATTTTATTCCCCCAATCAAGGGGAAGCGGATGAAGTGGCCAATGACAAGTGGAGAGGGGTAGAGCCTAGTGATGCTGCACACACACCCATTTTCAAAACACATAAAAGCAGACAGACAGGACAGATAGGGACATTCAATTCCATTTGCTGCAACGCGCTCTGCCGGACCATACCACATCCAGAGATCCAGACTTCAAATCCATCAATCTCCAGAGAAAGCTGTGCAGAAAGACCCAGAGAAAGCAGAGCAGTATCCAAAACCAGAGAGAGAGCAGAGCTGACCCAGATCACTGTGAAGTGCAGAGACCAGACCAGAGTCCAGTCTAAAACCTGACCAGATCCGTGGCGAGGCCCATTTATTTCAGAAATATATTGTGAGTACCTAGCAGACTGTGCAGAACCAATCTCTTAGTTAAAATAATATAATTCAATCTATTTTAATCTAAGTAGAACTGCCTCCTAACTGTCACCTGTCATTTGCAAAGCTGTCACCTGTCATTTC
Organism: Ambystoma mexicanum; assembly: GCF_040938575.1. NCBI lineage: Eukaryota > Metazoa > Chordata > Amphibia > Caudata > Ambystomatidae > Ambystoma > Ambystoma mexicanum. The sequence continues at coordinate 69,566,046 of NC_090921.1, forward strand.
TAGTTGCTAGCCGTCATTTGTCATTTTGAACTTTAAAATTTCAAATCCGAAAAACTACCTTTATTTAATCGTTCATAACTCCGTAACCGTTTGTCCTAGAGACTTGCAGTAACTTTCCTTTGAAAGCTTAGAACCGCATTCCTACCCCCAATACTTTTGCCGCAATCGTGAAAAACTCACTCGCGAATTTGCCGCGATTTGCAAATTTCTCAACGTGTGAAAACAGCAGTTTTCTTGCTTTCAGTTGCCAAAAATTCGTTTAACCTGCTAGTTACTCCTAGATCCTTGCTAAAGTGAGCCTGGACTAATATTAACTAGATTTCACTCACCCTGAACCTCCTAGAGGGAATTAAAAGCATTTTAGCATATTTTTCACTTCATTGTCAGCACATATAAAAGCATTTTGGGCCTGTGTTTCCAACTTCTGTAGTCTAAGCTTGCTGGGGTGAACTGAATTACAGTTGATTGCATTTCTGAGAACTGTGTGCTTTCCTTCCATTTCCTTGCATTGCATAAAGGGGGGAGGGGATTGCCAGAGAAAAGTGATTACATTGTTTTGTTGAACGCATATTGAGTATTTTCTGTACTGCATTTCATTCCACCTTGCATCCATTTGAAACCATAAGGTATTGTTGCTATCTTATCCATCCTATAACCACTCATCATTGACTATAAAGAAGTGTGCTAGTGCCAGACTATCCATTATTGATTACTGCTCAGATTCAGTGTGATATTCAATTATTAATTTATTATAAAGCGTGATATATATATATATATATTGTTTAAATTATCAAATAAACCTTTAAACGTGCAAAACAGAACTACTTCTTGGCTCAGTGGGGTCAGGAGGATTCCAAGAGAGGGGTGTTATATAGGGGTAGTCATCCAGAACGCATGAACTGGACATAAAGATATATTAATAAGGGTTTCCATTCAGTATCCCAGACTAGGCATTGACTTAGCTGTAGTGTTGAATTGAATCCTCTAACAAATTGGGGGCTCGTGCCGGACGTTTGGATTAGATCTATCACTTGTGCAGATTAATACAGCGTGCCAGCTGACCAGATACACATATCCGGTCGGATCACACGCTGTGTTACGCTGTAAAGCACTCCTCAAAGGAACGCTCTAAGGAAAAGGTCTGTTTTGCAAGAATAAAATACAAACTTCTGTAAGTCAGGAAGGAACTCAAATCTCTAGAATGACGACCTTAGTAGACATGAAAATAGCCAGAGAGCACTTAATACATAAGTTATTTGTGAGAGGTGAGTGGACTCACCAGGACCGCATGGTCTGGTTGCAGGCCATCACGCAACAGGTCACGGAAACAGGGTCAGATATATGGAGAGATCAGGGTCCCTTACATGTGGCCCTGAGTGAACTATACATGGCTCCTAAAGCTAAGGATGAACAAGACAAGATGGTTAGGATAGCGGCATACCTGTACCTATATATGGGAGACATGCAGGATAAATGTACTGAAAGCCAAGATCTGGCGAATAAGCGACAGATGGCGTTAGAGAAGGTCCAATCTGATCTGGTCTCTTCTGAGCAGAGGCTGCAGGGGAGCCAGGAGTCAGAAAATGAGAGTAGACAGCACATCATTAAAATAAAGAAGGATATGGACATCCTGCAACAGGAAAAGGCTGACCAGGATACCAGATTTCTGGCCTTGCAGAAGGAGTACCAAGAAGGTTTGGACTCCCTACTGCAGAGCCAGAAAAAGCTGGAGCAACAGTTAGACTTCAATAGGGTATGTGCTGAGCAGGTAGTCACCCTGCGAAACCACCTAGATAGGAAAATGGAAGAAAATCACCTGGCCCTCCAGGGACTGGGTGACCTCCAAAAAGAACACCATAACTTGTTAGAGCACACCAGGAAGGTGGAGGAGGCTCTGGCAAGACAGGAGCAGGCCAATAGGGACACAGCTCAGGAGGTAACCCTCCTGCAGCAAAGACTGGCCCAGTGCTCCAGGACCAATCAGGAAACGCAGAGAGAGAATGAGGCTCTCTGCCAGCACAATGATAGACTCCAACAACAGGTAGCGATGCAGGAGAGACTGATAGAGTCTAGTAAGGCCTTAACTGAGGAACTGAAGGCGCAGGCTCTTGCATTGCAACAGGGAGCAGGGGCAGATAGAGATGAGGTTCGCTGGGAAAGAGAAACTCCTGAGCATAACCCCAGGAGCCCTAGTACCAGAGGCCTTTATTTTTCTCAGTCCCTGGACTCTGCCACCCCCATGTCCCCTGGCGCACATGAGCACAGGGCCACAGGGATGGCAGATTACTATCCAGCCAGAAGCATGGGGCTCATAGGCCAGTACCACCCAGGAATGGAGGGGCGGGCATCCGGGTATGGGCACCCAAGCACAGTGCAATTTGATGGGGAACCCCAGGTGAGTAGGCCCATTAAGGGCATCCTGAAAACCTCTGCCCAGTTAGGTCAGTGGGGGGGGTACCCATCAAATCCTGGCAGCAAGGAGGGATCTGAAGACTCCTCTGAGCGGTACAGGACACATGAGACCAGGTCCCCACATTCTGCCAGCCATTCCCAGGCTCGCAGAATCCGGGAAAACCTGGAAGAACAGACGGGAACCTCTGGGAGCAGTGCCTCTGAGTCAGAAGATGAATGGACCAGGGTTACCCGGACCAAAAGGGCCAATAAGACAAAAAGGACCTTGATTAAGGACCCATTGAAACAGATTAAGGCAATCAGGAGTGTCATCACGCCTTATCATAAGAACGCCAAGTACTCTGTTTGGGAACACTTGGAGCTCTATGAGCAAATGATGGAGACTTTTCATTTGAAGGACAGCCGAAGCTGTATCCAATATGTAAAGTGGACATTCTCCCCAGAGTACTCCAGTTTCTTTGCAGGGCTGGAGGACCAAAATCATTCCAGGTGGTCCACCTATAGGGCGGCCATATTAAAACATTTTTCTGTTCACAGAAATCCCCAAGAGGCTCGCAAGGCAGCCTACAATTTGCAGTGTGGGGAGGATCAGGCCCCACAAGAGTTTGTGCAAGAACTGAAACGTGCCTTTGCGCAGACCACCAGAAGAGTGCGCACGGATAGCAGAGAATTTATTAATACGTTTTTCCATGCCTTGCCCAAATACATAATGACCCAGCTCGTGAGAGATTTTCATGAGAAAAGATCTTTAGAATGGGTCATTGAACAAGCCACCCGCATCTACGAGGTGCAGAAGCCAATAGAAAATAAAAATAATGCGCCCAAAAACCCCAAAGCCAACAACACCCCTGCTGCTGCCAAGGTGGCAGAGGTAAAGGTCACCCCCGTTTTAGAGTTGGAGATGGGGGGCCTAAAAACCTACCTGCACCTAATAATGCTAGGCCCAGAAGGTCCTCGGGCCAGTCACAAACAGGGAGTCAAGGAGGTAGTCCCACAAATGGGGTCCCTCGCTCTCCTGACTATGTAAGTCCCCGTTACAAGGGAAGTCGACCCATCCTGGGTTATGTGTGGACTCCTCCATCCCAAGGGGGGGGATCCAGCCAAGTACCTAACCCAGGGAACTTCCCTCCCAACTTCCCGCAGGAGGGCAGAAATTCTCCAAATCCTGGGCAGAACTTTTTCCCCAGGTATCCACCCAATTTCCAGCCCCAAAATCCTCCACCCTTCTTTCCCCAATTCCCTGAGCCCAGACAACCGAATCCGGGAGAGGGGAGGCCAAGGGTGGAGGGGTATCCAAATCTTCCCAGCCAGGGGTACTACCAAAGAAGGGATAGCTACCCTTCCCGGGATCAGCCCAGGGGAGAAAACAGGGCCCCGTATCAGCCTGAGCGGGTTTCCCAGTTAGAGCGCCAGGTTCAAAACATGGCGCGGGATCTGGGTCACATACTGAGGGCTCAGCAGAACCCTCAGATCGGCATGCCGGCGCAGAACGCACCCAACTCTGGACCTGGTGCTCCAGAACAATGATGGGGGCAGCACCCCGATAACTCACCGGTTCCCAGGGAGGAGGCACAAAGGGAAGGGGGGTGTAAAGCCGTGGAGGAAGCTTCCTTCCTCACTTGTAAACAGCCCCTGGAAACCCAGGAACCGGAAACAAAATCTCTTGCCCCTGAAAGTCTGCCTCCTAAGGAGCAGAGGGGGGGTAGGAGAAACAAAAGACCCAAACAGACTCAGTTTGAGGAGGAGGTACAGATCTTCCAATTTGAGGGAGAGGGATCCTCAGAGGATCCTGGGAAAAGGATCTTCTCCTTCAGAGAGGGGGGAACTCCTCCCAAAGAAAAATGGGTCCCTAGGGATGCCAATCCAGACTGGGGAGATGTGGAGACTGAGCTACCGCCGCCCACCATCTCAACCCAGAACCAACAGCAAGAAAATCCCCTGGTTCAAACCCATCCTGGTGACTGCCTCCAAAAAGGGGGGGGCGGCCCAGAACCGGAGCCAGGGGAACCCACAATGGCTCTGATCTCCAGTTGCCAACTTTTTCTTTCAGATTCCCAAGGCTCTCCACAGAATTCTGCCCAAATCTCTTCGCTAGCGATGTCCAAAACCAGAAAGTTAGCCCACCAGTTGTCCAAAAATGTGCATTATCTGTGCCCCCTTGAGGAGAAGGAGGGAAGATACTATGCCCCGGTACAAGTACAGGGGCAGGGTACAATTTTGGCATTGGTGGACACTGGATATCAAGCTACCCTTCTGTCCAGAAGGGCCTTTGATGAACTGAATGCAGGAAGGGGAGGGAATTACCAAATTCCTCTCACCTCACTTCCTGGACAACTCCAGAACTTTGACGGGAAGGAAATTCCCGTCGAGGGGACGGCAGACTTGGACATTAAAATTGGGCGACACAAGTTGAAACACCCGGTCATAGTTGTGACTCCAGAGGGCACCCCTTGTTTACTAGGGAATGACCTCCTGAGAAGGTTGTCACCCCTAATAGATTGCGTAAACAAGGTCCTCTGGACCCAGACTAGCCGACCAATAAAATTAAAACAGAGTGTCAACCATGTTAGTTTAAACGGCCCCTGCCACATGGTTGAACAAAAATCTGACCAAGTAGAATTTCACTTCCAGAACAGCCAAATTCCAGACGTGACAGTAATAGCAGTAGGACAACAGACTGGTGATGGAGGGTCCTCTCTATTTCTGAAAATCAACCTTCCTTCCAGTCTAAAGTGGTACTCCACGCTGGAAGGAAACACTCTGAGATTCTATACTAATCCACAATCAGAAACTCCCACTCTTATAGTCCAGAAGGATGTGAAATCAGCTCAGAGCCTGGCTGATATTCAGCAAACTGGAGAGCAGTTGTTCATCCCTGTTCAGTTAAATGATGGGAAGGACTCTGTTCTCACTCGAGTGTGTGTGAACAACGGTAAGAGCTTCATCAGCGAAGCCATGTTCCGCCATCTCCCAAAAGATCCAGCCATTCCCACCTTCAAACTGATAGACAAATGGGAAATGGACCTGGAAGCACCTAATTCCAAACATCTCCTGCCAAGCAGGTGTATGCTCAAAATCTCCATTGGCAACAAGAGCATAGTCCACAATTGTTGGGTCGTGCGAGACGTCACTGCCGCTTTTTACTTAGGCAGTGACATTCTCAATCACTTTGCCATTAGTTTGGACCTAATAAACTTCAAAGCTTGGTCCCGATTAGCGGATAATCCCATGGGCTTTGATGATCCAGAAAAAGCATTTAGGTCAGCTCAATTGCTACCTTATGCAGTTGAAATTCAGATCAAAGAGGAAGTCACCATCCCAGAAAGGACCCGACAATTCTCCCTGGAAGTGAAAGTTAAAAGAGGACAATATTTGCAAAACCCTGATGCTTACATACATCTAAACGCTTCTCTCCAACAGCAAGGGTTGGGGGTAAACCCAACACCATTAGTCAACATAGAACATGACACCATTCCAATAGAGGTGGATAACAGCGACTTAAAGAGTATTACTCTAGCCGCAGGCACCATTATTGGAATGGAGGTTGATGACCGACATTTTTCCATAGATTTAGGTAATGAACTGTTAGGGCCAATCCCCAAGGACTGCTTTGACAGTGACAGTGATGACAATACAACACCAGACAGGATTTTTACCCGGCATGGGGGGAACTTCCTGGTGTACACTTCCTGCCCCTATGGTAAGGAAGATGTGACATGTGACTTCAGGAGGGATGAGGTGATTTTCCAGGTCCATGAGGGCTGCCTTTCCCACCTGAAGCCTCCAGTCCAAATCAGCACTCTGACCAGGGACTTCTCCACCCAGCTGGAGGAGGCCGCGGAGATAGCCAAACCAGAAGTCTTTCCAGGCTTCAGGCAGATGGTGGAAGAGAGAGTCAACCTAGCTGATGCCTGTGTGACTCGGGAACAGAAGCAAAAGTTGAAACAAGTCTTCTTGGATTTCCAAGATCTCTTTGCTGTAGACTCATATGACTGTGGTCGCACTGACATCCACACAACAACAATCCCCACAGACCCTGGCATGACTCCTGTGTTTGTGAAGCAATATCGCTTGCCTCTCGCATCAATGGAGTCCCTTACTGAAATAATTAAGAACCTTGAGTCCCGGGGAATAATCCGTCCAGTCCACAGCACCTTCAATAATCCGGTGCTGGGAATATTAAAGCCAAACAGCCAGTGGAGACTCTGCGCTGACCTCAGGGAGCTCAACAAACGGGTCCATACTTCCCGATGGCCTCTGCCCTACATTGACCAAGGGCTGGCCCAGATCCAGGGGTCACAGGTATTCACTGCAATAGACCTGACCAATGGATACTGGACTGTGCCTGTCAGTAGGGAGGACCAATACAAACTGGCTTTTACCTTTGGGGGCCAGCAGTACACATGGACCTGGACTCCCTTCGGATACCTTAACTCCGGTAATGAGTTCAACATTTTCCTACATAAGGCCATGCCCGACCTGGGTGCGAGGGGTAACCTGGCTTATGTAGATGATGTCCTCATCAAAAGTTCATCTGTGGAGGAACACATAGCAGAGATCCGTTATGTTCTGACCCAGTTGAGGGCCGCCGGAGCAAAACTTTCCTTTCAGAAAGCACAGTGGTGTCGAACCCGTGTTAATTTCCTGGGGCATGAGATTACTCCTCAGGGTCTCTGTTCCCAGGAAAAGAAAGTGGAAGCACTTCAGAAACTGAAAGACCCCACAACTCTGCGGGAACTAAGGAGCCTCCTTGGACTGACTAATTACAGCAGAAAGTTCATTGAGGGCTACGCAGAGATCACCAGACCCCTGATTCATCTCCTGAAGGGGGGGGTCAAGTGGGAATGGGGTCCAGAACAAGCTGAGGCAGTAAGACAACTCAAAAGAAGCCTCTCACAAGCGCCCTGCCTAGCTTACCCTGTCAGAAACAAGGAGTTCTTCCTGGAGACGGGGTTCTCTAATACGTGCTTGACGGCAGTATTATACCAAAAGCATGACAAGGTCAATAAAGTAATCTCCTATGCGAGCAAAACTTTATCCTCTGTGGAGGAAAAATTCTACGATTGTGAGAAGGCACTCCTGGCAACGGTGTGGGCATTGAAGAATTACCGCCCGTTTATCCATGGGGAACACATCATAGTGGAGACTCCACACCAGCCTCTGCAATATCTCCAAAGTGATAGAATCCGGGCCGGAAATGTGAGTAATTCCCGAATTACTTCCTGGATTCTGTCAATGCAAGGCTTTCCTGTGGAGGTCAGATATGGCAAAAACAAGAAGAGTCCCCTCGCGCAAGGTCTGGCTGACTTGCATGATTGTGCCAGAGAAAACTGTTTTGAGGACGAAAGTCTAAAAATCAAGGACAACACGGAGGCATACCTTAATTCCCCCCACAAAGTCTTTGAAGAAGACAAGTGTGAGGGAATGCCCACTGTCTATGTGGATGGATGCTCTTACCATGTTGACAACAACGGGGAGAAAGAACTGGTGGCCGGCGTAGGGAATGCCTGGGTGAATGAGTCCCCAGAACCCTCCGCTGGATACAAAATTGGTCCCCGAAGTAGTCAGGTGGCAGAATTGATGGCGGTGCATCAGGCCATCCTCACTGCTGTCCGGCATCAACTCCGCGAACTGGTCATAATCACAGATTCGGATTATGTACGGAACGGATTCGTGGAGCACCTGGTTAATTGGAAAACCAGAGGCATGTTATGTGCTAACAACAAACCCTTGAAACATGGAAAGTTGATCCAAAACATTGATGATCTGGTCACCTCGAATGAGATGACCATCTATTGGAAAAAGATCAAGGGTCATTCCAAAGTAGAGGGACCAGACAAAACTGGAAATGACTTAGCTGATCAGCTGGCCAAAACCGGGGCCATCCATGGGGATCTAATTGAGATTGAGTCCCTGTTGGGGGAAATCCAGGTCACTGCTATCACTAGGTCCCAGACAAATGCTCACAATGATCTTTCAATTGCACAATGGAATAAGGAGACCCCTGATGCTGATTTGATTACCGCTCAGAAGGAGGATCCAATAATTGGTAAATTTTACCAGCACCTTGAGGACCCTGAGAACTTTCCCCTGACGGATACCGATCACACTGGGAAAGAGGACCTAAGAGTGTTGATGAAATGTCCAAAAATGTTCCGAATCCAAGACGGTTTGCTGGTAAGGAAATCCAAAGCTGGCCACGATCAGTGGGTGGTTCCTACCTCATTCCGAAGCCTGATGTTAAGTCATGCCCATGATGCGATGATGCGGCCACCGCCGGTCATAGGGGGTTTCACACAACATTGGAAATCTTAAGAGAGGTTGCATACTGGCCACACATGGGGCAGGACCTTGACCAATACTTGAAGGGGTGTCTTGTGTGTGCACAATTTCAGCCATCATCCCTCACGCACCGTGCGCCTCTCCAAAAGAGGGGGATGACACTGCCATGGTCAGATTTACAAATCGACTTTGTAGGCCCCGTGATTCGCTCTGCTAGGGGGAATAAGTACATTTTGACTGTGACATGCTTGTTTACCAAGTGGGTGGAATGTCTCCCAGCCCCAAATTGCAAGGCAGAAACCGCAGCTGCCTTGATGATTAACCACATCTTTTCCCGTTTTGGTCTACCTCAAAGGATTGAGTCCGACAGGGGTAGCCACGTCACCAGTGAAGTAATGACAAAGATGTGGGAGATACTGGGGGTCAAAAGGAAGTTGCATATTGCTTACCGGCCAGCTTCTTCTGGGGCAGTAGAGAGATATAACCGAACCATTGTGAGCATATTAAAGAAGTTTGTGGCAGATTCTGGGCCAAGTTGGGATATCCGATTACCTCTGGTCCTAATGGCCATCAGATCTACCCCTTCATCTGCAACCAAAATGTCACCATTTGAGTTGATGACTGGACGCAAGATGGTGCTTCCTCAGCATTTGCTCTACAGGACCCAAGAGCAGACACTGATAAATGCCTCCACAACTCATGAGTATGTGGAGAATTTAAGGAAACACCTTCAACATGCTTTTGCCTATGCTCAGCGGAATCTAGAAAGATCAGCTGAGAGTATGAAGACCCACTATGACCTGAAAACTTCCAGGAAGGAATATCAGGTGGGGGACCGGGTCTATCTATACAATTTCCGAGGAACCAGGCCAAACAGCGAACATTTTTGCCTACGTGGAAGGGACCCTTTGAGATTATAGACAAAATCTCCCCTGTGGCCTATAAGATCCGCATCCCCAAAGGCGGTTTGGCAGAGGGGGAAGACAAGTGGGTCCACATTAACCAGTTGAAGTGTTGCCATCCCAGGCACACTCTGCAACAACTGGAGGAATCCTCTGGAATCCTAGAGGGTACTGTCTCAGATTAATTCAGTTCTAACTTAAAAGATCCTACATATAGCCTATCAAATTCTGTGTTTCTCAAGTTTATGTGTTCCTGTCTCTTAATTCAAAAAAATGTGCATGTTCATATCTGCTGAGTTCTAAAATTTATATGCCACCCCACTATATCAATGGTGGGGGAGAAATGTCCATGAATAGGTATTGCCGCTCTTCCTTTGTCGTCCTAGGAGAAAGAAAACCTGGAGACGGGCCAAGGAGGACGATCCAGAGACTGGGAGGATGATCCGGAGACCGGGAGCAGAGACGCAAGGGGCCCAGAGTACCGCCCAATATTCCCATCAGGACCGGCGAGGAGAACCGATCGATCAGTACCGGATGGAGGAAAAGATGCTGAACTGTGCCATCTATTGGAAGAAGATGAGGAAACATCCCAGGTCTTGCGAGTCCCATCAGTGAAACAGAATGGCCATCGCAAGAGGGGGGCTTGTGGGATGTTTTTACCCATACATCCGAGCCCTACCTCAAAAACTGTGCAGTACTGGCATTGAAAACATCATGATGGCCAGAGCTTCCCAAAAATGCCCAGGGAAGTGCATGAAGAATAGGCTGCCACCCATTTTGTCGATGTTATGGGCACAGAAGGGCACTGCCTAAAACCACCATTGGACTACCCACACAGTAGCCTGAAACCATTGGGAATGGCAATGCTGACTGCCAAAAGCAACCTAGAATTGTGGGGAATTCATTTTCTTAAATCCCAAAAAGGGGTGCAGTACCAGTACTCACCACTATCAGAAAGCCGGCGTTTTAAAACCACCAGATTTTGTTTAAAACTGAATAGATGAACCCAAAGCATGCCAAAGAAAGACTTACTGAGAGGTGGATACAATCTAAAGTTATATTCTGAAGTGACTTGAAGGTTTATAACAAGACTGGCTGAGCTGTGGATTTCAGCAGTTTAAGTAAATTTGGACTGAAAGACACTAAACAATCTAAATGTTTAAAAGAAATGAGTGACCTACTTTTGAGTGTCACATAGGTTGCAATTGTTTAAATGTCATAGTATTAAACTTAGAATCAGCATTCTAGCTGCATATGTAAAAATGGTTCATTTTATTTGAATGCAGAAAACTGGGGAACAAAAGTGACATTAGCTGGGGCCTGGCTTAAGGAACTGAATTCTGCCCACCAGCTACCCCCGACAGGAGTTGAGACTTGCACAACAGCTGTGTTCCCAGGCCTAGCTGCCCTTTTGCTGCTCCCACCAAAAGGGATATGACACTTCCCTGATTGAATTACCTGGGCTCTGCAGGAAATTGAACAAAGCCCTGTCCTGACTCAGGCAAATGTTTTATTACGGGGGCTGTAAAAGTGGCCTCCTCCTGGAAGTAAAGGGGAGGAGCACTGCCTGTGAGAGCAAGCTGGCTTGGCAGAACTGGAAAAACCAGAAATTCAACCTTGTGCTGGGGGGAACCACACCCCTGTAGCCAGAATATGGTTTTAGAAAAAGATGAATAACTCATAGTACGGACTTGCGAAAATTATTTAAATGATACCATAATTCTTGTGATTTTTCTGCCCACATTTTAAGAGGTTTTTAGAACCGGTGGCATGATCTGGGGGCAAGCTAGCAGTTAAGAGGGTATTACTTAAAATGTATGCATGTTAAAAATCTGACACTTCATCAAGTAATGTCCATACTCCTTGCGCACATGTGTATAAATTTGGGTTAATGTCCGATATTGCGAAACCAGTTAAAAAGTGCAAATGTCGCCATTTCTGAATGCAAGCTCCCAGGAAGAGCAGATTTGGACAGGGTATACCTCTTGTGATATGTGATGGGTGCATGTAATTTTAAACAAATGTGTACCTGTGCAAATATGTCTTTTAGGTCAAAATATAGATTGTGTGTAATTTGACAGGGGTGGGTTCTCTGTACCATAAACAGACCTCATCATGATGACACTTCATTTCATTCCCCCAATCAAGGGGAAGCGGATGAAGTGGCCAATGACAAGTGGAGAGGGGTAGAGCCTAGTGATGCTGCACACACACCCATTTTCAAAACACATAAAAGCAGACAGACAGGACAGATAGGGACATTCAATTCCATTTGCTGCAACACGCTCTGCCGGACCATATCACATCCAGAGATCCAGACTTCAAATCCATCAATCTCCAGAGAAAGCTGTGCAGAAAGACCCAGAGAAAGCAGAGCAGTATCCAAAACCAGAGAGAGAGCAGAGCTGACCCAGATCACTGTGAAGTGCAGAGACCAGACCAGAGTCCAGTCTAAAACCTGACCAGATCCGTGGCGAGGCCCATTTATTTCAGAAATATATTGTGAGTACCTATCAGACTGTGCAGAACCAATCTCTTAGTTAAAATAATATAATTCAATCTATTTTAATCTAAGTAGAACTGCCTCCTAACTGTCACCTGTCATTTGCAAAGCTGTCACCTGTCATTTCTAGTTGCTAGCCGTCATTTGTCATTTTGAACTTAAAAATTTCAAATCTGAAAAACTACCTTTATTTAATCGTTCATAACTCCGTAACCGTTTGTCTTTCCTTTGAAAGCTTAGAATCTCAGCTTTTCTACGAACCTAGAACCGCATTCCTACCCCCGATACTTCTACCGCAATCGCGAAAAACGCACTCGCGAATTTGCCGCGATTTGCAAATTTCTCAACGTGTGAAAACAGCAGTTTTCTTGCTTTCAGTTGCCAAAAATTCGTTTAACCTGCTAGTTACTCCTAGATCCTTGCTAAAGTGAGCCTGGACTAATATTAACTAGATTTCACTCACCCTGAACCTCCTAGAGGGAATTAAAAGCATTTTAGCATATTTTTCACTTCATTGCCAGCACACATAAAAGCATTTTGGGCCTGTGTTTCCAACTTCTGTAGTCTAAGCTTGCTGGGGTGAACTGAATTACAGTTGATTGCATTTCTGAGAACTGTGTGCTTTCCTTCCATTTCCTTGCATTGCATAAAGGGGGGAGGGGATTGCCAGAGAAAAGCGATTACATTGTTTTGTTGAACGCATATTGAGTATTTTCTGTACTGCATTTCATTCCACCTTGCATCCATTTGAAACCATAAGGTATTGTTGCTATCTTATCCATCCTATAACCACTCATCATTGATTATAAAGAAGTGTGCTAGTGCCAGACTATCCATTATTGATTACTGCTCAGATTCAGTGTGATATTCAATTATTAATTTATTATAAAGCGTGATATATACATATATTGTTTAAATTATCAAATAAACCTTTAAACGTGCAAAACAGAACTACTTCTTGGCTCAGTGGGGTCAGGAGGATTCCAAGAGAGGGGTGTTATATAGGGGTAGTCATCCAGAACGCATGAACTGGACATAAAGATATATTAATAAGGGTTTCCATTCAGTATCCCAGACTAGGCATTGACTTAGCTGTAGTGTTGAATTGAATCCTCTAACAATGTCCAGGCTCCTTCAGCCTGGAACAAGCTTCCCCTGGCTTTGAGATCTGCAAACACTCTCAAAGAATGCAAGAATGTGACTAAGTCCCACTTGTTAAATCTCAAACCCCGCTGAAAACACTGTCCTCTGAGCTCACTCCCTCCTCCTGACAATTTCCCTTTTTTTGTTGTCTGTCCGGTCTCTATTTACTGTGTGCCCTGAGTTCCACTGGCAAGAGGTGCAGTATAAAAATGTGAAATAAATAAATGCAGGACTGGCCTGGTAGTATGCTAGTGATGTTTGACGAGCAAAATACACTTAAAAAATGACTACTGCACCATCTGTTGGAGAACATAAATTCAACTCCAGATTCATCGCTGCAAAACACTGCTATAGAAGTGATTGGGCCTCATTACGAGTTTGGAGGCAGCCATGCCCTTAACAAGGGCATGGATGCCTCCAAACTCGGGTCTGGGTTCCCTGAATGGGGAATTACCAGGCCATTTTGACTTTGGAGGGCCCAGTATTTCCGCATTCAGGGAACCCGGACCCGTATGATCCCCATTCCCATTTGAAACCCAATAGGGCTCAATGGGAACGGGGAGCATGCTAACAATGGGCCCGTTAATGACGGGCCCGTTATTAGCATGCTAGTTCCCTCGCGGGACCTGCAAAGGACGTCTGGTCTGACCAGATGTCCAGAGCGGGTCCGGCAAGGGAACCTCGTAATAGGGTGCAATGGGTTTAACAGCACCGGTACCTTTACCAGCACCGTTAAACCCATTCCGCCGGGTCGTAATGAGGCCAATTGCCTTCAGAAAAGATATTGTACACACACAACTCAAATGACGTCTGTGACCACATACGTACTTTCCAACCCTACCGATTTAGGCGGTAGGATACCGCTGTATAAGCAGTCCTACCGCCTACCGATTTATTGGCACCAAATAACGATTTTTTTTGTAAAAAAAAAAATATACATTTTTATTTTTTACATTTTTTTTTTTTGCCCATGCCAGCTCTAGGGAGTCTTTCAAGGGTTCCCCGAGCTGGCGTAGCGGGAGAAGGCGCGGCATGCAGGCTTTTGATGTCAAAGGCACCCACGGCGGTGGGCTAAATGCGCCCCTCTGCCGCGGGTGCCTTTGACAAAAGGTGCCATTAGCCCCCCACCACGCCAGCTCGGGGGGAGTCTTTCAAGGGATTCCCCGAGCTGGCGTAGCAGGAGAAGGCGCAGCATGCAGGCTTTTGATGTCAAAGGCACCCACGGCGGTGGGCTAAATGCGCTCCTCCACCGCGGGTGCCTTTGACTAAAGGCGCCATTAGCCCCCCACCACGCCAGCTCAGGGGAGTCTTTCAAGGGCTCCCCCGAGCTGGCGTGGTGGCAGAAGGCGTGGCAGGCGCCTCATTGTCATTGAATGCACCCGTGGCGGCGGGCTCATTCAATGACAATGGGCTGCTGATGCGCCCTATTCCTATCATTACCTCCTCGACTGACTATTTTTGAAACTTTAAGATTCCTACAGATTTTTGGCCACAGAATGTTGGCATGTATGCACATAAAGTCTATAAACGTATTAATCTAGAAACCTCCTAAGACTTTTTGTGAGGGTGAGACTCAGCTGGTGTCTGTACATGCTAGTCTTCCAGTGACCAGAGAAAGAGCTCTCCTATTCTTTTAGTCTTTGACCTGGTGAAAACAGCCACGTCCCATGTCCACAAGTCCTCTTGTTTTATACACCTGGCTGTGACTCCCTGAGAGAATCCTGACCCCAGAATTGGAATGACTGCCGGCAGTGTCAGTAAGCAGTGGCTGTGGCAAGCATTATGTGAGGCACTGCCAAGAACAATTGCGCTCTGGAGGTTCAAGCCCACTGCAACATGCAACAGCAGGCAGAGACTTTTCAAAGCATTTCACTGGTCTCTGGGGCTGCTTAGTTCAATTCATTAGTTGTGCGTGTATTTTTCCTAAGCAGTGATAATAGGCTCTTGAATGCCTGGAAAGAAAACTCAACATCAATGTTATGAAGTAACCATTGATTGATGGTAGTACTTGGCATGAATGGTAATGCCACTAAGAGCATCCTAAAAACCTCTTCCAAGCTAGGACAGTGGGCGGAGGGGGTTCTCAACCAATCCTGGGAGCAGGGAAGAGTCAGAAGACTCTTCTGAGCGCCACAGGTCCCAAGAGACTAGGCCCCCACATTCTGCCAGCCATTCCCAAGCTCACAGAATCCGGGAGAGTCTAGAAGACCAGACAGCCACCTCTGGTGGCAGTGCCTCTGAGTCAGAGGATGAGTGGACAAGGGTGACCAAAACTAAAAAGGACAACAAAGTTAAGAGAGCTTTACTCAAGTATACCCTGAAGCAAATAAAAGCTATTAGGAGCCCTATCACAAAAATGCCAAATACTCGGTTTGGGAGCACCTTGAATTGTTTGAGCAGATGATGGAGACTTTCCACCTGAAGGACAGCCAGAGCTGTATTCCGTATGTAAAGTGGACATTTTCTCCTGAGTACTCCAGCTTCTTTGTGGGGCTGGAGAATGAGAACCATTCCAGATGGTCCACCTATAGGGCGGCCATCCTGAAACATTTTTCTATTCATAGAAACCCTCAAGAGGCCTGCAAGGCAGCTTACAACCTACAATATGGGGAAGACCAGGCCCCACAAGAATTTGTCTAGGTATTGAAACGCGCCTTTGCACAGACCACTAAAAGGGTGCGCACTGACAGTAAGGAATTTGTGAACACCTTCTTTCATGCTCTCCCTAAATACATTATGACCCAGCTAGTGAGGGACTTTCATGAGAAAAGATCACTAGACTGGGTCATTGAACAAGCAACACGCATCTATGAAGTACAGAAGCCACCAGAAAGTAAAAATATTAGCAAAAGCCCCAAACCAAACAACACACCTGCTGCTGCCAAGGTGGCGGAGGTGAAGGTTGCCCCCATTTTAGTTCTGGAGATGGGGGGCCTAGAAACCTTCCTGCGCAGAATCCGACCAAACCCAGACCCAGAAGGCCTGAGGGGCAATCCCAAACAGGGAGTCAGGGAGTAACCCCACAAATGGGAGCCCTAACTCCCCTGACTACATTGGCACACGCTACAAGGGCAACAGACCAATCCTGAGCTATGTGTGGAATCCCCCAGCCCAAGTGGAGGGATCCAACGAGACAGCTGGAAACCCAGGAAACTTCCCTCCTCACTTTCCCCAGGAGAACAGTAATCCCCCAAATGCCGGACCAAATTTCTTTCCCCAGTACCCGCCAAACCTCAACCCCCAAAACAACCCTTCTTTCTTTCCCCAATTTCCTGAGCCCAGACAGCCCAATCCGGGAGAGGGGAGGCCAAGGGTGGAGGGGTACCCAAACTATCCTAACCAGGGGTATTATGCAAGAAGGGATAGTTACCCTTCCCGGGATCAACCCTGGGTAGACCAGAGGACCCCGTACCAGCCAGAGCAGGTGTCCCAACAGGAGCACCAGGTCCTAAACATGGCACAGGATCTGGGTCGCATGCTGAGGGCTCAAAAGAATCCTCAGATGAGCATTGCGGCCCAGAACTCCTCAAATTCAGGGTTTGGTGCTCCAGAACAATGATGGGGGAAGAACCCCGACAACCCTACCGGTTCCCAGGAAGTAGGCACAAGGGGACATGGGGTGTAAAGCCTTAGAGGAATCTTCCTGCCCCACTTGTGTAAAGCCCATGGAAACCCAGGAACCGGAACCAAAATCTCCTGCCCCCGAAGGTCTGCAATCCAAGGAACAGAGGGTGGGTAGGAGAAATAAAGAGCCTACAAAGACCCATTTTGTGGAGGAGGTGCAAATCTTCCAGTTTGAAGGAGAGGTATCCTCAGAGGATTCTGGGAAAATAATCTTCTCCTTCAGGGATGGGGGAACTCCTCACAAAGAAAAATGGGTCCCAAAGGATCCCAATCCAGACTGGGTAGATGTGGGGACCGAGTTAAAACCGCCCATCATCAAACCCCAGAATGACCAGCACGAAAATCCCCTTGTTCAAACCCATTCTGGTGACTGCCTCCAAAAATGGCGGGGGGGGGGGCAGCCCAGAATCAGAACCAGGGGAGCCCAAAACTTCCCCCATATCTAGCTGTCACCTTTTTCTTACAGGTTCTCAAGATCCCAAACATAATCCTGCCCAAATCACCTCTCTGTCAGTATCCAAAGCAAATAAATTAATCCACCAATTGGCCAAAAATGTGCATTATCTTTGCCCCCTTGAGGAAAAGGAGGGACGATGTTATGCCCCGCTCCAAATACAGGGGCAATGTACAATTTTGTCACTGGTGGACACTGGATCCCAAGCCAGCAATCTGTCAAAAAGGGCCTTTGATCAGCTGAATTTGGGCACGCGGGAGAAATACCAAATCCCTCTCACCTCTCTTCCTGGACAACTTCAGTACTTCGATGGGAAGGAAATTCCTGTTGAGGGGACTGCGGATTTAGACATTAAAATTGGGCGACACAAGGTGAAGCACCTGGTCATAGTTGACTCCAGAGTTCACACCATGTTTACTAGGGAATGACATCCTGCGTAGATTGCGTAGATTGTCTCCCCTCATAGTTTGTGTAAACAAGGTCCTCTGGACCCAGACTAACCGACCAATAAAACTGAAACAGAGTGTCAACCATGTTAGTTTAAATGGCACATGCCACATTGTTGAACAAAAACCTGAGCAAATTGAATTTCATTTCCAGAATAATCAAATCCCAGATGTGACAGTAATTGCAGTAGGACAACAAACTGGTGATGGGGAGTCCTCTCTATTTCTGAAAATCAACCTCCCTTCCCGTCTAAGGTGGCATTCCACATTGGAAGGAAACACTCTGAAATTCTTTACTAATCCACAATCAGACATTCCCACTCCGATAGTCCAGAAAGATGAGAAATCAGCTCACAGCTTGGCTGGTATTCAGAAAATTGGAGAGCAGCGGTTCATCCCTATTCATTTAAATGAGGGGAAGGACTCTGTTCTCGCCCGAGTGTGTGTGAACAACGGTAAGAGTTTCATCAGCGAGGCCATGTTCCGCCAACTCCCAAAAGATCCATCCATTCCCACATTTAAACTGTTAGACAAATGGGAAATGGACCTGGAAACACCCAATTCCAAAATTCCCCTGCCTAGCAGGTGTATGCTCAAAATTTCCATAGGCAACAAGAGCATAGTCCATAATTGTTGGGTCGTGCGAGATGTCCCTGCTGCATTTTATTTAGGCAGTGACATTTTCAATCGCTTTGCCATTAGTTTGGACCTAATAAACTTCAAAGCCTGGTCCCGATTAGCGGGTAATCCCATGGACTTTGATGACCCAGAGAAAGCGTTTCGGTCAGCTCAATTGCTGCCATATGCAGTTGAAATTCAGATTGGAGAGGATGTCACTATCCCAGAACGGACCCGACAATTCTCACTGGAAGTAAAAATTAAAAGAGGACATAAACTGAAAAAGCCTGACGCCTATGTCTATCTCAGTGCTCATTTCAAACTGCAAGGGTTGGGGGTAAACCCAACACCATTAGTCAACATAGAACACAACACCATTCCAATAGAGGTGGATAACAGGAACCTAAAGAGTATTACTCTGGGCGCAGGCACCATTATTGGAATGGCGGTTGATGACCGACATTTTTTCATAGATTTAGGTAGCGAACTGTTAGGACCAATCCCCAAGGACTGTTTTGACAGTGATAGCGACGATGACACAGCACCGACAGGATCTTCACCCGGCAGGGAGGGAATTTCCTGGTGTACTGTTCCTGCCCTTATGGTAATGAAGATGTGACCTGTGACTTCAGGAGGGATGAGGTGATTTTTGAAGTCCACAAGGACTGCCTTCCCCACCTGAAGCCAGTAGTCCAAATCAGCACTTTTACCAGGGACTTCTCCACCCAGCTGGAGGAGGCCGCTGAGATAGCCAAACCAGAAGTCTTTCCAGGCTTCAGGCAGATGGTTAAAGAGAGAGTCAACCTAGCTGATGCCTGTGAGACTCTGGAGCAAAGGCAAAAATTGAAACAAGTGTTCTTAGATTTTCAAGATCTCTTTGCGGTGGACTCATATGACTGTGGTTGCAACGACATCCACACAACAACAATTCCCACTGACCCTGGCATGACTCCAGTGATTGTGAAACAATATCGCTTGCCTCTTGCATCAATGGAGTCCCTTACTGAAATAATTAAGAACCTAGAGTCCCATGGGATAATTTGTGCCGTCCACAGCACATTCAATAATCCGGTGCTGGGGATTTTGAAACCTAACAGCCAGTGGAGACGCTGTGCTGACCTAAGGGAGCTCAACAAACAGGTCCATACTGTTGAAGCAAAGAACCACTCCAAATAGATGGTATATATGGTTTATTGATTGCTAGGTAAAGCTGGATACAAAAGACCCCCAGCCATCTCAAAGAGCAGCATCAACTGAACTAACTCAAACAGTAACATTCTACTAACAAAGCATAGAACTACAAAGTGTCATCACTGCAGCAAGGTTCTATACATCAAACATAAGCTGCCCCAGTTAAACACCATAACACACCCCCCTCCCTTATCCAATGACAAAACCTATTTACACTTTATTGGATTTAGATACGCACACTATTAGCATATATGGATAATGCGGGTTAGCACACCCTACATTGCACAGCGAGAGATTAAACAATGCAACCCTCAGCAGGTTTTATCCCTTACCCTTGTAACTCTCGCCATACTCCACACCTGTCCACTCTCCAACTTCACAGCTCCATCAAAAACCTGTGCGACTTTAACAGGCTTTGAATACAACAGATCACCCTTTTTCTTTATGTCCGCTTTCCTTATTCTGACTAGATCACCAACGTCAACCGTCGTTCTCTTTCTTGGAAACTTCTCATTGATCTCCTTGACCCACTTTCTTTTCGTTCATCCATACCCCTTTTTACCTCCTCCACCACATTATCAGTCTTTCTCGCCCGACCTAACCAGGCCGGGGACAACATCGTACTACCCCTCCGTCCTCTCATCAACTCGATTGGACTGACTCCTGTCTCAGCATTTGGGGCCATCCGCAAAGCATACATTCGTTCGTTTACCGCAACCTTCCTGTCAAGACCACTCGCAACCGCATTCCTAATGCCTTCCATTATACAGCGGTTGACCCTTTCAATCATACCATTGGCTTGAGGATAATACAGTGCCGTCTTTTTATGTTTGACACCACATTTGTACATGTACTCCTGAAAGAATGCTCCCATGAACTGTGGACCATTGTCCGTCAACACACACCTTGGCAACCCTTCCCTCTCGAATATTTCTTCCAAAAATGCCACAACAGACTGACCTGTGATTTCTCTCAATATTTTGAACTCCGTCCACCGCGAGAACCTATCCACTAAGGCCAACACAAACCTACCTCGACCTCTACCCATATCCACTGGGCCCAAAACATCCATGGCCAGATCTTGCCAGACACCATTGGGACGTTCAACTCCTCTCACGGGTTGCACCACAGCAGATATCCCTTTTCCCGACCTTATGCAATATATGCATCCTCCTACAGTCTTATCAATCTCGCGGTCCATACCTGGCCACCAATAATCAGCCTTAATTACACCTTTGGTCTTATAAATGCTTATATGACCCTGATGAGCAATAGCTATCAGTCTCTTCCTTAGGCATACTGGAACAACAAGTTTGTCCCAACGATATATTAGCCCATCTTTCACCGAAAGTTCAGCCCTCACCTCCCACAGAGCTCGTTCTTCACCAGATAACAATCTTTTCTCCGGCCAGCCATCTCTAATAAAACCTGTTATGCGCCTCCACATCTCATCAGACAAAGATGCTTCAATCCATTCTTCTTTGTGCAGCACACCTTCAACCATGGCAAAAACCATATTTTCATTTACCTCTAACCCTTCCTCATCGTCCTCATCTTTTACTCTTACTCTGGATGCATGATCAGCCTGCAAATTATCCTTGCCAGCAACTACTTCAATGTTAAATTTGTGACACTGTAGTCTTGTCACCCAACAGGCAACCCTTCTCGACACTTTGTCCAAACCTTTGCTTTCAAAAATAGCCTTCAACGGTTTGTGGTCCGTTCTCAATACAAATTCCTGTCTGACTTGCATGATTGTGCCAGAGAAAACTGTCTCGAGGACAAAAGTCTTAAAATCAAGGACAACATGGAGGCCTACCTTAATTCCCCACACAAAGTCTATGAAGAAGACCAGTGTGAGGCAATGCACACTGTCTATGTGGATGGGTGCTCCTACCGTGTTGACAACAACGGGGAAAAGAAACGTGTGGCCGGCGTAGGGAATGCATGTGTGAATGATATGATATGATATGGCATTTATAACGCGCCTATACACAAGTGTTTCAAGGCGCGACGAGGCAGGGGGGGGAACAAGGGGAGACAGACACCGATCCGACTAGGCCAGGTGTCATTCAGATCACGCAAGTGCAAGGGTAGAGGGGAAGGGAAAAGTGCAAGGGGGAAAGGGAGAGGGGAAAGTGCAGTACAGGGTTAATAGCATACAGGATAAATAACAAGGGCCAACAGGTGGCAAGTGCAAGGTAAGTGCAGACAAGTGCTGGGTAGGGGGGCTGTAGGGATACAGACGCAGTCCCGTAGTGCAGGGGTTGCCAGGGAGGCAGTGCAGGGGAGAGTGGCTGGGCCAAGGACCGAGAACGGTGAGTGGCCCAGTTGCAGATTCAGTGCAGTTTCAGTAATTTTAGCAGGGGAGAGTGGGAGAGAAAGCGGAGGGAAAGAGGAAGGTTTTGAGGTGCTTCCGGAACCGGAGGTGGTTCTCCTCAAGTTTCAGGGAGGCAGGAAGGCTGTTCCAGAGTAGGCCCCTGCAGCGGAGAGAGATCTTCCCCCAACTCGTGGTTTGGAGAAGCGGCTGACCCTGAGGGAGTTGGAGGCGGATGAGCGAAGAGCTCGAGAAGGAAGATATTTAGGAAGAGAGAGTTGAAGGTATGTTGGCCCAAGGACCCAGAAAACCTTGTGGACAATGCAGGGGGTTTTGAACTCGCAGTCACTGGGAGCCAGTGTAGTGATTTCAGTCCTGGAGAGATACGGTCCCTGGGCTTGAGGCCAAGGACAAGTCTCGCAGTCCTGTTCTGGAGGAGTTGCAAGGGGCGGAGGGTAGAGGTAGGCAGATTTAGATCTGGGGGAAGGAGAGGAAATGAAGGATACCTCTGAGGAGGTGTAGCTTGTAGTGTGACTTCTTAGAGACGTCGGATATGTGAGGAGAGAAGGAGAGTGTGGAGTTGAAGATAACCCCAAGGTTTTTTGCCTTGAAGGTAGGAGCAGGAAAAGGGCTAAGAGAGGCCGGCCAGAGAGCTGCAGGGAAGGAGGGAGTGGGTGTGCCGATGAGTAGGATCTCAGTCTTACTGGCATTAAGGCAGAGGTCGTTGGCGGCACACCATACCACAGAATGATGCCACAGAACCCTCGGCTGGGTACAAAATCGGTGCCCGAAGTAGTCAAGTGGCAGAGCTGATGACTGTGCATCAAGCCATCCTCACTGCTGTCCAACACCAACTCCATGAATGGTCCTAATCACAGACTCAGATTATGTACGGAACGGGTTTGTGCAGCACCTGGTTAACTGGAAAACCAGAGGCATGCTATGTGTTAATAATACACCTTTAAAACACGAAATATTAATACAAAATATTGATGATCTGGTCACCTTGAATGGGATGACCATCTACTGGAAAAAGATCAAGGGTCATTCTAAAGTAGAGGGACCAGACAAAACTGGAAATGACCTAGCTGATCAGCTGGCCAAAACCAGAGCCATCCAAGGTGATCTACTTGAGATTGATTCCCTGTTGGGGGAAATCCAGGTCACTACTATCACTAGGTCCCTATGTCCCAGACAAATGCTCACAATGAACTCTCAACTGCCCAGTGGAGTAAGGAGACCCCAGATGCTGATTTGATTACGGCTCAAAAAGGGGCTCCAATAATTGGTAAGTTTTATCAACACATTGAGGACCCTGAGAACTTTCCCCTGACGGATACTGATTACATTGGGAAAGAGGACCTTAGAGTGTTGATGAAATGTCCAAACATGTTCTGAATCCAAGACAGTTTGTTGGTGAGGAAATCCATATCTGGCCATGACCAGTGGGTGGCCCCTACCTCATTCCGAAGCCTGATGCTAAGCCACGCCCATGATGCGGCCACAGCCGGTCATCGGGGGTTTCATATGACATTAGAAATCTTGCGAGAGGTTGCATACTGACCACACATTCGGCAGGACCACGACCAATACTTGAAGGGATGTCTTGTGTGTGCACAATTTCAGCCAACATCACTCACATACCGTGCTCCCCTCCAAAAGAGGGGGATGACACGCTTTGGTCATATTTACAAGTCATTTTTATCGGCCTGTGATTCCCTCCTCTAGGGGGAACAGTACATGTTGCCGTAACATGCTTGTTCACTAAATGGGTGGAATGTCTCCCGGCCCCAAATTGCAAGGCAGAATCATCAGCTGCCCTGATGATCAATCACATCTTCTTGCGTTTTGGACTACCCAAAGGATTGAGTCAGACCAATGTAGTCACTTCACTAGTGAAGTGTTGACAAAGATATGGGAGATACTTGGGGTCCAAAGGAAACTACACATTGCCTACCTGATATCCTCTAGTGGTAGAGTTGAGAGATATAACAAAACTATTGTGAGCATATTAAAAAAGTTTGTGGCCGATTCTGGGCCAAGTTGGGACATTCGATTACCCCTTGTGCTGATGGCCATCAGATCTACACCTACTTCTGCAACAAAAATGTCTCCATTTGAGCTGATGACTGACGAAGGATGGCGCTACCCCAGCATCTGCTCTATAGAACACAAGAGCAGACCTTGATAAATGCCTCCACAACTCATGAGAATGTTGAGAATCTGAGAAAACACCTTCAACATGCTTTTGCCTATGCTCAGCGGAATCTAGAAAGATCTGCCTACAGTATGAAGACCCACTATGATCTTAAGACAACTAGAAAAGAATATCAAGTAGGAGACCGGGTCTACTTGTACAATTTCCAAAGGAACCAAGCCAAAGAAAGCAAATCCACCCAAGTTGTCGGGGTCCTTTTGAAATTGTGGACAGAATCTCACCAGTTGCCTACAAAATCTGCATCCCCAAGGGCAGTTTGGCAGAAGGGGAAGACAAATGGGTCCACATAAACCAGCTAAAGAGTTGCTATCCCAGGCATACTTTGCGGCAGATAGAGGAGCCAACCGGAAACCCAGAGGGGGGAAATCTAGAAACCTAGAAGAATC
Source organism: Ambystoma mexicanum (assembly GCF_040938575.1). Lineage (NCBI taxonomy): Eukaryota > Metazoa > Chordata > Amphibia > Caudata > Ambystomatidae > Ambystoma > Ambystoma mexicanum. The sequence continues at coordinate 69,590,542 of NC_090921.1, forward strand.
ACTACAGGTTCACCATGTATGTACCAGGAAAGAGTGTTAAGACCTGTCTTAAATTTAGGCGGTGAATATTGTAAATTGTATTCAATGTATGCATCTGCCCCACTACACCCTAGGGGAGTAGTAGTGGGGAAATGTCCATAACCATGCTCTGTTCTGTCTCCTAGCATTGGAACTAAGACATTCTAATTACCAAGGAGGACCACTCGGGGAGCGGGTGGAAATATCCAAGGAGCCCAGAGTGGCGTTCCATACTCCCAACCAGAACCGGCGAGCAGAGCGTGTCCATCCAGCATTGGGGGAGAAGCAGACGAATTTCTCCACCTGGACAAAAAAAAAGAACATCCCAATCTCCCGACTTCCCCTTGACGGTACTGTCAAACTCAAGTCGTGAGCAGGGGCTCTGTGGGATGAATTGACCCACTTTTGCACTGCTATGCTGCATCACTCTGTTATGATGGTGCCAGAAACAGCAAAATGGACGCAAAACCTTTGTGTGCACCAAGACCCCTGAAAAACGCGCTTTTCCACACACAAAAATATGGCTGCCCAATCTGTCACGCATATTGTTGGTGGTGGAACAGAGCTCTCACTACTGAAATGTGGCACTGGGCTCCACAACAATTGAAAGTGGAGTGCAGAAGGAAAAAGCAGTACTTTGCTAAATGAAACTCCAAGATTGCTTTAAATCTCTTTTTCTTTGTTGCTGAAACTTCAGAATGCCGGTACAAAACACCTTTCAAAAATTTCAAAATTCTTACTGGGAACTACAATTCACTTAGATATGAAATCATCGTGAACTTACAAGGTCCTGAAAGGCTGAAAGCATAGAGAGATTTTCACAGCAAAAGTGGCCTGCCTGTGGATATGTCAAAAATCTCTGTGAAGCAGAGGGCTACTATGATGACAGCTGTCAGGGGCCTGCCTGATTAAACTTTATCATTTATAAACTGTAAATCAAATGTTTGCAATCTAAGAGGCCTGTTATTGATAATAAACCATATTGTAATTGTTTTGATCCCATGGTTTAAAATCTTGAATGAGAATTCCAGCTGTTATTGGATACATCAAGTTTGTTTTGTGCAAAGGAAAAGTCAACAGAGTTAACAATTAAATTAAACCTGGCTGAGGCTACAGAACTTGAATAACAGGTTTTTCTCACAGAAGGAAGGTCTTTCCCCCCAGCAGGAACTCACAGAGCAGTGTTAATTACAGGGTAGGAAAGAACCTGGTCTACAGAGGCAAAAGGAACAATGACAAGCTGCAGGTCAGGAAATTTGAAGTGAAGACAGTCGTAAATGGCCTTTGCAAGGAACAAACATGGGGGATGGCTCCTGGGCTTCCAGGGAGAGACCAAGGGGTGGAGCCAAACAACCATTTGTTGCTTAACATGGACAAAGAACATATTTTAAAACGACTGATAACTTACTACGTAAAATTGTGAAAAATATAAAAATAACAGAGTTGTTAATTTAATTTCTGGCTGCACGGGTGAAGAGGCGCCAGAACCGTGTGACATGTTCTGGACAGCAATGGCAAGAAATGTGATTTTACGCAAAATGTATTTCTGCTAGAATTGTGAAACTTAATACTCTTATTCCCATGTTAAACACACCCACTTGTAGAAAATTGCTTAAAAATTGGACATTGTGTTCCTAATGAAAAGGGCAAAATTCTGTGAAAAGCATAGACAAGATCCGACACTATGGGGTTTTGAGGAACAGCTGCTATGTAAAATATATAATCTGTATATGTGATTTTTATAGAGGTTGCACATGTGGAAATATGTATTTTGCCAAAAGTAGATTTTGTGTTCCAGGGGATAGGGGTGGATTCTCAGCCTCATAAAATTGCACCATAAAGATGACACTCTGTTTTTCTCCTACTATCAAGGCAGAGAGTAGAATCTGACCCAATCACCTTTCAAAGGGGCTAGTTTAGGCTAAACAGGACCACACACCCCTTTATGATGTCATTGCATATCATAAATAGAGACAGCTCACCACTCATAAGGACAGACAGATTCACTTACTATCCTGATGCGGGCGGAGCACCCTGCTGCTGAACTCTACTTCTTCCTTGCTCCAGACTCCAGAAACTTGGCAAAAGCAAAGGGCCGATTGCATAGCTGAACCATTCTCAGCTAGGCCTCAAATTCCAGAACAGAACCCCACAAGCCTAAGGGAAAGCATCATAATACAGCCGGCTGTGCTGTTACTGCTTGTCTACTGAAATAAATAGCCTCAGAACCAAGAAGGGCAGATCCGATCCAGTCTTGTGCCATGCTGTGACCAGAGCGCCTTGCAGATCCAGTCCAGTCCTGTGCCGTGCTGTGACCAGAGCGCCTTGCTGACCCTGGCCAGTCCGATGTGTCAAGCTGTCTTTCCTAAACCAGATCCAATTCCCTGACCAGAACTGACGGTCCCATTTAAAAACTTATCCAGTGAGTATAAATAGGAAGAATTGTGTCACTAGCATATGTACTTTGCGTAGTCTTAGACCCATCCTATCTTGGATTCAGAACCTGTATTGTTAGGAGTATCTTTGAATTGTCTGAAACCTCTCTCTAAACCATCCTATTTTTCTCCGAACTAGTATTGTTAAAACTATCTCTGCGCTGATCCTTTTCTCATCTGAAGAAGGCGAGTTTCCTTAGCAGGCAGTCACCCTGATCAAGTGACTGTGTTCCTGTGGGGTATTTGTTTTGTTCACAGGCATCTAGTATAAGAAACCCATTTGTCAATTTAAAAGCACATTCCTGTTTTCCATTCTTGCGCCTATCTCAAAAAAACGACCTTCATTAAAACGTCTGTAACTCCCTCAGTTTTTGTGATAGAAACAAAATTTCAACTTCTGCTTGTAGCTAACATTGACAGCTTTCAAATCAATGCGATTCTCCCATTATCGCGAATATTGCGCAGTGAAAAGTTTGCCATGAATTTTCATTTTGGGAAATTTTTACACGTGTAAAACAGCTTTTAATTGCTTACGACTTGAATTTTAAGATTTCAAATGTTTTTTCAAATGTTTTCTTGGGATTAAATCATTGCTTGTGTTTGTGTGCATCTTTCCAAAGTAGCTCCCATAAGAATTTCTACCAATTTCAGCAATTTTGACCATATTTGGTGTTTTTGCCCAGTCCATCCTAAAGATAACTTTAAAAGCCATTCTGACAGCTTGACAGTCAATTCCGTTTTCTCTTGTGTTTGAAAGGGGGAAAGTGGGATTGATATTCTGTTTGAATTCTGCCATTCCTGAATACCTGCTCTCTCCTCCTATCTCTTTACATTGCCTATTGGGGGTTGAGTGGTGTGCAGGGGGAACCTCTAACCACAGTGCTATCTGATCTGAACCAACACAAAAGTATTTCTGTGCTGAATTGTTTTGCTCACTACTTACTCCTTGTGTATTAAAGAAATTATTCAGTTTTAGCTCACCCCGTTGGTGATTGTTGTGTACCTCTTAAGACCTATTGGGCCTCATTACGACCCTGGCGTTAAGGGGTTAATGATGCCGTAAAAGGTGTCGGCGCCGTTAAACCCTTAACGCCTAATTACGAGGTACCTTTGCGGGACCCGACCTTAACGGCTGGTTTTTCCAGCCGTTAAAGTAGGGACCGGCAAAGGGACTTTGGTACTTATAACCGTACCGCAATTTGTGGTACCATTATTAGCGCCTTCCTCATTCCCATTGAGCCCTATGGGGCAAAAATGGGAATGGGGAAGGGCCATGGCGGCATGGGGAATTACCGCCCCACCAACCTCGGAATGGGGTGGTAATTCCCCATTCCGCCATGGCGGACACCGGCATGGACCATGGTGCTAATAGCACCATGGTCCTCCGCCTGGGTCGTAATGAGGCCCATTGTGATTACATTTTAAACACATAAATAAATATTTACCTTTGCAAACCAGCCTGATTCCTGGTTCAGTGTGACCGGGGGGGTTCCAGGAGAAGGGCGTGATATGAGAATTATATCGTTCAGAATAAAGAACTTTTAGACAAAAATAAATAAGGATTTCAGTTGTGCACTATATGCTAGGCGTTGACTTCGGTGTGTGCCTGATTGAAATCACTAAATTAACAAGGGGGGTCCTGGGAGTCTCTCTGCCAGACATTAGTCCTGGTTGCGAGAGACTTACCCAGAGTCTTTAGCTCACTATCTTTCACAGAGAAGAAATATCCTAAACATATCAGTCTTTGTCCTGCCCTGGGGCAGTCCAGCACCGAAATGCTAGGCAAGTCCCCTCTGAACAAGAGTACCAACAGCATCCCCAGACACGTGTTTCGGTCTGGTTGGACCTCATCAGTAGGGAGGAGCTGTGCCTCTCTAAGAATAGTGAGCAAGGGGTCCACGTCTGGATTCCCCTAGTAACTTAGGGTGAGACCCAAAGTTACTTGCATATGCAAATTAACAAGGGGGGTCCTGGGAGTCTCTCTGCCAGACATTAGTCCTGGTTGCAAGAGACTTACCCAGAGTCTTTAGCTCACTATCTTTCACAGAGAAGAAATATCCTAAACATATCAGTCTTTGTCCTGCCCTGGGGCAGTCCAGCACCGAAATGCTAGGCAATTCCCCTCTGAACAAGAGTACCAACAGCATCCCCAGACACGTGTTTCGGTCTGGTTGGACCTCATCAGTAGGGAGGAGCTGTGCCTCTCTAAGAATAGTGAGCAAGGGGTCCACGTCTGGATTCCCCTAGTAACTTAGGGTGAGACCCAAAGTTACTTGCATATGCAAATTAACAAGGGGGGTCCTGGGAGTCTCTCTGCCAGACATTAGTCCTGGTTGCGAGAGACTTACCCAGAGTCTTTAGCTCACTATCTTTCACAGAGAAGAAATATCCTAAACATATCAGTCTTTGTCCTGCCCTGGGGCAGTCCAGCACCGAAATGCTAGGCAATTCCCCTCTGAACAAGAGTACCAACAGCATCTCCAGACACGTGTTTCGGTCTGGTTGGACCTCATCAGTAGGGAGGAGCTGTGCCTCTCTAAGAATAGTGAGCAAGGGGTCCACGTCTGGATTCCCCTAATAACTTAGGATGAGACCCAAAGTTACTTGCATATGCAAATTAACAAGGGGGGTCCTGGGAGTCTCTCTGCCAGACATCAGTCCTGGTTGCGAGAGACTTACCCAGAGTCTTTAGCTCACTATCTTTCACAGAGAAGAAATATCCTAAACATATCAGTCTTTGTCCTGCCCTGGGGCAGTCCAGCACCGAAATGCTAGGCAATTCCCCTCTGAACAAGAGTACCAACAGCATCTCCAGACACGTGTTTCGGTCTGGGTGGACCTCATCAGTAGGGAGGAGCTGTGCCTCTCTAAGAATAGTGAGCAAGGGGTCCACGTCTGGATTCCCCTAGTAACTTAGGGTGAGACCCAAAGTTACTTGCATATGCAAATTAACAAGGGGGGTCCTGGGAGTCTCTCTGCCAGACATTAGTCCTGGTTGCGAGAGACTTACCCAGAGTCTTTAGCTCACTATCTTTCACAGAGAAGAAATATCCTAAACATATCAGTCTTTGTCCTGCCCTGGGGCAGTCCAGCACCGAAATGCTAGGCAATTCCCCTCTGAACAAGAGTACCAACAGCATCCCCAGACACGTGTTTTGGTCTGGTTGGACCTCATCAGTAGGGAGGAGCTGTGCCTCTCTAAGAATAGTGAGCAAGGGGTCCACGTCTGGATTCCCCTAGTAACTTAGGGTGAGACCCAAAGTTACTTGCATATGCAAATTAACAAGGGGGGTCCTGGGAGTCTCTCTGCCAGACATTAGTCCTGGTTGCGAGAGACTTACCCAGAGTCTTTAGCTCACTATCTTTCACAGAGAAGAAATATCCTAAACATATCAGTCTTTGTCCTGCCCTGGGGCACTCCAGCACCGAAATGCTAGGCAATTCCCCTCTGAACAAGAGTACCAACAGCATCCCCAGACACGTGTTTCGGTCTGGTTGGACCTCATCAGTAGGGAGGAGCTGTGCCTCTCTAAGAATAGTGAGCAAGGGGTCCACGTCTGGATTCCCCTAGTAACTTAGGGTGAGACCCAAAGTTACTTGCATATGCAAATTAACAAGGGGGGTCATGGGAGTCTCTCTGCCAGACATTAGTCCTGGTTGCGAGAGACTTACCCAGAGTCTTTAGCTCACTATCTTTCACAGAGAAGAAATATCCTAAACATATCAGTCTTTGTCCTGCCCTGGGGCAGTCCAGCACCGAAATGCTAGGCAATTCCCCTCTGAACAAGAGTACCAACAGCATCCCCAGACACGTGTTTCGGTCTGGTTGGACCTCATCAGTAGGGAGGAGCTGTGCCTCTCTAAGAATAGTGAGCAAGGGGTCCACGTCTGGATTCCCCTAGTAACTTAGGGTGAGACCCAAAGTTACTTGCATATGAAAATTAACAAGGGGGGTCCTGGGAGTCTCTCTGCCAGACATTAGTCCAGGTTGCGAGAGACTTACCCAGAGTCTTTAGCTCACTATCTTTCACAGAGAAGAAATATCCTAAACATATCAGTCTTTGTCCTGCCCTGGGGCAGTCCAGCACCGAAATGCTAGGCAATTCCCCTCTGAACAAGAGTACCAACAGCATCTCCAGACACGTGTTTCGGTCTGGTTGGACCTCATCAGTAGGGAGGAGCTGTGCCTCTCTAAGAATAGTGAGCAAGGGGTCCACGTCTGGATTCCCCTAATAACTTAGGATGAGACCCAAAGTTACTTGCATATGCAAATTAACAAGGGGGGTCCTGGGAGTCTCTCTGCCAGACATCAGTCCTGGTTGCGAGAGACTTACCCAGAGTCTTTAGCTCACTATCTTTCACAGAGAAGAAATATCCTAAACATATCAGTCTTTGTCCTGCCCTGGGGCAGTCCAGCACCGAAATGCTAGGCAATTCCCCTCTGAACAAGAGTACCAACAGCATCTCCAGACACGTGTTTCGGTCTGGGTGGACCTCATCAGTAGGGAGGAGCTGTGCCTCTCTAAGAATAGTGAGCAAGGGGTCCACGTCTGGATTCCCCTAGTAACTTAGGGTGAGACCCAAAGTTACTTGCATATGCAAATTAACAAGGGGGGTCCTGGGAGTCTCTCTGCCAGACATTAGTCCTGGTTGCGAGAGACTTACCCAGAGTCTTTAGCTCACTATCTTTCACAGAGAAGAAATATCCTAAACATATCAGTCTTTGTCCTGCCCTGGGGCAGTCCAGCACCGAAATGCTAGGCAATTCCCCTCTGAACAAGAGTACCAACAGCATCCCCAGACACGTGTTTTGGTCTGGTTGGACCTCATCAGTAGGGAGGAGCTGTGCCTCTCTAAGAATAGTGAGCAAGGGGTCCACGTCTGGATTCCCCTAGTAACTTAGGGTGAGACCCAAAGTTACTTGCATATGCAAATTAACAAGGGGGGTCCTGGGAGTCTCTCTGCCAGACATTAGTCCTGGTTGCGAGAGACTTACCCAGAGTCTTTAGCTCACTATCTTTCACAGAGAAGAAATATCCTAAACATATCAGTCTTTGTCCTGCCCTGGGGCACTCCAGCACCGAAATGCTAGGCAATTCCCCTCTGAACAAGAGTACCAACAGCATCCCCAGACACGTGTTTCGGTCTGGTTGGACCTCATCAGTAGGGAGGAGCTGTGCCTCTCTAAGAATAGTGAGCAAGGGGTCCACGTCTGGATTCCCCTAGTAACTTAGGGTGAGACCCAAAGTTACTTGCATATGCAAATTAACAAGGGGGGTCATGGGAGTCTCTCTGCCAGACATTAGTCCTGGTTGCGAGAGACTTACCCAGAGTCTTTAGCTCACTATCTTTCACAGAGAAGAAATATCCTAAACATATCAGTCTTTGTCCTGCCCTGGGGCAGTCCAGCACCGAAATGCTAGGCAATTCCCCTCTGAACAAGAGTACCAACAGCATCCCCAGACACGTGTTTCGGTCTGGTTGGACCTCATCAGTAGGGAGGAGCTGTGCCTCTCTAAGAATAGTGAGCAAGGGGTCCACGTCTGGATTCCCCTAGTAACTTAGGGTGAGACCCAAAGTTACTTGCATATGAAAATTAACAAGGGGGGTCCTGGGAGTCTCTCTGCCAGACATTAGTCCAGGTTGCGTGAGACTTACCCAGAGTCTTTAGCTCACTATCTTTCACAGAGAAGAAATATCCTAAACATATCAGTCTTTGTCCTGCCCTGGGGCAGTCCAGCACCGAAATGCTAGGCAATTCCCCTCTGAACAAGAGTACCAACAGCATCCCCAGACACGTGTTTCGGTCTGGTTGGACCTCATCAGTAGGGAGGAGCTGTGCCTCTCTAAGAATAGTGAGCAAGGGGTCCACGTCTGGATTCCCCTAGTAACTTAGGGTGAGACCCAAAGTTACTTGCATATGCAAATTAACAAGGGGGGTCCTGGGAGTCTCTCTGCCAGACATTAGTCCTGGTTGCGAGAGACTTACCCAGAGTCTTTAGCTCACTATCTTTCACTGTTCAGAGGAGAATTGCCTAGCATTTCGGTGCTGGACTGCCCCAGGGCAGGACAAAGACTGATATGTTTGGGATATTTCTTCTCTGTGAAAGAAAGTGAGCTAAAGACTCTGGGTAAGTCCCTCGTAACCAGGACTAATGTCTGGCAGAGGGACTCCCAGGACCCCCCTTGTTAATTTGCATATTTATGTAACCTTGGGTCTCACCCTAAGTTACTAGGGGAATCCAGACGTGGACCCCTTGCTCACTATTCTTAGAGAGGCACAGATCCACCCTACTGATGAGGTCCAACCAGACCGAAACACGTGTCTGGGGTTTCTGTTGGTACTCTTGTTCAGAGGAGAATTGCCTAGCATTTCGGTGCTGGACTGCCCCAGGGCAGGACAAAGACTGATATGTTTGGGATATTTCTTCTCTGTGAAAGAAAGTGAGCTAAAGACTCTGGGTAAGTCCCTCGTAACCAGGACTAATGTCTGGCAGAGGGACTCCCAGGACCCCCCTTGTTAATTTGCATATTTATGTAACCTTGGGTCTCACCCTAAGTTACTAGGGGAATCCAGACGTGGACCCCTTGCTCACTATTCTTAGAGAGGCACAGATCCACCCTACTGATGAGGTCCAACCAGACCGAAACACGTGTCTGGGGTTTCTGTTGGTACTCTTGTTCAGAGGAGAATTGCCTAGCATTTCGGTGCTGGACTGCCCCAGGGCAGGACAAAGACTGATATGTTTGGGATATTTCTTCTCTGTGAAAGAAAGTGAGCTAAAGACTCTGGGTAAGTCCCTCGTAACCAGGACTAATGTCTGGCAGAGGGACTCCCAGGACCCCCCTTGTTAATTTGCATATTTATGTAACCTTGGGTCTCACCCTAAGTTACTAGGGGAATCCAGACGTGGACCCCTTGCTCACTATTCTTAGAGAGGCACAGATCCACCCTACTGATGAGGTCCAACCAGACCGAAACACGTGTCTGGGGTTTCTGTTGGTACTCTTGTTCAGAGGAGAATTGCCTAGCATTTCGGTGCTGGACTGCCCCAGGGCAGGACAAAGACTGATATGTTTGGGATATTTCTTCTCTGTGAAAGAAAGTGAGCTAAAGACTCTCGGTAAGTCCCTCGTAACCAGGACTAATGTCTGGCAGAGGGACTCCCAGGACCCCCCTTGTTAATTTGATTGAAATCACTTACAGAATGCTTTTTGGCATGAAATGTAACTTTCTCTTGCAAAGTGCCTGTGCAATCAGACCCAGACAAGGCATGACATGCAGGTAATGTAGACGACTTTACTGAGCATGGTGATACGAATGATAGGACTGTCTCTGCAATTAACAACAAGTAGTGTGTTTTAAAGAAGCCACATGGTAAGACTCAGTGGGTGTTGGATACCTTTTTATAAAAAGAATCAAAACATTGGTATCCTTTTCAAATATATTGAGTTTTGAACAATCCTTTCTGGGCAATGATGTCATGAAGAGTTATCACTGTGTCTATCGCTTCCTGTGTACTAGTAAGTCATTCCAAAGAACAATGTGAGGACACTTCTTTACACTATACCACTATCAAGATCTTTCTGGACATGTGTTTATGCTGAAGAATGTTGTATACTAAATAAGTAGTTCATGTATATTTAGGCAGTATAACCTGAGGGGAAAGGGCATTACTGGTAGGGTATTGCCCCCTGGGCCATAGTTAGAATCCCAAAAGAAGTGAGGGCTATAATGAAGCCCCAGGGGCATTACCTTACTGGTAATGTCCCCCTCTGAAGGCTATATTGCCATTAGTACCCCGGCACATCTTACGGAGTACTACGAGCAGTTTTTCTCGAGTCGAGAAACGGCTCTGCGACCACTTCTCAACTTCAGAAAAAAAGCTAAATAAAATGGTCATCAGGAATCGGGGAGAAGGGCTAAATGTAGTCCCTTCTCCCTTTCCATGGCAGCCATTAAAACACATGAAAACAAAAAGTAAACAAATAAAATGGCCACTAGTCCCTTCGCCCTTTCCATGGTGGCCATTTGCAGTAAGAACCCCAGGATGCGGCGGTATCAGAGCCTTTGCGGGCAGGTAAGGCCCGGGCGAGGGCCAATGAGCTTGCTTTTTACAAGATCATTGACCCTCACTGGGTACTAATTGGTTTAATGTGTTTTATAGTGATAGGAGCTATACTTGTGCTGTCCATGTTTTTTAGTGGGATGGACCAGTTCACTTGAGCATCTTTAACCTTGGTATAGACTTGATTGATTTTTTCTTTGTGTGTTTCACATATTACATGTACTTCATTACACTCTCAGGACTGTTTGTTGCATGTCTGAATGCCCTTTGAACTATCCACATATCGCACCGCTACCATGCCTTCAGCAATTGAAACAGATAAGATACTTTCCCATGGGGTATTGGTAAATGCTACTGCAGTTGTGTGTATGCTGTGTGTACTGCTTTCCTTTCACTAGTATGCCATCTTCATGGCACCACTTCCAACAGACAGCTTAACTTGCAACAACGATTCCACCATTGCCATCTTCTCTGCCATCTGTGTCCCTTTTTTCAGACTTTTCCACTTTACCATGGTTGCAGCAGGTCTTGAGTATCCCAGTTCGTGATACAGTTGAGATATAATTCCTTTACCGTATTAAGAATTTCTGCACATGTATGCTTATTGTAGAACACTTGCAGGTAGTAGGCATACAATGGAACAAGAGTCCCTCATTGTGCTAATTTTTATATATTTATTTATTGCAAAAACAACATACAGGGAACAACCGCAAAGTTCTTTTGATTATGAAGGAGCTTACAGAGGTAATATTTCAGATACAAGAGAAGCATTGAGCCTCATATAATTGCATGTGTTCGATTGACACGGTGACCGGGTTTGAGACGGGGAAAGTCGAACATAAACCGGGTATGACTTGTTGGACAGATTTAGGACTATTAATAGTCATGGCTGAGTAGTCAGCAAATCAAGGGCTGTCGCCTGAAGCTACAAATGCTTGAGTATAGGGGAGAAGCAAGGGAGGGGTAAGGTAGACTGTGTGCAACGGTGAGCGAAGTAGGGCTGGAGAAGAGAGTCAAGAGGGTCATTCTGAAGCGAGGAGGTGGGCTTTCAATGTGCCTTTGAATGCATTGATTTGGGCTGTGGTTCAAATTTCGTAGGGAAGGAAGTTCCCAAGTAACAGGAGCAAGAAGAGGGAAATGACTTCCTGCGTGTTGGTATGACTGAAGTGAAAGTTGGGGTGATGGGAGATGCTGCAGTAGGTGGAGTGACAAAGGTAGGAGGAGGGAGCAAGAGGATGGTGGTGAGACAATTCCAGATGTTAGAGAATTTAGAAGAAAACTAGTTAGCAAGGTCATTAGCTGAAAGAAAAAAAGTTTGTAGTTGCAGATTCAGGAGAGAGTAGGGTGCTTTCAAGCCAGCAGGGATGATTGGAATGAGTGTTAATGAGGGAAAGATAGAAATTCCTTTTTGCCCCGTCGAGGTGAGACTTGAGAGAGAGGTGAAGCTTAAGATCATCATGAGAGTGGGAGCACCTCCACCTGTGCATGGAAGTGCGGGGACCACAAATGGATGGGATGAAACAAGGCTGCAAACGTGGCATTTTGGGGATGACCGTTCACAAGGGGAAGTGACAAGAGAAGTATTTGTGAAGCACGATCTGGAATTTGGCCGAGGCAGTGCCCATGGAGGAGGAGCCCAGTGAGAAGGAGGAGAGTGCACGCTGAAGGTTTACGTTTCCTTTTAGAAATGAGAGTTGTTGGTGGAGAGGAAAAGTGGGAGGTTGGAAAGGTAATAAGGTTGGAGACAATGGTGTGGTCTGAAAGAGATAGTGTGACAGTGGTGTTAGTTGTGGAGAGAGAGTTGGAGATAAACCGGAGGTCAAGAGAAATGCCTGAAGGTTGAGCGGGAAGGTTATGAATAGAGCGTATGACGGGGTCATTGAGAAAGGTTTGAAAGTCCGATTTCTGTGAGGGGAAGGAAGGTTGAAGTCACCAGGGAGGATGAGGTGATGAGATGGAGAGAGAGAGTCGAGGTGCTGCCCGGGTTCCTTGAAGAATAATCCAGTGAGACTGGGAGGGCGATAGGCAGAGATGAAGTGGGTAGGGTGAGGAAGAGCAATGGTTGAGAGTGTAAATTCAAAGGAGGTAGGAAGGGTTGTAGTATTGTGGGCGTGGGCGATGTAAGGATGGGAAGAAAACAGGTGCCCAGCACCACTGCCTTTGCCCGTTAGATGAGGAGTGTGAGAGGAGGAGACTTTGGAGTGATGGAGGGCAGCCGGGGTAGCAGTTTCCGCGGGGGAAATCCAGGTGTTTCTTTGACATGTTGGATGTTTGCCAGGGGTGATTTGTTAGACAGTGCTCTCGTTGTACCAGATATCCCACCTTGCAGGCATGCCAGATCTATAAAAAAACCATTATCAGGAAATCATGTTGTGCACATGTGATGTTCTCCAGGTCATAACAGAAATTGATCACAAAGACGCAGATGAGACCATACTGGTTGCCGCACAGGATGGTAGAGACACAAATCTAACTCCACAACCCATTTCGAATGTGTTTCACAAAAAAAGGATTTGTTTCATTTTCCAGAAACGTCAAACAAGCCAATTGAACTGATCAATCTGTTGTAGAACGTGGCATGATTGACAGAACACAGATGCAGCGTTGCACTGAAAAGAGTCCGGGTTGAAACACACCCAGGATGAGAACCTGTTTTTCCTGAGCTCATTTTGGGAGCCTGTAAGCATTGCTTTATCATCATCACCCATCCTGCTTGCAGGTGATGTGCTCTTAACGTAGAACTTGCTATTCTTCCAGTTTTCAAAGCAACAATCACATATCTACTTTTCAAAAGGGTTTTACAAAACCTTATCTCTTCTGTTTACCTCATATCTCTTAAACGCATCACTCTTTGGCTTTACCACCCTTAGGGCCATTGTAGGAGAACATGTAATACAATGTAATGGGCTGTGACTCCTCTTTCTCATGGCAGTCTTGATAACAAGCCACCACAGTCGCATGACGAGTTCCCTTTCCATCAGGTGTGTCCTCAGGTAAGTCTGCACAGTGCAATCACCTTCCTTTTATAAGGTTCAAAGGTAAATATATTTCTCCATCACCTTCTGTGTGGCGCGGAACTTCACTAGCTAAAGCAGTCTCAAGCTGGAGAACCTTATTATAGCCAATCAAGAACCCAGAGCCTTAAATAAGATGCACCTGAGACTTTTGGAGCGTGTTAGGCTGACAGCTGCATGAAATGGACATTCATGTAGCTTTGCTTAAGTTAAGGCAGCATCTGAGGCCTGCCTTTCTGTTAAGTGCTGGAAAATAAGGGTTTGTGACAAAGCATCAGCCCTCTTGTTCAATCACACATTAGCGCCCAGCAGGGGGAGCCAGCCAATCGGGTGGCTAGGAACGCGTGGCTTGATCTGCCGGTGTAAGCCCATGTTCCAAGCCGCCTGACAGCCGGCTCCCCCACCACCATCTTGCCCTCATCTCGTCCCCTTTTTTTAAATTTTGAATCCCCCCTGCCATCAAACGTACCTTATTGTGGCTGCGGGCGCATTCGCCGCCATAGCCGCACCTTCCTCTCTGCTCACAATGGCTGCCATGGAAAGGGAAAAGGGGCTCCGTACAGACCCCACCTTCCATTTTCCAATGGCGGCCATGTTGGTAAAGGGTTTTCCTTCCTACAACGGGACTCAGCATTTATTTTTTTAGCACCCCAGGTTGCCGATTTGATAACCAGGGGTGCTATTGGCCTTAACACCTGATCTGACACACCAGATCAGGTGTTAACGCCATATTCGTCTCCACCCTGTGTACTGTATAAAAACGTGAACACTTAATTTTCTATTGCTTTGGTAACATAGCCCTGTGCTATGGATTCTCTGTCGATATTGATTCCAATAGTCGCTTGCAGCCTGATATAGGGAATTCATATGTTCAAACATGCTAAGATGTGAGTCGCACGTGTAAGCACAGCAATGTTAACTGCATTGAAAGATTTGCCTTGTTACTGGTTCTTGGGGATGGCATTGCTGTATACCTCCGTGTAAAACAAGGCCTGTTTAATAGGTGTTTCTTGCTAACCTATCTTTCTCTTTAACACCGGTAAAGTAAAATATGTCCCTGTGGAGTTGCTCAGAATTTGCCGTTGTGACAAACTTACCTTTCAAGAGAGCTTCTAATAAAAAGGCATTGTATTCTATCTGACTTCAGTGCTGTTTTAAAACAAAAATCTGTGTACATTATTCATAATGCATTCTTTGTGATATACTATGTCACGTGCATAAGCATCTTTTGGATTAACTTCAGTTTCCCTTGCCTATTTTCACTGCTGGTAAAAGCACCACGCATCTTATGCACGGGTACTTTGGGAGCTTGCATAGGGAAGCTTGTTCCTGCACAGTGAGCTCCCACCAGCATCTTCATGTTCTGACAGTTGCTTCCTGTATCTGCCCTGTCGTGGACCAAGATCACCTTGGTGTGTGCACTTCCTGCAACAGGACCACTGTGCATTGGGTTATTCCTTCTGCAGCTGGACTTTCCAAGTTCTCTGCAAGGTGTTTATAATCACTGCCTTTGCAGTCATTTCAACCCTAAAGCATCAAGTGGCTTTTCAGTAGATTTGGAGTTTTGAACCTTTTGTTGGCGTTGACATTGTCAACACAAATGAGCATCTATACCCCTCAAAGCGCTGGTGTTTGGACGATGATGGCTGATTTGTCCGCTGCAATCCTTCAAACGGTTGTTCCTGAAACTGATGCTAAAAATCATGATTGTAGACAATGAAGGTTTGGAGCACATCTGAACTATAAACATGGACATTTTTGAGTCACACTTGACTTTAGAGAAAATGTTGTGGGGACCTGAAAATATCTTACCAGTGAGAGCTTAGAAAATAAAGTCCATTCATAAATACCAGTGATGGACTTAGTTGGCGGCCATATTTATGATGTGATCATTCTAACACAACAGATGGACACCATGGCCATTTTCCGTCTATAGCTAACTTCTAATGACACAGATCCAGTCCCTTTTTGATACGAAAACTGCCCATGAGCATGTCTGCATAAGCTCCTGTACTATCACCTTGACTTTCCTCCTTTTGCCTTGATCCTGGTTCTCTCTCATCCTCTTTCTCTATATTTGTTTGTGCAATATTCAATGTCTGATTGAATATTCAACACCATACGATTTCAAAACTGAAACCTGAATATGGTGATATTTTATAGACAATGATTAATACTGTATGTTTGAAAACATCTTAACATGACACACATGGACTTTCACTGTTTTTCACTCTTTCTCTCTTTCTATCTCTCTCACAAGCAAGAGTAATGAAGTGGGAGGATCCGGTAGGGGTCCAGCTGAAGCAAGAGTAATGAAGCAGGAGGATCCACTAGGAGTCCTGCTGAAGCAAGAGTAATGAAGCGGGAGGATCTGGTAGGGGTCCAGCTGAAGCAAGAGTAATGAAGCGGGGGCATCCAGTAGGGGTCCAGCGGAAGCAAGAGTAATGAAGCTGGAGAATCCGGTAGGGGTCCAGCTGAAGCAAGAGTAATGAAGCGTGGGCATCCAGTAGGGGTCCAGCGGAAGCAAGAGTAATGAAGTGGGAGGATCTGGTAGGGGCACAGCTGAAGCAGGAGTAATGAAGTGGGAGGATCCAGTAGGGGTCCTGCTGAAGCAAGAGTAATGAAGCAGGAGGATCCAGTAGGGGTCCTGCTGAAGCAAGAGTAATGAAGCAGGAGGATCCAGTAGGGGTCCAGCTGAAGCAAGAATAATGAAGTGGAAGATTCTGGCAGGGGTCCAGCTGAAGCAAGAGTAACAAAGTGAGATGATCTGGTAGGGGTCCAGTTGAAGCAAGAGTAATTAAGCGGGAGGATATGGTAGGGGTCCAGCTGAAGCAAGAGTAATGAAGCGGGAGGATATGGTAGGGGTCCAGCCGAAGCAAGAGTAATGAAGCGGGAGGATCCGGTAGGGGTCCAGCCGATGCAAGAGTAATGAAGAGGGAGGATCTGGTAGGAGACCAGCAGAAGCAAGAATAATGAAGCGGAAGGATCCGGCAGGGGTCCAGCCGAAGCAAATGCAATGATGCGGGAGGATCCGGCAGGGGTCCGGCTGATGCAAGAGTAATGAAGCGTGGGCATCCAGTAGGGGTCCAGCGGAAGCAAGAGTAATGAAGTGGGAGGATCTGGTAGGGGCACAGCTGAAGCAGGAGTAATGAAGTGGGAGGATCCAGTAGGGGTCCTGCTGAAGCAAGAGTAATGAAGCAGGAGGATCCAGTAGGGGTCCTGCTGAAGCAAGAGTAATGAAGCAGGAGGATCCAGTAGGGGTCCAGCTGAAGCAAGAATAATGAAGTGGAAGGTTCTGGCAGGGGTCCAGCTGAAGCAAGAGTAACAAAGTGAGATGATCTGGTAGGGGTCCAGTTGAAGCAAGAGTAATTAAGCGGGAGGATATGGTAGGGGTCCAGCTGAAGCAAGAGTAATGAAGCGGGAGGATATGGTAGGGGTCCAGCCGAAGCAAGAGTAATGAAGCGGGAGGATCCGGTAGGGGTCCAGCCGATGCAAGAGTAATGAAGAGGGAGGATCTGGTAGGAGACCAGCAGAAGCAAGAATAATGAAGCGGAAGGATCCGGCAGGGGTCCAGCCGAAGCAAATGCAATGATGCGGGAGGATCCGGCAGGGGTCCGGCTGATGCAAGAGTAATGAAGCGGGAGGATCTGGTAGGGGTCCAGCGGAAGCAAGAGTAATGAACGGGAGAATCCGGCAGGGGTCCAGCCGAAGCAAGAGCAATGAAGCGGGAGGATCCGGTAGGGGTACAGCTTAAGCAAGAGTAATGAAGTGGGAGGATCCCGTAGGGGTCCTGCTGAAGCAAGAGTAATGAAGCGGGGGCTCCGGTAGCTGTCCAGCTGAAGCAAGAGTAATGAAGTGGGAGGAACTGGTAGCGGTCCAGCAGAAGCAAGAGTAATGAAGCAGGAGGATCCGGTAGGGGTCCAGCTGAAGCGGGAGTAATGAAGCGAGAGGATCTGTTAGGGGTCCAACGGAAGCAAGAGTAATGAAGCGGGAGGATCTGGTAGGTGTCCAGCCGAAGCAAGAGTAATGAAGCCGGAGGATCCAGTAGGGGTCCAGCTGAAGCAAGAGTAATGAAGCGGGTGGCTCCGGTAGGGGTCGAGTCAAAGCAAGAGTAATGAAGTGGGAGGATTCGGTAAGGGTGCAGCTGTAGCAGGAGTAATGAAGCGGGAGGATCCGGTAGGGGTCCAGCTGAAGCAGTAATAATGAAGCAGGAGGATCCGTTAGGGGTCCAGCGGAAGCAAGAGTGATGAAGCGGAAGGATCTGGTAGGCGTCCAGCCAAAGCAAGAGTAATGAAGCCAGAGGATCTGGTAGGGGTCCAGCTGAAGCAAGAGTAATGAAGTGGGAGGCTCTGGTAGGGGTCCAGTCATAGCAAGAGTAATGAAGTGGGAGGATCCGGTAAGGGTGCAGCTGAAGGAGGAGTAATGAAGGTGGAGGATCCAGGAGGGGTCCAGCTGAAGGTAGAGTAATGAAGCGGGAGGATCCGGTAGGGGTCCAGCTGAAGCAGGAGTAATGAAGCGGGAGGATCCGGTAATGGTTCAGCGGAAGCAAGAGTAGTGAAGCGGGAGGATCCAGTAGGGGTCCAGCTGATGGAAGAGTAATGAAGCAGGAGGATCGGGTAGGGGTCCAGCTGAAGCAAGAGTAATGAAGCGGGAGTATCCGGTAGGGGTCCAGCTGAAGCAAGAGTAAAAAAGTGGGAGGATCTGGTAAGGGTGCAGCTGAAGCAAGAGTAATGAAGGGGAGGATCCGGTAGGGATCCAGCTGAAGGAAGAGTAATGAAGCGGGAGGATCCGGTATGGGTCCAGCTGAAACAGGAGTAATGAAGTGGGAGGATCTGGTAAAATGTGACTCTTAAGTTCTGATGTGCTGCAGATAAAGCAGAATGAGGACATGATGGGTCAAAGGTAATGGCACATGCGGTCCTAAGAGATGGGTGGTGATGCAAGGTGAGGTTATGGAGTGCTATCACTGATGAACATGATATGTTGCAGCCCTTAGAGAAGTGAAAGAATTAGTTCTTAGAGAAGCATCCCAGAGGGTAGAGTAAAGTGAGGACACGCTGGAACGAGAGGATAAGAAGCAAGGACCTCCAGGTCGGAGAGGACTCTGACACACAACATTCAGTGTAGCTGGCACAGCCTGCCCATGTTTCATGGTTCCACTCTGTACTCCCCGGCCTTATAGTTCCTCCGTAATCACGATCGACACACTCAGAAAAAAGTGCCACGTATTGACAGTTTGCTTCATTTCAACCACGTGTAAAAATATCTGACTTTTGCTTCCATTACTGAATCCCGTTTTCAACCTGATAACCATCCCTGAATCATTGGTAGGGTTGACCTGAACTGATTTAAAGTATATCTCACTCACCCCGAACCTCTAGAGGGAATTAAAAGCATTTTCAGCATATTTTTCACTTCATTGCCACCACATTTAAAAGGATCTTGCCTGCTTTAAAATCATACCTGTTTTCCTCTAAGCTCGCTGGGGGGAATTGGAACTTTGTATTGCATTTTGTTTGTTTCCCTGAAAATTGTGTTCTCTTCTTCCATCTCCTTATATTGCATAGCGGGGGGGGGGTGAATTGCCACCAGGGGAAAAGTGAACATATTATCTCTTGTGAAACCCTATAAGTTATTTCTGTACTGCATTCTTTCCACCATTGTTTTTCCTTGAAACCATAAAAGCATTCTCAGTTACCTTATCCTACCTATACTAACTCTTAAGTAATTAAATCAGTGCGGTAGTGTAACATCATCCATTGTTGATCACTGTCATATGCCTAAGTGTGGTATCAAATATTAATTTATTATAAAAGTGTGATATATATATTGTTTAATGTTTCCAATAAATCTTTTAAATTGCAAAACAAACCTACTTCTTGGCTCAGTGAGATTAGGGGGATTCATAGAGAGGGGTGTTATACAAGGGTTTATCATCCAGGGTATAACTTGCTATAAAAATATATAAATAAGGGCTTCCCGTGAGCAATCCCAGACAAGGCACTGACTTAGTGGGAGTGCATGATTGGTGTCACTTAACAGAAGCAAGAGTAATG
Organism: Ambystoma mexicanum; assembly: GCF_040938575.1. Classification (NCBI taxonomy): domain Eukaryota; kingdom Metazoa; phylum Chordata; class Amphibia; order Caudata; family Ambystomatidae; genus Ambystoma; species Ambystoma mexicanum. The sequence continues at coordinate 69,610,134 of NC_090921.1, forward strand.
AATGGGGAGGATCATATAGGGGTCCACCTGAAGCAAGAGTAATGAAGCAGGAGGATCCTGTAGGGGTCCAGCTGAAGCAAGAATAATGTAGCAGCAGTATCCGGTAGGGGTCCAGACGAAGCAAGAGTAATGAAGTGGGAGGATCCGGTACCGGTGCACCTGAAGCAAGAGTAGTGAAGGGGGAGGATCCGGTAGCGGTCCAGCTGAAGGAAGAGTAATGAAGCGGGAGGATCCGGTATGGGTCCAGCAGAAACAGGAGTAATGAAGTGGGAGGATCTGGTAGACTGTGACTCTTAAGTTCTGATGTGCTGCAGATAAAGCAGAATGAGGACATGATGGGTCAAAGGTAATGGCACATGCAGTCCTAAGAGATGGGTGGTGATGCAAGGTGAGGTTATGGAGTGCTATCACTGATGAACATGATATGTTGCAGCCCTTAGAGAAGTGAAAGGAATAGTTCTTAGAGAAGCATCCCAGAGGGTAGAGTAAAGTGATGACATGCTGGAACGAGAGGATAAGAAGCGAGGACCTCGAGGTCGGAGAGGACTCTGACACACAACATTCAGTGTAGCTGGCACAGCCTGCCCATGTTTCATGGTTCCACTCTGTACTCCCTGGCCATTTATGTCGAAAGAAGAAATGAACATCACCAATATCTGGGATTTGGAAAGGGTTTCGGACTACAGTAGATATATCGGCTCGTGAACGGAACATTTTTGAGAACTGCTTTGTACACCAAAGATGGCTGGGTTGAAATAAGTGAGTGTGTAATGTATATATTTATAAAAGGAGATAGTGACTGAGGGTCACTGCCTTGTAACACCTTCAGTTGAACTCTTTAAAATGAGTCAGAAACTCTACCTGTTAGTGATGGTCGCAGTCTCCCCCAACCACGATCCTCCTATTCTAACTTCACCTGCACCCACTGCTTTCGTATTCTGCTCCACGACTACTCTATATAAGTCTGTAAAAGATCAAATACTGGCTGTGGGCTCTCAATGTTAAGAACATTGTTTTGTCCTCCCTGTCCAAGGAGACTGTTCTCAAGCTAAAACGTTGCCGCCAAATACATCTTCCAGTCCAACAGCGCTCTGATGAAAAGGCAGCTAACCCTAGAACTCCCTGTGCTGTCTGTTATTACCTTCTGTGACACCCCAATCTCCAAAATAAATAAACACTTTACACCTTGAATGCCTAAGGGCATGGCCTTTGGGATATGCCTTATCGCTGGTGCAAATGATGGACGACGAGACCGCGTTGATGGCCAAGTGGCTATAGGCGGATAGGGGATGCTAATCATCAGGTAAAAGTCATCTTGGCTACCAGCCAAGAGTCATTATGGCAATGGCGACTGTGGTAGGTTGTTTCGGCCATTAGAAGAAAGCTGCTTTTTCGTGTCACTTGCAGTGGCAGTGACTTTCAAGGTGTAGGGGAGGAGTGGTCCAAAAGACCCCCCCTTGCCTACATCCCCTCCCCAGGTGAGGGCCATGGCTCATTGGGCGTCCCCTCAGACCACCCGGGCCCAGGTGGTGGAGGGTTCACCTGCTGAAGACATTGCCCACACGTATTGAATTTAGCTAGGCCCAGAAACCATTTTGTCTATCAAAGATGGTGTGAGCTCAGCGCACTGTAGCGCGGCCCCCACCCTCGGAGAGTTTCAATTATCCCTGTCGCCGCAGCACTCTGGCAGATCCGCTGTGAGCCCGTTCCCACGAACAAGACGGACATGAGCTAGCATAAGATACTAACACTGTAACATTTCATCGTCCACAGTGTATCACTGCTCCCAGCATGACCCGGTCAGCGAGGCCTGGGTGGTGGGGAGAACTGTAGAATGGTCATCCGATGAAAGCAGAAAAATACCCAAATACGAATGTCAAAAACTACTTGTAATACGTGTATCCTTTCCATAAAACTACTTCTACTAAAGAAACCTGTAAAATTGTGTAATTATTGTAAGTAACGCATGTTTACATGACACCAGCAATGGAGGACCCACACCCCTGCAGGGGTGTGCAAATGATAAAAAGCATTCCGGGGGATTATTCTCTATATGTATAATTGAAAACCGTACACCCCGCGGTCCCTCGCCATAACTGAACTAATGCTGCTAGAGTGCAGGGGAGGACGAATGTAACTATACATAAGGCTCGTGTGAAAAGACACGGGCAAACGCGCCAGTCATGTGTACATATCTACAGCCCTTATATGCCATTACCGCCGCGTACAATGGCGGGTCTCGTTCTCTATGCTCCACCAACCACACTACTACCTCACGTAATGCAAATATATATGCATATTACTAAATGCTGTAGTTGTTAAAACATAATGTACTAGTAAGGTGCTCAGACTGGCTATATTCGAGAGACATGTAGTGAGTTGGAATGTATGTTTTCAAGTGTTCCAAATGAGTATTATAAGAATGTTCAAATGTTTATGATGTTCTCACCAAAAGTCGGCAACACACAAGAAAAATACCTTTGTGAATATGTGCAAGGCCATTTCCCCCCCCCCACCCTGCAAAGTCTGCCAAATAAGAGAGCTAAGGCCTGCGCCACGCTGCTCCACCTCCCCCAACTAGGCTGGAGCCGCTTCAAAGATTTGTAGTCCCCGCTACAGCACCCAAGGCCACGGCCTGCCACCTGCATTATTTACCGCCCAGCAGTAAACCTCCGCTTGAATACACAAATCCAAGGCGCCCCCTAGTAAACCCCACAACCCCCCGGAACACCTCAGACTTATGACCCGGTGCAACGAAGACACCCAATACTGTGGCAACACACAACAGCCCATTCATAATAACTTCTAACGAGACAGAAAGACATGTACCGCCCGTCCCATGCCCGGAGACTTAGCCCCACGACCTATGGCACCGGTCAAACAGGACACTGGTAACCATGCACGGATAAATCACCATCAAACCCCTCACAAGGTGCATTCCTCCTGTGTTGCATTAACCTGTAGAATAACCTATTGATAGATTTACTAAAGAAGATAACATTGCAATGACTGAATGACTGCGGTGTGCATGGCATAGGGCAAATAAGTCAGGAAAAGACATTCATCTCTGACACTGGCCACAATGGCACAACAACACCGCCCGGATGAACTCAGCTGACCTGCCAGGCCCAGCCCAAACCACGAGGCTGACCAGTGACGTCCTCGAGCCAAGGCCAACCACATCGCAGCAGCACCTATAGTTAGTCATCGCCACCCAATCCCATTGAACTTGTGCCCCTTATAGTATGTAGGCACTGATGACGTTTTTTGTAAATATATACGCCTGTCTTTGCTATTGTCAGACAGAGCGCTCTCGGAGTTTGCAGAGTTCTTTGCATGCCCTATTCTGATTGATAAACTACCATTTAAGCTCACCCGCACTCTGTCTTGGCTTTATTCCCGACTTGGGAGAGTCCGTCATTGTCTCTCATTGCGGGGAGGATCATGCTGGCTGGGGACGCTTGCCTTCAGTGTTGACCCCGAAAGCGGGATTATTATTATTATTATTATTTTTTCCCGACCTAACATTACCGTCCCCTTTTGGCACGAGAATCTCCGGTCGAAAAGGGATACGCACGGTGCGCCGGCTCCGGGAGGCTGCCCGCCAACGGCGACCGGTACACTAAGAAGTGCGCACTCAATAGAGAGAGGGTACGGGATCCCAGTTGAAAAATCCCCTTTGAGTACCGCTCGCCGGAGCCTGGGCTGACTGTTGAGCGAACGGCAACACTGCCTGGACGGACCCAGTTTCGGAGACTATCGGTTCAAGACGGGCACGTGAGTATTGAGTGCGAGCGATCGTAAAGGGGGTGGAGGAAGAAATTTAGGACAGAGAACGAAGAGGGGTAGAAAAGGGGGGTACGCAGATCTACTAAGGATCATCCTAAACTTTCTTTGCTTTTTCTTTGCATATGGCCATTAGGATTAAGAGGTGAATAAGAGATAAAAGTGACGGGAACCTAGCTCCGAAAGGGGGTGGAAGGCGGCGCTGCATAGTGCTATCTTGACTAGTACTGGGAATATATGAAGAAGTGGATAATAAGATAAAAGTGCCTGGCAAAGGGGGACACGGAGAATATATTAGTGACTGCTATTTCTTCTTTCTATTCTTTTCTTTAGGGTTGGGGGGGAAAATAAAAGTGAGATCAGTACAAAACGTTAGGGAGAAAGTAAGAGAGAGAGAGTCCTACTAGAAGAGGGAAGAGCAGACCAATATATATATATATATGCGCATCCATATATCTAAATAAGATGGACAGGGACAGCCGGCTAGGGAGGAAAGGGAGGGCAGCTTGAATTGTGAATAGAGTGTTACAGAGAGGTGTGTGCACCTTGTATGCGTCAGAAGACAATTTGGTGCTGTGGGTGTGTAAAATGGTTATAAATGTATAGTAATTGAATGGTCATGGTAAGTGTGGCCGGATAAAGCTTCTTGAAGACAAAAATGACAAGGTGAAGTGAGTGTGTACCTTTTTGATTTCCGGGTTAATATTGTCAAAATCACTGATGGTTTGCTCTTGTATGTGCCCCCCCCCAAAGAGAATAGAATAGAGACTGTGTACAGCCAGTTTTGTATTGCGCAGGCAGGGGGAAAAGCACAAAGGAGCCCATTATTGAATGTGAAGTAGAAGACGAAACCCATATTGGTAATAGGTTTACATTGTAATTGTGGACACACAGAACCACACAAGTACTAGGAAAACACAAAGATGGGGGCCGAAAAACCCTTATCACATATCTGTAAGAACCTACCAGGGTACGCGGAGCGAATTAAGAAATATCATGACCAATGGATAACAGAGCTGAAAGGAGAGGGGTTACCCCAGATATGGCCCGAGGGGGGGTCATTTGATAAAAGTGTTCTGGATATGGTGGCCACATGTATATGTTTGAAATACAAGGGGAAGCAGTTGCACAATAGGAGGGAAATATTAGATCTCTGGAGGTTATTTGAAGAGATACCACCGCCTAAAGCACCAGCATCAAATCCTGACCTACCATCCACCACTGACAATCCACTGATGATACAGAAAGATGCTAAAGAATCGTCAAATGTAGAGCCACAAATAGAGGTAATAAGCTTGTACCCGATATTAAACAAGCCTGTGCCCGCAGAAGGGTACAGTGACCCCACTTATGTCCCTCCCCTGACAACTACTACACCCCAACGGCCAACGGCACCCCCGCCATATGAAAGTACAAGGGAGCGAGCCCAGGCATGTACACAAAGGGTGGACATAGAAAAGCTAACAGATGATTTACAATGAAGACTCTCAATAGCGAAAGATGAGCTCGCAAGGATAAAAGACATATGTGAACAAACAGCACTTAATGCAGCAAGATCAGGGCGCACGTCTAGAGCGCCGAGTGAGAATAGAACACTTGAAGACGGGTGGAAAAAAGGTGAGATACTGTTCAGAATTGAGGAAGAACCGACACGAATAATCGAAGTAGGGACACGAGAGGGAGGTATTGATAATGAAGAAAGGCCTATAGGGGACAGAGAGGAACTACTATGTGATATAAGGGACGATTTAGAAGAAAGCGACAGGTTGAGCATGGCAATGGGAGGGGGAAGTGAAGGGGTGGATGGTACATGTTCAATGAGAACACTGGATGATGAGTGGACGGGGCGATTAAGGAACAGGGTGGGGAAAATGGCATCACTGGGAACCTCAGCAGCCAAAAGGGGTGTAGATGCAACAACAAAAGGAAGGCTACAGCTCCCATTGATATATAGGGGAGGAGGGAGGCCGAATTATATCCCATGGGCTCAGATGGATAAAGCCAATTTATTAAAGCTATTGCCCCCGTTATCGGGAGGGGCAAGTAAGTGGATATACGCCTTTGAGAAACACACTGCTGGGGAACCCCTAGCAATAGGAGATGTGAAGAGCTTGCTTGTATCAGAAGTGCGGGATCAGGCTGATAGAGTATGGGTCAAGGCCGGTTTCCCGGGAGTAACATTAGACTGCGACCGCCATGACAGGGCCTCCTTTAACACAGTGCGTGCAAGGGTGTGGGATGCCTTGCGAGAAACGTTTCCAGATACGCCAGACTTACAGTCAGTAATGCAGTGTACAATGAATGACGGGGAGGAGGCTATGGATTACATTTTTCGGGTCCAAGAGATGTGGAGAGCAGAAACGGGCACGCCCTGGTATCAATCGACATCTTTATTTTACTTCATTATAAAAAGAGGGCTCCCAAAGGAAGTGCAAAAGGCGCTCGACAAGATAGCAGGTATTGAAGCGGACGGATGGCCTGAGATTCAGAGCATAATAGTACACCATTGTAAGCGAATAAAGGAAAGGGAGAAGGAGGTGGCGCAGAAGAGATTGGCAGACGAAGCAAAACTAGTGCAGACAAAGTTGGTGAAGGTCGCAGCGGCTGTAGCCGCACTCCCCCACAGCAGGGAGGGAGAAGAGGAGGAGGAGGGGCTGGTAGCAATACAAGGTAGGATGGCAACTAATTGGGCTGGAGCAGGACAGCGGCAGTGGAACGAGCAGGAGCAAGGCGGAGGTCCGCAGTGGCAAGAGTGGACCCCTCGAGGGGGACGAGGTGGGTACATGGGCCGAAGAGGAGGTGGACCGGGGTACGGGGGAATGGGAGGAAATGGATGGCAGAGCCCTAGAGGTGCACAAGGGAGTTGCTGGAACTGCGGAAGATGGGGGCATTACTCTAGGGAGTGCAGAGCCAGACCCAACAACGGGTTCCAAGAGGTAGAACAGTATGGCCATCCCCACCCGGGGAGCCCATATGGTCTTCCAATGGGACAACAACAACTGAGAAACCCAGGCCAAGGTAATAATGAGCAACAACAGGGGCACCAGTATAGAACACAGAACCACCCACAAAACAATGATAACATGCAGTACACGCCAGGCAACACTTTTGCGACAACAGCAAACGGGGCCCCCGCACCAGCACCTTACAACGGCGTGTCAGTAGTTTCAGGAAGTGTCTTTAATGAAGGGGGGCGATGAGATACCCCACATAGGACAGCCCACAGAGAACACTTGCGTGTCCAGTTCTATCTACCACCTACGATGCAGCAGAGGAACCATTGGTAGGGGCGCAGATAGGAGACAAGCAGTTCATATTCATGGTAGATTCGGGAGCGGAGAAATCATGTATCAGGGAGGGCCGGTTCCCGTTATCTAAACGGAAGTTAGAGACGCAGGGGTTCTCTGGGGCTGTAATTGAAGTTCCTTACACAGAAGCATTGGATGTAACAGTGGGGGGTAAGACTGTAAAGACACCCTTACTGTATTATGAACACTCACCAATAAATTTATTAGGGAGGGATCTCCTGAGTAAACTCAACATGACCATATCATTCACTGAGAGAGGTATAGTGTGTTCAACACCCGGAATATGCCCATTGCGTGCAATGTTGGTAGTACAAGCCCACACGACCACACAAGAAGTACGAGGTTTGCCGGAAAACGAGGAAATGTTTATTGAAGGGCTAAAGACATTGGCCCTCATAATTCCAGAGCTGAGGAAGATGGATTGGAGGATTCCAGTGGAGTTCCTCTTCCGCCCCATAGTGTGCCCCGACACAGCACCCGGATATGTGGTATCATTAGACTTGCACGCTGTACAGGTATCAGCGAAAAGGATTGCGGTGATTGGAATAGATATGGAAGGATGTGAGTGCCGTACAGTACTGTGCACGAATGCCAACATCGCCCTAAGAGACTTAACAGATGAGGATCTCTTTTCAGATGCAGAGGGGGATGGTGAAATTGTAATGGAAATAGCGATGCCCTGTGACATTTTGATTCAAGCTAGGGAAATCCCCGCTCAACTGATGGCAGTGGTAGGAGCACCACCGTCATTCTTTGATGATGACATGAGACTCGTACCAAATAATTTGTGGACAACAGGCCCCCATGATGTAGGTCTGTTGCATGGAGTACAACCTGTGATAATAAAACTAAAGCAAGGAGCAATTCTACCCCGAGTGAAACAGTATCCATTGTCCCGTGAAGCTGAACAAGGGATAAAAGAGACAATAGATGCACTACTAGTACAAGGGATAATAGTGCCTTCAAACTCCCCATGTAACACATGTATTTATCCAATCAAAAAAGCAAAGGGAGGGTCTTGGAGGATGATACAGGATTTACGCCCCCTAAATGATGTAATTCAGAAAGAGTTCCCTTTGGTCCCGAACCCTGCATCAATATTATGCAGCATCCCAAAAACGGCATCACACTTCACAGTAGTCGACTTGAAAAACGCATTTTTCTCAATCCCCCTGGCTGAACAGAGTAGATACCTGACAGCATTCACACTGGGGGGAAAGAGATATGAACACTGCAGATTACCGCAGGGTTACTGTGAGAGCCCAAGCATATTCAACCGCATATTGCATGAAGACTTGGGAAACCTATCAGTCGAGAGTACGATCATTCAGTACATAGACGATTTACTAGTGTGTGCACAAGACGAAGAAACATGTAGAAAGGATTCAACAACGCTCCTGACTCTATTGGCCAATAAGGGGTACAAGGTAGACAAGGAAAAGCTACAGTACTGCCTGACAGAGGTCTTATACTTCGGACAGCTGATATCAAAAGATGGAAAAACAATAATCCCCGACAGGGTAGAAGCGATAAGATCAGTAGGAGAACCCACAACAGTGAAAAACATGCAGAAGTTCTTGGGAATGTGCAACTATTGCCGAGCATGGATATTAGACTATGCAGCATACACGAGACCCCTACTACAAGCACTCAAAGAAGCACAACAGGAAAATAAAAAAATAGAATGGTCAGAAGAAATGAGCGCGTCATTCAAATCATTAAAAGAGTTAATTTCAAGCGCTCCAGTGCTAGCAAATCCTGATTATGGACGCGAATTTTACCTATTCTCACACTGCAAGGGAACACTCATGACAGCTGTCCTGACACAAAAGACGTCCCTAGGTCACAAGCCTTTGGCTTACTATAGTGGTACTTTAGATGCCGTGATGCAAGGCCACTTCGCGTGCGAGCAATCACTCGCTGCAGCCGCGTTTGCGATTGAGAAAAGTGCCACAATAGTAATGGGATGCCCTGTGACATTGTTTGAGGAACATTCACTATTTGCAATACTTGAGAGATCAAAAAGCACACTGACGACACAGCGGGCAACAGCCTATGAGATCATATTGTCTAGCGCCAATATCCATGTGGTGAGATGCAAGACAGTGAACCCCGCAACATTCATTACAGAAGCATGCACACTAGAGAACATGCAGGACCACGATGGTGCAACTTACACAGGAGAACGAGGGGAGGACACAGTGGGTTGTGAGAACGCTCTGAGCGAGGGGGAAGTGTACTTCGTGGATGGGTCTGCATCGATTGATGTGGACACGGGAGAAAAACATGTTGGTATGGCAGTGGTGAGGTTAGAAGACGGTGAGTATGAAACACTAGTACAGTACCGCCTCCCATCACATTACTCCGCACAAGCAGCAGAACTGATTGCGCTCATAGAAGCACTACATGCAGCAAAGGGTTGCGCAGTGACAATATATACAGACTCAGCTTACATGACGACGACAGTACATGGAGGTCTAGCGAGATGGGGGCGGAGGGGATTTCGACGGGCAGACGGAACACCAGTACAGCATGCAGAATTGTTGAAAGAGTTAATTGAGGCCCTACAAAACCCTACTGCGGTAGCAATAGTGAAGTGCCAAGCCCATACATCCAACACAGACGTTGTGTCCTTGGGAAACGCGGCAGCGGACGCTGCCGCCAAGGAGGCTTCCTATTTTCAGAAATATGAAGCAGATGAGTACATGCTGCAGCACAAGACAAACGAAGAGCTCCCAGAAGGGTACAACATGATGCCTGTATCACAAATATTAGAATTACAGGAAGGAGCTAGTGCAGACGAAAAATTAATGTGGACAAAACGAGGGTGCAGCAAGTCGGCGACAGACTTACTGTGGCGGCAAAACAACTCAGGGAAAGTGGTAATGCCAATCAAGTTATTGGAAATTGCGTTTCAACAACTACACTTCCCTGCGCACAATACCAAACAGCACATCGCAGCAGAAATACAGGAAGAATGGTTCGTGCCCTGTCTCCAGGAGCACGTATCTCGATTAGCGATGGAATGCACAACATGTCAAATATACAATTCAGGAATGACATTACGCACGCTCCGGGGAACAATTCCAAAACCCATTGGCCCATTCAGAGAGCTACATATTGATTACGCGGACATGGGGGAAAGGTGTAATGGAGCACGGTACATGATCGTGGTTGTATGCCCATTCTCAAGGTGGGTAGAAGCAGGACCATGTGCACGACCTGATGCCAAAGGCGCTGCAAAGTTCCTAGTGAGGGAAGTGTTCCCGCGCTGGGGAATTTGTGACGTTATTCGCTCAGATAATGGCACTCACTTTGTAAATGAGCTTTTCAAGGAAGTTACTACATTATTGGGAATAAAACATAAATTGTGTTCGATTTATCATCCTCAAAGTAATGGCGTAGTGGAAAAGATGAACGGACTGTTAAAAGGCAGGTTATCAAAACTATGCTTTTCCTTGAAAAAGAATTGGATTTACTGTCTGCCCCTTGCGCTATTTGAGCTCAGAAATCAGCCAAGGAAAGACCACCATTTGTCCCCGCACGAGATCGTGACTGGGAGACGAATGTACACAGCACACTCTCCACTGTGCGAACACTCAGATGCACACAGGAGTGCCGCGATATTGGGAGAAGAGTTCACAGACTATTTGAAGAAATTGACAAGGGCAGCGCGCGCAATATCAAAACAGCTCTCTCCACCCTTCACGAGAGAGGAGGGAAACATAACAGGGTCTGTCACGGAGCCTGAGCAATAGCTACAGCTGATGCCGGGCGAATTCATTTATGTCAGGAGTTTTGTGCGTCGATGGAATGCACCACGGTTCCATGGCCCATTCGAGGTAGTGTTCTGCACGCCCACGGCAGTAAAAGTAAAGGGCCTAAAATACTGGGTTCACTTGACAGATGTACGAAAAGCATATAGTAATGTGCTGGAGGAGGTAGATGAGGAGGCACAGACAACAGCAAACGATGCAGCTGAGCAGAATGTCTGAATATGAACTTGTGTATGTGTGACAGTAATGGACCTGAATGGGAAAATGACTGATAAGTATACTTGCATTCTTTTTAGGCTAAAAAAAAAAAAAAAGTTTTTTTTCTTTTTATCTTGTGGACTTATATGTAATTAATGAAGTGATCAAATTATGACATGTTTACACCCTTGTCTGTGAATACCCTTCCCTGCAACCCTACCCGCTTCTATTCCCCGTCAATATATAACAGGCACTGGTAGTGCCCACAAAATGTTTACATTCATGCACTTAATGCACTTTTATATCTCGAACAGGAACTACCATGGCATCTAACGGGCAGCCTGCAACGGATACATTTACTAGAGTTAGAGAGTGGTTAACTGAGAAATGCAGATATTCGTATGAATGTGGACTATCAGTGTGTATTACATTGTTTTTTACACTAATGTTTGGCCTGGTCACATACTGGTTAATAGCGTTCATCTCTATCGAGATAAACGAGGGGGGAGGCACTAACAGCACTACTGTAAGTAATGCAACCACGAGTGTAAATACTAAGGAAGGTGACTTCTTGGTATGGGACGGGACGAAACTTGTATGGGGTTATTATACAACACCATCCAATGCTGTCATGATAAAAAACGAAGAGCTACAGGGTGAAATGCAAAATAACACAGTGTCCCCGCCAAAGATATCTAATTACAATGCTCACAGTCTAAACGACCGAAACCCCTCCGCCATATCCTGGTTGTATAACACCCCTACCAGCCAACCTGCCCCCATAGCTATAGACACATTGTCAAATAATAGAATGGAAGAAAATGGAAGAATGAAAGCAACACATGAAATATTATATGATGATTGGGTGAAGGGGGGCGGGAAGGAGAAAGGGGGTTCTACTGTGTCTATCACCCTTGAAGCCGGGAAGTACATTAGGAAAAGAAATAACAGAAGAAAAAGGGGAGCGGAAAGGAGGAAGTATGATGAGTACTATGGGTTAGGATTAGATAAAATGGAAGACCCACGACACCCCCACCAGACGAATAAATGGTATGCGAATATGAGTGCAACAGCTAAACAAACAACAAACGAGAGCTGCTATGTCTGCTCCCTCATTCCCCATGCTTCAGGTACACCCAAAGTATTGCTACCCAAAGAGTTGCCAATTATAGATGCCCAATGTCTCCTTCATCTTACGTTATGCAGGATTAAGAACACCTTCCAGGCACATGGAGTTACTTTTAGAATGCTGCAGAACGAGAAAACTTGCTATCCAAAGACGGCAGGGGTGGTATGTCTGGAGGAACCATTTTTTGTAATACAAGGGACACTTTTTTCGGACAAGTGGAAGGATGAAGAAGTAATGTGTAAAGCTGAAGCACTGAGAGGTGTGGCACCAGAGAAATTGCGATGGATAGAAGAAACATGCACACCAGTATGGAAGGAACACATTTCAAAACTAACTTGGGTAACCGCCATTGAAAAACCGTTCAAACTACAGAACGAAATAGACTATGAACTATGTTTTAAAGGAGAGGGGAGAACCTCCATGGGGACAAACAAGAACTGTAACAAGACCCTCACCATCCCAGATCTGAGAAAAGGGACAGCGGCCCTGATGGACACGTAGTGGGTATGCGGCAACCAGGCATACCTGCACCTTCCCCCGTCATGGAGTGGCAGCTGCTCAATGGCCACTCTGCACTCAGCCCTAATGGTAATACCAGAAAGCCACATCGATGGGAGCAAAAAGACACAGGAACGCATACAACAGAGTGCAGCCCAGCCGGCTGCGGAGTCACAAATGTATGTCCTGTCTTCGGGGAGCAAGGGAGAGGTGCTGACCCGTAACAGACGAGCATCAAACTACATATCAAAGGCATCATCAGAACTGTTGGCTCAGATCCCAGACAGATATCGATTATTCAGCTCAGCAGAAACATTCTTTGCCTCCCTCATCTCAAGTGTCCAAGCAAGGGCAAAAGCAAAATGGCTCCAGATAACACGCTGGGAATTGATTCAACTGGCAAATGACACTGAAGAAGGGTTCAACGTAATAAAAGTGGAACTAAGGGCTTTACGGCTGATGACAATGCAAAACAGGTATGTCTTGGACCTGTTGACGGCGATGGATGGAGGTGTTTGCCGAAAAATTGGAAGTGCCTGCTGCACTTTCGTACCTTCCGAAGACGCAGAAAACGGCTCCCTGTCCCATGTGATCGAAGCAGTACACAACCTAGGAGAAAAAATGAAAATGGAAGGTGGAGCAGAAGACAGTACGTGGTTCGATAACATCTTCTCCTGGGTCCCCTCATGGCTTGGAACGACTGTGAAATTTTTGATGCCAGCTGTGGTGTTCCTCCTTTTAATTTTTTGCATGTGCCAGGTGGGTCTTCGATGTTGTACTAACGCAGTACCTAATGGTGCAATGATGATGGTGACAATGGGCAACACCCGGGGGACAATGCAAACTATGCAGGAAGTGCAGGTACAAACCGGAACTGATGATACACCAAGGTATCAACTAGTGCCTAGGTATCATGACAAGGATATCATAGACAAATTATGGCACACCACCATCAGAGAGCCCCGTATACTAGAATGGTATCAGGAGGTGTGGGTAGACTTGGAAGGAGAGAGCGGATGTATATACCTAACCTGTACCCCAGATGAATATGCTAGGAGGGGTGAGAGCTTAAGGGGGGTGTGCAGAGCCTGGATGCCGATAAAAGGCACACCAGCATGGGATGAGGCAATTATGGACGAAGAAGAGTGTAGGAGATTGAATGAGGTAAAGAATTTGTTACTTAAGTAACGAAAGGGGGGAAATGTAGGGGAGGAGTGGTCCAAAAGACCCCCCCTTGCCTACATCCCCTCCCCAGGTGAGGGCCATGGCTCATTGGGCGTCCCCTCAGACCACCCGGGCCCAGGTGGTGGAGGGTTCACCTGCTGAAGACATTGCCCACACGTATTGAATTTAGCTAGGCCCAGAAACCATTTTGTCTATCAAAGATGGTGTGAGCTCAGCGCACTGTAGCGCGGCCCCCACCCTCGGAGAGTTTCAATTATCCCTGTCGCCGCAGCACTCTGGCAGATCCGCTGTGAGCCCGTTCCCACGAACAAGACGGACATGAGCTAGCATAAAATACTAACACTGTAACATTTCATCGTCCACAGTGTATCACTGCTCCCAGCATGACCCGGTCAGCGAGGCCTGGGTGATGGGGAGAACTGTAGAATGGTCATCCGCTGAAAGCAGAAAAATACCCAAATACGAATGTCAAAAACTACTTGTAATACGTGTATCCTTTCCATAAAACTACTTCTACTAAAGAAACCTGTAAAATTGTGTAATTATTGTAAGTAACGCATGTTTACATGACACCAGCAATGGAGGACCCACACCCCTGCAGGGGTGTGCAAATGATAAAAAGCATTCCGGGGGATTATTCTCTATATGTATAATTGAAAACCGTACACCCCGCGGTCCCTCGCCATAACTGAACTAATGCTGCTAGAGTGCAGGGGAGGACGAATGTAACTATACATAAGGCTCGTGTGAAAAGACGCGGGCAAACGCGCCAGTCATGTGTACATATCTACAGCCCTTATATGCCATTACCGCCGCGTACAATGGCGGGTCTCGTTCTCTATGCTCCACAAACCACACTACTACCTCACGTAATGCAAATATATATGCATATTACTAAATGCTGTAGTTGTTAAAACATAATGTACTAGTAAGGTGCTCAGACTGGCTATATTCGAGAGACATGTAGTGAGTTGGAATGTATGTTTTCAAGTGATCCAAATGAGTATTATAAGAATGTTCAATGTTTATGATGTTCTCACCAAAAGTCGGCAACACACGAGAAAAATACCTTTGTGAATATGTGCAAGGCCATTTCCCCCCCCCCCACCCTGCAAAGTCTGCCAAATAAGAGAGCTAAGGCCTGCGCCATGCTGCTCCACCTCCCCCAACTAGGCTGGAGCCGCTTCAAAGATTTGTAGTCCCCGCTACAGCACCCAAGGCCACGGCCTGCCACCTGCATTATTTACCGCCCAGCAGTAAACCTCCGCTTGAATACACAAATCCAAGGCGCCCCCTCGTAAACCCCACAACCCCCCGGAACACCTCAGACTTATGACCCGGTACAACGAAGACACCCAATACTGTGGCAACACACAACAGCCCATTCATAATAACTTCTAACGAGACAGAAAGACATGTACCGCCCGTCCCATGCCCGGAGACTTAGCCCCACGACCTATGGTACCGGTCAAACAGGACACTGGTAACCATGCACGGATAAATCACCATCAAACCCCTCACTGTGGGGTTCCTCCTGTGTTGCATTAACCTGTAGAATAACCTATTGATAGATTTACTAAAGAAGATAACATTGCAATGACTGAATGACTGCGGTGTGCATGGCATAGGGCAAATAAGTCAGGAAAAGACATTCATCTCTGACACTGGCCACAATGGCACAACAACACTGCCCGGATGAACTCAGCTGACCTGCCAGGCCCAGCCCAAACCACGAGGCTGACCAGTGACGTCCTCCAGCCAAGGCCAACCACATCGCAGCAGCACCTATAGTTAGTCATCGCCACCTAATCCCATTGAACTTGTGCCCCTTATAGTATGTAGGCACTGATGACGTTTTTTGTAAATATATACGCCTGTCTTTGCTATTGTCAGACAGAGCGCTCTCGGAGTTTGCAGAGTTCTTTGCATGCCCTATTCTGATTGATAAACTCCCATTTAAGCTCACCCGCACTCTGTCTTGGCTTTATTCCCGACTTGGGAGAGTCCGTCATTGTCTCTCATTGCGGGGAGGATCGTGCTGGCTGGGGACGCTTGCCTTCAAAGGCCAGGTAGATCCTGCACTAGGACGTGGAT
The DNA here is from genome assembly GCF_040938575.1 of Ambystoma mexicanum. Lineage (NCBI taxonomy): Eukaryota > Metazoa > Chordata > Amphibia > Caudata > Ambystomatidae > Ambystoma > Ambystoma mexicanum. Next base: position 69,626,108 of record NC_090921.1, read on the forward strand.
CCGGACAGCCACAATGGCTAAGGATGAAGCCTAGCCACTTTCCTGGGCTTCCTGGTGCTAAGGAATGGGGAATATATTGGGAGTCAAGGTTAGTCGCACACAATCACAGGACACTCCCAAAGCAAATGCGGCATTTTAACTAGGGTTAATAGAGTTCTGCGTCCAACAGCAATGTCCGCTTTCTAAGTAGGGAGATGTACTTCTGCATCAAACAGAACCTGCCTCATTACAGAAGCTTTGCAAAAATGTCCCTAAATGAGATTACATATGCTCCAGATTACGGGTCTGCAACCTGCAGCTTCCAAAATGATTTGGACTGTGGTTCCCATGACCCTTCATCATTGACCAAACTGGATAGGAATGGTGGGACATATAGTCCAAAACATCTGGAGAGGCAAAGGCTGCTGACCTCTGCTCTAATCACTGTTGAACAATAGTCCTCTTTAAGTGCACATCGGGGACTAGTAATTATAGACAGTTTGCACTAATTCTAGTGTGATTTTGCACAGTATCAACAACCAGGCAAAGTTTACTCTAGTGCCAAACAAGTCGTTCTTTCAAAGCATGTCCACACCAGGGCACTGATCGCTCTATTTCAAATATGTAATGTTAATAAAACAATGGAAAACATGGCCATGCTGTGTTTTTATAACTTCTGGAGATGTGCACCTGGCATCATATGCACTGCAACCTCAAAGTAGGATGACCAGATTTAAAAAGTAAAAAACCGGGACACGGCAACTAACATAAAAGTAGGACTAAGGGCCTCATTACACGGAAGGCGGTAATGGTTAACGGCCAGCGTTAATGGTAACGGTGACCGTTAACCATTACCGCCTTACTATGAGGTCCCTTAGCGGGTTGGTGCTTTAACGCCTGCTTTTTGCAGGCGTTAAAAACCAACCCGCTAAGAGAACTTGGAGCTAATTACGGCACCGCAAAATTGCGGTGCCGTAATTAGCGCCTTCCCCATTCCCATAGAGCCCTATGGGGCAGAAATGGGAATGGGGAAGGGCAATGGTGGAAGGGGGATTTACCGCCCCACCAACCTTGGAATGGGGCGGTAAAACCCCTTTCCGCCAAGGCGGTGCCGGTAATTTACCAGCATGGTCCAGGGTGCTAATAGCACCCTGGATAGCACCCTGGATCACCGCCTTCCGTGTAATGAGGCCCTAACTCTTGAAAGTGGCTGTCAAGGCATTAAACTTCAGTAACGTCTGGAGAAGGGGGTTTAAGTGTTACTGCTCAAAGAAACACATATTATAATTAATTTATCACAAACTAACACTATCTTAAGTTGTAAAATGCAGCATTTCTTCTTTGCGGGATTCTGCATTCCTGCCTGCCAGCTATGAAGACCTACTACAAAAAACCGGGACCACTGCAGTTTCCAATGGGAACATGATCTTGAGAAAGGGGGATAGAGCACCAAATAACCGGGTCAGTCGCGGCAAAACCGGGACGCCTGGTCACCCTATTTTAAAGCCACCCGAGGCCACAACTAATAATGAGATTTGATTTCTAAAATGACATGGCATTTTTCACACAATGTAACTTTTACACCAGACAGGATTTCAGAAAACGAGCCACACTGGGACAAGTGTTCATGTCCTTTAATTAGCAGGCACCTGTGCTGTACCCCTTTCCCTATCGATCCATGAGGACGCCAGTGCATTCCGATAACTGTAAATGACCCCAGCCTCCTAAAAAAAACGATGTTTAAGTTAGTGATGGGTTAACGGAGGATTCCTCTTCAGAGTGCCTGGCATCTCAGGAGTGGGTGTCCCTCGGGATTACCCAGATTTATAAATGCAGCGCACCTCGAGCAGGTGTACTGTGAGCGGCGAGGGGACACTGTGTTGATGGCAAGTCATTTACTAAGTCGAGGATGAATCCGAGAGGACGGCCATACAACGCATGTTCAAAGTTATCAGGAGTAAAGCCGGTGAAGAACAAACACATGCTTCCACACACATGTGTCCTCTACTGGAGACATGCATCACATTTTATTTTTCGTTCTTAAAATGTAAGTGGTAAGAAATTGGTACATTAGTTTGCTGCATATAGTAAGTAACAGGCCACACCTAGCATGCTTTTCCAGGTGGCATACGCCTGTCTTGTGCTGGCGCCAGGGGAGTTGCTAGGTCTGGAAAAGACCCGGGGCTACGCTGATGTCGGAACTGTTGGGACTGGGGGCTAGCTAGTCTTTTGGCTGTAGCTCCTGAGATTCTATCCGGGGCTACAACCAAAAGATCAGGGGCTATAGCCCCCTTTGCCCCCCCTAGCAATGCCCCTGGCTGGCACGCTATGTCTGAGGGGGGGTTTGACCCCATTTAACACAGGGTTGTCCAGCTCTAGCCCTCGAGGGCCGGAATCCAGGCGGGTTTTCAAGATGTCCCTCATTAATATTCATGAGGAAAAATGTGAATGCATTTAGAATCATTGTATGAAAATGTATCTGATGAATATTAACGAGGGGTAAACCTTCATGGAATTGGTCCTCGAGGCTTGGAGTTGGATAACCCTGTTTTAACAGGTCACGTGTGCATGATGCCACTCGTCTTTGGGTTCTAAATGACTTGCCATCTTGCAGGGCATTTAGGGTCATTTCCAACCTTACAGGTGCATCACTCTACTAGGCTGGCATGCGGGACCCCGGTTGGGCCCTCTTACAGGCAGGAGTACCCCAGGGGTCTGCATTGCCTCCCAGACGTCTCAGGCATTTCATTGTCCATTGCCACATCGTCTTGACTGACTCACTATCACCCCATACAATGAAGGAGTATGTGCTATTTATGGAGGTGAACATTTTCTGGGTTCTGCTATTGTGCAACAATTAGTAAGTGCTCTTGCTTTCCACGTTTTGCACTTATATTTTTTCTGCAACCAGCACTTGCCATTGTCTACACATTGTATCTTGCAGAAAATCTTAGAGTGAGCAGAAACATATCCAGAAAAAATGTGCCAAGTGTTCCCAGAAAACAGTCCATCGCCCCCCCAAGCAAACATATGCCACCATCAAAGAGTGCTTCATTAATCCACTGTCCAAAAATGCTTGAGCAATCCTAACCGCAGCCGGGTGACATTTACATGAAATGGTGACAGTGAAGGCCATCTGACCACTGAAGGATTCATTTCCTCTTCCTGTGCCACTCACCAGCTCCCAATCCAAAACGGCCACACACACAGAGCCACCTAAATGAGAATCCTACAGTCCCCACTGCACAACTCTGTAGTCTTTCTCTGCAGCTAAAGTGACCACACCGCGAGGGAGTGATTTGTGGGTGGTCCTCAGCAGGCTTCCATAAAACTCTATTCCTGATAGGGCACCAGTACCCTGTTGACTTTCTGTGGCATCTGCAGCAGGGCGGGGGGCTTAGTTTTTGGTGGGGTGTGCATAAGGGTGTGCACATCTGACACTGGCCAGTTCTTTGACACCTGGACGCAGGTAGGAGGAGAGCACGGTCACTTAAAGGTCAGAGTATGCGGTTTCAGCGTTCCAATGGTGTTGGGTTAGAGAGATTTCTCCATCGCTGCCTCTGTCTCAGATAACGACAGTAACATGGACGCTCATAAAGACTGTATGGCGTGAAGCGTGCACGTGTGCACAGGGATCTAATGGGATGTCTTCCTTTATATAAAGGGAAACAAACATCCATTATCGGGTAGTGTTGGGCCAATCTTTGATTAGGGCACGTGACTGATGTTACCACTGCTATGGCCAGTGGCATTGTAATCTTTAACAATAAAGTATGCTATCCCAGTTCCATTTGATTAATTGCAAAGCATTTATTTATTTATTTATTTGTTTATTTATTTATTTATTTGTTTGTTTGTTTGGTTTTTGTTTGTTTGTTTATTTATTAATACACTCACAGCCATTTATTGACAGCTGTCTTAAATGTTGTGTTTCGGTAATGTTCTTTTGTGTCTGCAATTGCATAGTATTTGTACACAAAGAGATGTTCATTTTGACACGTGGAGACCTTTACACACATTGGAATGTACTTGAGGCCATAACCACTCCCCCCAGTGATTTTGCTTCCATGCTGTCTTCATTCCATTCAGTCCATTGAATGTGGGTGCGTTGTGTAAAGTGTGCCCACTCCGTGCAAGACATGTCAACTCCATGGATTCTGCCTGTTGCTCCAGTTGAAGACGCCATGGACAATCTATTGCAGTATGGAGTAATACTAGCCATCCTTATTTGTGCAACGGGTGTGAAAAGGCACAGGAAGCAGTTCACAGTACAAACAGGACCACAGATATGCAGATGTTAGCAGTCAAGGTCTCCAGCCAAGGAGAGGGATCTACCTCCCACTCTCTGCTTGGAGAAACATTTGGCCTGCCGAGAGTTGGAGCCAGAGGAATGAAGGACTCTGGCCAGGAGTTTTTTTCAGGGAGGGAAAGCTGGATGTAGAGTGCTCCCAGGCCACAGACAGCCTTGTGTATGACGCAAAGGGTCTTGAATTGGATCCTTGCGGTCACCGGGAGCCAGTGGAGGGATTTTAGGGCTGGAGAGATGCACTCCCAGGGCTTGAGACCAAGGATAAATCTTGCAGTCCTATTCTGGATTAGTTGAAGGGGGCGAAGGGAGGAAAGAGGCAGATTGAGGAAGAGGCTGTTACAGTAGTCCATCCTAGAGAGAACCTGGGCTCTGGGGACCTCCAGCTTCTGGGGGAAGGTAAGGAAAGGTAAAATGCCCCTGAGGAGGGGCAGCTGAAAGTTGGACTTCTTGGCAAGGTCTGTGATGTGTGGAGAGAAAGAGAGAGAGGAGTAAACGATGATCCCAAGGTGTTTTGCCGCACAGGTGGGTGAGTGGAGGGGAGGGAAATCAAGGATTTAGGCCAGAGAGTTGGGAGGAAACTAGAAGCAGGCTTCCCCATGAGAAGGATCTCTGTCTTACTGGTATTAAGGTAGAGATCATTGGCAGAGCAGTCAGGTATGAGGGAGGAGGCAGAGGGGGTAGCATATGGCAGCTTGAAAGAGAGCTGTGTGTCATCGGCATACCACTGGAAATGACGGGAGAAGGTAGAGATGAGGTGGGACAGAGGGGCCAGGTAGATGTTGAAGAGCCATGGCAATAGGATAGAGCTCTGAGGGACGCCACGGGTAGAGAATCAGATGGAGGAGAGAAAAAGACCCATTTGCACTTGTGATGGTCTGTGTGAAAGGAAGGAGGTAAGCCACGCCAGTGCCCTGTCCATAATGCCTAGGCTATCATGGAGATAGTTTATGAGTATGGAATGGTTGAATGTGTCGAAGTCAGAAGAAAGATTACAGAGGATGAAAACAGAGTACGTCTTAGAGTCCAGATTAGAGAGTAGGTCCTCACAGGTGTTCAGGAGAGCAGGTTACGTGCCTCTGGATGCCCTGAAATCAGACTCGTGGTCATGGAGGCAGTTGGGGGACCAGCTTCTCCATGAGTTTGGCCAAAGAAAGGGGTGTTAGAGATAGGGCGATATCCAGGAAAGACGGCCAGCGATGGCTTTTTTAGTAGGTGGTGCACAAGAGAGTGCGTTAGTGGTTGTGGGAAGGAGCAAGTGGCAAATGAGTGGTCGCAGAGGTCAGCCAAGGCTGGGGAGAGAGAGGCAATGTTGTCCTTGATGGTTCTGGGCGAGCAGGGAGCACCAGTTTAGAGGAGACTTTCATAGAGAGGACAACTCTAGAGATCTCATCTGGTGCAATGGGAGAGAAGGAGGAGAGTATGGGGGAGATGGGGGCAGGGGAGGCACAAGTAGGGTGGATGTGGGGGAGCATATGACAGAGAGGACAGGATGTCCAGAGTTTTGGAGGACAAGTAGGCGGCCAAGTTCCTTGCAGATTTTAATGAGTTCAGCCGTGTTATTGGTGGCTTTAGAGATGCAGGCTTTGACGTGAGCCCTCTTCTTGGAGCAGATCATCCCATTGGTTCAGAGCAAATCTAACTGTGCTATGTTGGCTTGCTGATTCTTCACAAGAGAGACTTACTGGTTGCTATGCTTATGCCCCACATGGGCCACCCACATTTTAACAAAAGGAAAGCATCAATCAGCACCCCCTTGTTCAAATGACTTCCATGCCACAGTAAAGTTGTTGGTCACAGCCAACTGCCCATTGCTCGGTTGACCTCGCCGTTTAATCCTTTCGGTGGTTTTAGAGCATGCTTTTCATCAGAATTCACAATGGTGTAGTTCAGTGTTGTGTTCAATGATATACGCTACACTTCGGCAGGCGGGTCTGTTCTTTTGCATTGCCAGTTGCTGTGCAGCTTGGAAACAACTTGTGCAAATCAGCTAAGGGGAGTTCCGGAGATGTGACCCTCTGATCCAGCTCCCAGCGATGTCTGTCCTTCCTGCACCAAAAACTGCACACATGCACTGTTACTGCGTGCCTTGCCTGCAGGCCTTCATGCCATCATGTGTGCGGCACAGTGGACCAGGGAAATATGCACCGGTCCACCACAACAGAGTTCAAAATTAACAGGTGGGTTCACTCTTCTTGTATCAGTCCAAGATCTATTTCGGAGGTTTGCATTTGTCTTTCTCTCAGACCTTTCAGCGACGTTCAGGCTTTCAAAGTGTATAATTGCACTGCAGAAGCAGGATTTCCTAACAAAATCCTTGAAGTGTTTTCACACAGTCTCGGTGGCTGGTGACTTAGTACCTAGACACTCCTGTTTCCATTTGATATAGCAACGGACTGCCAGGAATCTAAGGGGACTGGAAATGCACACTCCCTGTGCCAGGAACGGAACTCCACATTCTGGGGCAGGAATTGAACTCCACACTCTGGGGCACAGACAATTTTAGACGTTCCTCTCATCAAGCTTGTAACAGCCACATGACACATACAATGCTGGGCATCAGAGCTCTCAAGGTTTCAATATCGGTGCGCACTTGAGGCCCCTTTAGGCATCTTGGGGCAGAGGATATAGAGTGATTGGGAGTCAGCTGGACCTACCGGGTGAAGGGAAGGAGCACCATGCCAGGCTCTCTGTGGCACACACAATGGCAGGACAACTCCCACAAACAGGAATCCCAGAAGGATGCAGTGCAGTGGAGTGCACTCACATTTCATCCCCAGGTTTGGCTTCTATTGATAGGAGAGGAGTACATATGCTTGGGTAAAATAGGACTCATGAGAGAAGAGTGCTAAGTCAGCTCCTCTGATGCTGGAAATGCATCAGAGGGACAGGGTCTGTGTTATGGGTGTCTAGTATCTGGTGTTTGACACAATGACTGTTCCTATATATATATGGCCACTGTACATAATGTCGGCGGGAACAGGGGTTTCCTAGCCTCACCAGTACTTGGTTAGCCACCATAATTGCTTCACAGTTTTTCAGGCTTTACACTACTTGGTTACGTAATATCACCTTAACCGTGTTGCCATAGAGGCAATTACCACTAGAGCATAACCTTTGCAGCTACTGAAAAAAATGAATTCGTCTTTGCACATCCTGTTTCATTGACCCAGATAAGCCAAAGGTAAGCTCTGATTTTCCCTTTGTAATAAAGAAAAATAGTTTGACATCATACGTTGTCCACCTGTCCTGGGTCTTTGAAAGGCAAACCAAAAGTGAGTACAAAAAACTCCAGTACATTTAGATTAATGTACCAGGAACTGGCTAGGCCCCTGACAGCAATTGAAAGTCTTTTGGGGAACCCTTCACAAACTGTGCCACTAAATGAGTCCCATACTCTGCATTTGTACAGTCACCAAGAATTGTAGCACAAATGGAAAAGTACGAGCTTAAATGCCTCCGTTAAATGCTGTTGTGAAAATCTCAGTGTAATAGGAAATGAGGAACCATGTTAGATCCATCACCATCATCGCCACACCAGCAGTAGAAATGCTGTGGAGGATTCTTCTGCCTTTTTTGCCATAAGGAGAGTGGTATTTTTACACAAGCACATGAATTGCCTTTAAAGAATATGTTAGCACTCTTGGAAGGTGAGAGGTTTTTGAGGCATGCAGCAGATTGAAAGTGCACACACACAATACTGCGATCGCTGACACACTTAAGCACTTTCATTTCTTGTCAAATCGTTTGGCACACTTTGAGAGAAAGGGTACATTGCTGGGGAGACGTTTTGTGAATAGGATTGCAGTTAAAAGCCAAGATCCCAAAGCACGCGCTTTCCAACTTTCAACTTGGAAACCACATATTTAGATCTGTCAGTGACTGAGTTTTGTGCGGTAACAATCAACGAAACCAATGCAATGTACATTATGCTGCTCCAATGAAATCTGTTGATAAGACATACATTAGTACATTCTTATGATATGAACATTACGACACAGGCATTGTTTCTCCATGCACATCAATGAAGCTGGAATCTTGCAAATCGGTCCTGTGCTTACTCAGCGGTCTCCTCTCAAAACAAAAGGACTGAAGGGCAACTTTGTGATAGAACAGACACACCATTAATCTGTAACTAATCCCCCAGCTGAGATGAAAAGAGACAGCTGTGTGATTTCAAAGCATATTTTCCAATGTAAAAGATACAAGAAATGCATTTCCTTACATTTCAAAAGTCATATTTTCATGGAACTTCACAGTTTAAGAGGGACATTAGGTAAACAAGTCAAGGGCATAATCATTTAGTAAAACGATGCTTCAAAATACCAGATCTCTATACAACCCTGATTCCTCTGACCTAAGACACAACAGTAAGAATCCATCTAGTATGTGGGTGCTTCAAGGCCTGGGGTCTCAGAGGAGGAGAGAAATACATGTCCTTGTCACCTGGCAAAACTCATTGAACCAAAAGAAATAAAGGGGAGGATAATTAGGTGTGTCAGTATATGACTGGTGAAACATTGCTGCATGGGTGGAGTTTATCAAGTATTTAAGGCCATCCACACAGGAAATTGGGAGAGATCTTGGAGAAAACTGCAGAGGAAGAAAGCTTGTCCAACAGAAGAACTGCAAATTGGGGTTCCACCTAGAGGTACCTGATGGACACCCTACTTAAGAAGACCTTTTCCAGGGGGAGCCTAATGTAGAAGCCTTTTCCCAATACTGAACCAGATTCCTTGAGCGGGATTTTGAAAGCAGGCTACAGACCAGATGTAGAGTTGATTTTGCAGAGCCGTCTGGAGATGTTGATGACTCCACCTATCCTGGGCCTTTGAAAGGCAAACCAAAAGTGAGTACAAAAACCCCAGTACATTTAGATTAATGTACCAGGAACTGTCTAAGCCCCTGTCAGCAATTGAAAGTCTTTTGGGGAACCCTTTCCAATCTTTTTTTAATTTTTTTTTTTTAAAGTGTTATTTTTAATGGCAGAGGTTTACAAGAAACACGCACGTCAACGTGCAAGATGCATAGGGCAAACACATAATTAGTGGTACAGCAACTACAGAGGCAATAATCTTATACGTGGGGACGCAACAGAGTCCAATGTTTCATAGCGTTTAAGTACTTTCTGGTAGGGCCGCGGGCGAGCCACTCTCAGATAGTCCTTCCTCTTGATTGTTAAGGTAGCTGTTGAATGCAGTCCATATGTGCATGGGGTGAGAGTGGGCAGGGAGCATGGTAAGGTACTCTTCTTCACAGTTTCTAGACCATGTGAGCAAATTTAGCCATTTCTGAAATGTCGGGGGAGAGGGGCTCTTCCAGTTTTGAAGCACACATTTATTTGCCACTATACAGCTTTTGTTGAGGAATTTGGCCATGCATCTACAATCGTCGGATTCCCACACCGCAAACAAGATCCCCAGTGGGTCAAGGTCGACCGCAGCGTCAATTACCCTAGCAAATGTATCTAGGATTCTACCCCAGAATTCCCCCAGTTTATGGCAAGTCAAAAACATATGCAAATGATCGGCTTTCTCCCCCTGGCAGCGGGGCAGGAATGCGCAGCGGTCTGGGCAAACTTAGAAATCCTGAGAGGGGTGTAGTACAGCCTGTTCCACAGTTTATACTGGATGGCACGGTAGCGGAAATTAAGGGAAGCCTTTCGAGTGTGTACGCACATTTTCCTCCACAACTGGTCAGAGATCTCCGGGTCCAGTTCCTCCGCCCACCCGCTATGCGCCCTGGATGCCGGAGCCGGGGCGTTCTCCTGTGACATCTTATATAAGGAGGAGACGACGCCACGAGCGCCGCCCGAATTGGCAATGTATGCCATTGCCGGATTGTCAGGGGGTTCATTGGGGTAGCGCGGAATGCAGCCTGGAGCCTATAGTATTGCAGGGTTTCCAGAGCCGACCCAGAATGGCCCGTGTCTGTGGGTCGATAAACCTGCCATCGGGGTAGAAGTCTGTTAGTGGTCGGTAGCCCAGATTCCCCCAGTGCCGAGCCCGAGCAGTGTCGTGTGTAGGTTCCAGCCCAGGGAAGGCCCACACAGGGAGCCATTTATAATATGGAGGGGATTCCACTGTTGGAGGTAGCAGTCGTTTCCAGTCATGTAAAGTGGTGCCAATTGGGTCAATAGGAGAGTCAGGTACATAGTGCTGGTGTAATATTAGAGACATTGGCCCTCATTACGACCCTGGCGCTAAGGGGTTTGCGCCAGCGTTAGCTGCGCCGACCCCTTACCGCCAACTACGAGTTCCCATAGCGCCATGGTCATTTTTCCGCCCGCTTTTTGCGGGCGTAAAAATCCATGGCGCTATGGGACCTCGGTGTTAATTACGCCACCGTACTGTACGGTGGCGTAATTAACACCTTCCCCACTCCCATTGAGCCCTATGGGGCCGAAATGGGAATGGGGAAGGGTAAATGGGTCAATGGGGACTTACCGCCCCGCCGACCTCGGAATGGGGCGGTAAGTCCGCCATCCGCCATGGCGTAAAGGGACTTTGCGCCATGGCGGAAAAGTCCGCCGATGGCGGAAAAAATCCGCCAGGGTCCTAATGAGGGCCATTATGTTGACTCCGGCTACTGCCAGGATTTCCAGCTTGACATGTGGGCGGGTTGGGGAGCTGGGGTACCAGTGAGTGGCGTGCTGGGCCTGCACCGCTATCCAGTAGGATATCAGGTTGGGAGCAGTGAACCCCTCTTTCTCGTATGTGGGCGTCATATCAGACCACTTCTTACGCACCGCACTGGAGTGCCAAAGGAACTGTGCACATGATTTATGCAGTTTCGTGAAGTATTTCCACCCGGGCCATATGGGTATGTTACTGAAGGTGTATAACAGCTTGGGAAGTAGGACCATCTTGATGAGGGAGAGCCTCCCGGCAAATGACAGTGGGAGAGAGCACCACCGTGCCATTTTCGTCTCAGCTAGCTGTGCTGCAGCCAGATAATTATCTGCGAGCAGGGTGGTCTTAGTTAAGGACACCTGAACTCCCAAGTATCTGATTCCACCATGGGTCCAGCGGAGTGGGTATTCAGTGACAGGTTGTGGGGTAGAGTTAGTGAGCGGAAAGACTTCAGATTTGGAATAATTAATTGTGAATCCGAAAGAGGGTGCCTATGTGTGTGATGTCACGTAGCATGGGGTCGAGGTTGGTAGCAGGATCCCTAATACATAGTAATACATCGTCTGCATGGAGGGATATCATTTCTGGGGTGTCTTTTAGCCTTATCCCCCTGTGGGAATGTCATGCTCTGATGTGGTCTGCCATAGGCTCTATCGCTAGAGCAAAGAAGATCGGGGAGAAAGGGCAACCTTGCCGGGTGCCCCTGGAGAGTGTGAACAGAGCGGAGGTTAAAGAGTTGGCCTGAACCCTAGCAACCAGGGTGGTATATAGTAGTTTAATGTATCCCATCATATTGGGACCAATGCCCATTGTCTCCAACACTAGCCACATATACTTCCATGATACCATATCAAATGCCTTCTGAGCGTCGAGTGTGACCGCGATTGCGTGCGCATCCTGATCAATACGAGCCGTAACATTGAACAGCCGCCTGATGCTATTGGAATTGGAACTCCCTGGTACAAAGCCTGCTTGGTCTTCATGGACCAGGTGCGTCATGATCGGGAGGAAACGGTTCGCTATCACCTTGGCGAAGATTTTAGTGTCCAAATTTATAAGGGAGAGGGGCCTATATGATCCGCATTCATCGGTGGGCTTGCCGGGCTTAAGCAGCACTGTTATAACGGCCTCACGTAGCGACGGGGAGAGGACGGAAGCGCAGAGCGATTCGTCCCAGACCTCCAACAATTTGGGAGCTAGTATGGCGATGTGTTTTGGTAGAATTCTGCCGTGAGACCATCGGGGTAAAGCACGGTGCTTTACCCTTGGGCAGGTCTGAGATGGCCCTGACTATCTCGTCCAGAGTGATCGGGGAGTCCAGCTGGTCTCTGGTTGAAGAGGAGAGGCATGTATTGGGAATTTGTTCGAGAAGGTCCCGCATGTGCAGTTCAGTGTGCTCTGGGGGTTGGGAGGATAGAATCTATCAAGGATCTGTTGGTCCGACCATGGTTGGAATCATTTTTCATTCATAATAGAAGCGATCTCAGCCTGCCCCCATTCCGCTCTCATTAGAGTCGCTACCGTTTTCCCGGGCCTATCCCCCCCCCATATTTCCGAGCAGCCTGTGGGCGGTTGAAGTATTGGGCTTCTCTGGTGGCATGTGTGTTGAATGTCTGGAGTTCCTCGCTAATTAGAGCAAGTTTGGCAGGGTCAGCAGCAGTAGAACATTCCTGTTCCAACTCCCGTAGTTTGGTTTCAGAGCGACGGAGGGCGGTTCTTATCGTTTTTAATACTCCCGATTCTCTGGATATGGACATCCCCCTGATATATGCTTTAAAAGGCATTCCACCTGACGCCTATTGAGGTTGCCTGGGGGTGTTGTGCTCAAAGAAGGACACTATCTCCGTAAGGGTCGTGGATTTGAAGCGCCAGGTGCTGAATGTCGGGACGGGTTTTCACAGTTCTACTGATTTTACAACCGGGGCATGGTCGGATAATGTGCTCCCTACACTCTGCCCATCGCATCATTTGACACTAGGAACAAGTCAATTCTGGAGGAGCTATCGTGATCAGAGCAGTAGTGAGTGTATTCAGGGCCATTGAGGGTGGAGTGCCCTCCAGGCGTCTTTAATGTTAAGCATTGCGCTGTGATTATGTAGCATGCGTGCGGCGCCGGACAAGGGCCTGGGGGTGGTCCCGGTCCTGTCCAGTTTAGTATCCAGTATTAGATTCATGCCCCCCCCATATGATCTGGATTCCCACATACCCCAGCAGGATGGTTGCTACAGTGTCAAAAAACTCAGGGGTATCTACGTTAGGGCCATAGGTGTTCACAAGAAGGTACTCCCTGTTCACTATGGTGCAGTATAATACTACATATCTGCCCTCTGGAACTATGTAGCTCTTGTGCAGTATGAATTTGATGGATTTATGGATCATTGTCAGTACGCCTCTGGCCTGTGTGGAATATGAAGTGAAGTATCTGTTAGTGCCATGGACCCTGCCAGGCCCCGTAGAGTGCGTTTCTTGCAGCAGCAGTATTTTGCTACTGTGTCTATTAGCAGAGGCCATAACTTTTTGGGCCTTGGTGTGGTTACTCAATCCCCGGACATTCCAGGACATTATGGTAGTGGGCATTTTACTTGTCTAGGGCACATCCCAGCTCACCTGTCGCGGCATGCTCCTGCAATATGCGTAGTTACTCTTAAGACGCTTTAACATGACGTGATTCGCTGGTTCACCTCTGCCTTTTCCAATATTACTCCCCAATGACCCACCACACGAGCAGCTCCCCCTTCTCACGGGATAACCAAAGGATAAGGTCCCTGTCTCTGTAACTGAGTATTTTTGCGATGAAAGGCCTGGGAAAGTCTCCAGGTGCAGGGCGCGATGATAGGGCACGATGAGCTTGCTCCACCGTAAAAAAAGGGGACAGGGCAGGGTTGGCGAGCAGCTCTTTTAACAGATTTTCAACCGCCAGTTCCATGCGGCCCTTGAGAGCATTTTCGGGAACCCCGATTATGCGTATATTGTTCCTGCGCGATCTTGATTCCAGGTCATCACACTTGGCCTTGACCATTTTCATATCATGGCTGTGTCTTGGAGGGTGTGTATGCTATCTTCATTGACACCTATCCGTGCTTGGGCCTCCGTGATCCTGGTACCAGCGTGGTCTAATTGAGATTTGAGTGACGCAACGTTGGCATTAATATCATCTAATTTCTCATGAAAGGAGGCAACAATTTTGGTCATGGATTCCAATATTGCTGCAAGGTCAGGTGTCGGGGCAGGCGAGGGTGAGGTGGGCTCATCTTGATTAGATGATGTATGGCCCTGGTCAGGCCTAGGCGTCGCTTTAGAAAATGTATCCATAGCTCCCGTTTTACTGGCGCCTCGGGATCTGCTAGACATGACAGTGCAATTGAATGTATGGTGTCCGCCGCTGGTTAGTGTCCAAATGTGGTGGCAGGGCAGCCAAACGGGAGGGAGCGAAGGAGTATTAAGAGGCTGTAGTAGTAATAGAGAGTGTGACACTATGGAGGTGCGGATGCGCCGTAATAGGCGAGCAAAGCTGGTGCGCTACTTATGCGCTCTCCGGTCAAAAAAGTGGGTATTTCAATGGGGTGATGCGTACCAGTTCACGACTCAGCAATGGTGAAATAGGCAGAAGCAGGCAGAGGAAGAGTATGGGCGATCACACCGCCGACATTCGCCCAGTAAGGCACCCTGTGGTTAGTAATGTCTCTGTAGAAAGCTGCTCGTGCAGGGGCGGAAAAAGGATATGGACCAAAAATCAGAGCTCACTGCAATTGGGGGATGTGAGACCCAGAGCACCCATCCAGACTCTGCACATCAGCCTGGGCCAGGTCGCCGCAGCTCAAATTTTGCCTCCCAGGTATAATGGGAGATAGGCGGCCCAGGGCTCAATGAGGGGAGTTGTGTGTGGAGGTAACAGGGATACCGGGGGGCCCAGGGGTTCAGAGGGGAAAAGAACAGTGAACAACCCATGTGTGGGCCCCAACCACCCACCTCTTAGCCTCCAGGGCGGCTGTGCCCGCTCCGCACGTAGTGTCCAGCTGTAGGCCCACAAAGCAGCTCAGTCGTGGTGAGACGTCCGGATGGACAGCTGCACTAAGCCGCGGTGCGCAAGAGCCTCTCCCGGGCCTCCCGCGGGTGGATGCAGGCAGAGGATTTAGGAGAGAGCCGTCCGTGGGCGGGTCACTCCGCAAGCCGGCAGTAGCAGCCACCGGCTGCCCGCAGGAGCGCTGCTACCCCGGTTGCCACTTCAATTGCAGTGGAGGGCAGGGCCGGTAGCCCCGTGGCCTCGGGGACGGACCTCTGCGGCAATGTCACAGGTAAGCAGGATTAATGGCTGGACGTTCCAATGCCCCTGGCGAGGCGTCGCGCCCCATCCCAGTCCGGCCAGGCCGGCAGCGGGAGCGGAGGAGCGATCACTCCGTACCAAGGTGCTGAGTGCCTCCAGGCACAGTAGCCTCCCCGGAGTCGCCCCCACGGGCACGGATGGCGGCAGTAGGGAGACCCCCCAGACAGCGCAGGTCCAGGGTATATTCTGCAGGGCACTCAGGTAAGGTGAGCCGACACGGCGCGCCACGCTGCAGCCCAGATGACGCTCGCCTGCAGGGCCAGTCAGGCACGGCAGCTGCCAGCCACACCACGAGGCAGCGCTGCCAGGCCGCACACCAAGTCAGACTTCGGGAGGCCACAGCATGGGACCCCTGCTTCGATTCTCTCTCAACTTGCACGTAAATGTCATGCAAGATGTTAGGTGTCAAACCGTGAAGTGGATAGCTCAGTGGCAACGTGCGCACCTTGGAAGGAAGACGACACGAAGCAACACAGGTTCGATCCCCGGGTCTGCGCTTAGAAACCTCTGGGTGTTTAAGTGCGTTATAAATATGCAACTAAGACAAAAAAAAAAACAATTACGCATACAAAAACAAACAATTCCTGTAACAGTGCCTGTGTGAGCGCTTTAAAAATGTAAAATAAATAAATGGCAGGGGATTTGCAGGATAGCCGCCGATATTTTCGGATGAAGGCTGGCGGTTCATGGAGCTCGAGGGCTAGGCATCTATTACTTGGGCTGCTCAACAGCGCCCACACAACCCATCCCAATCTTTGCCACTAAATGAGTATTTAAGATTGTGCAGATCATATTAGTATCGGGCAGTATCCAAATATGACTTTAATTGAATTTTCACATGGGTAAATTGCATCACATTTAAATATTTTGATTTGTTATTTTTAAAAAAACTGAATCTTCACATTTAAGCATTGATATCAGCCTTTTTCTTGTCCCATAATTTTGGGATGGGAATGTTGTGGAGGGAGGCATGGAATCATGGGACGTTTCTCCGTAAAACACATTTTCAAAATGAAGATGTATTCTATTGATAAAGTATTTACCAACTGTTTAGTATGCAGAAGCAGCTGTAAGATGGCCTTCAGTGCTAAATAGAAACGATAAAGTAAATAAAAAGGATTATTAACTTATGTGAGCTGAATTCCAAATCAAATTATTACAGCACTGCTACGAAGTGTTGACACTGTCAGATGTACACACATCTTTGTCAAGTGCATTGAGCTCTTATGTGGACTGTTCTCAATGAAGGACGTTACATCGTAACAATAGAATAAAAAAAATACACAGAAAAGCACCATTTTGAAGATGGTGATTCATCACAGTTGTCAACAAAATGGTTGCTCTCTGTTTAATGTCAGCCTCAATGTTTTTTGAGTTCTGTAAACATTCTGAGACATTGCCATTTATTATACAGAATTATCACTTGGAGATTCTCCATCAAACATTCTGAATTTCTCCTATAGGGAATAGGAGGATTCTCTATGATCTTGATGTATACAGAACAGGCACATACATTCCCTTGGCATGGCATTCTGGGAGAAATCGCAGAGCTTATGACATTCGTTCATAGGGTTTTCACATTTCTATGTGTATGTGCTGTGGCGTGATGGAGTAATGATGCTGACACCGTGGTTTCATTTTGGCTATATACTTTTATTCAAAAAAGAAAAGAACCTGTCTTTCCTTAGTTCTAGAGGGGTTTTCTGTACCTTAACACAGAAAAGCTCGGGTGCTCATCAGGTTGTAAGTCAAAAGAAACCAAAATGCTGTCCTCTGTCCAAACCAACAACTCTATCCCTACCAATAACAAATACACCAAGATGAAACGTGTCCAATGAACTTCCGATCCAAGCCACCAGGATAATGGCTCTGTTCTCCTGCTGAAACAACCCTGTCTTGGGTTGACCTAACAACAGTCTCTTACAATAGGGTCTGATTTACCAAATATGCTTAGATCAGGAGAATTACTCCCTTCTCCTGGTCTATCTGGAAGAGCTCTGGAGTCTGTTACTTTACAGTCCTATGTACAAGTCTTTAGAAGTATTTTTACTTCCTCCCAAGTATTTGTGAACAACAGAGTTAAGACTTTATCAACTCTTCTTCTTATTGCTGGATCTTTCTCAGGACTTTTTATATCTTGACTATTGGGGAGATTACTCCCTGACATCTCTTGGTCCTTTTGGTATCTTTCACATATGTTGGGTTTTTCAGTGTGACGAGAGAGTTCACTGCGAGATACTCTTGAGATTTATGGTTTCTCGTGTCACCACTGTGACGAGGGAGCTCACTCCTGAGGAATATTTGGCTCTTGGTTCTCTCAGAATCACTACTGTGATGAGGGAGCTCACTCCAGAGGAATACTTGACTCTTGCACCTTTGCGTATCACTACTGTGACGAGGGAGATCACTCTCAAGGAATACTTGACTCTTGATTTTTGTGTATCACTAATGCGACGCGGGAGATCACTCCTGAGGAATACTTGACTCTTTGGGCTCTCTCGACCCAACCCAGCTTTCCTGCAACTCCATTACCTGTATATTCATTGGAGAGCACTACTCGTTCCTCATGGGGTCTCAGGTCACCATTGATTCTGCATGCACTCCGCACTTCTTCCTGCTTTCCTCCTCTCTGTGCGATTCTTCAGAGCTGTTGCTTCAGCAGTCTCAGCGTGATTTATGGACCGCATGGTCCACCTCCTAGAGGACACGCCACCGCTGGATTCTTCCTGCTTCTGCAGAGATTCAGGTACACTCTGGCTCGCATATCTCCTTTCAACCTCTTCTTCAGAGACTGACTGTATCTCGATGCTTCAGGCAGCACGGGTTAACATTTTCCAGGCCCTGCAGGATGGACTCCAGCTTACCTTGTTGCACTTCCTGCTCCTGGACATGCTCAGTCATTTCTCAGTCTTTACTTTATATGGCTGGGCCCACCCCAGTGAAGCGTTAATGTTTGTTGTATAAGCCTTTGAAGTTATCTTCATGCTACCTAGTGGTCTCCTCATCACAGTTCTTGTTTGTAATCCGTGCTACTGTTGTTCTGTATGTTTCGTCTTCATCTTAGGTCTATCTGGTCTTACGATAATAGAGACTTCACAATAACACAGAGTACTAGTTTCAGGTTGGGCGGGAAAAGAAGTCACTAGGGGCATACCTTCTGGGGAAAAGGATTTAGGGAGGTCTTTCAAGAGATGGTAGTCCTTATCCCCATGAGGGGAGTCTCTCCTTGTAAGGTCTGCATGCTTTTTACCACCCCTGGGGGGACTTTGGGGTAGCAGTCTCACCTCCCAAACCTCATAGAGAAGGGCTTCCCCTCTAGGAAGAAGTGACAAGGGCATATGAAACAACCCAGTACACATACACACTTGCATTCACATGGACACTCAAACACAAACATGCACACACACGCACACACACACACTATTCAACTAATGAGGTTTGAAACATCTGCCTGCATTTGGCACGTCTCACAATCAAAGCAATTTAACAAGAACATTGTTAAAGACTACATAAAAATACATTACTTTTCATCATTGCTTAATTGCTCTTTTTTGTATTTTTTCCTAGACAAAAAACATGGCAAGAGCAGAATGTTCTGGAAACATGACAGTTGTTCCGGAATTCTCACTTCTTGGATTTCAGGTTTTCCCAGAGGTGAAGCCTTTATTATTTCTGATATTCTTCACCATTTATTTGTTAACTGTGGCAGGGAATGTCCTGATCGTCGTAACCGTGCACCTGGAAGACAGCCTTCACTCGCCCATGTACTTCTTCCTTGGAAACCTGTCACTCCTAGATGTCTGGTCCACGTCCAATGTTGTCCCGACTTTGCTAGGTGGCTTACTGATGGATGTAAATATAATTTCATTCTACCGTTGCTTGATGCAGTATTTCTGTTTTGGTTGGATGGCATCAACCGAGTGCTTTCTCCTCGCCGTGATGGCATATGACCGATACCTGGCTATTTGCTATCCCCTGCATTACACCACACTCATGCGCCAGCAGTCCTGCCTTCTGTTGGCTGTGAGTACTTGGATGGTGGGCTTCTTCGTCTCATTAAACGCAGACTACCTAATGAGTATGGTGCAGTTCTTTGACCGTACTGAGGTTGACCATTTCTTCTGTGATTTTGAGCCCCTACTAAAAGCAGCGTGCTCCGACACATCCTGGATAAAAACAATCACGTTTGTCATTTCATCTGCTATAACATCAGTTCCTTTCCTCTTTATAATTGTTTCTTATCTATACATTATTTCAGCAATCCTTAGAATCCCATCTGCCAAAGGGAGGAAGAAGGCCTTTTCTACATGCAGCTCCCACCTCACTGTCGTCATCACGTACTTTGGAATCCTGATCATCATGTATGTGGTTCCTTCTGCCGGCCTCTCACTGAATCTGAACAAAGCATTGTCACTCCTGTACACAGTGGCCACGCCCATGTTTAACCCCATTGTGTACGCCCTGAGGAACAAGGCCATTATGGATGCTTTGAGGAAATACTTGAGGAAGAAGGTGTAGTTTGTGTATGTATGGTGTTGTTATTGTTCACTGTTGTGAAAGGATACACAAGAGACAGGGTGGCTCATTACGGGTCTGGTGGTGCTACCGGCATGTTGCCTCCGGGCCATAAATATTTACTGAGAATACAACCCCAGCAGCCCGGGAAGTCAGGTGCCGGTAAATTGTGAGTCCCCTATGGGAGCGGGGACCACAGAAGCACCGGCACTGTTGCTAACAGTGCCGGTGCGTCCGTGTCAGACTGCCTACCGTGCACTGTTGTTTCCGGACCGGCATACTTGTAATGAGCCCCAAGGTGTAGGTAAGTGCCAGGTTCCCCCCTTATGCAAACCATCCCAACACAAAGTTTTTGAATTGAGTTGGGTCTCTGTGCTGTCTTCATCTCACTTAGACAGTTCCTTTGGTTTTACTCAACCTGCTCTCAATGTATGTTCTGAATCCCTGCCACCTGTCTCTGGTCCAAAAGGTTGGGCTTGCAACCCCACTTCCTTCCATATTCTTCTTAACTCTTTGTGGGAAAATATTTCATCATGACTCGTTCCCCTTGCTTCATGCGGTTGTGGGTTGTTTGCATGTGTGTTCCCACTTCCTGCAACATTGCCCTGTGCAAACCCAGGTGATACTTCCACAAATCCATGTTCTGTCATATTCCTTCCCTTGTTCTTTTTCCACTCTGCTTCGTGATATTTCACTGATTGCCTCTATTTCCACGTGGTTCCATCATCCAAAATTATGAATGTCCCCTTAATACGGTTGATAGTCTTGATGGAAGATAGATGGGCAACCCCTCTCCCACTTAGCCCTGCATTTCTTCTTCTAACATCAATCACCGACTGCAATAGGTGCTACAGTCAGACATTTACATTCCACGAACCATTGCTTGTACCGGCCTTGACATTGCTCAGCTCTTTTAAAAAGCTCCTCCCTCTTCACTTTGATTGGGGCAGACAATCCCAATCACTCTGGTGTCATTTCAGACACTGGTCTCATCCCTTTCGGAGTTATAAATGGGGTAACCTCTGTCTTGGAATGTGGTGTAGTGTGATACCCCCAAATCATGTCTCTCAACAATGTCTGAACATTTCAATTATTCATGAGCTCTAGTTGAAGTGTTCCTTTGATAGCTCTAAATCTCTCTGAGGTGGTACACAGCTGTGGTTTGGTGCCACACTCCAGCCCTAACCACGATTTCAGTAATCACATTTGATTGAAACTGTATCTCGTTGTCTTTCAGCAAAACACAGTGAAAATCTTCTACTCTGAAAATGTTGTCCAAAAATTAATTTAGCTGTGACATCTTCTGACCACTCTACACACAGACATTGAGTGTGATAGTCTATTAATACAAAACCCCTTTTCATCTGCATCACTATGACACCACTGCGTTCCATCAAGCGTCAGGATATCACGTGGTTCTGGAGGGGAGAGTAGGAGATGTTGAGCTTGCCGAAATATATGTATTTTGAGGGTCTTATTCATATGAACTCAATACATGTAAGAAGAAGTTTCCAGTACTTTTGATGAGTCTTGCTGCTTAGAATGCGTCCCTGTTTCACCTCAATGGTGATATCCATGAACCCAGAGACACCGCTCCATGCTACTAGGCTTTTGTGGACCAATCATCCTGGATTCATAAACTACCAAGGAAGGCAAATAATAAAATCACGGTTGCCAACTTAAGTCTTGTCCTATGTTGTTTAATAAGTTAATTAATCCCCGGCCGAGGAACCCAAACCAAATACCACCAAGAACTGTAGCTTCAACAGATCCTAGGGATTCCCTCTTATGGTGCTTAGCGAATCTGGGGTGTTCAGTCGAATGTATGCCCTCTCCCTCTGAGCTGCATGCGTATGTGTTGGGTCATGTTACAATACTCTGGTATTTAAAAAACACTTTACATAGAACATTGTGTATACTCTCAATGCAATCTAAATGCAATTGGTGCTCCATCGATCACCTCAGATGTATCTTCAGATCGCACACACAGATATCATCAGCTAGTGTTTAACCCACTGAGGTATCTTGACGCCTGTTTTGAGATATTGTATTTTTTATGTTGTGTGAAGATGGAGGGTTGTGGTATGGTTGTTGTATGCCTTCGCTTTTTCCCTGCCTATGATGCCACTCTACACCATCAAGGGTGATGCTAATGCTGACTTCAATGGATGTCTCCATGGGTTCTGTACACATGAACATATTACATTTAACAAAGAACACTCCAGTAGTGCTTCACCACAGTCCACCTAAAAATTCCATGTATGTACTACCAGGAGAGTATGCCGATCCAAGGATCTCTGCAATTATTTAATTGAAACATCTTTTGAGCTATAGCCTTGACCCGTGTTGTCGGTGCGGAGCACTGAATAACCTGGAATGTACAATGACAAGAACATAACTATTTTTTATTTATGTTTTTAAAGCGCAGACCATGCTCGACAGCAGCAGGGGGCTGTACAGAATAAGGGTAGCCAGCATTTGGACTGGCGTCTTTTAATAGTAGCAAATTACTGTGGGTTGAGGCTGTATATCAGAATGGGCCTTTTCATTCAGGTGTTGTTGGAAAAGCCACATTTTGAGAGAGTTGCCTAATTGGGGAATTGTGGGGGCATTCCAAACAGATACCGTGCTCACGTTCCAGAGGGTCAGTGCACGACAAGAGAAGCATTGTTTGCGGGTAATCTCTTTGCGTATGAGTTGCTATACAAGCCTGTTGGTTGATTTGCTGCGCGAGATGCACGGGCCACCAGATATGTGGAGCTTACCCGCCAGGTGCACTGGTGTGCTACATGTGACCGCTTTGTAGATGACACATACGGTCTTGGACAGTATCCTGGTCTGGAGATTGAGTCAATGTAGTTTGTGTAGGACAGGGGTGATTTGGTCAATATAAGGCGATTATCACAAAGATATCTATATAAATTAAATAACATTTGACAAACAACTAGAGATGTGATCAGTCTTGGAGTGGAAGTAGGGAAACCAATAGGCATCTGAGATGGAAACTTCAGATCCAATCAAAGAATGCCTTCAAAGTCTAAGGAAGGAAGCCTGTATCAAAAAGCTCTCCTTGTTTGCTGATCACTAAGTGCCATTTTCAGCTTATATGTTCATTCATTGCACGTTCTTTTTGTGTGGAACTTTTTGCTGACATTTTTTTGCCAAAAAAAATCATCAAATCATTTTTTTATTTGGGGGGGTTTCCTCCCCCAAACCCCCTCCCCTATTATTTATTCCCTATTCACCACCACACCCAACACCTTATATGCCTTCCCCCCACATTGTTAAATTTTCGGCCGATGAATGAACGTCGTAGCCATTTTCGGCGGCAGGTTTTGGCAAGGGGAGCCAAAATGCTCCCGATGAGTTGCTGGTTAATAATATTTCACTACTGTGGCAGGCAGAGTGCACCAGGTATCAGAACGGTGTCGGAGTGGGGACTGCTAGCACAGCCCCTCCCTTAGTCATAGATATTATGAACTTCAGGTGGTATTTAGAGTCGTCCATGCCTTTATATTGGTTTATGAAACCTCTGGCATGGACTGATCCAATCCTTCAGATCTTTCAACGATGGTGAAAAAATGAACAGACCAGAGAGCATGAAGGCTCACTAGCCAAATCAGACTATGAAACGTTTCAATGAATTGACTCCTCTTGTATTACTGTTCTAACCTGTTTTATAATCATTTCAGACTTCTAGCTATACTAGGAGCATGAATGTGTCTGCCCTGTTATTGGTCATCTATGACAACATTTTTCATTGGCATGTGGATTTAGGTCAGCACACATTTTTACATTTTTATATTTGTGCCTATAATTGTTTTTAATTAATGGATGTGCTTCTGCATGGTTGCTTCTTGCAATGACTGCTTCTAGGTATTGATTTTACTATTGTTCTAATAGGCATGTGTATTTTATGTTTTATAGGGTTTATGTTGCTACCTCTTTTTTACCTGTCATCTGATTTAAATATAATCTCCCATCTTAAGTATGTGTTGCATCATGTTAAGACAAAGGAAGGTATTACTTGTTTGCCTTTCAAGTTTGATATTTGTTTATTATAGGAAACCCGCATTTATGCAAATTAAATGGCTAAACTTGTGAAATATGAGACCTTTCATAACTTTGAATAGAATATCTTGGGATGCAGACTAGACGAGCAGAGCTAGCCTATTTATGTTGTTCAAAGTTATTTTGAGAGACAAAATGAAAGTCTTAAAACATGTGGGAATTTGGGATTCCTGCTTCTCCTGATGAAGGGTGGCATCTGAAACAAGTAGAGTAATATAGAGGGCAATACATTTTGGGGAAAACTATAGCATTTAGATTTCCTTAAAGAAATTAAACACTCTAGTGAATAAATCTGCTTGATTCTGATATACATATATTCATATGTCTCATTTAAGGAATTCACATTTAAGAACTTGTATAGTGAGAGAAAAGTACAGTGTCAAGGAAAGGAGCTTGACATTTTACAATCTAGTGGTATTAATGCTCAAGTGTTAAATAGGCAAGTAGACAATGATGGTCTGTTCATTTGAGTTATTTTAATAGCATTGTGGATTCTCTTCTTGATGGGTTATCTGGTGCACAGTTTAGACCTTTTATTGCTCAAATTTACTTTCTGCACCTTTTAAAAACAAATCCAAGTGTGTTGCCTGCTGGAGAGTTGAGCCCCTCAATGATACAACTGTTGCTTCACTTCCCACCATTGTTTAGTTAGTCTACAAATATGTATGTTGCTCCATTACCAACGCATAATTTTCTAACACATTCTAAGACATGCTCATGTCAAGCTTTATAATTCTCTTTAGTGTGTGAACACAGATACAATTTTTGATAAATGAGAATAGACTCTATACTATACATCAGTCAAGACACGATTGCTTGATACCTTTCTGGGCACACACGGTGATTCATTTAAAGCCATAGTATAACACACAGGCAATTTCTATTATGGCTTATAATAACAAGATGTTTAATACATTAGCTAATGTAAGGATGACTGGAATGATAACAGAGACTTTCGCTGGTTTTCTTAGAAGAATTATTCCAGTCTTCTAGCAGGACTGCGGTCTCCAGCTCTGGAATTCTCTCTATTTGCAGCAACACTCATGACCTCATTCTCATGAAATCCTGTTCCACACACTCTCTCACTTGTAGCAGACCTGCTCACAACTGATGTATTTACTGGGGGCTCAGCATTGGGACAAAGCTTGATGCGCAGTGCAGTTTGACTACTCCACGATAGTAAATCTTCACCGCATTACTTACATACACCTTGCTCCTAGCACTTCTCCAATTATGCAAATTGGATTTCCTCCATAGGCATTGGCTTTGACATTCGCTACCTTTAACACACAGCATTTGAACTTTGACTCCCAAGTGTTTTTTCCAATAAGGTTATAATCAGCACCACTGTTTATTAGCATTAACACTTCAACCCCATTGACAGTGCCAATTTCTCTTTGTTTCCTCAGTTTCAATCCCATCACAGCATTGACAACTTGAATAACTCTTACACCGCCATAATACCCAGAGTCTGAATCTCGGGCCTCACTCTCATTCTCTTGTACATTTTTAGGTTTGTAGAACATCCTGCAACACTTTGCCAAATGTCCCCCGATTCCACATAATCACCACTCTACTTTACACTGCCATACACTCTTTAGAGTGGGCAAAATGTTGAGTGCTCCCACACCTAAAGCATCTTCTCTGTTGCTGCCCCATGGTCGTTTACCCAATCTGCCCGTTTGAAATTTGGGTTTGCAACTTGATTTCCTTTGTTCTGCCAGCATCATTGCTTCTGTCATAATTCCTCCTCCTGCATTGACCTTGCCCCTTGGCAGACAAAACTGCTCGGACAACCGTGGCACCTTTCTCCCCAGGTTCTTTATCAGTTTCTACACTTAGTTCTTAAATGCATTGAGATCTCCATAGTGCTTTCCTAATCTTGACACAAGAACATCAAATCGTTAAATGGTCACGTATATGTTCATCATAACAGTGTCGACAACATTGACATTTAACGGCTAAGCCCCTCAGAGCAGTGCATAGGCCCTCATTACAAGGGTGGCGCTCTTGTAATGAAGGGTGCTGGTACGGGACCGGCACCCTTCACTACGGGAGCGCCGATTACGAGGTTCCCTTTGCGGGACCCAGACCAGACGTCTGGTAAAACCAGATGTCTTTTCCAGGTCCCGCGAGGGGAAGAGGGAGGTAATAACGGGCCATTCGTAATGTGCCCGTTATTACCTCCCTCCCCATTGCCATTGAGCCCTATGGGGGCTGAAATGGGAATGGGGAATGGTTCCTTCAAAGAGGAATTACCGGGTCCTCCAATGTTGTTATGACCCAGTTATTCCTCATTGAAGGAACCCGGTAATGGTGCCCGGTTTGGAGGCAGCTATGGTGCTAATAGCACCATGGCTACCTCGAAAACTTATAATGAGGCCCATAGTCTTCTATTGTCTCTGCTCTATCATACCAAAATGATACCTCGCCAGAATGTTATTCTCTGCAATCTCATAGTGTTCATCAAGTTTGGCTATACCTATATCAAAACTGTTCCATGTGCTTGACTCTGGCTTCTGAACAGGTTCTGGGAGCCTCTTGAACACGTCCTGCCCTGCATGACCCAGACAATGATAAAGTAGTAATGCATCCTTCCTCTCAATAGCACATTTTGCAGCATACACGGCCAGAACTTCATAGAATTCTCCTTCCACTGTTTCCATTTTATCATTCACCCCCTAGGGTGTGGCAAGAACAGTGCTGGCACTGGAATCTTAGCCATCACAGCACACCTTATGAAATAGATGAGGAATGATAACAATTGAAACACTTGGTACACACCCAGTTATCTGAAAGTGGCACTGATTGGCTGAGACGCAAGGGTGGCATCCTCCTGAACCCAATTTACATTCTCAATGCACTTATAGGTTCAAATGAACAGACACACTCCCAAAAATCTCCTGTGAAGGTAAAACAAGTGTCCTCTCAACACCACCCGAATTCCTGATGCACTTCTAAATTCATAAAGTGCCTGAACTGCCACAATATCAAATCTGTTAATTGGCTGAACTTACAATTAATAGCATCATAATGAAATCAAAGAGCAAGAAGCAAAAATAAAGATTTGCATAACAAAATCAAATGGTTAGTTGGTTCAGGCAAAACACAACCGTGTGATTCTTACAGAACAAACAAATTGATTGTGTTTGTTGCGCTCCACAGGGTACGACGTCCTTTCATCGCCTGTATGTTCATCCCCAGGCATTTTAACGTGCGCATTTCATTGAATGTGCTCATATAATGTTTTAGGGGGGGTGTGAAGGGCAGATAAGGATTTGGGCGGGTAGGCAATAGCAAAAATAAGTGTGGGAGGGGGGTTTGGCAGACCCCCCCAAAATAAAAATAATGAGCATTTTCCATGGAATGTGCACCTTAAAATGACAGGGTATGAAATTACAGGCAATGAAATGACATGGAAACGCTCCAGAGACCAGTCTTCCTTTAGCACAGCGCACTCAAACCGACGAGCGCGGTGACCCTCACTATCAATAAAAGACCGGAAAGTCTCAGAGTTGGTGGGTCGCTAGGCAACCACCTTTCTCAGCGTATCACGCGGAAGGACGTACTGACACCCTTATCTCTAATGCGCCGATGCGCGCCACCACAATTCTTTCCACGTAGTGTTCCGAGAGGACTTCAGGAGTTTGTTTCATTTCACAGCCGGTAAGGAATCAGTGCTTGTAGTATGCTTTCAAAACGCCTTGTTTAAATGACGCTATACATGGACTCCATCCTCCAAGACATCATGTGTCATTGCAGACGTGGTGCTTCGTTCATCAACTTGAATGGCGCCAATGAGTTTCAAGCGCCTCTTCCTGCCTCTGAGCGTTGCTCCCCCAATGCAAACTAAGCATTTTGCAGCATTGTAGGTGCTGTGTGCATACTCTACCATTACAGTCATAGCCCACTTGAGAAATCACACTGGGTGAACTCATCAGTGTAAATGCCCAAGACCCAAGCATTCCGGGGGCTGCTGAGTAGTAATATTCTGACATAAACACACTCCTAGTTGCATCCAGACAAACAGACTACCCAGTCCAGCAAGATTACTTGCAGAGCATCCCAGGGTTCACCAAGCCCACTCTCCCTTTACAGGGTGTGGTCTCCTGTCAATGACTCCCACATAGCAGGCTGCTATGAGAGTAGCATTCTCCGCAGGCAGACCGAAAATAACTGCAAATCCAGTGGATTCTCTCCACTCGATGCCACCCTTTGACTGCTGCAGTCCATCATCGCCAGTATTGTAAGGGTGACTGGAATGATAACAGAGACTTTAGTTGGTTTTCTTAGAAGATGTATTCCAATCTTCTAGCAGGACTGTGGTCCCTGTCTCTGGGATTCTCTTAACTGAACACTTGGAATCCTAGTCTGAAGTCATAACAATTCAGCTGAATATGCATGACATCATTACATACTACTCACTAATAGCAATGGAACCTGTTTACAGTGTGACACGTAAATATGTACAGCAAATGTAACTGGAGTTACAATACATAAGTACATAACTTTACAACATTAGCAATTTAATGCAGAAGAAGGCCAGAAGGTACCGTGAAGGCCCATAATAATTTGGACCGATTCCTACTGCTGCAATGATAGATAAGTGTGTCAAGAAGTACCCTCTCAATCAGCCCGATAGGCCAGAAGTGGTGCAAGTCTACCCGAGAGTGGATGAGGAGCCCCAAGCTGCAATTAAAGGGACCTCAATTGACAGTATTGACTGAAGCGCCAAGAAGCCAAGCCATTGACATTGTTAGAGACACCATGACTTAGCAGCATCAGATATGAAGCACACGTGCCATCCGCACATCGGGACACAAACACACACTCGAATCCATGAAGAACACAAGCGTACAGTTCTGTAGCTGGAGGGCACATACATATACATACTGTCATTGTTTTTACTATTTTGTCATTAGCTTAACGCAGCAACACAGAAACCGCAAGAAGCAGGATATCCTGTGTAAATCTTGCAGGTGCTTATATGCAAATAACCTTATGGAACAGCAGGGGCATCTATGGGTAGTATAGAATAGCATGGAGACTGTAGGAACCGCATAATGGTTTAAGAAAATTACAGTAGGCCACAAATCTCTCAGCAAGAGCTGAGCTTAGGTGAATTCAGGCTGGCAAGAGCAAATGTGTGAGATAGGACCCGCGCCAAGGCCACCAGATAATAATGACATTCCATTCCCTGAAAAACAGTAACACCAGCTGCAGTAAATGCAAATAATTCTTCATAATTCAGAGCTGCAGAGCTCCAAATCATGGTCTCCAAACAGGTGACCCAACTGACTCAGAAAATGGACAGAAACCAGCGCTGGAAAAGGGAGCCAATCAAATGCCCCCAGACAGAAGCTCGCAACAAGGATTTTATAATGTGAGACAAGTGTTGCACAAGATGAGCGAGCACTCTCATAGTCTAAGGTGGTACACACAAGTTACTGTGTTACCGAGATCTGGCTACATGCTGCTGCAGGCCCTTCCCTCCTCATCGCCACGCTCGAAAAGTACACCATGCTCAGATCTGATGGGGATTCTACCAGAGGGGGAGGCATTGCCTTCATTTCAAAAGCCTCACTAAATCAACCACGTCTCCACCTCTTCATGCAAACTATTGCCACTTACTTTGACACAAACCTTGACCATGCACCGTATCTACCGCTCTCCAGCTCCACTAGGCACATTTGAAGATGACATCAATAATATTATTTCAACCAACACCAAACCATCATCGCAAACCATCCTACTAGGTGATTTCAACTTGGGTTTTAACAACCCAGCCGACCACTCGGCATTGATCCTTGCTAATTCTCTGACTGAATTAGACCTTACCCAGTTTTCCTACCTACCCATGATAAAGGTCGAACCTTAGACTGGCTTGCAGACCTCAATTTCTTAGTCAATATTTCAGCCATCGAGCCTTTACCCTGGACCGACCATCGCTTATTAACTTTCACTCTCTTAAATACTTGTCTCCAGCGACAACCAAGATCATAGCCCCCCCATTCCAACGAGGAACAAGAAAAACATTATGATTAATAATCTTAGACCTTTTCTCAAACCCTTGCTGGCACGTCAGTGACACCGTTAACTCCTGCTAACCCTAAGGAATTAGTGGAGCTCTACAATAAAACCATCAATACTGCCATAGACTTCATTGCACCACTGAAAATTTGCAAAAGTAAACCAATAGCGCAAGTGAACACATGGTCCACCGCTGAACTCAAGGCCCTTAGAAAAGAAAAAAGGAAACACAAAACCATATGGAAAAGCAACCCATCTACCATCAATAAAGATACCCTGTTAAAAATTACTGCCACTTACAAAGATGAAATCCTAGCAGCCAAACGTAACTCCTACAACGATAAGATTGATAAGACCAGTTGCAGCACCCACGATCTCTTTGTCATCCTCAGAGAACTTGAATCACTCACTCCTCTACAGACCTTGGTGTCAAGGACCAAGCCTGGTGCAGGAAAATCTATGAGACACCTGCCAATAAAATTACAAAGTGGCAAATGAAAATCGCAGACAAAAAACTTGTCCTGCCACCGCAAGATAACCCCCCTCAACAACTTTCCAACATTCCCTCCTCCATGCAAAGATTCAAATTCAATCCAGTATCACCCCAAGAAATACTCAAAATCATAGAATTTCTAAACCTTCCAACTGCCAAGGCGACTCTTGCCCAGCCGCTGTCATCAAGAACGCAGCTAGAATCCCCCCCTTCATCACATCTTTGATTAACGCCTCATCCATACCTGCACTGCTCCAACTAACCTGAAGAACTCATGGGTGGTACCCCTACTAAAAAAAACATCCTGGGATCTGAATATACCCACAAACATTAGACCCATTACCACGGTCCCATTCTTGTTAAAAAACCTAGATAAAGCAGCCTACAACCAAACCAAATACAAATACAAACTTCTAGGTCTCTGTCAATCAGGTTTCAGACCACAACATGGTACTGAAACAGCCTTGATTGACCAAAAAATGCAAATTGATGACCTCAAAGATAAAGGTAACTCAGCCCTCTTACTTCTCCTGGATCTATCGGCTGCCTTTGACTTAGTTGACCACAAGATCCTATGCAACCATCTTTCCCCAACATCACACTTCTCACCAGAAGCCACAGCATGGATCGAGTCTTTCCTAAGCAACCGGTCAATGAGAGTGTTCTCGGCATCAGCGGCTGCAACCCCGATCCCCATTACATGCGGATCAACGCACATGGTGCTGCAACACTTTCAAATCCTCACATTTCAGAACCTATAGGCTGCCATGTTGCTCCTTATTGCTGCAACTACAAAAGGACAGATTGGTGTCTGGTGATCGACCCAGATAATGCTTATCACAGATGCGTTGTTGATGATTATTGTCCAATTACAGTTGAAGAAGTCATCGACCGGTAGACTCTACCCATGACAGGCACACATTGGTATAATATAACTATGTAAAATCAAGAATGCAAAAATATATTTCAGTACCAACTTTATAATTAAATATACAAAGTACATATTTATGTTAACTATCAATTTAAGTTATAATAAATACGTACAATGTCTATTCTTTGCTTCAAACTGAACATTCATCCGTCACAACGTTAATCAAGTAGCATATAGCACACTTTCCATCCTCACTTGTATAAATAATATGTAAAGGTTTCCTTACATTGTGACTTGAGTTTCCATTCTCCCTATGTGATGGATGACCAACTGCTTCGAAAGACAGATCTCAGTAATAGAAACTTTTTCCAGAGTCAGTTTTCAATATAGTGAATCTTATCAATTATTTGTGGATATTTAACACATTTTGTCCTTCAAATTGTTAGTGTGGTGGATTCAAGGACAAATAACAATGGGACCCTTCATCCAGCGTTCACAGCGTGCCAGAGTGAGTTTTGTTTTTGGGAAGACATGCCACAAAAATGAACAATATCAATGGCAAGCTGTGCAGTGCAAAACAACGAAATATTTCAAGTGTCCACATATGAAAATATTTACTTCCTTTTTAATGGAATGAGTGTGCCTGCTCACACAACATTTACGTATTCTTTCAAAGATGACCCTATGCGAGGTGCAGACAGCCTCGGATTTCCCTATAGGGCAATAGGGCAATGCAGGAACAAAAGCCAAATTAATAGTGTGGGGCAGTTTTTTGGGCATACACATCAGGAAAACAGGCTTTTGCAACTTGAACCCAATACAACGACTTTGGCAATTCTGTCAATTGGTCACATAATTTCACCATTGGGACTATGCAACCTATTTCAACAGTACTCTATGTACCTAATACCCAACACCTGATTTTACAATGTGAGACAAGTGTTGCACAAGATGAACAAGCACTCTCATAGTCTAAGGTGGTACC
This sequence comes from Ambystoma mexicanum, assembly GCF_040938575.1. Lineage (NCBI taxonomy): Eukaryota > Metazoa > Chordata > Amphibia > Caudata > Ambystomatidae > Ambystoma > Ambystoma mexicanum. The sequence goes on from NC_090921.1 coordinate 69,658,314, forward strand.
CACAAGTTACAATGCAGACACATAGTCGTTCTTATTACCTTGAGAAGGTACACCAAGAGCTGAGAACCATTGCGGATCCAAGACCTGGGGAGGTCAGCTCTAGCTAATCCCAGTTCAGGCTCCTAGCGGTGGGTAGCAACAGGAAAAAACCAATGGTAAAACCCTCATACTGCAACATTGTTAGGGATAGCAATTTGGGCATGGACCAGGCCAGCCACCTGGCATGCAAGAGCAAGTATTTTAACTTGTATAGTGTCCACTGTAGGTGGTCTATTACTCTGGTAATAACTAAGACCTGGCTACATGCTGCTGCAGGCCCTTCCCTCCTCATCACCACGCCTGAAAAGTACACCATGCTCAGATATGATGGGGATTCTACCAGAGGGGGAGGTATTGCCTTCATTTCAAAAGCCTCACTAAATACACCACGTCTACACATCTTCATGCAAACTATTATCGGTAAAACTGCCACTTACTTTGACACAAACCTTAACCATGCACCTTATCTACCACCCTCCGGGTCCACTAGGCACATTTGAAGATGACATCAATAATATTATTTCAACCAACACCAAACCATCATCGCAAACCATCCTACTAGGTGATTTCAACTTGGGTTTTAACAACCCAGCCGACCACTCGGCATTCATCCTTGCTAATTCTCTGACTGAATTATACCTTACCCAGATAGTTTTCCTACCTACCCATGATAAAGGTCGAACCTTAGACTGGCTTGCAGACCTCAATTGCTTAGTCAATATTACAGCCATCGAGCCTTTATCCTGGACCGACCATCGCTTATTAACTTTCACTCTCTTAAATACTCGTCTCCAGCGACAACCCAGATCATAGCCCCCCCATTCCAACGAGGAACAAGAAAAACATTATGATGAATAATCTTAGACCTTTTCTCGAACCCTTGCTGGCACTGTCAGTGACACCGTTAACTAAGTCTATACTGCCATAGACTTCATTGCACCGCTGAAAATTTGCAAAAGTAAACCAATAGCGCAAGTGAACACATGGTCCACCACTGAACTCAAGGCCCTTAGAAAAGAAAAAAGGAGACACAAAACCATATCGAAAAGCAGCCCATCTACCATCAATAAAGATACCCTGTTAAAAATTACCGCCACTTACAAAGATGAAATCCTAGCAGCCAAACGTAACTCCTACAACAATAGGATTGATAAAGCCAGTTCCAGCACCGGCAAACTCTTTGTCATCCTCAGAGAACTTGAATCACCCACTCCCCTACAGACCTTTGTGTCAAGGACTCGGGAGGATAGCTCAGCGGCAGCGTGCGCGTCTTGGAAGCAAGACGACATGAAGCAACAACAGGTTCGATCCTCGGGTGCGCACTTAGAAACCTCTGTGTGTTTAAGCGTGTTATAAATACGTAACTAAGACAACCAAAAAAAAAAAATACGCAACTAAGAAAAACAAACAATTCCTGTAACAGCGCCTCGATGCCTGCGGGCTGTGTGAGCGCTTTATAAATATAAAAATAAATAAATAAATAAGGACCAAGCCTGGTGCACCAAAATCTAGGAGACACTTGCCACTAAAATTAGAACGTGGCACATGAAAATCACTGACAAATAACTTGTCCTGCCACCGCAAGATAACCCCCTAAACAACTTTCCAACATTCCCTCCTCCATGCAAAGATTCAAATTCAATCCAGTATCACCCCAAGAAGTACTCAAAATCATAGAATCTCTAAACCTTCCAACTGTCAAGGCGACTCTTGCCCAGCCGCTGTCATCAAGAACGCAGCAAGAATCCTGCCCCCCTTCATCACATCTTTGATTAATGCTTCATCCATACCTGCACTGTTCCAACTAACCTGAAGAACTCATGGGTGCTACCCCTGCTAAAAAAATAATCCTTGGATCTGAATATACCCACAACCTTTAGACCCATTACCACAGTCCCATTCTTGTTAAAGAACCTAGCCAAAGCAGTCTACAACCAAACCAAATACAAATACAAACTTCTAGGTCTCCGTCAATCAGGCTTCAGACCACAGCATGGTACTGAAACAGCCTTGTTTCCAACCATTGCAACTATCTCTAATTGTGAATCAGTTCCATTACCAGACTTGGTGAACACCCGCACTTCATCAGTTTGCAGTCCCACTACTGTAAGGTCCATATGATAGTGAAGTATCCTGGGTTCTGGTGACCAGCGGTGACTCTGGGGATAAGTTATTATAAAAGGAAAAGTAGCTTTATTGTAGTTAGAGGGTAAACTATAGAAAGGAGGTAGGAGCTCAATACATCTTCTCCAGTATCTCTCCCATCCTGTCTATCCTAACTGACACTCCTGGAACCTTGGTGTAGTATACGAGTCCAGGCTACTAGGCTACATTCTGATACTTACATTTGTGTACTTAATACCAGTAACATACTACACATTCTCTCTCTTTATAACAGACACACACACTAACCAAACAGCACTGAAACAGGAACTCACATCAAACCACCAGAACAAACATTCAGCACCCTCACAATTACCAACCACTTTCTCAACCCATTCGGCGTACATCTACATTCACGTAACTAACGTTCCCCAGCCATCATTAAATATCACCAACCAACCATATATCTAGGGCTGCCACTCCTAGATCTCGTAACTGCCACTTATGAGCACAGACCACACACTAAACCACATTCCATCACCTTCCAAGTGTACACACCTTCTACCATGTCTGCCACACACAGTCTCAGGTCTGCCACACCTGCAGCACTAACGCGCACTCACACGCAACCAACCAAATACACAAACTAACTTCTGTAACCATAGCAATGAATATCAATACCACATACAACACATCTCATTCTCGCGACAAGGAACCTGCCACTTGCACCATCCCATTCATACTCAACTGCCCCGAGAAACATATAAAAGTGGGAATAGAAAGAAAAGATACAAACTACACAAGGATCACATAAAAACAGCATAACTGCACAGGCACAGTACGCAAAGAAAACATCACAACAGGGAATCGATCACAAACCCCATTGTGAGCTGGTTGTTACTATAGGAATGCATTCATATCTCTAAAACAACATGCGCATAAACCAATTACCACTATGCCTATACTTACTCACTTGGGCTTCTCACTCACTTATACAATACGCCGGCCACAGCACCTGCCCATACGTTATACTTACTCACTTGGGCTTCTGACTCACTTATACAATACGCCGGCCACAACACAACACCTGCCCATACATTATACTTACTCACTTGGGCTTCTGACTCACTTATACAATACGCCGGCCACAACACAACACCTGCCCATACATTATACTTACTCACTTGGGCTCCTCACTTACTTATACAATACGCCGGCCACAACACAACACCTGCCCATACATTATACTTATTCACTTGGGCTTCTCGCTCACTTATACAATACGCCGGCCACAACACAACACCTGCCCATACATTATACTTACTCACTTGGGCTTCTGACTCACTTATACAATACGCCGGCCACAACACAACACCTGCCCATACATTATACTTACTCACTTGGGCTCCTCACTTACTTATACAATACGCCGGCCACAACACAACACCTGCCCATACATTATACTTATTCACTTGGGCTTCTCGCTCACTTATACAATACGCCGGCCACAACACAACACCTGCCCATACATTATACTTATTCACTTGGGCTTCTCACTCACTTATACAATACGCCGGCCACAACACAACACCTGCCCATACATTATACTTACTCACTTGGGCTCCTCACTTACTTATACAATACGCCGGCCACAGCACAACACCTGCCCATACATTATACTTACTCACTTGGGCTCCTCACTTACTTATACAATACGCCGGCCACAACACAACACCTGCCCATACATTATACTTATTCACTTGGGCTTCTCGCTCACTTATACAATACGCCGGCCACAACACAACACCTGCCCATACATTATACTTATTCACTTGGGCTTCCCACTCACCTATACTATATACACACATTATATCACCCTAAATAAAATAGACTACAGCTACCAGAATTCCTTGAGACCAATTGAGACTAATCTGTAACACCTGAAAAGACTGCCTCCCTGAAGATTGTAAGAGACATGAAAGCGCTTGGAGGAGAACAGCAACTGAAATGCAGCAGGTATTCAACTGGGAACTAGAGTGCACGCCTCTCCCTCCCTCTTTTTTCTACATACAGGGAGGAAGTGGTGCTTGAAATTAATTGGCGCCATTCAAGTTGATTAATAAAGAACAAGGTCTACGTTGGCATTCAATTCCTTGGAGGATGGAGTACGCATATAGCGTAATTTAAACGAGGCGTTTTGAAAGCATACTACAAGTACTGATTACTTACCGGGTGTGACATGAGACAAACTCCTGAAGTCGCCTCGGAACACTACGAGGAGGAAATTGTGATGGCGCATCAGCGCATTAGAGATAAGTCCATCAGTACCTCCTTCAACGTTATATGATGACTGACACAAGTGGTTGCCTAGCGACCCTCGAAGTGTGAGACTTTCCGTTCTTTTATTGATAGTGAGCCTCACCGCTATCGTAGGGTTCAGTGCGCTCTGCTAAAGGAAGACTTGCCGGTGGAGCGACTAACCATTTGATTTTGTTATGAACATGTTTTTTGTGTGCTTCTTGCTCTTTGATTTTGTTACAGTCCTAATAATTGGATGTTCAGTCAGTTAGCAGATTTGATATTGTGGCAGTTCAGGTCCTTTAGTTATTTAGAAGTGGATCAGAACTCAGGTTGGTGTTGGGAGGACACTTGTATTACCTGCACAGGAGATTTTTGGGAGTGTGTGTATTCATTTGAACCTTGGAGTGAAATGAGAATTTAAGTTGGATTCAGGAGGGCGCCATCCTCACGTCTCGGCCAATTAGCCCCCTTCTAAGCTTACTGGGTGTGTACCTAGTGTTTCAATTGTTATCATTACTCATCTATTTCATAAGGTGTGCTGTCATGGCTACCATTCCAGGGCCAAAACTTTTCTTGCCACAATCTAGGGACCCAATGATATGATGGAAGTATGTTCTGGCAGTGTATGGTACAAACTATGCTATTGAGAGGAAGGATGCATTGCTGTATAATTGTCTGGGTCATGCAGGGCAGGAACTGGATAAGAGGCTCCCAGAACCTGTTCAGATGCCAGAGCCAAGCACATGGAACAGTTTTGATATAAGTATTGCCAAACTAGATGAACACTATGAGGTTGAATAGAATAACATTCTAGTCAAGTGTAATTTTGGTACGAGAGAGCAGAAGAATGGGGAGACAATAGAAGACTATGGGGGTCATTACGAGGTTGGAGGTAATGGAAAAACGATGCCGGTAAAGGATTACCGGCACCGCATACCGCTCTGGGCTATTCCGACCCAAGAACCCAGTATTAGAGGCGCTGCTAATAACATTGCAGCTAATAGCGGTATGGGCGCGGGCACACGGGCCTTCATGCCGGCAATACCGGGATGCCACTAACAGGAGGACATCACAAGTTAGGCGGACATGCAAAAACCGGCATCATGAAGGCGCTAATACGGGATTCCAGCATGCCGGCAATACCGGCATCGCAAACCACCCGTAAACTGCTATGTGCAGTGTTCCCAACTGCCACAGGTGCACACAATCAGCACAGGTGGAGGCAATGGAGACTGGGCCAGCACAAAAGAAGCACACCCACACACCACACCCCTTCCCACACCAAAATGATTCCACTTGTAGTAGCAATACTGGGGCTGGAGGAAATGTTTGAATTGCTACACCAGCAACAACAACAGGCATCACAGAGGAGACGCAGGAGGAGAAGGAGGGTCAGACAGGCCCAGCAAGTCCCACCATGCAGGCAGTGGTACCACGTAGGCAGCCACCAATCCCTCGCATCAGAGCCAGTCCATGCAACCTAACCCCTGAGCAGATCCACACCCTGTAACGGCTGGACCGGGACACCATCACCACCATAGTGGACATGATAAACGTCAACAGTGTCAGCCTGAATGAAATCCGCACTGCCATCCCCCCTCTACTGAAGGTAGTGTCTGAGCACCACTTCCTGGCCACAGGTACTTACCAGCACACAGTGTGCCAGCTGCATGGCATATCATAACCTCTCCTTCCATGCATGCTGACCCAAGTGCTGGGTGCCCTCCTGAAGCACACACACAACCACATATCCCTACCAGGGAGTGGCCAAGAGCTTGTTGACACTAAAGTTGGCTTACATGCAGTGGCAGGCATGGCCAATTGCATCAGTGCCCTCTACTGCACCCATGCTGAATTTGTGGTCCCACATGCCATAGAGGTTGTGTACCGAAATCATAAGCAATACCACTCCATCAATGTGCAGATGGTATGTGACTCCAGCAAGATCACCACACATTGTTGTGCCCAATATCCCAGACCCACACATGATGCCATGGTGCTGCGGAATTCCTTGCTACCCCGCTACATGGAGTGACATGCTGGACGACGTTGGACGACGTTGGACGACGTACCTGGGTGCTCGGTAAGTCGCCTTACAGGCCCATGGCAGTGCAGTTTGGGGTGGATTAATACTCCACCTGGGTGTGATTGGGGGGTGAGTGGAGACAGCACATACAGCATAACACTGTGGCCCTACATTTACCGACCTGAACGAGACCCAACAATGCCTTTCATTACACCAATGTTTCACATCAATGACGATATGCCATACGTAGAAGCAGGCCACATCCCTCAACGCGTCCACTGCACATCAACTGAGTATACCCTCTGCAACACAATCCAGCAACATGCAGTGAGTGTGCCTAACGCACATGAATGCAGCAAAGCACAATACAGGACATCTGCAAGAGCATGCAAGTGAACACCCTGCAACATCTGGACAGCGCAATCCACACCTGCAGACCATTGTCCAGCACACATTGCGACAAATGTACCTGTATGCATACATCCAGGGACATGTGCATGTGAACACCAAATAGCTGCAGCCATTACAGTGATTACAGGTGTAATGCCACACATACCTCACATACCTCATTGTGCTCCCATGCGGGTGATGGTGGCTATCCCTTGAATCCGTGTCCCCTCACCCCTGTTTGGATCCCGCAGACCAGGCACGAAGAGGAGTACAATCGGGTTCATATCCGTACCCATGTTGTGATCGAGCAGACCTTTGACCTGTTGAAGGCACGTTTCCGGGTTTCCGGGTGGATAAGATCACCATGGTCTGTGCTATACTGCTCAACATGTACATCCGGTGGAACTTACCCCTGCCACCTGACATTGACCAGCAACCACCGGGTGAAGATGGGGATGATGAAGGATAAGAGTAGTACATCAGCCATTTGGCAATGCCCATGAGGGACGTGCTGTGCGCCAATCATTGATGGATATTTACGTTTGATGCACTGTGATGAAGAGGGTGCATCAATTCCCACTCGCTGTGCACTGGGATCGGGGGACTCTGGGCAGTGTAAACTGTCTGCCATTACATTCTGACACACTCAATAAACAATGTCCAGTCATGTTATTTGTTTCCAAATGAGATGTAATTATCAATGAAACTATTTACATAGATGAAAGGCCCACCCACGATGCAACTGAATCTACCCACCCCCGTCCCCTCCCACCACCCTCCACCACTCATCCCTCTAACCCCCCCAATGCTCCCCAAATACCCCCATCCCTCAACTCCCCCACACACCCATGTCCCAGCACACATTATGAGTTCTAACAGCCTCCATCCCGCATGTCTGTCCGGCTACAGTCGGTCCCTTTTGCATCGAGGCTGTGGCTGCCCTGGATGGCGCCCGGTGCGTAGCGACCTACGCACTGGGCTTGTCTGAGCTGAGCTTACAGGGGTACTGCTCGTGGATGGCGAGGGTTGTGACTCGGCAGGTGCTGTAGGGCATTGTGCCATGGTGGCAGCCAAATGTGTGAGTGCCTGGGTGACTGATTCCATGCCCTGGCGCACCCGCCTGGCAATGTCGTTCACAGCACGGGTGAGTGCCTGTGTGCTGTCACAGTGGGCCTGGCGTGTGGCTTCCTGTACTGTGATGAATTGTCACAACATCTCGTCCATGGACTGCTGACGCTCCTCCATGCGGGTGATGCAGGATTCTAGGTCACGTATGTCATTGACTGCTGGTGGTCGCATGGGAGCTGGACTGATTTGAGGGCTAAATACAGGTCCAGTCGTCTCCTCCGCGGAGCGACCACTACACGACCCATGTTCCAGGGAGTACTGTGGTGTGTGCCCCATGGATGGTGTCCCCTCAGTATCCTTCGACATGCAATGCCCTGCCGTGTCAGCCTCATTCTGTTGGACATCATCCTCTGCACTATTTGTTGCAGATTGGGCCACCTCCCCTGGGTCACTAGTGGCCGGTGACTGAGGAGCCTCACCATTGATGGCCCTTGGTGTACACTCCTCGTCCACATGAGCTGGCTGCAGTGGGGCAGGGGTTGTTTGGTCTGTAGGCTTGCGGGCCGGTGTGCCTTGTGGCAGGTGTGCAGTGATGGCACCTAATTTCCCAGGCCGGTGCACATTCCCATGTGTTGGGATGGATGCTCCTCAGGTCCTGTGGCCTGTGACCACTGTTTACAGGACCGCTGTGGCATGGGAGAGCTGGTTTTCATCCGCCCAGCCCTTGACGTGGACGGCCTGGTGCCATCATCTTCCCCTCTGCTTCTGCCTGGTGCTGTTGGCTTTGTTTCTGCGGTGGGCCTGTCATCGCTGTCTGATACTGTGCCTGTGTGGGATGAAGAGGCAGGGCATGAGTCATGGGTGTAGGGACATACAACATATATTAATGTAAGTAAATGTTGGGTCCTGTGCATTGCTGTCTGCATGTTGGAGGGGCAGACATGGTGCTTACAGTTGTTGGGTGTGTGGTGCAGTGTCTGTGCGTCCTTTTAGCGCATCCATGTTGTGCATGCAGTTTGCTTGGTGGATTATGGGTGTGTCGTGGATTGCGTGCGGTGTACATGCATCAGGGTGTGCGTGCCATGTGATGTGTCTCTAGGGCTCTGGTGTACACTTGGTGGTGGAGATGTCTGCACCATGCAGTGGGATGTGACACTGGTGGGGCCTGCTTCTCTGCAGTGCTGCATGTGTGTGGCTGCATGCTGATGTTACTTGGGTTTTGAATTGGACACTGGTGGTTTGTGTCAGTGGCATTGGTTGCATGTGTCCGTGACAGGGGTGTGGCATCTCTGTTGGGCAGTCATTAGGTGGGTGGTGATGGGCAATGTACTTGCTGTCATCAACTTGCCATTTGGACTCAGCCATTGGATTTGGGTTGGTTGTGTGTGTTCACTTTTGTGTAGTGACAACACTCACTCACCTTCGTCAGCCGATGATGTTACTCCTGTCTCAGCACGCCTCACCCCTTCAATGGCATCCATGTGTATCAGGGAGCAGCATGTTTCCTCCCACCGTGCTAGCTTGATGGGCGTGGATGGTTCTCTTCATGTTGCCTGGGCCTGCTGACGGTTGGTAGTCAGTATGTTGCGGACACGCAGCCGCAGGTCGTCCCACCTTTTCCGGCATTCCTTTGTATTGCGTGTGGTTGTCCCCACTGCGGACACCTTCTGGGCCACCTCCTCCCAGATCTGTTTCTTCTTGATTTGTGTCGCACGGCGCAGGTCTGTGCTGAACACCACATCTGCATGCTGGGCCAGAGTGTCAGCCAGCATGTTTAGCTCCTCATCGTAAGAAATGTTGGTTGCGCAGACGAGGTGTGCCTTTGAGGGTGTACTGTGTCATTTTCAGGCAGGCTGTGATCTCGGTTTTGGATTTCAGTGCCTATAGCCACGGGATTGCAATGGATTGGGATTTTCAAGATGGCCGACGTGCGCTTTCCCGTTCCGGCGTGATGACGTTACTCCCGGTTCCACTTATTAGCGGGCACTGCTATTAGCGGTCACCGCTAGCGGTGCCCTTTAATAGCGGTGTCCGCTAATGCTGTATCCATTGATGCCGTTAGTGCTATCTGCACTTTCCATGATGCCGCTAAGGGGCATTTTTGGGACTTTAGCGGCATGCCGGTACTGCCGTTACTGGCATGCTGCTAAGCTTGTGCACGCGAACTCGTAATAGCCCACTATTAGAAGGCTCTTTCCTACACAGACACGGTATTTGCTCCATGCCGGTAAGGACAGTTACTTACCTCCAACCTCGTAATGACCCCCTATGTCACTGCTCTGAGGGGTTTAGCTGTTAAATGTCAATGTTGTCAACACTGTTATGATGAACATATACATGACCAGATTAGATGTTCTTGTGACACGATTAGGAAAGAACTATGGAAGGAGGGAGATCCCAATTTAGACAGAACTATCGAATAGTGAAACAAGGGGAGCATACTGCCATCTGCATTAAAAAACGAAGTGTAGAAACTGATAAAGAATCTGGGGAGAAAGGTGCCACAGGTGTCCGGGCAGTTTTGTCTGCCAAGGAGCAAGGTCAAGGTAGGAGTACGAATTATGACAGAAGCAATGATCCTGGCAGACCAACAGTCAAAAAAGTAAATAGAGTTGGGTACCCAAAAGACAAACAGGCATATTGGGTAATCGCACCATGGGGCAGCAACAGAGAAGATACTTTATGTGTCGGAGCATTCAACATTTTGCCCACTCTAAAGAGAGTATGGCAGTGTATGTAGAGTGGTGATTATGTGGACTCAGAGGACATTTGGCAAAGTGTTGCAGGATGTTCTACAAACCTGAAAATGTACAAGAGAATGAGAGTGAGGACCGAGATTCAGACTCTGGGTATTATGGAGGTGTACAAGTTATTCAAGTTGTCAATGCTGTGTTGGGATTGAAACTGAGGAAACCCAGAGAAATTGTCACTATCAATGGGGTTGAAGTGTTAATGCTAATAGGCAGCTGTGCTGATTGTAACCTTATTGGAAAAAACACTTGGGAGTCAAAGTTCAAATGCTGTGTTTTAAAGGAGGTGAATTTCAAAGCCAATGCCTATGGAGAAAATCCGATTTATATAATTGGAGAAGTGCTCGGAGAAAGGTGTATGTAAGTAATGTTGCTGAAGATTTACTATCATGAAGTAGTCAAGCTGCACTGGGCATCAAGCTTGATCCCAGTGCTGAGGACCATTATATACATCATTTGTGAGTAGGTCTGCTGCAAGTGAGGTCATGAGCTGTACATAAAGAGATTTCTTCATGGGTGCCGCATATTTTCATGCACAATATGAGGTTGAAGAATGATGTGATTCCTATTGTGGCAAAGGTGAGGACTGTTCCTTTAGAACCTCATGAACGAGGTGAGCTTGAACTTGAGCCGATGTTAAAGGAGAGAAACATTGAGCCAGTGGAATCGGTGGTGTGGGTGAGTCCAATTGTCATGGCAAGGAAAGCCTATGAATCCATGAGGCTTTGCATTGATTTGAGAGGTTTGAATAAGAACGTAATTGCTGGGAGGTTTCACCTGCCCAAGATAGATGAATTGATTGTGGATGTGTCTGGGGACAAAGTATTTTCGGTCTTTGATTTAAGATTGGCATATCATCAGATACCCCTACACCCAGAATCCATGGATCTGACTGCCTTTATTTGTGTTTGTATGCCATTTGGCTTGGTATACAGAAGCGAGTGTATTTCAAAGGGTCATGGACACTTTTCTGTGTGATCTGTCAGGAGCAAAATGCTATCAGGATGATATTTTGATTTGGGGAGGTGATGTCAAGGAGCATGATGAGAGGCTTAGAGTGGTTTTGGAAAGGTTGGGTGAATCAGGTTTGACGTTAGCACTTAAAAATGGCCAGTTTTACCAGCTTGAGGTGGAATACCTTGGACACAAGCTGTCTGGAGGGGGAATCAAGCCTAAAAAAGTGTAATTAAGTCCGTAGCAGGCATGCCGGCTCCAAAGAACAAGTTAGAGGTGGCATCCTTTCATGGGTTGGTTGAATATTATGTCAAGTTCATGAAGAGTTTGGCTAGCAAAACACATGCATTTAGGAAGCTTACCAGGAAGCGGGTTACGTTTGAATGGTCATCTAAGTGTGTGGATGAATTTCAGTTTGTAGAAAATCTATTGACTTTGGCTCAATTGCTAAGGTGTTTAGGAGTGAACTTAAGACCATTGTCTTCACTGATGCCATTGAGTTAGGCCTTGGGGCAGTTCTAATGCAGGAAGAGTCTGCAGAGAACAAGAACACAGTAGCCTTTGCATCTAGGATATTCAAAGGTGTTGAAAAATGGTATTCTGTAATTGAACAGGAGGTGCTGGCAGTATTGTGGGAGGTGATGAAGTTTAAAATATATTTATTTGGCAGGCTTTTTGTTTTGTGGATGGACCATAAGGCATTGGGAAACATTTTTAACAGGGGAGGATTAGAAAGAGTTTCCAGGCCCTATGTGAAATGAGTGACTAGAGTGCAAGATTTGGATTTTGTAGTGGAGCATATAGAAGGTACGAAGAATGTGGTAGCTGATGGACTTTCGTGCAACGCCCTTGTGGAAGAAGATTGTGGCGATGTAGAAAACTCTGATGGAGGGTTCAAAGACATATTTGCTGTGAAAGGATGTTTAATGAGTCAAAGTGGCTGGATGCATGTGACAGCAATGAGGTTTATCGGCAGGTGAAGCAAAGGAGGTATGACAATTTGGATCATAAGAGGATTAGTAGGATCAAAAAAGAGTTGTGTTTGAGAGATGATTTATTCTGTAGAGAGGAGCGGTTGCTGGTTCATTCCGACATAAGAGAAACTGTGATTAATTTGGGTCACATTGCTCATATTGCCATCTGTAGGACCAAATTGTTTGTTAGAGCTGACTTTTGGTGGCTGTAGATGGATTTAGATATTGAACGTGGTGTAGAAAATTGCAATATCTGCAGGGAGAATTAAAAGATCTTTAAAGGCAGGATCACTCACGTGGTAGTGCCAGTTGTGGCAAGAGTACCACGGGAGGTGGTAGCCACTGATTTGCTGGGTCCACTCAATTTACCAGGGGTAAGAGGTAGCTTTGGTGGAAGCTGTGCATTTATTGTCCAGGTGGCCAGAGGTATAGTTGTTTTGAGAGAGATGACCACATCTAAGGTGATTGAGTTTTTGGAGGGAGTGTTTTTGCAAGAAGGTTTTCCCACCGTCTTGTCAGTTACAGTGGGCCCCAATGGAGGTTCCAGAGTTTGAATCATGGCTCATGTTGCTGGGCTTAAAACACAAGCAGACCTCCCTGTACCACCCCCAAAGCTACAGGTGTGTTGAGAGATTTAACCAGACCATAATGGATGGAGTACGGATGGCTTTCGCCAATGTTGTGAATTGGAAGGAAGATGTGGCGCAAATTATTTTTCAGTACAAGGTCACACCCCATGGTACGACAGGTTAACTGCCTTTGAGCTTTTCAGAGGTAGGAAACCCAACTCTCCCCTCACGCCATGTTGGCTAGGGAAGTCCAAGTTGGTTAAGGTTGACTCTGAGACACTGAGGGATCAAATTAGGAGATGTGGTGAGGTGGCCACAGACAGTTATGATGAGAGGATGTGCGGGTTGAAATTTGAGAAAGGTGACAGAGTGAATGTGTTGTTGGCAAGGAAAGGGAGGAAGTGTGATCCGCGATTCTCGCCAGTCAAGGTGGTAGAGAAGGTTTGTGGAAATGCAGTGAGGAGGTGTGGTGGCGAAGCGTGGAATAAGGAAAGGCTTTCAAGACATGCGTGAAGGGGTTGAAATACCAAAACATTCCTGTCCTAGGAGAGAAGGCGTGTTGTAAAGTTATTTAGTCATGTATTGTAACTCTGTTACTTTGTAACCTTCACTGTACATAGTTACGTGTTACATTGTAAACAGGTTTCATTGCTGTTAGTCTGTAGAATGTAATGATGTCATGCATATGCAGCATAATTGTTTGTTTCTTTGTTTGTTTGTTTCTTTATTTGTAGCGCGCACCAGACCCTGAGGTATCAGGATGATATTTTAAGCTTACAAAGTTACATAATGTAGCACAAAGGAATTTACAGATTTACATATTATATATTAAGGTATAAGCGTACAGGTTATAGTACAGGGCATAGCAGGGTTGGCAGTTTTCATGAAGGTGAGAAAAAAGAAAAGATAAGCAGTGATATCTACAGGAGGTGAGTCATGAGGGTCTATTGGGTAAAATAGAAGTCATGGAAGGCTTGGTAATGTGGGAGAGGTTATAAGGCCTTCTCTCCCTAGTCTGGATTTAGAGATTATTCAACTTAAACCAATTGATAATTTTGCACCTGAAGTGTTGGTATGCTTGGTTTTCCCTCGGGCACGGAGGCAGGGAGTTCCATAGTTGAGCAGCTTTGACAGGGAAGCTACTTCCACCAATGGTAGCTCGTTTGAATGGAGGAACTGTCAGAGAGTTGGTATATGTTGATCTCGTAGGTCGGAGTGTCGATCTTTTGTTGAACCTCTGAGTGAGGTAATGAGGTGCTGCATTGTTGAGGGCTTTGAAGGTTATGGAGGCAGTTTTAAGCTTGATTTTTATCAAGAGTAGATAGCCAGTTATTTTTCCTCACTGTGGAGATGTGACCTTTTTTGGTCATTCCTAGTGCCGCTCTCAAGGCATTATTTTGAAGTATTTGTATTTCCTTAGTGATATATTTGTTGGCACCAATGTAGAGAGCGTTATAGTAGTCCAACTTAGATAGCACAAGTGCTCTTGCCAATGTCGTACAACTGCTTGTTGAGAGGAAGGGTTTAGCTGATCTAATCAGTTTACACGTGTAAGCCGTGGCAGATGCCATAGCATTTACTTGCTTTGTCAAGGTGAGACTAGAGTCGAGGTAAAATCCTAGTGTTTTACCTCCTTCATCACCTTAATCGTGTTGCTGTCTATGTTGAAGGAGGTATATTTATGGCCAAGTTTGTTAATGTTCGGTGTAGTCCCCAGGATGATGAACTCCATTTTATCATCATTCAGGCACAGGCCATGGAGTGCCATCCATGCCTGGATGATGAGGTCTATCCTATTCACCAAGGCCAAATCCTGGTTGTAATCCCCTGTAAGTGGGAAAAGAATCTGAGTGTCATCTGCATAGTTAGTGTAGGTGACACCAAGACAATCCAGATCATCAAATAGGGGCTTGATGAATATGTTATAGAGAGTATGGCGACACAGGAACCCTTGGGAACACCACATGTAATGGGGATAGGATCAGCTGCTTCTGAGGTGAAGACTCTCATCGTTCTTTCGCTCAAGAAAGATTGGATCCACGCTATGGCTTGTTGTGAGAAGTGTGCAGCTGATTCTAAGTGGTTCCAAAGAACAGTGTGGTCCACCAAGCCAAATGCTGCTGAGAGATCTAGAAGGAGTAATAAGGTTCATTTACCCTGATCGCTCAACTCGTGAACTTGGGCCTTGAGGTCAATGAGTGCTGTTTCAGTTCTGTGCTGAGGTCTGAAACCTGATTGCCGGGTACCCAGGAGTTTGTTCTGTTCCAGAAAGCGCTGAATCTGTAGGTACGCCACCCTGTCTAATATCTTAAGGAGGAATGGCACTGTTGTAATTGGTCTATAGTTTGTGGGTATAGCAGGGTCAAGTGTTTGTTTCTTCAGAAGAGGAAGGACCCAGGATTCCTTGAGATTACTTGGGATAGTGCCTGAGGTAAATGACGCGTTAATAAGCTTGGAGATAAAGGGTGAGAGATCTCTTGCGGCGTCTTTTATAATTTGTGCAGGACATTGGTCTCCTCGGCAGTTAGAAGGCTTGAGAGAGGGACTTCAAGATGGCTGCCGTAGAGGGAGGATGTGTGTGAGCCGAGCTCCGTCTCCCCTCCCGCGCCACAGTAGCTGCTAAAGTAACTCGGCTCGCACGAATGACCTAGATTGGGCTTCAATCCCTTGCAGCACTCGCCGGCATTTCATCGAGGCAGGAGTGGAACGGCTCCCCCAGGCGCATCACCCCGAGGGCGGACGCACCAAGACGCGGGAGGGCCCCCCTCCGAGCACTACTGCCGGCGCAGTAACCGAAGAGCAGCGATCGGACCAAGGGAGAGTCCGCCCCCTCCGACTCACTCTCTGCCAGAGAATATCTACGGACCCGGGGCACCAACACTACGCCCCCGGGCCAGATTCCAGAGACAGACCCAGCCAAAACCGGGAACCAGAGGTAAGAGCCACCCGGCCGGGAGGAAGAACAGTGGCTGCGCACTCCCGAAACATAGGAGCGGACCCGGGGCTCTGGGAGCACCGTCAGCTCGAGCCGGGCGGGTGAAAGAACGTGGCAACGCCCTCCCCGTTACAGAGGAGCAGACCCGGGGCTCTGGGAGCGTCATCAGCTCGAGCCGTCCAGAAAAAAGAACAGTGGCAACGCCCTCCCCGTGGCGGAGGAGCAGACCCGGGCGGGTGAAAGAACATGGCAATGCCCTCCCCGCTACAGAGGAGCGGACCCGGGGCTCTGGGAGCGCCATCGGCTCGAGCCGGGTGGGCATTTGTGCGGCTAACGTGCTGCAGACGAGGCTTTAGCGGAGGTCGGGGCCGAGGGCACGGCTGCCCCGGAACGCCCCCATAACACCGCCTCCCCCCCGCCTCTCCAGCGATCGGTGTCGCCGCCAGAAGCAACCGGGCAAGGGAGAGGCCCCATCAACTGATCGGAGGATCGGTAAGCCCCGCGGGTGACTTCACAAGCTCTCCAAGAGGTCCACCTTGTCTTCGGGGCCCCCACCGGAGCGATAAGCTAAAGGCCTGCACTGCAATCACGAAGCCCCCCCACCAGACGTGAAACAAGCACTCGAGAGGCCCCAGGCAATATCGCGTGGGCCTCATACACAAGAGGCAGGCGGCAGGGGAGTTGATCCGGGAAGAACCTCGAGCTCGTGGGACAGACATACAAATAGAAGATCCGGAGGGGTGCGACTTAATCTATCATGAGGCAAGCTTCATAGGAAATAAACTCGCTAAGTCCCAGATGTCACAGACAAGAGGGAAGCAAAAACAGATAACCCCCTCATCCCACACTCAGAAACAGGACCAGAACCTGGTCCACCTCTGGGGGGTGACAAAGGGAATCCAGATAAGGCCGGAGCGCACAAAGCATCGAGAGGCACCCCGGGAATAGATACTCCCCACGGCGAGATGGCCACGAAGGACGACCTAAAAACGTGGTTTGGGGAGTTCCAGCAGCAATTTATGGACTCCATGAACTTGCATCTAGATGCCATGAAGAACGAATTTAAATCAGCGCTCCAGGAACTAAGAACAGAAGTTGATGGACTGGGTGAAAGAACGGATACCTTAGAGAAAGTAGTACAGAACATAGAGGAAGAAACGCAACAAGTGGCAGAAATGCAGGAACAACTGGCCCGTCAGACGCATAATCTGGAGATTCAATGTGAAGATTTAGAAAATAGATCGCGTAGGTCCAACATCAGGATCAAAAACATGCCAGAGTCGGTCGAGGATAAAGATCTCAAATCGCCTGTGCAACAAGTTTTCCTAGACATCCTTGACCTGCAGGAGGAAGAAGAAATACCGATAGATCGAATACACAGGGTGGGCCCAAGGAGAACGATGACCCAAGGTAACCGCCCGAGGGATGTTCTGGTGGCCCTCACGAGATATGCACAGAAGAAGCAGATCCTACGGAAGGCCAGGGCAATGGACCATATCCGAACGAATGGAGAGGAGGTACAATTCTATCAGGATATTGCATTATCAACGCTCCAGAAAAAAAGGGACATGGCCCAAATCACAAAAGAACTCACCACGCGTCAAATTAGGTACAAGTGGACCTTTCCATTTGGACTATTATTCACCTGGGACGGCGTGCAAAAAAGGATAACCACTAAAGAAGAAGGTCTGACTATATTAAATCTACAGGAGCAGGACGACGACTCCCCACAAGCAAGCGGCACGGTCCCATTCGCGAGGAAGAGCAGGGGGGAATGGAAAACGATAAACAAAAGGGTGCGGCGCCCTAGTAAAAGGAAATGAAGACCGACAGAGGGCAGGAATGGTGGAGCAGAAACATGATAAGGCGGTGCGCAAGGAGCCTAGAATATAACAGCAGGAAAAGCGAGTCCGATATAACAGGTGCCGGGAGGGGAGTGAGGACCCGGGGTCTCTGAAGTCATGTGGAAGGGTTTAGGAACCCCTTCAAAGTTTTCCCTGAGAGTGTTAGAGGGTATGAAGCACAAGGCGACACGCCTGAGCGTTAATAGGAAATCATGCCATCCTCAGGGCTGTTGGGGGAGGAAGAGGGAAATGCGCCAGTTGGGGATTGCGCAAGTTTGGTGGGGGGCATTGGGGGCAGGGGAAAACCGAGCATAACTCAAAAACAGGGTATGGGAGAAATGATCATAGGACATGCTTGATAGCCCGTAAACACCAATGAGGATAAAGATCTTGACACACAACTTCAGAGGCCTCAATTAACCCGCTAAGCGTAAAAAAGTAGAACATTCCATCAGGCAGGGCGCATATGATATTGTAATGCTCCAGGAAACTCACATTAGAGACCAGGATAAGCAGAAAGTGCGTCTCAAGGGTTTCAATCAAATATTTCAGGCAAATGCACAGGATAAAAAAGCAGGGGTTCTTATAACGCTCAAAGACTCCTTACATGCACAGGTTAAGTCTTCTTGGAGAGACAAACAGGGAAGATGCCTAATAATTGAAGGCAGGCCCCTCACTTTGGCCACAGTATACGCACCAAACAGAGTTCAGGAGGGCTTTTGAGTGATATCATGAATAGAATAGAACAGCAAGTTGAAGGGGACATTATATTGGGTGGGGATTTCAACATGGCGTGGGACCCATCCCTAGATAGATCCGGACCCAGACATCGAGATCTATTTAAAGCAGAAGTTCACGCACCTAGGGCTGACAGACGCATGGAGGAATGGCAACCCCAAACAGAAAACCTTCTCTTATTATTCACATGTACATAATTCTGCTTCGAGAATAGACTACCTATGGGTCTCAGTGGGGCTTCTAGGCAGGATAAAACAGATTGAGATGGAACCCATCACACTCTCAGACCACGGCCCGCTGTGGGCAGATATTAGCTGGTCAAGACATGGCCACCATTTATGGAACTGGCGCCTCCCAGAGGACATCATCAGGGATCTGGTGATGAGCCAGACGCTAAGAGAACACATCCTAGAATACTTGGCTATTAATAATTTCCCCGGAACAAATATGGATACACTATGGGACGCCCATAAGGCGGTCATGAGGGGACATCTCATAGCGCTTAAAACACAGAAAGAGAAGGCGCACCGCCAGTGGGAAAAAGAATTAGAAAGGCAAATTGGGGAGATACAAGCAGAACTGATTCAGACGCCCACCGGGAAACTCATTTGAACGATGAGACATGTTCAGGGGCAATTGGAAACACTCAGAACGAAAAAAGCAGAAAGGGCATTACTCTATACGAAACACTGGTATTATGTAAAGGCAAACAAAGCAGATAGACTGCTGGCAAGACAGCTGAGAGGGAAACAGCAGGCCCAGACAATACGAGCTCTAAAAGAAGAATCAGTCCACCTTAGAACACAGACAGTAGAGATAGGAAGGATACTAGGCAAATATTACCAAAAATTGTACTCCTCTGACCATCCGATGGAGGACCTGCAAGAAGCCTTCTTGGCTGGGGTTCACCTCCCCGGATTGACGGAAGACGATAGACAGGCCTTAGATAGGGACATCACCATAGAAGAAGTATATGCAGCAATACAGTCCCTCCCGAACAACAAAGCCCCGGGCCCGGACGGGTATACCACCATATACTACAAGACATATAGGGATATCCTCGCCCTGATACTCACATCCCTGTATAATACATTTGGGGAGAAGGGGGATCTGACATGGTCAATGAATGAGGCAAAAGTGCTGGTCTTTCATAAAAAGGGGAAAGAAGAACAACTCCCTACATCTTACCGCCCGATAGCCTTAATCAGCCTGGATGCAAAATTGTACACAAAGATCTTAGCGGCCAGACTGGGCCCAGTACTTCCCAGGTTAATCCACCAAGACCAGTCAGGATTTGTCCCAAACCGCCAGACACATGATAACATTAGAAGAGTCCTACACCTAGTTGAAAAGATAGGCATCAAACAAACCCCTGCAGCACTGGTAGCCCTAGACGCCGAGAAAGCGTTTGATCGAGTAGAATGGTCATGCCTTTTTCGGGTTCTTCAGAAGATGGGAATGGGCAAAGGTTTTATAGATAAGGTTAGGGCCAACTACAACTCCCCGTCCGTAAGGATAGCGGTGAATG
The DNA here is from genome assembly GCF_040938575.1 of Ambystoma mexicanum. Lineage (NCBI taxonomy): Eukaryota > Metazoa > Chordata > Amphibia > Caudata > Ambystomatidae > Ambystoma > Ambystoma mexicanum. The sequence continues at coordinate 69,678,533 of NC_090921.1, forward strand.
GTGGGTTATCGGACATAGTATACCTAGGAAGAGGGATGAAGCAAAGGTACCCGCTTTCCCCCCTCCTATACGCCATATACTTGGAACCTCTCTTGGCAAGAATAAGGGACTTGCCGGAGGTGAAGGGAATAGAGATGGTGGGGCAGGCCCATAAAGCGGTGGCCTATGCTGATGATATGTTGGTGGCCTTAGGAGACCCAGAGAAGTCCCTTCCACACTTAATGGGAGTCATAGAAAGATTTGGATAGATATCAGGGCTGAAAATAAATAGGCAAAAATCGGAGGTGTTGATTCTGGCGGGGAATAGAGAAAAAATTGGCACAGCGGCCACAGACTGTCAACTGAAAATTGCCACCTCGGGCGTCAGATATCAAGGAATTACCCTCACGGACCACATAGACAAATTGTAGTCCCACAACTACCCGCAAATCCTAGAAAAAGTAAAAAATTTCCTGGTGGGGGAGAATCACGGCAGTGAAAATGACAATTCTCCCCAAGCTAATGTATTTGTTTCAGGCGCTCCCGATAAAACCCCCCCAGGCCTTTTTCAAAGCACTTAGGAAGGCGGTTTCCAAATACGTCTGGCAGAACAAGACCCCAAGAATTTCAAATGCGGTATTGACAGCTCATAGAAAGGAGGGGGGATGTGCCATGCCACACTTCAAAAAATACTATGAAGTGGCCCAGCTTTGGGTCATGAGGGATTGGATATCGGAACAGGGTAAGAAAATTTGGGAGAGGCAGGATAGGGCGGTGGCGACAACATCCGCCATGCACATGCTATGGATCAATAAACGATTCTGACATGCAAACACCTACATTAGCGAAATACTGAAGACGGCATTGGGGGTATGGGACGCCACCATGACGAATGAAACCATGACCAAGGATCCCGCCCCGTTCATGCCAATGTTTGGAAATCCCGAATTCCCCCTGGGATTGGACACGGGAGCGTTTCACAAGTGGGAGGAAGGGGGGTGCAAGATGGTGGGAGATATGCAACAGGATCAACAGATTAGATCCTTCGAGAACTGCAAAACACTTCTGAATTTAACACCAAAAGATAGATATAAATATGATCAGATACATCATTGGCTGAGCACTCCACGTATAAAGGAAGCACTAACTAGGGAACTGACCCCCTTTGAGAACTACATCATGACACACTCTGGATCTCGTAAATTTGTTTCCACCACTCACAAATTTATTAATGCACTGAAGGAACCTACCACATGGCAATATATGAAGAAATGGGAGAAAACCCTGGGCTACGCACTCTCCAAAGAGAGGTGGGAATACTTGTGGGGCTTGATGCCAAAACTGACAAGAGCCATCCAAACGAGAGAAATGTGGGTGAAGATGATGGTGCAATGGCACTATGCTACCTCCCCGAATAACTGTTGGAGAAAGTGTGGCGGGCAGGGAGACTGGAGACATATCTGGTGGGACTACCCGAAGATAAGCCCATACTGGGGAGAGATAAAAAACCAAATGATTGGAATGTTCCCGGGAACAGAACACCTGGGAGAGGAAATATGGCTAGGGGGTTTTTGGGATCCAAAGGACAAAACGCCAACTACTCCGCAGAAAAGAAATTTTATGTGCCTCCTAATAGGAGCATGGTTGGAAATCGCTAGAAACTGGAAGCACGAATCCCCACCATTGCTCGTTGATTGGACGCGAAGGGTGTGGTCACATCTGGCTCTAGAGCTAATAACTTATAACATCGATCATGGGAAATTCCGAGAGGACTGGGGAGGGGTACTGGAATTCCTTCAAAAGGAATATAAAGAACAATGGTGCCCACACAATATAAGGCTATTGGATTTATTCACGTGAATGAGGAAATGATCTTCCGATGTAAAACATATACAGATTGAGTTATGCAGGTCGGAGGGGTCGGGGGGAGGGATTTCTTTGTTCTCTTTTAATGAAGTTTTGATGCTTGATCTTTGTATGGTATGACACTGTGTTAATAGAAACTTAATAAAAACATGTTTAAAAAAAAGAAGGCTTGAGAGAGAGTATTATTTTTTCAGGTTCTATTGTTGTAGTTTTAGTGAAATTAAAGCGGAATTTTGGACTAGGTAAGTTTGATACATTTCTGGGTTGGATAGTGGATGTTGGTACATTTAGTTTTTTTTAGCAATTTTTACTTGAAGCGTGGTAATTTTGTCAGTAAGTACTTTCTGTATATCAGCGCACCATGTCTTGTCTTTGACACAATTATCAGGTGCAGAAATGGGGTTTTCTAATTCTTTTAATATAGCGAAAAGTTCCTTTGTACCTGATTTAGCCTGTTGTCAAAGCTTTCTTTTTTAGCTCGTTGTATTTCATTTTTGTATTTTGTGTAGATGTTAATTCTCTTGGTTTACTGCTCCTCATTTTTAAGGGGGCAATAGTATCGATGGCTTCTGATACAACTTTGTTAAATTCATTCACTAGAGTAGATGGATCAAGTGAATCTTGGAGTGAGTTTAACGTAGGAAGTATGAGTGGTAGGAGTCTGAGGTTATGCTCTTTTTATTTCTGGTTGGCATAGCGGGTGCTGTGGGGTTGTTAGGGACTTGGTTGGTTTTAGACTCTATGGTGAAGGCTATAAGCGAATGGTCCGTCCAAGCCTAGGGGCTGATGTTGGTGATGTTGATGTTGCAGTTGTAATAAGCAACCCAGTCAAGAGTTCTGCCCTTATAATGGATAGGCTGAGTTATTTTTTGCAAGAAGCCAAGTTATGAGAGGGCGTTGGGGCGTTGGCGATAGTTGTGGCTTGGGTATCATTAGGGTCATTGTAACCTAGGTTCATGTCTCCTAGTAAGAGTACCTGGGATGCGTTTTTTAGGTTGTCTGACAGTAGCATGGATAGGTCCTCTTCGAAGGAGCCAATGGGGCCCGGGGGCCTGTAGATTAGATGTATAGTGCTAGTTTGTGAGTCTGAGATAGGTAACTTTATAATGAGGGATTCGCAGTAGTTGACATGCATTTGGGCTACTAGTCTCATTGCTTGTGTAGATTTAGCTATAACTAATATACCCCCACCACGGGTATTAGCTCTGTCTTCTCTTAGGATAGTGTAATTAGCTGGGACAGCTATCATCAAAGTTGGGCCTGCTGCCTGGTGCAGCCAAGATTCAGTGACGGCTAAGAAGTCGTAATTCTCTTTTTCTATTAAATCAGCGATTTCTGTAGTGTGTGCTACTCGAGGTCTTGCGCTGGTAAGTGCTCCTTTGGGTGGCTAGGTAGGTGAGGCTGATGTTGAGGTAGGCTTGATCTTGCTATAGCTATGAGTCATTGTAGTGTGACATGTATTAAGTTTAGATGGTTTCAAAGTTGTCTTGAGGGCAGTACTTAGGTTATTAGTACTCGGTTTTGTATGGGTATCTTTGGAATAATAGGTGTGACTAGTCAAGAGTCTAGCTGGTGGTTCGTATATTTTCGGTAGTCTTGAACGGAACTTGAGGTTCCTGTGCAAGAGGTTGCATGGAGCATTTGTTCTGGTCTCGTTGGGTGGGGCAATTGGCTGGCGAGATCTTATCGCTTGATGGGAGTGGCTAATCATGGTAGTCTGCAAAGTGTTTTGGAAAGTTCAACACGCAGTTGAAGGTAGTGTAGTCATGAGAGCCATAAGGTAGAGGGTAGTGGCAAGTATCATGTGCTATAATGTGCAGTTGCAATGGTACCTATAGGTATGCTGCTAGATATATAGTAGCAGTGGGCAGGTGCGGGAATGCCAGTATGACAGGCTGTGCACTGCCGGGAACTGTGTTAGGTATAGTGAGGATTAGCTGAGGAAAGATAGGCTAATTCGACTTGGCACTGTCATGGAAAATCACAAATAGGCTAGGTGCGGGTCTACACTTGACCGGATAGGCTAGATATATTGCTAGATATGTCAATGTAGACTACGGGATTCCTAAAGTTTGCTCACATTGGATAGACTAATACAAGCAACATAGTTAGTTATTAGATGATATTCATGTTAAGACAATCATGAGTGGTGGGATGGTAGTCGGAAATGAATCATAACAAATGCATATCAAGTCTAAGCGGAGTTGCCGAGCAGTGTTGGGCCTAACAGTATCAAACAGTTAGCACTCAATGATAGACAACGGCAGTTGTTGCACTATTTGGGAAATGTTACTATGTTTTCAGTGTAACGTTCGCCTCGCAGTGGGGTCACTGCAGCCGGGTAATGGAGTATAGTAGTGCTCTCGGCTCTCATCTGATGGTATTTACTGTGCGTGTGCTTCCACCATCTGTGTGAGGGACAAATGAGTTTGTAGCAGAGTTCACGAGGTACCTTGGAATATAGTTTATTTTCAGAGTGGGGGTATTTGCCAAGACTAGGTACCTTGACAGTATATGTTGCAGATGGCTTGACGGTCATGCATGGACAGGCACTGACATGATCATACCTGTGCATTGTGATGTGTGCCTTAGGGTGGGTGCTGGCTAACACCTTCTAGCGTGATGTTGTAGGTAAAGTTGGCTCCGTGGCCAATGGGATGCTTGCTGCGTGTGGCATCAGCGTTGCTAGGCAACCATCACAACCATCGGCCCGGTGGCCATTTTAGGAATTGCTTGTGGAGAAAGTTGAATTCGGGGCACAAGAATCGGCTCAATGTGGGTAATAGAAGGGTAAAATAACTTTGGGAGGGCAGTAGCAGTGGGATCTGCTTACCCTGGGTGTAGTTCCGGAGAACATCGGCACTGAGGTGTGCATCGCGGCCTGTTGGTTGCAGATGTCAGGTTGGGCTGCGGCGTGGAAAAAGATCGGGGCTGGGCTCCTGCCCACCCAGCTGGCCAGCTGCTGCGGAGTGGTACTGGCATGAGATGTACCTGGCTGGTACTTGAACCTTTGGGTGGGTGCCGGTCATGCACGGACAGGCACTGACAGGATCATACCTGTGCCTTGTGATGTGTGCCTTAGGGTGGGTGTCGGCTCACACCTTCTGGCGTGATGTTGTAGGTAAAGTTGGCTCTGTGGCCAATGGGACGCTCGCTCCGTGTGGCATCAGGGTTGCTAGGCAACCATCACAACAATCCACCCGGCGGCCATTTTAGAAATCTCCTCATGGAGAAGGTTGAATTGGGGGAACAGGAATCGGCTCAATATGGGTAATAGGAGAGTAAAATCACTATGGGAGGCCAGTAGCAGTGGAATCTGCTTACCCTGGATGTAATTTAAGAGGACCTCGGCACTGAGGTGTGCGTTGCAGTCTGTCGGTTGCAGATGTCGGATTGGGCTTCGGCGTGGAAGAAGATCGGTGGTTGGGCTCCTGCCCACCCAGCTGGCCTGCTGCTGTGGAGTGGTACTGGCATGAGATGTACCTGGCTGGTACTTGACCCTTTGGGTGGGTGCCAGCTCACGCCTTCCGGCGTGATGTTGTAGGTAAAGTTGGCTCTTTGGCCAATGGGATGCTCGCTCCGTCCGGCATCAGGGTTGCTAGGCAACCATCATAATAATCGGCCCGGAGGCCATTTTAGAAATCACCTCATGGAGAAGGTTGAATTTGGGGCACAAGAATTGGATCAAAATGGGTAATAGGAGGGTAAAATCACTTCTGGAGGGCAGTAGCAGTGGGATCTGCTTACCCTGGATGTAATTCAGGAGGACATCGGCACTGAGGTATGCGTCACAGCGTTTTGGTTGCAGATGTCAGGTAGGGCTTCGGCGTGGAAGAAGATCGGGGGTTGGGCTCCTGCCCACCCAGCTGGCCTGCTGCTGCGGAGTGGTACTGGCATGAGATGTACCTGGCTGGTACTTGACCCTTTGGGTAGGTGCTGGCTCACACATTCCGTCGTGATGTTGTAGGTAAAGTTGGCTCCGTGGCCAATGGGGCGCTCACTCCGTGCGGCGTCAGGGTTGCTAGGCAACCATCACAACAATCGGCCTGGTGGCCATATTAGAAATCTCCTCATGGAGAAGGCTGTACTCGGGGTGCAGGAATCAGCTCAAAATGGGTAATAGGAGGGTAAAATCGCTTTGGGTGGGCAGTAGCAGTGGGAACTTTTTACCCTGGGTGTAATTCAGGAGGACATCGGCACTGAGGTGTGCGTTGCAGCCTTTTGGTTGCAGATGTTGGGTTGAGCTTCGCGTGGAAGAAGATCGGGGGTTGGGCTCCTGCCCACCCAGCTGGCCTGCTGCTGCGGAGTGGTACTGGCATGAGATGTACCTGGCTGGTACTTGACCCTTTGAGTGGGTGCCGGCTCACGCATTCCGGCGTGATGTTGTAGGTAAAGTTGGCTCCGTGGCCAATGGGACGCTCGCTCCGGTTGCATCGGGGTTGCTAGGCAACCATCACAACAATCAGCCCGGTGGCCATTTTAGAAATCTCCTCATGGAGAAGGTTGAATTCGAGGTACAAGAATCGGCTCAAAACGGGTAATAGGAGGGTAAAATCACTTTGGGAGGGCAATAGCAGTGGGATGTGCTTACCCTGGGTGTAATTCAGGAGGACATCGGCACTGAGGTGTGCGACGCGGCCTGTCGGTTGCAGATGTCGGGTTGGGCTTTGTCGTGGAAGAAGATCGGTGTTGTGCACCTGCCCACCCAGCTGGTCTGCTGCTGTGGAGTGGTACTAGCATGCGATGTACCTGGCTGGTAGTTGACCCTTTGGGTGGGTGTCGGCTCACGCCTTCTGGCGTGATGTTGTAGGTAAAGTTGGCTCCGTGGCCAATGGGACGCTCGCTCCATGCGGCATCAGGGTTGCTAGGCAGCCATCACAACAATTGTTATGACTTGAGACTGGGATTCTAAGTGTTCAGTTAAGAGAATCCCAGAGATGGAGACCACAGTCCTGCTAGGAGACTGGAATAAATCTTCTAAGAAAACAAAATAAAATCTCTGTTATCATTCCAGTCATCCTTACATTAGCTAACATATTAAACATCTTGTTATTATAAGCCATAATTGAAATTGCCTGGTTTTTATACTATGGCTTTAAATGAATCACCTTGTATGCCCGGAAAGGTATAAAGCAATTGTGTCTTGAAAAATGTATAACACATTGGGGTTCATTCCGAGATTGGAGGTAGCCATGGCGCTATTTGCGCCATGGCTGCCTCCAATGCCGGGTCCGTGTCCGGTCTGGTTGAATGGTGACTTACCAGGACAATCCGACCTGTGCAGACCCGGTAAGTCCCCATTCAACCAACCATTCCCTATTCCCATTTTAGCCCCCATAGGGCTCAATAGGAATGGGGAAGGCGAGGGAGGGCACATCGGGAGTGATCTTTGCTGTGGACTAGGATCTATCACTCTGCCCCAAAATCTCCTAAAGCAGGTAGAACAGACCCTGAAACGAACCATCCTGTCCTCGAGTCTCCCAGAGTGGGCCTAACAGAAGCGGGAGGGCCAAACCAGCGGAAACTCCCTGTTTTACCACACCAAACCAGTCGCTCCGTGTTCAGCGCACCTTTAACAAAAGCTAAGACATCAGTGCTGGCCTTTGAACTCGTCCACCAATTCAACCTATTGATTGAACTTTGAACCAGCTCGATGCTGCTTCATGCCCTAGCTAAGCATATCAGCTACTAGACTCAAATCAACTGCTCGATGCTGGGGGCTGAATCCGAATCACTGTTAGTCACACGTTGACTCTGACCAGGGATTACAACCACGGATCAACTCAGCTAGCCCTTGAATGACTACCTCATCAACCGGCACATCGACGCACCGAATACAACCATTTCAGCGACTGCCGTTGGCTGACTCGACTGCTGGAGCATCACTTATGGACCCTTTCCAGCAGCTAAGGCTCAACTCGGCTTGGCCCAATTGCAAAGCGATCCTGGGACCACCTTTCTTGAGAGCTGCCCTTCGACCACACCGAGTGACTGCATTCACTCCATGTCAGTGCCTGCTTTCTGCTTGGGCCCACATGATCCAATGTGTCTGAATTGAGTCTGATCCACTTGCATCATCGTTCGACACCGGGTCTGGCTCTGTCTTCCTACCAAGAACTGAATCCAGGTACTGCTGACCCTGAACAGCGCCCTTGGTCCACTTGGCCCTGGAGACTGGTTAGGTCACAATGGCTCCTGTTTTGACCAACAAAATATCATTTTTGTGGCTAGTAATTTACCTATCACTCCTGGAACCACGTACGCTCAGAGTGCTAAATTGTTTTGTCTGTCATATCTTCTTTGTTCTTCCTTCGTGGTGAGTTTTTATAGAGTATTTTCTATTCGTTCTATTCCAGTTGGTGTGTTAAATTAAAGTATATATATTTTTATAGAACCTTGATTGGCCATTGTGTTTATTTTGGACTCTGTTACTGTGTTGTTTTGGTCACTACTGGTTCATCTTCACACCCCTTTTAAGAGTGAAAATGGTCATTCCCCAAAGATACAATCCAAAACTCAGAATAAATGGACACACCCAAGTAGGGAATGAGACCAGGTGAGAGATTGCGAGTAAAATAAAGTATGTTTACATAATAGTAACATGAGGCATGCAGAGGACTCTGCTGCTCCGAGAGTGCTCTGCCAACAATACAGAAACATTACATTATAAGCCCAATAAGCGTCATCTAGGACGTTTTCTATGAGTGTTACATAGCGCCACTCCGTTGGCTCGCTTGGCTAGTTCAGTATACAATGTAAGGTGACGGCTCTGCTTGATTGGCTGTTGCTGAATTTGTTGCTTCTCGTGGCATGTGGGTCAGCTGTGCTTCTCTTGGAGGGGTGCAGGTCAGGCTGAGTCCACTCTGTTGGTCATCTAGCTAATCTAAACTACACAGTAATCACTGACATATAATTATATTATAAGGCATACAATATGTACACAAATGCAGGGTCGTCTATAAATTGTAGTAAATCTGTGTACATTCTTGATATGGACCTCGGTGGGGACAGGGGCGCGGTGGTCCAGGTGCCTTATCTGAGAGTGTCATTCTAAATTCTAAATTCATGTGCATGGCGCTTCATGGTTCAAACAAGGGTATTGATAGGTGTTAGTACAGGGAGAATATATGGTCACTCTGGATTAGTTATAAGGGGGGGCAATCTAGGGTGGCCCATGGTGGACGGGTCCCACCATCTGGTACATGAAAGGAACCTAGGGGAGCAAGGGTTACACAGGCAATAAGTCCTAAAGGTGGGTGTGAGGGAGAGCTGAGGCATGTTTGGGGAGACAAATGATATCAGAGGCAGAGAAGAAATACAGTGTTAAATTGCAGCAATTCCCACCCAAGCTTCCGTGAGAACAGGTCAGCCGTGGTGCAGACAGAGGGGGAGGAGGTGGGGGTGAGCTGTACGCGGCACTGGGAGCAGGGAGAGAGCTCTTTTAGAAATCACAGTGCGGCCTAGTAAAAGATGGAGTCAGGAGTGATACAAAATGGAGTCTGGGGACGTACAAAATGAATTAGATATGTGTCTTGCAATGGCTCTCATGCTCCCTTCACCAGGAGACGGGACAAGGGACGTCTCCAACGATTGCATGAACATAAGATTCACGTCATACAGATGTAGAGGGGTCAAAAAGTCCCTTCCTCCCAGAGCATAGACTTCCTTCTGCCCGCATTACCAGAAAAGGCAAATGATACATATCTCTTAACTTTCCCTGTTCTACATATATGATTGCATTGGGTTTTTCTTTGTAGAAGTTTGAGGGTTCAGTGAGCCATTTCACCCCTACTCCTCCTTATACTTCTGCAGAGCAGAACCCCATTTGTTGCACACTGTCACTAAAGAGGGACAGTGATGAATGAAAAGGGTGGTGATGAAGAGGGACTGGGAAGAGCAAGAAGGATTGTGACAAAGGAGACGGACTGTGATGATGGACAGATGAAGGAGAACAGCTGTGATGAAGGACTGTGATAAATAAGACGGAATGCAATGAAAGAAAAGGACTTCGATTACAGAAAATGACTGGGTGATGAAATGATGAAGGTGAGGGCCTGTCATGAGGAAGGTACGAAGGAAAGGGACTGCTATGATAAAGAACATTGAGAAGGTGGATGGACTGACATAGGACAAGGACTGTAACAGAGGGGAAGCACTGGCTTGAATGACTTACAATGGAAAATGATGGTGACGAAGGAGTAGGACTGATAAAGGGGAAGGATTATGATGAAGGAAAATGACTGTGATAAACAAGAAGGACTGTGATGATGGAGAACAATGATTGGGATACTTGACAAGGACTGTGACGATGGACTATGATGAAGGAAAATAACGTTAACACAAGAAGACTATAACAAAGGACATGCCCAGTAATGGAGGAGGGTTGTGATGAAGGATAAGTAATCAGATGCAAGAATGTAATGAAGGAGGATTATGACAAAGAAGAAGGAATGACTATAACGAAGGACCGATGAGGAAGAAGGACTGTGATGAAGGACTGCAAAGAAAGGAATGTGACGAAGGACTAATCTAGGAGAAGGAATGTAACAAAGGATTTGAGGAGCTATGTGACAAAGTAGAAGGACTGTGATGGAGCAGGAAAAAGGAAAATGATTGACTGTGACAAAAGACTGTGATTAAGGAGGAGGGCAGTGATGGACTGATGATTGAGACGTACTGTGACAAAGGATTTTGAGGAGTACGCTGACCAAGGAGAAGTACTGTGACGAAGGAGGACTGTGTGATGAAGGAGGATACAAGTGGCAAAGGACTGTGAGGAGAAAGAAGGGCTGTGATTAAGGAAGGGCACTATGATAAAGGAAAATGATTAATTGTGACAGGGGACTGTGATTAAGGAAGGGGGCTGTAAGGGAGGATTGATGAAAGAAGAATACGGTGAAAAAGGACAGGGATGAAGGAGAAAGGCTTCTTCTCAATCCCTTTTCTTGTATCTCTCTCTCCTGCCCCAATCATTGCTTTAGCCACAAGGTGGAGCTAATACTTGCCCAAACCAAAAACAAGATCGGATTCATTCCCTCCTTCTGAAAGCCTGTATACACCACAATTCTTCGGCAATGTTGGCTTTGCCAGATTTCAGCCAAAACTAAACAAAAAAATTTGATCAATGGGCCTTCCTTACTTTTTTCAAGTGTAACTTTACTGAATATTTTTTGGCAGATTTTTGTAACACTTTTTTCACAACAAAGCTACAGAATGTAAGTGTGTTTTTCCCATGTAAAAGGGGGTTGGTTTATAGAGCAGGGGTAGTGTGTCTCACCCATGCTAGTTTGTGCTAAATGAAGTCGAAAAATCATACACAATTCTGCAAAGTTGCATTTGAGAAAATAAAAAAAGTTTTTAAATAATCTAGTTCACTACACAGTGAGCCCATGCAAGTAGAGTGGTTTCATTTTTTTTTTTTTTTTTTTTTTTTTATTACTTGTTTTTCGATATCAAAATCTTTACAACAACGGTTTAAAATCTTGTTCTATCATATAAAAATCAAGATCAAACATAACAAGCAAAAAATATAGCAAGCAAAAAATAACAAGCAAAAAGTAAAAATTTAAAAAAAAAAAAAATAAATAAATAAATAAATATAATGCAAAATACAGGACAATAAAGATAGAACATACTAAGAACTTGAATCCACTAAAAAAATATAATGGAAAATACAAGACAATATAAATAGCAGCATACTAAGAACTTGATAAAAATAAATTCGATTCAGCCATTCGAGCATATAGCTGAAATATATCGGATCAGCCCTGAGCCTTCCAGAGTGATATTACTATTAGCAATTTGTATCAGCAATTTGTTATTAAAACTTAGATCTTCATTCATACGTAACTTTGATATTTGCCAGCTTCTGCTTTATCACAGACAAAAAAAAATATAGATCGACAATCAATGGCTGCCTATACCCCCACATACATTGTAACCACAGTAGTTCAGATTTATGATTTGATGATGTATCCACATAATTACCTAAGTATCTTAGGCGCTCCTTTGCGAAATATGAGCAATAAATCATGTGTCATTATTTCTATTGTTTCAAGTTTTCCTTTCACCGTCTCAAAACAGCAATTAGAAGAGTCCTTCATTATCTCTAGATAACTTTCCCAGAAAAGGAGCCCAGTGAGTGCAAAAGTTCAAAAAGATTTGTTACTCCAGAAATAGTTTGTTCGTTCTGTAATGATCTTGCCAGCTAAGGATCCCAGAAGTCAGCTCCCAATGGGGCCCAGCAGCCCATACAGTCATTCGCCCGGGCATGGAGCCTGTGTTCGATGGGGAAGGAGAAGAGGGTTAGTTGAGGGCCATGGCAAGTTCCATTCTGGGTGCCCCAAGACCAGCATTTGCGAGAAGCTGCAGAATTCCAGGTAAGCACAAGAACAGCACTGCACTAGAGTGAGACGGCATGGACCCACCAGCACACTGCATAGCAGAACTATGTTGATTACACGTCCCTTCTGAAACAAAATTCTTAAAATGTCATTCAGACCTAATAGTAACAGGCAAACATACGTTAAATATGAATTGCAATAAACGCCTGGCACCTGTGTGTGTTTTGCTGTGCGTATGTTTAATGTGTTCATCAGTAGCCTTTCTGCTTTTTTCTTCCGATGCTAAAACTGATGTGTGAGTTCATGAATCCAGCACTTAGTCTGCAATGTAATTTGAATTGTAATGTTATGGGGATGTGTCATTTTTATAGCGCCTTTTCACAGTTGTACAGCCTCAAAGTGCTGTAGGTGTATGCCCTAAGCAGACTCATGTTCAAGGTGTGGAAAATTCATCACATGAGTTTAGAATGTGTGTGTATTTTAACCAATACAAAGGTAGGCAGGGGGTGGCCCAGTCCCCGTTGGCTACCCATGTCCAGATGGCATGTAGATGGGTGCTGTGAGGTAGTCTGGAGAGTATACCAGACTAATTATCTGTCCAGCTAGACCGGATCTTTGTCATTGAGGATAGCTGCACTCTAATTGCAGAGGTGTTGTGGGATGTGTCTTAAGTAGTGTATGATATTATGTGCGTGCAGGTGGGTGGCCATGCCTTCGGCTCTCTTCCATGAGTACGGAGTGTGATACGTAACTGCGTGTCCGGGCTGGTTTCTTGGTTTCGTAGAAGTGGCTTGGATTCAGTCCTGTGGTCTGCTGGAGTTTATTCTCTCTGACGCTCAGTACATTTCATGGTGGGTTCATTGCTGCCCCGGCCTAACTGAGAGGTGGTTTAATAGCCCAAAGAGTGGCATGGGTTCCTCAGGATCCCAGGGAGGGGTGAGGTGGGGGTGCGAGGTCTTGCAGCAAAGTGGGCCTATGTCATGGGTGTCTCCTTAAGGCAATTATGGTGTTTCACTTGGCATGCTGGTCCCCAAAACAACACTAGTGCAAAACTCTGCCAATCAAAGATATATGACACAAATCTGTTATGCATTGAGAAGTGCGGCCTGACGTTTTGCGCCAGCTAGAAATGGGCTCTCACCTTGAGCAGTGACAGCCTGAGGCAGTCTGCAAGATCCCCCAGGTTGCTGCCACTAAAGAGAGACCCCCGTTCATTGTGATCAAGTCTCTGCATTCCGTTTTATTGACAATAGAATGTAGGTTAATATTGAGGAGATATGCCCCGAGGTGGCAGACCCAGCCTGTAGGTAACGGCCCGCCGCCCAAGCTAAGGGCCTGAGCGCAGCAAGTGTCCCTTCACAAGGGTGGCAGGCAGTTACCTACAGGGTGGCCGGGTCCCTACAGGTGGACACCTGCATTCATAGGAATACATTTTTAGGCAATTGGAATTGGGGTGGGGGGTTAGCACTTGCATGCAGAGGGGATTGATTGGAAGGGTAGGGGGGCAGGAGGTGTCTCATTCCTACAGCAGTCCTTAAGTGTGACGTTTGTGAAACTAAAGAGATGTTTTAAAATTGAAGACCAGAATAGTCTCTTTAGAATGTGTAAAGAAGTTAAATGCCCCCACACAAGTAAATGTGCCCCTCCCCCACCGTCTCTGAAGTTAGGGCCACTCCCAACATTTGAAGGGTTAGCTGCCCCTGAAATTGTAGCACATGTGCACCCCTGTCAGTAGCCAAGGACGGTGTCAGGGCCTTTCAGCCTTTTCAAATGAAAGGTGCTTTGAGCCTTAGGAAGGGGGGGCCCAGAACTGCCCGCATGTTGCCAGTCAGCAGTCTTGTAACACTGCCATATATTAATTTCTCTATTTTCGTTCTCAGGCTAAAAAGATGCGCTTTGCAGCGCTCGCATTACATGCTGCATTTTCTCTTCCCCCAGGACATATAGAAGTGTTAACACCTCATTGAACGTCTAAAAATGGTTTCTCCACATCAGCCATGTACTGACAAAGAATGCTTTGTAGCTTTTCAGTAGGCATTTGCTGTTTCAGCTCCCTGCTGGCTGGCTGGCCGTCTCCTGATAATCGGCGGCTATTAACCTTATCTTTGTCGCCATTGAAATGTATGCACCCCACGGGTGCTTCAGACTATTTTCACTTTAAGCAGGCGGCCCCCCCACCATCATTTTGAAATGGGCCCCTTTACATCTTCAGCCGGTCCAAATTTACCACATATTAAACACATATAGACTGCGCGCTAAGCTTTCAATTCTTTATGAGACCTGAATTTTGTCGTGCAAGCGGGGCAATTGCTTTATGTACATTTTTTATTGAAAAATCAGTCATGAAGAAACTTTATGTGAGGCAATGCATTGAAAATACTGATCACTACTCCCATGACAACAGCTGAGTCTTAGCACTGTTTGTTAAGCGATTTGTTACCCTGAAGCGAGTAAAAACATTCTTGAGAAACACAATGACTCAAGATCGTCTAAATGTTTTGCTCATACTGTCCATGGAAAACAACACATTCAAGAGATCCCAGACTTTCCTTCGCAGACTATTGACACATTTGTCCCTATGAAAAAAAGACATGTACAATTCAAATACAAACTCTCAAAATGATTGACAGTTGAGTGTTGTTCTGGTGCAGATTATACCATCATTGAATGATTGAATTGTTTAAATCTCTATACATGTTAGGATTGTGTGCAAGGTTGCAGTGATCTATTTGACTGAACAGTTTGACTTGCCTCATCACTTTCATTTGCCCATAGAATTACAGAATGTTCAGGAGGGCAGTGTTACAGTCAATATGTAGCCCATCGCCATCCTTATTTCAGAATAGTACTATATGAATATATTGGTTAAGAAAGACACGCTTGTGATGTCTGTACCAGTGTATTAATGTTCATGACTGGTCATAAATGTGGAGTTTAATTGCACAAAAATGAGTAGGATGCTATGGTTGTGCTAATACCACAATTAACGTATGAACCTTAAACTATTTCTGTTGCATTTTTCTCCATGTAATATGTATGTGCTATTTCTGTGACCTGCACATTCCATGGGTTTCAGTTTGGGCAACCGAAGCAATGGCGAGGCAGACTGGCATTAGCGGTAGGAGAAATGTTGCCTTAATTAAGTGGTAAACAAGTAATATTTGACCTTAGTTTCTCCCCTTTCAGATAATGCCTAAAATCCCACCTTGGTAAAATGATGAATGCATATGAATACTAGTAACCGCATGAGAAGATTAGGATTTTTCCAGCATTAATGGACATCTATATAATGAATGTCTTCATGCATATAACATAGTACCAGCTATTCTCTACACAAGCTGCTGCAAAATACACCATCACAATTGCACCCGTAAGAATAAAATAACATCACTAACAGTGCTTTTTGCTTTTTGCTAATGCTTTTTAGGTCATGCATGTGTGGGTATTGGCAGTAAATTCCAAATTCGGAACCCATGTTTCCAAAATATTCGCTCGGGGGGGATAACATGCACCCTCCTTGACATGGGTCGTGCACATTTGCTGCGCTCACTTACACATTCGGTACACAAAATGTCCTCCCCACCACCTTTCAAAGTCCCCAGCCACCACTACTGGAGTCTATGGTAGTGCAACATTAAAGTAGGGTGCCTACGGGCAAGGAACATGAAGATGCGTGGGAAGAGCCATCAGCACCCAGACCCCTCCCTCGGGAGGGAGTAAAGGGAACGGTATACACACATTTCGCCGACCTATTTTTGGTCGTGGGACTTTTCATCGCCGACCCTTTCATCGCCAACATTTTTATTTTAAAAATGTATTTTAGGGGGGGGGTGTTTGTGCGGGTTGGGGTATGATTATTTAAGTAAGGGGGTGGTTTGGGGGGGACGCTGCCCCCCCATAAATAAATAAAAAATAAAAAATAAAAATGTTGGCGATGAAAGGGTCGGCGATGAAAAGTACCACGACCAAAAATAGGTTGGCGAAATCACGTAGAACCAAAGGGAACACTCGAGTCCGGGAGAGGAGCTCTTCTCTGACCGCACCGGACCACGAATATCACAGGAAGGCTTGCCTTGCGGAGGCGGAAAGCGCCATCGAGCAGCTTCAGGCTTCAATTACAGAGTACACACAATCAATCTTCGCAAGCAAATCTGCACAAATTGGCACACATCAGTGAAAACATGGGGCCACCGTAAAGGCACTTTAAACCAGTGAGTGCAGTTTTGCAGTTTATTTCCACCGCAGCAAACATTGGCGTGATCAAAATCTGTAATGGTTAATGCAATGTTCTTACGTGTGAAATATGCGCACTGCTTTCTGTGCTGCGCAATTTTCACTGGGTGCTTCGCAAAGTGCAATACGTGAATGGAATGTTTGGCTGACCTGGGTATACATTCTTTATTTGTACTTCATCGTGAAAACAAATATAAATGGCACCAGCCATTGATATGTTTTCAGTCATTTCATTCTGTGCCACCACCCTACCCCCAACAACAAATGGAAATCCACCAAAGTGAAAACCCGACAGCAATCTCAAAGCTAGTTTTAGTGGTACAAGGCAGGGGTGTTGCTAGTTCTCCAAAAGATCGGTATAAGGGGCTAGCTAGCCTTTTGGTTGTAGCCCTTGAGCTTCTATCCGGGGATACAACCAAAAGAACCGGAGCTAAAGCCCCTACAATCCCTCCTCCCCCCTAGCAACACCTCTGGTCCAAGGCATTGGAAAATGGCATACACCTGTAAAAGCAGATGCCAGTGCATCCATGTATTATGAGCCAGAGTCAGGCGCCTAACGTCATTGCGTCTCCCCCAAATGTTAGCTGAGGGGCAGGGCTTTCCGTGCCCTTTAACAGTTCAAAGGATCAGGAATATGCTTCTAGGCGCATTTTGTGTCTTCCGAGGCAAATCTGCTGCTTGGCTTGGATGTTCAAGCACTGTACGTTCCCCAGAGTCCCAGCCCCCCTGAGACAGGGCCATCTTAAGCACTTTTGGGGACCGCGGCACGGACTACTTTGGGGCCCTCCTCCACCGAACTGATCACAACCCAAAGTTTGATATGCTGCCTCGCAGCAATCAAAATTAGCCGTAGTGAATGCCCACAATATGTATACCACAGTGAACACAAATCATTACAGGATGAATTGATCAGAGGAGAATGTATTTGTCATCAGGTAGGCATTAGGTTTGGACACTCAGCAGCATGCCATAAAATATCCTAACGTGCTATTTAAGTTAATGAACAATGGAAACGGACTTCTTTAACTCAGGCAGCTCCGTGGGCCCCCCTCCAATGTGGGATCTGGGGGCAAGTGCCCCTTTTGACCTCCCATAAAGACGTTTCTGCCCTGAGAAGCCCAGGCTGCGTCAGTAATGAACTGGACAACACCTTTCTTTTGTCATCAGCAGCAGAGCCTTTCTTATGCATGATGGTGAATTTCAACTGAAAGACCACCAGTGTCCTTGTAAATCTGTGACAGTTAAAGCGAGCAACACAATAAAGCACCCTTTTAATATGTGTTCATAACCATAACGTCAAATAGCGTGCTATGCTAAACGGCAAGGTTTGCTTTGATGTCCTTAGTTGAATGTTGTTAAAACCACACATAACACTCTGGAGGTTTGTGACGAATCTCCAAACCTAAGTGAGTTTATGACACAATTTAGTGTATTGTGTGTCTTAAAGCGCTGAAAATAAAGTGGGTAAATAGATATTTTGCCTTTTGCATCTTATGGTTTTCCATTCAAATAAAGGTATGCTGATATTATTTGCTGCTATAAGGATTTAAATGTGGTCATGATGCTTTACCATGTGTATTTTGCAAGTAAAATCTACAGGACATTATTATTGTAGGTCTTGACACCCAAAACTTAAATATTTGTTCCAAGTAAAGCGTGGAAGAAGGTGTGAGTGCCCGGATTATAGAGTGGGTTAAAATCCCTGCTCTGCTGTTTAGCGTGTGTGAACCCGGGCAAATAATGCAAAATAAATGACTAGGCATAAGAGCAGGGATGCTGGAATGTAAGAAGGAGTGACCTCTAATGGCCATTAGTGGACCTCAGAAGCCCCCAGAGTGCACGTCATTCAATCACTGAGGAGGCTCTGCAAAAAGTTATTGAAAAATTAAAACCTACTCAGTGTAAAGGGACTCTTGCTCTTCCTTAATATTGAAAACGTGTCCCCCTCCTCTTATCAAGGCAATCTGCCGCGTTATTAATGCATCAGTCTGCGAAGGCAATGTTCGAGAGAATCTGAAACAAACTATGGTCACGCCCATACTGAAAAAAGCAGGGCTGGCTACGGATAACCCTTTGAATTACCGCCCAATATTTAGTGCCCCGTTTAAAAAAAAATATTAGATAAGGTGGCACACGGTCAGATTGCGGAACATCTAAGCCTGCATCTTATCCTCAATGCGCACCAATCAGGTTTCAGGCGAAACTTTGGTACTGAGACGTCTCTCCTCAAGCTTAAGTCAAAACTATTGGATTGCCTAGATAGAGGGTCCTTATCCTTGCTAATTTCTCTTGACCAATCAGCGGCATTTGATTTGATCGATCATGCAATATTGATGTCTAGACTGTCTGAGGTGGCTAATTTTTCACCACAAACATGGATTGCATCCTTTCTTGAGAGCAGACACAGCAGAGTCTGCTCTGAAATAGCAGAGGCCTCCCCCATTCCAGTTATTTTTGGGGTCCCACAGGGAGCTAGCCCGTCTCCGTGCTTATATAATATTTTCATGGCTCCCTTCTTCTTCGACTTAGAGGCAGAGGGGATTATTTTCTCAAACTAAAGCGGACAACTCAATGTATTGTCCTACTCTCAGGTTGCCACTCACAGGACCAACTAGAGCTAAACAGAGTCTTTGACCTCATTGAGAAGTGGTTGCTCAAGAATAACGTAGCATTAAATAAGAGCAAAACAGAAATCATGGTTGTGGGTAGTCCAGCCGCCCTTACCAAATTGAACAGTACATTCAGTTCCTTCAGACTAGGGGATGAACATATCACACCTGTCCCTAAACTCCAGATTTTGGGGGTCATTCTTGATCAGTCGCTATCTATGAGTCATCACGTTAATAGCATAGCATCGATACAAATACTGTAATGTAATGTACTCTCATGTAATCTCACCCTGACGTCAACTGCAAAAATTGGAGTGCTTATAAGTGGTTACGTTTACTGCCATAAAATAGGACAGTTTTAATAAGTTTAGGGACAAATTGGAGTACCCGGGTGCTCTCTGCTAGTGGCTCCAATAGCGTTAGATACAATTGCATTATTGCTGCACTGGCCCTCCCTCAATCTTGTAACACTTGATTTGACAGGCAGACATTGACCTCATTACGAGTTTGGCGTTAACAATTTGGTGTTAGCGTGATGGCCGTCCTACCAGGTCCGTCATCACATGGTGCCGGAAACAAGGTAGGATTACGGCTTGATGGTCGCGCGCATACCTTATCCGCGGAACCAGTGACACTGTCATCACGTTAACACTGCTGTAGATGGATGTACCGTCAAAAATGGTGTCAGTGCATCCACCGGACATATCGGCACTGTGTACACAGAGCCGGAAACACCAGAACCTGGAAATACTGTGATTGCCAGACCAGGAAAGGGGCCGGCAGCCATTACAAAATTCACAATCCACTGCAATCTCCCTGTACCAGAAGCCATCCAGCCTTCATGAGTGGACCAACACATAGAGGGACATGACATCAAGGATTCCCCAAACCCGCCAGCAGAAGCCACGCTTCGGTGAGGCAGAGCTCACCATGCTGGTGGAGCACATAGTGGGCAATGCAGGGGAGATTTTCTCCGCAGACCAGCAGCGCAGCACACAACTCCGGCACAGAGCTAAATGGGCAGAAGCAGCCCGGAAGGTGACAGCTGTGGGTGTGACAGCATGGAGCATAAAAGACTGCCACACGCATTGAGATGACCTCTGGCTAAGGGTGCAGAATCTTCTGGCTAATGCACATCCACAGGTGGCGTACCACCCTCACCCCTGAAGCTGCTTCCATGGGAGGACAAGTGCAGCAGTGTTGTGCATCTGGAGGGCATTGAGACAGTTGGTGCAGCAGAGGCAGGAGCTGGGACACTTGTCGAGGCTGGTGAGTACAGAAAGTGCACAAATATAAAGCTCACTCAAGCAAATCCTGCCCCCTCTCTACCATCAATGCACATAAATTCCCTAGCAATGTCCACATCACCCCGGCCGCACACAGTACTTCCATGCCCCCCTAAATGAATACAGTGCAAATCAAGTCACATGCCCCTCTCCCAAGTGTGAGCTATACACAACCACATGACAATGCACCACACATGACTGCGTGTGAACTGACACTATGGTTTGTGTAAATAGACCGCCACCCATGTGACAGGTCCAGCACACACATGAGGATGGCCCATTAAAATGGCTGCCAGGGCTGCAGTGGCCAACATGCCTGTCTGTGGTGGGTGCTGTGCTCCTGGCATGCTGAGTTGCCATGTAATCACTTCCACCATCAACAACGTTGGCACTGCACATGCCTACCCACCCGAATGGGCCTGTATGGGACTCATTGCAAATGTGACTCAAGAACATCCTGCCGCCTGATTTCCTGAGCCCTGGCCTTAGATCATCCCAGTTGCACTGTTAAGTGAGCACATGTACATTGGTAATGGCTGCAGTAGCAAGGTGCCGGTAGCACTGGCATGGTCAATACAGGACCCATGACAAGGCACAGTGTCACCTGCACACTGCAGCACACACACCTATTCAGGGACACCCATATACGGCTGCATGTACTGCATGGCTATGGTGTAGGCCATGCACCCAGCCCCTCTTAACTCGCACATGCGAACACAGAAGAAAAACTCTTCAGCAGGCCCAGATGAAAACATCAGGAAACATAACCCACAAAGGCGACAATGTGCATCCTGGTCACAAGTATTGCATGTGTGTCTTCCATGCTGCCACTGCCAGCGCATCACAACACTGGTACGCCCTCACCTGCATGAACACATGGGCACACACTGATTATGGAGTGCATGTAACTCACCTGGAAGCCCTACCATGAAGACACAACACACATCCTTTCCAGGAAACCAGGTCACACATTGACTCCAGGCACGACCCCCCCCCAACCGTTGCAACACATTCCAAATATCTTCACACAGACAGACATGCATGGCACTATCCACAACCCAATGTGGGTGTACATGTGAGCATACCAAGCACAGCTGTGTCACATGTGCCATCTGCACAGTGCCTGCAGCTGAGTCAACGCAACCCATGCATGAGATAGACATACCATGCATCAGTGCCTGCACCCACAATGTAATATTGCTCGATGACCATGTTGCATGTAATTGTACAATACTCATCCAGTCAGTCCCCTAACAGCATGCCTTTCATTCACCCACAGGAACATCATCTGACATGGATGGCGGTCAAGCTGGAACATCAAGGGACAGTGGGTGAACAAGGCCCACCGCAGAACGTCCCTCAACCTCTGCTGGAAGCAACTCGGCCATCAGGACAGTTACAACTGCAATGGTACACGACGCAGAGGTGGCCAACACCCCTGCTGCCCCTATGACACAGGCAGACCCTCTGGCTGTTCCACCTGCTGCCTCTGTGACACAGGCAGCCCCTCTGGCTGTCCCACCTGCTGCCACCATGACACAGGCAGCCCCTCTGGCAGTCCCACCTGCTGCCCCTGTGACACAGGTAGCCCCTCTGGCAGTCCCATCTGCTGGCCCAGTGACACAGGCAGCCTCTCTGGCTGTCCCACTGCTGGCCCCGTGACACACGCTGCCACATGTGCATTCCCACTGCGACATGCAGCACCACCACCCCACCAAGCTGAGTATCATGGCACAGAAGACAACAGTGCTGTGGATGTACCTGTTGAGGCAGGCGCAAACAGCGGCGAGGACACTGAGCACACCCCAGATGTACTGGGCACATTCTGCCTCATGAGCCCCAGAAGTCCCATTGGCTAGCCCACCCCATCACTCCAAGAAATCACTATGCATCTCCAACAGATGGAGGAGCAACAGGACACACTGGCCACACTGGTGCAGCAGCACTTAGAGGAGTCACGCCTTCAGAGGGAGAGCAACCAGGCTATTGGGACCGTGTTCGCCCGTGCCATTGGGCGTTCAGCCTGTGCCACTGTCCTCATGTCACGGAGGGTCCGTGAGGGCAATAGTGTCCAATCTAACATTGCCGAAACAATGGCACTGGCCCTACAGGCCATCATGTCACACCTACCTCCTCAAAAGCCCCCAGTGCCCCCCATCACTAACACGCCTATTAGCTCCCAGGCAGGCAGCCCCAGGTAAAGGTCAATGCACCTGTCTGGATCAGCTCAGAGGGACACACATGCCCACAAGCATGACAGGAAGTAGTGCCGATTCATTGACACTTGTTGCACATGTTGCTATTTCAGGCCTGGGAGGGGTCCATAGTTGGGATAGGTAGTTGGGGCCTGGGATGTGGGAGGGTATTGTTGCACATGTTTTCTTTTTTCTTGATCATAAAACACTGGGTTGTGCCTCTCAATTACGAGTGGACATTCTTCTTCTTTGTGTGTATTAATTATTCAATGAAAGTGTTCCGTATTACGTGTGCTCCATGTGCGTGTGAGGAATGCTTCCCGTGCATGACCATTCATGGTATCCCGCCGGGGTCGCACTCCCATCCCATCATCGTCGTCATCCACATCCTCCTCATCTGCTGGGTCAAGCTCAGGGGCAGTGCAATGTTCCGTCAAATACACATTTTGTGTAGCATGGCACATGCCAGGCCAATTTTGCCAACCTTTATGGTGCTATACATTAGTGCCATGCCGGATCTGTTGAGGCAGCGGAACCTGGCATTGAGCAGTCCAAAAGTCTGTTATATGAAGCCTGTGTACGGATGTGTGCCCGGTTGTAGGCCTCCTCATGCCTGTTCCTTGGTTCTCTTGCAGGTGTCATCAGTGATGGCGTGAGGGGTTATCGGGCATCACCTGCATGGGAGTGACAGAAACGTGATAGGATGTTTGTGGTGGACATTTTTTGTCGGTGATGATATCATGTACACATTCTCACTATTTTGTTATCACACAACCTAGTACATGCCACAGATGACCCAATGCATTTTGCTAAATTTGATTGTCACAGCTTTTCTATATTCCAAACTTTGGCCACTCATTCCTACTGAGACTGTTTTGCCTGCTCAATGTCTGCAGTCATTGTATAGCCTTCAATGCTACTACATGTTTTATTCCTTTCAATGTACAAAATGGTGTGTGTCTGCCTACTAGGAGCCTCATGTCTTGTATAGTGCTAACAATCTGCGTTATGCACCCGCAGAGCACAAGAGTCAAGACACTGATGTGCGCAGCAGGACCAATAGGCATTGAGCACATGGGAACCCCTGCTACTATCTCACCGGTACTTGTCACCATTGCATAGTGTGCCACTCCATGGTAGGGCGTATTTCCATTAGCCAGTACATGGATTCCTGTGACATGGAAAACTGTCATTGACCTCATGCAGCGGTAAGCTAAGTGCACTTGGTTGAGTGCTTATTTACCCCCCTTGCCCCACTACACAGGGGTCAAGCATTGGTCATTCTACTCGCCCAACAGCCAGGGTGAAATATAATGCACCAATGCAATTGGGCATGCCTGCAAGGTCATGGAAGGCCACTTTGGTGGCATTAACCTGGGCAGGAGTTCGGGGTAGGGCAATGTGGTCAGCCACATGGCGCAGCAGTGCATCCAGTACATGGAACAAAATCCTGGAAAAACAGGGCTGTGACAGCTCATCCCGCTCACCCACAGTGTACTGGTATTTGCCGGTTGCAAGAAAGTGCAGTACCGATACTACCTTCAGCAAGGATGGAATTCCAGTCTGTATGTTTATCATGCTGCTGATGTCATCATTGATGAGGGTGACCATTGATATTATGGTCTCCCTGTCAAGCCTGTACAAGGTGTGGATTTGTCTTGGGGTCAGGTTCTAGGCCCCTGATGCGGTGTATTGTTGGATGCGTGCACGGTGCTACCTGCTGCACATTGATGTTAGGCATGGCCAACTGGTTCCTCATTCGCCTCCTGCACCTACGCCACATCCTCTACCTCTCTGCTGCTTCATCCTCAATAGCTGCTTGCAGGTTCCCCAGCCCAATTGCTGCTACAGCGACTTCCGGCTTGGTTGTGTTGGGAGGTTGGTTGGGTGTGGGTGTGATCCTTTTGTGCATTCCCAGTGGTAAATGGTGTGCTGTTGACCAACTGTGGTAGAACCAGCATTACATTTTCTCCCCTGTTGCTCCCATCCACTGAAGTTGCTTGAGGCGTCCGGAGTGGTTTATAGTGACTTTTTCGAACGCCATATTTTCGAAATGCCATTTTCTCGATGCAATTTTGCCAAATTTTATTTTTTTCGAATGGTTTTTTGTTAATTTTATTTTTGAAATAGGCGGTTCTCACCCAACCCCCCGTCTATTTTTATTATTGACACTTATTTTTTAGTAACCAAACAAATATAAAACATATAAAATAAGAAAATAACCATCCAAAAAAAAAAAAAATCAGCATTTTGTTTTCGAAAAAATGGCATTTCGAAAATATGTTTTCAAAATATTGACTGGATAACGTCCGGAGTACTGACCCACACTTTGCAATGTCCTGTTATGCTATGATATTGAGTCTTTCATTGCACACCATCTGCCATTTTCACACTTTCTAGGATCATCAGGATCCACAAGAAGTGGGTGTTTTCAGACTTAAAGGAGAGAGTTAACTGATTGTAACATTGAAGCTGCACTAGAATAGTCTCATTACAATGAGTAGAGAAGTTAGAAGCTCCTACACAAGTTTGCCACTCCTCCACCATCTCTGAAGTTAGCGCCTCTCTCAACATTTGAAGGGTTAGCCGCCACCTAAATTTTAGCCTAGGTGCACCCCTGGATGTGCACTCTTGCATTTTGTAAAGCAGTGGGGTGAGGGAAGCCTTTCCCCGAAACTGGCGGTGTTAAAGATTTAGGGACTCATTACGACCGTACCGCCGCATTACGAGGTCCCCTCGCGGGACACGGTAATCACGCCTGGGAAAACCTGGTGTGCTTACCGGGTCCGGCGAGGGGAAGAGGGAGCAAACAACGGGCCATCTCGTAATGGCCCGTTGTTTGCTCCCTCTCCCATTTCCATTCAGCCTTATGGGGGCTGAAATGGGAATGGGGAAGGACCGTGTCCGGGTCCTCGGAGGGAGGAATAACCGGGCCTTCCGAACTCGGAATGGCCCGGTAAATCCTCATTCCGAGGACCCGGACCCCGATCGGCATGGTTACCGCTGAACTCGTAATGAGGGCCTTAGTGTGTTTGTTCAGAAAAATGTACTTGAACAAACGTAAACAAATGTACTTTCAAGATAGACTTCCATCGCCTCTCTGCATATTGCGCTTTAAAATATACAGACCATGTGTGGGGGGGGGAAGTGGGTGTGGAGCCTCCAAGTTTGCCCCACCTATTTTTTTAAATGGCCACTCCCATCACCACTTAGCCCTCCTCCCCCAAAATGTAGGTTTCGTTGTGCCACTGGGCAGAGGGTGATTTGTAAAAAGAAAGTCAACAGCTCCGAGTTCACTGACCATATATTGAAACGGTCCTTCTGCGTCGTTCCTCGATACGTAACAGTAATCAAGAATGATTACATGATCGGTATGGTGGGGGTACTTTAACCCATATATCACTATAAGTGTGATTGTTTTCTTGTTGAGGGCTCTGTGTTTTTGGACATGCTGTGCTGCTGCTTGTCATCTCATCACTGTTAACAGTTAGGTTTTCAAGTCGTTAACACATGTTTCCTTCACAATTGTTGTTAATGTATTTTGTTTCTTTCATGTAGTGTCAATAATGTAATCCTGGGATTTTTCAGCACACTAAATTACACTTTGAACGCTGTTTGTGCGCCCCTCTTTGCCAATATAATCAAGATCAACATTCAGACAGCAATAATGAACTTTTGACCTATGCCCCTGATACGACTCTCAGGTTTCTATTGAGAAATGACTTGACACCAACCTCCACACGAACAAATCAAATGGGTTTTTTCTGCAGGAGCATAATTTATTGCTAGTCACAGTGGCTACATGGGAAGACATACCTGACGGGCACCATTATGTGACATATTTACTTGAGTGCAAGTGTTCTGTGCCCAATTTGAGATGGCCAGTCTTTCTGCGCACAGTAATTGGCGAGCATGTGTTCTGTCAACAGTAACTGATATACACAAATTAGGGACAGAGTAAAGGTTGGGCTGGCATTTATAACACTGAAAGAGATCAGCAAACATGCTGTGCTGGGTAATATGCTTTATGTTGTATATAGCGGGTTAATACACCCAAAATTACAAGCTCTAACTTTCGTAGAGGCTATTAGGCTATTACAGGCTCATTCTGCTCCCCACGACACTTCAGGCACTCGGACAAAAATAATACACAGGAGACCGGAAGTAGAGAGAAATGGGCTGTAATGCAAAACACACCAGTGCATGGGAGGGCTGCTTACTGCCCTGCCGCCCCCCCACCCCCCAGGCCTGGCTCATCCTTAAATACAAATGGAGTGGTTAAACCCATTCTCCACCCATGAAACAGCACTTATAAGCATGAATAACAACAAAAAGCCCAATTTCAGAGAAAATGTGGCAGAAGTACAGCCTGCAGTTGCAAAAGGCTTTCACTGTCATATTTGCAGCCTGTGGCCTTGGGGATTAGACCCAGCAGTGTAGTCAGCTGTGTACTTCTCAGGATGGGCTCCTGAACTGGCCCCAGGTAACCTGAGGCATTATGCATTCCACAACTCTGCGACCTCGTGTGTTCAGCTGTAGGCCAGTCTCATTGCATCAGGTAGGGCTCACAGAAACGAAAAGAAAATGCAGTATCAGAGTTGGTAGAAGTGGCACATTGATAGCTATATATTGAGTGAGAGAGAGGGAGCGAGAGAGATTGATATGTGTCATAGTGCAGTGGTTGCCACACTCTAGTTAAGGTGAGAATCAAGTCCAATAGGAAAACAGAAAATTAAATTACTGATAACTTGCATGACGGATTTAGCTGATATTTTGCAAACAACACGTTTGTCACAGACCAAACCCTGTCCCTCCCCTGACACTCCCTCCCCCAGACTGGACATTTTGGGAAACATTCATTACAAAATGAAAAGGTTTTTATGAAAGCAGAAAATGCTATTTTCGTTCTACACCCATTCATTTTCAGATAGAGCAGAAGTCCACATTCATGCGCAGAGCAGGGCAAAAACCGCTGGACGGAATAGGACCAACTAAGAAACAACTTGGGCACCAAGCATTGACTCAATTCCCAGGAGGGGCCGGGTTTATTACGTCCAATAGTGTTTAAAATATTTGATTGGGAAGTGGTTTCCCTGTCTCTCAAAATTATAGCTGTATCTTGCATGGTGCATTGCAGCAGAGGGGCTGAGAGGATTTTCTGAAATTAAAAAGCAGCAATGTTACCCCCAAATTCTATTGCTAATAACTTTTGACTTGCTGGATGGATTTTCAAAACAAAACGTTTGTCAAAGGCCCCCACACCACAAGCTACACATTTAGGGAACAATGCGTTGTACAATTATTAAGGAAAGAAAACACCACTGTTTCACAGTTTTCAGCCCATACATTTTCCCATATAGAAAAGTGCAGTTTTTGAACAACTGTAACGTGCAATCCACGGGGCAGATTAGGAACAAATAACAAATGACGTGGGCACAAAGCATTTACTTACATTTCAGGTTGGGGTAAATCCATCCAGTAGTTTTAAAATATTTCAAACTCCTTGAAACCTTTATATTGGCCATCATGCTTTTTACAGCAGAGAGGCTGAGCAAGGCTAACAACCTTTGACTTGCTGGATGGATTTGGATGAATTTATCCAAACAGTTTGTCAAGAGACCCACTAAACTGGAAATATTGGGGATAATTATTTAGAAAATTAAAACGTTATTAAGAAAGCATAAAACACTGTTTTCAGCTTACTTGCATTCATTTTTCCATAGAAAAACACGTCAGTTTTTGAAAAGCTGTAGCATGAAAACTACTTGGCGTATCTGAACCTAATAAGAAATGATTTCGGCAAAAAGTGTTTCCTTAATTTTCTTGACTGGTTTGGGGTAAATTATGGAAAAAGGATACACTTGAATAGGTTGGGATATTTTCTCCAGCACTCTCCTTTACCCTGTCACCCTATGTGTTTATGTAAAGAAATCAATCCTTTGTACCCAGTTATGGAAAACTCTTGATTTTATATAAAGTTGCGTAAATCAACATAAAATGAGGTACGAGAAATATAACATCAATCGGTTTTCAGCCGGTCATACAAGAAAAAAACAACACAAAGGTATACAAATTAAGGAATACAGTTGCTTGTGTGAAGAAAAGGGTATGAGTCCTTTACTGTCAATACCTAAAAAGACAGTATTGTACGGGGAACAAGTGAACATTTGTGACAAAGAACAACACAATGAGGAACAAAATGTCTTCTTTCGGGGGACAGCGATGATACACTGCAGTTTGAAAAGTGCGTCTACACCGGGGTGTTTAAGCCGTCTATGTGGGCTTGCTATGCTTCATCTCTTACACGGCCTTCTTCAGGGTGCTGTATGAATATGATGTTCATGCTGTGGGTGGGGGAGGGAGAGTATAATCAGGGGTGTGCTTGAGTTTACATTGTTGCATAGTGAACTAATCATGAACTGTGTCATGTGGGTTAGACAGAGCACAGCTTACCTATGGGTAATTATGGCCACAGGCACTCTGGTAGGGGTCCAATCTCATCTGTAGAGGTCCCCGTGAGATCCTGTTATCAAATAAACATGGGAGGAGTGACATTTCATTAATTACGTCTCCTTGCAATGAATTCTTTATCAACTGGCACCAGCCCGGGGCTGTGTGCAAGTTTCGGTAAAAAAATATATATAATAATTGGGATTATCCTACCTCTAAATAGAGGCTTTGGTCTCTTTAGTGTGAAAAAAAGTTTGCCTTTACTTGCCAGGAGGAGGTGTCCTAGAGGGAGGGCATTCAATTAATAAAGATGATCTGTTGTCTGTGTCCGTGTCTGGCATGGTATGTAAAATGTCAGGTCAATGCGTACCTGTGGGGCTGAGACGCTCATGAGTAGCGTGCGGCCCAAGCGAAAGGTCCACAAGGAATGCTGAGTCACTCTGTGGGCGCGGAGACCAGGAAGCACAGCGTTGCTAACGCCGTTGCTAGGTCTCCGTGCCTATTTATGTGAGCGGCCATCTTGGAGTGGATATGGATGCTACGTCTGAATGGAAAAGGGGCTAGTGGCCTCCAGAGAGTCCAAATGACTGATGAAAACAATTTAGGACATTGTCCTAATGTGTTCCAGTATTGTAATGCCTATTGGGTGTTTAAGTGTATATTCTGTTGTCATGGCAACCATATGGCAAACATTTCTACTTTGTTATACAAATACGTTTTTTTACACAAAAACCATGTTAGTGGTTACTCGTGCATGCGATAAACACAGTTGTACAGGTTATTTAATTTTGCAGACATGTTTTATAAAGCCACGCTAGTGGGTATTCATGCATGCGAATGTTGTGTAGGTTATTTCAGAAATCATAAGCGACATGAATCATTCATGAATTATATTCAAAATAAATGTGACAACTTCTTTTGTAACATAACATATGGGTTGTGGTGAATCCCAGGGTACTGTCACATCTTCCATGGGGGGAGGACCCTTTCCTTGAGACTAGGGAGGTGAGGCTGCTACCCGATAGTCGCCCTGGGGGGCGAGTGGATCTCATGGGGACGTAAACTCTTCCTGGCATTGGTGACTGGCCCTGGGAGAACACAATATTCATACACCCCGTTGGCGTCCCCACCTTTCATAACCCCCACTCCAGGTCCCTCTGATCCCCCACACCACTACTTGTTATGGTTTAGTAGAGGTCATCTTTACAAATGTAAAGAAACGAGAGTGAATATTAAGCACTGAGCCTACCGTTTATTCTATTATTAGCGTTACTTCGTTCCAATTGTCTACAGTAAACACATAAGCTGCAGATACCTCACCTGGACTGTAATTCACTAGACAGTGCCTTAACAAAATGAATTGGTCCTTGGTGTTTAACTAGAATGTGCCTAAGCTTGATTATAATTGAATCACTCATTCCAAAAAATCTTTACACCATGTGTATTTATTTTTGTCATGCATACGTAACATTTACCTGTTTTAAGGGTCTCAGAAGTGTCTCATATATACTTATTTCAAAAGTACCTTCAACGTGCCAACATTATCCTAATAGAGCATGTGCTTGTGTTTCACCAAATCCTGGCCTTTTTCAAGGCATGAAAGCCTATACAAACTTCATATGGGGTTAAATGACAGCCAGAATGACATGAACTGAAAGGCCAAGTTAGGCCTCTGCTGCGAGATACTTTGCATCCTATGACAAGGCATAATACAAGTATGACAGGCCTAAAACCTTAACACAGAAAAAGGGCCTGGTGAACAGGAAGATGGGCCTTGCTGAAATAATGCGATGAACAGTGTATCACAGAAGAGATGGGTCTTTCTGGAAATGACACAAGGAAAAGTGTATTAAGAAACGTTCTGTCTTTCTTCAGATGAAGCCCAGAGTATGCTGAAAAGTACAATCAGAGGGCTCATTGGTAAGTCACAGTACGGTGTTGATTGAGAGACAAAAGCAGCATTTTTCAGTGAAACTGGCATCCATCCAAAGGCGGTGCAGTATGACAACTCAGAGAACAAAGTGGGCCTCACTTGTGAAATACAAAACTATGCTACAATCTTCGATTTCAGGTGACGGAGACCCACTTTTCAGCACAAAAACGGACTGCAGATAAATCTCTGGGTCTTTTTGTTATACAATCGGTATCGTTGTATCTAGAAATCGATTGGATGCATTATCTTATGACTATTTGTTACACCTGACTGTCTGTCATGATATTTTTACATTATTTAAAAAATCTAAGTGATGTACCTGCCTGGGTTCCTAGTATCTCTAATATCTGTCATGTTATATCATCATTTGTTGATTCTTTAGGGGTAATCCTGTAAAAGTAAATATTACAGGGTCTGCGGTAGCGCCCTGTAGTTATGGTTAAGATGCTCAACCCATCGGAAGAGCACTTTTTGGGCGGCTTATAACTTTGTCCTCCCTGGACGAATCCTCACACAACTAAATGTATATGGTATTGTCAGATGGATCTTCTGAAGTTTGGTGAGGTTTGATGAAGGGGGACAAAGTTATAGGGGGGTACCAAAATGTGTGCTTTTTCCAATGGAGGCATTAGAAAAATAATGTTGCTCATGTCTACAGGCCAAACCGCTGGATGGATTTTGCCAAATTGTCAGCAGGAGAGCTGGCTCGGTCCCAAAAGTGTTCTTTTGTAAATTTGGTGTACATTCATCCAGTAGTTTCTTTCAAAACGATCCAATAGTAGACAGAAAAGAATTCATGATATCTGGGTTCTGTCCACAGACTCACTGCCCTATTTGGTACCGCGGACAGGCCTCCGATGAGCCAGGGGCCGGCGTGGTGTTCGCGGACATCAGATGCATCCGCTGGTTGGATGGTGAAAAGCGTGAGGTGCGTCAGATTTTTGGTAACGCCCGCCAGGTTGGATCCGCGAACAGCGTGCATTGTCCGCGAACATTGTTAAGATGGATTTCTGAACTTTGTCCTGGAGGCGCAGAGGTTCAGAAGGCCAACCTAATTACTTGGAACAGAGTAACCTCTGGACAAGCCAGACCAATCAGGGTAGCGATCGCGGCGGTCAAGACTAGGTCTCAAGAGGGTGAGGGTGACTTACAAATTACTCCAAACAGGTGTTATGTTAAAAATATATACACATTTATTCCAAGGCCTTTGAGACAATGACCGTAGCGA
The DNA here is from genome assembly GCF_040938575.1 of Ambystoma mexicanum. Classification (NCBI taxonomy): domain Eukaryota; kingdom Metazoa; phylum Chordata; class Amphibia; order Caudata; family Ambystomatidae; genus Ambystoma; species Ambystoma mexicanum. The sequence continues at coordinate 69,710,655 of NC_090921.1, forward strand.
GAAATCACAATAAAACTCTAGTAAACCAACACATACCTAACCAATACAATATATATACAAATACAAACGAGTCTAAAGAGTTAGATGCACGAAATGTGTAGTCCACCTAGAAGGGGAGGAAAACAGGTAGCGCGAAATACTAATTAGACCCAGTCTGCCTTCAGAGGCACCTAACTAAAAGGAAGTCCAAGCCCTACGAAGAGTGGAGCCTTGTGCTCAAAAGTACCTGCACACGCTGGTACCAACGGGCAAAAAGGGGGAGTCTCTTCGAGGGAATCAGGCAGTTCAGTTCGGTGCACAAATGAAGATGAACAGAGCTCCGCGACTCAAGCTCAGCCTCCACTGTGGGCAGAAGCAGAGTGCGAGTACGGAAAGGCGTGCTGTTTGACACAGCGGGGAAAAGCTATGGGCTCCTGCAGGAGGGCGACCAGTTCATAGCTATGCTACTCACCGGTCCCCGATGCAAGCAGACCCAGGCTTCTCTGCGTCAGTTTCAGTGCTGGCAGGTTCAGGGGAGCAGGGGACGTCTCGTCGTCGTGTAGATTCTGCAGCAGCAGAGTTGAGTTAAAGATGTCCCAAATGAAGTGAACCCGCACAGTTTGTTACCACAGCAGGGCAACAGAGCGGCCGTGTGTATTTCAGCCAAATGTACACTACTCACTTCAGACCTGGGAATGCCAAGTGTACGAATCGTATGAGAGTGACAAGGACTCGAAATACAACACAACCTGACGGCGGTTACAGAGCAAGACTCCTGGGTAGGCTGGTCAGTCTGCTGGATGGCCCAAAGACACTTCCGAAGGCTTACGTGCAGGAGATGGTGAAGATGCCGAGAATAGCTGTCCCCGCTATTCCAAGGGTCCAAGTACCAGTGCAGGCCTTCTGGTTCGATCAGAGGTAGAAAGGGTTTCACAAAGCGACAGCAGTGCAGAGGATCAGTCCTTCAGCGGGTCACCAGCGATTCCTCGGTTCAGCCTCGTGGTTGCAGGATACTTGGCTCCTGTATTCCTTTGTTCGTGAGAACTCAGGAGATCGACATGGTAGTGGCGTTTCCAGCCCCTCTTATCCACGGTTCCCTTTGCGCCAAAACGGAGGGGACCCAATGGGAGATCCGCTCATAAAACACTCACACCATACGTGGACCTATCACGGACCACGGTGGTCCCAGGCATTCACACCACCCTAGACTCTCTGGCACCCAGGATGTGTTTTGGGACCAGACATCCCAGCCCACATTCCTGGAGGCACACACAAGACCTGTAGAAGCCCGCGAAAGCATCTGTGTTTCGTGGGAAAGTACATGCCCAAATAAGGAAGGCCCCGGGTCGGCTCGAACTGGGGGAGGTGAAGGAGGCAAGACGGTCAGCGGACAGGACAAAGAGCCTCGTGGTCTGGCCATTTTGGGAGCCAGGCCACCATTTTGGGCATGCGCGAGAAACGTGCTTAAAACGCCAAAAAGAGCTCAAAAACACAAGAAACGATCGCTGCCACCATTCCCGTCTGTGTTTCACTTGCACTGATCATTTACAATCCAAAAAGAGTATCTAAGGCCTGTAGAAGACTAGAGACCCAAGAGAGCAGTAATTTAGCTTACAGTGCCCTCTTGTGTCATGTTGCACGAAAGCTGCAACATGATAAAGAAACTACGGAAAACAGCATTTCCCGGTACTGACTGTTTTAAGGGCATGTCAGTTTCCCCGTAAGAATGGAGCGAAAGCCCAGAGGAGTGCGGCAGAAGGCTGCACTTCTCTGGCAAAGTCTAGATCATGGTGAAAACAACAGCAAAAAGTTTAGGGGTTGCCACATGGAAGGAAAATTACCCACAATTAAGAAATCTTTCCTAACAAACATCACGGTACAAACATATTAAGAAACAGCAGATTGCACTTGTTAAACTAATTAAACAATATCTGGAGAGTTGTGGGGTGATGAGGATGTGATGGGATATGGCCTTAAAAAGTCCAAATCACTTCCAATATACATCCATAGTACTACAATAGTAGTTTTAAAATCCAATAGAGTTATAATGCTGCAGCTGCAACAAGTATCTAACTACTTTAACCATACCCTTCATTAAAATACACTTCAAACATGCTATCACAATTACACTTACATAATATATCCATACTATCACACACATGCCGTTTTTTTTGTTATCCACCATGGATTTTTTGCAAAAGTGTACCACGCACAAATGATGTACCAAACGTAGTACATAGAAAGTACTATTCATGAGTGTCAAATTATACTTTTTTTCGTCAAAGGAAACAACTAAAGACTCCAGCCTTCTTGCGATATTCAACTAAGCATCCACACCCAGTATTATCCTCTTTTATTTCTTCAAAGAGAAACAAACACATATTCCAGCCTTCTTACCATATTAAACAAAATATCCACACCCAGTATCAATTGCTCTCAGCATATTAGTGTAGCCATAATTACTAAGGACAAAGTATTATACGGTTTACCAGCATCTACAATTGTACAGTACAACCTTCTTACAAGATTCAACAAAACACCCATCACCACTGTCAAGATACTGCTGTAGTCAAAATCACTAGCGACACAATATTGTAACCATATGCAGTATCCAGAACTGCAGTACGATTATTAAATATCTTGTACACTTCAACAATATCCTTCCACCATATTACAAATACTCCCTCCACAGTAGATATAATTGCTAAACACATATTTCTGAGACCGGGGCCAGTGTCCAGATTGATACTCCCCCTCGACACTCTATAATTACTATACATATATTACTATGGACATGGACACTCAATACACCTTCAAGTAACATGACTCACGCAGAACCTCTGTCAATAGCGTTGGTGGACACATGCCCATGTCCACGGACACATCCATGTTCACAGATTTGAATATGGACACGGACAGGAAAATTGACTGCAGACTCGCAGGCACCTGAATAGCCTTTTTTCACATTATAGAATAGATTAAAGGTTTGCATGCTAAGTGGGAGAGATGAAGTTGCTGACACTGAGGAGAGCTGTCTCGATAGTATGCAGGTCAGAAGCCAGATTGAAGTGGTTTTCAAAGGTTGTGAGTATCAAGGAACTCAGTGAGTTGATGGAATACTACTCACTGCAGGATTTTGGAATAGTATAGTAGAAGAGGGACAGGGCGAACACTGGCAGGACAATTAGGATCTAGACCAGATTTCTTAAGGAGAGGAATGACGGCAGATCTCTTATAGGATGTGGGAAATGTGGCATTGTCAAGAGAGGAGTTGAAGACTGAAGTAATATGTGGAGCAACACTGTGATCTATGTGCTTAACAATGTGTGAGGACAGTGGGTTAGGGGGGCACAGGAAAGGTTAGTCTAGAGGAGTAGGGCAAGAATATTATCAGTGTTGGTGGGGGCAAAGGAAGACATAGTAGTGGGAGAGGAGGGTAAGAGTGGTGGAGAAAAGTGAGCAGGAGGAGGGTGGATATGAAGTAATTAGCGAGGGTATGTTGAATGGGAGACATTTAAGAAGCAATATATAGAGAAATATAATTAGTAGAAAGAGTAGATGAGATGGCGGTGGGTTTAGGAGTTGAGAGGCTAGAGGTGAGAAATGTATCGAGGAGCATTGGTTGGGGGGAGCTCAGAGGAATGTCTTGACCTTTGCAAAGTGCAAAGATTGTTCTGCATTGTTGTTTTCAGGGCGCAAATGAGAGGTGTAATCCAGGACCATGGAGGAGAGATTTAGAAATGATTGTAGTAAGAGGGTAGTGAGTGGAGAAGGGGCATAGAGAGTAATGTTAAAGTTAGTGAAGCCTTCTTCAGTGGTTGGAAAGGTGGGTTCAGGATAGGAGGAGAGGTAGTGGTGTAGGTCAGATAGGTAGTCAGGAAGTTTGGATGTGGGAAACGTGTGCTTAGTAATTATTGTAGTTGATGGAGAGAGTGAGGAAGACGCAGTAGTGGATACTGAGGCAAAGACTGTAGAGTGATCGGAAGGAGAAGGCTCAGTGGAGATATTAGAGGCAGAGAGTTGAGAAGAAATGACAATAAGCTTAATTAGCTGAATGGCTGAGCAGAGAGGGGACAGCACAGAGTGACTGGTTAAGTAGAAAAGAGTTAAAGTCAGCATATAGATCAGAAGAGAGAGAGAGGAGGTTGAAGTCACTTATGACAATAAGGTGGTGATCAGCAGTAGAGAGTCAATGAGTCGGGTTATGTGGTTGAAGAAATTACCTACCGGACCAGTTGGTCGGTAGAGAGATATAATATGTATGTCATAGGGGCAGGGATTGTCTATTCAAGTGAGAGAGAATTAGCAGTAGATAGGGGAGTAGGAGAGATAGGAAGTTTGGACGATGAAAATAGTCCTACTCCACCACCTCTGCCAGTGGGGCGGGGAGAGTGAGTGATGGTGTAGGCAGGGTCATGAAGGGCAACAAAGGTTTCAGAGTAAGAGGGAGAGATCCAGGGTGCAGTAAGGGTAATGAGGTCAAGAGAAGGCAAATGACAAAGGGAGATGACAGATGCTGAGGAGGTTGTATTGCAGACAGACTGTGCATACCAAAGAGCAATAGAACGAGAGTAAGATGTTGAAGCATAGCAACATTGAGTGTACGAAATAGAGAAGCACTAGGGGTAGAAGAGAGAAGAAGAAGTGTAATGGAAGTTATGGTTGGAGTAGTTGTTTTGAATAGAAAGAGAAGTGGAGCGAGAAGAGAGGTGACATTAAAGAGATCTTAGGGATAGGAACAGAGTTCGGACAGTTCTGAGCTGAAGAGAGTGGTGAGAGAAGTAGGGGGAAAAGGAAGAGATAGCATGAGAAGTAGCAGGACACAGCAAAGCAAAAGCTCATAGGCAAAGAGGCTGGTCAACAGCTGGTCTTCACGCTTCACAATTCTGACCTTAATTGGGACGCTCAGAAGGGATGGTACACACTCTTGTGACCTGATCGCCTAGTCATCAGTGGTTGATCTCTTTGATATTGTCCCGGGTCTCGATGGGATGAGGTGATTTATTCATGATTGGTGTTCCCAGAGGAGCCTCTGCTGACCTTCAGCTTGAAATTGTGCTGATCCAAAATGGCCACAGGACGTGATGTCACTGATTGAAGATGGGCACAGGATGTGATGTCACTGATCCTAGATGGCCACTGGAAGTGATGTCATCAATCCAAGATGGCCACTGGAAGTGAAGTTCCAAACAGAAACTGAAACCAAAAACCAGAAGGGATGACACACGCTTGTGTCACTTGATCACCTATTCCATCAGTGGTTGGTCTCTGATATTGTCCCTGGTATTTCAGGGATGAAGCAATATCATCCTGATTGGTGTTCGGTTGGAGATTTATGTTGATGGCTGGTGGTTTGAGCTTCTGCATAATCCTCCGCTTTTTCCAAAGCTGTTCTGGATTTTAATGCAGGTGAGCCTAGCACACAGTATATCTTTAATGTACTGTATTCATTGTGGTTGTGCTGAGAAACCTTTGACTAATTGTAATTGTGTTCATAAACAATACCCTTGATGGTCACTGCTCTATTCACTTCTCTTCAATATTCTCCAACACCATTTACTTAGAAGCACCTGTGGCTGGTGTACATTTACACCACTTAAACAGGTAGTGATGGTGGATTGGTTTATCATTGAGTCTGCTGTTTCAGATTGAGAAGTGAAAGCTTAGGATATTATGCAGCACTTCTGCAGTATGGGAATCAGGTGGTGTAGGCAGGGCCTCGGTGTGGCAGTCTGGAAGGAAGCTTGACAGTGGGGTGTTATTTGTAAAATGTAACTTGTAAAATGTCATTTTTTTACAGTCGCCAAATGAAGGATGCACACTGCCCCGCCAAAGACCAGAGAGCAAAGATCTGAGAGTCAAGTTGTTGTGTTCTTGTGACACTAACAGTTATGCAACTCCCTCAGCTTTTATCCATAAATACAATATTTTCACTGTGTGGTGTGTTTAAAGGTGTGTGATCTGTGAGGAAACACAGTGTTGTGGGACCCTGTAGTCGAATGATGTAGGAGTTGATTCAGTGTGGGCAGGCAATAGCTCTCCAAGCTTTAAACATGGTCTTAGGTAATGCTTGCTTTTCTAACTTCAGTTTACAGCTTGTCTCCCATCCACTTAAATGTTCTGGAGCAGCACTTACATGTTACCGGTGGAGTTCAGGGACAAGGTGACACCTACGCTGTCTTCATAAGAGTCTGATAGCACTTGGACTTGGATTGGACCAGAAGGGCTACATTGGTGCGGGGAGGCAGGTTTGGATGCTGTGGCAGAGAAGTTGGGTCTTGAGCAAGGAAAGCTCAGCTGGAGCAGAAGGGCTACATTGGTGCGGGGAGGCAGGTTTGGATGCTGTGGCAGGGAAGTTGGGTTTTGAGCAGGGAAAGCTCAGCTGGAGCAGATAGGGTTTGCGCTGTAAGAGGTTTGCTTGCTCAAGCTCACGCTGTGTGCCACAGAGGAGCTAGCAATTCTAGAGGAAAGAGGGGACAATGCCTGCTCTTTAGTGGAAAGCTCATATTCAGCTCTTGCAGATTTCTAAGCAACAGCCTTTTGCTTAGTGTGCAACATGTGGATAGGAATCTATTTGTACTGTGGGAGGTGCATTTCAAATAATAAAGCACATTTTGTTCTTTGTTCTGATGTTTGACTTTTGGTTTTTTGTTTGATATTAGGATGTACACATTCTTTGCGTTTTAACTGGCAACCCTCCTTGCTGCACACAACCTCCACATCCACCAAGGAGCAAATTTAGGAAGAAGGGGAAAGGAAACAAGAGCAAAGAAGGACCTTGCCCCACAATCATTTTCTTTTTGATTCCTTCCTTTTTCTGTCTCCATTGGTTTCGGGAAAGGAGTAATGCAAAGACCCATTGGGGGAGTCATTATGGCTAGCATACCTGCTCCAGTCTATTTCCTTTTGCACCCGGGTGGACCACACCTCAAGTGGAAGGAGTGGAAGGAAGACTATTTGAAGTTAATGTTAGCAGTCTATAGGCAAAATTATGCAGTTGAGAGAAGAGACGCCCTCTTGTATCATTGCCTAGGCAGCGCAGGACAGGATGTATTTAAAAGAATTCCCGAACCAGTGCAACCAAGTAATGTCAATTCATGGTATAGCTTTGACGTAAGCTTAGCAAAACTTGACAAACACTACAATAGGATTTTGGCTAGGTACCATTTTGGCACCAGAGAACAAAAGAGTGGGGAGGCTTTTGAAGACTTTGCTACAGCGCTACGTGGTCTTGTGATTAAGTTTCACTTCAGTCATTGTCATGATGAGCACATTCAGGATGAATTAATGATTGAATGCACTGATCATCGAATCAGGGAAGGACTTTGGAAAGAACTTGAACTCAACTTAGACAGGATCAACAAAATTGGCAAGCAGGTGGTGCACACATCCCAATGCATCAGGCAACTCAGTGCAGAAACTGAGAAGGTCAGTTTTGATAATGGTCATAAGACAGTCTGCGTGATCTCTGCAGGAACAGCAGATAGAGAGAAAAATGACAGACTCTAGGAACCCCAAGAATCCAGGAGGGAGACGAGACTACGGTGTGTTTTGGAAGGGTGAAAGGTGAGAGGGGTATCAGGTAATAAAATTGAGGGCAAAAATGTCGGTGGTAAAAAAAAATCACCCCAAAAATGATGTGGTTTGACCCAGTAAAGGTTTACCCCATTATAACATTTAAGGAGAGCATGGGTTGTGGGGTGTCCCTCGCTCCCCTTAAATGGTATAATGGGTCCAGGAGTTGCAGGGGTGCCCCTCGCATCCTTTACATGATCGTGGCGGCAAAACCACTGTATTTTTGCCACAATATTTTGTATACCAGCCATTTTTGCTGCGATTTTAAGACATGGAACCGTGAGAGGATGATTTTCACAGATGAGAAATGTGTGATTTTCATCAGATAAGATGACGGCAGTCGGCGTAATCTCTGCACGGAGGAGCAACAAGCAGAGGAACAATAGATATAGTGAAACAAAAATGCCACATTATAGGAAACACAAGAATCCAGGAGGGAGAAGAGACTACAGCGGCTTTCGGAATGGTGAAGGCTGAGAGGATGATTCGCACAGATGAGAAATTTGTGATTTTCTTCAGACAAACTGGGTAATTCATAGAATTTCGCACAAAAGTGGCGCCAGCGTCTGGCGCACAGTGTCCCCGTGCAATACACTGCACCAGCCGCGTGTGATAAAATGCATTTCATTGAACAGAGTATTCATGGATTTTAGCCTCCAAAACCAGTCGTGGCGCAGAGTGGCGCAGCGACCCTGCAGCAGCGCCAGTTACGTCACCAAGAACGCCCTCGCGCAAGGAAAATCCATCGAAATCCCCAATTCATCGCAAATGTCTGTGCTATCCCTGGACCAGTTTACAGGGCTGCCAAACAGCAAACGCCAAGCGGGGAACGTGTATTTCAGGAGTTTGCGGGAACTTTCACACGCGATACCAACAGGGTACGTGTATTTCAGGGGTGCGTGTGAAGTGTCACACGTGATTCCATCAGGGCACGTGTATTTCGGGGTGTGCGGGAAGATCCACACGCGTTTGGCCTGGTTACGTGTATTTTGGGGTGCGCGTGAATTTTCACATGTGATTCCAGCAGGGTACATGTATCTCAAGGTGCGCGGGAATTTCCATACGTGAATTCAGCAGGATACGTGTATTTCAGGGGTGCGCGGGAAGTTCCACACGCTATTGGCCTGGGTATGTGTATTTCGGGGTGCACGTGAAGTTTCACACGCGAATCCTGCAGGGTACGTGTATTTTGGGGTGGGCGGGAAGTTTCACACGCAAATTCAGCAGGGTACGTGTATTTCAGGGGTGCGCAGGAAGTTCCACACGCGATTGTCCTGGGTACATGTATTTCGTGGTGCATGTGAAGTTTCACACGTGAATCCTGCAGGGTACATGTATTTCGGGGTTCGCGGGAAGTTTCACACATGAATTCAGCAGGGTTTGTGTATTTCAGGGGTTCCGAGGAGTACTACACGTGAATTGGCCGTGTGGGTCCTCCCAGGTGTTCCCTCTACACCCTCCACAGCTCCTGCAGGCAGCCTACACCACAGGGGACTACCCTGCACCCCTGCTCATGTCCCGCAGGCAGCCCATCCACCATGGGCATGCCCCCCAGCCAAGCCACATGTCACCTTGCACTACTGATCAACAACGAACTCTGCAACTCTCTCTCACTCTCTATTCTCCCGTCTGGGCCTACTCACTCTGCAGGGCACACTCTTGATGCTCTGATCTCTTCTGACCTTCCCCTCTCCCTCCCTCTCTCCACTCCTCTCTCTTGGAGCGATCACTTTCTCCTATCCTCCCACCACTCCCTCCCTACCCCACAGGCAAAGCCACCCTCTTCACTGCCACCCACCTTCTCGGTCATCCGACCCATGAAGCGCGTGTCAGTTGAGGCTTTCGCTGCTACCTTCTCGCCCCCTTCTCCCCCCTTGGCTGACTCCCACCCTGACACAGCCCTCTCCATGCTCTATTCCTCTATATCTGATACCCTCGATATCCTTGCCCCCGTCATGAGAATCCGCCTGAAGCCCAAAGCCAAATGTAACTCCTGGTATGACTCGGATCTCGTCTCCCTAAAACGCAAGTGCAGGGTGGCAGAGAGGAAATGGCGTGCTTCATGCTCATCCTCTGACAAACTGGCCTGCCGCCTGCTCCAAAGGCAATACCGGCTCTCCGTTCTCACCAAGAAGAGAGCCCTTATCCAAGCCCGCATCTCTGAGGCATCAAACAACTCGGCCGAACTCTTTAAAATCTGCAAGGAGCTGGCCACCCATGCTGCAGTCTCTACCTCTCCTGTCCCCTCCCAGGCCCTCTGCACTGCACTGGCCTCGCACTTCATCTCAAAAACTCAGGACATCCTGTCCTCGCTCTCCTCCTCTCTCCTCCCTCCCTCTCTTCCCGGCTCTTCCTCTTGCTCTCTTGCAGCCACCCCTCCGCCCTCCTTCTCTGCTTTTCCACCTTTTTCTGCTGATGAGGTTTCCAGACAAGTCCGATCTATGAAAGCCTCGTCTAAACAGGTTCACCCCTGTTCCTCCAAAACCATCAAGGACCACATCGACTCCCTGGCTCCTGCCCTAGCTGACTTTTGCAACCACTCTTTCGCCTCTGGAGTCTTCCCATCCCCCCTCAAGCACTCCCTTGTGCACCCCCTCCTCAAGAAACCCTCTTCCGACCCCTCCTGCCCGGCCAACTATCGCCCAATCTCCATTACTCCCTTCCTGGGCAAGCTCCTGGAGAAACTGGCCATCTCCCAGCTTAACCTCCATGCTGAATATGTTGGTAATCTTCATGACCATCAATCCGGCTTCAGAGCGGCCAGAAGCACGGAAACTGCTCTCCTGAACATCCGTGAGGACCTGCTCCTGAACCTCGATTCCAACACTCCCTGTGTTCTCATTCTGCTCGATCTCTCCTCTGCCTTTGACACTGTCAACCATGCCATCCTGCTCAACCGTCTCCGTGATAACCTGGGTATCACTGGTCAGGCTCTGGCATGGCTGACCTCTTTCCTTTCCGGTCGACCCTCCCAGGTCCAAATGGGCTCCTTCCTCTCTGACATCTTTTACTCCACCTGTGGTGTCCCCCAGGGATCCAACCTCTCTCCCTGGCTTTTCAACCAGTATCTGGCACTCCTTGCCCACCGCATCGCCGCTCTCTGCCCCCACTTTCAGTGCTATGCGGACGATACCCAGCTCATTTTCAGGCTACCCTCGGCCTCCTCCTCTCCTTCCCTCATCTCCGACTGTCTGTCTGCTATCCAGGAATGGTGTGCCGCCAACGACCTCTGCCTTAACGCCAGTAAGACTGAGATTCTACTCATCGGCACACCCACTCCCTCCTTTCCTGCAGCTCTCTGGCCGGCCTCCCTTGGCCCCCTTCCTGCCCCTACCTGCAAAGCTAAAAACCTCGGGGTCATCTTCGACTCCACACTCTCCTTCTCTCCTCATATATCTGACGTCTCTAAGAAGTCACACTACCAGCTGCACCTCCTCAGAGGTATTCTTCCCTTCCTCTCCTTCCCCCAGAAGCTCACTGTCTCCCGAGCCCTGGTTCTCTCAAGGCTGGACTACTGTAACAGCCTCTATCTTAATCTGCCTGCCTCCACTCTCCGCCCTCTGCAACTTATCCAGAACAGAACTGCGAGACTTGTCCTTGGCCTCAAGCCCAGGGACCGTATCTCTCCAGGACTGAAATCTCTTCACTGGCTCCCAGTGGCTGCGAGGATTAAGTTCAAAACCCTCTGCATTGTCCACAAGGCCTTCTGGGGCCTGGGGCCTAAATACCTTCAACTCTCTCTTCCTAAATATCTGCCTTCACGAGCCCTTCGCTCATCCGTCTCCAACTCCCTCATGGTCAGCCGCTTCTCGAAGCAACGAGCTGGGGGTAGATCTCTCTCCGCAGCAGGGGCCTCCCTCTGGAACAGCCTTCCTGCCTCCCTGAAACTTGAGGAGAACCATCTCCGGTTCCGGAAGCACCTCAAAACCTTCCTCTTCGCTTCTGCCTTCTCTCTCCCTCTCCCTTGCTAAACCTGCTAAACTCCCCACTGAAGTCTGCACTAAACCTGCATCTGGGCCACTCTGTGACCTCGGTCCAGGGCCCAGCCACTCTCCACTTGCACTGCCTCCCTGGCTCCTCCTGCACTGTGGGACTGTCACCTCATCCCTACAGCCCCCTTCCCAGCACTTGCTCTGCACTTACCTCGCACTTGCCACCAGCTGGCCCTTTTATTTATTATTTATTATTTATTATTTTATTACGCTACTTACCTTGTACTGCACTTTCCCCCCCACCTCCTCCCCCTGCACTTTCTCCTTTTTCCCCTTACCTCTGCACTTGCACGATCTGAATGACACCTGGCCTAGTAGGATCGTTTGTCTGTCTTCCCCTTGTTTCCCTCCCTCCCTGCCTCGTCGCGCCTTGAAACACTTGTGTATAGGCGCGTTACAAATACCATATCATATCATATCATATCATAACGCATGTCTCCCAGCACCCCCACCCCCCAGCACTGTGGGGCACCTGCCAGCAGGCCCCCACTCATGTCCAACTCATGTCCCCCTGCACCCTCACCCCCCAGCATCCAGGGGCACCCTCCACCAGGCCCCCACTCATGTCCAACTCATGTCTCCCAGCACCCCCACCCTCCAGTAGTCAGGGGCACCCTCCACCAGGCCCCCACTCATGTCTCCCAGCACCCCCACCCCCCAGCAGTGAGGGGCACCCTCCACCAGACCCCCACTCATGTCTCCCAGCACCCCCACCCCCAGCAGTGCAGGGCACCTGCCAGCAGGCCCCACCCATGTCTCCCAGCACCCCCACCCCCCAGCAGTGCAGGGCACCTGCCAGCAGGCCCCCACTCATGTCTCCTAGCACCCCCACCCCCCAGCAGTGCAGGGCACCTGCCAGCAGGCCCCCACTCATGTTCCCCTGCACCACTACCCCCTAGCATCCAGGTGCACCCTCCACCAGGCCCCCACTCATGTCCCCCTGCACCACCACCCCCGGCATCCAGGGACACCCTCCACCAGGCCCCCACCCAGGTCCCCACTCATGTCCCCCATCACCCCCACCCCCCAGCAGTCAGGGGCACCCTCCACCAGGCCCCCACTCATGTCTCCCAGCACTCCCACCCCCAGCAGTGCAGGGCACCTGCCAGCAGGCCCCCACTCATGTCCAACTCATGTCCCCCCGCACCCCCACCCCCCAGCACTGTGGGGTACCTGCCAGCAGGCCCCCATACATGTCCCCCCAACACCTCATGACGATCCATTATCATGGCCCCCATGCCCCCTCAATACACTGCCTACGCCACCCCAGTCCGAAGAAACCACCAGGTATGACATCCACCCCACAAAGAAATCACCAGCACATGATGCATCCCAAATGGCTAGTCTGCACATCAACACATGTCCGTCACACCCACACAATGACAGCATGTGAATGATAAAACACACATTGTGACATGCATGAAACCAAAGAGAGAATACCACACATTTAAGTACCAAATGATAATGTATTAAACAGAAAAGCAAGGCAATGAAATGGAACAGAAGAAAATGGAAATAATAAATGAAATCCAGCATGTCCAATAAATGAAAAAGATGCATGAAATCCAAATGAAAAGCAATCCAAAAGTAAGTCTCCAAAGTGTCAGTCTGAGAAAATAAATCCAAGGTGCAAAAAAAATCAACAATCCAAATCCATTGTCAAACTATGTACAAAGTGGACATCCAGGGTCCATGTGCCCTATCCTTTAAATGAAACCTATAAAATAAAATCCTACCTAATGAAGAACTATATACAAGAAGTTGAGGCATTGTCCAAGCGCCCCAAAACAAAACAAAACCGAAAGGAAACTTAACACTAAAGAACTATTTACAAGGGCAGTGGGCTAGTCCGACGGCTCACTTCTGTATGTTCCGGGCCAGGGCATCATCAAACTCCTGCTCAATGTCCCGGAGGTGGTCCTCTTCCATGGCCCCGAGGGTCCGCAGGGATGACGACATGTTCTCCTCCAACTCCCTGCGGATTGCCTCGAGGCACTTGGCCCTCCGCATGGAGTTCTCCGCCCTGACCATCGTGAGCCGTGCCTCTTCCGCCCGCTCCGCATCTATGGCGTGGCCCAACTGCTGCCACGCGGAAGACACTTCCCGTCCTTGGTCCTCCTGCCCTCCGGTCGATGCCTGCCCCTCCGATGTCGAAGGCCCCGAGCCATCATGGCCCCCACCTCGTTGCTGCTGCTGCTGTGCCTGTGCCCGTGCACTGCCTCCTACGGCCTGCACATCCTCCACTGGCCGGGGTACAGTCGTTGATGTGGCCACCCCTGCTGGACGTCCGACTCCCGACTGTGGCAGGGATGTGTCCTCCACCAGCCTGGCCGCACCATCAGAGGCAGCTCCACAGGGCACCCAGGTGACAAATGGGTGGAAAGATGGCACGGAGGACGACTGGCGCATAGGGTGTTCAGTTGAGGAGGGGGTCAGAACAAGCTCCAGCAAATGGAGGAATCCGGCCTGGGTGACCTGTCCCAGTAGACCGACGCGGTCAATGAGCCATTCGAGATGACGTGCAGTCTCCTCATGAAAAGACTGCAGGTCACCTCGCATGGCCCGTTGATGCAACGCCACACCACTCAGGACAGGCTCAACCCGTACCTGGATAGCCACGTCCACAGGCAGAGGAAGGCCAGTTGTTGTAAGCTCATCCCCTTCCTGAAAACGGGTCTGGATGTAGGCATCCCTGCTGGTGCAAGATGATGCAGTGACAGGATCAGGGACAGGATTGCACACAGGCATCTCTGCTGCGGCCTGTGCTGCCTCCTGTCCGTGGTCCTGCACTGCACCACTAGTACCAGTGGAATCCCCACCTCCAGACCCCATCTCTGTCGCTTGCACGGCCTTCTCCTCCAACAAACCCCCCACCAACCTGGATGACTCCATGCCATCTTCCCCCAGTGGGCCATGTGGGGTCCCAGCTGCCCCTTCTGCTGCCTAGGAGTCCAACTCCAACCTCCACCTCTTGGACCTCCCCCCGGCAGCTGCGGCCTGGGACGCGGCACCGGACTCCTAACTCACCGACGAGATGACAACCTGGGAGGGGAGCCGGGCCTTGCGTCTCTGGCTGGCGGTGTGATCCCTGCTGCTGTGCTCCACAGCCCTTCTCCGCCCTCTTCATCAGTTGACGCTGCAGACAGGGAGAAATAAAACACAGGCATCAGGGCACTGTACAATGGACACATACACACATGACAGTTGTACATGAGTGGCATTGGCAAACCTCAGACATGGCATCACAATCGCCAACACACATGTCATTTCAACTCGCACACATGAGCCATACCACAGCTATATTGCAACAGCCAGCACCATCCATACACATACAACAGCATGAGGAGGCAAAGGTGAGCCAGACATCACATGCAACACAGGGAGTGACCTACACATGCACACAAACCACCACACTTGCATGCATGTGTACTCCTCTGCCAACTGTCGCAGTGTTGAGATCAGCATCCATGTCACATCTGCCAATCAGTCTTCCACATCCCGGTGTCACATGCATCCATGTTGCATCACTGTTGCACCCTTGTCAAATACACACACATGCACATTTACACAGTGCAGATACATGCAGCTGAAACCAACATCCATGTGTGACATCATGAACATGCCTACTTACATACACATTCATTCAAACATGTGTGCCCACACATCTGCATTTGGCATGCAAGCCTACACACACAAGCACCATCCATGCCTCACACATGAGAGCCCTTGCATGTGTTAGCCTCACGGCCCTGTACACCCCCACGCCTACTGGCACACCACCACACGCACAGCTTACAATCAGGATGCATGTACACTTACTGCACGACTCCAGACGGGTCTGGTTCTCAAGGACCTGGACGTGGAGCGCTGGGGATATGCGTTCCAGGACCCTCATCTGACCTTCCGACAAGTGGCCCCGGTGCCCCTTAGCATCCGCTGCCTTCAAGAGGCGCCGGGCCTTGTTGAGGGTCCTGGACCTGAAGTCCTCCCAGCGCTTCTTGACATGATGGAATAGTCGGACTGCCACCCCCTCCGCGTTGATGGCAGTCATGATGTCCGTCCAGATCCGAGTCCGTCTTTCCTTGTCGGCGTGCAAACTTCCGAAGAGGGCATCATACTGCCCCAGGACTTGCTCCACCAGGACACCAACTTTGGTGGCATGAAGCTGGTGCCCCTCTGCCTCTCTGGCCGGGGTTGCCAGTGGTGCCAGATGTTGCAGTGCCCGACATGACAACCCCAGAGGCAGGTGTGGGTGGGCAACTGGGTCCTGGGGCTGGTCTGTGGAACGATGGAATCCCAGTCGGGAGTCTTCGGTTCCAGCAGGGGTGGTCACAGTAACAGCACCCCTGGCTGATGTGCAGGCAGCAAATAGCAGGGCACGTGGGCAGCAGGCAATCAGGCAGCAGCAGATGGCAGGTGGGAGCGTGCTCGGGGCTCTGGGGGGCAGTAATTTGGCCTTCTGGGCTGGAGCGTGGTCTTCCGTGTGCTTACGTGTGGCCAGCTTGATACAAAGTGATTTGGCACGTGAAAATCCAGCATGTCTGCGTGTAATTCGAGGAAAGGCCCTTAGCGCATAAGCGCGTCAGCACACGTATGCGAATTCATTGGCCCAAAGGCCCCCAGCGTGTAGGCGCGTCTGATGTTACACGCACATGCGTTTTCCATGGCGCGTAGAAAAAATAAGCACGTCAGAGTGTCAGCTCGTGTAATTGGAGGATAGGGCCTTAGCGCGTACACGCGGAAGTGACGCTGGACATGTGGGCATGTTTAAAAGGTACGTGTAGAACACCATTTCCTTGTACATGCTTTTTGTGGAGAGCGAATGGGTGAAATCTGTACTTCTGTCGGTTCACACGCGATTTACTTCACGGCGTTCCTAGTTCATAATCCCTGTTTACCTCTGACAGCTTTTTCTCTTTTTGTCTTTTTCCTTTCACCTCTTCTGTTGTCTTGTCTCCTCAGACAGCGTACAATTCTTCTTTTGGTGGGGGTGTTGCCAACGTGCACACGTGCGTCTTTTTCACGCTATTTTTCCAGGCTGACAGTGAGTCGTGCACGTATTTAACATCTGTGCTTGCCCCGTGTGTCGCGTACCCCTTCAGAGGTCATTCTAGGCTGCGTGTGACACGCATACGTTCATTTTTGTGTTTCTGGGTGCCACAGCGCAGTGCAGGTTTATTTTTCCACGCACGTGGTCTAGGAGGGGTTGCTTGCACATTATCTCCCTTTTTTGGGGTGCCTGTGCGTTGCGTGACCCGTCATCTTCCCCCAGGGTCACATACAGCCTTGCTAGAGCACTAGGGTTCGAATTCCATCTAGTACCCTACCCATTTGACCACCAATTGCCCAGGACAATAGTTTACTGCAACTCCCATATGCACAACAACATCAGTGCCATGGTTGGGAGGCGAGCACGCGGTAAGGGTGGCAAAGGTGGCTGAGCCTCAAGAGGGCATGGTGGATACGGTAGGGGACGTGGCCGGGATTTGCAGGGTGCCCCTAGCCCCCCATGTGTGGATGACCAGTCAGGGACACCCATGCCCCCCCCGGTTGAGGGTAACGTGACTGACACCGTCCCTGCTCAGCCCTTGTTGGACCAGCCCATTATGGCACCAGACCTGGCACAGGGTGACTCCATGGCTGACTTCCAGGTCAGCAGGTCTAGGCCACGTGTGGCAGTGCACGTTGGTGTCACCAGGCCACGTGGATCAGGGGCAGCTATGTCATCTGCTGCCCCGAGTAGGCAGGGTGGGGAGGCTGCAGGGGCAGCTGCGGCTCCATCCTCCCCAGCTCTGAGTCTCCCAGCCAGGACAGTGTCAGTCCCAGTCCATCCTGCTGATGATTCACCTGACCACATCACACTTCAGCTAATGCCTGCACCAAGTCCCATGGTGAGTGTTCATTCCCACACTCCTAGTCCACAGTCCACCGGGGCTCCTGCCCGTAGTGTCCAGAGCGGCGTAGGGCACTCAGGATCCCCACCACCTTCCAAGCGGAAGAGGAAGAGTGCTCGTCCAGTACAGGCTGATGCCCCAGACACGGCTACACAGTCCGGCCCGCCAAGGAAGCCCAGCTCCAATAAGGCCGAACTTGATGCACTTGTGGAGTATGTGTCCGCACATGACAGCGAAATGGTGATTACTGCAGGATGCAAGACCACACCTGCACAACGTCTAGCACACTGCCAGACCATCGCGGACATCATAAGAGCCCTTGGGTTCGTGAGGCGACAGCTAATGATTGCTACAAGCGCTGGAATGACCTGAAACGCAGGGCAAAGAAAAAGCTGGCCTCAAGTCATGCCGCTACTCTAGTGACTGGAGGTGGGTCTCCAGCAGAGGACATTGAACCCACTCCACATGAGTATGTTGCTGGGACCTACGGCAGGCGTGGGAGACCTGCCAGATTACGACGCATTGTCCGGTGAGTGCACATGCATGTGTGTGTCATCCATGTGCATGGTGTGTGTGTGAGGGCTTCCAATTGAGTGCCAGGTGAGGGTGTGTGTGCCTGAGTGGTTTGGGTCACCCATGTGCTTCATCCAATACATTCTGGGCACCAGGATTTGGGTATTGCAGTATCCCTTCTGGCAACAGTAGACATTTAGCCCAACATCACGCCAGTTGCCCTTTAAGTGTCATCTTGCCACAACATTGTTGCGTATTATTCTGTGTTCATTCAGGCTGATTGTTTGCATTCCGCCACTTTCACTAGGCATTTCTCAGTCCTATTGTCACATGTGTGACATGGCTATGGTCAGGGACGTCATTTCACCAAAATGCCTGGGGTAGCGGAAGTGACATCACACGACCCTTGGCCCCCTGATGACATCACAGGAAGTGATGTCATTTGACCCCACCCCAAAGTGATATTGCGGGTAGCGATGGAACACAACATTTCACCCGTTGACAAAACAGGAAGTGACATCACAAAGGATTGTACACTACGAAAAATATAGTTACGATATCACTATGTGATGTACATTCATACAAGAATGGATCGCCATATGTATTATTAAGTTCAGTGTGTATAGGCCCATATTACCAAATTACTGTGTATGCAGGCAGACATCCATGACCAAATGATAAGCGTAAGTGCTATATAATAACACATCATTAAGCGCTTGATATAGAAAAAATATACACCCAATATCACCCAACTTGTGTTGGTACTCATTTATCGATCTCAGAAGAGTGAGGCGTTTAAGAACAGACTAAATCAGTGACTCACCCCCTGAAGTGTGCCTGAAATAAACATTTAATGAGGGCACCAATTATTGTATTGAATTCCAGAAAGACACATTGGGCCTCATTACAACCCTGGCGTTAAGCAAGGCGCTATTAGCGCCATGGTTGACGCCGGTATTTTTCTAACTCCGCCATGGTTGGCGGGGCAGTAATCCCCCATTCACCATGGGCCCTTCACCATTCCCATTTTTGGCCCACAAGGCTCAATGGGAATGGGGAAGGCGCTAATTACGGCCTAAAAAGCAGGCATTAAAGTGCAACCCTCAAAGGGACCTCGTAATCAGGCGTTAAGGGTTTAGCGGCACCAACACCTTTTACAGCGCCGTTTACCCCTTAACGCCTGGGTTGTAATGAGGCCCATTATGTGGTATTCCTATTCTTTCTTATTTAGGGTCAGTGCTGAAAGTGTTAGAAGAAAAATAAGAACAGGAGTCCCACAAGTCTTTTTTTAAGGGGCCTGAACAAGAAAGCCAGCCACCCCAGAAATAAAGAGCCACAGCCCAGGAGCTTGCATTACTAAAAAAAGAAATGTTTTTCTGTTTTTTTTTTAGTAGAGGTCGCAAGGGAGACCTCAGAGGTCGCAGTTGCGACCTCTGGCGACCCCCAAATGACATCCCTGGCTATGGTACATGCCATCTGTGTGATGGCATGTGTCATGTATGTGTATTGGACATGCCAATCACAGGCCAATGTGTGATGGCACTGCTAGCCAGCATGCAGCAAATGTGTTGGTCTTCCATCTTGGTGTCATCAATGTGTGCCATTTGCCTCCCCTTCATACGCAGTGACCGTACATGCATGGGAGGGTTATAGTCATGTGGGACATGTGTCAATGAAGTACTGGTTCTGTAGCTTCTCAGCCCTAATTGTGTGCCATGGTGCTAATGCCTGTTCCCATTTCTTTTCTTTCATGTCTTTGCAGGGGATGACGCACTTGATACTGCTGGGGTTGTGGAGATGGTGCAGACCCAGGAGGGGTCTCAGGCCCAACCGGGCACCAGTGAGGGACATGGTGTGGTGGTGGGTGAGAACCCACACTTGCTGCAGACCATTCTCTCAAGGGGTGTCTCTGGGTGCACCTCCCCCGAGCTCTATTCGGATGATGAGACCTATGTGCCGTCACAGGTAAGTGTTTCTGGGAGGGATTCTTTACTGTCCAACCCACCTGCACCAGGGGTAGAACCCTCAATGGGAATGTCAGTGTTGGTAGGTCCGCCTTTGGTGGTTACGGATGCAGGGTCACACTCCGCAACATCTGATCCTGTTCCTGGACCAGCAGATCAGAGGGGGAATGCAGTCCTGCAGCCTCAGGCAGTGCCAGCACAGCAAGGCGCAGTTAGTCTTGCCCCAGACAGGTGTGGTGCCCGCCGACGCGGTGGCCGTACGCCACCTGGCAATACCGCATGGGAGCAATCCATATACGGTATGGCAAACCAACAGGCAGCATCATCTGAGATGATGGCTCAGGCCATGGATAGGGTGGCCACTTCCATTGTCCCCCAAGAAAGGCTGATGGAACAACTACAGCAGGCAACAGACTCCATTTGCCAGTCACACAGAGAGGACATGTTGGCGTCCAACAGGGACAGACCGGGCGGCACTGGAGACTCTGCAAGAAGCCATTTCTATTGAGTCCCAGGGCCACAGGGAAGCCCTGAGGGTGGAACTCCGTCAGCTCAGGGTGACTCTTGTTGAGCTTGAGGCTTCAACTGACACGAGGACAGAACAACAGCTGGAGCGGCTCACACGTACGCTCTCAGCTGAGATGCAGGCAACTCAGGAGGAAGTCCGGGCATCCTGTGAGTTGTTTCATGGGGACCTCCGCACGATTATCCTCCAGAACCAGACCTTCCACACCTGCATGCTTGCTGCCGTGGAGGACCAGACTAGGGGTTTGCGTGGGCTGCCTCCCATAGTACCACCACCTCCTGATGGAGCTGCAGAGGGTGAGGAGAGCGACAGCAGCGATTCACTCACAATAGGGTAGCCGTGCAGGCCATGAGCCCAGGGGGGTGTTTTTTTTCCCAAAATCCACGCAGGTGGGTTTTGGTGTGCACCCTGTCCTCGGACCTCCTGGGTGGCCTCCCCCACCCCCCTTGGCCCATACATGGCCATTTTTGATTTTTGATTTTTGATTTTTTTTACAGTGTGTTGCCTTGTGTGGCTCCCGTGGGCATACGCTGTATTGTGGCTGGGCACATGCAGGTTTGTCCTGAATTTGGGTTAGATGCTTGGGTTTGTGTGACACACACCCCTCCTGCTTCCCGTTTCCATGGGCTTGCAAAGGGTTTGCCCAAGTGACATTGACTTACACAGTGATGTTGGACTCCCATTTGCTGTGTGGGCAGTCTGTAGTCAATACTGTGTATACATTCCTAGTGCATATTGTTGTTGTATTGTACACTGTATGGTGTATTGATATGTGCCTCTGCATCCATCTCATACTCCTAATTTGCAGGTCCATTCCTCATGTCTTCACAAGGCGGTCTACTTTGAAAATGGAGTCCATGTTGTAAGCAGTGCACCTACACTTTTACGTGGCGCTAACACTGTACAGTTGGAAGTGGTCGAAGTGCTGGCATTATCAGGTAGTGAGACTACCAATTTATTAAATCTGTACTGTCATGTTTATGGTAGGTTTGAGGTTGTGTAGGTGATTTGTATTATTGCTAAATATTTGGTAATGTGTGTTGTTGGTCCTGATTTACTGTGAGCATTTCATGTGTGGCCAGCTTCCATTAGGGACACTGTACTTTGTGACACTTGTGTCATGTTGTGGGGATTACTTTGTTTGCTCTCACATAGCATGACATGCCATGGTGTGTTGTGTCGCGGTGCCAGGGAGTTGTTGGGTGACATGGCACTGTTCTCATGTTGTATTTTGCAAGTGGGTATTCATTTTTGCTGCATAGAAGTGTGTCTTTTGATGACACTGCATTGGTGGTGTTTGTGTAGGTAGGGATGCACACATTGTGACACTTCCAGGTGAACAATCTCAGGCTGCTATCGTTCTGACAGTTGACTGTCCCTTCATTCATCATCATTGTCAGATTGAGTCATCATTGATTGTCAGATGGTATGTGCCAGGGCTGTGTGCACTCCACAGGGGTGTGATTTCTATGTGAAGTAATTAGCCACCAGCTGCGTACGGGCTGCCTCACCCCGTGCCCTTTCCCCACCCATGCGCAGCGGGCGTGCATGTGGTTGGGGATGTGGGGGCACCACCATGTCCACAGCCAGGCCCCGGCGTGTTGCAACATTGTGCAGGACACATGCTGCCACTATGATCCTGCACACTACTGGGGGAGCATATAACAGCTGCCTGCCAGAACGGTCAAGGGAGCGAAAGCGTGACTTGAGCACTCCGAATGTGCGCTCCACTATGCCCCGGGTTGCAATATGGGCTGTGTTGTATCTTACCTCGGGAGGTGTGATGGGGTTCCGAATTGGCGTCATCATGTGGGTGCTCAGAGGGTAGGCACTGTCCCCTGGGGAGGTGGTGATGGGGATCATTAGTGGGGTATTGGCATTACTCTGTATCTGTCATGCATCCGTGTGCAGTGGCATTTATACTCACCAAGCAGCCATGCATCGCCATGTCGCCCAGCTTCCATGTCCCGGTTTAGGGTTGACATCCTGTAAATGAAGCTGTCGTGGGTGGACCCTGGATAGTTGGCATATACTGAGGTGATGATTCCCTTGGCATCACATACTACCTGGACGTTGATCGAATGACAGTGCTTGCGGTTTCTATAGATGTGCTTTGATGCCCTGGGGGGACGTAGGGCCACATGGGTGCAATCAATGGCACCCAGCACTTTGGGGAATTGTGCCACCCCGTAGAAATCCTGGCTAACAGCCTGCCTTTCTGCAGGTGTTCTGGGCAGGTATATGTGCCTGCGGACTGATGGGCGTGCAGTGATGATGGCCAAAACCTGGTGTAGGCACCGTGACTGCGTGGCCTGTGACACCCCCCCCCACTATGGCACTTGTCTGCTAAAATGATCCGGTAGCCAAGAAGTGCAGTAAATTGAGGACCTTCTCCAGGGGGCTGAGTGCTTGGGAGCACAGGGTGGGTCATATGATGTCATCCTCCCACTCACTAACCAGGTCGAGTATTATGTGAGGTGGAAACCTGTACCTCCCATACACCTGGTCATCAGGCATACCAAAAAGGATGGTTCTGGGTGGAAAGATTCTGGCCCTGACTATCCTCCTCCTGCGGTATCCCACGGCCACTGCTGCTAGGAACGGTATATTCATCCTGGCGTCTGGGCTTGTTTGTTGTTTGCGCACACTTTTATGCTGCGTGGGTTGACGTACGCCTGCTTCCTGTGAGTCGACGTGCGCCTGCTTCATGCTGGCGTACGTGTTTCTGGATTGGACCGTCTTTTTTTCGCGTTGTAGGCGACCGTGTAAATCTTCCCACCTACCCCAGGAATACATGTAACACTCTCTCCCAGGCCCAGTCACATGTAAATCTTCCTGGCCACCCCAGGAATACACATACCCCACTCTCCCAGGCCCAGTTGCCTGTGGAAGTTCACGCGAACCCCGTAATACACGCACCCTGCTGATATCGCGTGCGGAAGTTCACGCGGACCCGTAATACACGTACCCTGCTGAAATCGCGTGTAAAACTACCCCCGCACCCCTGAAATACATGTACCCAGGCCAATCGCACTGCTGGGGTGTAGGGGTGCTGGGAGACATGAGTGGGGGCCTGGTGGAGGGTGCTCCTGGATGCTGGGGGGTGGGGGTGCAGGGATACATCAGTGAGGGCCTGGTGGAGGGTGCCCCTGACTGCTGGGGGGTGGGGGTGCAGGGAGACATGAGTTGGACATGAGTGGGGGCCTGCTGGCAGGTGACCTGCACTGCTGGGGGTGGGGGTGCTGGGAGACATGAGTGGGGGCCTGGTGGAGGGTGCCCCTGGATGCTGAGGGGTGGGAGTGCAGGGAGACATGAGTGGGGGCCTGTTGGAGGGTGCCCCTGACTGATGAGGGGTGGGGGTGCAGGGAGACATGAGTTGGACATGAGTGGGGACCTGCTGGAAGGTGCCCCACAGTGCTGGGGGTAGGGGTGCAGGGGGATATGAGTTGGACATGAGTGGGGGCCTGCTGGCAGGTGCCCTGCACTGCTGGGGGTGGGGGTGCTGGGAGACATGAGTGGAGGCCTGGTGGAGGGTGCCCCTGACTGCTGTGGGGTGGGGGTGCAGGGAGACATGTGTTGGACATGAGTGGGGGCCTGCTGGCAGGTGCTCTGCACTGCTGGGGTGTGGGGGTGCTGGGAGACATGAGTGGGGGCCTGGTGGAGGGTGCTCCTGGATGCTGGGGTTTGGGGGTGCAGGGAGACATGAGTGGGGGCCTGGTGGAGGGTGCCCCTGACTGCTGGGGGGTGGGGGTGCAGGGGGACATGAGTGGGGGCCTGGTGGAGGGTGCCCCTAACTGCTGGGGGGTGGGGGTGCAGGGAGACATGAGTTGGACATGAGTGGGGGCCTGCTGGCAGGTGCCCCACAGTGCTGGGGGTGGGGGTGCAGGGAGACATGAGTTGGACATGAGTGGGGGCCTGTTGGCAGGTGCCCTGCACTGCTGGGGGGTGGGGGTGCTGGGAGACATGAGTGGGGGCCTGGTGGAGGGTGCCCCTGATGGCTGGGGGTTGGGGGTGCAGGGGGACATGAGTTGGACATGAGTGGGGGCCTGCTGGCAGGTGCCCTGCACCGCTGGGGGGTGGGGGTGCTGGGAGACATGAGTGGGGGTCTGGTGGAGGGTGCCCCTGACTGCTGGGGGGTGGGGGTGCAGGGAGACATGAATTGGACATGAGTGGGGGCCTGCTGGCAGGTGCCCCACGGTGCTGGGGGTGGTGGTGCAGGGGGACATGTGTTGGACATTAATGGGGGCCTGCTGGCAGGTGCCCTGCACTGCTGGGGGGTGGGGGTGCTGGGATACATGAGTGGGGGCCTGCTGGAGG
Source organism: Ambystoma mexicanum (assembly GCF_040938575.1). Lineage (NCBI taxonomy): Eukaryota > Metazoa > Chordata > Amphibia > Caudata > Ambystomatidae > Ambystoma > Ambystoma mexicanum. The sequence goes on from NC_090921.1 coordinate 69,735,415, forward strand.
GTGCCCCTGACTGCTGGGGGGTGGGGGTGCAGGGAGACATGAGTTGGACCTGAGTGGGGGCCTGGTGGAGGGTGCCCCTGGATGCTGGGGGGTGGGGGTGCTGGGAGACAGGAGTAGGGGCCTGGTTGAGGGTGCCCCTGGATGCTGGGGAGTGGGGGTGCAGGGAGACACGAGTGGGGGCCTGGTGGAGGGTGCCCCTGACTGCTGGGCGGTGGGGGTGCTGGGAGACATGAGTGGGGGCCTGGTGGAGGGTGCCCCTGATGGATGGGGGTGGGGGTGCAGGGGGACATGAGATGGACATGAGTGGGGGCCTGCTGGCAGGTGCCCTGCACCGCTGGGGTGTGGGGGTGCTGGGAGACATGAGTGGGGGTCTGGTGGAGGGTGCCCCTGACTGCTGGGGGGTGGGGGTGCAGGGAGACATGTGTTGGACATTAGTGGGGGCCTGCTGGCAGGTGCCCTGCACTGCTGGGGGGTGGGGGTGCTGGGATACATGAGTGGGGGCCTGCTGAAGGGTGCCCCTGACTGCTGGGGGGTAGGGGTGCAGGGAGACATGAGTTGGACCTGAGTGGGGGCCTGGTGGAGGGTGCCACTGGATGCTGGGGGGTGGGGGTGCTGGGAGACATGAGTGGGGGCCTGGTGGAGGGTGCCCCTGACTGCTGGCGGGTGGGGGTGCAGGGAGACATGAGTTGGACATGAGTGGGGGCCTGCTGGCAGGTGACCTGCACTGCTGGGGGTGGGGGTGCTGGGAGACATGAGTGGGGGCCTGGTGGAGGGTGCCCCTGGATGCTGAGGGGTGGGAGTGCAGGGAGACATGAGTGGGGGCCTGTTGGAGGGTGCCCCTGACTGATGAGGGGTGGGGGTGCAGGGAGACATGAGTTGGACATGAGTGGGGACCTGCTGGCAGGTGCCCGACAGTGCTGGGGGGTAGGGGTGCAGGGGGATATGAGTTGGACATGAGTGGGGGCCTGCTGGCAGGTTCCCTGCACTGCTGGGGGTGGGGGTGCTGGGAGACATGAGTGGAGGCCTGGTGGAGGGTGCCCCTGACTGCTGTGGGGTGGGGGTGCAGGGAGACATGTGTTGGACATGAGTGGGGGCCTGCTGGCAGGTGCTCTGCACTGCTGGGGTGTGGGGGTGCTGGGAGACATGAGTGGGGGCCTGGTGGAGGGTGCTCCTGGATGCTGGGGGGTGGGGGTGCAGGGAGACATGAGTGGGGGCCTGGTGGAGGGTGCCCCTGACTGTTGGGGGGTGGGGGTGCAGGGAGACATGAGTGGGGGCCTGGTGGAGGGTGCCCCTGACTGCTGGGGGGTGGGGGCGCAGGGGGACATGAGTTGGACATGAGTGGGGGGCTGCTGGCAGGTGCCCTGCACCGCTGGGGGGTGGGGGTGCTGGGAGACATGAGTGGGGGTCTGGTGGAGGGTGCCCCTGACTGCTGGGGGGTGGGGGTGCAGGGAGACATGAATTGGACATGAGTGGGGGCCTGCTGGCAGGTGCCCCACAGTGCTGGGGGGTGGTGGTGCAGGGGGACATGTGTTGGACATTAGTGGGGGCCTGCTGGCAGGTGCCCTGCACTGCTGGGGGGTGGGGGTGCTGGGATACATGAGTGGGGGCCTGCTGGAGGGTGCCCCTGACTGCTGGGGGGTGGGGGTGCTGGGAGACATGAGTGGGGGCCTGGTTGAGGGTGCCCCTGGATGCTGGGGAGTGGGGGTGCAGGGAGACATGAGTGGGGGCCTGGTGGAGGGTGCCCCTGGATGCTGGGGGGTGGGGGTGCTGGGAGACATGAGTGGGGGCCTGGTTGAGGGTGCCCCTGGATGCTGGGGAGTGGGGGTGCAGGGAGCATGAGTGGGGGCCTGGTGGAGGGTGCCCCTGACTGCTGGGCGGTGGGGGTGCTGGGAGACATGAGTGGGGGCCTGGTGGAGGGTGCCCCTGACTGCTGGGGGGTGGGGGTGCTGGGAGACATGAGTTGGGCATGAGTGGGGGCCTGCTGGCAGGTGACCCTGGATGCTGGGGGGTGGGGGCGCAGGGGGACATGAGTGGGGACCTGGTGGAGGGTGCCCCTGGATGCTGGGGGGTGGGGGTGCAGGGAGACATGAGTGGGGGCCTGGAGGAGGGTGCCCCTGACTGCTAGGGGGTGGGGGTGCAGGGAGACATGAGTTGGACATGAGTGGGGGCCTGCTGGCAGGTGCCCCTGGATGCTGGGGGGGTGGGGGCACAGGGGGACATGAGTGGGGGCCTGGTGAAGGGTACCCCTGGATGCTGGGGGGTGGGGATGCAGGGAGACATGAGTGGGGGCCTGGTGGAGGGTGCCCCTGACTGCTGGGGGGTGGGGGTGCAGGGAGACATGAGTTGGACATGAGTGGGGGCCTGGTGGAGGGTGCCTCTGGATGCTGGGGGGTGGTGGTGCTGGGAGACATGAGTGGGGGCCTGGTGGAGGGTGCCCCTGACTGCTGGGGGGTGGGGGTGCAGGGAGACATGAGGTGGACATGAGTGGGGGCCTGCTGGAGGGTGCCCCTGGATGCTGGGGGGTGGGGGTGCTGGGAGACATGCAGTGGTGGGCAGTAGTGCAAGGTGACATGTGGGTTGGCTGGGGGGCATGGCCATGGTGGATGGGCTGCCTGCGGGACATTTGCAGGGGTGCAGGGTAGTCCCCTGTGGTGTGGGCTGCCTGCAGGGGCCGTGGAGGGTGTAGAGGGAACACCTGGGAGGACCCACATGGTAGTACTCCCCGGCACCCCTGAAATACACGTAGGCTGCTGGATTCGCGTGTGGAACTTCCCGCGCACCCGGAGTAAACGTACCCTGCTGAAATGGCGGGTGGAACTTCACGTGCACCCCGAAATACACATACCCTGCAAATTCACATGTGAAACTTCCCGCGCACCTTGGAATACACGTACCCTGCTGAAATTGCGTGTGAAACTTCACGTGCACCCCGAAATACACGCACATGCTATTTTTCACACAGCGGGTGTCCGTGTTTGTCGCGTACCCCTTTGCACCTCATTTTGCACTTTTTCAGCGCACATCCAATATTTTTCTCGCGCACGGACTTCCATGAATCGATGTGCGCTGGTTTCCCTGCGATTTTCGCACTTGCACTGCGATTCGCACGTTTTGGCACCTCTGCGCCGGAATTTTCGGCGCACATTAATTCCATGAATCGGCCTAAAAATGTTTCCAATTGGGGGTGTGCAGCAAATTGCAAACTCTTGTCAGTTCACTGCTGTGTGTATGGAGTGTTGAGTATGTGGAATGAGAGGACACGTGGCAAAATGCTGCAGAATGGTGCCCTCGGGAGGTAGTGTACAGGAGAATGAGGGCGAGGATGATAATTCAGGCTGCGAGGCTCTAGGTGGTGTGCAAGTGATTCAAGTCATCAATGCTGTCACTAGTGAAAGGTTAGAAAAACCCAGATCTTTGATTGGAATCAATGGGCACGAGGTCCTAATCTTGGTTGACAGTGGTGCTGACTACAACCTCGTAAATATCAAAGTGGGGGATGACCCATAAGTGGTACAGCTCTGGTGGGGGTCCGTTATATGTACAAACAAAAAAGATCCAAAGACTGTATAGAGTGAATTCAATTCTGAAATAATTTTCATTAACATACTTATTCATATATTGGTATCCAAAAGATATCCCAATTGTGTTACCCTTAAGGAACCAGAACGAAAGCTAAAGAAGTGAAAAAGACAAATAGTTTGTCTTACACATATGTCCTATGTTTTATTTGAATAGGAAAGCTCAACTTTCTTCATGATCAAAATAGTGTATGGTCAAGGAAAAAAGAATGGGCCTCATTACGACCCTGGCGCTAATGGTTTAACGGCGCCGTAAAGAGCGTCGGCACCGTTAAACCATTAGCGCCTGATTACAAGTGTCCCTTTGCGGGTTGGTGTTTAACGCCTGCGTAATTTACGGTGCCGTAATTAGCGCCTTCCCCATTCCAATTATGAACTATGGGGGCAAAAATGGGAATGGGGAAGGGGCCATGGTGAATGGGGAATTACCGCCCGCCAACCTTGGAATGGGGCGGTAATTCCGCCATCCACCATGGCGGGGTCGGTGAGTTACCAGCATGGACCATGGTGCTATTAGCACCATGGTCCAGCGCCTGGGTCGTAATGAGGGCCAATAACTTAAAAGAAAAAAGGAAAAAGAGACCTAAAAGTATCAGGACTGAGAATCAAATAGACAATCCTAATAAAAAAGTGTATACATTAATGAAACACATTACACAAATCACATACATTTTGATCTACTAGTGAAAATAAAGAAACACATGATTTAAACTAAACAAAATCAAGATTTAGACTGAATGAAAAATAAATACGCATTCACAATTAATCACACAATGGTATGAATTTACAGGTCTGCCTCGTAGGCAAGGATATGTGGGAGGGCGTATTTCGCAAATGCGTTCTCATGGAGGCGTCAGTCAAGACCATTGCGTTCGGGGAGAGTCCCATTCACATTATTGGGAAGATGCATGTAGAGTTAGAATTTTGAAGGTAAACACCCCAACAGGAAATTGTATGGGACAGATGTTGGCGGAGACCTACTCTTTTGTAGCAGTCAAGCTGCCTTAGGGATTGAACTTGACCCAATGCCAAAGAACCTGTGTATGCAGGAGTGGTCAGTAGTGAGGATGTGAAGGAGAAGCATTCTACAGGAACAGTTTCCACTTCTCTGTAGAGTGTGTCACTTTGCTAAGATATTGCCACTTGTGCGCCTCATTTCTTTCAAGACAAGGTGGGATGAATGTCCAAGTTCATGCACAAAATTAAACTTAAAAGCATGGTCTGTTCCGGTGGGAGCTAATGTTCAAACAGTTCCTTTGGCCTTAAAGAAGGAGGTAGAACTTGAGCAGATGATGGAAGCAGGAGTTATTGAGCCCACAGAGGTTTGGGGTGGGAGAACCCCATTGTGGCAGCTCGCAAGAGCAACGGGGCTGTTAGATTATTTATAGCTCTTAGGAGACTCAATAGGGTGTGTGATTGCTGGGAGGTTTCCATTGCCAAAAATGTATGAACTTATATTTGATTTGACGGAGGCCAAAGTATTTTCATTGCTAGATTAAAAGTCGACATATCACCAAATTCTGCTACAACCTGATTCTTGTGATCTAACGACTTTCATTACCTACGTAAGAATGTTCAGGTGTGTGTGCATGCCGTTTGGACTAGTCTTGTGGCGAGTGTGTTCTAGACGGTCATGCACTCCTCACTTGGTGGTCTAGCAGGAGTGAAATTCTACCAGGATGACATTCTGACATGGGGTCAGGATATGACTAGTCATGATGTGAGATTGTGCAATGTCCTGGAGAAGCTGGGTGAGTCTGCTCTCACTTCGACATTGCAGAAGTGTTGTTTCAGGAGAAAGGAGGTGGAGTACCTGGGATACAAGTTGACAGGAGATGGAGTAATGCACAAGGTCAGCGCCATCGAGGGGATTTCAGAGATGCAGCTCTCAAATCCAATATGGAGGTTGCTTCTTTCTTGCAGCTTGTGATATGCTATGCCAAATGTATCAAAGGTCTGACGAGTAGAACCAGTAAATTCAGGAAACTCACTAGGAAGGGAACAATATTTTGTTGGTCGAGTGAGTGTGACAAGGTGTCGGGGGGAAATTCTGCCGGGGTCGGCCGGGCCGTCCGTAGAACTCCGGGCAGGGAGGCCCCAACTCCTCCCGTATATCCCAAAAGAGATAGAGTATGAGACACACGCAAGAAGCAAGGTGACTCTGCTGTTTATTAGACAAAACGGCAGGGATTGGTCAAGGATCGTACGCGTCCGTCCTGACACACACACAATCGTGAGGCTCGCAGGCCCTTTTTACCTTAGTATGACGCGCTACTTGCGTCACCTTAGAAAGTTTAGCAAAAAACCTATTTCCACTCTGGATTGGTTACTCGAGTGGTAGGGTTAGTATAGCATACATATAGAGAACGGTGTTAGTGGTTGAGGGTTAGTCAGGTGATAATCTTGGGCTGTCCCTTCAATTTGATACATGAAAATTGTTACATGAAGACCTCTGAGGATTGGTCAATGTTAATGGCGTCAGTGATAAGAGTCCCATGTTCTGATTGGTCCGCTCGCCAGCCTCCCAGTCTGGGACTATCGCTGTGCCCAGCTCGCGGTGCACCTGTCATTTGCAACAATGTTTTACTATGGGTAGGTGTAACCAATGTGAGGATTTATTCATATGTTGGGAGGTCGACTACTCCCACTGCTGCAGATGTCCAATGAGTCTTTTAATTGTATCTTCCTGTGTCTTGAAACGTGGGATTCAGGCGTCTCCTTCCTCTTGGGCTTGGCATCCTGTCAGGTTTGGCTTTGTCACGTGAGGTGGGACCGTGTTTGAGGCAAAATTCAGCACAATTAATATTGTTTTTTCCCACTGTGTGCCTGGTTTATCTTGCAGGTGCGACCTTGGCGTCGGCTTGCGTCGTGCGAGATTGCAACATCGTGCCCTTGGCTGTGTGCTTTTGCCGGGCTCATTCTGCAGGGTCAGCAACCAAGCTCTTGCTCATTCAATGTTCATGGAAGCTTTTGCTTGCGGCCTACTTGGGCCTGGTGCATAGGTGGAACCGTTTGATGCAGAGCGCTTTAGGTTACGGTATCATATTGCTCTATCCTCAGTATCGTGTCTCCGTTATATTCTTCATTATGGTACATGGTTCTTAGAAGAAGCGTGAGCAAGCCTTTTTAGATAAGTTCATTATGCGTCTTGCGTTTCTGCATTTTGAGAGCCTATGTGGAAAATAATAAAGATGCACGTCCCTGGGTATGTCTGTCGCCTACGTCATAGCACTGAGTATGTTCTTCGTGTGGATTGGTGTGGGAGTGTCCGGTGTGCATGTTTGCACAGGTGTGCTGACCGTTGGCTAGGTCGTCATGGCATCTCTAACGACGTGTAGGTTTAGTCGAGTTGATCCATGCCGCAGGTGTCGGCATGGGCAGGGCGGGCTGCTGGGCAGGTAGGTGGGCACATCCATATGTTCCTGTACCAGGGTATTTGGTCGTCTGGTAGATAGGCAAACTCCTCTCGTGGCGGGTGTCTAGGCCGTGATCCTCTAGGCCAAGCGCGAGAGGGGAAGTATGGGAGCCTGTTCTTCCATTCTCCCACTTCAGTCCCCCCTCTGGTCGACTTGTCGACCACAAACATATCCTTTTCTTTATCTCCTCTTACTCTCCATATTTGAGTTATTCCTCCCAAATGTCCATAGTGGTTAACATGGTCTTCAAATGACCAATACATCTATGCACAGGTTCCTCCAGGAGTGCAGTATACCCATTTCCCTATGTAGCTCCTTGGGTTTCTTGGGTTTTCGAGCTTCACAGATGGTGGGTCCAGGTGGTTGGGGATGATCTGGTTGCGCAACTTCTCTCTCTCTTTTATGATTGTGCCTGTGTGTTGGCCGTCATCTGTTGGCATCAAGAGGTGCATGCCAACCATTTTGATCATCTCGTCTGTGGCGCGTGCCTTCCGGGCCTTCCAAAATCTTATTATGATCAGTGTAGCTACAGCCAAAATAGTACATCCAACTATAATCTTCAGTCCATCTGACAGCCAAGATGGCATCCATGACCATAATATTGAAAACCAGCTCTCATCCTTTTTCACACCTTTACTTTCATCCATCATTTTTGAGTGCATCTGGGCCAATTGTAAAACTGCTTCTGTCAGTGTACCATTGTCAGCATCGTTGGCAGGGATGAATGTACAGCATGATTGTCCTATTTTAGCGCAAACTCCTCCTTCCATTGCTGTGAGGAGGTCCAGTACATATCTGTTCTGAAGTGCTACCATCCTCACAGCTCGCAGTTCCTCTTGTATTGCGTTGAATCCATTTACTGTAGAATTAATAGTCATCATTAGTTCCCATCGAGTTATCTGGAGCCATTTTGCGTTTGCGTAAGCCTGTAGTCCTGGATGTATTATCGAGGAGAAGAACATTGCTGCTCTGCTGAATAGTCTGTGGTCTGGTGGAATTGAAGTGAGTGCTGTTTCCGACCTTCCCCATAGGTAATTTCCTGTCAGAGGTTCTCCTTGTCTTTTCTTTCTATTCAGGACAGTATTATTGCCGTCGGTTTTGCTCTCTGGCCCCTTCTGAGGTTGTACAGATCTCTTCTTCCTCTTGTTCCCTTCATCCATTTTGGGGAAGTTCGTCATCTTGACATGTTTCTGGGGTACCACTTGTGATGGTACATTAACGTGCACCATTGTGCATATACCATTCCACAGAGGGGGCAGTGTGCGGTATGCTTTTTCTCCACAGGCCCAGTAATGGTCCATTACTACTGCTGTTCCTGCTCCCCCCTCAGGTAACTCATCACGCTTTCACAGTTGGTGTTGTATACTACGTCCACCTCCCCTTTATGTTGGTAGCATACCTTAGGCGCAGTTAGCGGCAGTATTGTTATTGGGTCTTCATCCTTCTCCATCCACGTGAGCATGGGTACGTACTTGACCCAAGTCATCCAACATCTATGGTTGTGTCCATCAATAGTGGAAATATTTTCTCTTGTTACCATGTTGCTGCCAACCACTCCTATGTCCCATTTGTTGTTCATGTACACCTTCCCTGTTATTATCACCAGTGGTCTTTCCCAACATCCGTTTTTACCAGGGACTTCAGTGGCGTACCAATCACATGGTAGGTACTGTAGTGTTACTTTCTTTGTTTCTCCTTTTTCAGGACCACTTGTTATGTATCTGAATCCTTCAGCATGTAAACTGCTCTTGTGGTAACTCAAATAAGTCTTGAGGAAGTTGTTTTCATATGGATATGTATCTCGTGTTTTCACACCAGTTGCACCACTGTCCCTTGAAATCTTCCTTTCGTCTGGAACAGTGCCAGGTATATTATACATCGTGCTATTTTTTCATCTATCTCCGTGGCAACAAATGTTCGAGAAGCGCTCATGGCGTATGGGATTAATGAGCAAACGTAGCAGCTGTCTTCTGTTGTCTGCTTACCTATGTGGGTCATGTGTTGGTACCATATGTTGTTTGAGATGTGTGCTGAATCTCAACACCTGTTGCAGCTGGGGATGGGGGTGTATTAGGTTTGGGTACAGCAATAATATTGATAGCATAGCTGTACTGCCATACAGAGGCAGCCAAGAATCCGGTGATCATTAAAATCCCTATCAATTTTATTACAGATGCTAATTTCACCGGCATTTTGCTCTTACCTTGCTGCAGTCCGGCAGCTTATTCTTGCGACGTTACAGTTGCCCGCCTGAAAATTCTTAATATGCTTGTTATTAGTGTTAGTTGTCGTTTTTAAGCTCTCCCTATCAAGTAGTCATTCAGTGCCCAGGCGAAGAGCTGTTCCCACGCCAATCTAAGCGATCTATCTCTTAGGGCAGACAAGTATGGTTGGAAGTGGGGCATTGAATGTTCTATGGCCAAGAGGAATGCTGTGTAGTAGACACGTACCCTCCTTCTTTTCAGGTACGTTGGCCTTTTTATTTCATATACAAATTGGTGTGACAATTCTTCCAGGTAATTATCGTCTGAGGGTACCATCTACTCCGGGGCAGTGAATTGGTTAGTTATCTACTTTCTTAGTAGTACAATAATACGCTGTACCTGCATGTGCGAGAGAAAAGAAAGAGAACATTCAGGTGTTTACATGTGTATATGTGCAAGACAATGTCCTTCAGTTCAGTTATTACTACAGTGGGTAGGGGGTCAATGGGCAGAGGGTTTGGGGCTCAACTGGCGGAAGTCTCTTTACTCTTTAATCGTGTAACCATGGGGTGGGCGGTATGGGGATCACCCCTTTCTTTTCTAGTAGTTGTCTCTGGGGAATCTGAGGGGTGGCAGGGTATGGGGACACTTAGGCCGTTAGTTGTGGTAGAAGTCTCTTCCTCCGTTGGTGACGCTGTTGTTGTTCTTCCTGTGGCCCTGTCGGTGGCGCTGGGGCGGGTCTGGAGTTTGTAGATCTTTACGTCGTGTAGGTGGTTCCAGGTACGTTTGTCCTGTAGCTTTACTGCTTTCGTTGATACCTCCTGTACCAGATGGGGGCCAGTGAAGCGTGGGCTGTTCCACTTTCTGTTGAAATTGCGAAGTAGTACGTGGTCACCTTTAGCAACTTTGCACAGTCTTTCCTTTTCCAATTCTTTATCCGCGTCTTCTTGTTGATCACTGTTAGACCTGCCCCGCGTGCGCTCGAGCTGTTGAGACACAAACACTACACTAGTAATCAAAGAAGACACATATTGGTACATTTCATCACCAAGGACATTTGCAGTACTCTCGTGATCGGTAAATGCTCTTGATGTTGCCGTTAGGGGAAGGCGCATTTGACGTCTGGTAACCACCTCGTGAGGGGTGAGGTGGTGGTCGGAACCTGGTCTATTCCTTAGCTCAAATAGGGCTAGTGGAAGGCAATACAACCAACTCTTCTTTGTTGTTTGCTGTATTTTTGCAATTGCCTCCTTTAATAGGCCATTCAGGCGTTCGCATATACCGTTGGCCTGTGGGTGGTATGCACATGCAAATTTATGCTTGATGTTCAGTAAGGATGTGATGTGCTGGAACATTTCGTTTGCGAAATGTGGGCCATTATCTGACCGCAGTACCTCGCACACTCCCCACCTGGGGAAGACCTCCCTCACTAGGAATTTAGCTGCTCTAAATGCATCTGTGTGTGAACAGGGCCCTGCTTCAATCCACCTCGAGAATGGGCATACTACTACAATCATATACCTATTTCCTTGACATACGTTGATCATATCAACATAGTCAATATGGAGATGTCGGAAGGGTCCCTCTGGCCGGGTATAGTATCTCTTATCACCTTCAGAGTGTGACCTGCCGTAAACTGTTGACATGTGAGACAATTGCTGATAAAATTTGACACATGAGAATTTAACTCGGGGCAGAACCAGTCTTCCCTAATTCGTGCTACAATTACTTCCTTGCCTGTGTGGGCTGGGTGGTGTAGTTGGCTCAGGGCGGTGTTCAATAGTGCCAGTCGTATTACAATCTTTCCAGTGTCACCCTGGCGCCATAGTGTGTCAGTTGGTGACATTGTGCATCCTCTTTTTACCCATATTTCTTTTTCTGCCATTGGTGCAGCCGCTTGTAGCTCCATTATCTGTGTGGCTGGGAGATGGGTGTACCCTTCTCTTATCAACATCTCCTTAGCCATTCCCCTCCCTCTCCCTCTCTTTGACTCTGGGGGGTTCCATATCTCACCAAAATATGCAGCATACTTCGCATGTGCGTCTGCTGCTGCATTCCCTTTTGAAATATGGTCTTCACCATTGGTGTGTGCGGTGCATTTGACCAAAGCTAATTCTTGGGGGTCATTTATTGCTTCAATTAGTTCAGCCAATAGGAGGGCATGTTGCACTGGAGTGCCATCAGGTCTCCTAAACCCTCTTCTTCTCCATTTCGACAGCCCTGAGTGGACAGTGGACGTAACATTTGCGCTGTCGGAATATATGGTCACTCGTTTGTCAAAGCTTTCCTTCAACGGCAAGATTAGTGCAATTAATTCTGCTGCTTGAGCGGAATAATGCTGTGGTAGTTGTACACATTTCATTCCCACACACACCGGTACCTCCATCATTTTTACCACTGCTGCCCCAGTCCTCCTTATACCATCCCTTTGGTCGATAGTTGATGACCCATCAATGAACAGGAGCTCACCTCCCTCTAGTGCGTTCTCTTCAATCTTTCTAGTACATGAGTACATTTCAGTTATTTGCGTACAATCGTGGGCATAATCTCCTTCCTCAATTACTTCTGCTAGGAACCTTGCAGGGTTGACCGTGCTACATCTAACAATTGATAGTTCAGCTCTGGATAAGATGATCTCATAACCTGATGCCCTTTGCGTGGTTAGGGTGGACTTAGGTTTATTCAATATTGCAAATAGTGCATGTTCCACAAACAGTGTAGTTGGGCACCCCATTGTGATTGCTGATGCTTTCTCTACCGCAAAAGCAGCTGCGGCGAGACCTTGTTCGCAAGGGAAATGACCTAACATCACAGGATCTAAGAGGCTGCTGTAAAATGCTACTGGTTTGTAGCCCATGCTTGTTTTTTGAGCCAACACTGCTTTCATTACTGCTGAGTCGCAATGTGAAAATATAAAGAATTGTCGCTCATAGTCTGGGGTTGCCAGTACCGGAGCAGTTGATATCGCATCTTTCAGTTCATTAAAAAAATCTTTCATTTCCATTGTCCACCCCAACTTTTTCTCCCCTTTATTAGCTTCCTTTAACCCCTCAAGCAGGGGTCCTATGTATGAGCTGTAATCAAATATCCATGCTCTACAGTAGTTGCACAGACCCAGGAACTGCTGCAGTTCCCTCACTGTTTGTGGCACTGGCGTTTTTGAAATGGCCTGTGCTCTTTGTGGTGCAATCTTTCTTCCATGTTGGGATATGAGCTGACCAATGTAAAGTACCTGTTCTTGACAGTACTGTAACTTTTCCATGTCTACCTTGTAACCTTTTTCAGCCAATATTGTCAGCATCTTTAATGAGTCCTCTCTGCATGTTCTTTCGTTTGTACTGCAAATTATTATGTCGTGGACATACTGCAACACTGTGCTTTCCACTTCAATGTTACCCAAATCCATCTGTATTACTCTGTTGAAGATTGAGGGTGATTCGCAGTACCCTTGTGGCAATCTGGTGTGTTTCCACTTTGTGTTTCTGTAAGTGAAGCTTGTCAGATCTTGTGAGTCTGGGTGCAATGGTATTGAGAAAAAAGCATTTTTAAGGTCAATCACTGTAAATCGTGATGCTTCTGCTGGAATGCCACACAATATTGTGGCCGGGTTTGCGGCTATGGGGTATTCTGCTTCTACTATGTTGTTCAAGGGCCTGAGGTCCTGTATGAAGCGCCAAGACCCCCCTCTAGCCTTGCGCACTGGGTATACAGCCGTGTTACATGGTGATTCTGAGGGGACCAATATGCCATTATCTATAAGGGCCGTTATGTTTTCATATATGCCCTCATCTGCCTCTTTTGATAGTGGGTACTGTTTCACTCGGGAGTATTGCACCTTTTTTCAATTTTATCCTTACTCCCCCTATACTTTTTATGCACCCCACGTCATAGGGGCTAGTAGTCCATAATGATGTGGGTACTTTTGTCATATCCTCCTCAAAGAAGGGAACTGGGGTGGATGTGGGTGCCTCAAGTGCCATTGCAATTTTCTGTGCCACTTGTTTGTACGCTACTCTTAGCCATATTTCCACACTCATCATAAGCACCATTTCACCTTCCTCCTTTTCTTCTGAGAACAGCTCCTCATCTGACACCTGGGTGAGTCTACATCCTTCTGCTAGAGCCCTCCATGCTCTTCCTTCTCTGTCTTGGGCATGTACCGCAATGTAATCAGCTGTTGCTATAATGCTCTCAATGTCCACTGGAACCACCTTTCCTTCTGGTTCATTGACTGGTGTTTCTGGTCTGAACAAATAGGCTGCTGGCCTCCGACAGATCTTTCCCTCTATCCCTGGCATCCATGCAAATGCCATGTCTGTCCCGTACTGGAAGAGTTCGCCATCTACTGGCTCAGCCCTAATCGCTGTCTGTCCGCAGTATGCTTGCATAATCTGTCGTGCTGTGAGCATGTTAATTCCTGGAGTAGAGCAAATTATGCCGTCCTCCGTAAAGGAGATCGTCATATTGAACCTGTTCATGATGTCTCTCCCCAGTATATTTACTGGTGAGGCACTATAATATAAAAGTGGGACTGACATGTCATAATCTCCTATAGATAAGGGAATGTTATCAGTAAAAGGAACCAACCCTCTAGCCCCAGAGAATCCTTGGGTGTTCATGGCTTCACCCGACATCTTAAATTTACCTTCCCTTATGCAAGACTGGGTCGCCCCGGTGTCAACAAGGAATGATAATTTTTTGTCACCTATCGTTACCTCTATGCGTGGTTCCTCCGCACTATTAGGTGTTACCGACAGGATGGGACACACCAAGGCCGTCTGTGGGCTGTCCTATTGAGGGCACAACGATTGACCATTTCCTGTGTAAGGGTTGTGTCCCAGGACCGTCACCCTACCCAGTTGTGTTTGTTGTGCTTGGGGTTGTTGTGTTATCGCTACCTGTTGTTGTGGCAGTGAATATGTCTGTGGCTGTTGTTGTGTTATTAGTTGTTGCAGTTCATTTCCCTGTTGCAACGTCTGCTGTTGCTGTATGCCCTGCTGTTCCTGTGTGGGCCTTGGTTGTCCCTGTTCGCTCCATGATGGTGTTCCTGGTCTTACTCTACACGTGCGTGACATGTGCCCTACTAATCCACAACTCCAACACATCGGTGGTTCCCTACTCTGCCATGGAAAGCTTCCTGTGTTGTCCTGGTATACTGGTTGCCCGGTGGGGTAGGAATTTCTAAGTCCTCCCACCTGCTGTTGTGTGTTATATCCGTATCCTCTCCCTCTCATAATTCCTCCTCTTCCCCTGTTGTAATTATAATACCCAGCTCCTGGCATTGAGTATCCTCCTCCCATGTTGGTCGTGTATGGTTGGAGTGGCGGCACCTGTTGTGTTATAGTCTGTGAGGGTGGTATTTGGGAGAAATCTTGTGCAGCCACTACTTGTGTGGGGCTTTGGGTCATTGTTGTAGGTGTAGTTATTAGTGCCACTTCCATTGTGTATTTAGTAAGTTTTTTCTGTACTAGTTTAGCCTCTTCCGTTTTCCTGTCCTCTTCCTTTTGTTTCATTTTTCCTTGCCATGTCCTGCAATGATGCACTATTGTCAGTTGTATTTCTGGCCATGCTTTTGCTTCCATTCCCACTACTTTCTTCAGTTGTTTCTGAACTCCTTCTGGGAGCCCTTGTACTAGTATATGATAAAATATTGCTGGTGTTTTGTCCCATTGTTCTCTAGTTTCCATGCGCCACTTCTCTTGGATTTCCTGGATATAATCAACAGGATCTTCGTTCTCACGCATCTTGCGTGAGGTAATTGCTCCTATGTCTGATGTGTCTGGGTACTGTACCCTCAGTGCCTGCCATAGTGCATGTCTGCAGTTTGCGAATGGTGCCCCATCGTGCGATGCGTTTGCTATTGTTACCCCAGGGAATCCCGCTCTCTTCCAAATGTCATCCGCTGCATCCCCTAATATCGATATTAGAAGGCCCTTTACATCTCCCACTGCCAGTTTCTGTCCTGCGGTGTGTTTTTCCATTTCATATATCCATTTACCCGCACCTCCACTTAATGATGGGAGCCTGCACTTTATATTTTCTTTGTCTGTATGCTTCCAAGGGACGTACTGTGGTCTAACCCCTCCCCTCTCCAGAAGTGGCATTAAGTTGTGTCTCGTTTTACCCCTTGTGTTCCATAAAATCGAGTCCTCACACCCCTCCTCTTCTTCCCTCTCTCCTACATCGTCAATTTCGTCCATATTTCCCCTGCTCGTAACTCTTTCTTCTCCATCTTTTCCCCTTCTTCCATCATTTCCTGTATTTAATGTGGGCGTGTGTATTCGTCCTTCCTGCCTGCGTCTAGGGAGGTCTCTAAGCCGACCTGCATAAGGTGTCAGTTCGTTTGTGAATGGCGCAAGTTTGATTGTACGTAATGAGCGTGAGGTGGTTGAGCATGTAGGGTGGGATGGGAGAGGGTGTGATGGTGACGGTGTGGCTTTATGTGTCTGTCTTTCCGCTATTCCTTGTTCTTCCTCCTCACTTCTCTCCAGTTCATCCTTTCTCCTACAGATCCATGGTGAGTCTGTATTGGTCCGGGTGGTGTATAGTTTATCTAGACTTTCCCTTTCACTGTTTCTTCCTTCCTTCTCCATTCCTTCTTCTTCCTCACTACAAAAGTCATTCACAAACGGCAGCCCCCACTCTGTCTTTTTCCCCTTGATTGTTACTGTTTTTAAGTCTATTAGGTCCAGTTCTCCCTTTTCTCCTTTACCAACAGCTCCCCTTTGCGCTGATGTTGTTGCTACTTCTGTGTCTCTATACACATACCCCCTTACTTCACTCTCCCTTCTCCTATCTTCTCTTTCCCCTTCATTTCTCTCCTCCATCTCTCTACCAATTTCCTCCCTTTTCCTTTTTAATTCCTCCATTACTTCACTACTCACCTTTTCCAATATCCTTTCATCCTCTTTCTTCCTTTCCCATCTCACCCTCTCCCTTTCTAATATACTCTCTATCACCCTCCCTTCTTCGTATTTCCTAGTCGTTTCTGATAGTAATCTCTTCTTCCACATTGCCATTTCTTTTTCTTTCTCTTCTTCTTCCCTTTTCCTCTCTCGTAGCACTGCTCTTGATACCCTTTCTGCTGCTGCTTTTACCCTTTCAGCTTCTCTCCTTTGCTCCTCAGTTCGTTCCCTTATTTTTTCCAATTCGTTCTTACCTTCTTTCCTTTCCCTCGCTCTCTCTCTTTCCTCCCTCTCGAGCTGTTTGATCAGTTCATTCTGCTCATCCCTTAACTCTGCTAGTCGTTCCTCCAAAATCTCTTCCTTTTGTCGTAACAGCTCTTCCCCTCTCATTCCACTCTCCCTGGTATTATCCTCGTCTATTTTCCTTACTACCTCCTTCTCTTCTCCTGTTAATGAACCTCGTAATTTTAATAGTATCTGCGCAGCTACCCACTCATCATGTCCTATTTCCACAGTTTGTTCTTCTCCAGTCCTCCCCTCCCCTGCTGGCATCTTCCTATGAGCCACATATGGTGGCGGGCTGTATGCCGGGTTCGAGTACCCCTCAGCCGCCCTTAACTGTCCTCTTTCTATTTCTCCTAATTCTCTTAAAGGGTACAACCCCACGCCCTCTGTTTTCACTACCTTTGCTAGGGGTATATCGTTGCTCTGTTCCTTTTTTATTTCATTTTCTTTTGAGTTATTATTCTTTTCTCCTCCCTCTTGTCCATTCCCTGTGTTCTTTGGGTCTTCACTCCCTTTTTTCCCATTCTCTCCTTCCTCCTTAATCTCTTTTTCTTCCGGTATTTCCCCCACAGTGAACATTCCATTTGGTCCTGGTCGGGACCCTTGGAACATCCTCCATAAGTTAAACACCTCCACGTGGTGTGTCAATTTCTTCCCTTTGTATGTATTATGCAGATGGTTTAATAGTGAATGTTGGGTATATGGATCGAAGCTACCATTAGGCGGCCATGGTGTTATCATTTTGTTGTCCGTCCCCTGTGTCCATTCTATGCTATGCTTGATCAGTTTCTCCCTATGGGGTGACAGTGTTGTACATATGTGTTGTAGTGGGGTAGTGAGGGTGCTCCCCCACCCTCCCGATCCTGTCCCGTATGACATAGTAGTGCTTCACTTGTTATCCTTCCCCTATTTGGTAGCTATTATCTTACTAACACTTACAATACACAGCCTTATACCGTTACCTGGCCCCGTAAATTTGGGGACTTGCGATAGTCCGCTAAGGAAAATTATTAAAATATAGTATTTACATTTGTATATTTTCTTCTTTCTTTCTTCCTTTACACAACACCCTTACGGCCCCCTGCGGCCGAGGCGGACGTAGCCCCCTGCGGCTGCGTACCCCTTGTGACGTTCTTATACAGTCGTCCTATTTTCATTTGCTCCTCCTCCTTCTTCTACACTTGCCGTGGCCGGCGTTCTCCGTGCGCAGCCACGTCCCCCGTTTCGCCTTTCCCCAATCAACTCATTACCGTTTATCTCCGTTGCCACTCCCTTACCACAGTTCTCTTCCCCACCACTCTCAGAAAGAAAGATGCCTTGTGCTCGGGATATCCTATGAAAGCCCTACTGGTGACGTCACCAATCTCTTCGAACTACTGGTAAATTCTTCATATATTCTTTAAGTCCAAAATACACTTGCAATCTACCCCCGTTAACCTCACAGCTGTCTTCCTGTCACTCCTGGAACAAGGTAATCAATAATATAATCGGACTGCGCACACTGCGTCGTCTCGCGTGTGATACGCCCCTTGACAGGTGGGCTTAACCAGCCAATTATCTTCCGTATTGGGCAACTAACTAGCTACCGCCTACAGGGAAACGTCATCTACCTATCGAGTTTCTTGCTCGAACAATAGGGATCCTCATCTACTCCTTGATCAATAAATGCCAAATCGTTGGAAACCACACACACACACCCTTACACGTAGTCGCGACCTAGGCCAATCAGTGTCTACGAGCGGCCGCACGTGATGTTTTCGTGCTCCACCTCCCTCTCTCGCGTAACGTAGCCGACTGCTCTCGCACTCGTTCGGCTACCATTCATTTCATTGCCAACACTAAATTGTCAAACCTTTGCCGCGCACCTGTGCAACATCTACCACCTCACGTATTTAATTCCCCCCCTCCCTCACAATTTCACATTGCTTGTTGTGCGTGGCATGCTCACCAAGTTCTCTTGATGCGGGGCCGCTCGACTGCGTGCACCCCTCCAAGCGGCTCGCCACCTCCCCTCGTCTGGACCACGTCTGGACACTCGCCAACCGCGGGCGGGATACTTCTCAACCGGCTCCCGAAGGCCAATATCCGTATTGCGCTGTCCGGTCTTCTCGCAGTTCCGCGATGGTCCTGTAGTCCTCAGAAGGGGCAACGGCAGAGGGGGCCACCCCGCCGGGCCTCCTCGCAACGGGAGTACCTGTAAAAATAAAAAAGCAGATCTTAAACAGATCTCAGCAGTGCCTCCAACTTGTCGGGGGGAAATTCTGCCGGGGTCGGCCGGGCAATCCGTAGACCTGCGGGCAGGGAGGCCCCAACTCCTCCCATATATCCCAAAAGAGATAGCGTATGAGACACACGCAGGAAGCAAGGTGACTCTGCTGTTTATTAGACAAAACGGCAGGGATGGGTCAAGGAGCGTACGCGTCCTTCCTGACACACACACAATCGTGGGGCTCGCAGGCACTTGCGTCACCTTAGAAAGTTTAGCAAAAAACCTATTTCCACTCTGGATTGGTTACTCGAGTGGTAGGGTTAGTATAGCATACATATAGAGAACGGTGTTAGTGGTTGAGGGTTAGTCAGGTGATATACTTGGGCTGTCCCTTCAATTTGATACATGAAAATTGTTACATGAAGACCTCTGAGGATTGGTCAATGTTAATGGCGTCAGTGATAAGAGCCCCATGTTCTGATTGGTCCGCTCGCGAGCCTCCCAGTCTGGGACTATCGCTGTTCCCAGCTCGCGGTGCACCTGTCATTTGCAACAATGTTTTACTATGGGTAGGTGTAAACAATGTGAGAATGTATTCATATGTTGGGAGGTCGACTACTCCCACTGCTGCAGATGTCCAATGAGTCTTTTAATTGTATCTGCCTGTGTCTTGAAACGTGGGATTCAGGCGTCTCCTTCCTCTTGGGCTTGGCATCCTGTCAGGTTTGGCTTTGTCACGTGAGGTGGGACCGTGTTTGAGGCAAAATTCAGCACAATTAATATTGTTTTTTCCCACTGTGTGCCTGGTTTATCTTGCAGGTGCGACCTTGGCGTCGGCTTGCGGCGTGCGAGATTGCAGCATCGTGCCCTTGGCGGTGTGCTTTCGCCGGGCTCATTCTGCAGGGTCAGCAACCGAGCTCTTGCTCATTCAATGTTCATGGAAGCTTTTGCTTGCGGCCTACTTGGGCCTGGTGCATAGGTGGAACCGTTTGATGCAGAGCGCTTTAGGTTACGGTATCATATTGCTCTATCCTCAGTATTGTGTCTCCGTTATATTCTTCATTATGGTACATGGTTCTTAGAAGAAGCGTGAGCAAGCCTTTTTAGATAAGTTCATTATGCGTCTTGCGTTTCTGCATTTTGAGAGCCTATGTGGAAAATAATAAAGATGCACGTCCGTGGGTATGTCTGTCGCCTACGTCATAGCACTGAGTATGTTCTTCGTGTGGATTGGTGTTAAGTGTCCGGTGTGCATGTTTGCACAGGTGTGCTGACCGTTGGCTAGGTCGTCATGGCATCTCTAACAACATGTAGGTTTAGTCGAGTTGATCCATGCCGCAGGTGTCGGCATGGGCAGGGCGGGCTGCTGGGCAGGTAGGTGGGCACATCCGTATGTTCCTGTACCAGGGTATTTGGTCGTCTGGTAGATAGGCAAACTCCTCTCGTGGTGGGTGTCTAGGCCGTGATCCTCTAGGCCAAGCGCGAGAGGGGAAGGGTGGGAGCCTGTTCTTCCATTCTCCCACTTCAAAGGAGTTTCAGGATATCAAGAAGAGCATAGTGTGTGTGCCCATGCTTAAGGGGTTCAGAGAAGGTTTCAAGACTATAGTGCACACTGATGCCAGTGATCTTGGATTAGGTGGAGTGCTGTAAGAGGACAATTTTGCTTATGAGACCACAGTGGCTTTCGCATTGAGGGGTGAGGCGAGGAGATATTCCATGAATGAACAGGAAGCATTGGCTGAGGTCTGGGCCATTGAGAAGTTCAAGGTATATTTGTATGGTAGGAGTTTTGTTGTGACGATAGATCATAAGCCTTTGGTCAATATCTTTAACAATGGTGGACTCAACAGAGTGTCTCTGCATATTATGAAGTGGGTGACAAGAGTTCAGGGTTTAAATGTCATTGTTGAGCATTTGGAAGGGAGGTTCAATACCATCGCTGAGGCCCTGTCGCGCAATCCCGTCAGGACAGATGGGAAGGTGTTGCATGAAGAGCCAGTTGAGGATGTGAAAGATAGTTTCACTGTGGATGCGTTGCCGGAAGATGAGAGGATGAAAGCTTTTGAAGATGATGATGTCTATCAGGCTGTGAAGCACAATGTTGTGGGACAGTGGAAAGTTGGAGGTGAATCGTTGACTTATGATCCCCAATTTTTATAAAGATTTAAATGCATCAAAGATGAGCTTTATGTCCAGAGGGGCATCGTGTACAGAGGAGATTGCTTATTGGTTCCAGAGTGAATCAGAGCTTGTGTGATTGAGCTAGGGCACTAAGGACATATGGGGTTTTCTTGGATGAATCTGTCATTAGGACTGATTTCAGGTTTCCTTCCATGGATGTGGATGTTGAGCGTAAGATTGAAGAATGCGTGAATTGTAGAGGGAGTGATAAGGTACAGAGAACTCATGTTCCACCGATGGTTGTGCCTGAAGTCCTGCAGGTTCAGTGAGATTTAATAGTGTTTGATTTACTGGGGCCACTAAGTCTGCCAGGGGCAAGGGACAGTTACGTGGTTGTGGGGGCCGACATGTTTCCCAAATGGCTTGAGGTAGGGGTGTTACATGATGTCAACACTGACAGCATTGTGAGGTTTTTTGAGGGAAGTTTTTCCTTCTGCACTCATCAGTGACAATGGACCATAGTTCACGTCAAGGGAGTTTGAGCAATGGTTGAAGTCCTTGACTATTAGGCATAGGAACACGGCAGAGAGTTTTCCAATATCAGATTACACCACATCCAACAATGGGGGGGTTACCCCATTCGAACTGTTTAAGGGGCACAAACCCAACACTTTGCTCACTCCTGGTTGGTTACGAAGATCGAGTTTGATTCAGTTATAATTTGAGGAGATTAGAGGACGCATTGCCAGACAAGGGGAGTTGTCCAAGAGAGGTATGGAGGGAGGAGGAGATGTGTCCAGAGAAGGTGTGACCATGGTGCCCAGGTGAACATTCGGCTTCCCAGGAAAGGAAGGAAGTGTGCCTTCAAGTATTCATTAGAAAAAGTGGTTGAGAAAGATTATGGAAACTCAGTCAGAGTGTCTGGAGGGGAGATTTGGAATAGGGAAAGATTAGTGTTGCTTAACTAATCTTGTATCCAATAAGTGAGTGTTCTTAATGATCTGTGCACTGATAAGTTACGATGTTCAATGTGATTTGTTGTGTGTTTTTGTTTGCATTCCTGTGAGGATACGATGTGTGTCATAATGTATTTCACCTGCTCCTGTGCAGTGCCCTCACAGCTTCTTTCTCTTTGTTTCCCTTCCCTTTTCATTTATGTAAATTTCATAACATTCTAGAGTTGTTGTGATAGTTGCCAGGTGATTAATCTACAGTTGGTCAGTTGGTGTGGATGACCTGATGGAGAGTGCTGCAGCCATACATGTTATGACATTAACTTAAATAAATGGCTGTACCTTCCAGTACCGTGACTCCAGTGCATGTTGATATCCATCACATTACAGAAGTTATGCACGTTGCTGTCCATCCATTTACACAATCCATTTATGATGAGGTAGGATTGGTAAACATTGTAACAGCAGTATAGCAAAAGCAATAACATACACAACATATGATAAGGTCTGCGGAAACCCAAACTTACCCACTTATTTAGTTTTGTCTGCAAAGTAGTGTCAGCCGGAATCGCCCAGCTCAATTAAAATGGTTAAATCTTAAGGAAAACAATCTGACTATACAGGACCTGAGTGATGCAAAGCTAACAATATCGCTTGTTTGCATCAAGAGAACGTTTCTTTGTGTGTGCAGCCATCCTTAAACAATCACAATAGAGTCTAACATCTAACCAAACTGGTGCAAAGTCATATTGGCCTGGCTCAAGCTAATGCAGAAGCAGCAATACTGATTTATATTCTTAAGCAGGAATACATTTCTTCAGAATGAATCCACAATGAATATGCCCATAACATACATATATCTTTATCATTATATTTTCTTCTTCAGCCCCAAGGCTGTCATAATGGAAGATTACTGGGTGTGGAATCTTATCAGAGTAGCAAAGTCCCAGGGCATCTCAAATCCAAGAGTTTCCAATGATGATTCTACCAGACTCTGGTGGATGCTCTCAACAAGGTGGTGGGCAGAAAGGCACTCTCAGGACAAATGGGTTACGCAGAGACCCTTCGGACCAGAACCAGGAAGCAGCACTGTGATAAACCGTGTACCACAAAGATTAAGTGTAATATGTCCGATTTTCAGTTCTGATAGTCAATTCATTTCCATTCTTTGTTTTTGTTCCAACCAACCGCGACATTCCTGCCTTTAACGTTTTGCCATTAGTTAGTTTAAGGAGAGGAGGTTTGTTGCATGCCTGGTGATATCATAGAATGTTGTGTTGATACCAAATAGGGAATGCGCTGGAGAGAGTTAAGACTGGCCGTTGTTCCGGGCTCATGGTTGATGGAGGTCCCTCATGAATCTGACTTCAATAAACCTCCTGAAACATACTGGTGGGTATGTGTTCAAATGACGTGAGTGGTGCATAAGGAAGGATAGTTGGGAAGAGACTAGTCAACCCAAAAGAGACAGGAATTCTTATCACTACTTTTACCTTGAATGAGGTCTTGAAGCACTCCTCAACTACAGAGTCCCATGGGATTAAAGGGAAAGTGTGAGGCAGATCTACACACGGAGTTAACTGACAAGACACAAAACTGTACCTGCCCATAAAGAAACTGAAATAAATGAGATACAGTTGTTTGCTGAGGAACAACCTGACCCCATCAATACTACACAGGATGTATGCCTGTAATGGGTGGCCTGCTAGAGATGCACACAGGATCTTGCTGATGTTGGCCACGTTGTGTGTCTCTTAAGAAATGTAAGGTTTGTTAGAGAAGGGTTGCTAAAAGATTCATGCAACTGACATGAGTGCAAACACCCGACAGTGCCCAGGTGTGTCTGTTGAGGTTGAACCTAGCGAATAAGAGGCTTATCGCCAATGTATTTGTATTTGTATTTTATTGAATTTATATCGCCCTTTACTCCAAAGTGCTTTACATGAGAACAAGTAAACATAGAGCAAGCATAAGATGACAATTGAACCACAACCTGATAACAGCATAAAGAACAACTTACAATATTACAGCAAATTGGAGGGTGTAGAAGGGGGGAGGTGAACAAGGGAGTGGTAGGTGATAGAGGAGTTAAGGACGGGGGAAAGAGCAGGAATGTGAGGGAAGAAAGGCAGAGAAAGTGAGACACGAATCAAGTTGGGGAAGGGAGGAAGGGGATAGGAGGGATGGGAAGGGTAAGGAAGAGGTGGAGTATGAGGTAAGTGTAAAGGGGAAGGGAAGAAGTAGGGAAGGTGGGGTGCTAGGGTGGTGAGTGGAAGAAGTAAGATTTTAGAGAGGAGCAAAAGGAAGGGTAGGAGGGGGAAGAGCAGATGTGAAGGGGGAGGTGGTTCCAGTGCAAAGGAGCAAGGAATTGGAAGGAGCAGAAGCGGACGGGTGCACAGGGTGGTGGAGGAGGAGGAGAGAGTAGGAAAAGATGAGCAGAGCAGAGAGGATGAGAAGGGGTGTGAAAGGAAAGAAGGAGGAGAGGTAAGGGGGAGCAAGATCATAGAGGGATTTGAAAACAAGACAGAGGAACTTGAACTTAAGTTGGGAGTGGAAAGAGAGCCAACCTAGAGAGGTGAGGAGGAGGATATGGAGTCAAGAGGTGAGAGAAGGCATAGAGAGTGGATGGCAGAGTGGTAGATGGATTTAAGAGGGGAGAGATGGGAGGAGGGGAGTCCGAAGTGAAGGGAGGAACAGTAGAAGAGTCTGGAGAAGAGGAGGGAAGTAATTAAAAGTTTAGTGGCGTGAAAGGTAAGGAGGGGTCGAATTTTACAAATGTTATAGAGTTGAAAGCGATCAATGTAAATTTCAATGTAAATTCATTGACCAAGTTTAGGAAGACTTCAATGACTTTGAAGCCCATGCTGATTCCATTGTTCGTAAATTAGCCAGGAGACTTGATTATATGGGCATGCTCAGAGTTAACAGTCTAATTCTGGCAACAAAGCTTGAGGTGTCCATCAACACTGGAGGTCAATGGCCCGCAAGATTTATGAAAAGGAATGAGAGAACCTCAGGCTTCTCCCAGCTGAATCGGAGCACCACTGACAGCTTTATTGAACTTAGTACCTCAGGATAAAATCAATGGCGTGAAGACTAATAATTTTGAGGAAAACAAGGGCCATGGCAGGTCATGAAATTAGCTTTTTCCCCTCACACCAAAGAACCGCAAATAGGATGTCCACCATGTTCATAAAAGTTGAAGATCCAGGGTTAGGAACTTCCCCCTTTCTCTGGTGATCTTGCACTGCAGAGATGCCTGTATCTGAGGGGGCATCTTGGCAATGTACAGCAGAAGTAAGTCTGGAAAGTAACCTAAAGGTTTATTCTAATGATGCATTGCATTGCACAGAGCTGACAGACTCTAGTGGCATGTGGGAGACATGGGCCAAGCTGGGGGAGGACCACAAGAAGCCAATAGCTTGCACAGAATGCTAGATTATACTATTAGTGAACAACCATAATCTGGAACCAGGATCCAGCTTGGATGCTATTTCAGAAAAGAATCAGATGGCAGTGGGAAATCTTTGAGCCGTTTAGGAGCCTTCCTGTACCATCTGCTGTATGAAACGCCTCCACAACCAGAGTTTGGAACTTGAGAAACCTGCAACTAACTTTGACTAGGAGGAGCTCAGAAGGAGCTCTTTGTATCAGTGACATGATGATATTTGTAATGGAAACATTACAATTCTGTAGTCAATTCCCAGTTTGGAATTGGAATATCTAATGTGCTTGGATTCTGTTGTTGCCGGTCGAAATGCTCCATTGTGCGTCATAATGTGTAACACTTATTTGTGCTGTTTTCTTTTAATTAAATACAGTCTCCCAATCAATATGCATATTCTTTTTATAGACCATGGACGATCTCTCTAATTGTATTACTATCACTTTTTCTTGCAGGTCAGTGTGTGCGCCTGGGAAGAAAGAACATGACAAATCATACCAGAGACATGGGATTCATCCTTTCTGGATTTTCAATCCGTTTAGATGTCCAGGTCACCTTGTTTGTTGGCTTTCTGCTCATCTATATCATTGCAATATTGGGTAACGCGACTGTTGTTGCGGTCATTGCCACCAGCACAAAACTGCACACCCCTATGTACTACTTCCTGTGCGTCTTATCCTGCCTTGATATGACCTTCATATCTACAACAGTTCCTAGATTGTTAAAGGACATCTGGGCCCAAACAAAGCACATTACTTTCAGAGAATGCATTATCCAAGTATTTGTGATGCTCATTTTGGAATTTATAGATGCTTTCATTCTTACTGCCATGTGCTATGATCGTTACGTCGCCATTTGTCACCCCTTACATTACACAGTCCTGGTGAGCCGACGCCTATGTATTGAGGTCGTTTGCTTTTCCTGTATTTGTGGCTTACTCTTCTCCCTCATAAACACCTTTCTGGTTTTGCGGCTACCATTTTGTGAACAAAACAAGATTGACAATTTCCTTTGTGAACTTCCAGCCGTGCTGCCACTCGCCTGTGCCGACACTCTAAGAAATGAAATTGTGCTCTTCACATTGGCTGGCGGTGAAGCAGTGGTGACGTTCACAATCATTTTCACCTCCTACCTACATATTATTCGGGTTATACTGAAGATCCCATCAATGGAGGGGAAACGAAAGGTCTTTTCCACCTGCTCAGCACACCTCATGGTGGTTTTTCTGTTCTTCGGGGCAGGTGCTGGAACACATTTGAGGCTATCAAATAGTTCAAGGAGACAAGATAAATTTGCATCACTCTTTTATGCGGTTTTTGCACCAATGTTAAATCCCCTTATCTATACTCTTAGAAATCAGGAAGTGAAACAGGCTCTTAGGGAAGTGATTGGTAGGAAGAAACAATACAGCTAGTCCTGAGAGAGCATAGCCTATTTTTTATTTACCAATCTTGGAAAACCATTCTTCGTTTGCAAAATAAAGAAAACATGCAGATTAAGGTGAATAGAAGGTCCAAAATGCTCTACATTGTACATGATGTGGAGAACAAAAGCATACAAAATAGTGTGGAACTGACTAATGGGTCATTGTGATCTATTTGAGCCTCCACATTGGTTATCCAGCCCATCAGCCTTCTTTAAATACTGCTGGGTTATATTTTGCTAGGCTAGGCTCGGTGCAAAGCTTTAGTTGTCTTTTCATGATAGGGAATGCAGGGCAAGCAATGAAACTATAAAAATGTACACTATAAATAGTACTGGATCCGAACTAAGCCTTCATATAATTAGTCAAAGTCTATTACTGGCCGCGCCTTAAAACGTCATGGATGTAGGTTATTGCATGTTCAATTATGGGGGATTTTATAAAACCCACTCCAGTGATTAACATGACCTCATGACACTGTTTAGCATCTCTTTTAATTGATTATATGCTCATCTGTGGTCGGGGTGCCTGTAGTGTGTAAGGGCAAGGGTCAATGGGATGGTGAAGGGAAAGGGTCCTGGCAGAAAGGGGAAACATCTATTGACTCTCTGTTGTGGTGATGAATGAGCATTGTGTTGTGTCTTGTCTTTCTCTGTATCTGCCCTGTATAAATGGAATGCTAAGAGTGAAATACATGGAATTCTCTGTGTGAGAATGATATGTTCTGAAGGGTTCTGGTTGGCTGAGAGAGGATGCCGGTGGATGTTGGTGGATGTCGGCCGAGACTGGAATCAATCGCAGCCTGGCATCCCCTATCGAGCAGGCCCATGTATAGGGTCTCACCAACCAGCCATGCACATTTTTACTGTACAGTGATGTGTAGGCTTCTGCCCTTACTACTTTTTGGCAGAAATTTCTATTTCTCGAGCAGCAGAGTTATTTGCTTGCATCCTTATTTTTGTGTGATTTTAAACGTTTCATCCATGTAAGAAATCTATTGTCCTTTCTTCCCTATTGGGTAATACTTTTTGTGGCATGAGGGTACAGGAGTGTGGGGGGATCAGTTCTCTGTGCATTCCGGGGGAAACCTTGCATGCTAGTACGGCATGGTGTTTGCCTCCATTGTGTGGTTTAGGGCTTGAAGCCTAAAGTTGCTTGAAAGTTTGGATATGTTATCTTTTTTTCAGTGGTTGGTGTCTATCCCTTAGTGGTAGAGAAAAGGGAGTGGCATATCATGGTGTAGATTGTCCCACTATGCGAGGATGGCTACAAGGTTTGTGTGTGTGAGTTGTTTGGAGGATTTGTTTTGGAAGTTGAGGGGTGTACCTGTGTTGTTGTGTGTGTATGTATGTCTCTTGCTTCTTGAGTGTGTCTTGCATTTCTTAAGGGGGAGATATGTTGTGTCTTGTCTTTCCATGCACCTGCATATATGCATGGAATGCTAGGAGCGACTGGCATGGAAGGTATGTGTATGTTCTAAATGGTCCTGTGAAGGTCTGTTGAGAAGATGGGTTGACTGCGAGAGGATGTAGTGGATGTCTGTCCAAGTAACCTACCTTTACTTTACTTTACTTTATGCTTGTTACACGCCGAAAGCCCACAGGCATCAGGGCAGGGCGGAGCGCAAAGAGAACCACTTACAGTTTATAGCTCTCAGTAGATTACTGGGAGTGGGACTGCGTTAGGGGAAAAGAAACCGTTGATGACACAATTATTGGAATAGTCGGGTTTTCAAGGCTTTTCTGAAAATGGAATAGTTTTCTTGTTTATTTTATTTTATTTTTTACATTTGTATAGCGCACAGGGCAGCCCCTGGGCACTGTACCCCATACCAAGAGCTGGAACTTAGTAAAGCTGTTTCCTGTTCCTATACTGGTGTCGGAGTCATGCTTGGAAAGGAACCCAACCTATCACCTCTCTTTGATTATGTATCCGGAGAGATTGATGAAATGTTGACTTTTAGGGTGCATGTCATAATTTAAGATTGCAGGTTAGATCAGTTGCGTAGGGCCAGATGAATGTAGGCCTCATCAGTGCTTAATTTGTGGGGGTGTTTGCCAAGGCTCAGCCCTGGTACTTATTTTTGAGCCAAACCAATTATTGTCTCAGACTAAGTTTGATTGTGTAGTGGCGATAGGCAGTGCATCCATCACCGCAATGAGTAGGTGCTAGCTGAAGTTTAACCACAAATATGTTGATACTGTGAGTGGTGGCAGCAGGGGTGAGGCACTTCCAACTTGAAATGTCACAGACGTGCTGCAAAATATTTGGGCCCTGGCAATTATTTATTTTAAAATTAAGCGCTGGGCCTCAAAATGTGTCTGCCTGTCCATTGAGTTTTAGAAATGTGAGCAATTTATGTTCCTGATCATTGCACCACAGGTTTCACTGATTTGCTTAATGGGGTAATGCTCTGTATTTAGTATAGGGTGGCCATGCACCACTATTGTGTAGTAATTACTAGTTTCAAGAATTAAACTGTGAAAGCTTCTTCTTTCTGGTGCTGCAGATATGTGCTCATGGCTAGTGAGACACGGATATAAATTAGCAAATTGGGTTCTGTGAATAAACTCACAGAGGTATCACTGCACTCTTGGGGATAAACCCAATAAATATATTTTCTAAGAAATCATCTGATTTTATTAACATAAATAAATCTTTACTTACATCATTACATATATAGATATTCAATGGAACAAAATCAAGTACATCATTAAATTGTTAAGCACAAATGAATGACCTTTCAACAATATCTAATACATTCATACATTCATCAACAGTTGTGCTCAATTATTTGAACGTAAATCATAATAACTATACATTCAGGCATGTGTCAATTTTTTATTTAACATAAATAAAACTAAGTTGACTGGATGTCCAGTGGTTGCAGAGATTACAAATGTTTTCGTTTATAACAGATGGATGTTGTTTAACGAAATAATCTGCTAATATACTATGCGTTACAGGATAATTGTGTTGCCTTCATCAGGTGTTGTACATCCTGTCTCCCTAGAGAAATTATGTGTTTTTAGTGAATCTCATTTGATTAACTGATAGTCACTTGCTTTCGTTAATCTTTGGCTATAGCATGTCCATGTATGCCAGGTCTTGAGGCTCATCTCTTCTTTGATCATTGCGGGATAAGGCTGATAGGGTTGTCTTAGCGAATATAGCTTTTTGTGTCTTAATGCCTTAAATTTAGCAACATAACTGAAGTAAATTGCTATGCAAATGTACCAATTAATCTTCTCTTCCAGTTACCACATTCAAAACATTGGTGGTATTGTTGGAAGATCCCTTATAGGTACTATTTGTATTGATTTTCTTTTTAAAGGTTTAGTTTTTTGAGGTGCTGGTTCCATATCTAGATAGGGGGTGTTCAGTCCACATAGCCTGCTGTTATCTAGGATGCAAGGAATGTCAGCATTGACTTTATTTGCCTCAAAGTTGACTAGGAATAAACCTTCAAGTGTATGTAGACATGAACGTGCTATGTAACTCAGACCTTCATTAAAGACTGTGCTGCCAATGTCAATCAATGTGTGATCTAGAGTTAGACCTTGCAATTTGTGAATAGTGGCAGCATATGAAAGAGACAGAGCGAATTGTTCTCTGCGTACATAGGTCTTTGAAAAGAAGGTATCATGCTATTGTGCAGCCTATTTTTTTTTACTCCGCAAGTTTGTCAAAGTAGATGTAAACTGAATGTTGTCATGTGGATATGTTTGGAAGTCAACAACTATACCAATTGCTCCATTAACTAAACCTTGTTCTACGTCAAGGTTATGTTTTAGAATTACCTTGCAGTTTAGACACAACGTTAACATTTTCTCTAATCTGCCTGTGTTTGAGATATATTTCTAAGCTATTTAGTCAGGCTGTTGCTTGCTGACACATAGGGAGTGTCATGCATTGCACTTCTAGTTTGTCTGTGGAGCCGATATGCAGTGTGGGTTGCATTTCTTTTTTTAACATTGGCTGATTGAGTTGACTGCAGCTTGCTAGGTTTGGCATTAAGGACATGCATGTTATATTTTGTAGAGTTAATTGTACCATTACATCAGGAGCAGATGTGTTTTGCCCATACAGCTCATGGATTAGTTTACTGTTTAAGATGGATGTTGCATGTTTAGTAAACAGACCAATTCTAATGCTTTTTAAGATGTTAGCATAGGTGAGGTCTGCAGACTGACCCATGTTTTGAGTTAGTTCTCTGTACTGAAAATCTTGCCATAGATGTGCATTTCCTATGCTGCCGAGTGTGTCACGGCATTGTTTGTATCCTAATGTTTTGAAAATAGGTTCACCTTTTTCTGGTGTTAACTGTAGGAGGTCTCGGAAAAACAATAACGCGTTCTCTCCAGTTTGTTTTAGTCTGTGTTTAGGACTTCTTGCATTCTGAGGTGAATTAAAGCCAACATGAAGTTGGAAACCATGCTTACTTAATCTATTCAAGCACTTACATTTGTTTCAGAATTTTTCATACTTCAATAGCAGCTTCTGATGATAATTTGCAGTATTTTAATTTGCTTTGGTGTTCTGCAGGAAGGAGCAGTAATTGATGTAAAGTTACACCTCCTTTGTTGTAGGCAACTAAACCTGTGGGGTCTGTTACAATAGCCAAAAGGTTTTTGTTTGTTAAGTTTTGTAGACATTTGCTGTACCTTTTAAACAGCCTGCAGCTTCGTAGCACCCGCATTCTCTATGGGAGAACATGTTTATACCGAAGCTGTAAACTTTTTGTGACACTGTTTTTTCAGATTATCACAGAGGTCTTGTAGCTCTGGTTTCTCAGCTTTGGTGAGATATGCTGTGACATATCTTGCAAGAGCAGTGGAATTGTGTGCAACATATTGTATTTCTATATTTGTATTCCACAAGAGGGCAATGATTTCCTTGTAATAATTGATGTACTTTGATGCTTCATCCCTTTTAATGTTGTATGTGTTTTTAGGTGAGTTGCCTTTTACACTGTGTCTAACAGAAGACATAACACTATTTACATGTCCTTTTGCAGAAACTGGTCTAGGGACGCCAAAGCGATATTTGGTATAGTATTTACCTTTGTTTTTATATCTACATTGGCAATATTTGCCACACTTATGTTTTTGGAAGCGTTACTGAAAGGATGTTTTCGGGTGATGTATTTTTGAATAAACTGTAAAACAGTGGAATCACTGTAATTGACAAATTTGGGAGCATCTTTTATCCACAAAAGAATGTGGATGTGTAGTGCTCCTCTGGATTCAAATTATTTTCTCCAAAAGAAGTTTTCCACTTCTCTGAGTGGAGGGGTAGTTTTAATGCAGATGAAATGCAGCATGACAATAAAGCGATGGTGAAAGTAACTTGTTACTTTCACAGAATCAAGAAAACAGAGTTTTCCTGGTGCTTTTATGTCTATCCCGTCTTTATTTTAGTTTGCTATGTGTAAAACATTGTTCATGTCATCCCATGCGTATTCTGCACAACTTAAAATAACAAACCTTGCTTCCTTAGCATACAACGTACATCCCTTTGACACTGGAACCAGTATTCTTTTGTACCACGTATGTTTGCCAAGAGATTTGTGATACTTGATTTCAAAACGTTAAAAAAAGTAGAGACTATTTTTAATGTATGTGTAACTCCATAACATAGAGTTGTTAGTTCACTTTCGAACAGGAGATGGAAATTGTATTCTACATTTTGTCTGAATTTGGTGCCTTCAGAGTACATTCATAAAGAGTGACCTTCTGATGCAGTTATTTGTGTGGATCTTTCATCATATCTTTCTCCTTTTCCTGTAGGAAAGAGTAAAGGAAAGAACGTGCTTCTACACTTTCTCCCATATGCTCATTGGAGATGCTTTGGCTTCACGCATTTGATATGTTTCTAATACATGTTCTAGTGTTGTTGGGTGTCCTGACCCACGTTTGAGCTATCATGCTGCAACATTTGGTGCTGTGGGCTTAGAAAATCCAAGATGGCCAAAAAGCCCACAAGTGCGCCAGAATCCAGGAGAACCACGCAGTTTGTGCGCACACCAAAATGGTTACCTAACTTGCCACCCACCAGTGTAAAGAAAGATCTTTGTTAACAAAATCCACTGTTACTGATGTCAAGGAGTTGCTGAAATCGTGACTCATTGGACCACTTTAAAGATTCAACCCTTTTGTGGGGTTCCACATAACCATTTTACTGTAAGGAGCCCCATCAAAACAATGTTAAGCAAGGATTTACTACCATGTAAGAACCATTCCTGTTTGGAATGCATTAATCCAAGAAAAATCCCAAAAATGGGTGCATTACCAGTACTCGCCACTATCAGAAAGCCGGCGTTTTAAAACAACACCAGACTTTTTTGTGTAAAACTGAATAAATGAACCCAAAGCAGGCCAAAGAAAGACTTACTGAGAGGTGGATACAATCTAAAGTTATATTCTGAAGTGACTTGAAGGTTTATAACAAGACTGGCTGAGCTGTGGATTTCAGCAGTTTAAGTAAATTTGCACTGAAAGTCACTAAAAATCTAAATGTTTAAAAGAAATGAGTGACCTACTTTTGAGTGTCACATAGGTTGCAATTGTTTAAATGTCATAGTTTTAAACTTAGAATCAGCATTTTAGCTGCATATGTAAAAATGGTTAGTTTTATTTGAATGCAGAAAACTGGGTAACTAAAAGTGACATTAGCTGGGGCCTGGCTTAAGGAACTGGATTCTGCTTGACAACTTCCCCCCAATTGGAGTGAAACTGGATCCACAGAAGTTCCCAGGCCTAGCTGCCTTTTGCTGCTCCCACCAAAAGGGATCTGACACTTCTCTGATTGAATTACCTGGGCTCTGCAGGAAATTGAACAAAGCCCTGTTCTGGCTCAGGCACATGTTTTATTGGTGGGAGTCGTAAATGTGGCTTCCTCCTGGAAGGAAAGGGGAGAAGCACTGCCTGTGAGAGCAAGCTGGCTTGGCAGAACTGGAAAAACCAGAAATTCAACCTTGTGCTGGGGGGAAACCACACCCCTGTAGCCAGAATATGGTTTTAGAAAAAGATGAATAACTCATAGTACGGACTTGTGAAAATTATTTAAATGATACCATAATTCTTGTGATTTTTCTGCCCACATTCTAAGAGGTTTTTAGAACCGGTGGCATGATCTGGGGGCAAACTAGCAGTTAAGAGGGTATTACTTAAAATGTATGCATGTTAAAAATCTGACACTTCATCACTTAATGTCCATACTCCTTGCGCACATGTGTGTACATTTGGGGTAATGTCCGATATTACGAAACCAGTTAAAAAGTGCAAATGTTGCCATTTCTGAATGCAAGCTCCCAGGAAGAGCAGATTTGGACAGGGTATACCTCCTGTGATATGTGATGGGTGCATGTAATTTTAAACAAATGTGTACCTGTGCAAATATGTCTTTTGGGTCAAAATATAGATTGTGTGTAATTTGACAGGGGTGGGTTCTCTGTATCATAAACAGACCTCATCATGATGACACTTCATTTCATTCCCCCAATCAAGGGGAAGAGGATGAAGTGGCCAATGACAAGTGGAGAGGGGTAGGGCCTAGGAAGCTAGCCTCTCCACCCATTTTCAAAACACATAAAATCAGACAGTCAGGACAGATAGAGAAATTCTATTCCATCTGCTGCGGGACGCTCTGCCGGGAAAATCCATACTTTACCTCCATCATCCTCCAGAGAGCCAACATAGAGACTTCAATCTATCCACCTTCAGAGACCAAGACTTTACTTCAGAATTTGTAGCATAGAGGTCAACTACAAGCTAAATCCCTCTTTAGCAGGCCTCAAATCATTGCCAATATCACAGCCAGGCGAGCTGTTTGAATTCTTTGCAAGAACTCTTGCCATTTGCCAGAGAGCAGTGTTGTATCCAGAGAGAGACCAGCTGAACCGGAGACCGCTGTATCCGGACCCACAGACCTGATCAGAACCAGAGACCCAGACCAGACTGCTGTTCGCAGAACTAGAGAGCTGACCCAGACGCTGTGCGCAGAGACCGTCCGTGGCGAGTGAAGAAAACCTGACCAGATCCGTGGCGAGGCCCATTCTATTTCTAAATATATTGTGAGTACCTAGCAGAACTGTGCAGAACCAATCTCTTAGTTAAAATAATATAATTCAATCTATTTTAATCTAACCAGAACTGCTTCCTAACTGTCACCCGTCATTTTGTAAAGCTGTCACCTGTCATTTCTAGTTGCTAGCTGTCACTTTGAACTTTAAAATTTCAAATCTGAAAAACGACCTTTACCATATCGCTCATATCTCCGTGACCGTTTGTCTTAGAGACTTGCAGTAACTTTCCTCTGAAAGCTGGGAATCTTGGCTTTTCAACGAACCTAGAACCGCATTCCAATTCTCTATCAATTTGCCGCAATCGTGAAAAACGCACTCGCAAGTTTTACCGCGATTTGCAAATTTCTCCACGTGTGAAAACAGCAGCTTCCTTGCTTTCCTTGCTAAAAATTCGTTTGCCTCTTAAGAACCATCCCTGAATCATTGCTAAAGTGAGCCTGGACTAATATTAACTTGATACCACTCACCCTGAACCTCTAGAGGGAATTAAAAGCATTTTAGCATATTTTTCACTTCATTGCCAGCACATATAAAAGCATTTTGGGCCTGTGTTTCAAACTTCTGTAGTCTAAGCTTGCTGGGGTGAACTGAATTACATTTGATTGCATTTCTGAGAACTGTGTGCTTTCCTTCCATTTCTTTGCATTGCATAAAGGGGGGGGGGAGGGGTGAATTGCCAGAGAAAAGTGATTACCTTGTTTTGTTGAAATCATATTGAGTATTTTCTGTATTGCATTTTTCATTCAACATTACATCCATCTGAACTTATATAAAGTATTCTCTACCACCTTATTCTTCTGTTCCTATTCACAAGTGTGCTAGTGCCAGACTATCCATTATTGATTACAGCTCAGATTCAGTGTGATATTCAATTATTAATTTATTATAAAGCGTGATATATATATATATATATATATATTGTTTAAATTATCAAATAAACCTTTAAACTTGCAAAACAGAACTACTTCTTGGCTCAGTGGGGTCAGGGGGATTCCAAGAGAGGAGTGTTATATAGGGGTAGTCATCCAGAACGCATGAACTGGACATAAGGATATATCAATAAGGGTTTTCATTCAGTATTCTAGACTAGGCGTTGACTTAGCTGTAGTGTTGAACTGAATCCTCTTACAAATTGGGGGCTCGTCCGGGACGTTTGGGTTAGATCTATCACTTGTGCAGATTAATACATTGTGCCAGCTGACCAGATACACATATCCGGTCGGATCACCACGCTGTGTTACGCTGTAAAGCACTCCTCAAAGGAACGCTCTAAGGAAAAGGTCTGTTTTGCAAAAATAAAATATAAACTTCTGTAAGTCAGGAAGGAACTCAAATTCCAGAATGACGACCTTGGTAGATATGAAAATAGCCAGAGAGCACTTCTTACATAAGTTATTTGTGAGAGGTGAGTGGACTCACCAGGACCGCATGGTCTGGTTGCAGGCCATCACGCAACAGGTCACGGAAACAGGGTCAGATATATGGAGAGATCAGGGTCCCTTACATGTGGCCCTGAGTGAACTATACATGGCTCCTAAAGCTAAGGATGAACAAGACAAGATGGTTAGGATAGCGGCATACCTGTACCTATACATGGGAGACATGCAGGATAAATGTACTGAAAGCCAAGATCTGGCGAATAAGCAACAGATGGCGTTAGAGAAGGTCCAATCTGACCTGGTCTCTTCTGAGCAGAGGCTGCAGGGGAGCCAGGAGTCAGAAAATGAGAGTAGACAGCACATCATTAAAATAAAGAGGGATATGGACATCCTGCAACAGGAAAAGGCTGACCAGGATACCAGATTTCTGGCCTTGCAGAAGGAGTACCAAGAAGGTTTGGACTCCCTACTGCAGAGCCAGAAAAAGCTGGAGCAACAGTTAGACTTCAATAGGGCATGTGCTGAGCAAGTAGTCACCCTGCAAAGCCACCTAGATAGGGAGAAGGCAGAGAGCAATAAACTGATTTTGAAAGACCTGGATACCCACGCAGAATTTGACCAGGAGCGCCAGAAAGCTGGTGCCTTCGAAAGGCAAAGGGACGACCTGGCGGCACAGATGCAGGCTCTTAGTCAGGAAAGGGATACCTTAGGCCAGGAAGTCTGCCACTTAAAAAGGAAAATGGAAGAAAATCACCTGGCCCTCCAGGGACTGGGTGACCTCCAAAAAGAACACCATAACTTGTTAGAGCACACCAGGAAGGTGGAGGATGCTCTGGCAAGAAAGGAGCAGGCCAATATGGACACAGCTCAGGAGGTAACCCTCCTGCAGCAAAGACTGGCCCAGTGCTCCTGGACCAATCAGGAAACGCAGAGAGAGAATGAGGCTCTCTGCCAGCACAATGATAGGCTCCAACAACAGGTAGCAATGCAGGAGAGACTGAAAGAGTCTAGTAAGGCCTTAACTGAGGAACTGAAGGCGCAGGCTCTTGCATTGCAACAGGGAGCAGGGGCGGATAGAGACCAGGTTCGCTGGGAAAGGGAAACTCCTGAGCATAACCTCAGGAGCCCTAGTACCAGAGGCCTTTATCTCTCTCAGTCTCTGGACTCTGCCACCCCCATGTCCCCTGGCGCACATGAGCACCGGGCCACAGGGATGGCAGATTACTATCCAGCCAGAAGCATGGGGCTCATAGGCCAGTACCACCCAGGAATGGAGGGGCGGGCATCCGGGTATGGGCACCCAAGCACAGTGCAATTTAATGGGGAACCCCAGGAGAGTAGGCCCATTAAGGGCATCCTGAAAACCTCTGCCCAGTTAGGTCAGTGGGGGGGTACCCATCAAATCCTGGCAGCAAGGAGGGATCTGAAGACTCCTCTGAGCGGTACAGGACACAGGAGACCAGGTCCCCACATTCTGCCAGCCATTCCCAGGCTCGCAGAATCCGGGAAAACCTGGAAGAACAGATGGGAACCTCTGGGAGCAGTGCCTCTGAGTCAGAAGATGAATGGACAAGGGTTACCCGAACCAAAAAGGCCAATAAGGCAAAAAGGGCCTTGATTAAGGACCCATTGAAACAGATTAAGGCAATCAGGAGTGTCATCACGCCTTATCATAAGAACGCCAAGTACTCTGTTTGGGAACACTTGGAGCTCTATGAGCAAATGATGGAGACTTTTCATTTGAAGGACAGCCAAAGCTGTATCCAATGTGTAAAGTGGACATTCTCCCCAGAGTACTCCAGTTTCTTTGCAGGGCTGGAGGACCAAAATCATTCCAGGTGGTCCACCTATAGGGCGGCCATATTAAAACATTTTTCTGTTCACAGAAATCCCCAAGAGGCTCGCAAGGCAGCCTACAATTTGCAGTGTGGGGAGGATCAGGCCCCACAAGAGTTTGTGCAAGAACTGAAACGTGCCTTTGCGCAGACCACCAGAAGGGTGCGCACGGATAGCAGAGAGTTTATTAATACGTTTTTCCATGCCTTGCCCAAATACATAATGACCCAGCTCGTGAGAGATTTTCATGAGAAAAGATCTTTAGAATGGGTCATTGAACAAGCCACCCGCATCTACGAGGTGCAGAAACCGGTGGAAAACAAAAACCAGCCCAAAAACCCCAAAACTAACAGCACCCCTGCTGCTGCCAAGGTGGCAGAGGTAAAGGTTGCCCCCGTTTTGGATTTGGAGATGGGGGGGCCTAAAAACCTACCTGCACCTAATAATGCTAGGCCCAGAAGGTCCTCGGGCCAGGCACAAACAGGTAGTCAAGGAGGTAGTCCCACAAATGGGGTCCCTCGCTCTCCTGACTATGTAAGTCCCCGTTACAAGGGAAATCGAACCATCCTGGGTTATGTGTGGACTCCTCCAGCCCAAGGGGGGGGATCCAGCCAAGCACCTAACCCAGGCAACTTCCCTCCCAACTTCCCACAGGAGGGCACAAATTCTCCAAATCCTGGGGAGAACTTTTTCCCCAGGTATCCACCCAATTTCCAGCCCCAAAATCATCCATCCTTCTTTCCCCAATTCCCTGAGCCCAGACAACCTAATCCGGGAGAGGGGAGGCCAAGGGTGGAGGGGTACCAAAATTTTCCCAACCAGGGGTACTACCAGAGAAGGGATAGCTACCCTTCCCGGGATCAGCCCATGGGAGAAAACAGGGCCCCGTATCAGCCTGAGCGGGTTTCCCAGTTAGAGCGCCAGGTCCAAAATATGGCACGGGATCTGGGTCACATACTGAGGGCTCAACAGAACCCTCAGATGAGCGTGCCACCGCAGAATGCCCCAAACTCTGGACCTGGTGCTCCAGAACAATGACGGGGGCAGCACCCCGATAACTCACCGGTTCCCAGGGAGGAGGCACAAAGGGAAGGGGGATGTAAAGCCTTGGAGGAAGCTTCCTTCCTCACTTGTAAACAGCCCCTGGAAACCCAGGAACCGGAAACAAAATCTCTTGCCCCTGAAAGTCTGCCTCCTAAGGAACAGAGGGGGGTAGGAGAAACAAAAGACCCAAACAAACACAGTTTGAGGAGGAGGTACAGATCTTCCAATTTGAGGGAGAGGGATCCTCAGAGGATCCTGGGAAAAGGATCTTCTCCTTCAGAGAGGGGGGAACTCCTCCCAAAGAAAAATGGGTCCCTAGGGATGCAAATCCAGACTGGGGAGATGTGGAGACTGAGCTACCGCCGCCCACCATCTCATCCCAGAACCAACAGCAAAAAAATCCCCTGGTTCAAACCCATCCTGGTGACTGCCTCCAAAAAGCGGGGGGCGGCCCGGAACCGGAGCCAGGGGAACCCACAATGGCTCTGATCTCCAGTTGCCAACTTTTTCTTTCAGATTCCCAAGGCTCTCCACAGAATTCTGCCCAAATCTCTTCGCTAGCGATGTCCAAAACCAGAAAGTTAGCCCACCAGTTGTCCAAAAATGTGCATTATCTGTGCCCCCTTGAGGAGAAGGAGGGAAGATACTATGCCCCGGTACAAGTACAGGGGCAGGGTACAATTTTGGCACTGGTGGACACTGGATCTCAAGCTACCCTTCTGTCCAGAAGGGCCTTTGACAAACTGAATGCAGGAAGGGGAGAGAATTACCAAATTCCTCTCACCTCTCTTCCTGGACAACTGCAGAACTTTGACGGGAAGGAAATTCCCGTTGAGGGGACTGTAGACTTGGACATTAAGATCGGGCGACACAAGGTGAAACACCCGGTCATAGTAGTGACTCCAGAGGGCACCCCTTGTTTACTGGGGAATGACCTCCTGAGGAGGTTGTCACCCTTAATAGATTGCGTAAACAAGGTCCTCTGGACACAGACTAGCCGACCAATAAAATTAAAACAGAGTGTCAACCATGTTAGTTTAAACGGCACCTGCCACATGGTTGAACAAAAATCTGACCAAGTAGAATTTCACTTCCAGAACAACCAAATTCCAGACGTGACAGTAATAGCAGTAGGACAACAGACTGGTGATGGGGGGTCCTCTCTATTTCTGAAAATCAACCTTCCTTCCAGTTTAAGGTGGTATTCCACACTCGAAGGAAACACCCTGAAATTCTTTACTAATCCACAATCAGAAACTCCCACTCCTCTAGTCCAGAAAGATGTGAAATCATCTCAGAGCCTGGCTGATATTCAGCAAATTGGAGAGCAGTTGTTCATCCCTGTTCAGTTAAATGATGGGAAGGACACTGTTCTCGCTCGATTGTGCGTGAACAATGGTAAGAGCTTCATCAGCGAAGCCATGTTTCGCCAACTCCCAAAAGATCCAGCCTTTCCCACATTCAAACTGATAGACAAATGGGAAATGGACCTGGAAGCACCCAATTCCAAACATCTCCTGCCAAGCAGGTGTATGCTCAAAATCTCCATTGGCAACAAGAGCATAGTCCACAATTGCTGGGTCGTGCGAGACGTCACTGCCGCTTTTTACTTAGGCAGTGATATTCTCAATCGCTTTGCCATTAGTTTGGACCTAATAAACTTCAAAGCTTGGTCCCGATTAGCGGATAATCCCGTGGGCTTTGATGATCCAGAAAAAGCATTTAGGTCAGCTCAATTGCTACCTTATGCAGTTGAAATTCAGATCAAAGAGGAAGTCACCATCCCAGAAAGGACCCGACAATTCTCCCTGGAAGTGAAAGTTAAAAGAGGACAATATCTGCAAAACCCCGATGCTTACATACATCTAAACGCTTCTCTCCAACAGCAAGGGTTGGGGGTAAACCCAACTCCATTAGTCAACATAGAACATGACACCATTCCAATAGAGGTGGATAACAGCGACTTAAAGAGTATTACTCTAGCCGCAGGCACCATTATTGGAATGGCGGTTGATGACGGACATTTTTCCATAGATTTAGGTAATGAACTGTTAGGGCCAATCCCCAAGGACTGCTTTGACAGTGACAGTGATGACAATACAACACCAGACAGGATTTTTACCCGGCATGGGGGGAACTTCCTGGTGTACACTTCTTGCCCTTATGGTAAGGAAGATGTGACTTGTGACTTCAGGAGGGATGAGGTGATTTTCCAGGTCCATGAGGGCTGCCTTTCGCACCTGAAGCCTCCAGTCCAAATCAGCACTCTGACCAGGGACTTCTCCACCCAGCTGGAGGAGGCCGCTGAGATGGCAAACCAGAAGTCTTTCCAGGCTTCAGGCAGATGGTGGAAGAGAGAGTCAACCTAGCTGATGCCTGTGTGACTCTGGAACAAAAGCAAAAGTTGAAACAAGTTTTCTTGGATTTCCAAGATCTCTTTGCGTTAGACTCATATGACTGTGGTCGCACTGACATCCACATAACAACAATCCCCATGGACCCTGGCATGACTCCAGTGTTTGTGAAGCAATATCGTTTTGCCTCTCGCATCCATGGAGTCCCTTACTGAAATAATTAAGAACCTTGAGTCCCGGGGAATAATCCGTCCAGTCCACAGCACCTTCAATAATCCAGTGCTGGGAATATTGAAGCCAAACGGCCAATGGAGACTCTGCGCCGACCTCAGGGAGCTCAACAAACGGGTCCATACTTCCCGATGGCCTCTGCCCTACATTGACCAAGGGCTGGCCCAGATCCAGGGGTCACAGGTATTCACTGCAATAGACCTGACCAATGGATACTGGACGGTGCCGGTCAGTAGGGAGGACCAATACAAGCTGGCTTTTACCTTTGGGGGCCAGCAGTATGCATGGACCCGGACTCCCTTCGGATACCTTAACTCCGGTAATGAGTTCAATATTTTCCTACATAAGGCCATGCCTGACCTGGGTGCGAGGGGTAACCTGGCTTATGTAGATGATGTCCTCATCAAAAGTTCATCTGTGGAGGAACACATAGCGGAGATCCGTTATGTTCTGACGCAGTTGAGGGCCGCCGGAGCAAAACTTTCCTTTCAGAAAGCACAGTGGTGTAGAACCCGTGTTAATTTCTTGGGGCATGAGATTACTCCTCAGGGTCTCTGTCCCCAGGAAAAGAAAGTGGAAGCACTTCAGAAACTGAAAGACCCCACAACTCTGTGGGAACTAAGGAGCCTCCTTGGACTGACTAATTACAGCAGAAAGTTCATTGAGGGCTACGCAGAGATCACCAGACCCCTGATTTATCTCCTGAAGGGGGGGGTCAAGTGGGAATGGGGTCCAGAACAAGCCGAGGCAGTAAGACAACTCAAAAGAAGCCTCTCACAAGCACCCTGCCTAGCTTACCCTGTCAGAAACAAGGAGTTCTTCCTGGAGACGGGGTTCTCTAATACGTGCTTGACGCCAGTATTATACCAAAAGCATGACAAGGTCTATAAAGTAATCTCCTATGTGAGCAAAACTTTATCCTCTGTGGAGGAAAAATTCAACGATTGTGAGAAGGCACTCCTGGCAACGGTGTGGGCATTGAAGAATTACTGCCCGTTTATCCATGGGGAACACATCATAGTGGAGACTCCACACCAGCCTCTGCAATATCTCCAAAGTGACAGAATCCGGGCCGGAAATGTGAGTAATTCCCTAATTACTTATTGGATTCTATCAATGCAAGGCTTTCCTGTGGAGGTCAGATATGGCCAAAACAAGAAGAGTCCCCTCGCGCAAGGTCTGGCTGACTTGCATGATTGTGCCAGAGAAAACTGTCTCGAGGACGAAAGTCTAAAAATAAAGGACAACATGGAGGCATACCTTAATTCCCCCCACAAAGTCTTTGAAGAAGACAAGTGTGAGGGAATGCCCACTGTATATGTGGATGGATGCTCGTACCATGTTGACAATGACGGGGAGAAAGAACTGGTGGCTGGCGTAGGGAATGCATGGGTGAAGGAGTTCCCAGAACCCTCAGCTGGATACAAAATTGGTCCCCGAAGTAGTCAGGTGGCAGAATTGATGGCTGTGCAACAGGCCATCCTCACTGCTGTCCAGCATCAACTCCACGAACTGGTCATAATCACAGATTCGGATTATGTACGGAACGGGTTCGTGGAGCACCTGGTTAATTGGAAAACCAGAGGCATGTTATGTGCTAACAACAAACCCTTGAAACATGGGAAGTTGATCCAAAACATTGAGGATCTGGTCACCTCGAAAGAGATGACCATCTATTGAAAAAAGATCAAGGGTCATTCCAAAGTAGAGGGACCAGACAAAACTGGAAATGACTTAGCTGATCAGCTGGCCAAAACCGGGGCCATCCAAGGGGATCTAATTGAGATTGAGTCCCTGTTGGGGGAAATCCAGGTCACTGCTATCACTAGGTCCCAGACAAATTCTCACAATGATCTTTCAATTGCACAATGGAGTAAGAAGACCCCTGATGCTGAAATAATTACAGCTCAGAAAGGGGATCCAATAATTGGTAAATTTTACCAGCACATTGAGGACCCTGAGAACTTTCCCCTGACGGATACCGATTACATTGGG
Organism: Ambystoma mexicanum; assembly: GCF_040938575.1. NCBI lineage: Eukaryota > Metazoa > Chordata > Amphibia > Caudata > Ambystomatidae > Ambystoma > Ambystoma mexicanum. Next base: position 69,778,879 of record NC_090921.1, read on the forward strand.
AAAGAGGACCTAAGAGTGTTGATGAAATGTCCAAAAATGTTCCGAATCCAAGACGGTTTGCTGGTAAGGAAATCCAAAGCTGGCCACGATCAGTGGGTGGTTCCTACCTCATTCCGAAGCCTGATGTTAAGTCACGCCCATGATGCAGCCACCGCCGGTCATAGGGGGTTTCACACAACACTGGAAATCTTAAGAGAGGTTGCATACTGGCCACACATGGGGCAGGACCTTGACCAATACTTGAAGGGGTGTCTTGTGTGTGCGCAATTTCAGCCGACGTCCCTCACACACCGCACCGCCTCTCCAAAAGCGGCGGATGACACTACCATGGTCAGATTTACAAATCGACTTCGTAGGCCCCGTGATTCGCTCTGCTAGGGGGAATAAGTACATGTTGACTGTGACATGCTTGTTTACCAAGTGGGTGGAATGTCTCCCAGCCCCAAATTGCAAGGCAGAAACTGCAGCTGCCCTGATGATTAACCACATCTTTTCCCGTCTTGGTCTACCTCAAAGGATTGAGTCAGACAGGGGTAGCCACTTCACCAGTGAAGTAATGACAAAGATGTGGGAGATACTGGGGGTCAAAAGGAAGTTACATATTGCTTACAGGCCAGCTTCTTCTGGGGCAGTAGAGAGATATAACTGAACCATTGTGAGCATATTAAAGAAGTTTGTGGCAGATTCTGGGCCAAGTTGGGACATCCGATTACCTCTGGTCCTAATGGCCATCAGATCTACCCCTTCATCTGCAACCAAAATGTCACCATTTGAGTTGATGACTGGGCGCAAGATGGTGCTTCCTCAGCATCTGCTCTACAGGACCCAAGAGCAGACACTGATAAATGCCTCCACAACTCATGAGTATGTGGAGAATGTAAGGAAACACCTTCAACATGCTTTTGCCTATGCTCAGCGGAATCTAGAAAGATCAGCTGAGAGTATGAAGACCCACTATGACCTGAAAACTTCCAGGAAGGTGTCGGGGGGAAATTCCGCCGGGGTCGGCCGGGCCGTCCGTAGACCTCCGGGCAGGGAGGCCCCAACTCCTCCCGTATATCCCAAAAGAGATAGAGTATGAGACACACGCAAGAAGCAAGGTGACTCTGCTGTTTATTAGACAAAACGGCAGGGATGGGTCAAGGATCGTACGTGTCCGTCCTGACACACACACAATCGTGGGGCTCGCAGGCCCTTTTTACCTTAGTATGACGCGCTACTTGCGTCATCTTACAAAGTTTAGCAAAAAACCTATTTCCACTCTGGATTGGTTACTCGAGTGGTAGGGTTAGTATAGCATACATATAGAGAACGGTATTAGTGGTTGAGGGTTAGTCAGGTGATATACTTGGGCTGTCCCTTCAATTTGATACATGAAAATTGTTACATGAAGACCTCTGAGGATTGGTCAATGTTAATGGCGTCAATGATAAGAGCCCCATGTTCTGATTGGTCCACTCGCGAGCCTCCCAGTCTGGGACTATCGCTGTTCCCAGCTCGCGGTGCACCTGTCATTTGCAACAATGTTTTTACTATGGGTAGGTGTAAACAATGTGAGGATTTATTCATATGTTGGGAGGTCGACTACTCCCACTGCTGCAGATGTCCAATGAGTCTTTTAATTGTATCTGCCTGTGTCTTGAAACGTGGGATTCAGGCGTCTCCTTCCTCCTGGGCTTGGCACCCTGTCAGGTGTGGCTTTGTCACGTGAGGTAAGACCGTGTTTGAGGCCGAATTCAGCACAATTAATATTGTTTTTCCCACTGTGTGCCTGTTTTATCTTGCAGGTGCGACCTTGGCGTTGGCTTGCAGCGTGCGAGATTGCAACATCGTGCCCTTGGCGGTGTGCTTTCGCCGGGCTCATTCTGCAGGGTCAGCAACCGAGCTCTCGCTCATTCAATGTTCAGGGAAACTTTTGCTTGCGGCCTACTTGGGCCTGGGGCATAGGTGGAACCGTTTGATGCAGAGCTCTTTAGGTTACGGTGTCATATTGCTCTATCCTCAGTATCGTGTCTCTGTTATATTCTTTATTATGGTACATGGTTCTTAGAAGAAGCGTGAGCAAGCCTTTTTAGATAAGTTCATTATGCGTCTTGCGTTTCTGCATTTTGAGAGCCTATGTGGAAAATAATAAAGATGCACGTCCGTGGGTATGTCTGTCGCCTATGTCATAGCACTGGGTATGTTCTTCGTGTGGATTGGTGTGGGAGTGTCCGGTGTGCATGTGTGCACAGGTGTGCTGACCATTGGCTAGGTCGTCATCGCATCTCTAACGACGTGTAGGTTTAGTCGAGTTGATCCATGCCGCAGGTGTCGGCATGGGCAGGGCGGGCTGCTGGGCAGGTAGGTGGGCACATCCGTATGTTCCTGTACCTGGGTATTTGGTCGTCTGGTAGATAGGCAAACTCCTCTCGTGGCGGGTGCCTAAGCCGTGATCCTCTAGGCCAAGCGCGAGAGGGGAAGGGCGGGAGCTTGTTCTTCCATTCTCCCACTTCAGTCCCCCCTCTGGTCGACTTGTCGACCACAAACATATCCTTTTCTTTATCTCCTCTTACTCTCCATATTTTAGTTATTCCTCCCAAATGTCCATAGTGGTTAACATGGTCTTCAAATGACCAATACATATATTCACAGGTTCCTCCAGGAGTGCAGTATACCCATTTCTCTATGTAGCTCCTTGGGTTTCTTTGGTTTTCGAGCTTCACAGATGGTGGGTCCAGGTGGTTGGTGATGATCTGGTTGCGCAACTTCTCTCTCTCTTTTATGATTGTGCCTGTGTGTTGGCCGTCATCTGTTGGCATCAAGAGGTGCATACCAACCATTTCGATCATCTCGTCTGTGGTGCGTGCCTTCCGGGCCTTCCAAAATCTTATTATGATCAGTGTAGCTCCAGCCAAAATAGTACATCCAACTATAATTTTCAGTCCATCTGACAGCCAAGATGGCATCCATGACCATAATATTGAAAACCAGCTCTCATCCTTTTTCACACCTTTACTTTCATCCATCATTTTTGAGTGCATCTGGGCCAATTGTAAAACTGCTTCTGTCAGTGTACCATTGTCAGCATCGTTGGCAGGGCTGAATGTGCAGCATGATTGTCCTATCTTAGCGCAAACTCCTCCTTCCATTGCTGTGAGGAGGTCCAGTACATATCTGTTCTGAAGTGCTACCGTCCTCACAGCTTGCAGTTCCGCTTTTATTGCGTTGAATCCATTTACCGTAGAATTAATAGTCATCATTAGTTCCCATCGAGTTATCTGGAGCCATTTTGCGTTTGCGTAAGCCTGTAGTCCTGGATGTATTATTGAGGAGAAGAACATTGCTGCTCTGCTGAATAGTCTGTGCTCTGGTGGAATTGAAGTGAGTGCTGTTTCCGACCTTCCCATAGGTAATTTCCTGTCAGAGGTTCTCCTTGTCTCTTCTTTCTATTCAGGACAGTATTATTGCCGTCGGTTTTGCTCTCTGGCTCCTTCTGAGGTTGTACAGATCTCTTCTTCCTTTTGTTCCCTTCATCCATTTTGGGGAAGTTCGCCATATTGACATGTTTCTGGGGTACCACTAGTGGAGGTACATTAACGTGCACTATTGTGCATATACCATTCCACAGAGGGGGCAGTGTGTGGTATGCTTTTTCTCCACAGGCCCAGTAATGGTCCATTACTACTGCTGTTCCTGCTCCCCCCTCAGGTAGCTCCATCACGCTTTCACAGTTGGCGTTGTATCCTACGTCCACCTCCCCTTTATGTTGGTAGCATACCTTAGGCGCAGTTAGCGGCAGTATTGTTATTGGGTCTTCATCCTTCTCCATCCACGTGAGCATGGGTACGTACTTGACCCAAGTCATCCAACATCTATGGTTGTGTCCATCAATAGTTGAAATATTTTCTCTTGTTACCATGTTGCTACCAACCACTCCTATGTCCCATTTGTTGTTCATGTACACCTTCCCTGTTATTATCACCAGTGGTCTTTCCCAACATCCGTTCTTACCAGGGACTTCAGTGGAGTACCAATCACATGGTAGGTACTGTAGTGTTACTTTCTTTGTTTCTCCTTTTTCAGGACCACTTGTTATGTATCTGAATCCTTCAGCATGTAAACTGCTCTTGTGGTAACTCAAATAAGTCTTGAGGAAGTTGTTTTCATATGGATATGTATCTCGTGTTTTCCACACCAGTTGCACCACTGTCCCTTGAAATCTTCCTTTCGTCTGGAACAGTGCCAGGTATATTATACATCGTGCTATTTTTTCATGTATCTCCGTGGCAACAAATGTTCGAGAAGCGCTCATGGCGTATGGTATTAATGAGAAAACGTAGCAGCTGTCTTCTGTTGTCTGCTTACCTATGTGGGTCATGTGTTGGTACCATATGTTGTTTGAGATGTGTGCTGAATCTTGTATGTAATCATCAATACATTTATTATCTGAGTATGTGCTGCGTTTAACTCTATTTTCCTTGTGTGGGATTTTACTAGTACCACCTGACGTAACACTTGTTGCAGCTGGGGGTGGGGGTGTATTAGGTTTGGGTACAGCAATAATATTGATAGCATAGCTGTACTGCCATACAGAGGCAGCCAAGAATCCGGTGGTCATTAAAATCCCCATCAATTTTATTACAAATGCTAATTTCACCGGCATTTTGCTCTTACCTTGCTGCAGTCCGGCAGCTTATTCTTGCGACGTTACAGTTGCCCGCCTGAAAATTCTTAATATGCTCGTTATTAATGTTAGTTATTGTTTTTAAGCTCTCCCTATCAAGTAGTTATTCAGTGCCCAGGCGAAGAGCTGTTCCCACGCCAATCTAAGCAATCTATCTTTTAGGGCAGGCAATTATGGTTGGAGGTGGGGCATTGAATGTTCTATGGCCAAGAGGAATGCTGTGTAGTAGACACGTACCCTCGTTCTTTTCAGGTACGTTGGCCTTTTTATTTCATATACAAATTGGTGTGACAATTCTTCCAGGTAATTATCGTCTGAGGGTACCATCTACCCCTGGGCAGTGAATTGGTTAGTTATCTACTTTCTTAATAGTACAATAATACGCTGTACCTGCATGTGCGAGAGAAAAGAAAGAGAACATTCAGGTGTTTACATGTGTATATGTGCAAGACAATGTCCTTCAGTTCAGTTATTACTACAATGGGTAGGGGGTCAATGGGCAGACGGTTTGGGGCTCAACTGGCGGAAGTCTCTTTACTCTTTAATCGTGTAACCATGGGGTGGGCAATATGGGGATCACCCTTTTCTTTACTAGTAGTTGTCTCTGGGGAATCTGAGGGGTGGCAGGGTATGGGGACACTTAGGCCGTTAGTTGTAGTAGAAGTCTCTTCCTCTGTTGGTGACGCTGTTGTTGTTCTTCCAGTGGCCCTGTCGGTGGCGCTGGGGTGGGTCTGGAGTTTGTAGATCTTTACGTCGTGTAGGTGGTTCCAGGCACGTTTGTCCTGTAGCTTTACTGCTCTCGTTGATACCTCCTCTACCAGATGGGGGCCAGTGAAGCGTGGGCTGTTCCACTTTCTGTTGAAATTGCGAAGTAGTACGTGGTCACCTTTAGCAACTTTGCACAGTCTTTCCTTTTCCAATTCTTTATCCGCGTCTTTTTGTTGATCGCTGTTAGACCCGCCCCGTGTGCGCTCGAGCTGTTGAGACACAAACACTACACTAGTAATCAAAGAAGACACATATTGGTACATTTCATCACCAAGGACACTTGCAGTACTCTCGTGATCGGTAAATGCTCTTGATGTTGGCGTTAGGGGAAGGCGCATTTGACGTCCGGTAACCACCTCGTGAGGGGTGAGGTGGTGGTCGGAACCTGGTCTATTCCTTAGCTCAAATAGGGCTAGTGGAAGGCAATACAACCAACTCTTCTTTGTTGTTTGCTGTATTTTTGCAATTGCCTCCTTTAACAGGCCATTCAGGCATTCACAAACACCGTTGGCCTGTGGGTGGTATGCACATGCAAATTTATGCTTGATGTTCAGTAAGGATGTGATGTGCTGGAACATTTTGTTTGCGAAATGTGGGCCATTATCTGACCGCAGTACCTCGCACACTCCCCAACTGGGGAAGACCTCCCTCACTAGGAATTTAGCTGCTCTAAATGCATCTGGGTGTGAACAGGGCCCTGCTTCAATCCACCTCGAGAATGGGCATACTACTACAATCATATACCTATTTCCTTGACATACGTTGATCATATCAACATAGTCAATATGGAGATGTCGGAAGGGTCCCTCTGGCCGGGGTATAGTACCTCTTATCACCTTCAGAGTGTGACCGGCCGTAAACTGTTGACATGTGAGACAATTGCTGATAAAATTTGACACATGAGAATTTAACTCAGGGCAGAACCAGTCTTCCCTAATTCGTGCTGCAATTACTTCCTTACCTGTGTGGGCTGGGTGGTGTAGTTGGCTCAGGGCGGTGTTCAATAGTGCCAGTGGTATTACAATCTTTCCAGTGTCACCCTGGCGCCATAGTGCGTCAGTTGGTGACATTGTACATCCTCTTTTTACCCATAATTCTTTTTCTGCCATTGGTGCAGCCGCTTGTAGCTCCATTATCTGTGTGGCTGGGAGATGGGTGTACCCTTCTCTTATCAATATCTCCTTAGCCATTCCCCTCCCTCTCCCTCTCTCTGATTCTGGGGGGTTCCATATTTCACCAAAATATGCAGCATACTTCGCATGTGCGTCTGCTGCTGCATTCCCTTTTGAAATGTAGTCTTCACCATTGGTGTGTGCGGTGCATTTGACCAAAGCTAATTCTTGGGGGTCATTTATTGCTTCAATTAGTTCAGCCAATAGGAGGGCATGTTGCACTGGAGTGCCATCAGCTCTCCTAAACCCTCTTCTTCTCCATTTCGACAGCCCTGAGTGGACAGTGGATGTAACATATGCGCTGTCGGAATATATGGTCACTCGTTTGTCAAAGCTTTCCTTCAACGCCAAGATCAGTGCAATTAGTTCTGCTGCTTGAGCGGAATAATGCTGTGGTAGTTGTACACATTTCATTGCCACACACACCGGTACCTCCATCATTTTTACCACTGCTGCCCCAGTCCTCCTTATACCATCCCTTTGATCGATAGTTGATGACCCATCAATGAACAGGAGCTCACCTCCCTCTAGTGCGTTCTCTTCAATCTTTCTAGTACATGAGTACATTTCAGTGATTTGCGTACAATCGTGTGCATAATCTCCTTCCTCAAGTACTTCTGCTAGGAACCTTGCAGGGTTGATCGTGCTACATCTAACAATTGATAGTTCAGCTCTGGATAAGATGATCTCATAACCTGATGCCCTTTGCGTGGTTAGGGTGGACTTAGGTTTATTCAATATTGCAAATAGTGCATGTTCCACAAACAGTGTAGTCGGGCACCCCATGGTGATTGCTGATGCTTTCTCTACCGCAAAAGCAGCTGCGGCGAGACCTTGTTCACAAGGGAAATGACCTAACATCACAGGGTCTAAGTGGCCGCTGTAAAATGCTACTGGTTTGTAGCCCATGCTTGTTTTTTGAGCCAACACTGCCTTCATTACTGCTGAGTCGCAATGTGAAAATATAAAGAATTGTCGCTCATAGTCTGGGGTTGCCAGTACCGGAGCAGTTGATATCGCATCTTTCAGTTCATCAAAAGCCTCTTTCATTTCCATTGTCCACCCCAACTTTTTCTCCCCTTTATTGGCTTCCTTTAACGCCTCAAGCAGGGGTCCTATGTATGAGCTATAATCAAATACCCATGCTCTACAGTAGTTGCACAGACCCAGGAACTGCTGCAGTTCCCTCACTGTTTGTGGTACTGGTGTTTTTGAAATGGCCTGTGCTCTTTGTGGTGCAATCTTTCTTCCATGTTGGGATATGAGCTGACCAATGTAAAGTACCTGTTCTTGACAGTACTGTAACTTTTCCATGTCTACCTTGTAACCTTTTTCAGCCAGTATCGTCAGCATCTTTAATGAGTCCTCTCTGCATGTTCTTTCGTTTGTACTGCAAATTATTATGTCGTCGACATACTGCAACACTGTGCTTTCCACTTCAATGTTACCCAAATCCATCTGTATTACTCTGTTGAATATTGAGGGTGATTCGCAGTACCCTTGTGGCAATCTGGTGTGTTTCCATTTTGTGTTTCTGTAAGTAAAGCTTGTCAAATCTTGTGAGTCTGGGTGCAATGGTATTGAGAAAAAAGCATTTTTAAGGTCGATCACTGTAAATCGTGATGCTCCCGCTGGAATGCCACACAATATTGTGCCGGGTTTGCGGCTATAGGGTATTCTGCTTCTACTATGTTGTTCAAGGGCCTGAGATCCTGTATGAAGCGCCAAGACCCCCCCTAGCCTTGCGCACTGGGTATACAGCCGTGTTACATGGTGATTCTGAGGGGACCAATATGCCATTATTTATAAGGGCCCTTATGGTTTCATATATGCCCTCATCTGCCTCTTTTGATAGTGGGTACTGTTTCACTCTGGGGAGTATTGCACCTTTCTTCAATTTTATCCTTACTCCCCCTATACTTTTTATGCACCCCACGTCATAGGGGCCGGTAGTCCATAATGATGTGGGTACTTTTGTCATATCCTCCTCAAAGAAGGGAACTGGGGTGGATGTGGGTGCCTCAAGTGCCATTGCAATTTTCTGTGCCACTTGTTTGTACGCCACTTTTAGCCATATTTCCACACTCATCATGAACACCATTTCACCTTCCTCCTTTCCTTCTGAGAACAGCTCCTCATCTGACACCTGGGTGATTCTACATCCTTCTGCTAGTGCGATCACTGACCTCCATGCTCTTCCTTCTCTGTCTTGGGCATGTACCGCAATGTAATCAGCTGTTGCTATAATGCTCTCAATGTCCACTGGAACCACCTTTCCTTCTGGTTCATTGACTGGTGTTTCTGGTCTGAACAAAGAGGCGGCTGGCCTCCTCCAGATCTTTCCCTCTATCCCTGGCATCCATGCAAATGCCATGTCTGTCCCGTACTGGAATAGTTCACCATCTACTGGCTCAGCCCTAATCGCTGTCTGTCCGCAGTAGGCTTGCATAATCTGTCGTGCTGTGAGCATGTTAATTCCTGGAGTAGAGCAAATTATGCCGTCCTCCGTAAAGGAGATCGTCATATTCAACCTGTTCATGATGTCTCTTTCCAGTATATTTACTGGTGAGGCACTATAATATAAAAGTGGGACTGACATGTCATAATCTCCTATAGATAAGGGAATGTTATCAGTAAAGGGAACTAACCCTCTAGCCCCAGAGAATCCTTGGGTGTTCATGGCTTCGCCCAACATCTTAAATGTACCTTCCCTTATGCAAGACCGGGTCGCCCCGGTGTCAACAAGGAATGATAATTTTTTGTCACCTATCGTTACCTCTATGCGTGGTTCCTCCGCACTATTAGGTGTTACTGACAGGATGGGACACACCAAGGCCGTCTGTGGGCTGTCCTATTGAGGGTACAACAATTGACCATTTCCTGTGTAAGGGTTGTGTCCCAGGACCGTCACCCTACCCAGTTGTGTTTGTTGTGCTTGCGGTTGTTGTGTTATCGCTACCTGTTGTTGTGGCAGTGAATATGTCTGTGGCTGTTGTTGTGTTATTAGTTGTTGCTGTTCATTTCCCTCTTGCAACGTCTGCTGTTGCTGTATGCCCTGCTGTTCCTGTGTGGGCCTTGGTTGTCCCTGTTCGCTCCATGATGGTGTTCCTGGTCTTACTCTACACGTGCGTGACATGTGCCCTACTAATCCACAACTCCAACACACCGGTAGTTCCCTACTCTGCCATGGAAAGCTTCCTGTGTTGTCCTGGTATACTGGTTGTCCAGTGGGGAAGGAATATCTAAGTCCTCCCACCTGCTGTTGTGTGTTATATCCGTATCCTCTCCCTCTCATAATTCCTCCTCTTCCCCTGTTGTAATTATAATACCCAGCTCCTGGCATTGAATATCCTCCTCCCATGTTGGTCGTGTATGGTTGGAGTGGCGGCACCTGTTGTGGTATAGTCTGTGAAGGTGGTATTTGGGAGGGATCTTGTGCAGCCACTACTTGTGTGGGGCTTTGGGTCATTGTTGCAGGTGTAGTTATTAGTGCCCCTTCCATTGTGTATTTAGTAAGTTTTTTCTGTACTAGTTTAGCCTCTTCCGTTTTCCTGTCCTCTTCCTTTTGTTTCATTTTTCCTTGCCATGTCCTGCAATGATGCACTATTGTCAGTTGTATTTCTGGCCATGCTTTTGCTTCCATTCCCACTACTTTCTTCAGTTGTTTCTGAACTCCTTCTGGGAGCCCTTGTACTAGTATATGATAAAATATTGCTGGTGTTTTGTCCCATTGTTCTCTAGTTTCCATGCGCCACTTCTCTTGGATTTCCTGGATATAATCAACAGGATCTTCGTTCTCACGCATCTTGCGTGAGGTAATTGCTCCTATATCTGATGTGTCTGGGTACTGTACCCTCAGTGCCTGCCATAGTGCATGTCTGCAGTTTGCGAATGGTGCCCCATCGTGCGATGTGTTTGCTATTGTTACCCCAGGGAATTACGCTTTCTTCAAAATGTCATCCGCTGCATCCCCTAATATCGATATTAGAAGGCCCTTTACATCTCCCACTGCCAGTTTCTGTCCTGCGGTGTGTTTTTCCATTTCATATATCCATTTACCCGCACCTCCACTTAATGATGGGAGCCTGCATTTTATATTTTCTTTGTCTGTATGCTTCCAAGGGACGTACGGTGGTCTAACCCCTCCCCTCTCCAGAAGTAGCATTAAGTTGTGTCTCGTTTTATCCCTTGGGTTCCATAAAATCGAGTCCTCACACCCCTCCTCTTCTTCCCTCTCTCCTACATCGTCAATTTCGTCCATATTTCCCCTACTCATAACTCTTTCTTCCCCATCTTTTCCCCTTCTTCCATCATTTCCTGTATTTAATATGGGCGTGTGTATTCGTCCTTCCTGCCTGCGTCTATGGAGGTCTCTAAGCCGACCTGCATAGGGTGTCAATTCGTTTGTGAAGGGCGCAAGTTTGATTGTACTTAATGAGCGTGAGGTGGTTGAGCATGTGTGGTGGGATGGGAGAGGGTGTGATGGTGACGGTGTGGCTTCATGTGTCTGTCTTTCCGCTATCCCTTGCTCTTCCTCCTCACTTCTCTCCAATTCATCCTTTCTCCTACAGATCCATGGTGAGTCTGTATTGGTCTGGGTGGTGTATAGTTTATCTAGACTTTCCCTTTCACTGTTTCTTCCTTCCTTCTCCATTCCTTCTTCTTCCTCACTACAAAAGTCATTCACAAACGGCAGCCCCCACTCTGTCTTTTTCCCCTTGATTGTTACTGTTTTTAAGTCTATTAGGTCCGGTTCTCCCTTTTCTCCTTTACCAACCGTTCCCCTTTGCGCTGATGTTGTTGCTACTTCTGCGTCTCTATACACATACCCCCTTACTTCACTCTCCCTCCTCCTATATTCTCTTTCCCCTTCATTCCTCTCCTCCATCTCTCTACCAATTTCCTCCCTTTTCCTTTTTAATTCCTCCATTACATCGCTACTCACCTTTTCCAATATCCTTTCATCCTCTTTCTTCCTTTCCCATCTCACTCTCTCCCTTTCTAATATACTCTCTATCACCCTCCCTTCTTCGTATTTCTTAGTCGTTTCTGATAGTAATCTCTTCTTCCACATTGCCATTTCTTTTTCTTTCTCTTCTTCTTCCCTTTTCCTCTCTCGTAGCACTGCTCTTGATACCCTTTCTGCTGCTGCTTTTACCGTTTCAGCTTCTCTCCTTCTCTCCTTTGCTCCTCAGTTCGTTCCCTTATTTTTTCCAATTCGTTCTTACCTTCTTTCCTTCCCCTCGCTCTCTCTCTTTCCTCCCTCTCGAGCTGTTTGATCAGTTCATTCTGTTCATCCCTTAACTCTGCTAGTCGTTCTTCCAAAATCTCTTCCTTTTGTCGTAACAGCTCTTCCCCTCTGATTCCACTCTCCCTGGTATTATCCTCGTCTATTTTCCTTACTACCTCCTTCTCTTCTCCTGTTAATGAACCTCGTAATTTTAATAGTATCTGCGCAGCTACCCACTCATCATGTCCTATTTCCACAGTTTGCTCTTCTCCTCAGCCGCCCTTAACTGTCCTCTTTCTATTTCTCCTAATTCTCTTAAAGGGTACAACCCCCCTCCCTCTGTTTTCACTACCTTTGCTAGGGGTATATCGTTGCTCTGTTCCTTTTTTATTTCATTTTCTTTTGAGTTATTATTCTTTTCTCCTCCCTCTTGTCCGTTCCCCGTGTTCTTTGGGTCTTCACTCCCCTTTTTTCCCATTCTCTCCTTCCTCCTTAATCTCTTTTTCTTCCGGTATTTCCCCCACAGTGAACATTCCATTTGGTCCTGGTCGGGTCCCTTGGAACATCCTCCATAAGTTAAACACCTCCACGTGGTTTGTCAACTTCTTCCCTTTGTATGTATTATGCAGATGGTTTAATAGTGAATTTTGGGTATATGGATCGAAGCTACCATTAGGTGGCCATGGTGTTATCATTTTGTTGTCCGTCCCCTGTGTCCATTCTATGCTATACTTGATCAGTTTCTCCCTATGGGGTGACAGTGTGAACATATGTGTTGTAGTGGGGTAGTGAGGGTGTTCCCCCACCCTCCCGATCCTGTCCCGTATGACATAGTAGCGCTTCACTTGTTATCCTTCCCCTATTTGGTAGCTATTGTCTTACTAACACTTACAATACACAGCCTTATACCTTTACCTGGCCCCGTAAATTTGGGGACTTGCGATAGTCCGCTAAGGAAAATTATTAAAATATAGTATTTACATTTGTATATTTTCTTCTTTTCTTTCTTCCTTTACACAACACCCTTATGGCCCCTGCGGCCGAGGCGCACGTAGCCCCCTGCGGCTGCATACCCCTTGTGATGTTCTTATACAGTCGCCTATTTTCATTTGCTCCTCCTCCTTCTTCTACACTCGCCGTGGCCGGCGTTCTCCGTGCGCAGGCACGTTCCCCGTTTCGCCTTTCCCCGATCAACTCATTACCTTTTATCTCCATTTCCACTCCCTTACCACAGTTCTCTTCCCCACCACTCTCAGAAAGAAAGATGCCTTGTGCTCGGGATATCCTATGAAAGTCCTACTGGTGACGTCACCGATCTCTTCGAGCTACTGGTAAGTTCTTCATATATTCTTTAAGTCCAAAATACACTTGTAATCTACCCCCGTTAACCTCACAGCTGTCTTCCTGTCACTCCTGGAACAAGGTAATCAATAATATAATCGGACTGCGCACGCTGCGTCGCCTCGCGTGTGATACGCCCCTCGACAGGAGGGCTTAACCAGCCAATTATCTTCCGTATTGGGCAACTAACTAGCTACCGCCTACAGGGAAACGTCATCTACCTATCGAGTTTCTTGCTCGAACAATAGGGATCCTCATCTACTCATTGATCAATAAATGCCAAATCGTAGGAAACCACACACACACCCTTACACGTAGTCGCGACCTAGGCCAATCAGTGTCTACGAGCGGCCGCACGTGATGTTTTCGTGCTCCACCCCCCTCTCTCGCGCAACGTAGCCGACTGCTCTCGCACTCGTTCGGCTACCATTCATTTCATTGCCAACACTAAATTGTCAAACCTTCGCCGCGCACCTGTGCAACACCTCCCACCTCCCATTTTTAATTCCTCCCCCCTCCCTCACAATTTCACGTTGCTTGTTGTGCGTGGCATGCTCACCAAGTTCTCTTGATGCGGGGCCTCTCGACTGCGTGCACCCCTCCAAGCGGCTCGCCACCTCCCCTCGTCTGGACCACGTCTGGACACTCGCCAACCGCGGGCGGGATACTTCTCAACCGGCTCCCGAAGGCCAATATCCGGATTGCGCTGTCCGGTCTTCTCGCAGTTCCGCGATGGTCCTGTAGTCCTCAGAAGGGGGCAACGGCAGAGGGGACCGCGCCGCCGGGCCTCCTCGCAACGGGAGTACCTGGAAAAAAATAAAAATAAAAAAAAGATCTTAAACAGATCTCAGCAGTGCCTCCAACTTGTCGGGGGGAAATTCCGCCGGGGTCGGCCGGGCCGTCCGTAGACCTCCGGGCAGGGAGGCCCCAACTCCTCCCATATATCCCAAAAGAGATAGAGTATGAGACACACGCAAGAAGCAAGGTGACTCTGCTGTTTATTAGACAAAACGGCAGGGATGGGTCAAGGATCGTACGCGTCCGTCCTGACACACACACAATCGTGGGGCTCGCAGGCCCTTTTTACCTTAGTATGACGCGCTACTTGCGTCATCTTACAAAGTTTAGCAAAAAACCTATTTCCACTCTGGATTGGTTACTCGAGTGGTAGGGTTAGTATAGCATACATATAGAGAACGGTATTAGTGGTTGAGGGTTAGTCAGGTGATATACTTGGGCTGTCCCTTCAATTTGATACATGAAAATTGTTACATGAAGACCTCTGAGGATTGGTCAATGTTAATGGCGTCAATGATAAGAGCCCCATGTTCTGATTGGTCCACTCGCGAGCCTCCCAGTCTGGGACTATCGCTGTTCCCATCTCGCGGTGCACCTGTCATTTGCAGCAATGTTTTTACTATGGGTAGGTGTAAACAATGTGAGGGTTTATTCATATGTTGGGAGGTCGACTACTCCCACTGCTGCAGATGTCCAATGAGTCTTTTAATTGTATCTGCCTGTGTCTTGAAACGTGGGATTCAGGCATCTCCTTCCTCCTGGGCTTGGCACCCTGTCAGGTTTGGCTTTGTCACGTGAGGTGAGACCGTGTTTGAGGCCGAATTCAGCACAATTAATATTGTTTTTCCCACTGTGTGCCTGGTTTATCTTGCAGGTGCGACCTTGGCGTCGGCTTGCAGCGTGCGAGATTGCAACATTGTGCCCTTGGCGGTGTGCTTTCGCCGGGCTCATTCTGCAGGGTCAGCAACCGAGCTCTCGCTCATTCAATGTTCATGGAAACTTTTGCTTGCGGCCTACTTGGGCCTGGGGCATAGGTGGAACCGTTTGATGCAGAGCTCTTTAGGTTACGGTATCATATTGCTCTATCCTCAGTATCGTGTCTCCGTTATATTCTTTATTATGGTACATGGTTCTTAGAAGAAGCGTGAGCAAGTCTTTTTAGATAAGTTCATTATGCGTCTTGCGTTTCTGCATTTTGAGAGCCTATGTGGAAAATAATAAAGATGCACGTCCGTGGGTATGTCTGTCGCCTATGTCATAGCACTGAGTATGTTCTTCGTGTGGATTGGTGTGGGAGTGTCCGGTGTGCATGTGTGCACAAGTGTGCTGACCGTTGGCTAGGTCGTCATGGCATCTCTAACGACGTGTAGGTTTAGTCGAGTTGATCCATGCCGCAGGTGTCGGCATGGGCAGGGCAGGCTGCTGGGCAGGTAGGTGGGCACATCCGTATGTTCCTGTACCAGGGTATTTGGTCGTCTGGTAGATAGGCAAACTCCTCTCGTGGCGGGTGCCTAGGCCGTGATCCTCTAGGCCAAGCGCGAGAGGGGAAGGGCGGGAGCTTGTTCTTCCATTCTCCCACTTCAAAGGAATATCAGGTGGGGGACCGGGTCTATCTATACAATTTCCAAAGGAACCAGGCCAAACAGCGAAAATCTTTGCCTACGTGGAAGGGACCCTTTGAGATTATAGACAAGATCTCCCCTGTGGCCTACAAGATCCGCATCCCCAAAGGCGGTTTGGCAGAGGGGGAAGACAAGTGGGTCCACATTAACCAGTTGAAGTGTTGCCATCCCAGGCACACTCTGCAACAACTGGAGGAATCCTCTGGAATCCTAGAGGGTACTGTCTCAGATTAATTCAGTTCTAACTTAAAATATCCTACATATCGCCTATCAAATTCTGAGTTTCTCAATGTGGGTGTTTTTGTTGTTGAAGGGAAAAAGAAATGTGCATGTTCATATGTTTTGACTATAAATTTATATGCCACCCCACTATATCAATGGTGGGGGAGAAATGTCCATGAATAGGTATTGCCGCTCTTCCTTTGTCGTCCTAGGAGAAAGAAAACCTGGAGACGGGCCAAGGAGGATGATCCGGAGACCGGGAGCAGAGACGCAAGGGGCCCAGGGTACCGCCCAATATTCCCATCAGGACCGGCGAGGAGAACCGATCGATCAGTACCGGATGGAGGAAAAGATGCTGAACTGTGCCATTTGCAGAATTGGAAGAAAATTATGCGGACAGACCAGTGCGTGGGTCAAAACCCTTGTGCACCCGACTCCCCATCGACTCAAATTCAAAGGGCAGTCACGTGGGGGGATCTGTTGGGTGTCCTGACCCACGTTTGAGCTATCATGCTGCAACATTTGGTGCTGTGGGCTTAGAAAATCCAAGATGGCCAAAAATCCCACAAGTGCGACAGAATCCAGGAGAACCACGCAGTTTGTGCGCACACCAAAATGGTTACCTAACTTGCCACCCACCAGTGTAAAGAAAGATCTTTGTTAACAAAATCCACTGTGACTGATGTCAAAAAGTTGCTGAAATCGTGGCTCATTGGACCACTTTAAAGATTCAACCCTTTTGTGGGGTTCCACATAACCATTTTACTGTAAGGAGCCCCATCAAAACAATGTTAAGCAAGGATTTACTACCATGTAAGAACCATTCCTGTTTGGAATGCATTAATCCAAGAAAAATCCCCAAAATGGTTGCATTACCAGTACTCACCACTATCAGAAAGCCGGCGTTTTAAAACCACCAGACTTTGTGTAAAACTGAATAAATGAACCCAAAGCAGGCCAAAGAAAGACTTACTGAGAGGTGGATACAATCTAAAGTTATATTCTGAAGTGTCTTGAAGGTTTATAACAAGACTGGCTGAGCTGTGGATTTCAGCAGTTTAAGTAGATTTGGACTGAAAGACACTAAAAATCTAAATGTTTAAAAGAAATGAGTGACCTACTTTTGAGTGTCACATAGGTTGCAATTGTTTAAATGTCATAGTTTTAAACTTAGAATCAGCATTTTAGCTGCATATGTAAAAATGGTTAGTTTTATGTGAATGCAGAAAACTGGGTAACTAAAAGTGACATTAGCTGGGGCCTGGCTTAAGGAACTGGATTCTGCTTGACAACTTCCCCCCAATTGGAGTGAAACTGGATCCACAGCAGTTCCCAGGCCTAGCTGCCTTTTGCTGCTCCCACCAAAAGGGATCTGACACTTCTCTGATTGAATTACTTGGGCTCTGCAGGAAATTGAACAAAGCCCTGTCCTGACTCAGGCAAATGTTTTATTGGTGGGAGTCGTAAATGTGGCTTCCTCCTGGAAGGAAAGGGGAGGAGCACTGCCTGTGAGAGCAAGCTGGCTTGGCAGAACTGGAAAAACCAGAAATTCAACCTTGTGCTGGGGGAAAACCACACCCCTGTAGCCAGAATATGGTTTTAGAAAAAGATGAATAACTCATAGTACGGACTTGTGAAAATTATTTAAATTATACCATAATTCTTGTGATTTTTCTGCCCACATTTAAGAGGTTTTTAGAACCGGTGGCATGATCTGGGGGCAAACTAGCAGTTAAGAGGGTATTACTTAAAATGTATGCATGTTAAAAATCTGACACTTCATCACTTAATGTCCATACTCCTTGCGCACATGTGTGTAAATTTGGGGTAATGTCCGATATTACGAAACCAGTTAAAAAGTGCAAATGTTGCCATTTCTGAATGCAAGCTCCCAGGAAGAGCAGATTTGGACAGGGTATACCTCCTGTGATATGTGATGGGTGCATGTAATTTTAAACAAATGTGTACCTGTGCAAATATGTCTTTTGGGTCAAAATATAGATTGTGTGTAATTTGACAGGGGTGGGTTCTCTGTATCATAAACAGACATCATCATGATGACACTTCATTTCATTCCCCCAATCAAGGGGAAGAGGATGAAGTGGCCAATGACAAGTGGAGAGGGGTAAGGCCTAGGAAGCTAGCCTCTCCACCCATTTTCAAAACACATAAAAGCAGACAGTCAGGACAGATAGAGACATTCTATTCCATCTGCTGCGGGACGCTCTGCCGGGAAAATCCATACTTTACCTCCATCAACCTTCAGAGAGCCAACATAGAGACTTCAATCTATCCACCTTCAGAGACCAAGACTTTACTTCAGAATTTGTAGCAGAGAGGTCAACTACAAGCTAAATCCCTCTTTAGCAGGCCTCAAATCATTGCCATTATCACAGCCAGGCGAGCTGTTTGAATTCTTTGCAAGAACTCTTGCCATTTGCCAGAGAGCAGTGTTGTATCCAGAGAGAGACCAGCTGAACCGGAGACCGCTGTATCCGGACCCACTGACCTGATCAGAACCAGAGACCCAGACCAGACTGCTGTTCGCAGAACTAGAGAGCTGACCCAGACGCTGTGCGCAGAGACCGTCCGTGGCGAGTGAAGAAAACCTGACCAGATCCGTGGCGAGGCCCATTCTATTTCTAAATATATTGTGAGTACCTAGCAGAACTGTGCAGAGCCAATCTCTTAGTTAAAATAACATAATTCAATCTATTTTAATCTAACCAGAACTGCCTCCTAACTGTCACCTGTCATTTTGTAAAGCTGTCACCTGTCATTTCTAGTTGCTAGCTGTCACTTTTCACTTTGAACTTTAAAATTTCAAATCTGAAAAACGACCTTTACCATATCGCTCATATCTCTGTGACCGTTTGTCTTAGAGACTTGCAGTAACTTTCCTCTGAAGGCTGGGAATCTTGGCTTTTCAACGAACCTAGAACCGCATTCCTATTCTCTATAAATTTGCCGCAATTGCGAAAAACGCACTCGCGAATTTTACCGCGATTTGCAAATTTCTCCACGTGTGAAAACAGCAGCTTCCTTGCTTTCCTTGCTAAAAATTCGTTTGCCTCTTAAGAACCATCCCTGAATCATTGCTAGAGTGAGCCTGGACTAATATTAACTTGATACCACTCACCCTGAACCTCTAGAGGGAATTAAAAGCATTTTAGCATATTTTTCACTTCATTGCCAGCACATATAAAAGCATTTTGGGCCTGTGTTTCAAACTTCTGTAGTCTAAGCTTGCTGGGGTGAACTGAATTACATTTGATTGCATTTCTGAGAACTGTGTGCTTTCCTTCCATTTCCTTGCATTGCATAAAGGGGGGGGGTGAATTGCCAGAGAAAAGTGATTACATTGTTTTGTTGAAATCATATTGAGTATTTTCTGTATTGCATTTTTCATTCAACATTACTTCCATCTGAACTTATATAAAGTATTCTCTACCACCTTATTCTTCTGTTCCTATTCACAAGTGTGCTAGTGCCAGACTATCCATTATTGATTACTGCTCAGATTCAGTGTGATATTCAATTATTAATTTATTATAAAGCGTGATATATATATATATATTGTTTAAATTATCAAATAAACCTTTAAACTTGCAAAACAGAACTACTTCTTGGCTCAGTGGGGTCAGGGGGATTCCAAGAGAGGGGTGTTATATAGGGGTAGTCATCAAGAACGCATGAACTGGACATAAGGATATATCAATAAGGGTTTTCATTCAGTATTCTAGACTAGGCGTTGACTTAGCTGTAGTATTGAATTGAATCCTCTTACAGTGTCTTTGAAATGTAGTGGTTGAATTGTATACTGGCCCAAAATGTTGGCTGCATTAATAGGATCTACAGGTTAAAATTGGCTAGCTGGTGGTAAATCCTGAATTATTTGGGTGGTTTCTCATAGGTTCTCCACTATGTTTATATCTTTGTAGTGTTCATTGTTTTCTTTTAGATATTGTAGGGCTTGCCTAACCTTGTTTAAGTCGACCAGTTGTTGCCACATTATTTTGTCATTTGTAGGTACACCATTAACTAGTACAATCAAAGATTGATCTATTGGCCATTGTACTCCTAGAGTTACTACATGCTGTTTAAGATCTAATGGAAAACATACTACTTTGCTGCAAATGCTTTTAGTAACTTAGATGGAGGCAATTTGGCTGTTTTGGGTTGAAAGCGTATTATAGCTTGAAATGGGTGCACTGTTTGGATGATAGTACTCTCATACAATTTAAGTTGCTGGAGAGCCTTTGGAAGTGGGACTACTTCTAAGTTATTAGTGACAGCATGTGATGGCGTTTGGTTATTTTGAAGCTTTGTGTTGCAGTACGTGCAAACTATTCAGTTATTTTGTATTTATTTTCTATATTTAGATGTATAGCTAATTCGAACCATAGAGATTATTCATTGTCCTCGATTTTTTAGGACATATCTACTATTGTTGTGCTCTTTTTATAAACAGTTCTGCGACAACAGACACATACTTGGTCTGGTATGTAAGCAGATGTGTTTTGAAACTTTGCACATTTCTTTTTTGTATGTGTTTGTTAGGAGGTTGGTGTTAGTAAGGTTTTCACTAACGGTTTCGGAATGTACTACATTTTCTAACTGAACTTCAGTTCCAAAATATTTACTTTGGATGTGCTCTATTTCTTGAAGGAGTTGTTTGGCTGTTCCATGTAAGAATATGTTATTTAAATGTTGCAGTTGCAGAGCAGGACTTTTTGCATTGTACAATCTATGCACAAGATTCTGTACAGTGGAATGGTGTGTTGCAAACATTTTGACATTTTGATGTGGTGGAACGTGCTTTTGCAAGCAGTTCGCATAATGCAGGCTAATGAATGTCCTCGCAGTACAGTGTGGCTGCGCACTGGACAGGAGCCCATGGTTTGTAAAATGTTCATTCTAGTCGTAAAGATTTGAAGGATTGTTGGCGTACATTGTACATTGAGATGCATGTCCATTTGTACACTCGGCGGATTATTTGGGCGAAAGGAACAGTTGGTTCAATGTTTGTTGGGGAAATATTTTCTATAAGCATTTCTTGTGCCATAATGGTACCTCCCACCATTACATACCCTTGGCCATTACTGTGTATGGCATTTTTTTTCGTTCTTGTTTATAAGCCTGTTAATTGAAATATGGTTGTGTGCTGCTTGTGTGAATCCATTCATCCTCACAGAGTTTGAAAAAGTATCCATAATGACATTCTGCAGGTTTAGGAGTACTTTTTTTAATTTACTGATTCATTTAGTGAGTGGTTTCATGCTGTTTAAAAATGAATATAAACAACTTGCTTTTCAGTAGAATGCGCAATCAATTAGATCTTTGAGGATTAGTCATCTGTTGTAGTTTTTAAAGGTAGATCGTAACCTTTCAACTGTCTTCATAAGATTATGAAGCACTCTACGGTGGAATTTTCTTTTTAAAATTAATGTTTTGGAATGCTTCACTGTGTATACATTAAGATTGGTAGATATAGTGTTAGGTCCATTAGTTTTGCTTTTGTTAATGAATTGTCTTTTAGTTTTACTTTTTGGTAGAGAGGCCTTTCTTTTTTTTAGTGCTCGCTGGTTCAGTTTTGTTGAGTGATGTTTCTAGCAGGTTTTTTTAGTTGTTGTCCATACATTGTTTTAAAGGTGGATGGCTATATGGCTTGCTTTTATTCTTATCTGCTCTATGTTTTATTTTTTTTTATGATGTTGTTTTTTAGTAAGCATTCTGCTGTGTCTGTTGGAAAAAATAAAGTGTGGGTGTGAAATCTGTGGAAAGTATATAGTTGTATTGTGAATGTGTGTGAATGTGTGTGTGAATGTGATGGTAGAGATTAATAGAGTGCTGTGTGCTTGTGCAGTGGGATGATTGCTATGAGTGGGAAGGTTGTAAGAGTAAGAGTGTGTAGAAGTGTGAAGGGGTTGGGTTAGTGAACAAGTGGTGGTGTGAATGAATAAGTAGTAATATTATGATGTTTTGAGGAGAACAGTTGGTGTTGCAATAATGGTGTTTAGATGAGTGTGCATGTTGAAATATAATGAGTAAGAGTGAAATAAATGTTGATTTGAAAGGAATACTGTAGGCTAATATAAAGTGAAACTGTACCGTTACAATAACAGACAGATTAATACTATAGTAATGTCCTAACTTTTTAGGATGTGCAGAGTAGACTTCTTCTGGTTGGTGTCTTTGTGAATTTTCTTCTTTCCTGTAATTGTAAAATAAAGTTAGTCGGTATATATGGTAATGGTGAAGCGCCTTTAGTAAAATAAGTTGCTATTTATAAATGTAATCTGTGTTGTTGGGAAAAAGAAATATTAAAGTTGTGTTATGGATAGTCTACTAAAATATGGTATGTTGTTAGAACAATTGAAGTATGAGTAGTGCTGTTTGGCAGATTACAAGGGCCATGGCAAAATGGTTGTAAGAAAAGGGTACATTTGCAGGTTACTTTAGGCCCGTTGATTGTAATGACGGTAGTGCTGTGCTTCTGGGCAATGTATTTGTAAAGTGTTGCACTATTTATAAACAAATGGAAACTTTGACCTAGCAGTGATGCAATGGAGGATTGTTGTTTCAGCAGTGTTTGGTGTCTTATAGTAGAGGTTTGGAAAGAAGAGTGCTTTATATGTAAGGGGAAGTGTTGAATGTAGATACTTTGGTGGTTTACATGTACGAGTGAGCAGGTGGAGAATTAAGGTAGTGTAAGGGATGTAATGAGTGAGGTTAGAAAGAATGACATTTTTTTGGAATGAAAAATGGAAAGTGCTGATTGTTTAAAAAGGTTTATTTCATAGGAGCATTTCTGTGAAAGTCAAAAAATTGATTTGTGAATTTATAGCAGCACTGTGTGTAATTGTCTTACAAAGAAAATATATGGAGATGGAAACGATTTGTAGACAATGTTTTAATTGACACTTGTGTGGAAGTTCAATATGTGGGCAGTACATGTATACTTGTCAATAGGATGCATTCCAATATAAGTGTTGTTTTTTGTGTTTGTATTGTGGGAGTTGTAGTTGCACTTTTTGCAATAAGAGTCGATACGCACATAGAGATTGGAATGGGTAATGTTAGCAAGTATGCATGTGCTTTCAAGTTATTAAACTTGCACACATTGTGTGGAATTTTAAAATGCTGTATTGATTGTTTCCATTTTTTATTTTTTAATAGTTACCCACTGTAATGTTGTAAGTGTATGCATGCATGTATTAGCTTTAATGAACATGGTGCTAAAATAGGTATTTTTAAATGCATATCATTTTTAAATTTTTCATTCCATGTACATGTCATGCCATGCACGCTTTTATGCAGTTTCAGTTTTTACTTTGAATACTGGGAGTTATAGTTTGTTAATGGGAGAAGTGGTATTAGAAGTGAGAGAATGCAAAGAAAAAAAGAAACCCTGGTAAGCACTTATAGATTGGATGGGTCATGTTGGCAAGTATGCATGTACTACTAACATATGTTACTTCCACACAGCAAGTGCCATTTAAACATGTTTTAGAAACGTTTTCAATGTGGTTTTCTTTTCTTTTAAAAACAATTTAGAGCCAATGCTACTAAAAAGAAACATTTTTTAAATGCACAACATTGTAAGTAACTGCCACTTGATGTGAGGAGGTGGTGAATGCTGCAATAAATGGCATTTCATTTAGTATTTAGTATTTAGTATTTATTTTATTTCTAATGCGCACCAGGCCCAGGGGCAACCGGTCGCATCACTTAGATACAACATGATGAAAGCAGAACATGGCATTATTTACAATATTTACAGATGAGTTACATAGTTTACAATCAGAAAAATAACAATAAGAAGACAAGCAGAATGTATATACAAAGGTACGTCATAAGTATAAGTTAAGCAGTGAGCCAGTGTTAGATGTCTTGGGAGGACAGCCAGACTTTGGTAAGGTGTTTGAATCTCAGAAAGGAGGGTTCTGCTCTCAGCTCGTTAGGGAGTGAGTTCCATAGTTTAGCTGCCAAGATGGGGAAGCTGGTTCCACCTGATCTTTGGAGATTGAATCGTGGGATGACAAGGCAGTTGGCTTGGGCCAATCTGCGAGGTCTAGTGGAGCTATGAAGGGCAAATCTGTTCGCCAGATAACAAGGAGCTTGGTTGTGAAGGCATTTATGGGTAAGAGCCAGAGACTTCAAGGAAATTCGGTGAGGGATTGAGAGCCAGTGAAGGTTACGTCTAGTGTCAGCTATGTGTTGGCGCCTGGGAATGTTGAGGGCCGCTCTGATCGCATTGTTTTGGACAATTTGTAACTTGTTTAAGTTACAGCGATTAGTGCCTAGGTAGAGGGCATTGCAATAATCGACCTTAGAGAGTACGAGGGTCCTAGCCAAGGTCACACAATTAGCTGTAGAGAGGAACGGGCGACAGGCAGTAATAAGCTTCCAAGTATAAGCCGCTGCTGATGAGACTGAGTTGGTTTGTCTAGTCAGGGGTAAGGTCGAGTCAATGTAGATCCCTAATGTTTGTGTGTCCTTAGCAGTTGGGATAGTATTCCCATCAATGGTGAAGGACTTAAAAGCATGGTCAAGTTTAGTGAGTTTTTGTGGTGAACCAAGAATGAGGAGCTCTGTCTTTTCATCATTTAGGCAGAGTCCGTGTTGGGCCATCCATGCTTGGATGACCCGGTAGATGGCATTGATGGCGAGGGAGTCAGTAGTGTAGTCACCTGTGATAGGGATTAGTATCTGAGTGTCGTCAGCGTAATTGGTATACGTGACACCCAGATGGTCTAAAATATCAAAAAGGGGTTTAGTAAACACGTTATACAATGTGGGCGAGACACAGGACCCTTGAGGCACGCCACAAGAAACAGGAGCAGGTGGGGCGGCTGCTAGTGGAGAGAACACGCGCATTGATCTATTATCTAGGAAGGAACTTATCCAGGTTGAAGCTTTGTCTGAGAAGTGTGCAGCTGATTTGAGGTGGTGACAGAGAATTTTGTGATTGACAAGATCAAAGGCCGCCGAGAGGTCCAGGAGAAGTAATAGCGCAAGTTTGCCTTTGTCTTTTAGATCTTTGATCTGCGTTTTTAAATCAATAAGGGCAGTTTCAGTGCCATGGCATGGCCGAAACCCTGATTGCCTAAGTCCCAGGAGTTTGTTTGATTCAAAGTATTCTTGAATTTGTAAATACGCAGCTCGGTCGAGGATTTTTAGTAGAAATGGGACAGTATTGATTGGCCTGTAGTTTGTAGGTATGCTGGGATCCAAGGTAGGTTTTTTCAGGAGAGGGATGACCCACGCATCCTTTAGGTTGTCAAGTACAATCCCAGAGCTAAAGGAGGAGTTGATGAGCATAGTGATGAATGGTGCTAGGTCGTGAGCTGCTTCCTTAATAATGGGCGCAGGACAAAGGTCGCCATGACAGTTGGAAGGTTTAAGGCTAGCGATGATCTTTTCCACTTCAGAAATGGAGAGTGGAGAGAAGCTAAAAGGAGTCAGAGAATCTGGGATGGAGTGGTTTATGGTAGGTATAAGGTTCGGTTGAGGGTTGGATTGAAGGCTAGTTTGTTTGTTGTTGATTTTAATTTGGAGAGTGGCAATCTTGCCTAGAAGAGCCGCTTGGATTTTAGAGCACCAGGTGCTATCTTTGGTGCAGGTGTCAGGTGCAGTAACAGGAGTTTCAAGTTCTTTTAGGATTTTGAACAATTCTTTGGTGTTAGATTTAGCTTGTTCGATACGTTTATTGTATGTGTCTTTTTTTGCCTGGAGTATGGCTTCCTTGTAATTGAGGGTAGCCAAGAGTGGACACGATTTGTTGGCTGGAGAGTGGTTACTTTTCCATTGAGATTCCGCAATTCGTTTTTCTTTTCGCAAAGTTCTAAGCTGGGGTGTAAACCAGGAATTCAGGTGGGCTCGAGGTTTGGATTTTCTCAGTTTAGAAGGTGCAATGGTGTCTAAGGCTTTAAGCAAAGCCCGATTAAAAGCGTCAACCAAGGCCGTGGGGTCGGAGCATGAGAGAGCCTGGTCATTGAGAACAGGGAGGAGGAGAGGGAGGAGTCTGTCGCAGGTGATGTCACGTTTATTGCGAGTGGCCGTAGCAGGTGCAATGCTTGGAGAAGGGCTGACGGGTTTGGACTGGATATTGAACGTAATTAAGTTGTGGTCAGTCCATGAACACTGTTGGTTGGAGGTGATGTTGATGGGACAATTGTGGGCGGCTAGCCAGTCAAGGGTTCTGCCTTTGTCGTGGGTGGGTTGGTTTATGAACTGTGTGAATCCTGCATTCGTAAGGATATTATCATGGAGTGGTTTCAAAAGAGAATATGATTATTGAGAAGCTTATTACAATTTAAATGGCAGGAACCCTGTGTACATGCATTTGTAAAAGAGTTGGATACATGATTTAAAAAATATAAGCATATCTGTACTTTGCCTTGATAGATGTAGATGCTGTTGAATCTGCAAATAGAAATCTTGGAGATGTTTAAGTAGTTTTTGAAGCAGGTACTTGTGAGAAACAGGAGACATGTAAAAGAAAATAAATGACACAACAGTATACACAGATGTTTATCGTATAAGAGATACATTTATTTAGGAAAGAGATTAGGTATTGAAATGGGAAAAGTACATGAGAGGATTAGGAATTTCTGTACAATAATGATCAGTGGAGGAAGGGAGTGAGGTTTCATTGAACCATCTTTCATAGAAATTTTGGGAATGTGATGTGGATGACTGCTGTGGACAAGGCAGACAGGTGCAGGAAGGACAGTGATAATGAAAGTGTGTAATCACGTGATTGTTGACGTAATTTAAAAGATCTTTAAAGTCATTGCTAATTTGATCCAATTTTCCAGACAACATCATGATCTCATTATGTACAGTTGGGAATGGGGCTTCTCTTTGTGATTCTTGTACATCATTAAATTCAGATTTTGCTTCTTCAGGAAAATGCTATACTGTAAATATATTTTTGTCTTCGATGTTTCTACAAACTACATTATTTATTTATATTAAAAGATGTACCATTAGAGATGTTATCGTCACTCATTTCTTTTGGGAAGCTGAACTCTAACACCTCCAGTGTGTTTGCCATTTCTGTGGGAAAACAAAATAGTGTTTTTTTCTTATGAGAAATGTTTATATAATGAATGGTAATAATAGAGAAATAAATACAGTTCACTTACTATTTAGTGAGACCTTGTTTTCTAACAAGTACATGGTGTCTGAGAATGTGTATGCAGAGTTCTACTGAGGTGTACCATTACATTTCTGATTGGTGCATTACATTATGTTGGGTGCTAAATCAAAAAATCAATTGTACCTTTTGAAGTAATCATTTGTACAAAAAGGTGTATTTGCGTGTAGTAAATATAAGTAATGCTATTTTATGTATATCTGTTGATTGGTTGATGAGTAGATCATTTTTTGTACTCACCTGTGCTTCTGGGCTGTGTGAATGTTACCTGATATCGGTGCATGGGTAAAAGCCTATGAAAGTCAATGAAAAAACATTGTTGAAGGGACGTTATAGTTAATATACACTAATAAAAACCTGTCAAATTCACTGAAAAAACATTGTTAAAGGGAAGTTATGTTAACAAGTAAAACTGAAATATCCATGAAATTTGCCAGTTATGGTAAGCTAAGCAACTGTAACTCACGCCACCATCGCACATTGCTAAGACGAACAGCCAGGACATGAAAGATGACATCACAAATGCCATTGATGATATCACTGATAACATCACATATGCAGGCAACTTGTTTTTGTTCACTAACATAACTAGCCCTGGTGGTTTTCTTCACTGTCAGCAAGAATTGCAAAAAATTGAAATGATGCTTTATATCTAGATGTTAACCTTGCCCTGTGTTGTTAAGGTACTTTCCTTACAGTTTGGCCTCAGCTCAGGGTGCACA